>NW_023425388.1:89931255-92331255 GCF_014108415.1 Molossus molossus | reverse complement strand
TATTTTCAATACAAAAACAGAAAACAAACTGGTAAAAAACAAATATTTATTGCCATCACTTCAACCTAGTTTGAAGCCAATGGCCAGTTTTATTACCTACATACTTTTTTGGTACTTGGAAATTCATTGCTGCACAATTTGCTCTTTCAACTTTACTTTGTCCTGATGTCAAAAAGCTTTCTATTTTAGCTTTATGGCCAAAATAAATTTAAAAACAAAACACAAAAGCTAATGTTTTGAGATCCCTCAACTCTTGTTTGTGGAATGGACTTCAGACGACTTTAAAATCAACCTGACCGGAGCTCCAAGACTACTTCTTTACACCTGTGTGCTTTGGCAAGCTATTTAAACTCTTATGTCCTTTAATCCATTCATCACAAGAAGAAGGTAGTAAGAACACTAATATTGCAAGTTTTTTGTAAAAAAAAAGCAAAGGTATTATTTTTAAGTATCTAAGATATTCCTTCATGTATATATATTTACATATATATATATATATATATATAGAGAGAGAGAGAGAGAGAAAGAAGTCCTTAAATGTATTAACTGTACATCCTATTTGTGTCAATGATTGATCGAGCATTTTCAGATATAGGGGCATCCTGTTTATCAGAAGAAGAAAATTATGCAGGTAAAATGAACATCTAGAGCATTTTTTAATTAAATAAAAAAAAGCCCAAGTTACAACTTTGGAGAGAAGGGTAAAGTATATCTAAGCTGTATGGACTTACTAATTTTTTTACTAGTTTTTCTTTATCAGAGATTCTACCAGGTTTCTTTTAGACTGTCTGTCAGCACCCCCTCTTGTGTCCTTTTATCTATAGTACATTTGAGAGCCTGACTCCAACTCCAACCCCGAGTCCATGTTTCTTTTTCTTTTCTTTTCTTGTTTTCTGTCCTGGAAATGACTCTGCCAGATTTCTTTCCTAATCAGCTAATTCAATAGCAGTACCTAGTAAGCCCTACGATCAACTCTGACATATAACCATTCACTGGTCAGTGACATAGGTTAGAATAATTTTTTTCAGGAAGTATGAACAATGGTTTCAGTAGTATCTAGTTCAAAAAGCAGCTTCCTTCATGTTTTTCTTACTTCTTTTTTTTAATCCTCACCCGAGGACACCTTTGCATTCATTTTCAGACAGAGCGAGATGAAGAGAGGAGAGGAAGAGCGAGAGAAATCGATGTGACAGAGATTAGCGGGAACCAAACCTGGACCGCTGGCCGATGCTCTAACCGCTGAGCCAAACCAGCCAGGGCTGTTTTTCTTATTTCTTAAAGATGACTTATTTTCAACAAATCACATCTACTTTGCTCATGTCGACTCTGGTTTGCTAACAAAGTACTCGCTCCTTCATATGTGGAAAATCCTAAATTAGTTTGTATGTGTGTGTTTTTTTCTGCTTCTCATGCACAGTTGCACTGACTCCAAACCAGATCAAAGTGGGAATCATTTTATAGAGTAACATATGCATCCAGTTCTTGCTGGAGTCACGGTCTTCACAAGGCCTTGCTCTGGATCTCTCAGTTGGTTGACCAAATGGATCATTGGGAGAAGCTGTGTCTTTAGGGAACATTTTGAAAAGGTGAGAAAGGTAAGACCCAGTGGAGGCGCACGTGCACTGCTCTGACCCCAGCGGGCCTCCCTCCCACGTTCGGAACCTTCGTGACTGTCCTCTTCCTGAAGAGAAAGCTGACTAACCCCTGCAGTGACCGCAGGTCAGAAGCAGAATGCTCTCAGACTTGTATGAAAACTGAATAGAGATTCCGAGGGGGAGAGTTTTCCTGGCTTGTCTCACATCTGAATCAAAAAATGCTAAAGACTCCCTCACAGTAGTAACCTCATCTTCTCGCAAAGATTCATGTCTGTGGCTGCCAGCTCCTGGGTGTGCTGTTGTGAGTATAAGAAAATTAACCCGCCGTGTAGCCCTCCAAGGAAAATACCTAAAATCTGGCATCTTTTTTTCTGCATTCCTCATTAATGCTTTCCTATTGACCTTTCTTTCTTTTTTCTCCAATTTAGAATCAGTTAATCTGTTACTTCTGGGAGGTATGAATTTCCATATTCTGGTTGATTTATATGGATTTCCTGTAAACCGAAGACAGCAGGATGAAATCAATCACCGTGATGCCAGCGGCGGTGGCCCCGGAGAGGACACGAGAAACACCTGACTTTTTCATCCTCATTAGGAGTGAAATAAGAGCATGCTATTTTCACGATGCTTCCTGCGCTGGGAAGTTATTTGAGGAATCCTACATTGATAAGAGAAGAATAAAGACATGCCATTTTGTACACTTAGCTAATGTTTTATGATGATGATAAAAGAGTATCTGAAGGTTTTATCTGACCTTTTCAGGAACTGTTGAGTTTATGAGAGTTCTGTGGTAGGGATGTGATAATATCCCAGAAGCTAAAAAATTGCTGTATTAATTCAATTTAGATAACATACCAGCATTCACTAGAAAATATAATAGTTCTGAAACTCTGAGTTACATTCCCTTGTTGGTGGGAAGGTTGTTCAATATTTGTTTTCCTATGTAATTGTTTTCTTTTATTGTGTGTGGGGAATAATCTGTGTGTATTCAGTTATCAAATATAACGTAAATACCCATTACCAAGATGAGACTTCTTTTAGAAAGCATAAAACTGCACTCTGACATCAACACCTGATATTAAAGATTATGAACAATTTGCTAAATGACAAGGAAAAAAGAGAAAAATCCTAAGAGAGTCACTGCTGCTGGTTTTCCCTTGTAAGTGAACTTCATGTCGGTTTTCTTATGTCCAGATTTCCATTTGTCATAAAAATTTAAAATTAAACCTCACCAATGTGCACATTTCAATTTAATGTGAGGGGAAGTAATTTATTATTTGGCACAGATTTATTGTTGTAAAAAGCTTTCTCTGATGTCATGGTGAGTTCTGCTCATGAAATGAGGAGAAACAAATGATTCATTTTTTATGAATATGAGCACTCAATGTTACGTTCTCTTCAAACAGTCATATAAGGTTTTTTACCAAAATACTCAACTGATCTTAGCTTAAATATATATATATTTTTTTTCACTAAAACTATAGGTAGGAAAATTCTTATAAGAAGTAACCAGACCTGGCCAGTTTGGCTCAGTGGTTAGAGCATCGGCCTGTGGTCCAGAGAGACCCAGGTTTGGTTCCTGCTGAGGGCATGTACCTCAGTTGCAGTTTGTCCCCAGTTGTCCGGGTGGCAACCACTCAATGTGTCCCTTTCACGTTGATGTTTCTCTCTGTCTCTCTCTTTCTCCCACTCTATCTGAACAAAATATTGAAAAATGTCCTCGGGTGAGGATAAAAAATCAAACAAGCAAAGAGGTAACCGTATTATTACAAAAGGTGAAACCAGTTAGAAAGTTGGAATTAAGTTGATTACAAGAGGTCTATGAACACCTGTGGCCAAGTGGTAATAAGCTAACACCTCACGTAAGGTTACCTTATAATTTATGATGTATGTCAGTAGACGGATTGCTCTCTTGCCTCTGCTGCTGGGGTACTATGGAAAAAGTCTTGTTTCCACATGTAACTGCATCACAGAAATACAACTGTCTCTTTATGCATCAAACCTTGCATTCAACAAAAACTCATTGAGCAGCTATTATGTGCCAGGGACTTTTCTAGGTATTTAAGGTGTAGCAATAAACAAAATTGACAATGTCAACAATATGTTATGGAGCTTATATTCTAGTGGGAAATACTGGTAAAAGATTAACATAAATGGAATAATTGTAGATTAATGGACAGGTCAAACAGACTCAAGAAGAAGTAAATGTTTAATATTTGATTAAGTCTCCACTAAGTTAATTCTAGTCCAAACAGTTAAATAAAAGTTTGTTTATTTATTTATTTAGTTAGTTAGTTAATTCTTACCATAAGGATATTTTTCCATTGTTTTTTTGTTTTGTTTTGTTTTATTTTTATTTATTTTTTTTATCCTCACCCGAGGACATTTTTCCATTTTTTGTTCAGATAAAGTGGGACGGAGAGAGAGAGAGAAACATAAACGTGAAAGGGACATATAGAGTGGCTGCCTCCCGCACAACCCACCAGGGCCGGGGACAAACTGCAACTGAGGTACGTGTTTCCTTCTAATTTTCTCTCCATGTCACCAACAGCATTTCTGTTCAACTCTGGCTCTTCCATTAAAACGTCAGTTATAAATTTGAAAACTGACTTTTTTAAATTTAAGAATATATTAAATACTGAGAGAATAACCTATGATGATGAGAGATAGACCAGATTGTTGAGTATATTCACTTCTCTAATTGTGTCATTATTTGTCAATATGAGCAAAACTTTTCATGTGCACAATGAAAACTATAAATTCAAATAAATTCCCTTAAGTAAACCAGAAAAAATAACAAAATAATATAGAATTAAGGGTTAAGTATTCACTGTGAGAAAAGCAAAAATAATGTAGTACTTTAAAACAATGTAGAGTAGAAATGATTTCTAGAACAATGTTGTAAAAAACTGCCCACTATATAATGATATTTTACCAATATCTCTGATATTTCCACCTAATGGTACAAGTATATATATCTCACCAGCTATTGTAAATTTGGTTCCCTTGGGAAAGTATTCTGAGTTGAAGATTAGAATGTAAGGGCTTCATTAGGGAGAACTCTTAGGTTTGACACCTTCATTAATAAATAATGCAGTTGAGCTGTGATGCAGTCTCAGCGGAGGTCAGCCAAACAGCTGTGGCCGGGATAACTCTTCCTATTTATCTGAATTGAGGTGAGAGAGCACCATGTCTTTATGGCCTGGTAATAATCCTCAGATGTGGACGACCCCAGAGAGAAGGCATGACTTTGGGCAAGGCACCTGTCTTTTGCCGAGGCCATCCTAAAATAAGGCTGACATATGAGGACTAGCTATGTATCGATTCTCCAAAGCAGTTTCATTCTTAAATGATGAATCTGGTGGGGGGGGGGTAACTGCCCCTCACACCACTTAAAACCACTGCTTATACAAATTCAGGGAGGAGTTACCCAACACTCTGGTGAGCTTCTTGCCCTGGGGGAAGCTTAGATTAAGCCTTAGAAAAGGGTTAGTGAGAAAAACTAGACACTGCAGCTGCAAACTGCACTGGAGCCACACATGTCAGTTGGTTTTCCTTTTCTACTCTCCATTCTCTCTATTCCCCTC
Organism: Molossus molossus; assembly: GCF_014108415.1. Taxonomy (NCBI): domain Eukaryota; kingdom Metazoa; phylum Chordata; class Mammalia; order Chiroptera; family Molossidae; genus Molossus; species Molossus molossus. The sequence continues at coordinate 92,326,073 of NW_023425388.1, read as the reverse complement.
AATATTAATCAGCATGTTTGCTAGTCTCAGAGGCATGATGCATACCCTAACCCATGAGAAGTTAGAGCCCTTAGTCCTCATACCCTTATCAAGCTGGGGTTGTTAAACTTGTCCATTCACTGTTGGAATTGGGCAAAGCAGTATCAAGAGACCTCAAATATAACAACTAGATGGTAAACCCATTTTTTCCTACCCCCACTGAATAACAATAGTCTCACTATATACCCCTGATGCTCAGACTCGATTAACTTTGCCAAAATGGTAACTCTCCTGCTTACCTCTTTCCCCAGCTCCCATGATCCTTTATCAAGCACCTTCAGATTCCCAACTCAAGCATACTCATGCTGAGTAGGTCCTTCAGCTCCTTTGGAGATATTGTTCATTTCTTCTGGGTGTCTGCAGCTGGGTTATGTCCTGACTTAAGAGTGAGATTGGAACAGATCTAGAGGATGGGGTGTATGTTAACTAGTATGCGGGAAGCGTGTCCACCATCTTCAACCATCTTCAAGCAAGGTAGGAATGCTAGTTCTAACTAGGGAGTGAGCCATTCCTTCAGCTCTGATGTTCCAGGGGATTTGGGAATTGAAAGTTTACATGTCCAATTAACCCAGACGTCAATCTCCCATGTGTCAAGGTCCTTTCTAATTAGCACCTTGGCATTTGCATAGAAAACTTGATTAGGTTGAGAGTTAAACCATTCTGGAGCTCCTAACTCCCACAGCGTCTTGCACCTGACCCTTGCTGGAGGTGGTGAAAGCATTTTTATATGTTAAACTGTCCCCTAGCTTTCATAGCTGGCTTTCTATTGTTAGTTAATTACTCAAAACCTTTTCTTTCCTTTTCCTAAAGCAATAACACAATCACCCAATTACAGGTCCTCACAGTTCCCTGGTACTCTTATTTCTGATACACCTGATATATTGAACCAGCTGCTAATTCTTTCTACCAAGTACACAGTCTCAGGTAAAAGTTTTCACAATTACAATTACTCCACCTACTACTAGTGATGAGGTTATTGCCAGCCAACAAGCAGGTAATCCAGTTCCCAAAGCTCATCTTTGGTTTGTTTTCTCAGATAACTACTGAGTGTCCCGGTGGGCTTCCCAGGAAGCAGCATTTGAGGTACATATTCCCTGCAGGGGATTAACTAGGGAATGCAAGGTTAGAGGGAGAAGTTGAGATCTGATACAATCTTAATGGGGCACTCAGTCAACCCTACATGGGCGGGGAAGACTCTTCAGAGTTGTACTGAATTGGAGGAAAGTGGGCAGGGTCTATATAGCCCACACCCACCAACCTTGGAACAGGAAGCGCCCCACATAGAAAGCATGCCTTTAGCAATCTGGTGTCTTCAGCCATGGCAATCCCCAAAGGGGGCTGAGAGCTAGGGTCTATGAACAGGAAGTATGAAGTCAATTATTCATTTATGCAAGAAAACTGGATGGTGGTATTATGGTGTCCACCAAATTAGTATATAACATTGCTGCTCAGCTTTAACGTGGAAAAAAAGAAAAAAACAAACAAACAGAGAAATCTCAAATTTGTTAAAAATAAGACATTTATGCCAAATATCCTCTTTCTGTTCCACTAGAGCTACATGGTTTCTGATTATAGTTAAATTACAGTTAGCCAAAGGAGAGTCCAGATAGAAGTTGATTATAGTTAAAAGTATAGAAGTTGAAGAGAGAACATGGTGAATTTAATCCATTAATTCCTCTAGCTCCCTCTCTTGCGAGCACCTCACTGGTCTTTTCAAGAAAACCAACTCTATTGGTTCTCTCTCATTCTCCGTTCAGTTGACTTCTTTCTCCCCACTGCATTCAGAGCAGGGTTGTGCCTATTTCTAGACTATATTAGGTTTCTTTAGATACTGCCCTACCTTTGCATTAAGTTTATCAGTAAATAAACATGTCTCAAATTATCCTAACTATAGTGTATCCTTTGTTTATTGGGACCCTGAACTATACAAACATATTTCCTGATATTATCAGTAGTCTATAAATTTCCTTAGGGCTATATCTGTGCCTGATTAGCCCGTGTGTCTCTAAGGCACCCTAAGTGTTCTACAAGCAAGCTGTAATTGTGTTAAATGAGTAAGTTTTTTTTTTCCAAAAAAATATACAGTTCTTCTATTTATGTCACTACTAATATCATTTGAGCTTCTGATTAAATCCTATTTTGCCAAGGTTGGAGCGACCATTTTAAAGACAGCAACATTTCTTGCATATTTTAGTTGTAATAAAATATTGGCTAATTCAAAATCTCAGTTACTTGGCCTCATTAGAGAATGCAGAGAACATTTAACTGGACTGTGAGAAGCCAGACTTACTTAAGAGAGTCCACTATTTGTGTGACCTGGTAGAAGCTGTTTGGTTTCTCGGGGCCTGGGGCCTTCACCGGCGCAATAATTGAACATAAGTATCACTGAATTCTTTGCAGCTTTAATTTTCTGTAGTTCTCTGATGCAGAAAGTGTTTAAAATGGGCACGTTGTTTGCAGTTTTTATTTTCTATACCCTTTAACTTCTAAGTCATTGAATTTTTCACAGATAATGCCCTAGGTTATTGATAATAATTTTTTACCTTTTAATGGATAGGAAGAAAATGAGAAATAGAAAATGTCATTGGGATTTTTGGCAAAGACAAGAATGTAAGGTTTATAAATACTGCATTTGTGCTATGGTGAAGTGGCCATTGCTCACAGTTAATGGTTTTGGCAGCTCTCAATGGCCCAATGTTGATTGATTGACATAAAGGTCAACTGCTTAATTTATGAGCTGTCCTTCCAGAATAAAGACACTGAGGCTGACCTGCTGTCAGGTGGAGCTGCCTGAGGCTGTTGATTACAATAGTGATGCAAGTTGAAAAAAAAAAAAATCTATTCACCTTCCTTTGATCCCTGCCTCTTGTGATCAATGACACTTAAACCAGGTCAAGACAGGAACAGATACTTCTGTGGCTGCAGAACAAAGTAAGACCAAGTTGCAACGAAGCATCATTAACTTCATCTGCATTCTGTTCTAACCAACTGAACTAGCCAGGCACAGAGAATCACTAACCATCACCCAGACTACAGACTAGCTCAAGATGACATTTTCTGTTAGTTCCAAACTGCTCAAACAAGAATTCAATCACTCCATAAATTGAAAATTATTTTTAAGTTACAGTTTAGAAGCCAATTTTTTTTCCACATCACAAATCCTACCCTAAACTCTTCTGAATGTCATCATTAAACTGATGCTGGCAATTCACAAAAATTGGTAATTACAGATGAATAAAATTTGAATTTCTTGTATTCTCAAAAACATGAACATACAACTTAATTTATAGTTTTTCAGTCTAGTCACTAATGACATTTGGGGCTAGATAATTCTTTGTTGCAGTAGGTTGTCCTGAGCACTGTAAAGTGTTTATTTTAGCAGCATCACTGGTTTCCACAACTAGACGCAATTCCCCTCATCGTGACAAATAAAAATGTTTCTAAATGTTGCCAAAGATGCTCTTAAGAGCAAAATAACTTCAAGTCAAGAACAACTGATTTAATTAATGAGTATTTTGAATTTTATTTTGTGGCCAAGCAATGAGGTTTGGTGATTCAAAAACGAATAGAGCCCTGGCCGGTTTGGCTCAGCGGTTAGAGCGTCGGCCTGCGGTCCTGAGAGACCCGGGTTCGGTTCCCGCTAAGGGCACGTACCTCGGTTGCAGTTTGTCTCCTGTGCTGGTCGGTCGTGCGGGTGGCAGCCACTCGATGTGTGCCTTTCACACCGATGTTTCTCTCTCTCTGTTCCTCTCTCTCCCTCCTGCTCTACCTGAACAAAAAATGGAAAAATGTCCTCGGGTGAGGATAAAAAACAACAAAAAAACCAAATAGAATGTTGCCTTTACTCCCAAGGTCTGTTGTAATATTGTGAAGAGAAAATTAGTAAATGAGGCATATGGGCGTTTTTTGTGTTGTGTTATTTTTTGTCTGTTTGTTTAACTTCTGGTGATTTTTAAAATGTTTCATTCAGTAGTAATATATTTGACAATGAATATGCCATTAATTGATTAGGCCACTCAATGCAGCCTTTTCTAAAGGAAAATGAAGAAATTAAAATGTTAGGAAGGAGTGATGAAAATAGGCCGAAAATAAAAGTTGGCTAAAATATGTGTCCTAAACGCTGGCATTTTGTGTGGACTGACACAAGAGTTAAATAAGTAAATTTTATGAAAAGAATATATTTTTTTGCATTTCTGGGAATGTTCATGCTCAGTATTGGACTGAGCATTTAGTGACCAGAAATATCAATTTTTAAGCTAAAATAACTCATGGACTTCCCACAGTGCCATTCAAAACCCACCTTGCTGAAGGGTCACTATGATGACTCCACTCAAAGAGGACCTGCTACAGGTCTCATTCATTTTTATTGTGGAATTGCATATGTTTGTGGTTTTCTGGACCATGTTCCCAAATGGTTCAATTAAGTTAAGTTTCTCACCAGATAACAGGTACTAATTAAATCTGACTGTCATAACTAAGAATTGTTTGTTCTATTGAAAGTTTTATTTTGAAGAGCTCCCCAAGTCTTCTTCTGTTCTGCCACATACTTTTCTATTGCCTTTCAAGCACCATGTTTATATACGTCTTCCTGTCCACTTGGCATGTGGCAGCACCCTTGGAACAGTGTTATGTTTCCTCTCTGTTGTTCACCTTCTAATTTCTTTGCGCTACAGGGAAGTGTCACTGCATTTTGACATTCAGTTTGGAGTTTGGAATCGGAGCGGGATGGATGAGAGCAAAAAAATATATTCTTTTCATAAAATTTACTTATTTAACTTGAATGAGAACTACCTAGACAGATTTTAAAGCATCTCCTAGGACAATGCAATCTTCTCTCTTGATAAGCAACAAACATTATTTTTTACTTTATTTTATATTTTTTATCCTCACCCAAGGACATTTTTGCATTTATCTTCAGATAGAGTGAGAGAGAGAGAGAGAGAGAGAGAGAGAGAGGGAGAGGGAAACATCAATGTGTAAGAGAGACACATTGAGTGGTTGCCACCCACACAACCCCAACTGGGGCAGGGGACAAACTACAACCGAGGTACGTGCCCTTTAGCTGGAACTGAACCCGGGACTCTCTGGTCCGCAGGCCGACACTCTAATCACTGAGCCAAACCAGCCAGGGCACAAAAAACATTGTTTAAATCCCAAAGTTTTTGAATATATTACTAACATTTATAGTGAAGTTTACATGATAAAATGTGAACCAAGGCTGACAAAGGGAATCACTTACTATGCCAACCAAAATTAACATCTCTTGGGATCAGCTAAGACTCCAGAGAGAAAATGTCTTGAATATTGCACATAAGGAATATTTTTTTCCCCTATTTTCCAGGGTGAAGGCAGAAAATAAGGATGCAAGCCAACCTAGAAACACGTTAACCTGGCTACTTGCCTAACTATTTTACAAACAGAGGCAGATCTGCACAGGACTGATCATAAACAACTAAGAATAAAGAAGACACACATGAAAAATAAAGATAAAAAGTGACGGAGAAGAAATCTCTTATTTTTGCTTCAATTCATTCCCAACAAACATAGTTTGTAATACTTCTAAAGCTCTATGTGAAATGATTCGAATATGAATTAGACAGAGTCCCTATTCTCAAGTTGTTCACAGCTTAGTGGGAATGAATGCAGAAACAACTAGAATGGAGTCAATTACAATATGAAATTAATAATGAAAATAATCCTGGAACAGTGTGGAAAAGGAAACAGGGATAAAAAGGGAAATTGTTTTTTATTAGCCCTGGCAAGCTTAAAAATGTTTATGTATAGCCATATTCATAAAGTAATTAAAGTGGTCCTTAGTTATTTGTTGATTATTCTATATTCTTAATAATAAATTCTTTGGCAGCACCCTACAAAAATATAAATGATAATGTTAGGGCCATTTTGGGAAAGAGTTATTTTCTCTTTTCTCTTCTAAAGCTATTTGGACTGAACCTCATGTTTCCTTTGAAGCTGGTGGTGCTCCAATCAGTGTCTAAAAGTATAAGCCAAAATCTCAAACATGTCCCAGATGTCTGGTTTTATTTTTTTGAAAGTGTCATTCTATAGAAAGGCATTAACTGTAAGTATTTTTAAAATATATTATGTCAGAAAGCTTAAAGCAATAAATTTTAAACCAGAGTATTATATTAATTAAAAAATGAAGTGCCCTGGCCATTGTGGTTTAGTTGGTTAGAGCGTCATCCTGTGCACCAAAGGGTCACAGGTTCAATTCTCGGTCAGGTACATACAAAACCCAGGTTTTGGTTCTATCCCTGGTCAGGGTGCATACAAGAGACAATCAATCAATGTTTCTCTTTCACACCACATTGATGTTTCTCTCCCTCTCTCTCCCTCTCCCTTCTTCGCTCTCTAGAATCAATGAAAAACATATCTTCAGATGAGGATTAAAAATAAATAAATAAACGTATGTAGTATCTATCACTTTTCTTCTATGTGTTTCCACTCATTTAAATTGCATTTAAATGTTTATATATGTGTGTGAGTTGTGAGTGGGCATATGTTTAATGATATTAATGATAAACAGGTTGCAGGTTTATGGTAATGGAAACAAATGATACCATCATAGTCTTCCTTAGATTTTATTGAAACCCAAAACTGATTTTTCAAGTAATAGAATTCATTTACATTCTAATTTATAATGTATTCATTTTAATATATGTTATTTTATAATTTTTGGCTTCTACATGTGAATAACATGGTTTTCAAATACATTCTTAGAAAAATTAAGCTGACCATTTAGTTTAAGTAAATCACTAGCTATGTGAATGATTTATCTGGATTTACTTTAGGACAACATTATTGCTCATTACTGAAACAGTATTGTATTTTAGAAGGTACTTTTATAAAAAGTCCTGCTAGGAAATATATAATAAAAACTTTATCAGTTTGAGAATTAGAATTTCAAATAATTACTTCATATTTTTTATACACACATTCAAAATAGTTTCATATAATTTAAACCAGTTTAATGTGACAAGATGACATTAGAAAATCAAATCAAGAATAAAATTCTGAGGGACTTCCAGTCAAGATGGTGGGGTAGGTAAACGCGGTATCGTGTCCTCCCACAACCACATCAAAGTTACAACTAAACGACAGAACAACCATCATTCAAAACGGCCCGAAATCAAGCTGAATGGAAGTCCTACAACTATGGAATTAAACGAGAAGCAGCCACATCAAGACCAGTAGGAGGGCGGAGGCGCCACGGGCTGGTCCTATAGTCACATGTGGCGGATAAAAATCAGGAGGACATGTAGGCTAGGAAGATCCTCCCTGAGGACTGAGGGGTCCCCCTCCCACACCAGATTCCCCACTCAGGGTTCCAGTGCCAGGAGGAGAATCCCCATAACTTCTGGCTGGAAAAACCAGCAGAAACTGAGACTCAGGGAAGCTGAAGCGGCTGGAGCCCCAGGCAGCTCCTTAAAGGGCCCGCGCACGGACTTATCGGACTCTCTCCCTCTGAGCACGGAGGGGAGGCAGCTCGAGGGGAACCAGAGACATACAGGGAAGAACTGAGCTGTTTGGCACTGGAGCGAGGGTTGGAGAAGGGGCTTTCTCCGGGACAAACGTGCTGTAAGAGGCCTTTGTTCCTTTGGTGAGCCCTTCCCGGGGGCGGCAGACAGTCGCCATATCTGGGACTCCAGCCACCTGGTTCACACTGGTAGCCCCGCCCTGGTGACGCCCTGAGGCCCCGCCCCACCCAACTTTCAGGCCCACCCAAGCTGTTGCCAGTTGCTTAACCATAGGATTGGCCGGTCTTATATCCTGATTCAGGTTTTCCTAAACTCTTTCAGACAAGCAGCATCTGGTGTCAGCTAGCCCCATACCTCTCGTTAAGTAATACATACAAACAAACACAGGGAGGCAGCCAAAATGAGGAGACAAAGAACCAGGTACCAAATGAAAGAACAGAACAAAACCCCAAGAAAAGAACTAAGCGAAATAGAGATAAGCAATGTAACAGATGCTGAGTTCAAAATACTGCTTATAAGGATGCTCAATGAACTGAGTGAGAACCTCAGTGAACTTAGTGAGGGCCTCAAGAGCGTAAAAAAGGACCAGTCAGAAATGATGGAGGCATTAACTGAAATAAAGAATAATTTACACAGATTCAATAGTAGAGTACGTAAATCCAAGAAGCAAACCATCGATTTGGAATAAGGAAGCAAAAAACGCCCAATCAGAACTGCAAAAAGAGAAAAGAATCCAAAAAAATGAGGACAGTGTAAAGAGCCTCTGGGACAACCTCAGGCATGCCAACATTCGCATATTGGGGGTGCCAGAAGGAAAAGAGAGAGAAAACAAGAAATTGAAAACCTGTTTGAAACAATAATGGCAGAAAACTTTCATAACTTGGTGAAGGAAACAGACATACAAGTCCAGGAAGCACAGAGAGTCCCAAACAAGATGAACCTCAAGAGGCCCACACCAAGACACATGATCATCAAAATGCAAAAAGTTCAAGACAAAGAGAGAATCTTAAAAGCAGCAAGAGAAAGGCAGTTAGTTACCTACAAGGGAGTTCCCATAAGGCTGTCAGCTGATTTCTCAAAAGAAACCTTGCAGGCCAGAAGGGAGTGGCAAGAAATATTCAGAGTGATGAGAAGCAAGAACCTACAACCAAGATTACTCTATCCTGCAAAGCTGTCATTTAGAATCGATGGCCATATAAAGAGTTTCCTAGACAAGAAAAAGTTAAAAGAGTTCATCACCACCAAACCGTTATTATATGAAATGATGAAGGGTCTTTTTGAAGAAAAAGATAAAATATATGAACAAACAAAATGGCAATGAATACATATCTATCGACAATGGAATCTACAAACAAAATGAACAAGTAGAACAGAAACATTCTCATAGATACAGAGAACATTTTGTTAGTTGCCAGATGGGAGGGGGGTTGGGGGAATGGGTGAAAAAGTTGAAGGGATTATGAAGTACAAATTCATTGCTAGACTGACAAACTTCAAAGGGAAAGGGGTTGGGGGGTGGGAAGAAATAAACCAAAGAAATTATATGCATAAGCAATGGACACAGACAATAGTGTGGGAAAAGGCGGGAGGGGGGCGGGTGTGGGGAGGAGGGGGTCAATAGGGGAAAAATGAGGAACATCTGTAATACATTCAACAATAAAGATTTAAAAAAATAAAAGAATAAAATTCTGAGAAGTTCTTGTAGTTTAAAATAAATAGCAGCCTTGCCTGGCCGTTGTGGCTCAGTGGATTGTCAGTCATCACACAGACTGAGAGGTTGCTCGTTCCATTTCTGGTGAGGGCACATGCACCAGTTGTGGGCTCAATCTCCAGTCGGGGTGTGCAGGAGGCAACCGATTGATGATTTTCTCTCACATCGATGTTTCTATCTCTCTCTCTTCCTTCTGCTCTCTCTAAAATATCAATTTAAAAAACATGTAATAAATAAATAGCAGCCTCAAGGGAGAATAAAACAATAAGGTGCACAATGGCAGGTTCTTACAGATGATTAAGTTAATAATTTGTAAAATAAATGTTTACATTTTTTACATGACTCTCTACCTGTCTTTACAGTGCTCTCTGTATAATTATATGTCTACATCATGTTTAAAAAATACAGTAAGAATGTTAAAATATTTGACCATATAACTAAGAGGCTACATTTTAACCATGATGACGAAAAAACAGATGCGATTGTGATAGACAACCCAGAAAGACCAAGTTCCTAGGACCATAAAAAATTGGCACCCTTGTTAAAAGATTGTAACTTTTTTTTTCTCATTTCATTTATTAAAGTGAAATCTTTGTAACATGCTTGATTGTGGCAGTTCAGCTTAAATAAATTGCCCATTGAACAGTTACAAATTGAAATATTTTCAAAGCAGATTAGGTCTTTAGACCAAACCCATTTGTAAAAATCAGTTCTCGCAAAGGAAAATATGGATGTTATATTTCATCATCATGGATCATTGATGTTAGAAAACAATAATCATGTATCTAAAGGACAATTTATAAGAACTACACGTTAAACAATGGTATCATTAGAACAATGATTCATAAACAAAAGAAACATAAATGATATGTAGTCACTTCAAATGCACTGAAAGTGGAATTCTATAGTAGAAATAACATTGCATTCATGTTTATTTTAGTTCATTTTATGCTATCAAGAAAATAGATACACCTTAGCAGGTTCCGAAAACTCAGACAAATGAACATGTCTTTCAGATGCACCTGGGTATTCACAGGTTAGCTAACAATAACCCAACGAAATCCCGTCACTATAGATGGTAAGCAATGAGATTTCACAACTCTTCTCTGGAATGTTTCACTATTGCATGTTCTGTTACATCTTTTTAAATTAAATAGAGTGTCATTGCTAGTCTTTATAATGTGATCTATCACTGAATATGCATGCAGCTGTAAAGAGTATTTTAAGGTGTCACCTGGCAGAATAATTCTCTAGCTTCCTATTAAATATACAAGAAGACATTACAAAGAAAATTATGCTTTTTTTTTGAGTGCTTGTTGCCAAGTCCTTTACAGATACCATAATCACTTACTTGGTTTAAGAAAATGAGTTTTCTAACATCCTTGGCCTAATAAAAATCCCAGAAGTTAGGGCATATGATTTCACAGAGCTTTACACATGTACTTAAAGTAATGGTTTAAATAGCTCACCCATTTCACACAGAGTCGACAGGACTTGAACTAAGTGGGATAGGGGGGAAATGTCCATCTTAATCACAATGCAATTTTGTAACAAAACCTGCCAGCAGACATTCCAGATATCATCTTCCCAAAAGTAACACAGTTAGAAAACACCTTGCTGATGTTTCCCAAGTTTTAGAAGATTAATCTAGGTTCACTCTTTCCTTTTATGATTGCTGATTTTCATTTCTGTACAAAAAGTACAGAGAGGATCTCAGAGATATTATTTTCAGGTCAACTGGGGGGTGGGAGCATAAATATTCAGTGGAGTAGGAGATAAAGAAAAATAAAAAGGGAACAAGAAGGCAAAAGAAATGAAGAAATATACCAAACCATGATAGATCAAAAAATCTAAAGCCAACATCCTTTTGCCAAATTCAGCCTGGCTCATCTTGCTTTAATGTATGAGCTAAAACACCAGGGCTCCCTCAGGAGCAAGACTTTGATCTGGATGAGTTTGTCCCCTGATAGCAAGAAGACCTGGAAAATGTAATAATGATAATAATAATAATAAGTCTCTTAAAAATAGCTTGAGTGCATGTCCCACTCCATTCAGGTACCTGAAATATGGGGCTGGGAGGACTGATATTGCTAAAATGACTGCCACCAGGGTCATAGGTACTGGGGAAAGACCTAGCTGCCTCCTGCCTCTCTGGCAGGTACTCCCAGGTTAGTAAGTGGGTCTCCTTCGCCTCTGGTCTATGTAATCATACAAAGTATATCCACATCTGGCCATTCAGACAAATGGGGAGGGACTCACAGGGAAACTATTCTCTATTTCTGAAAATTAGCTTTAGATAAAATTGTTTTCAACCAGAAAGGGAAGTACAGAGAGAATCCATATGGGCCCCATATAGCTATTCTACACAGAAATGAACCAAAGAAAAGAATTCAGACACAAAAAGGCACATGGACAATACAGTCTGAGTGAAAAGAAACAGGACAAAAAATTAGAAAACAAATCAATCAAGTGTCAAAGGAAATTTAGAAAAACATATGCCTCAAATACTAAACCAAATAGAGCATGGGATCTATGGAAGAAGAGCTTAATGATGAGATAATCAGCCAAAAGGTGATGTGTTAGGAGAGCTGGTAGTAGTTAAAAAACACAGCAAAGAGAATGGTGCCATTGCAGTAAAACGAATACTATAAAACCAGAAAGTAAGAATTGAAAGACTTATCTTTCTTTTTAATTTTTATTTTTCTTTATTTATTTTTAGACAGAAAGGAAGGGAGAGGGAGAGATAGATAGAAACATTGATGAGGGAGAACGTCAATTGGCCACCTCCTGCATGTCCCTCACCCACAACCTGGGCATGTGCCTGATTGGGAATTGAACCAGCTACTTCTAGGTGCATGGGTCCATGCTCAACCACGAGCCACATCAGCCGGGCTGAAAGACTATTTCTAATGATAAGCTTTATGGCTGGAGATTATAACACAGAAAAAAGGCAGAAAAGACAAAGCAGGAAAAGAGGTTTTGTGGATAAATGCTAGATTTTGAGAATAGAACCATGTGGAAAATTGGAATCTCACTGATGCAGAAAACAGAACAAATAGAGAAGAAAAAATTAAAATTAAATATTTTCCTAAAGTAAGAAAATAACCAAATTTACACATTGACAAGGTTTACTTTGTTCCCAGAAAGTTAATAGAGAACATTCAGAACCAAAATATCTTGTTGAAATTATTAAATTATAAGAATAAGAAAAAATGCCAAAGACATTCAGAAGAAACAAGTGAGTCACCTATATAAAAAATAAATAAGATAAAAAGAGAGAGCCCACACTTCTTTAAGGCAATCATTGTGGATTGCAACCAAGTGATGGTATTTCCAAGGAAAAAGAGAGTGAATTGAAATTTCACTCCTAGCCAAGTCACCATTAATCTATTGAAAGACAAAAAAAATTCTCAGATTGTCAGGGATTTGGGAGACATATTACTTGCATGGAAATCTTCATATAATTTATATATCTAAGATACTAGTCTAAACAATAAAATCCTGATGTGGTAACTATTGAGCGTAAACAAAATAATAATTATGTTATTGGGATAAACTTACCAATTAAAAGAAAAAGTTTGTTATTGAAAAAAGCAAACCATTGGTAAGTTGTATACAAGTGACATGTTTAAAGTAAAGGGACTCAAAAAATTAAAATAAATAATCAGGCAAGAGTATAACAAATGAATATAAAACATAAAAATATAAATCGGTTGGTAATATTAAGATTTGAAAAAGTGGCCTTCAAGAAAAAAATTTAATGGAGGGAATTCAAGATAACGGTGCAGGAAGATGCTGAATTAACCTCCTCCCACAGACACAACAAATCTGCAGCTACGTATGAAATAATTCCCCTCTGAAAGAGAACAGAAACCTGGATGAACAAAGCCTTCCCAACGAGGGACAGCATCAAGAACTTTAAGAAAGGCAAAGATCTGACCACATTAAGGAAAAAAAGTCTAAAACTTTTCCCTGAAGAGCAAGAAATTTGAGCTCCACATCAGGAACCCCAACCCTTGGGTCCTACACAGGAAAAACAACCCCCAAACAGTCGGCTTTGAAAACCAATGAGTAATATACCAAGGAAAACAAGAGAATTGCAAGGGAAGGAAATCCTGTCTTTAAAGGACTCATATACAGAATCACTTGGCCTAGAAACTAATGCAAAACACTAGATGGAAAACTATATAGATCACAGGTGAAGGAGACCCACTTGCTAATCTTGAAGTGCATGCCAGAGAGGAAGGAAGAAGCTAGTATTTTTCCCCAGGGAACTGGTGGCAGTCATTTTGCATCCTTGGTCTGCTGTGCTGAAGTCAGCACTGGTGGGTAGCATTTTGTAATCCTCCCTCTAGCTGGCTAGTGCTAAAAGGGGCACCTACCTCTACCAGATCTCACAATAGGCTGGACGATAACTCTACCCAACAGAATGCCCACTGCAACAGTGGTTGGGCTTCACAGCCAGCTTCAAGGGACTAGCTCCATCCTTCAGTATTCCAGCAGCAGTTCCATACCCACCGAAACAAAAGGGCTAATGCAACTTACAGAGACATACCCTAGGACAACTGGCTCTGGTGGCCAGAGAAAAATGTGTTGCTGGGTCTCATAGGACATATTCGACATAAGGCAATTTCTTCAAACCAGGGAGACATAAATGATCTACAGAATTTATTGGAAACAGTCACAGAGAGGAGACAAAAGAATATGTTTGAAATGAAAGAACAAAACAAAACTTCAGAAAAAGAACAGAACAAAATGAAAATAATCAATCTACCCAATAAAGAGTTCAAAATAATGATCAGGTGAAACCGAAAATGGCGGCGGAGTGAACGGAGCTACACAGACAGTCTCCCAGAACCAAACTGGAATTACAACTATAACACAGACAAATCGACGGGAAAAACCAACAGAAAAGCAGCTTGCGAAGACCATACAACGAGGGATACTGACTCCATCCCGGTAGGTTTGCAAAGGCGCGAGAGGGGGCTGGGAGCCCAGGGTCGGCAGGTCGGCAGCTCGGCAGCGGCCTCAGCTGGGAGCAGCGCCCTCGGGTTACACTCCCAGGCGGCCCCACAGCGCAGCCGGGACAGAGGCGGAAACAGCCACAGCCACTCACCTTGGGCTCCAGCAGAGGGAGGGCAGACTGGACTGGAACTGTGTGGGGACACTCGGGATTTGGAGGGCGCTCAGAGCTTTGGCTGAGTGCAGCCACTCAGGACAGCGGCCACATTGCTCCTTCCCAGGGCTCTGAGGAGAGGCAGCAGCCCCTCCCTCGGAGATCCAACCCCACCCTGTGAGCCATTGAAGTGCTAATTGAGGCTCACTAAGGACCAGCAACTGCCCCACCCTCCTGAAAGCCCCTTGGCTGAGCACCAGAGGGAGTTTTTCAATCAACTGACAACCCAAAACTCATCAATTAACCTAGACTGCTAGCCGCCAGGCAAAAAGCTAGAGGATAACAGTACCTTTCCTGGGCTGTCAACGTTAACCAGGAAAGTAAGACTTGACAGTGGTGTTCAACGTGGGTCCTCCCTCTCTCATCTAAACACAGGCGAGGGAGCCACAAACAGCAGAACACCAACACCGACAGGGAGAACTTGACAGGCTCCAAAGCCCACAGTGATAGCCAAAATGGTGAAACACAGAAACAGAAGCCAAATGAAAGAACAAGACACCTCCACTGATGAGATCAATGTGGAGCAATTAGGCATGTTAACAGAGCTAGAATTCAGAGCCATGATCTTGAGGAAGCTGAACAGCATGAGTAAGGACATAGAGACACTGAAAATAAGCCAATTGGAAATTAAAAACCAACAAGAAGAGATAAAAAATGACATATCAGAAATGAAAAACACATTGGAAGGTTTAAAAAGCAGAGTAGGGGAAGCTGAGGACCAGATTAGTGAATTAGAAGACAGGGTAGAAAAAATCAACCAATCAGAAAAACAAAAGGAAAAAACTATTAAAAAACAGGAAGACAGCTTAAGAGAACTATGGGACAACTGGAAACGTAATAATATTCGCATCATAGGAGTCCCCAAAGAAGAAGAAAAGGAGCAAGGGATAGAGAATATATTCAAAAAAATAGTGAGAGAAAACTTCCCTAATTTGGTGAAGGAAGAAGGCATTCAAGTTCAAGAAGCACAGAGAGTCCCAAGTAAGAAGAACCCAAACAGGCCCACACCAACACACATAGTAATTAAAATGCCACAAATTAAAGACAAAGAGAGAATCCTAAAAGGAGCAAGAGATAAGCAACAGGTTACCTACAAAGGGAACCCCATAAGGCTCTCAGCTGACTTCTCACAAGAAACACTACAGGCCAGAAGAGAATGGCATGAAGTAATCAAAGTCATGAAAAACAAGAATCTGAATCCAAGACTACTCTACCCAGCAAGGCTATCATTCAAAATAGAAGGTCAAATAAAGAGCTTCCCAGACAAAAAAAGGCTAAGGGAATACATTAGCACCAAACCAGCACTGCAAGAAATGTTAAAAGGACTGCTATAATTCGCAGTAGAAATGGGAAGAAAAATAGAACCAGACTAAACAAAAATGGCAATAAATAAGTACATATTAATAATCACCTTAAACGTAAATGGATTGAATGCTCCCATAAAGAGACACAGAGTAGCTGATTGGATAAGAAAGCATGACTCATCTATATGTTGTTTACAAGAGACCTACCTCTCAACAAAAGACTCACATAGGTTGAAAGTGAAGGTATTGAAAAAAATTTTCCAAGCAAATGGAAAGCAAAAAAAAGCTGGGGTAGCAATTCTCATATCTGATAAAATAGATTTCAAAATGAAGACCATAACTAGAGACAAAGACGGCCACTACATATATTGAAAGGATCTATCCAACAGGAAGATATAACCTTGATAAACATATATGCACCCAATATAGGAGCACCAAAATATATTAAAAACCTTCTGGAGGACTTCCAAGGAGAAATCGACAACAATACAATCATAGCAGGGGTCTTCAACACCCCATTGACAGCACTGGATCTATCCTCTAGGCAAAAAAAATTGCAAGGAAACAGAGACTCTAAATGAAGCACTAGACCAAATGGATTTAATAGATATCTACAGAGAATTACACCCCAAAACTACAGAATACACATTCTTCTCAAGTGCACATGGGACATTCTCAAAGATAGACCACATGATAGGACACAAACTAAATCTCTACAAGTTCAAGAAGATTGAAATCATATCAAGCATCTTCTCAGATCACAATGGCATGAAACTAGAAATCAATTGTAACAAGAACATGCAAAGACATTTCAACACATGGAGGCTAAATAGCATGTTATTAAACAATGAATGGGTCACCGAGGAGATCAAGGAAGAAATTAAAAACTTCCTGGAAACCAATGAAAATGAACACACAACAACACAAAATCTATGGGATGCAGCGAAAGCAGTTCTGAGAGGGAAGTTCATAGCACTACAGGCCTACCTCAAAAAACAAGAAAAATTTCTAATTGACTGTCTAACCTCACAACTTAAAGAATTAGAAAGCAAACAAAAAGAAAACCCCAGAGCAAGTAGAAGGAAGGAAATAATAAAGATCAGAGCAGAAATAAATGACATAGAGACCAAAAAAAACAATTCAAAGGATCAATGAAACAAAGAGCTGGTTTTTCGGAAAGATAAACAAGATTGATGGACCCTTAGCTAGACTCACCAAGAAACAAAGAGAGAGAACCCAAATACACAAAGTCAGAAGTGAAAGAGGAGAAGTAACAACCAACACCAGGGAAATACAAAAGATTGTTAACAACTACTATGAACAACTATATGGCAACAAATTTGACAATCTAAGCGAAATGGACAAATTTCTAGAAACACACAGTCTCCCAAAACTATTCCCAGAAGAGATAGAAAACTTGAACAGACCAATAACAACTAAGGAAATTGAAGAGGTAATCAAGACTCTCCCAGCAAACAAAAGCCCAGGCCCAGATGGTTTCACGGGGGAGTTTTACCAAACATTCAAAAAAGAACTAACACCCATTCTCCTCAAACTATTTCAAAAAATTCAAGAAGAAGGAAGACTTCCAAACACGTTCTATGAGGCCAACATAATTCTAATTCCAAAACCAGAAAAAGACACTACGAAGAAAGAAAACTACAGGCCAATATCCCTGATGAACATAGACGCCAAAATCCTGAATAAAATATTAGCAAATCGGATCCAGAAATACATCAAAAAAATTATTCACCATGACCAAGTGGGATTCATTCCAGGGATGCAAGGCTGGTACAATATTTGCAAATCAATAAACGTGATACACCACATAAACAAAATGAAGAATAAAAACCACATGATCATATCAATAGATGCTGAAAAAGCATTTGACAAAATCCAGCATCCATTTCTGATAAAAACGCTCAGCAATGTAGGAATAGAGGGATCATATCTCGACATAATAAAGGCCATATATGAAAGACCTACAGCCAACATCATACTCAATGGACAGAAACTAAAAACATTTCCATTAAGAACAGGAATAAGACAGGGATGCCCACTTTCGCCACTCTTGTTTAACATTGTAATGGAAGTCTTAGCCACAGCAATCGGACATGAAGAAAAAATAAAAGGGATCCAAATTAGAAAGGAGGAAGTGAAAGTGTCATTATTTGCAGATGACATGATATTGTACATAGAAAACCCTAAAGACTCCATCAAAAATCTATTAGACTTAATAAATGAATTTGGCAAAGTAGCAGGATACAAAATTAACGTCAAGAAATCAACGGCATTCTTGTACATCAATGATGAACTCACAGAAAGAGAAACTGAAAAAACAATCCCGTTTACCATCGCGCCAAAAAAATTACGATACCTAGGAATAAACTTAACCAAAGAAGTAAAGGACCTATTTGCAGAAAACTACAGGTCATTGAAAAAAGAAATAGAGGAAGATATAAAAAAGTGGAAGCACATACCCTGTTCATGGATTGGAAGAATTAACATCATTAAAATGTCCATACTACCCAAAGCAATCTATAGATTCAATGCAATCCCCATCAAAATACCAACGACATATTTCATAGAACTAGAACAAATACTTCAAAAGTTCATATGGAACCAAAAAAGACCCTGAATAGCCACAGCAATCTTGAAAAAGAAGAACAAAGTAGGTGGGATCACAATACCAGATATCAGGTTATACTACAAAGCGACTGTAACCAAAATAGCCTGGTACTGGCACAAGAACAGGCATATAGACCAGTGGAACAGAACTGAAAACCCAGAAATGGACCTAAGGCAATACGCTCAATTAATATTTGACAAAGGTGGCAAGAGCATACAGTGGAGTAAAGACAGCCTCTTTAATAAATGGTGTTGGAAAATTGGACAGCTACATGCAAAAAAATGAAACTAGGCCATCAACTTACACCATACACAAAAATAAACTCAAAATGGATAAAAGACTTAAATGTGACCCGTGAATCCATAAAAATTCTAGAAGAAAATGTAGGGAACAAAATTTCGGACATCATACGGAGCAGAATTTTCACTGATACATCACCTAAGGCAACAGAAATAAAGGAGAAAATGAACACATGGGGCTACATCAAACTAAAAAGCTTCTGCACAGCAAAAGAAACAATCATCAAAATGGAAAGGCAACCCACTGTATGGGAGAACATCATTGCCAATGATGTATCAGATAAGGGGTTAATTTCCAATATATATAGAGTGCTCATACAACTCCACAAAAGGAAGACAAAGAACCCAATTAAAAAATGGGCAGAGGAGCTGAATAGACACCTCTCCAAACAGGACATACAAATGGCCAAGAGACATATGAAGAAATGCTCAACATCACTAATCATCAGAGAGATGCAAATTAAAACAACAATGAGGTATCACCTCACACCTGTCAGAATGGCCGCCATCAACACATCATCAAACAACAAGTGTTGGCGAGGGTGTGGAGAAAAGGGGACTCTAATACACTGCTGGTGGGAATGCAGACTGGTGCAGCCACTATGGAAAACAATATGGTGCTACCTCAAAAAATTAAAAATTGAACTTCCATTTGACCCAGTGATCCCACTGCTGGGAATATACCCTAAGAAGCCTGAAACACCAATCAGGAAGAATATATGTACCCCCAAGTTCATAGCAGCACTATTTACAATAGCTAAGATCTGGAAACAGCCCAAGTGTCCACCAGTAGACGAATGGAGAAAAAAGCTGTGGTACATATACACAATTGAGTACTATGCAGCGGTAAGAAAGAAAGATCTCTTATCCTTTGAGACGACATGGAGGGACCTGGAAAGTATTATCCTAAGTGAAAGAAGCCAAGCAGAAAAAGACAAATACCACATGATCTCACTTATATACAGAATATAATGAACATAACAGTCTGAGGAATACAGTAGACCCAGACACATGGAAGTAGGGCACAGACTGACATCCCTCAGAAGAGCGGATGGGGGGTGGGGGGTGGGAAGAGATAAATCACAGAACTTATATGCATGTGTGCATGACCAATGGACATGGACAACTAAGCCGGGGACAGGGTGGAGGGGGGGTTGGTGGGGGGGTGCTAATGGGGTAAAAAGTTAAAATATCTGTAACAAAAAAATAAATAAAAATTCATAAAACCAAAAACAAAAACAAAATAATGATCATAAAGATGCTCACTAAACTCAGGAGATGAATAGATGAACACAAAAAGAAATTAAACATAGATATAGAAAAAATAAGAAAGTACCAATCAGAGCTGAGAAATACAATAACTTAAATAAAAAAATACACTAGAAGAAATCAATAGCAGATTATATGAGAGAGAAGAAAATATATGAAATACAGAGAAGTAGGAATTACTCAAGCTAAACAGATAAAGAATAATAATTTTAAAAATTAAGATTAGGCCCAGCAGCTGTGGCTCTGTGGTTAAGTGTCAACCTATGCACCAAGAGGTCACTGGTTCAATTTTCAATCAGGGCACATGATCAGGTTGTAGATCAAATCCCCAGTGTGGGGCATGCAGGAGGCAGCCAATTGATGTTCTCTCTCATCAATGTTTCTCTCTTTCCCATTTCCTTCCTCTCTCTCTAAAATCAATATGGAAAAAAACTTTTTAAAAAATATTGAGGTGAGCCCAGTTGTTGTGGTTCAGTGGTTGGACCAAGGTGTTGCCGGTTAGATTCCCAGTCAGGGCACATTCCCCGGTTGCAGGCTTGATCCCTAATGGGGATGTGCAGAAGTCATCTGATCAATGTTTTTCTCTCATCAGTGTTTCTATCTCTCTTCTCTCTTAAAAAATCAATGAAACATATTAAAAATATATATATTGAGATTAGTTTAAAGAACCTCTTGGACAACATCAAGCATGCTAACACTCACATTAAGGGGTCACAGAAAAAGAAGAAGGAAGGAAAGGGGCAGAAAACCTATTTAAAGAAATAATAACTGAAAACTGTTCTAACTGTAAAGGAAACAGAAATATCAGTCCAGGAAGCACGTAAAGTCCCAAATAAGATAAACCCAAAGAGATCCACACCAAGACACATTATAATTAAAATGTTAAAAAATAAAGACCAAGAGAGAATCTTAAAAGCATCAAAAGTAAAGCAACTAGTTACATAAAGGAACCACACTCTCCATAATATTATTAGCTGATTTTTCAGCAGAAATTTTGCAGGCCAGAGGGAGTGCCACAATACACTCAAATAAAAGGAGACATATTCTACAACAAAAAGTTGTCTACCAGGAAAGATTATCATTCAGAGTTAAAGGAGATAGTTACTCAGACAAGAAAAGCTGAGGAGTTCATCATCATAAGAAATGTTCAAGAGACTTCTTTAAGCAGAAAAGAATAGACCATAACTAAATATAGAAAATAAATGAAAGATAAAAATCTCACTGATAAAGACAAACATGGAGTAAAGGTAATGAATCAGTCACCTATAAAAGGGGTTTGAAAGTTTAAAGACAATTTGTAAAATCATCTGTATCTATTATAATTAGTTAAGGGATACACAAAATAAAAGAATGTAAAATATGCCATCAAATGCATAAAACAAGAGTGAGGGGACTGGAAATTTAGTTCTTTTAGAATGCATTCAAAATCAAGCAACCATCAGCTTAAAATAAACTAGTATATACATAGGTTGTTATATAGGAACTTCATGTAACAACAAGTCAAAAATCTATATGAGAAATACAAAATATAAAGAAACCCAAAATTAATACTTAAGAAAGCCATCTAATTACAAGGAAAGAGAAGAAAAGAAATAAACAGATAAAAACTATCAAAACAATCAGGAAACAGTGAATTAAATGGCAAAAAGTACACACTTATTTATAATTACTTTGAATACATGTGAAAAAAAGCTCCAATAAAAAGACATAGGGTGGCTGAATGGATAAAAAGAAAAAAAAAAAAGATCCAGACACATGCTTCCTAGAAGAGACCCACTTCAGAACTAGGGACAGACAGAGACTAAAAATAAAAGGATGGGAAAAGATATTCCACACAAATGGAAATGAAAGGAGATCTGTGGTGAGTTGCTTATATTAAACGTAATCAAATTTAAAACTAAGACTGTAACAAAATTGTAGAAGGGCATTGCATAATGATAAAGGGATCAATTCAACAAGTGGATATAACACTTATAAGTATCTATGCATCCCACATAGGAATAGCTAAATACATGAAGCAAATATTAACAGACATAAAAGAAGAGACTGACAATTTTACAATAATAGTGAGAGAATTTAACATCACACTTACATCAATGGATAGATCATCCAGACAGAAAATCAATATGGAAACATTGGCTTTATATAACACATTTAATTAGGTGGACTTAATAGATATGTTCAGTTATATCTACATAGATATGTATGTTATGTCCAAAGAAAGAATAAAATCTTGTCATTTGTGACAACATGGCTGGACCTAGAGGGTATTATGCTAAGTGAAATAAATCATATGGAGAAAGAAAAATACTGTATAATTTCACATATATTGCAATCTATAAAAACAATAACAAGCAGTCAAACAAAGAAAAACAGAAACAGACTCATAGATACAGAGAACAAACTGAAGGTGGCCAGAGGGAGGGAGTGTGTTGGGGATGGATAAAACAGGTGAAGGGGATTTAGAGCTACAAACTTTCAGTTATAAAATTAAGTCACAAGGCTCTAGCTAGTTTGGCTCAGTGATTTGAGTGTTGGCCTGCAGACTGAAGGGTCTCAAGTTTGATTCCAGTCAAGGGCATGTACCTGGGTTGCAGGTTCTACCCTCGCCCCATTTGGGGTCGTGTGGGAGGCAACTAATCAATGCGTCTCTCTTACATCAATGTTTATCTCTCTCTCTGCTCTCTCTCTCCCTCCCTTCCACTCTCTCTAAAAATTAATGGGAAAATATCCTCGGGTGAGAATTAACAACAACAAAAACAACAACACAGTAACTCACAAGGTTGTAATGTACAGCATAAGGAATATAGTCAATAATATTGTAATAACTTTATATGATGACAAATGGCTCTTAGACTTATCAAGGGTGATCATTTCATAAAGTATATAAATGTCAAATCACTATGTTGTAAACATGAAATTAATATAATGTTATATGTTAACTACACTTCAATAAAATTTAAAAAATATATTAACTGGACCAAAGAAGAGTACTTTACTTAGAGATTATGTGGAAAAAGAACACAAAACTGTTAATATGTCCCCAAATATACAGTATCAATTTTTTACAATTATGGATATGTGAAAAGCAATAGTCAGATACACAGATGTACAAGATTTTGTGTGTGTGTGTGTGTGTGATATATATTCCATATATATAAGAATACATTTCTATCAACTCTTAGAAAAAATATAAATATAAATAAGGATCTGAATAATAGAATTTATATGGTTGATTTAAGGCAAATATAATAGCTCTGGCCAGTTTGGCTCAGCAGTTAGAGTGTCAGCCTGCGGTCCAAAGAGACCAGGGTTCATTTCCCGCTAAGGACACATACCTCTGTTGCGGTTTGTCTATGGTCCTGGTTTGGTGGTGCACGTGGCAACCACTCGATGTGTCCCTTCCCGTCGATGTTTTTCTCTCCCTCCCTCGCACTCCATCTGAACAAAAAATGGAAAAATGTCCCCGGATAAGGATAAAAAAATAAAATAAAGGCAGTATAACAAATTCTACAAGCAAACAACAGAAAATATAGCTTCTCAAGAATCACTAAAACATATGTTGAATGTCTTTAGCTTGAAATCAGAAGGGGAAAAATACTTTGCTATTTAGAGCTAATTAATAAATATATAATTGAGATGTCTTACCTGAATGCTACCTAAAGTGCTTTAAAAGAATGCTTTCATTTGTCTTTTTAATATTCATCATTATTTTGCTCAATTTTCATTTTAAAGCCTTAAAAAAAATAGGATATCTTACCTTACCTGGTGTATGTGATTGTATAAAATGAAGCATTTAAAAGGGATTTTTTTTTTTTTTTTTTGCAAAGGAGATTTAAAGTACTTGCATATGTGCCTCAGATTCTGGGAAGCAGCATGGAACGTCAGTGATTGATGAGCTAGTTATTTCAGAATTCCATTTTATGATAGTATTTCAGAAATGTTAAGTCTTGTGGCAGTTTCGCCAGATCAAAAAGCTGTAATTCAGTGACGACTATAATGCTGAGCAGTTAGTTCTGCTCCCTAGTTTGATGCCATCTTTACATTTGCAGATCAATCCCCCATACACCACTGTCACATAAAAACACCCCATTGCACTGTACAATTTGGCATGATTGCCTAAGAGGCCTGGACTGAACTGGCATTAATTAGCTATGTCATGCTATTATTCATTCCCCATGAATTTGCTCTTACCATTCAGATCAGGGATGAATTCACCAGCACAGCACTGTGCAGAAACAATATATGATCTACTTGCTTGTGTTTCATCTAGTATTCCTCTTACACAGAAAAGTCAGTGTTGTAGAATTTAATGCACTTTACATTTTATTCCATCTTTTATATTCTCCCTGCCTTTCTTTCTTTTTTCACCCTCTGCCATTCTTAGAACAAAAATTTTACACATTAAGAGACTAACCCTAGTTTGAAAATTGCAAGTGCAGCTCAGCTCTCTGTCTTTACTCTATGGCAGCTTTGTTTTATTCTCTTAGCCAGGTTCTCCCTACCTATCACGTCATCCAGTCGGCCAAGGGCCTGCCTTCCCGGGTTTAAATGTTACAGAAGTATTTCTTCTTGTTTTCCTGCATGAGGTCAGATATATATCACTGTATATCCGGAGTTGGAAACCCCTCCAAGGGAGAATCTCTAGTTCATGACAATGCATTTAAATAGATAATATCGAAAGATAATTATTCAATAGGTTACATAATGGCTTTAGTTGAACATCCTACCAATATTGCTTTTAAAGCTATTGCAGTGTCTGAAAGTATTTTATTGTCCAGTATGTCCAGAACTTTATCCTTTGTTAAAACTTGTCTCCATCCAAGCAAGAATATAGGGCAAGGAGTTTAATTTTGAGGCCGTAAAACTGTAGAGAGTTTTCCAGATTGCGTGTTTTAAAAATGCTTCAAAAGTACCATATAATACTTTTCTTCGAATGAGTCTGAAACATAGATTAAACAACAAACAACTTCTCTAGAATGTCTTTGTTAAAATATATTATTCAAAGATGTTTTATAAATTCTACAGTTTTATAATATTGGTAGTTATGCATTAAAAAGTTTTAAAATGCTAGTCACAGAAAATTTTGTCCCAGTAACAAAAAATACACATTTTCTCCTCTGAAAAAAGTCACCACCCAGGTGAGGTAGTCGCATGGTTGCTTAACTGAGCAGTCTGAAGGCAGGACAAAGCACGTGGCACTCCTCAGAGCCAGCTTAGCTCCTGTCCTAATGGAGAGATGGTTGCTGCAATTTCAACCATTACATGCAATCATTTTCTTACCAGTAAAAGGGAAAAAAAAAAAAAAGAAACCTTTTCCAGGGCAATCTAGAAACACCTTTACATATTTTATTGGCCAGGATTATATCTCATCATCAAAATTAAACCAATCACTGACAAGGAGAATAGGGCCACCATGATTGGCTTAGGCAAATCACTAACTACCCCTGGACCTCAGGATAGTGTCATTCTTCCCAGAGTCATAATGAGGATTTTGCCATCAAGAAAGAAGGGAGTTTGAAAAGCAAATCATAGTGTCCGGAGGATTAGTTTGCTGAATTAACTATCATATTTTGTTTCCTATGAGAATGAAACTCAAGGCAGGTAAACAATCTTTAGTGGAATGTAGGACCTTGATAGAATAAGACCTTTCTATTTGAGGCCAGACCAGGAAAAACATGCCTGCAGTGAAGATCACTTTCCTATCTGGCAGATGTTCATGTTACTAGAAAGTGCCGAAGGGGGATAAGAAAACTCGAGTTAAGGAGATTAACAAAAGAAAAGGGAGGGCGCTGCAACCACACATTTAAGAAAACAAATTTATCTTTGCATTTTTGTTTTTACGTTAAACATTCAAATTCAAAAAATTCAAAAAATATTTGCTCAGTTTTTGCAGATTGCAGATAATATTGTTTCTTTTCCCTTTCTTCATTCTGTTATGCGTTTTACAGGTGTTCTAGCTGACTGGAATTAGCAGTGAATGAAGTGGACAGGAGTCTGAATTCATCCAGGATCCCTTTCCTCAAGAAGTTTAAACAGTAAACGATACATATAATAAAGGGACATAGTATTAAGACAGCAAATACTGTAAGGAAAAACACAGTAAACAAAAATACAATAAAGGACTAAATGGCATAATCTCTTAGAAGTTGATAAATCCTATAAAAAAAGATTGAGAGAAATGTGAGACAGGGTAATGGGGTTTCGGTGCATGCAGAGTACAATTGTAAATAGGGTATTTTGAGCACATCTTAATTGAAGTGATATTTGAGCAAAGACTCTGCTGTTTAAATCACCTCTCTTCTAATGTTAAGTTGTAATGCAAGTTAAACATTTTGAGCTGTTAAACATCACTCATAAAATATTGAAATATATCATTTAATTAAATAGTGATATATTTTATTAAAATGTGTTAGAAAATCTTGTGCTTTTTCTTTAAACATCTTTAATGATAACATTCAGTTTTTGCTATTTCTGCTATATATTAAAAATCACCATGAAAATGGATTTTTTCCTTAAATTATAGCTTGTTCTAGGTTTATTCATACTATTATGGCTTCCTCAGAGTTTTGTCCAATCAATTCTGTACTCAAAACACTTAGCTGTCCAGTTAGCTAAAACAGAACCTCCTTTTGTTATTTTCTGGCAAGAATGTCTTCTACTACAGAGAAGGTAAACTCAGAAAAAAGGGCAGAGGCTTATGAAGGTTTGAGAGAAGTTTTCACCCCTGTTACTAATCAAAATAGCCAATGATCAATCCTAGTGATGAAAGGTTTAAAAATAACCTTTGCATCCAGCTAACTCTTTAGAATGGCTATTGATTTATTTGATGTAAAACATAGAAAGTGCAACCTTTAGGCATAATTTAATTTAATCAATGTATTTATGTCTTTTGATGACTTCTTCTATAATCTCTGGATAATCTAATGCTTTGGTTCCCTCGGTCTCCCATGACGCTCAGTTTGGTCAGTTTCCTTTCCCAAACTGCTCGAGCTTTGAAGTTTTGAATCTCCTCTTCACCTTTTACTCTTTTAGATAGATCTTTGGTCAGTGCCAGTTTCCAGTTACTAATCTGATAGATTACTTTGCACATATGTACATGTAGATAAGAATACTATAATTTGTTCTAAGTAGTATTGCCACATTTTTGCAATGGCCTTGCATGCTTTAATTCAAATGGATACAGTGGATAATAATCGATCTATAGAAGACATTATAGAAAAGCAGCTATGGTTCAAATCCCAGCTCTGGCCAGAAAACAGAGGTCACATTCTGTAGAACATGCTTCCATATTCAATTATTTTCTATCTCTTACTCAGAAAATTTAAATTGCAGTATATATATATAGCAAAACAAAAACAAACAAAAAATCTCCATTAAGTTGGCATATTTCTTGCAACAGTTTTAGTGGCTCAATATCATGGAAGCTAAATTTTAAGGGTTATTATTCTTAACTAGGGTTGTTAGCATGCCCTACAAAGATGTTTGAAAATGTGGGGGAGATTTCAGAAGTAACATACTTTGCGTGGGTGCTGGCACTAAGTGGATGGGGCCAGGCATGCTGGATATTCTTTTTTTTTTTTTTTTATCCTCACCCGAGGACATTTTTATCCTCACCCGAGGACATTTTTCCATTTTTTGTTCAGGTAGAGTGGGAGGGAGAGAGAGGAACAGAGAGAGAGAGAGAAACATCGATGTGAAAGGGACACATCGAGTGGCTGCCACCCACACAGCCGACCAGGGCCGGGGACAAACTGCAACCGAGGCACGTGCCCTTAGCGGGAACCGAACCCGGGTCTCTCAGGACCGCAGGCCGATGCTCTAACCACTGAGCAAAACCAGCCAGGGCTGGATATTCTTTAAATCCCACCTAAAAGGCTAATTGTATCCACATAGAGATACATGGAAGATGAATATTACTAGGAACAATAAGGGGGGATAGAAAAGGAGACCCTATAGTCAGCACTGTTGAATATATGGTGACAAAAGCAAAATATATTATGACGACCTTAAGGGAAGTGAGAAGAACAAACAGAGTGGGGAAATTGCTTGTTTCATTTCAAATATAAAGGTAGTTGGCCTTTTTATACTTTTAAATTTTATATAACAACTAACATTTTTTTCCACTGAGAAAAACTAAAGCTCAGAGAGGTTAAATAATTCATGGAAATTCTACATATTAGTGAATGATGGCGGCAGGATGCAACCACATTTGCACTGAACTCCAAAGTTCACATTACAACACTACTCCAGGATCTACTATAATCAACTTATTAGTAGAAACATATAAGTACTATATCAATATAGCAAAAATACGTGCATGTGAAGTGCTGTTATTTTATTATTCTTTCAGAGGATCAGGAAGACTAGTGTGTTGAAGAGTGAAAGGTAAAGTTGATGGGACTGTTACATTAATAGATTGCTTTACTGGTCTCAATTCTTGGCTTCCTTGTAGGCTAGTTATTGACCCTGTATTTTTACAGTCCCTTTCTGAGTTGATTCTGAGGAGCTGGCCTGGTGATTTGCTTTGGCCAATAGAATGTTGCAGGACTCATGATATGCCTTCATCACCTTTCTGTTTCCACTTTAGACCCTGCTACCTCCATGAGAATGAGCCTGGACTAGAGCTACTAGATGATGGGTCATCACATACAGCAGAGCCCAGTTATCTTCGTCAAGACCATCTTAGACCTCTCTATAGTAAGATAATCCGAAACATATGTAATAGACAAAGTAGGTCAGAAAATCCACCTACTACTTCTTCAGCTCTATGTAGATGTGATATATGAGTGAGCACAGATGAAATCAAAATTATTTTCTAGCTGA
The DNA here is from genome assembly GCF_014108415.1 of Molossus molossus. Classification (NCBI taxonomy): domain Eukaryota; kingdom Metazoa; phylum Chordata; class Mammalia; order Chiroptera; family Molossidae; genus Molossus; species Molossus molossus. Next base: position 92,297,324 of record NW_023425388.1, on the reverse strand, counting down.
CCATCAACTCATGAGCATTATAAATACTTATCTTAAGCCTTTAAGTTTTAGAGTGGCTTATTACTTAGAAATAGCTAATTAGTATGGATGATTAAGAGAAGGCTGTTGTTTTTTAAAGCCCCATGTTAATGTCCCATGAGAACCAACACTACTCTAGCTTCTCAGGAAACTCTGAGTACATTAGTAGACCATTTTCTGAATGTAGATTCTAGCAAATCTGTCCAGATCACAAAAACATCAGTAACAAAGTAGTTCCTTAAGACAGCTTCAAGGTCAAAAGACATCTAAGGGGAGCTATCTATTAAGAAAGAACATGGTACACCCTTTTTGAGACAGCAGAAAGACTTCACTGTTAAAACATAGGAATCACCCCTCTAAGATATTCTGGGGGATGAAGGTTTTTTTCACTCAAGCTTCTGGAATTTGAGATACTATATTGAAAATTAAAATCAATCTTGTTCAAATTTTGGATGCTTCGGATGATAAAGCATTTAGCTTACTAGTTATAAAGCAAAGCTATCTTTCAATGTAATTAATCACACCTGTCTAAGATGGTTCTACTGAAGCCAGGATGCTTGTCCAAATTTATTCTTGGCATCCATTCCCAACCATAAATACATAATTTTAATCACATGGAATTATTACCAAAGGAATTGTCTGTACTATATATCTCACTATTACTCAGTATAAATGCTTAACATTTTTAGGTAAGTCAGCTTTGGTATTTAAAACATTTTATTAAATCCCCAGAACTAATTATTGAGCAATTGGTATGCAATAAACCTTGAAGCAATCTTCAAAGAAAGAGAAGGTTTAAGTGGGAGGATGTAAAGACTGGAAATTATAATCATCAAATCTCGTGGTCAGGAGACATTAGTTGTTGCTGTGAGGTCTTTGGAAGATAAACATAGCTGGAACCCACATAGAATAAATAGCTGACATCAGCAAGTCTTCTACCAAGTCCTACATAAACAGATTGGTTGGGATGGGAATCTTCCAGAATTAATTTAGCTCATCATTTCCAGAGAACATTCTTACAGCTCCACTGTCATCCAAAATAGGGAGGCGGTGAAGAAGGAAACATTGAAATTCTGAGAAATCATCTCATATCCACCAAAATGTCATCTTTCTTGGTTAGAATTTAGTAAGGTTGGCTCAGCCACCCAGAAATGTTTCTATGAGTGCTCTGGAAAACCACACAAAAGACTTGGAAAACTCTTTATGAAAACATAGGTAGTAAAACCTCAAATATTTCTCATAGCAATATTTTTGCTGATATATCCTAGGGCAAGGGAAACAAAGGAAAAAATAAGCAAATGGGACTACATCAAACTAAAAAGCTTCTGTACAGCAAAAGAAACTATCAACAAAATGGAAAAAGAACTTATTCTGTGGAAGAAATATTTGCCAATGATACATCTGATAAAGGGTTAATATCCACAATGTAAAAATAACTTATACAACACAACACCAGTAAAACAAACATTCCAATTGAAAAATGTGTATAGGACCTGAATAGACACTTCTCCAAAGAGGACATATGGCTGGCCAATAGACACATTAAAAAATAAAAAAATAAATAAAAAGCTCAATGTCACTAATCATCAGAGAGATGCAAATTAAAACAACAATGAAGTATCACCTCACATCTGCCAGAATGGCCGCCATTAATAAATCAACAAACAACAAGTGCTGGCAAGGATGTGAAGAAAAGACAATCCTAGTGCACTGTTTGTGAGAATGCATAATGATGCAGCCACTGTAGAAAACAGTATGAAGTTTCCTCAAAAAAATTAAAAGTGGATCTTCCTAAGTAGAGTATTTGTATTTAGTTATTCTTGTTAGATGTACACTTTTTCCAAAGCTATCTTCTAGACGTTGCGGGTTAGTACCTACTTAGAATTATGATTTTAAAATATTGGCAATACTAGTTCTTTAGGATTTCATTGTAATTAGATATTATCTTACTAGTACAATATTTTCAATTATAAAAGATTAAAAAACTAATGTCATTGAATATTAATAACCATATACAAGAGTATATGTCTCTCATGGATACAAATATAAAGACATAAATAATGAGTTTTTTTAATGGAATCATATGATTTTTTAACTAATTGTTGATCATTAAATAAATCAAGAAAATGTTATATTTATTTATTTTTTAATGGCATTTCCTTTTGACCCAGTGATCCCACTTCTGGGAATATATCCTAAGAACCTCAAAACACCAATCAGAAAGAATATATGCACCTCCATGTTCATAGCAGTATTATTAACAATAGCCAAGATCTGGAAACAGTCCAAGTGCTCATCAGTAGATGAGTGGATAAAAAAGCTGTGTTTACACAATGGAATACTGTGCAGCTATAAAAAAAAATGAAGAAGAAGAAACTTTTACCCTTTGTGACAGCAAGGATGGACCTTGGAGATTATTATCCTAAGTGAAATAATAAGCCAGTCAAAGAAAGAAAAATACCATATGATCTCACTTATATGTGGAATCTAATGAGCAAAATAAACTGACAAACAAAATGGAACCAGAGGCATGGATACATGGAAGAGACTGACGGATGTCAGAGAGAAGTGGGGTGAGAGGGTCTGGATAGAAGAAGGTGAAGAGATTAACCAAAGAACATATATACATGTTCCTTGGACACGGACAAGGATGTGGCGAAGGCCAGGGGAGGGTGGTGGAGATTGGGTGGAGATGGGCAAAGGGGGAAAATGGAGAAATCTGTAATAGTGTCAATAATAAAAATAAATAAAGGATAAATCATGGGCCTGGCCAGTTTGGCTCAGCGGTTAGAGCATCGGCCTGCAGTCCTGAGAGACCCGGGTTCGGTTCCCGCTAAGGGCACGTACCTCGGTTGCAGTTTGTCCCCGGCCCTGGTCGGTTGTGCGGGTGGCAGCCACTCGATGTGTCCCTTTCACGTCGATGTTTCTCTCTCTCTCTCTGTTCCTCTCTCTCCCTCCCACTCTACCTGAACAAAAAGTGGAAAAATGTCCTCTGGTGAGGATTAAAAAAAAAGGATAAATCATGGGCTCAGATTTTATTAGTATGTTTAATGTCTATAGTAATATTTTTTAAAAAAAGATTCAGGTATTTAGTTTATGAAAACATATGATGTGAAGTTTACAAGTTTGTGGTTGTTACAAGTCAAATCCTGCCATAGAAAATATTCTGAGCATGAACATGTTTGTATAGATTAAAGCCTAGCAACGTCCACATATTGGGTCACTTGTTTCAAGTATAAATATTGAATAAAATCACTTCTGTTAAAATGAAAGAATGCAAACATCTATTTCTCTAATTCATTTTAATAAAATATTATTTGTGTAAATAATAGAAACATGACTCGGTTCACTACTTCACAAACATTGTTCTATGGATATTACAAATTCCAAAAAGTATCTCATCCAGTTAACAGTCTTGGCTAATGAAAAGTTCTTGGTTGAAACATGAAGTTAATACTACCTAAAGGTGCATATTTCACCATAACCAAGGCAAAGAATTTGCATTCAATTGACTTGTATAATTTTAGTGTTTATCTAAGTAATGCTTACGAATTTTTAAAAATCACAACTTTCAAAAACGTTAATAAATATAGGGTGTGACAAAAGTAGGTTTACAGTTGTTTGTATGGAAAATAATACAACAATTAATAAAAATACAATAAACTGTGTTTCCCATACTCACGACTGTAAACCTACTTTTCTCCCACCCTGTATACTCACCAAAAATGGATATATATTTAAAAAATAATGTTGATAAAAATAAAGGTAAAAAAAAAATAAATAATCAAGCAATATAGCTCAATATAATTAAGGTAGATTATCATAGCACATCACAATTAAAAAATACTTTTCCAGAGACATACTAAATTTATGAATTTTATCCAATAAAATAAATGTGATTCAAACATAAATCAACCATTTAAAAGAGGATAACTTTTCAAGGAAGAGAATGAGTATGAAGATAACAAATGAAGGGAAAAGCCTGGCTGGTGTGGCTCAGTGGATTGAGCATCATCCCATGAGCTGAAAGGTCCCTGCTCAATTCCCAATCAGGGCACATGACCAGGTTGCTGGCTCTATCCCCAGTAGGGGGTGTGCAGGAGGCAGGCGATTGATGTTTCTCAGATGATGTTTCTCTCTTTCCCTTTCTCTCTTTCTAAAAAATCAATAAAGAGATATTTTTTAAAAATAAAAAATGAAGGAGAAAAATAAATACAAGAGGCATGATTTGTATAGATTTGAAAACTGCCTAAGTGGAATACCATTTGATAATTTAATTTAAAAAGTTGGAGATTTCATTCACTTTCACTCTGCCCTTCTCAATCTCCAAAATTATATCATATCATTTAGTATTTAGCTTATATAATATAGTATATAATTTTAGTGTCTATTGATTATTTTTGTACCCTTTTAATTATATACATAAAACTCTACTTGGTTGGCTAATTTTAGTCTGTATTTCTATAACCCTTTAGATAAGAAGAATGAAAATGTTATTGTTTCTGTCTTCTTTCACCTTTCCACTTGTCTGCTCTCTTTTTGGTACACCTGAAACCTATACAATTTTATTAAACAATGTCACCCCAATTAATTCAATACAAATTTAAAAAATTAAAAAGATAAAAAAGACTAAGTGCAAGAATTCCAACATTTGGAACCAGGAGAACTTGGAACGAAATGTTGAAAAAAAGTGTAAAGTTGACATATCCCCCAAACAGAATAAAGGAGATTACTACTGCATCTGCTGTATCATCACCATCTTCTAGAAGGTCTCCCTTTGCTGTGAGGACTGCAGCTGCTGGCTGTCAACTGGTGAACTGCTGGAGATGGACAGGCAGACAGCCAGAAGGGAAAGCCTGTTGAACTAGACCACATAGGAGCTTCCGAGCAGTTATGATCCAGCAGGGGAGGGTCACAGGGAAGGTCGAGGTGATGGGCGTGTGGGTCCTGGCCCTGGATTGAGCTGTAGCCGCAGTTGGTTCAGCTCTTTCCTCCAGCTCTTCCTTCCCATGCACCAAGCGTTTAGCCATTTATTGCAGCCTCCCGCTGATATAATTGTGAAGAACTTGGTCACTTCCCTCTCATTCCCCGGCTTCTCTTTCATCTGTTGGCATCTGGAATGATCCACTGTATAATTTCTTCTCTCCAAGTCAAAGACTAGGAACCTCTGTCCATCCAAACCAAACTCCCAGGATCCTCTGGTGCTTCCCCTGGCCTTACACTGACACATCATCATGACTTACAGGGTGGAAGAACTCTGCATATTTCTCCTGTTTAAGGCCAGGCAGTTCCTGTTTGATCAAGGCCCCCAGGTCGCTCAGCGTACTGGTCTGTTCCTCCTGGACATTGTGGCCTTCACCTCCTCACTCAGGAGATTCATAAATATGACCTTATCGCTGCCACAGTCATATAAAACATCATTCTTTTCCTCCGCTTGGCCTAGAACGGTACACCATGGTTGTGTATTAGAAATAACGTTTACGTCATAGTGAAGACAGTGAGCATCTCCGTGCGCCCAGTGGGCTGCCCAGGGACAGTCGGGCAGCACAACCGGGACCAGCGGGACAGGACTGAAAGTGGAGCCCGCAGCCGCACCTGGTGAGCAGCAGCGAGCTGGGCCCCACTTTGGCGGGAGGCTGCCAGCAGTGTCTGGGGAAAGTGTGGGGGAGCGCACCTCTCGCCGCCTTTATCCTGGGGTGGTTGCCGCCTCAGCAACAAGGAAAGAGGTGGACAGGCCCTGCCTCCATTGCGGTGGGCTCCCGCCCCCTCCCTGGTTCCTCTGCTGCGCACTGCCCTTTGCCCTGCGCTCCAGGCTCTGCCGCCGAGGCCCCGAGAAGGCCTGGGCAGCCAGCACGTCTCCAGGGGGCAGCTTCACGTCCCCTCCCCAGCCTCACTGTCTGTGTGTCTCCAGAGAGGTGGGGATAGGCGGTCCCTTCCACTTGGCTTTCTGCTTTTGCCACCGTATCAAATATGCTTTTTTATTTTACTCAGTTAAAAATGTCTGCAAGGCCCCCTTTTCTCCTACTTCCCAGTGAGCCAAAGCACCCCAAGGCGCTCTCCTATTGCTTCTCCTATACTAAGCCCTTCCTTGTTTCACTGTCCCCAGCTTTAATAAACATACTCTCAAAAATTAAAAATGATTACTATGTTATATTATTTAAAAATATGAATACCCATTAGTGTGTGTGTGTGTGTATTACTATTATGATACAACAAACATGTTAGTGTTTAATGCATATGTTTACTCTTAGAGCTGGAATGTAACACGCATGTTATATTGCTATGTTTATTTAAATGTTTACTGCCATGTCAAACAATGTGCTAGAATAATGCCATGATACTTGAGCCACTAAAAAAGCATTTCTAGTTTTAAAGTCAAATGTATTTTCTATTCTTACTCTACCTCTTAAAATCATACCACATTTTAATTTGCTTTGTATTTTGACTCAATCTTTTTTTATAGCCTATTGTTTTTTCTGGGTTTGTAATTGTTTCTGTTTCCTGACTAATGTATTTTTATTACATCTTGGAAGTCAGCATTTTTCCCAAGAATTGTGTTCTCACTACATTGTAACTCTATTATTATGACACAAGTAATTGACAAAACTGATTGTAGATATGTTCATATATGCAAAAAAAAAAAAAAAATCACCTGGAAAGTACTTTTGATGAGAGTATAACTTTTCAGAGCTCTCTAAGCATTATTTTATACCTTAACTAATAAGCATTGCATTAGGCACTGTCCTCACCTCCTATCCTACTGTAAATATTGTATTAACCAGTGAGCAGCAGCATTCTTTCTCGGGTAGGGTAAAAATGTAAAGAGAAACCACCCACAGTAAGTCCCATTAACCAGTTTGGATATTGATTTAAATCTTCACAGATCAAACACAGCAAAGCAAAGAGGCCTCTGCTAAAACCTTGAACTTTATTAATAGTCAATATAAACACTTTTGGAAGACTCTTTCTTTCATAGAAACACTAGATTTTAAAAAAATAATATTTTCCTATTTTTTCCACTGAAAATTATTTTTTGAGAAAAATTAAGACAAGATAAAATAATAACAATAAGGAAAGTAACCAAAATTTGATTAGCCAACCAGCTAAATCCCCCTTAACTGCAAAGCAATTAAAGATAAAATTATAAAATATAGTAATTTATTTTTTAAAAGACTGTCACTTCATTTATTTTTAATGTTAAAATATTATTTTCTCATATGAATCCAAATACATTCCAGTATTATTTTTCTTTTGGTGTTTATACACCAAACAACTTCCCAAACTAAGCTAAGCCTTTTTGATTTTGAATTTGATCTTAAACACAAAACTGAGTCTGTTTATATTTTGGCTTTTAACTTCCTTCCTATGTTTTTTTTAATCCTCACTGAGGAATTTTTGTTGATTTCAGAGAGAGAAAAAGGAGAGAGAGAGAGAGAGAGAGAGAGAGAGAGAGAGAGAGAGAGAAACATCAATTTGTTGCCTCCCATACTTGCCCAGACCCAGAATGGAACCCACAACCTAAGGCATGTGCCCAGACCGGGAATCTAACCCTCAACCACTTTGGTGTACTAGATGATGCTCTAACCAATTAAGGCACACAGTTGGGGCAGTATTTTTATTTTATTTTTTAACTTTTAAGTCAATGAAAGCAAATAATCTGTGTTAATGAACCAATATATAACATTATATATTCATAAATATATTTTTCCTCTCTGGGTGAAAATTATTTGAAAACATGGCTACAATGAACCTGCCCATTTGCACTGTAAACATTTAAAGATAGAACTACTGTAAAACAAACAAACAAACAAAAAACAATAATTGTCCAAGATCATTATTAAAGTTTTGGTTTGTTTTCCTTTCCATAATACAGGTCATTCAAAGTAGCTCTTATTTAGTCTAGACCAATTAACATTTGCAATAGATTTTGAGTAACAGGCAATACAATTAAAATGCAAATTAAAATTGCTATCCAGAATATGCTACACATATATTAATTGGGTTTGGAAAGTTGACCTTGATTGATAATATAGTCTAATTAACACAATTAGCTATCATCTGTATAGTATTTCATGGTGTCTCTACCTTAAAAGATACTAATTTTGCAATATAATTACGTTTTAGTGGTAAAACTACTAGTTTTGGTACAATTATCCTGAGAACATTTCAACTTCACCTCAGTAAGTCATCTTCAGAAGAGTAACTCCTAGGTGACAATAAAAATTAGTAATTGCATTGTGTCAGGGAAGAGTTTTATAAAACTCAAGAAGCAAACCACAAATATTTCATGTTGCTCAGTGAGTCATTGATATGGTGCTGAGCCAATAGTACCAGCTGGTACTCCTCAGTCTTCCTATATTATTGTTACATTTTACATTTATTTTGTGTATAAATAGGTGGCTGGCTATGTTACCTAGCATGTATCATTACAATTATTTTTAACAAATCAAACTATGTGGCTTTGATAGAAAAAAAAGTTTTCAGATTTCAAGTGGAAAATGGATTATGTATTAATCTGTAAAATTTTGTACTTCAACCCCCAATTAGGTTTTGCTATGACTATGCGATTACGTGTTTTGAACGTAGGGATGAATCTGTGTCTAGTCCTCCCGGTCACTTTTCTAATGTTTTCCCCGTAGGAGAGACCAGAAGTGAGATGGATGGGCTGCCACTTCTCCACAGAGGGTGCCAGCAAGACACAGACATTCCTGATGCGGGCCTTGGCATTCGCTCCAGCTCGGCATCAGGCACTTCAAAGTTTCCTTAAATAACACTGATGAGGGCTTGATATTCTGTGATGATGCCAACCTCCACTCTCAACTAGCTCTCTTTTGTAACATTTCTGGGTGAATTTTGAAGCCAGTTTTGATGTAGGCTTACTCAATTGTAGCGGGCGGGGGGGGGGGGGAGAAATACTGTTATTTTTTTCCCCTTCTGGTCACACACATTCTTGCTTTTTTCAAGTTACCACCATTTTCAAACCTTGGGAGGTACAGTTAGAATGGGTAACAATCAAATCCCTAAAGCAGATCTCTTTAAAAAATAAAAATCAATTTTTCACAGTTATTCAAAAATGCATAATAATTCTGAGTCTGTCTACTGGGAGTATCACTTTCTCAACCACAGATTCCCTCCCCGTTGCCCAGTCTTCGTGTTAGAACACAGTGATACCCTGTGTTGTGTAAACCTGCTTGCACAGCCTCACCCTTATTCACTCTGCATAGCAGCGCACTCTTGGTACCTTCCTCTGAACCTAAGTTATGCTTGAAAGCTTGATAATTTGATAAATCTTTTCCTTGTGAGCTGTAAAACAGCAGGTTTCTTTTTAGTTTGATGTTAACAATATTACGTTCCCTGCACAGACCACACTGAAGTGATTAGTTAAAAAGCATCCTGTTAAAATGTTGGGCTATGCATTCTCTCTCTCTCTCTCTCTCTCTCTCTCTCTCTTTTTCTCTCTCTCTCTCTTTCTCTCTCTGTCTCTCTGTCTCTCATAGCATTTTCTAGAATCAGCCAAATAATGTAGACATTATACTCTTTTCATATGAGGTGGAGAAAGCTGAAAGTCTGCCACATGCCTGGAAAGGATCAAGTGGTTCATCGCTTACCTTAGAAATCAGGTTTGTATTTATGTGCTGCCTTTAGCTATTTCAATTCATGTTCCCAAGCATTTCCCCCTTGCACACAGCAAGAATGCTGACACTAGAAATTTCACTCTTTTTTTCATGTTATTATAATAAATCCTTTTGCTGGCTATGATGGGAGATGGAGTCATCATCTTATTAGAAAAATTTTGAAATTAGAACAGAAATTCTCAAAAGGGTGCCACACAAAAGTTTCATGGTATCATGAAAACAGTAAAACAATTTCTTCTGGTATTCATGTTATCAAAACAGGACTAAGATTTGTGTGCAGTTATTCAGGAAGAAGGCCAAGAGTCACTTAAAAATTTCTGGGAGAACCCCAGAGGGAAGGCAAAAGTTATACCATGGATAAAGGGAAAATTTATTTTTTACAATGGAGATAATTGTAACCCCTAAAGGCTTGATACATTTATTATAGGAACATTAAACTTAATTTGAATTAATTCAATTTCTATAATTTACAGTTAAACATCAATTCATAATGGAAACACAGAAATCAATTCCAGGAGGCCGCAAACTTTATTTTTAAAAAATTTACATTGTTAGGTATTAATTTCTTTGCACAAGGAATACCAATGCCAATCTCCTGGCAGCAGCCATTTTATATGGTTTTAAATCCCATCCAGGCCATTTAATAGCTGTGTTACCTTGACTATTCATTTCACTTCCTGGAGTTTCTATTTTCTTATCTAGAAATTAGATTAATAGACTTGATGCTTAAAATAGAGAGGTAGTTTAAGAATCAAATGTGAAGCAAAATGTCTAGTATAACCCCATAAATACTAGTTCTATGTCTTTTTACTGTTTTTTCCTTTATTGATTTCAGAGAGAGAGGAAGTGAGAGAGAGATAGAAACATCTATTGGCTGCTTCCTGCATGCCCCCCACTGGGGATCAGGCCCACAACCTGGGCATGTGTCCTAACCAGCAATCAAACCAGTAACCTCTTGGTGTATGGGTCAACACTCAACCACTGAGCCACACCCACCAGATAGTTCTATCGCATTTTAAAAGCAAATATCTATTCAAAGTGTAACCAAAATTAACTGGGCATTTAAATGTGAAGTGCATTGGTTTGCAAGTAGTTGTACAAGTAACTCTACTTTTGTATCTTCTAATCATCAGCAGTCTTTTGAAATCTGCAAAATGTACTTGGATGACTCTCAAATACATTTTCTAAGTAACAGCAGATAAAATTTAATTCATAATATAGTGTTAGAAGCTATATATCTCTGTCTTAATTATTTTGTATTTCCATTGCCAACAATGTGGTCCTCTGCAATTCATTTTTATATTATTATTAACACTATAAATTCAACAGTAGTCTTGAATTTCTCAATTCAAATATGTTTAAAATGTCCTCAGATCCTATTGAACATATCTGAGCATACTTTCCCTTCAGCATCTGGCTCAAAAACTCCTAACACTTATTTCCAGGTATTCCTATTTTGCACATCACTTTTCAGGCAAGTTACGTGGATTTCTCTTCTCTAAACATAACTAGTTCTTTAGCTTGAGCCAAACTTTCTATGTGGAATCCCCGCCTAAAACAACCTGCCTTCTTGCTTCTCATTTGTTAGAAAATTATGCTTCCTTCATCATCCAGGTCAAGGGTGATATTCTAGGGAAAGAATCCCTTCATGATCCTCAGAGAAACAAGTTTATTTTCTTCTCTGATACATTCACTCACACACACACACACATACACACACACACACACACACACACACACACACACTCCTGCATCTTAGGGCAATTACTATATCTTGTTTTAGTTTTAGTTTCTCTCTTCATATGCCTTTACTCCCTGTCTAGATTAAATTAGCCTAATATTTTGGATGTTTGCATTCATCATCTTTGCCATATGGAGAATATCTGGGTTAATAAAATGAATGGATCTCTTAATCTTTCTTCTTTTGAATACAGTCACTTTGCTACAGCAATGCATTTTTTTTTTTTAATAGGAAGGGATTGAGAAGCAGAAGAAAGAAAAAAGTTGGTAGTATAGGTATTACCTGAGGAACTTGGATTGGTGGTGTTGGGAGGGAGAAGAAGAAGAGGCAGGAAGAAGAATTTCTGAGCAAAAACAGTAGGATCACAGTGAATGGAAATACATGTGAGAGATATTGTTTCATGTTCTTGGCTAATGCTAACTGTGCCTTTAGAGAAATACAGGTAGTGATACATAGACTACGTGGTCACTTTGAAAAAGAGGAAGAGTAGCATTTTCAATTGTAAATACTTGCCCTATAATCTCTTCATAACTTTTCTGAACTTTTGCTCATAGAAGTAGGGCAGCACCCTCTCAGCCACACTCAGATTTTTCCATGACCTCCAAAATCAGTTGCAAATTCTGTAGTTTATCATTCAAGATCTTATGGGGTCTTTTGATCTTCTGACACCCTTCAGAGTTCTCCTTGTCTATTCTATGCAAGGTTGAGGGCTCTAGCCAAACTGGAATGCTCCCGTTCTCCACACAGCACATCTGTCTAATAATGTCCTCTGTTTCTCACACTCTTGGCTCTGATTGGACTGTACATACACCTAACTGTTCTTCATTCCTGCAACCTCCATCTCTGTTCATGTATTGAACTGCTAGTCATGCTTTCAGGCATAACCTACATAGCCATTTGTTCATGAGGATTTCTTAGATTCCTAATATTATATCACATATAAGATATGATTTCTTCTTTTTTTAATTATTCATTCTAATTAATTTAATAATTTATAAAAATTATAATAAACTTTTAAAATTTTTATAATTTTTTGTTCATCAGCTTTTTTTGTTCATGATATTCAACAAATAAATGAGATTATGTAATATTTGTCTTTTTCTGATTGGCTTATTTTGCTTAGCATAATATTCTCTAGGTCCCTCCACGTCGTCTCAAAGGATAAGAGATCTTTCTTTCTTTCTTACAGCTGCATAGTGTTCCATTGTGTAAATGTACCACAGTTTTTTTATCTACTCATCTATTGATGGACACTTGGGCTGTTTCCAGATCTTAGCAATTATAAATACTGCTGCTATGAACATAAGGGTACATATATTCTTTCTCATTGGTGTCTCAGGCTTCTTAGGGTATATTCCTAGCAGTGTGATCACTGGGTCAAATGGCAGTTCAATTTTTAGTTTGTTGAGGAAACACCATATTGCTTTCCACAGTGGCTGCACCAGTCTGCAGTCCCACCAGCAGTGTACTAGAGTCCCCCCTTTTATCACACCCTTGCCAACACTTGTTTGATGGTTCGTTGATGGCAGCCATTCTGGCAGGTGTGAGGTGATAACTTATAGTCATTTTAATTTGCATCTCTCTGATGACTAGTGACACTGAGAATTTTTTTATGTCTCTTGGCCATTTGTATGTCCTGTTTTGAGAGGTGTCTTTTTAGGTGCTCTGCCCATTTTTCAATTGGGTTCTTTGTCTTCCTTTTGTTGAGTTGTATGAGCACTCTATATATTATGGAAATAAACCCCTTATCTGATGTATCATTGGCAATTATACTTTCCCATATAGTGGGTTTCTTTTCTATTTTGATGGTTGTTTCTTTTGCTGTACAGAAGCTTTTTAGTTTGATGTAGTCCCATGTATTAAACAGACCCAGAGACATAGAAAGGAATACGGCTCAAACTGACGAAGTTCAGGTGAGGAAGGCAGTGTGCATGTATGTGTAACCAATGGACATAGACAAAAATGCTGGAGGGGGGCGGGATAGGGAGGAGGTGTCTGGGAGGATAAAGGAGAAAGATGTATAACAAAAATTAATTAATTAATTAATTTTTAAAAGAAAGGCTAAGAAATTTGCCCTGGATGGTAGCTCAGTTGGCTAGAGGGTCATCCTCATACACCAAATTAGCAGGTTTGATCCCCAGTCAGCTGGACTCACTGATGTTTTTCTCTCCTTTCCTCTTTCTCTCTCTCTAAAAAAAAATTAACATATATAAAGCATTCATGCATCAAAATGTTTCAATGAACAGGTTTCAGCAGTTCAACCTTATAACCATATAAGTAAACCTGTTAAATTTTTCTGGACAATGCCAGCATTTGGATTTTATATATATATATATATATATATATATATATATATATATATATATATATAAATTGATTTTAGAGAGAGAGTAAGGGAGAGGGAGAGAGAGATAGAAACATCTATGAGAGAGAACATCAATTGGCCGCCTCCTGAATGCTCCTACTGGGGATTTGCCCCACAACCTGGACATGTGCTCTGACCAGGAATCTAACCGGTGATCTCTTGGTGCATGGGTCAATGCTTAGAAAAATGGTAATAATAGTAATAATGTATAAATCAACATTATTCTACTAATTTTATGTCCATGTGTTTTATTTGCATATAGAGCCTATTATATAAAACTCAAATGAATTTAATAAATGCACCATGATGTACTATCATAATTTTACAGGAATAATGTGAATCTAAAATAATGTTTTGTCTTCGAAATTTATCCAACCTAATAATTGTGTATATTATCTAGTTTTTATTTAGTAAATTATATCTCAGTAAAAATAATTTATAATTTTTAATATTTCTTATTTGTTTATAAATTTCTGACATGAAGTATGCATTTAAAAATACTATGCAATAAATAATCCAAAAATATTATTGGAATTTATATATGAATGAAAGGAAATGGTTTTATAGGTAAAGCCAGAAGTTAACAAAATAAAATCTAAAATTTCTATGGGAAATAAGAGAAATATGTAATTTCATTGGAGTATGATAATCTGGAGTTTGCAACAAAAACATCAATTGGTAAATTTCACAGAGCTAGGGAAGGTTGACAAATATCAGGAAAACTGAGGCATAGGAAATATACAAGAGAGACATCTTAATATAACATTTTGCAATAAAGTAACCTGAGAAAATAACTGCTTTTGCACCAAAAGCATTAAATCTCCTGGGAATTTCAGTTGCTGATTAATTTTGGTTCCCAGAAAAAAAACAGTAGCAAGAGTAGTTTTCTAAAAATTTTGATGATTGCCTATTTTGAATTCTCTACAAAAAGGCTGGTGTTAAATCGTTGCTAGTTAAAACCTCAATTTTTACATCATTGTGTTAGTTATGATTTTTCAATTAAGCCCAAACATGGCCCATTCTGTTCTAGAAAGGAAATACATTCATTTGAAACAAAACAAAACAGCCCTGGCCAGTTTGGTTCAGCGGTTAGAGCGTCGGCCTGTGGTCCTGAGAGACCCGGGTTCGGTTCCCGCTAAGGGCACGTACCTCGGTTGCAGTTTGTCCCCGGCCCTGGTCGGTTGTGCGGGTGGCGGCCACTCGATGTGTCCCTTTCACATCGATGTTTCTCTCTCTCTCTCTGTTCTCTCTCTCCCTCCCACTCAAAAAAAAAAGAAAAAAAAAAAAGAAACAAAACAAAACAAAAATATGTATCATTCCTCTCTGAAAGAAAGAGAGAGAGAGAGACCAGGTTACATGTAAGCTTGCAATAGAAGATACTATTAGAATTCAAGAAGCAATTAGAAAGAAACATAAAAATACACACAAAACTCAGAAGAAATAATGGTAGTCATTTCAGGTGACATTTCTCTTTGGAAATTCTAGTTTGTTCAGTTAGGATATACTTTGCATTTAATATTCCATATACAGATTTAATCCACCTTTCAATTATTATTTTATATTTAAGATATTTTCATATCAGTCCATTTTATGTATGGTATATAATTTGGTATACTAATCTCAATAAATAATGGAATATTCTATCACAATCTCTAGCCTTTAACAGAGATTACTGTATTAAATACAATGATTTTATAAATTAAAGATGGTAATGAGAAAAGGACCATTAAATTACAAAATAAAAAATTTCTGTTTTAAATTCAATTATTTTAACCTTTAACTTCAATGTCTAAACAAATTTTATATTTTATTTAAAAAGCATAATTGTGCATAAGTCTGCAAGGAAGGCAATGGATGCAATGTAAAACTATGTATAATAGAGAAATAAGAAAAAATGAATTCTATGACTTTGTTCAAATAGTAACTCATTGTACTTTTCGGGGGAAAATTAGTCCTCCCTCATCTCCACTTTTATACAATACTTGATGAAACAAGAATAACTCAGCCCCTTCCACAGACTGTTCAACAACAAAATACTGTCAGTATTCACTCTGCCAAAGTGCTATAATTAGAACTTGCTGGAAGCAAAATTACAGTGCTAAATAATTATATTTTCTCTACTAACAGCACATGTGGGAATACAATAGAGATAAACACAATGAGAGAGACAGAGCACTCTTTCTGTCTAACATCCCTGATAAAAGCTGCACCAGAGACAGGCAATAAACTTAGTATGCAAGTAGTAACTCACTTCCATGAATCCAGAGCTCCCAGTTTGTCAGTGTAGAGAAAGAAAGAATCCCTGGCATTCTTAAGAAATCAATGACAGTGCCATGTTAAATGCTCCTTCCTGGGTTATTACGGGTCAGTCTAAGAATCTCTTTAACCTCGTTCTCTTTCTCTTTGCAATTTGCTCTACCAGTTTTTTGTTTTCCTTGGTGGCATAGCATGAGTAAACTCATCAGAACTGTGGGATCAATGCAGGTGGATTAGCTGTGCAAACAAAGCAAACAACATGACCTAAAAATGATGTAGAAGGCATACTGTACAGAATGTGCTTCTCCAGAAAAATATAGACAGCAGTTAAATTGACAGTTGTAGAAATAATTTACTTGCCGAAACTGCCCAAAGAAATGGTATTATGGAAACTTAAGCTATTTTTTTAAGGATGTGACGCCTGCTCAGACAGGAACTCCTTCTCACAAGAACACCCACAGCACAGAAACGACCCTTGAACTCGCCTAGAGTTGTGAAACGCTCCACCTCTTCCCCACTCGCTCGTAGCCTAAAATGTCAGCCAGCTCATATCTGTCTGGGCATATAGAAAGAGCTGGAGTCCTGGGTTCAAGGAGGGTCTAATGTCTTGAAGAATCAGAAGCTTGAAAAGGGTGAAAAATAAATAATTTGCCAGCTATGTGGTTTTAGGCATATTGGTCATCCTTTAAATCTGTGCTGGTTGACAAATGTTCTCATGCAAATGTGGGCACCAACCTTATGTGTACATAGTCTGGTCAGTAAGGATTGTCTGTGTATATTAATAAGGTGAGACACAGAAAAGCTAGTAACACAATTTTTATTTGTAACTATGTGTGTGTGTGTGTGTGTGTGTGTGTGTGTGAGTGTGTGTAGGGAGGAATGGATAGCCGAGAACCAGATGACAATATAAGCTATTAAACAAAGACAAACTCATAGATACAGACAGCAGATTGATGGGCACCAGAGGGAAGGGGGGTGAGAGGAGGACAAAATGAGTCAGGAGAGTCAGTTGCATGGTGACAAATGGAAACTAGACCTTTGGTGGTCATGCTGTAGCGTAAATAAATGTTGAATTATAATGTTGTATACCTGAAACTTACATGTTATAAACCAATGTAACCTCAATAAATATGTATGCATGTAAGCTATATTGCTGAAAATTGTGTGTAAAACTAAAAAGATACAGTATTTTGTGACCTAATAATCAGAGGCAGGTTGAGTCTAGTCTTCAGTTACCATTATAACAGCTATTGGGTCACTTCCATGAGCTGCACAATTAAATTTAGGTAGAGTCTGTATTTTTGAGATCCAGTTCCCCCAGCCATTTCCCAATATTAGAATCATATTGTTTTCTCCATAGGATCCTCTATTCTTGCAATGCTTTTGCTCTGTGTGAGTAACTATTATGATTTCAAAACAGAAAAATCTAATTCTTTGTTATGAACTATTGTCAACTTATTTAGCATTGTAGCAATTATCTGGTACTTTGGACAAATAGCCTCTGGAAATTTTAATAAATGGGGGATTTATGGCTCTTCTTTCACAATCTGGCCACTCCAAGAGAGATAACTGTCTCTTCATTCTGAGGATTTGGGACATCGGGCCAGTCATTTGATTAGAAGGCTGAGTCAGGTAAGAATCAATGATTGGCAGGAATAAGAGGAAGCTAAACCATGACCCATGCATGAAAAATTTAAACCATTTATACAAGAGTAAGGCTTATGCTACCTTTCATCTGTCTTAAATACTCTCATTTAGACCAGTGAACAATTGCTTCTAATATCCCTTGGAGGCACAGGTGTTGAATTGGGCCGTATGGAAGTTCTATTCTGATTCTTTTATTTTTCTCAGTGGTATAAGAAGTGAGGTCATTAACTGAGAGTGAATATGTAGACAAAGTGGTGGGGGGTGAGAAAAGAAGGGTATGACATCTTAGGCAGTGGGAGAGTGGAAGGGCTGGGAAACAGTTTTATGGCTCAGTGGCATTAGAAGCCCATTTGCAGTAACTAGTCATAATTTCAAGGGGACCAACTTTGTGAGACCTTTTTCTCCTGATGTACGCAGCTACAGGGTTGCAGATGTGGAGTAGACAAAAAGTTGTATTTTTGTAGAATTAGGATTATATCCCACAATTTATTCTGAAAATACAACACAGAAGCTATAATCCTGTTTGTAACCCAAATTGTAATTCCACCACTGTGCCTTCTGAGCTTCATTGTTTCTTGTCCAAATTGAAATTCTCAGAGATCTCAAACTGAAAATGGCAACCCCATGACCAGCCTGTCTAAAATACACCCCTCCTATGTCTCTCACTTTTTTCCTTCCTCTTTCTCTCCCTCCCTCCTTCTCTCCTTCTTTTCCCTCACCCAACAAAGCACTTACCACAATTTTAAAATAATCAATTTCTCTGTTCTTTGTCATTCTGCTTCTTTGAAAATATGTCCAAAACATCAGGGAACATGGGTTATTTTTTTCTTCACCATTTTATTTTCAATGTCTAACACATTGTCTCTCATGTGGTAGACAAACACAATGCTTTATGGAATGAGAAAGTGAGTGAAGGAATGAATATAAAGAAATGAATGAAAGAAAAAAGAAAATGATCTGGATATGGTTTACATTTTACAATGTATTGGTTGTGATAAGTTAGAGAAGTGCTGTGCTACTTCTGTTACTTGTAATTCAATTATACTTAATGTCTTCACCGGGGCAGCAATCAGGACTCGATCCAGGTCCTTCGGTCTTCTCTGTGATGCTTCCTCCCTAACCATTTCTCCAAAGTTATTTCCTAAAGAATACACAGCCAGCCAACTATTCATTTGGCACAAAGCAATTATCTAAATTATGAAGAACCACGGAATAAAAACTTTTTAGAAACACTAATATATAAATTCACTTTCATTAAAGGTGAGAATTCTGATTTAATATAAGTTGACTTTATAGCTCTCTTTGGCTTTAGCCCCACCCATACCAGGTTTGGCAATCCTTCTTAACTATTATTCTTGGCAGACCTCCAAATACAACTCCTGGGTTAAAGCTGCAGGTGACTCCTCTAAATTGGCTGCTTTGCATGATGGATAACACTAAGGATCTTAGGAACATTTTTTCATACAACTTTACATGCAAACATTTATTTTTATTTGCTACCCTCATTCATCCCCCGTCTTCTCCACTTGACTTTATTACTACTTTCTGTGAACCCACACTGCTCTTTTGGACTATAATAGCCATGTCTTCTTCCTGCTCAAGTACGAGATGGTTGTCTCCGTCTTCAACAAATATTCTTCATCGAGACCCTGCATTTGTATCATCTTAGAATCAACAACACTCAGTTTTTCCAAATTACATATAAGATTTTTTATCACGTATAAAAATGACATGCTTATGAACATTTTTGGAGGAAATTATTCATCAAAATATTAGGTAACAGTCATTTTCTTTTTCTTCAATTCTTGTTAAATAAATTGTTCAAATAATTTTGGGAAAATTACCTGCTTTACTGAACAAAAATACCAATGCAAACTTTGTTAACAAAATCTTGTGACACTCAAGGTCATTACCATCACCATTAGTAGATGGTTTGAGATGCAGGACTGGGCAGTATAATATGTTGTATTTGTATGAGTTGTTTCACTGGAAAGCAAAGTAGGATTTGAGCTTCCTTTCTTTCTAATTTCCCTTTTCTTCTAGGGGTTATAGTAAAACTATTTTCAACAGTTTGATCGAGAAAGGCTTAATGAGTTATTCTGTTCCTAGAATAGGTTAGGAGGTCTGAAGTACACTTTGGCTTGGGTATCCATTATGACTCAAGCAAGGGAAATTTTAAACCAAACTCATCTAGATAATTGTTTCAAATTTTTATTTCCCTTCAATATGTGGAAACAGTCTATAAAATATTTTGGTAGAGATTATTTGCTTCATTATAAAGCAGCTGATTCCCAGGGTAAATTTAATAAAAGTGATTTGTCATCACCATTGAGTCATGGTAAGCAGCTATGCTAGGAGTTTGGCACTACATGCTAAACTCTAAAATTTTGCAGAACTTATAATTTCTACTTTCAGGAATTTATCCATTGAAATAGGGCAGAATGAGAAGCTTTTAAGAATCACATGGATGGTTCAGCAACAGCAATTACTTAAGAAAATACTTTTTTTTTTCTTTATTGACTTGAAAGAGAGAAGAAGGGAAAGGGAGAGAGAAAGAAACATGGCTGAGAAAGAATATTGACCGGCCACCTACTGCATGTCCCCACCAGAGACCTGGCCTACAACCTGGGCATGTGCACTGACCAGGAATTGAACTGGCAACCTCTCAGTACATGCGATTGACACTCAACCACTGAGCCACACTGGCTGGGCAAGCAAAGACTTTTAAAGAGATAAATACCAGACAGGGAGAAGGATATACCTATACCACATATTCATGAGGAAGTTCTTTAAAATATGTCTATGGTGATTTTTAAGAATGTATGAAACCAACTATGTTTTGCCTTACAACTCAAAATTTAAAATAATTGTATTCACCCTGGCAGGTTTGGTTCAGCGGTTAGAGCGTCGGCCTGCGGTCCTGAGAGACCCGGGTTCGGTTCCCGCTAAGGACGTGTACCTCGGTTGCAGTTTGTCCCCGGCCCTGGTCGGTTGTGCGGGTGGCAGCCACTCGATGTGTTCCTTTCACATCGATGTTTCTCTCTCTCTCTCTGTTCCTCTCTCTCCCTCCCACTCTACCTGAACAAAAAATGGAAAAATGTCCTCGGGTGAGGATAAAAAATATATAAATAAATAAAATAATTGTATTCAGAAAATAATGCAAATAAATTTTACCAAAAATTTCTCTCCATTAAATTTTTATCTTGGCAGCACTCTGATAAAATGCACTATATATGCTTCTAATTGACTTTGCACTTATGGAAGCAATAATGAAGTATTGGCTTGTATTTTTCTAGGTCTTTTCAACATAATTTCTAAAGGAAAAAAAAACATGCTTTGAGCTCTTTACAGGGTTGAAACTGAACCCAAAGTATTTGGTTTGTAGATGAAAAGAGTCACTTCCTAGTAAGTGGGATACACAATTGAGGATGCTTTCTGTTGCTTAATTATTTTTATTTCAGAAAATGAAATAAAGGGGGGGACACAACATACATATTCAATGATATTCACAAGTTTTATGAGGTTAGGGAACTAAATTTAAAATTAATTGAAAAGTACTAGAAGAATGGAATTCTGAGAAGATGGCAGAGTAAGAAGCACTAAGAAAATACAATCTCTCCACCAGATGAGTACACAGGCTTAGTCTGCATGATATGACTATTTTCAAATTCTGAATTAAGTTTAAGGCTTGCAAATTCTAGGAAATACTTAGATGTTTAACTATGGTTAATTTTTATCAATTTCAACTCTTTGTTAGACAGAGACTATTAACCCCAACCTTCTAGCCCTGTACACTTTTAATATCAGCTTTCAGGATTCAGGGTGGGCACCAATCACCCTGTCCTCCAAACATCAGGGACATGATTACTTATTGCTGTTTCTAGTAGTCACAGAAATACAGACACAGAGGGATCAACCATTCTTGCAGTACCTTCTCTCTAGTTTGCAAGTTTCTCCCCTCCAGCTAAGTACCATCTGGATGATTTAAAGAGCCAGCACCTTAAACCCTCCTGCTCTCTTTATTTTTTCTATTTCCCTATTTGGGAAAATGACAATAAACACCAGAATATTGATAAACAAATGCATATGTGGGGAAAATTGGAAAGTCGCCTTGTATACTCAGAGAAATGCACAGGTTCAGAAAAAAAACTAGGAAGACCTCAAGTTTACATCTCAAATTGATCTTTAGCACAGAGAGAACTTACAGAAGTAAAATATCCAATGCATACAAATAGAAAATAACAAACACTGGGAGAGTCGGAAAATTTGATTTCCAGATTTTACCATATTATTAGACAAAAAATGTCCAGTTTCTAACAAAAAAATATTACTAGTCCAACACAAAAACAGAACAGTCTGGCCCATGTGGGATGGAGGATTCAACAGAAACTATCCCTTAGAGAAACTTGGCATATCTACTAAGCTATTTTTAAAGACTTGAAAATGCTAAAAGAACTGATAAAAGATATGGCAAGAGTAAAAAATATATATTTATGAACAAAATGGAAATATAAGTAAAGATACAGAAAATTTAAAATGAAGGCAAAAACAAGGTCTGTGACAGAAAAGTATAATACTTTTAGCAGACAGAAGACAGAATCAGCAAACTTGAAGATAGGACCATTGAAATTATTAAGTCAAAAGAATAACAACAAAAAAGTGAAGACAGTCTAAGTGACCTGTAGGACACAATCAACTATATGGATATATGTGCTGTGGGAGTCCCAGGAAGAGAAGAAAGGGAAAGACGAAGAGACAATATATGAAGAAATAATGACTAAAAGTCATTTGATAACAGATTTGAATATAAATATTGAAGAAGCTCAGCAAACTTCAAGAGTCCCACATCAAACACGTGGTAATAAAATTGTAGAAAGCCAGAGATAAGAGAGATTCTTCAATTCATCAGGAGACAAGTGACTCATCACATATGTGGGACCCTAGATAAGATAATCAGCAATTGTCTAATCAGAAACTTGAGCAGCCAGGAGGCAGTGTACAGACATATTCAAAGTACTAAAAGAAGAAGCAATCAACTAAAAAACCTGTGTCTGGCAAAACTGTTCTTCAAAAGTGAGGGTGAAATTAAGACTTTCTCAGATAAAGAAAAGCTGAGGGAGTTTGTTACCATTAGACCTGCCCTGTCAGAAATGCTAGAAGACATCTTGCAAGTTGAAACATAAGGACACTAGACAGTAACTCAAAGTTGTATGGCTGGGAGGGGGGAGGGCACAGGAAAGGTAAATACACAGCAAGTATAAAAAGTATTTTTGTAACTTAGCTTTATAACTTTGCATTATGTTTTATGCATAATTTAAGAGACTAATATGTTAAAAATTGTTAAATTATGTTTTTGAACAAACAATGCTTGCTGATGAATTTTATGACATCAAAAAATAAAAAAGTTACAGATACATTGAAGGAACAGAGTTGTTACATATTATTCAAATTAAGATGGTATAAATTTAAATTAGAGGTGGATTCACTAATATGAGACAAATATAAACTTTAAAAAGTTTACAAAAGACAAAAATGACTTCATAGTTTAATAGAAGGTTAAATACAGCAACTACCAACATTGATGCACCTAATAGTAGACCATTATAATATATGCAGCATGAATTGAAAAAATAAACAATTCTAGAATAATAATTGGAGATTTCAATGCCTCACTTTACAGAATGGGTAGAGTAACCACACCAAAAATAAATAAGAAAACAGAGTACTTAAACAGCACAATAAACCAAATAGATTTAACAGAAATATACAGAACCCTTTACTCAACAACAAAATATACTTTTTTCTCAAGTGTACATGATATATTTTCCAGGATGAACATGTACTAGGTCGCAAATTCAGTCTCAGTAAATTGAAAAAGATAAGTATCATAAAATGAAGTTAGAAGCCCATAATAGAAGGAAAACAAAAATTTACAAATTTCTGGTAAACAAAATACTCTTATACAATTAATGTTTCAAAAAAAAAAAGAAATCACAAGGAAAATTAGGAAATACCTGGACAAATGCAAACAAAAACACAACAGACTAATACTTATGGAATGCAGTAAAATCATTGCTAAGGGGGACATTATGAGCTATAAATGCTTGTGTTAAGAAAGAAAAAATGATTTAAATCCACAACCTCTCTTTAAAGAACTAGCAAAAAAAAAATAAAGCTGAACACAAAGCTCACAGAATAAAGAAAATAATAAAAATTAGATCAGAAATAAATGAAATGGAGATTATAAAAACATAAGGAGCCCTGGTCAGTTTGGATCAGTGGTTAGAGCTTTGAATCATGGACCAGAGTCACAAGTTTGATTCTGGTCAAGGGCATGTACCTTGGTTGTGGTTCGGTCCCGACCCTGGTGGTGCGGGTGGCAACCAATTGATGTGTCTCTCTCACATTGATGTTTCTCTCTCTCTCTCTCCCTCCCTCCCCCTCCCCCTCTTTTGCTGAACAACACCAAAAGTTTGTTCCTGAAAAATAAAAAAAAATGTCAAACATTTAGTTATATTAAATAAAAACAGAAAAAAAAGAAGATTCAAGCTAGTAAAATAAGAAATGAAAGTGGGAATATTAATAATAATTATATGGAAATGAATAGGATAAGAGAATACTATGAATAATTGTATACTAATAAATTGAATAACTTAGATGAAATGGACAAATGCCTAGAAACAAAATACTAAAATATTAAATAATGAAGAAACATAAAATCTGAATAGAACTATAATTAGTCCAGATATTGAAATAGGAAACAATAATATACCCACAAAGAATAGAGCCCTGGACCTACAGGCTTCACTGGTGAAATCTATCAAACATTTACAGAAAAATAACATTTGCTAGCCAGTGTGCTCAATGGTTAGAGCATGAACCCACAGACCAAAGGGTCCTGGGTTTGATGCCTGGTCAAGGGCACATATTTGGGTTGCAGGTTTGATTCCTAGCCCAGGTTTGGATGCATGTAGGAGGCAACCAATCGATGTTTCTCTCTCACATTGACATTTATCTCTCTCTCTTTCTCCCTTCCTCCCTTTCACTCTCTCTAAAAATCAGTTGGAAAAATATCCTCAAGTGAGGATTAACAACAATAACAAAGAATAAAATAAAAAAAATAGAGAAGAAATAATATTTTTTTTCTCAAACTTTTCAAAAAAATTTGAAAAAGGAAGACATGCATTTAAAATTATCCTATGAGGCCTGCATTACTCTGTTACCAAAGTAAGATAAAGACATTATACGAAAACATCAGACCAATATCCTTTACTAACACTGATGCAACAAAACTCAACAAAATACTAACAAACTGAATTCATCAGCACAGTAAAAGGAGTATACACCATATTCAAGTGGGATTTATTTCTGGAACACAGGGACAGTTCAACATACAAAAATACATCAATGTAATATACATTAACAGAACAAAATAAAAACACAAATACTTATCCAGTTAATGTAAAAAAAAGTATTTGACAATATTAAAAAAAAAATTATGATAAAAATACCTAACAAACTGAAAACACTGTTGAAAAAGAAAAACAAAGCTGGAGGCATCATACATCCTCTCCTCTTTCCAAAACTTACTACACAGTGACAGTAATCTAATTAAAACAGTGTGTACTGCCATAAGGACAGACATGTTGACAATAGAATGGAATAGAACAGAGAGCCCAGAAACAAACCCTTATATATATGGTCAAGTGATTTTTGACAAGGGGGCCAAAGCCATTCAATGAGGAAAGAATAATCCCATTAAAATATAGAAAATTCAACCTTTCCTTAACATTATATACAAAAATTAACTTAATGTGGTCAAAGACCTCTTTGTAAGTTCTAAAACTATAAAACTGTTAGAAGAAAATACAGGGTCAATGCTTTACAATGTTAGCTTTTGTTGTGACTTCTTGGATATGACACTGAAGACATGGAAAACAAAATAAAAAATAAACAAATTGGATTTTATAAAAATGTGTATCAAAAGATAATACTAATAGAGTAAAAACAAAACAACTCACAGAATGATAGAAAATATTTTCAAATCATATATCTCACAAGGAATTAATATCTAGAATATAGAGGTAACAGCTAAAACTCAAGAATATAAAAACAAACAACTCAATTCAAAAATGGGCTAAGAACTTGAATAGATATTTCTCCAAAGAAATTATACAAATGGCCAAAAACAATATGAAATTTGTTCAGTATCACTAACCATTTGAGAAATGCAGCTCAAAACCACAGTGAGTTATCACTTCACACCTGATGAAACAGTTACTCTTAAAATGCATAAGATAAGAGTTGGTGAAGATGTAAAGAAATCAAAACCTTTGTGCACTGTTGGTTGGAATGTAAAATGGTGCAACTAAGAAAAACAATTCAGTGGTTCAAAAATTAAAAATTCAATTACTGTCCGATTCAACAATTTTACCTCTGGATATGTACCCAAAGTAATTTAAAGTAGGATCATGAAGAGATATCTGTACACCCATATTCATGTCAACATCATTCACAGAAGCTAAAATGTGGAAGCCACCCATAACCACACAGATGAATGGATAAGCAAAATGTGGTAGGTACATGCAAGGAAAATCATTCAGTCTTAAAATGGAAGGGAATTGTGACATGCTACAATGTGGATGGACTTTGAAGACATTGTGCTAAGTGAAATAACCCAATCACAAAATTAAAAAATACTGTGTAATTCCACTTACTTGAGGTACTCAGTGTAGTCAAAATCAGAGATAGAAAGTAGAAGTGGTTGCCAGGGGCAAGGGGAGTTATGGTTTCAGGGATACAGAATATCAGTCTTGAAAGATGACAAGATGGATGGTGGGGGTGTTTGCACAGCAATATTAATGTACTTAATACCACTCAGCAGTACCTTTAAAAATAAATTAATAAAAATTGCAACAAATAATATTTTTTTCATGTCAAAAAATAAAAACAAAACAAAAAATAATTAAAATGATAAATTTTATGTAAGGAGTATTTTACTACAACATGAAAAATTGGAGGAAAAAAGTGCCAGAGGAAAACAAACATCCTTTTTCAACATTATGCTAAGGTATGATCAAAATTTTCTCACTGATGTTCTTTTAATATTTATGTTGATGTTTCACATAATCTTGAGATACTGTTGCACTCTAGGATTTTTGGTGGGGGTATAAAAATATATCCTAGCCCTGGCCTGTTTGGCTCAGCTGTTAGAGCATCGGCCTGCGGACAGAGAGTCCCGGGTTCGGTTCCCGCTAAGGGCACGTGCCTCGGTTGCAGTTTGTCCCTGGCCCTGGTTGGGGTCGTGTGGTTGGCGACCATTCATTGTGTCTCTCTCACATTGATGTTTCTCTCTCTCTTCCTCCCTCTCTCCTTCCTGCTCTATCTGCAAATAGGTGCAAAAATGTCCTTGGGTGAGGATAAAAAAAAAAAATACATCCTACTTCCTTTTATACTTCAAATGTTATTAACATGAACATAAACATAAAATGTTCTCATGTATTTTCACTGAAGTTGCCTCAGAAATTATACATCTAATATTGAGATTGTGTACACAACTCAAGATAATAAAATCAGATGCCTCATCTATAACTCAAAATATTAAAAGACCACCTGTATAGATACAGAGAACTAGTATGACAAATGGTTAACACCAGTATTTGTGTAGTATGTTCACATACTATTCACATATATTACCTTAGTCAATACTCCCAATACATTTTATTTGTAGTTATTTCTAAAACATTTTACAAATTTTAACAATGTGCAATCTTAGTGGATGTATTCTAAGTATTGCACAGTTAGCCCTTGCCTAACTGGCTAAAAATACAAGTCCCTTTTCTTAGATGTCTATATGCTCATCCCATTCCAGTCACTTTGGTGCTCTAGGTTTCTTAAAAACAAAAGTCCCAGTTTTTATTGGTCCCAGTTTGTGGCCACTGGCCTTGCTTCTTCTTTGCCTGGCATATTCTTTCTTTAGAGTCAAACAGGGTCACTCGCTCCCTTTATTAATTTCTGCTTACATGTTATCTCCTCAGTGAGCTCTTCCCTGACCTACTTATGAAAGACTTCTTCTTGCTCACTCACCAGTCCTATAGTTTTCTTGCTTTTAAATTAGAACATAGTAGTTGTTTACTTTTATTATCCATCCTCAAATTAGACTCTGCATAGCCCCTTGAGGGCAGGAGCTATGTTCTGTGCACCTGTGTGCCCCAGGCAGAGAGAAGAGCAGGGCTCGTAATGATTGCTTAAATAAATGTATGAGTCACAGAAGGCACCGAAATGGCAAGAGGCTCTCGCTGCCCACTCTTCATATTTTGGAGGAAGGAGATCTTCCGGACTACTCGAGCTTTTCTTGCATTTCTTTAAGATAGTGTTAATATGTATTCAATAAAAGAAAAAGTCAGGTAGATGGAAATGTGTAATATCTTCTAAAGTGTGGGTTAGCATTTCAGTGACTAACAGAGTTACAGATGGAAGCTTCTCATAAGACAGCGAATGAAACAGAAGCAACGGCAAAAAGCTAGCTCATTTGCAGTTTGTTGTTGTCATAAAACAGACCCATCAATCAGCTGAAGCCAGCTGCTCAGTTTTCAGAGGCTATGGGTGAAATTCTTTACTGGAAAAGATAATAAACGTGAGACTAAAACACATGTAAGCCTCTAATTCAGAATTGCCCTTCTAGGCTTTTATTAAACTGGCACAGAATAAAGCAATTTCCTCCACTTGATTTTGAATTTGTCCAGGGTTCTAATAACCTTCATGGGTCAGAGAAAAAAAAAAATCTTGTTTTTATGAAGCTGTCATATTTTGCTTCTGATAAGTGAATATAATTGGGACAATCCTGGAGGGATTTTTTTTTTTTCAATTTATAGATACAATTTTAATTATAAGAACAGACGTCAGTTACTACTCACTCACTTGACTGAATTCACGCTTGACTGTAAATCCCTTACTATGCCGAACCCCATCTTAAACAGGCTTAGTTTTCTCCCTACTTTTTAAGTGCGTGCTGACCATTTTGACTGTAGCTTTTCATCACATTCTAAATTCTTCAGGGATTTTGGATTTTCAAAATAATTTTCTATGACCGATTATTATGCTCAAAACAGCCAGTTTTTCTTTGTGTGACTTGCAAAACTCTGGCCAACATTGTGATGTTTGATCAGCATTTCATCTCCAAGTTTCTCTCATGTGAACGGACCTTTCTTATCCGCAGGATGTGTGAATAGAAATTACAGCGCCAGTTCCATGCTTTGCTCGTTATTTATGTAGTATGATAAATACATCTGGAAAATGCATTCAGGACCAAAAGATGTCTATTTCTTCACTCCAGACTTGGATTAGTCCTACATTAACTGCTTTCCCCTGTCTCAGATCAACCCCTATTATCAGAACACAGCTTATTTAGCAGCACTAATGGAACATCTAGATCTGTTTTAGGTTTTCTGTTTGATTTTGTTTGTTTGTTTTTTCTTATACTGAATCACCTTGACTCTAAACTGAACCCAATTGTGTTAATGTCAATGGTTCGGCTACAGATCCCCTGTCTGTCTAAACTCTGTCTTAGGAATGGGTTTGGTTTCAGAAGTAAATGTCTCTGCTAACGTAGGTCAGGACTTTTGTTTGCAAGATCTCAAAGAAGGATACAAAGCTAAGCCTTGAATTGACATTATATCTAGTTCATTAGTTGAATGCCTACAATGTGACAAGAGAGCTACAAAATAAAACAGGTCTTCCCTGCATTCGAAGTTCAAATCTGAAATGAAAGATAGACAAAAGCAATAAATAAAAATAATATGTAAAAGATAGGCATGCAAATATAAACAGGCATTAGAGAGGATGTATCATCAAGCAACACTCATATAAAATTGGATAAAAAAATTCATGTAGAGAAAAGACAGTAAAAAAAGTCATGCCTGTGTGAAAGTGCAAGGAATGTTTGGGGAGGAGAAAATGATTCCATCTGCTCTGGTTTGTCAGCTGCAGATATGCAAAGATTTTGAGTGGTAAATGAGCCTGGGTATCAATCTGAATTTATACTAATGAGCCAGATTATATAATACTGTGTGTGTGTGTGTGTGTGTGTGTGTGTGTGTGTGTGTGTGTAGATCAGACCAGTGGCTCTTAAACAGTAGTGTCCCTAACAATGATGAGAGCTTGTTAAACATTGATTTCAAATCTATGCACAGAGTTTCTGATTTAGTATGTCTGGGGTGAACTAAGAATTATGCATATTTAATAAGCACCTCAGGAAATTTTTATTCATATCAATATAAACCTATCCAGTCAAGTGGGGTCCCTGCTCCAGGCTTTCATCTAAGGGGCTCCCATGATTTGGAGTGCCTTTCTCAAAACTTTCAAAGCTCCTCTGTAATGCTTGGAATCAGCCTGGCTGCAGCAGGCATATACTGGAACCCACATGAGCTTTGATTCCAGTCTCCCCACTCCAGGATCCTCTTCAACCCCTTGCTATAGTCAAGAGTTCAACGCTTGCCTCAGTGAACTTCAGGGATTGCACCTATGGTGGTCACATCGGCCCCGTATTTCCTCCATGGGATCAGGGTGGCACATGATTTAAGGTGACTCTCACATTAGACACAAGAAAAGTTCAGACCTCCAGGTTGCCTACATCGCTGACACCTGGACTTTGAGCCTGTATAGAACTGTGTGTCAGCTCTAGCCCTCCCATTGGCTCTTTCCCACCTCTTCTGATTTCCGCAGTGTTGACCCTCTGCTCTGACCCAGCTGATTCTGCTAGGGTTAATGGCAAACATCCTCTATACCCGTCACCACTGGAATCCAAGGAAGTCTTCCCATGCCTTCCACCGACTTTGTGCCATGGGTCAGGAAGTCCTTCCCAGGTGGCCACATGTTGCTCTGTCATGCCAGTGAGCCATTCTGATTGCTATCCCTTCTTGCCTCTGATCAGTGTGATCACCTTCTGCTCTGCTAGGTCGGTTTTAAGCTATGCCAGATGAGGGATGGAAACGTCTACAATTTCTATATAATTCAGTTGTACAAATATTTGCCAAATATCTAGTAGGTCCTAGACATGATGCAAGTTTTGAGAACATAGGCTCCACTAGTCATGACCCTTACTATTAAGGAGGTCACAGTTTGTAAGATGGACACATAAGATAAATAAATAAAAGTTACTGTGGTAGCCCAGCCATTGTGGCTCAGTAGATTGAGCCTCGTTTCATGGACTGAGAGGTTCCTGTGCAATTCCCAGTCAGGACACATGCCTGGGTTTCAGGCTCGATCCCTATTAGGGGGCATGCAGGAAGCAGCCTATCGATGTTTCTCTCACATTGATGTTTCTCTCTCTCTCCCGTCCTCTCTCTAAAAAATCAATTAAAAATATATTTTAAAAAAGTTACTGTGGTAAATTACATAATAGCAGAAGACATAAATCACCATGGGAACATAGAAGAGTAAGCAGCTAATTCTACTTGGACTTGCATTTATATCAAACCAGAATGTGTTTATGAATAAGTATTTATTTATTTCTTCAAATAGTAAATATTTTTGTGAGTGTCTACACTGTGCCAGATATTACTTCGGTCACTGAAAATGAAAATAACTGCCAAAGAATGGCATGAATGATACACCATTACAAATTGAAATGAATTGAATAATAAATGAACCTTAGTTAGGCTGTGTTCTTCCTCAGGAACATCTCACTCATCTGTTCAAGATGAGAGCAAACGCTTTTTTAAGAATTATTGAAAAAAAAAAAATGAAAGGATGAGCTGATGTTTCTAGAATTATTTAAAAACCAGCATTTATCTCAGGCTCTTGCTGGGGAAAGATTACTTGTTTAGAGCCTTCTTCACCTTGGGTTGCTTTCTCCCTAACTACAAACTACACACAGCAAGTTTGTTCAGAGTTGATTCCCATTTTGCTTGGCAAAGCTTTGAAACCTTCAAATAATCTTAATGACGAGAATCTGGGTTAAGTATAAGGTGCTCTCTCTATTTTCTCGTCATCTTCAATAACAAGCCTCTTCTCTGAATGCTCTGCAGTGGAATGCTCCTACGCTTTAACTTAGGGAGCTGTAGATCCGGACACCAGCCTCTTCTCATCACTGGAAGGAGTAATTCATTGCTCATATGTGAGTTCCTATAATGCATCTTGGCTGTCACCTGAGATAATGCACTTTGAAAATAGCTATAAGTCTTCTATTCTTATAATTATCAACACTGTATTTGGTA
Source organism: Molossus molossus (assembly GCF_014108415.1). Lineage (NCBI taxonomy): Eukaryota > Metazoa > Chordata > Mammalia > Chiroptera > Molossidae > Molossus > Molossus molossus. The sequence continues at coordinate 92,265,446 of NW_023425388.1, read as the reverse complement.
TCTGTGGAAGTACCCGTTGAACTAAACATCATAACGACAAGAGATTAATTAATATTATCATATCTTTTTTAAGACAGTTATTTATATACCTTGCATAGCCTACTAAGTGAGATCCTCATTTTTGAAAAACATTGACTTGACCCCTGTGGGTGACTTATTATGGTTACCGAGTAGTGCATACATTATGAGATAAAAATTTTTAGCGCATTAAATTGGAAACTCTTCTTTGGATACTCTGAAACATTTGACTGGTGAAGAGTTATATTATAAAACAATGGACTTTTATTCCATTTCAACCATGTGTGGTAACTAAAAACACGATGGCCAAAATATTTATGATACCATTTCTTCTAGCTGATAAAGTATGGGATCAGCCCAGCCTGTGTGTCTCAGTGGTTGAGCATCGACCCATGCACCAAGAGGTCACTGGTTCGATTCTGATCATTTCCAGGTTGTGGGCCCAATCCCCAGTGGGGGGCATGCAGGATGTGGCCAATAGATGTTCTCTCTCATCGATGTTTCTCTCCCTCTCCCTTCCTCTCTCTCTAAACATCAATAAAGAAAAAAAAATTTTCTTTAAATTATGGGATCAGTTAACAGTGGTTAACAATGAAGTCTTTTGGAAATTACCAATTGCCATATTTTAAACCCACCTATTCTGATACAGACTTTTTGTTGTTTTTTTTCTATACATATCTCATATGTAGCAAGTGCTTCAAGTTTCATGTTATGCTGTTACTTCAGAAAATTAATCTATTAGCCCGAGTTTGGGACATCTTTTGGCTTTCTCTCCCAATGTGATTTTAATTACAAGTGTTTCCAGAAGAAACTCTGGTTACATGAATGCTATTTTTGAACTTCAGTTTCAAATTAACCATTGCTAACTAGTGTAGAGATGTAACATACAAAAATAGTAATGGTATCTGTGTTATTCCCTTCAGGTATTTTCCATGGAGAGTAAAACTTGAATTCTTTATTCCAGAATATTTTAAGACAAGGTTTTAATACCTTGAAACAGGTAAGGGTAAGGTGGAGCTAGTACAATAGAGATTCCTGGGCCCTACAAAAACTGTGATCTCTTTAGTGCAGAGAAAGACACTCATATTTCTGAGCCACATTTTGAGACACACTGATTTACAGGGAGGAGAGTTAATAATCACAGCCCAAAATTACAGCATCTCTTTATATTTGATAGTAAATTTTCCCTTTGATTATCTCTATATAAGTGTCAGTGGTCTCACTATGTTCTGGATCAGTGGTCTCCAAAGTAAGGTGTGGGTGATCCAGTAGCAAAGACAATAAATTGGAGAGTGAAAAAAATATTAGAGAACAAAATTTCATTTTTAATTTATCACTTTTATTTTCTGAGTATGTTTTATAATGTATATAGTAGATAAGCAAAATAATATGCTATGAGATTTGCAAGTAAATAAATATAAATGTTGAAAGTGCCTACTTAAAATTTTTTACTGGTGATGAGAAGTTCAAATGTTTTAAATCACTGCTATAGATTATACCAGTCTAGATTATGCTTCCATAAAAAAACAACATACAAATTCAGATTCTCAACACCACAAAGTGTTATCTCTATGTTACACAATGTCTGTTGCAGGTCTGGGCAACTCTCCAAGACAACCGTACTCCATGTAGTGACTCAATGGGGAAGGTCTAGCATTCTGTAACAGCTCTGTCTTAAACACATGGCCTCCTAGATCTGGACAGAAGCTAAAGAGAGAAAAGACAGCTACACACAAACTCTTAAAGGCATTTTATTATCAAAGCAAAGCCCAAGGCCATGTCTAGTTTTTAAAAAATGGATCAATGCAATACTCCCATGTATGAGAAATATTGGTAAGCAAATATAATATCTACTACATACTGAAAGCACAAATCTAATCTGTAATACAAGTTATCAATTTCTAAATATATTGTAAATATTTACACACACACATTCACATGCATGCACATATAATCAGCGCTGATTATAGAATAAAATACATATTTGTATATATATTATGATGGAAAATTAGTATATCCATGTTTTAATTAACATGTCACATTACAAAGTAGAGGCCTACTCACTGGCCTATATTTCTTTCTATTCAAAAATTATCCTTTTATTTAAGATATAAAGTCATTTAATAGAAAGGATATAAAAATATTCCTTTCTAGGCTACTATTAGGCATAGTGTGAAAACAGTTAAAATTCATTCATCTTCAGTATGAAGATCTTATTATATATTTAAGTTGGAAGGGAAGAAATATGATTTTAAGAAAACTTGGAATTTTGGCATTCATATTTTACAGAAGCAACTGAGGTATTCAAAATATATATATTTAAAATATAGACAATTCACTTGTTTGCATGCCAAATTCCATCCATTTGAAGGGACGTGGCTTTTCACAGCCAAGTTCTAAACATGCGGAAATTATAAATGGAAACACATTGTGTCCTCTGATCTTGGAGGTGGCAACTTTTGCTACAAAGCTGGGTGGGAGATTGAGCTCATTCTCTGGTTTTCCGCTTTTTGATGAAGAATTTAAATTTGCTGTATTTTAACCAACAGTTTAAAAATATTGCACTGCCTAGTGAAAGAGCAATGCTTCATAACTACATAATAGCTTCATCAACAAATAAGAGTCTGCTTCCTGCAATGAAGCCACAAATATGTCGAAAGGCCCCGGCTCTCTGCAGGACGTACAAAGGTCTCTGTTTGAGTCACTTTTGGACCACGTTTCTTTTTTGTGGTGGCAGTGGTTGTCTGGTGCGTGGGTGCACATTTAAAACACGTCTTACATCTTACAGATTTTTTAATAATGCGTTCTTAGGGAGAAAGGGAGACCAGTTTTTTTCCTATGCTCTAAACGCTTAAAGCATTTCTCTGATGACTTACTGGTTTTCTTTTGCAATTCAAGATTGATTAAATAAGAGAATCAAGAGGATTTTGGAAGGAAAGTAGAACAAAATTACCTGAAATGTTTCTTGTTTGCTAGTTTGTTTTATATTTTTTTATTGTCAATGCCACAAAAATCTTTAATGGATAAGCTAAGATCTTAACTGAGTTAAAGAAACCAGACTCATTTTTCTTGTAGGCTTTTCATGTATTGCTATTAGGTCCATAACATTTACTTGTTCATTCATTCTCAATTTTCATTTATTATAATCAATGATGATGTGTGTTTCCAGCCCTAAGCCATTATCATCTAAGACAAAAAAGTATTCTAGGTCAGACTTTTTAGAAAGCAAGTGTCTTGAGTCTTTTCATGACCTGCTATACTGATTATATGATTAGATGATGACTTAGGAAAATTTTCCCCGAAGAGTTTCCTTCTGATCTGTGTCTTTGCGATCTTTGTGTTAAGAACAAACCTGGTCCATTTCTATTCTTTGTTATTACAGGAGCAAATTTTACATTTTTTAATAAAATAATCTAGAGTATAACATAAATATATTATGAGCAGTTTTCTAAGGTTCCCTTGATGTCTAAGATGTATTTTTAAATAAATCAATGCATTCTTATAAATCTTCTTAAGCTCATCATAAAATGTATATAGATCTCATATAGTAAATGAAATTTACTTATTTTCTTTTAAACTAGATTATAATTTAAGCATAATAAAGATATGATTTAATTTCTAATAAATCTCAGATTTAATAGTTAATATCAAAGCTAAAATCTGTGATTTTTAAAACAGTTAAGGATGATTCCTTTATTATCTTTAGAAATTTTCTTGATTCTACATTTTTTTTATTTTTAGGTAAGTTTTTCCTCATTAATAATCTAAATTACTCAAATTAAAATACACCATTATTTTTCATTTTTGACCAAATGCTAAGTAACAAAGATTTTAGAATCCTCAACCCCCATATTAAACACCTCGTTTCTCATCTCCAAGCAAAATAATTGTTTTCTTAAATATCCAACATTTAGATGATTAACAAAATACATTCTGTGCCATTTTCAGTTTTTCAGATTTCTTGTAATTTTGTGAACTCAGTCCTGTGTGAGTACTAGGACAAAAGAGATTACTTCAAGTCCTTGCGCCACTACTCCAAAATGTTAGCTTCTTGATCATGGCCTTTCCATCACTGGTTTTTGACTATCCCCTCCACCTGCCACTTCACTCCTGCAGAAATCCAACAATCACGACCACAACAAGAACAGGGACTATCTTGGCCACCCACTTAGAAAGCTTGCTTAACTTTATAGAGAAAATATATAATAAAACCGATCCTTAAGCTTATCTATCAAGGCTACCATCTCAGAAAAAATGTTCTCCTCAGTAGATAAATAAGCAAATTCATAAATAGCAGAAAAAGTGAGTTCAGAGTTGAGAAGTTCCTTGATTCTGGAAGTCCTCTGAACACCAGCGGATGGTTTCCACAGTTCTCAGCAAGGGTTTCCGGCCTGAGCGCCTCCATCAGGAAGGCCATTGGCAGCACAGCAGCTCCCGGCAGCGCGGTGACTCTCCGCACTGCAGGCCCACTGCTCTAACCAACCCGACCCAGGTTTCTTGAGCATTTACTACGTGCCAAGGACTGTGTACACATTATCTCATGCAATGCTCACATTAGTCTTGCACACTATGTATACTAATTGTTAGTTCATGCATGAGGAAATAAACATTTAAAAGCACAGCATGATCTATCCAAGGTCAACAGCCCATATCTGGCAGAGTTCAGAACTCAAAACTCCAGGTCTATTTGACTGGAGTCAATACCTTCACCACAAATTTGTCCCTCTCCTCGTGTCCATCCAACATTCAAACCAAGTGACAATTTCTGGGAATGTGTTATTAATCATCTCTATTTGCTGAATTCCAACATGTTTTAAATTGAAGAAAAAACAACTTAGTGCAGAAAAAATCTATAAATTAACACCCCTTTCAATGGCAAATGGCAACTGCTAGAATAAAGCACCTAAAATGCAATTGTGTTAAACTGTAGTCTCTTTGCAAAAAAAAAAAAAAAATAGTGAGTGCAGTGATTGTCTGTTGCAGGGTACATTTATTCCCTAATCTCCAGAGCCCAGCTTTAACTAGGATGTTCAGATGATGCTCAGACTTAAATATTCTGCTTCCATTAAGCATTTTCACTGATAAATATATTTGAGTTACTGATTTGAAGTTTGAAACTAATACTGTCACAGATATAACGTCTAGTATTTCCATGATTATATCTTGATATTGTAAGCTAGACTCAAAGCAGCAGTAAAGCAATACAAAATGTTAGATCTTTCAACTCTGTCTGCCTTAATAACCCAGGGTTATTGCATAGCTATCCTGTTAGTTCCCAAGGAGCCACTATCACAAATTTAATAGAGCAATTATCTCACAACAGAGGAGATGGAGAATAGCCACATAACTCCAAAGGACAATATTATTTTTAAAGCCATAAAGTCTTTAAAAATAATTCAGTTTTACTTGAATTTCACTAATTGACTAGTAAAAAAAAAAAAAAGAAAGAAAAGGAGGTTTAAATAATGTTATAATGTTGAACAATAAGCAAAATTACAAAATATTTCTCCTTGGCTGCCAACCTTTCCTCTGTTTTAGGAGTACAGTCCAGCTCCCCGGTAAAGTGTTCTGGCTTTTCTTTGAAAGCTACTGCCTTGCTTCTTGACTCCAGTCATGTGCTTTCCATTTCTTTTGCATTTTACCAGTTGCTTTCTGCAGAGCTCTTTTATGGATGAACGGCTGCCTGGCCAAACAGAAACTGAACCACAGTATGTAATTAAGTTCTTTGCACAATGGATGTTAGTCATCGACACAATTAAACCACTGGCTGCAGAACCAGCGCTGGAGGACTGAACAGCACAACCAGAAAATACTTATTCCAGTAAGATTTTCCAACATCGTGGGATTGAAGGGCTCTGCCTGCTTTTCTGGTGTCATGACAAGGATCCAAAATAAATCCTCTTTCTAAAACTGAAAAGAATTCATGTCAGATAGCATCTTGTTTCTTCTACATTTATTTTTTTAATAATTTTTTAAACTGTTTTTAAACTCAAGCCCTGGCCAGTTTGGCTCAGCGGTTAGAGCGTCGGCCTGCGGTCCAGAGAGACCCGGGTTCGGTTCCCGCTAAGGGCACGTACTTCGGTTGCAGTTTGTCCCCGGCCCTGGTTGGTCGTGCGGGTGGCAGCCACTCGATGTGTCCCTTCACGTCGATGTTTCTCACTCTCTCTCCCTTCCTCTCTCTCCCTCCCACTCTATCTGTACAAAAAATGGAAAAATATCCTCGGGTGAGGATAAAAAAAAAAACAAAACAAAAAAAAAAAAAAAACTGTTTTTAAACTCAAGAGAGACTTCAGAATATTAGTGGCAAGATATAATAATGTACAAATTTTTTTAGTCAGAGCCTGGGAAAATATCCTATAATGTAAAATGTATTTTCTTACACAGAATAATTTAATAATATTTTGCTATTTTAATATAGTGCATAATGTAATAAGTGTAATAAAATGTACTGTGAAATAGTTAAATATATTTTAATATTTTTAGCTTTAATTAGAAATAATCTACTTATGACTGTTCTCAAGCTATTTTAACTTCTGATGCAAAATTAAATGTCAAGTCAATGGTCAGACATGTATCTAGAGTTTTAAAATCTAACAGAAAGCCACTACATCGCTGAAAATGCAATGGAAGAAACAAGGAAACTCTAGGTAGGGTTTGTTTTTGAAATTTCATTTTTCAAAATGAGAGTACAATTTTTTGAAGAGGAAACAATGCAAGGTCAATTAATTAATACAAATGTTTTAAATTAACCCTTGCTCTGAGGTCAGTTTATTAAATAAAATCATATTCACAGTTTCTAGTTGAAGCACCTATGAATTCAGATAAAAACCTAAAAAGTAGAATAACTTTAAATAGATGTCATGAAGCTGTAATAATGTTTACTATTCCAGTGACTGCAATTATTGTTGACATTGATATAGTGTCTAAAGTCTGTAAAGAAGACCGAGTGTAATATGGTCTTACTGTTTGTAAGTTTCCTAAAAATTTCTCCTTTGATATTTTTGTCATAAAGTTTTCATTGTAGTAACTAGTTCATAGGGATGTGACCAAACAGATATAGAAAAACATAAATATCTAGAGAACTCCAAAATATGCTGCCATTAACATTTCTGACATGACTTTTAACTCAGTATTTATTTTTGGTTTTTGATAGAGGATCACAATTTCTGATTGATTGAATTTGAGTGTGGCCACTTGATTTACTCCTGACATTAGTATTTTATAAAACTTGAATATGGGATAAGGGGGAGAATACCCATTAAGTTGCTGGAAGAATAATGAAGGAAATAGAAAATATTGTAAATACAGTTTGGTTTTCAAAAACTTGATTTTTGTGTGTGTGTTTTTTCAAATTGCCTGTGATCACACCACAACCAACTCTCACTGGATCACACCATCCTTAGCTTTTCCCTTAGGGTATTAAAAACAGGTTTCCTTTTCTTCTTTGAATGTTACTGCCTCATAGCACGTTGCTCAGGGTTTCACTCACTATTTCTCCAAGGAATGTATCTGTTAACGCATTGGTGCATATCTGTAGATTAATAAATTACCTCTTTAGCTAGGCAGTCATTATGCTTTATACCACAGCATACTCTCATGAATGTGAGAATTTTCTGCCCCGTGAGTTTTTGCTGGAGAATGTATTGAGACATATTTTCCCTTTCCACACATGAGGCAGGGAGCCACTCACTGACCTAAAGCAGAGAAAGGCAACATCTGGTTTCAGGGCTGATATTACACAGACCATCATAGAATCTGATTTAAATACGGTTGAAGTAATCTGGGTCACTGAAGAATAGAGTGGAAGGTATAATTAACTATCCCGTGATCAAGGTAGAGAGTGACACAAGTGGGTTGTGAGAAAAAAACAGGATTAAAATAAAATCTGCATTGACTGAAAACATTGACAGAGTGGAATATATTAGTTTTATTGTTCAAAACATTTTCCAAAAGATTAGTTGTAAATGCAATGGATAGTTGCATAGTGGTCATACAAAGGGATCGGTGGAATGCCCAGGCATGCAAGCTGAGGTTTGGTCAAGAACTTGAAGTCAGAATAGCTGGGGCAGCATCAGGGACAGGGCTGTTCTGATCAGCATCTGAGACCTCTAAAGTCTGGCAAATCATGTCTTCCTTGGCTTCTTGTGGAAACACCACTGAGACATGAACTGTTTTAAAGAAGATGATATTCGGCTCAGTATATTTGTTCCTTTATGCATTTGCCAAACATTAACTATTGGGGGATTGTCATGTGTCACATAGTCACATACTATAAGATATGACTGTTGAGATTTAGGAAGCTGTAAGATTCTGCCTAAAAAGATAAATAAGTACCTAAATGGGACACCACCGGGGGCTTGGCGAGAAAAGGGAAGGCACACATGATCGGGACGAAGGGGTTCAGTGAGTGTGATCAGTAAACAAGGGCTCCTTAGCAGGAATGAAAGACAAAGGAGAGGAAGATGAAGAAAGATCAGGATGCTCCAGGAAGCTGCACATGCAAGGCCTCGAGGTGAAGAGTGTCTGATACGTTAGTCACACAGACTGTGCAAGAAGACAAGCAGTCAATGACCCCAAGGGATATTTAATGCTCTGAACATAAACTTGGATTTGATCCTCTAAGTAACAGAGTAATGGGAGAGTTTCAGGTTCAGAGGGGACACTTGTAGATTTGCGTTTTGAGCACAGTGAAGAAAACTGTCTGGTGGGGAGCAACATTGGAGACAGGGAAACCAGTTGGACACTTGCTGAACTTGGAAGGAGAAATGAAAGAACTTATTTCTTTTTAAAGTGGTGACCATGAAGATTATACTTAATATCACAACTTCTCATTTGTTTAACATATCACTCATTACATGGTAGGCTTGCCTCCTTGCTTTTAAACTTTTATTTATTTATTTTATTTTTGTTATAGGTGTTTCTCCTTTTTTTCCCCATTAACACCCTCCTCCCCATCACCAGCTTTGTTGTCCGTGTCCATTGATTAGGTGTACATGCATATAAGTTCTGTGTTTTATCTCTTCCCATACCTCCCCACCCCCTCTTCTGACGGTTGTCAGTCTGTACCCTACTTCCCCGTCTCTGGGTCTACCCTATTCCTCAGGCTGCTATGTTCATTATATTCCATAAATACGTGAGATCATGTGATATTTTTCTTTCTCTGCTTGGCTTGTTTCGCTTAGGATAATACTTTCCAGGTCCCTCCATGTTGTCTCAAAGGATAAGAGATCTTTCTTTCTTATAGCTGCATAGTACTCCATTGTGTATATGTAGCACAGCTTTTTTATCCATTCGTCTAATGATGGACATTTGGGCTGTTTCCAGATCTTAGCTATTGTAAATAGTGCTCCTATGAACAAGGGGATACATATATTCTTTCTGATTGGTGTTTCAGGCTTCTTAGGGTATATTCCTAGAAATGGGATCATTGGGTCAAATAGAAATTCAGTTTTTAATTTTGGGGGATAACACCATATTGTTTTCCATAGTGGCTGCACCAGTCTGCATTCCCACCAGCAGTGTACTAGAGTCTCCTTTTCTCCACACCCTCGCCAACTGTTGTTTGATGATTTGTTGATGGCGGCCATTCTGACAGGTGTGAGGTGATACCTCATTGTTGTTTTAATTTGCACCTCTCTGATGATTAGTGATGTTGAGCATTTCTTCATATGTCTCTTAGCCATTTGTATGTCCTGTTTGGAGAGGTGTCTTTTCAGCTCCTCTGCCCATTTTCTTAATTGGGTTCTTTGTTTTCCTTTTGTTGAGTTGTATGAGCACTCTATATATTTTGGAAATGAACCCCTTATCTGATGTATCATTCGCAATTATGCTCTTCCATACAGTGGGTAGCCTTTCCATTTTGATGATTGTTTCTTTTGCTGTGCAGAAGCTTTTTAGTTTGATGTAGTCCCATGTGTTCTTTTTTTCCTTTGTTTCTGTTGCCTTAGGTGATGTATCAGTGAAAATTCTGCTGCATATGATGTTCGAAATTTTGTTGCCTACATTTTCTTCTAGGATTTTTATGGATTCACGGGTCACATAAAGTGTGATTTCTCTTTTATTACTTGAGGTCTTTCTTAGCCTCACAATTAACTTACAATTTCCGGACAAGGAATGCAGTGGACTCTACCAGATATGTATAAACCTTGATTAAAAGAAGACACCTTCAACAAGCCAATTTATATATCAAGTAAACTGGAAATTTAAAAATGGAGTATCATATGCTAAATACCTTTTTGTAATTAACTTCAAGAGTGAAATTTTATTTAAAAATTGTCCTTTAAAACAGTGCTCACTTAGCAATCATCAGAAAGGACTCATGCTTTTGGGTGGTGTTATTTGATTTTTAAGGGTAGTTTGAATACTTATAAAAAAATATATATTATTAGCAAAAAATTAAACTTTTTCTTTTCAACATCTTCTCTAGTAGAACCTTTATATAAAGAAGTAAAATTATTTTTAAAAACAGAGGACATAATTGAGATGGACATTTATAGAATATTAAAAGGAGCAAATATCTGGCACATTATTAATAAAAAAGCAAATGGTACTTTTAGAAAGTAACTCTTAAAAATTCTGCCTTCTATTAGTCTTATATTAAAATCAATAATCCTAAATATTTTATATAGTTGGGCCATAATAATGGGTAAAAGCCTGGACTTATTATCGAAATATGTGAGTTTGAATTTTAGTTTCTTCTGTTGGCAGTACATCAAAATTCACTTATCTTTTAGGGACTTCAGGTAGATTGAACTAGATGGTATTTAAATTTCTTTTCAGATCTGGCTTATTATGAATTTTTGTATTCTAATCATATATAAATGTATAAAAATATATATCATTTACTAATAAAAGTGCAATAATAAAATAGTAAATATTGTTGATACCTATTTTTAACAGTTAACATCCCTTCTCAATTTTTCTGAAATTTTCTTTGCTAAAATGCAATGCAATTGTTTTTGTTTTATTGTCATAAAACACTTAATATGATATTTAGCCATTTAACAAATTTTAGGTGTATCATACAGTACTCTTAACTAGAAGCACAATGTTGTACAGCAGATCTCTTGCATAACAAACCATATTTATCTAGCACATTCTTATTCTCCTTCCCTCCAGCCTCAAAACCACCATTCTACTCCCTGTTTTTTGATTTTGACTATTCCAAATACCTCACAGAGTGCAATAACGTAGTAATTGTCCTCTGTGAGTCACTTATTTCCCTTCCCACAGTCTTCTCCAGTTTCATCTATGTTGTCACGGATTTCAGGGTTCCCTCTTTTTAAAAGACTGTGTAATATTCCATTCCACAGTGTATACCTGCCATCTATTCCTAATCCATTCATCGGTTTTTCATTAATTAATTAATTAATTAATGCTGCAATAAAAAATGGGAGTACAGATATCTCTTTAAGATCCTGATTTTAATTCTCCTGGATATATACCCAGAATTTAAATTGTTGGATCATATGGAAGTTTTATTTTTAATTTTTCAAGAACCTCCCTGCTGTTTTACATAGTGGCCACACTACTTTTTATTTCCACCAAGAGTATAAAATGGTTCCAATTTCTCCATAATTTCATCAACACTTACCTTTTGTTGTTTGTTTATTTATAATAGCCATCTTTCTGGGTGCAGGTGATATGTCGTGATTTTGTTTTGTATTTCACTGATAATTAATGATGTTGAGCATCTTTTCATATACTGTAGACTATGTGTGTCTTCTTTGGAGAAATGCCAATTCAAGTATTTTGTTCATTTTTAAATAAAGTTATTTTTGTTTTGTTTTGTTTCTGGTTTTGTTTGCTATTGAGTTGTAGGAGTTCCTTGTACATTTTGAATATTAAACCACTTAACAGAGAGTTTGCTAATATTTTCTTCCATTCCATAGGTTTTCTTCATTTTGTTGGTTTCTTTTTCTGTACAGTTGCTTCTTATTGGATGTTTAAAAATATTTTTATTGATTTTTAGAGAGAAAGAAAACATTGGTGTGAAAGTGAAACATCAGTTAGTTGCCTCCAGCATGCCCCCTAATGAGGAATGAACCTGAAATCAGGGCACATACCCTGACCAGGAATCAAATCTGTAACCTTATAGTGCACGAGACAATGCCCAACCACCTGAGCCACACGAACCAGGGCCCACTTGCCTAACTTTACATTTGTTGCTGTGCATTTGTCTCATATCCAAGAAGTATGGTGATGACCAATGTCAAAAAGTTTCCCACTATTTTTTTTCTCCTAGGAGGTTTATAATTTCAAGTATTTTAATTAAGTCTTTAATTCATTTCCAGTTTATTTTTGTGGTATCAAATAAGTGTCCTATTTCTTTCTTTTGCATGTGGATATCTAGTTTTCTCACCACCATTCTTTCCTCGATGTGCGATTGACTGTATATGTATGGGTTTATTTCTGTGCTCTGTATTTTGTCCCGTTGGCCTTTGCGTCTGTATTTATGCCAGTTACATACTGTTTGACTGCTATGTCTTTGTAACACATTTGGAAGTCAGGAAGTGTGATGCCTCTAGCTGTGTTGTTCTTTCTCAAGGTTGCTTTGATGTTCTAGGGTTTTTCTGTGGTTCCATCTGAATTTTAAATTAGTTTTTAAGTTTGCATGAAATTGCCACTGGGATTTCTTTTTTCATATATTCCTGGTTATATTAGACTATTTTAAATTTATCGTGCATTAAATTATTTATTTATCTATAAGTATGTATCTATAACCAGCTATATATAGATATAGAGAGTCTCAATAGTTTCAATTGCTGGAATTAAATTTATTTTATCATGAAAAAATGTCACAAGTTTTGAAATCTTTGGAATGGTACTTTTAGATAAAAATAAAATAATTATCTCAAAATATAACTTCACAGAACTTCAAAATCAAACAAAGCTTCAAAGCATCTATGGGTCTTCAAACTCTTTTATAAATGTTATATAGCACATTTGTTAAGATATTTAACTGTGAAAGATGCTAATTATATGTTTGATATTTATGTATTTCACCATTTTTTAAATTTTATTGAATTTATTGGGGTGATATTGGTTAATAAAGTTATATAGGTTTCAGGTGTACAATTCTATAATACATCATCTCTATTATATGTTCGCCATTCCAAGTCAAGTCTCCTTCTATTACCATTTATTTTCAATTTTTAAATGGTATCTTTATTGTACATGAGTGGTCTATTACCTGAGGAACTATAGCATCATAATGTACTATAAACCTTTCAAGAGTAAGATTATTCTCAAACCAATGAAATAGTGGTGAATGATTAAAAAAAACCTATACTGCAGAGATTTGAAAATTATGATTTGACACCCAGAACTTTTACACAGGAGACCATACACTCTGATGACTTGTGTGCAGCCACAAGCTTGGAAAATATGAGTGCTTTATATAAAAATTTCTTCTAGACATCAACTATTTATCCCACGTTATTTGCCAGCTGTATGTTTGCATATATTCTGTCCAGTATATAAGGATGCTCCTAGTTGCTGAACAATGTGCATGTTTTTGTAACACCAAGAAAAAGCTTTGAGAGTCTACCTGAGATCGAGATCTTAGGGTTGATCAAGCAACTGAAGTTTCACAGAATTATGGGCTGGCCTTGGTTGGGTCTACTAGGATCTAGATGGAGTGTGTCCATGTTTTCTGATCACAGAGTTTTACAATTTTTTGAGCCAACATTAAAAATCAGAAATGTCCATACAACAATCAGGTATTACTATTTTTTGATAAACAAGAATAATATGGAACTGAATAAAGGCTTCTGTTTGCACTCATTTGAGACCTATAAACATTTGAGTTGAATCATAGTTTTATACCAATTTTAAGAGTTTTGGTCTGGTTGATACATTACGCAAAAGCATCATCTTCCCACAAATATTGTGGGAAGAAAATATATGCCATCATTGATTGTGTACAGGGTCAGAAGCTGGCAAGATTGACTTTAATTTTAATACTGTCTGTACAAATTTCAGCATTCTTGCTCACAGCCAGATGCTGTTCATGAAAATCAGCCATCCTTTAAGAATGCACTAATTTGAAGCCTATCCCATCTTATCGGAAATATAAGAAATCATAATACACCTTGTGGCCTCAAGGTGTCTCAATTATTGTATGAATCTTTATGCAAAGTTGTGACATTTATTTTCACTCTTTAAAACATTATTTTCCTTTATTGATTTGAGAGAGAGAGAAAGGAAGAGGGAGAGAGAGATAGAAACATCAAAGAGAAAGAACATCAATTAGCCGCCTCCTGCATGCCCCGACTGGGGACTGGGCCCACAACCTGGGCATGTGCCCTGCTGACTGGAAACCTCTTGGTGTACAGATCGATGCTCAACCACTGAGCCACACCAGCTGGGCTATTTTTACTCTTTATAAACGACTTTTTAATTCAGTAACTGTTTCTAAAAGATAAAATTTCTCAATAATTAAATTAATCAATGGTGAAATTAACCAGATGATAAATCTTCATTACAACAGACCATGAAGATTATAAAAGAGAATGAAACAATGAGAGAAATTTAGAGCAGCATAGTCAACCATGCCAATAGTTTTCTATAGAAAAATTCAAGGTTATTACAAGAAGCAAAAATCTTACAATATATTTTCTTATAAAATATTTGGTGAGAAGCAGCTATAATATAGTCATTCAGATTTTGAAAATTTGTTTTGGAGAAAAACATACTTTAAACTTCTTCACTAGAAGACTTCTCAATTGTCATACAAGCCTCTCACCAACTTTGCTTTTTAAGCCATGCTAAGTGAACATCATTTTTTTTTAAAATAGCAACAAAGGGAAATACTATTCTTACCTTAGACAATGAGCTACTATTATAACTGCTTGCATCGACTTTGCAGAATGACAACACTTCATTGTTGTCATTGGCTCTACAGACTATTGCCATTGTTTTTCTTATTTGTGTGTGTGTGTGTGTTTGTAAAGCTATGCAACAGCCTAATACCACTTTAGAAATAGTTTTGATAATTAGATCACTATTTCAAGTGTTCAGAAAACATAAAAAGTATGTAAATACATAGGTACATTTAAAAAACTAAATGTAAAAAGTTCTGTGAGAAAAAATGTTGGTTTTGTTCATTAAAATTTTTTTTGAAAATGTATAATAATACACACATATACACATTTAAGATAGACATATTTCACTGTCAGTTTTAAGATAATAATAGGAAACATAATTTTATGAGTTATAGCCTGCTTGACTTTAATCCTTTTAGACATTGCCACCATTTGATTAAGTGCTATATGAGTTTTCTCCCCCAACACTCTCAAAGTGTCATCTGTCATAGCCTTGCTGTCACAGCCATAAAATATGACTGTCTAATGATATTAGAGCCAAGAAATATGATGTTGGGTCTGGCATCTTAGACTACAATGATCCCTTACTGTAAACCATGTAGCATGCTCCCCGAGTGCATACCGAAAGAGAAGATATCAATTGAGACCAAGAACATGGCAGATTTTGGGAAAAAAAACAACCTAAGAATGTTAACTTTACTCTTCTAGTATATATAACATAGGCTATCATGAATAAAGGCCTATTATCTGTTCATTTTTATTTTGCCTAAGTAAATAATTTTAAAAATATTGTTGCGAAAAAATGAAAAGTTGTGCATTTGGGCTAAATCGCTTGATCAGAACATTTGCAGTGGCTTCAGTTGCCTAGCTTAATACTGCATCAGATTTGTTGTTATATAGTCCCTAATAATATTTTAATATATTTTTGATGTAAAGTGTCAATTAAATGTGGGGCATGATCTAATGAGCTTTGAAATAAGAAAAACAATATCACAGAAATATATAAATCAGTTGTGTAATATCAAACACGTTACTTGTCTTCTTCTCATTGTTACATTTCTTCTTTGTAAAACTGTTCTTCCAGTATCTGACTGGCAGAGATTATATTTTTAGTTAAATAAAACATGCATATGAAGAATTTAGCAGAGTGCTTAACACATAGTAGGTGCTCAATAAAGGACAGCTATATTTATCATTGGAAATATAATTGGACAAATATTAAAATCTCTTCATGTCCTTTACAATAATGTGGTTTAGACTTGTAATGTGGAAATTCAGGCCACCATTCCTGAAATAACTGAGGAGACAGAGTGCTTCTAAGAATCACTGCTTTGATTCATGGAGCTATATGGATTGTGAGGTATGTCAAAGTAGAGAAAAAAGAAATGTGTGACGTAGACACAGCTCACAGAACAAGGAAGATGAGGGTTGGAGGGAAATACTATATTTTGGGTGGAAGAGGTTTAACCTGACTATTAAATGTGGAGAGTATGATAGATTTATTTAACAGACAACCACTGAGAAAAGTGTGAAAAACTCAAAAATATTGGATCTGATCTCCAAAAATAAATGTGCAAGTGCAGTAACTAGAGAATATGTAAAAACCAAAACATAAATTTACCAGACTGCAAAAATGTACAAAGGGTGATAAACACCTGTGAAATGTTGCTGTGAAGATATCTTTGGACCCTCTTCCTAGAAAAACATCCGCAATTCATACAAACAATAAAAGCACAATCCTTTAAATTACTCTGGGTATGATCCTCTGAGAGTTTGCAAATAGCAAATGGAGAAATATTTATTCAAGAAAATAAATGCAATTTTAGTCTTTGTTCCTTTTTCTTCCTCAGCTCAGTGTGGTAAAAGCTCTACTCTGGGAAGGTGTAACCAATAATATGATTCATTCTTCTCCCAACTTCCTGTTTAAGTGATGATTTTTTTCCTGAGAGAAATAAACTGTGACCATTACTCATCCTTCTCTTTAGCTCCATGTTGCAGAAATTCTATTCCGAGAAAACACAACCAAGAAGTATTGAGTTCCTTCTTCCACCCACTTACAAAATGTAAATTCTAACACAGGAATGCCTGGCCTAGAATATAGGGACCCAATTGTCCCTACCCCAACTTGATCATAAGGTAGAAGTTATATGCTAGCAGAGGCAAGCAAGAAGACAAGTCTATCATACACCATCATCATCCCCATGCCCAGTCTAAGACAGAGTTGTCATGGCAAGAGTTGTCACAGGCTACTGTCCCTGGCTCCAGCTCTCAAGCTGTGGCATAGTGTCTTCCCAGGGAGGGATGCATTCTACAAAAACATAAAGTGCTACAGCTCTCTCCAGAAGAACTTACTTTATTTTAAACAGAGGGGAAACATTCATGCCCAATAGCAGTGTTAAAATCAGTGGAGATTTTGGTGCAGAACAATTAATAGGAAACAGCAACAATCTCCAACACTCTCCATGACAACAAGAGTAGACTAGATAGAAGTTTAACAGGAAGAGTAAGAAAATAGATGAGAAGAGCCCTCATGAGGTTAAAAGCCCATTTAAAGACTGACCTGAAAGAAGTTCTTTGGTCTACCGCTACAAATGAGGCCATACTTGGATAAAAACGTTGAAGAATTTATACTCCAGTGACTTCTTTGACGATAGTTCATCAGTCAGCTTGCAATTAGTCGATACTAACTAACGGTGATGCCACTAGAGATAAACCACTCAAAACGTAACAAGGAGACTAGGAAAAGAGACGGTCAAAGAGCGCAGATAAAACAGCAGTCTCCTCTGTGTAGGTCAGCAGGACACAGTGCACATGCTCAAGGCTGCACTCTGAAGAACAGCATCAGAAGCTGCATAGTGTGAGAGAAATAAAATAAACAATAACAGTCTAGCCAAGTCACTAAACAAATAACTGACAATAAGACCAAGTAGATAGAGAAATCAGGATCAATGGTTGCTATGCTATATTATAAAAAATGCACAGTTTTAACAAAAAAATTGTGAGTCATGCAAAAAAAACTCCAGAAATGTGTGATCTACACACAAGAAAAAAGCAGGCATCAGAAATAGCCTTTGAGAATACCAAATGATGCATTTAGAAGACAAAGGTCTTATAAGCATTTCCAAGAAATAAAGATAATCATGCTTACAGAATTAAAGAAAGGCATGACAACAATGTCTTGTTAAGTGAATATCGACAAAAATATAAAAAATTTTTCTTTAAAAAAAATTAAAATTCTGGAGTTGAAATTACTAGAACCAAAATTAAAACTGACTAGAGAGGCTTAACAGTAGTTTTTTTGCTGGTAGAAGCAAAAAAAAAAAAAAAAATCTGTGAATTTGAAGACAGATTGGTAAATATTAAACAATGTGAAAAACAGAGAGAGAGAAAATAAGAAAAAAATGAACGTATCCTCCAAGGAATGTAGAACACCATTAAGTGCACTGCACTAGAACACAAGTAATAGAATTTTGAAAGTTAAGGTCAAAGAGAAAAGTCTTGGAAAGAATTAGACTTATAGATTAGGGAACTCCAATAGGAAGATCCATTGATTTCTCTTAGGAAACAGTGGAAATCAGAAGAGAGCAGTGTGACACATTCAAAGTGCTTATAAGAAAAAAAAAAAAGTAGAATCTTTAACTAGCAATTCTTTCCAAAAAAAAAAAAAAAAAGGATGAAAATAAAACATTCCAGATTTTTAAAGCATTTTTTACTAGTGATTCATTATACAAGAAATACTAATAAAATGTTTCAGGCTGAATGCAAACAGCATCAGCAGTAATTTGAAACCACACACACTCCATAAAAAAGAAATGTTGGTAAATATAACTATGTAAGTGATCAGAAAAACATTATAATTGCATATTACCTTTTGTTTCTTTCTTAATTCATTCTATGAGGTCAGTATTACCTTCAGACCAATGCCAGACTGAAATATCACAAAAAAGAAAATAGAAAACAACATATTAATATATCTAATTAATACAAATGCAAAAATCCTCAACAAAAACCAGCAAACTAAATTCTGCAAAACATAAAAGGAATATCATGACAAAGTGGGATTATCACAAAAATGCAAGGTTGGTTAAATATATAAAGTTCAATTAATGTAATTAACCATATTAATATAAAAATTACATAATTAATAAGCACCAAAAAAATCGAACACTCTTTCATGATAAAATTATTTTTTTAAAGTATAGATCGAGACTCAACCTGATTAAGATCTATGCATTAAAAACACAGATAATGTCATTCTTAATGGTGAAAGACTAAAAGCTTTTCCTCTAAGACCAGGAAAGAAAAGTGTAATTCCAGCTAGAGCAATTAGGCAATACATACATACATAGATATGTATACATACCTCCATATGCATAGAAACTCACAAATTATAAAGAGGAATTTAAAAATATATTTTTGAAAATGATATGCATACAGAACACCTAAAGGAATCAACTAAAAAGCTATTAAAACTAATAAACTAGTTTGACAAAGTTTTAGGATTTAATATAAAATATTCAATTAATTGCATTTCTATACATTAGTAATGAACAGTCATCAAATTAAATTAAGAAAACAATTTTCATTACAATAACATCAATAGAGAATAAAATACAAGGAATCAATTTAACAAAAGAAGTACAATACTTGTCCTCTAAATACTACAATATATTTTGACAGAAAGTAAAGAAGACCTCATAGAAACACATCTCACTTCATAGATTGGAAGACTTAATATAGGTAAGATATCAATAAACCCAAATTGATCTTGAGTCAAAGCAAACCCTATCAAAATTAAAATTACTTGTTTGGAAGAAAATTAACAAATTCATCCAAAAATATATGTAAAAATTCAAAAGATTCAAAACAATCTTGAAAAATAAAAGAACTCACATTTTCATTTTCTGATTTTTAAACTTATTACAAAGTTGATGTGATCAAGACAGACTGATACTGGCATAAAGATAGACATATAAATAAATGGAATAAGACTTGTAATTCAAAAATAATCCTCTACTTTAAGATGATTAACATCATTATTCATTAAGAAAATGCAAACCAAAGCTACAATGACATACCATTACCACCCACTAGAAAGGCTATAATAAAAAATAGATACAGTCGTCCCTCGCCACTTCGTGCTTCAACTTTTGCAGCTTCACTCTATTGTGATTTTTTTCAAATATATTCATTAAAAAGTTGATCGAGACGGTGAAAATGATACAGAGTGCGCTTGGTTGTCTGAGTCAATTATACACCCCTGTATTACAATTAAAATGAAAATTACTGTACGTATGGACTGTAGGCCTATGTATTCCAGCACCCCAGGAATCCTTCAAGGCCTGGTGCAACCGCTAGAGTCTGGATTAGATTAACTGCGATAAACAAGGGACAACTGCAATCACAAGTTTTGGTGAGGAATTGGACATTTTAATCCTTATATATTGCTGATGGGAATGTAAAGCGGTACAACTGTATTGGAAAACAATGTGACAATCCCTAGCAATGTTAAACATTGTGTTATCATATGACACAGCAGTTCTGCTCTTGGGAATATACCCAAGAATAATGGAAAAATACTTCCACACAAAACGTGTGCATGAATGTTCATGGCATCATTATTCATTACAACCAAAAGGTGGAAACAACTTAAATCCCCATTAGCTAATGAATGTATAAATAAAATGTGATGTATTCATACAATAGAACATTATTTGGCAATAAGAAGAAATGAAGTATTGATACATGCTACAACATGGATAAACCTTGAAAACATGCTCAGTGAAAAAAGCAGTGACAAAAAAACACATATTATATGATTTCATTTATATGAATATAAAATAGGCAAATCTAAAGACACATAAAGTAGGCGAGTGGTTGCCAGGGACTGGAACAGGGGTCAGCAATTAAGAATGACTACCTATAGGAACAAGGTTTTTTATTGGGTAATAAAATATTCTGAAATTAGATTGTGCTAATTGTTGCACGATCCTTTGGAGCACCGATACATGTTACAATGTGGATGAACTTTAAAAATGCTTTGCTTGTAAATGAATTAGTGACAGATAACCTGATATGATACTATTTACACGTGAAGTGTCTAGAATAGGCAAATGTGTGGAGACAGAGAATATTAGTAGTTTTAGTGGTTTTTCGGGGCTGGGCAGGTGAAGGGTAAAGGGAGGGATTTTGAGTGACTACTAATATATATTAGGTTTCTTTTTAGGATAACAACAATGCTTTAAAATTAAATTGTGATGATGGTTACATAACTCTGTGATTATACAAAAGCTTAATTGAATTGTACAATTTAAGTGGGTGAATTGTATGATATATAAATTATATCTCAATAAAGCTGTTAAAAACTGTACAAAGGAAATGCAGTTAAACTTATTAAGAACTTGGGTCAGGAAATTCAGGTAACATATGGACATCAATGAAATATAAAAAGAGAGAACATGTACCAATACATGAGTAGAGTTTTCCCCAGAGCATAGGAGCAGACAAAATGTAAAATAACAAATTCAGAGAATAGACATCTGAACATTTTAACACTAGGAAGTAGTAAGTAGTGGACATTTTTTTAAAATATTTTTTTATTGCTCTTTTAGAGAGAAAGAAGGCAGAGAGAGCTAGAAACATCCATGTGAGAGAGAAGCATCCTTCCCCCGCCTCCTGCACGCCCCTCACTGGGGATCAGCCCACAAGCCAGGCACGTGCCCTGACCCGGCTGGGGCCAGGGCCTCTCAGTCCATGGGACGACGTCAGTCCACGAGCCGACCGGCGGGCTACAGTGGACATTTTTATATAATTTCTTTCTGGGGAAAATGTTCTGGGTAAGAACAACGAAGTGCGACCGGCAGCCGCCCAGCGGCCCTGGCGGTTGTAGGCCTCCTTGCTCTCTCCTTTCGCGGCGGAAACGGGCCTGTCTGCGGGGCCACAGTGCGCAGGGCCCGGAGGTAGGGCGTCTTCAGCACCAAGGGCGGAGAAGCGCGGGAAGGCACTGCTGCTCTGCTGCTCTGCTGCTCTGCCCGTGTGAAGACGAGAACGTTCTGGAGGAGGGCAAGGAGACTCTGGCGGGTGCTGTGGGCCGGACAGTAGACGGCCCCTAGGCCACCTCGGTGGAGATGCTCCTGCGCCCTGTGTGACGCAACCTGTGAGACCAAGGAGAGCAAGAAGGAGGACCCATGTTTATCTCCTGGGCCCCTGAGTCTGCACCCCTTGAAAGCAAAATGGTCTATGCCAGCTCCAAGGATGCCCCTTACCTGGAGCATCTGGCAGCCCTAGACCTGCCTGTGGGGGTTTCAAGCTGCCCCCTTCCTGCCAGCCCAGAGGGGCTGGGGGAATCCCAGCAGGGGGAGGGCAGTCCCTTCACCCAGTTGCCAAACAGTCTCCCACCCCCTGGACCTTCCTTCTCCTTCCACCCCTGACGGCTCTGGCCTTCCCAAACCGCTTTTGATTTTCTGATTCCCCTTGAATTGAAGCAGACCAAGTCCCCCCAACCCCAGGAACCCCAGTTTAGGGGAGGGCCTGTATTTTTTAACCACACCCCAACTTTCCATGTGTTCCTCCCTTTCCCATGCTGCCAACTTCTAACTGCAATAGTGACTCTGTGCTTGTCTATTTCTGTGTATAACTGGAATGTTGTGGAGATGACCCCTCCCCAGGCTGCTGGGTCCCCCTCCCCTTTCCACCTGGTCATGACGCTCATGGAAACAGGCCCAGCAAGGGACCCTCAATTTAAAAAGAAGGAAAAACAGCAATAAAAAGGCTCACTTAAAAAAAGAATAAGAATGAAGGTTTTTGTGAAGAGGTCACATCTAAGAAGAATGAAAACTTTCAAGGTCAAAGAACTAAACTGCATGTTTTAAAAGTAGAGAAAAAATCTTGAAATAAAAAAATAACAAAGAATATTTTTAATATTTCAATTTTATTGTTAACGGTGATTACAAACATAAACATTTTAAGTATATTTAAGTGGACAGTTTGATAGTATTAAGTACGTTCATGTTATGCAACAGATCTCTAGAAATTTTTCATCTTGCAAAATTGGAACTGTATACCCATTAAACACTTATTCCCCCTTCTCACCGTCTCAGCCCTCAGCAACTACATTTCTACCTCTGTCTCTATGATTTTGAGTACTTTAGATACTGTCCATACGTAGAATCATACAGCATTTATTCTTTGGTGATTGACTTAATTCACTTACTATAAAGTCCTCAGGATTCATACATGTTGTAGAACCTGACAGGGTCTCCTTCCTTTTGAAAGCTGAATAATATCAATTTTTTGTATGTAGGAAAGTTTCTTATACATTCATCTGTCAATAGATATTTCGGCTACTTCCACCCTTTGGATATTATGAAAAATGCTGCAATAAATAAGGGTATGCAAATATCTCTTTAAGATCATCCTTTAATTCTTTTAAATACATAGCCAGAAGGGGGTTTGCTAGATCATATTGTAATTCTATTTTTAAAATTTTGAGGAACCGTCATACTAGTTTCCATAGCGACTGCATCATTTACATTCCCATCAACAGTACACAAGGGTTCTAATTTCTCCACATCCTTGCCAAGACTTGTTTTCTATTCTTTTGATAGTGGTCATCCAAATGAGTATGAGGTGGTATCTCATTGTGGGGTTCAATTACATCTGCCTAATGATTAATGATGTTGAGCATCTTTTCATATGCAAGTTGCCCATTTGTATATCATCATTGGAGAAATGTTTATGTAAATTATTTGTCCATATTTAAAATTGTATCTTTTTTATGTTGTAGTAGTTCTTTATATATTCTGGTTATTAATCCCTTATCAGTTTTATGATTTGCAAATATTTTCTTTCATTCTGTGGATTGCCTTTTCACTCTTTTTTTTTTTTTTTTTTATCCTCGCCTGAGGACATTTTTCCATTTTTGTTCAGATAGAGAGGGAGGGAGGGAGAGAGAGAAAGAGAGAGAAACATCGATGTGAAAGGGACACATCGAGTGGCTGCCTCCCGCACAACCCCAGCCGGGCCCGGGGACAAACTGCATCCAAGGTACGTGCCCTTAGCAGGAACCAAACCTGGGTTTCTCTGGACCACGGGCCGACGTTCTTACCGCTGAGCAAAACCAGCCAGGGCACCTTTTCACTCTTAAATTGTTCCCTTTGATGACAGAGAATCTTTCACATATTAAAAGATGCTATTTTTCTTCTTTAAGAAAAGAAGTGCCATTTACAAAAATACAGCACTTTCATATGATTAGTAAGTCAATCCACGTTAAAAAATCCATTTCACCATGCCACTGTCTCCAGGCAGACTTATCAACAGGTTCCAATATGTCTACCTCTGTGGGACATTGAATGATTCTGCTGGTTCTGAAAACCCACCACTGCTGCCACTCCTTACACCTGTCCAACCAGAATAAGATCATTGAGGTTCCTGCTTCTGTCTCACTAGCTTCAAAAGCACTGCAGCTTCGGATAATTGAGAGAGCCTTAGTAAGAAACCATGCCCATGCTTTAACTGCCGGTGAGGAGTAGACAGTGAGTATGAGACATTTTCAGTATCTCAAATGGGATATAGGCTAGGTCTCCTTAATGTGGAGATTCCTCAAATATATATTTGATGGGCATTGTGGTTGAAAAGTAAATGATATTCACCACTTATCTTCAAGAAACAAAGATGACCTCCCATGAAATATATCTTAGAACCATTATTATAAATAATTATCTTCCTGAATAATACCTCAAATAATACTCTATACACTTTAATGCATATAGAATAATAGGTCAAAAAAATTTTTTAATCCTCACCCGATGATCTTTTTCTATTTATTTTCAGGTAGAGTGGGAAGGAGGGAGAGAGAGAGAGAAACATTGACATGAGAGGGACACATCGATTGGTTGCCTCCTGCATGACTTCAACCAGGGCCAGGACAAACCTCAACTGAGGCACATGCCCCTGACCAGAATCAAACCCGAGACCCATTGGTCCACAGGCTGACACTCTAACCACTGAGTCAAACTAGCCAGGGCCACATTTTTTCTTTTTAATCTTCACCCAAGGATATTTTTCCATTTATTTTCAGAGTGGGAGGGAGGGAGAAAGGGAGGAAGAGAAACATCAATGTGAGAGACACACATTGATTGGTTGCCTCCTGCATGACCCCGATCAGGGCCTGGAAGGAACCACAACTGAGGTGCATGCCCTTGATCAGAATAAACCTGTGACTCTTTGGTTCCTGGCTGAATCAAACCAGCCAGGGTGATAGCTCAGATTTTTAGCCCAAAGTTCTCCATTCACTTAATATCCCTACTACAATTTGCTAGCATGGTTATTATAATGCTTAGAGACAGAAAAGGAGCTTCATTTACCTGTAAGTCCATTCCATTTAAGTAGAAAATACATATTAGTGATGAAAGAAAGAATGGCTCCATAAATAATAAATTAGGCCATCCAAATCAATATCTGTTACCTATATGATCATAGATGTTATAGCTGATCACTCTCAAATTCTAGAGAATAAAGAGTCTAAATTATGTCTGTTAGTCAAACTGATATTTCTTCTTCAAAGGCTAGAGCTGATGACATAGTCTACTATTCACATTAAGAATGAAAATAGCCTTATAATATTATCGTTATGTAAAAAAAATACAATACATATATTTACCTACACTAAACACACTGCCTACTCTCTCTAGAACTAATGATCTGCTAAAAGTGTGTGGGACTTTATCAAATATATTTTATTTTTATTATATATTTTAATTTACACAGTTATATCAAATTACACATTTTCAATAGACTTGTATTTTTATATTTTTACAATTAAAATTTTTTTCTCCTACACGAAAATTTGTATGGCATATTTTCAGGGCTTAAGCATCTGAAGTACCCAAAAATCTGTTATGAAATTCTATCATTCAATTAATATATTCTGGAATTTACACAAATAATAATTTATAGGCAAACAGATGATATGTCAAAACAATGAATTAGTAGTATTTTATTATTACTATTTTTTTACATTTTAACATTATAATGTCATGGAAATCTTGAATGTAACACTTTAGTTTTGCTCTATTGAGGTCAAAGCTAATGTTAGACAGAAAAAAAGTGTTACTAGCCTCAAACTGGGGAAATTCAACTAAAAAAGAGTCTTTAAGTTTAAAGCTATAACTACTGTCTTTGGATTGAACAAATATCTGTTATGTCCACACACATAAAACACACCAGATTCCTACTGACCATCTCCTGTCTCCATTTATTTTCATTCATTTCCAGTCATACAGAGGATGAATTTCACAGATAAAAAGTGATGCATTATTGAGTTTAGAAACGGTGGTATTAGTTTTGCAGGCTCTCTCCCTGAGCCAGACATGGGCAGATTTATATTAATTCCAGAATTGGCTGGAAAAACTTCAGTTAAGCATGGGAAGGAGAGTGAGATGTGAGTCACAACCACAAAATGCTGTATTTCATGTGAAATTGATGTAAGTGAGAACTTTAAATGGTATTGACAGGAGTGTGAATTTTCTTTGTTCAGAGTTCCACCTGCCTGAAAGCGGAAGCTGCTCCTGCTGCTGCCCAGGCTGTCCTCAAGTAGGGATGAACAAGAGCTCCTCTCCCCAAGTCTGTCGATCCGGCATTTGTGGTGCACTGAATTCATTGAAGGAAAAAAAGAAGGTGCTAAACGAATACATTGTCAAACTAAAAATGATTTTAATTTTTTAAAAGAAAACTTGGCATTCCAATTATTCTGAATAATTATCTCAGCAATGTGTAGTTTTGGGTTACCAACTGCTGTGGTAGAGAGAAATCCTACATTAACACACTATTTAAATCAGCAGTTAAAGTTGGTTTC
Organism: Molossus molossus; assembly: GCF_014108415.1. Lineage (NCBI taxonomy): Eukaryota > Metazoa > Chordata > Mammalia > Chiroptera > Molossidae > Molossus > Molossus molossus. The sequence goes on along the minus strand of NW_023425388.1, from coordinate 92,238,749 downwards.
CAAAGTATAAGTAGCAAGAAATGGCTACAAAATTTGCACATAAATACCATGGAGAGTGGGAAGTAAAACTGCTGCTTCAATAAATAAACATTATCAGAATAAATATTAATATTAAGATGGTCTGCTTTCATTGTCTAACATTAAAAATAAATAGTATACAATTCTGATATTTTAAACCATATAATTATTTCTTTATTTCTTGACAGATTCATGCCAATTAATTCATAGGAGAAATGTCTTAAAATATCAACTTCCTACCTTTGATTTTGTATTTTTCTTAATCTTTCTGTTTTGGTCCAAACAAATTATTTGTTTAAATGTTTTAATATGATTTATTAAGGTAAAGAAAAAAACAACTTTTTGGGGGGAGTCTCTTTTAACTAAAAGGTTATTGCAAGTCATTTGTTTATGTTTGTACAATGGAAACAATGTCCCCAGTTATGAATCATCACTATTTTCTCCTTTCCAATAATCCAGTTAGGAACATTTTTTCAAAGGCTCCAAGTGCTGCTCCTTCATTTCAGTTCTTCTCCTTGTACATAGGACCTGATAGAAGATGGGATCTGAACACTCCAGATCCATTGTGCTCACATGGGCTGCCTCTGTGGCACTGTGATCGTCAGCAGTACACAATGGGAGGCATTTCGGTACTTATGGTGCATAATTATTAAGGTGTGACAAAAGGATGAAGGAATTGTGGAGGCAATCTGTTCTTCAATCTGGGCCGTCTGTGACCCTTTCAGAGCAGCAGAGTGTTAATTTCCTGAACATCTCATGATAAGCAAAACAAGCCTCTGACAAGGAGGTGCCATGAAAACATGCCATGGCTGCATGATTTATTCCCTGATGAAATGAAACTCCAGTGAAATGAGAGGGTTAGTTCTCACAGGTAAAGAAACCGGAGCTTTTATAAACAATCGATGAAGTACTCCTGCCAAGGGGTCTTGGGAGAAAATTTGTTTATATTTAGAAGGTTAGTTAATTCCCTCAATTTCAATAATTTTTATTTCATATAAAATTATCAGATAGATAATTTTTATGATAATTCCCAGTGATCTGAAAGTCCATTGTTCTTCATATAGAGTAGTTTGCAAAATAACCAGTTATAGAAGTAGTATTCACCAGTTAATAAATACTGTTTACTGGTGTTGGTTCCAGGTAACTGAAAATTCAGAAACACATTAAAATTCCAAATATATGTGCCATAGATTAAAGTTTTGACTTTAAAAATAAAAACATTTATTTTAATATGATGGGCTTAAAAATAAATGCTGGGTATTTTTGTTTTACCAGCCTTTAACAGATTATCTTTAAAGCAAATGCTATATTCAGAAAAATAAAATGAACAATTCATCTGTTTTTAACTTACTTGAATAGAAAGAAGAAAACGTAGTTTCATAATGAATAATACAAAATACCTATTTTTTTCTGAGTTGGAAATGTCACGTTATATTACACAATTTTGGTCTGCAAAGTAACTCATCAAACTCAGAAGTAAAAAGCCGTGTTTCCTTGCCTCCTGTGAGGTTCCAGACTTAGTTACCTCGAGATTACTGTCTGTCTTAGTCTACATCCCAGGAGTTTCGGAATTATCCACAGAGCTAAAATCAGCAGTCTTCAGTTAGAGCCTTTGGAGAGGAAAGAGAAAAAAAATCAAAAGCAGAGGCAGTCTGGAATATATTCTCATCTGTTAGGTGTGACTGCATTGGCAGGCTCAGCAGCTTGGGCAGGTCAGCTCTGTATGAGTGATGTTCAAATGTCTCTTCTGATGGCTTTAAAAATAATTTAAACCACTTCTCCTTCTCTGCACATGGCTAGGAATCCAGGTAGACCAACCCAGATACCTGTTTCATACTGAGTGTGCATTCCATGTAGCGGGAAACCACAGTCTATGCCAGTGAGGGTGTTCACTAGAGCAGGCGTTAGGAGTCTTAAACTGAGATATGGAAGAAAAAGGAACTACTTTAGTCACACTCTGAAGATCAGTGTTTCTAAAATTTAGTTTGTTAAAAATACAAATAGTCAATTATCTCTGTCAGGGAGCCTGGCTCAGGTCTAGGTTGATGCCCAGTACTCTACCTGAATGTTTAAAAAGTGTCTCCAGAGCCTCTAAGAATCACACTCTGAGAAACCTCATGATAAGTCCATTATTATCAAATATACAGATGAGTTAACCAATTGCTAAACTTTACAACTAACTTCAACCTAAGATATGGTGTGAGTCTAGGTTTTATTCACTCTCTGCTCTGTTGGGAGGACTGTGCAAAGTCGCAGAATCGGCGGTGTTTCTCCATTAATGTCCTGAATGCTCATTTCCTTTGCTTTTGACTTTCTAAATAAAATGCATCCTTGTTGTTGAAATGTGTTACAGATGTCTCCAATTAATTGCCCCATTGACTTCCTCCACCCTGCTCCCCCCCCCCCCCCCCCCCCCCGCAAGGCCTTCACTGCACTGTTGTCTGTGTCCACCGGCTATGCATATATGCATACAAGTTCTTTGGCTAATCCCTTTCCACCCTCCCCTTGCCTCTAAGATCCATCAGTCTGCTCCCTGCTTCCATGTCTCTGGATCTATTTTGTTTGTCAGTCTATTTTGTTCATTAGATTCCACATATAAGTGAAATCATGTGATACCTGTCTTTCTCTGACGGGCTTATTTCACTTAGCCTAATACTCTCAAGTCCCTCTAGGCTGTCTCAAGGGTAAGAGATCCTTCTTTTTTTACAGTTACATCGTATCCCTTTGTGTAAATGTACCACAGCTCTTACTGCCATTTGACCCAGTGATCTCACTTCTAGCAATATATCCTAAGAAGCCTGAAACACCAATCAGAAAGAATATATGTGCCCCTGTGTTCAAAGCAGTGCTGTTTACAATAACCAATATCTGGAAACAGCCCAAGTGCCCACCAGTAGATGAATGAATAAAAACTACTTTTGACTTTTTTGTTTTCAATATCTTATGTGAGGTTGTTTTGCCCATTTATTCAAAGTATTTTTCAAAGGCTATATATCTGTTTGTCAGAAAGTTTTATACTGATTCCCAATCCTTTGATGTGTTGTAAATAAAAAAGTAAAAGTATTTTCCTCAGGCTCCTCCATTACCACTTTACCCAGAACTCAAGGAGAGGGCGGGTTGCCCGTGCAGGACATCTCTCCCTCGGACACGCAGTGCTCGGACAGCGGCTGCCGGAAGCATCGGCTCGTTTCCACACAGCTGCGCACCGCTGCTTACGCGGGTCGAACCAGGTGAACATCCTGAACACCAGGGTATACGCAAAGAGACTATGAACTGCTCTATAGGGGAGCAAAATAAGACTAGGGGCGAAAGAGAGCAGAGAAGAACAAAAATGTGGGAAAGGAAAGAGAGGAAGGAAACTGTATGTTTCCTGTAGTTGCTGCAAAAAATTATCCCAAACTTGGTGGCAGAAAGCAACAGAAATGGAATCCAGTTCTGGAATCCAGACGTCCAAAGTCAGCACCACTGTGTTTCAGTGAGATGTGGGCAAAGCTGTGCCCCCTCCGGAGGCTCCAAGGGAAAATCCATTCCTTGCCTCTTCCAGCTTCTGATTGCTTCCGGCATTCCTTGGCTTGTGGCCACATCACTGCACTCTGCGAGGCTGGCATCTTCAAATCTCTCTCTGCTGCATCTGCTTATCATCTTCTCCTCTTTGTGTCTGTTTGGAAACTCTCCCTCTGCTTCCCTCTTAGGAGGATACATGTGATCGCACTGAGGGTCAAACCAGACAGAAGAATCCGTTTCAAGGTCATTAACTTGACCATATTGGTCTTTTTAGGACCCTATATAAGGTGACGTTCACAGGGTCCAAGTTTAAAATCGGGAGGGGGGCATTTTTTAGTTTACACAGACAGAAAAAGAGAAATGAGAGAACCTATGTCAGAAGGCTGATGCTGGCACAGAAAGTGGCCATTGGAACAGCCACAAGCTGGACTAGGAAGGTCTAAGATCAGTTGTAAGCGGTCTGCCTTGCTGAGGCCAAAACTATCTTGAGCTTCCTAAACTGTCCATGAATACTGCTGCAGAAACTAAGGCTGGGGGAAACTATCTGAGTTTCACAGAAGTAAAAATGTCTGCCAGAAATGACACGAGAATTTTAACCCCTGCCTGTACTGGGACAGGATGCCCCACAGGTCTTGGGATAAAAATTTGAGGTGATTTTATCTCGATATCAAAGGCGAGTGTTGTGTAGCTGAAATCTGGATGCCACTGCATGTACTTGTCTCACGGAGTTTTAACGATAACATTAGGGCTTTGCCATTTTGTTTTGTTTTGTTTTGTTTTGGTGCTATGCTTCTTTCTGTCCTTTCTTGGCTGTCTACACATTTCTGGAAACTATCTCAATTTACTCTGTATGAACTTTTCCACCTTCTTTGCTAGTTCATGTGTCCTGTCTTTCTTAGCTTGAATGAACTATTTTGTTGACATACATTTTTATAAAAAATAACAGAAATCTCAGGCCACCCAGTGCAATAGTTCTGATCTGCCTATCTCTTGGTTCATGGAGTTCACCCATTAAGTCTTTAGCTTCAAATCTATGATGAGAGACTTGTAATGTCCATTAGGAAATGCTCTGGTCTGAGAGGAAAAAAAACATCCCAGCAGATGGACTTCAGAACTATGTAAGTGCTGGGTGGACAAGGTACTGTCCGTCCAACAGTAACTTGCCACGTCTCAAAGACAGACTTTGGTTCCTGGCAAGGCTCATATTGGAGTTGATGAGGGGTAGAGAAAAGAGTGAGCAGTCCCCGAGCCTGCAGGAACTAGGATAAGAGAAGACAGCTAGTGCTGTGGAGCATCACATGTGTGGGTCACCCTGTGTTCATTGTGGTTCAGGTCATCTTACATTTCCAGGTTCATAGACACCCTCAAATGCCAATAACATGAGAGGCAGTTTCCGGTGAGGTGTCAGGCCACCTTAGAAGGGCATTTAAGGGGCTGCATTAGAGCTGCTTCACCTCCAGGGGGAAGTTGACAGGTGAGCAGACAGGATTCCTTGCAGGGTCAAGGGCATGCACAGAGCAGGAGGCACTTGCCCTCCGCCTCTGCAGAGAGCTTCAGATATGTCCTCTAGAGCTTGAGAAGCTAGTGTGCACAGTGTGTAACGCTTGACAAGGAAAGTTCAAAGTCAGGGAACTACCTGAGATGGACGCATCTGACCGTACAAGGAGAAAGACAGTATGGAGTGAGTTGTACAATTAATCTCTGTATTATGATAAGACTTGCACTACTTTAAATGATACATTTTCCAATACTCTGCAAAACCAATACATGTACTTATTCTTTACTTTAATAAATGCTTGTTGAATGTCTCTTGTACTCAAAATACAGTGTCACATTCCTTAAGTAAACAGGTAGGGTTTAGTCATTTTATCTAGGATAGTTACCAGTAAATTAATAGTATTAAATATATGGTCTAAAGAAATAATAAATAAAGCATCAAATAAATGTATCTCTGCACAGCACACTGGGTGGAATGCAAAGTTAAATCTGATTCAAGTTTGCCCAGAAAAAAAAAGAGCTTATTGTTCAGTGAGTAATTAATTGATATAATATCATCTGTAGTAAAATGTGACATATGAGAAGCTGTGAGTGTTCAGGCGCAGTGAGGTAGTTGCATGGATCAGAGGCAAATTTTCTGGATTTCCTGAGTTGTAAATGAGGTCTTGCTAGCAACTCTTAAATAATCTCTTACAAATCTGCTCACCTTTTCAGTGAGATAATCCCACAAAGAAATATATCATGACATTCATATATCAAATAAAATGCAAGAGAGGAAGAGTGAAAGATGAATATAATCTATTCCCTAACCTCAAAAAAATTTTTAACTCAGTAGAAGGAATGAACATTTGTGGAAATTATTCTAATGAAATATGTGTGTTTTCCCAAAACTGAAGTCTACACAAAGTATCCAACTCTGTTGAGAAAAGTCAGGAGAAGGGAAAAAGAAAATCAATAATGATTTTAGAAAGAGCAGACTATGTTACAGTATAAACTTTTCTCACCCAAGCCAATGGAAGCTTAAATCTAAAAGTGGGTCTCAGGAAGCCAAAGAGAGTGATTTAACTTGAAGGGTTGATGGTTGCGGCTCACTCTACTTGTCCTCAATGGCAAAACAATATATGTGTCATGTGGCAACAGCACCGGTAGGTCCCGAACCCTCGACACCACAGGAAAGGAAAGGTCCCTCTGACACACATGCAGTGCTGGTTCTCTGCCTCAGGTTTACTGGGCATAGCATCCAATTCTTCTCTCCATTTGGTGATCTCAACTACCAACCCTGCTGCTCTTTCTTCATTTCATTTCTCTTAACCTCTAGTACCTTCTTAATATTTAAAACTCTTTTCTGAAAAACATTAACCCTTCTCAATAAGGTTGGTTTTTTTTGGTTTTCTACCAAGACTACTGTGACTTAGGTCATGGGTGTAAACATGGCTCACAGATCTATTAATCCCTTTAACACTCACAACCAGAACATCAAACATGCCCTGGGCAAAAGGATGATGTTTAGACACTCTTCAAAAATGTCACTGTTCACAAATATCAATAAAATAGGATTCATTGCTCAACAGAGATTATGAAGGTTTATAAGAAAAAAATAAAATGGAGAGCAAATTTAATTGTTTTTGAATATCAATGGCTTTTCTAAAGTATATTTGAGTTAGTGAAGTGTAAATATTCTGGAAGTATAAGTTCTGGAAGAACAAACTTTCCATGAAATAATGCTAAATATGGTATGGATTGGCATTTTAACCTTGGAAAAATAAACCATTGAAGAGTTTAAAAAAAAGACAACTAATTGCAGAACCAATTATAACATTGCTGATTTGACTGAGGAGAACATTTTTAAATGTCTGTGGACTTAAATTTTGTAAAATGCACACAGAAAAGATTTGAAAAAAAGAAATTTTTTTCTTTTTATAAAGCTTAGCCAGCCATATCAGAAAGACCATATGTTATTTGCAAGAAAAGTTTCCTCTAAGGGGTTTTAATTAGAATTTCGCATTTTAATCACTCTTTATGAAAAGATATACTTTCAGAAAGAAATTAAGGGTCTTCGTAATTGTCATACAATTGAACTACATTAGAATGCCAAGAGTTGCTATTAGAGGTCTCCTATGCCAGAATAACCAAAATACATTTTGTTGTGTGCACCCACAGAGGTAAGATGGGTCCCCTGAAACTTAAAATTTCATTAGATGTTAAGACTGATGATGCCACAGACTCACAAAAAGAATATAAAAACATTTGTTACTCACAAATGTGACTTTCTGGGGAAAAAACAGAATGTGCCCAAAGCAGATTCAAGAATGGCCTGAAAAAGCAGAGAACAGAGATTGTGCTGAGGGTATTCACGGGAGATAGAAGGGATGAACTAGGGTGAGGGTTCTTTCGCATGGGATGTGGCTTGCGTGGTTTGGAATTCTCACTAGTACCAAAGGAGGGACATTAAGCTTTTTATCAGCTTGTCCCAATATAGAGCCAAAAGTAGGAGTGATGGGGCTTGAAATCGGTCCGCAGTCAAACACTGAAAAGAATCTGACTCTTTATTACATTTCTAGTGGCTGATGGATGGCTGAAGTGTGCATTACTTTAGTTAATTGAATTTGAACTTGTTTACATACACCACCACCATACTCTATAAGACCAGTAGTCTGAGGCTGGGAAAGAAGGTGGCTGTTCCATGAAATGCATTGGTCAACGGTCCAATATTTTGTAGTTCTGAGAGTGAAATGAGGGCCGTGGTTACTGTCAACAATAGAGGTGAACTCTGAAAGCAGTATTTTGGTGGTGCCTTGTATTGTAACTTTATAGTATGTATAAGAACTTGTGTGATCTTTATTTTCTTTACGCGTACATATGAAGCAAGAAATCACCAGTTTTGTTCTGTTTTGTTTTCTCAGCCAAGGATATTTTTCCATTTCTCTCCAGACACAGTGTGTATGTGTGTGTGTGTGTGGGGGGGGGCATTCATTGGTTGCCTCCCACACGACTGGAAGGAACTTCAACCAAGAGAAGTACATGCCCTTGGCTGGAATTGAACCCGGGACTCTTTGGTCCTTGGACCCACACTCTACCACTGAACCAAACTGACCAGGAAATCACCAGTGTTTTTTACCCTAAAAAGCCCACCTTGATTAAACAACTGTTGTCATTGCCAGACCAGATGGCCAAATCATTAGCAATGACCACAAGTCTGTAAAAATGTTCAGATAGGGCCAATTATTGGCCAGGACACTCAGTGCTGATATGGCTGCTTAAAGTGCAGCCAATTATGCGAACCTTTGGACCTCATTCTTAATTAGGAAAGTGAGCTCCATCACATGTCGGTGGTGCTGCTAGTGAAGTACAAGCACTCCCTTTGCTAGGCACGCAGGTATCCCAAGCAAGTACCCATGTGGCCAAGGGATTCAGGACAGAAGAGGCTCCACTGGAATCATGGTACCTGGCAACACATGCTGGAGGATTCACATGTGACACTGTCTTCTGGAAGAAAGGCTCTATGGTTGTGCTAAACTTGTGGGGTGCTGCATCCATGACCCGAGACATAAGGGAAGCTGTGTATGGATTATCTTGGTTTGGGGCCTATGAGATCCTCTGTTTCTGGAAGAGCCCAGAATGCAACCAGAATGGCCACTCTAATGGTAGGTACTGTGGAATCCAGGAGGGCAATTTCTTATACCAGAAGTACATGGGCAACTTCTGGCCATCTTGGTTGATCCTTCAAAAGGCAAAAGAGGAGATTGACAAAGTCTCTATAGTAAAGTATCTAGGGCACACTGATTACAATTGCTTGGTGTCTTGCAATGTGGACAGATTCTTGAGCATTTTGTTGTAGAATGTTCTATTCAAGGTGGGTTGATTTTCCAGTAACAGTATACATGGCTTAAGTAACATTAATAACTGAGGACTGTATTACCTCTAGAATTCTAGAAGGCCTAAAAGATGTTTGGCTTGTTTTAAAATTATGGATGTTGAGAGGGTCAATGATTGTTTCTTGACAGTGTCAGAATGACCTCAGTTTACCTAATAATTTTCAGGAATTTAGGTGAGGCTGTGGGAAAATGGCCCAGTCTTCCTTTGTGAGCTTTTTTGTATCATTATGTCCTGAATGAGTATATCAAGTGAATCTCTTTGGAAGGGGACGTCATCTGTATAATGTCATACTGTGCTCCTGTACAGAGTTGAATGCAGTTAAGCACTGGCTGCAAGGGCGGTTGCAGTACTCCTGCTGCACTGTTCTCTTCAGGGGGAAGGCGCATTGCAGCCAAGAGGCTGCTGAAATAGGAATGGACCAGATTTCATTGGTCACATTTACGACTCCAAAGTATTTACCAGTTACTGAATGGATGGAGTCAATACTTTTAATAATACTGAGTATGTGGCCTTAATGAGTGGGACGGGACATTAATGTTGGGTTAACACAACATTAGGGGCCATCATGTTTAAAAACAGGCCAGATTGGGCTGTTAATAGAGAATCAGTGCGAATAATCATCCCTTGTCTAAACAGATGTTGCACAATGGTTTTCAGTCGTTGAGGCCCTATTACAATTTACATTGGCGTGTAGTAACTATTTTAACTGGGAGGAAAAAGACCATGGAGTCTCACTTTCTTAAGCCATTTCTAAAATCTCAAAAATATAATTAATTTTAATTTATTATTCACTTTGTAAAGCCTATGCCTACTATGGGATATTTTAGGTCAATAGGCACTATGGTTGAGGAGGGGGATTTTGTCAAGGCAATAGCTCAGTGGTTAAGGTGAAGCATATCATTTGTCCTCTATTTTATATTTAGGAATTCCTGTAAGGTTGTAGGGAACATCGTGTTTAAATGCAGTGGGATCCCAGGTTGTACTGTAATTGAGCTCCAGTATTGATTACGGACATGAAGGTCTGCCAATCGGTGCATTTCAGCAGATGTTAAGGTTAATTTGGGAATCAATGTCATAGAGGCACAAAAGCCAATTAGTATTCTTTCCATTTTTATTATATAATTTCTTTAGTAAATTTTAGATTGAAATTGGGTCAAATTATAGACCTGTATTTTAGATTTTATTGCTTTATCTTATGTTTAGTGTTTGTTTGTTTGTTTATGCATGTACTTCAGGAAGGTCTGTCCTCTGTACTCTGCTCACACTTGCAAAAGCCTCCTCCTCTAAAGTCCTCAAATCAGGATCTTCAGAGTTAGAGACTCTCTCACGCCAGTGGTTGCTTAACAGGGTTTAAGGACCATTGACTTCAGTTTGGGTTTTAATTAAACCATTGACTGTGCCATGGGAGTGTTGTGGGTTTTTTCTCTATAACCTTGAGGGTCAGGATGTTTGTTAGAGAACCAGGGAGCAGCAGCGAAGGCAAACGGTAGGGTTCTGGTGACTCATCGGCTTTTAGGAGTGTCAGCTCAGCATACCATGTGGCAAATGCGTTTCCTCCTCACGAATGACCACCCAGGGGAACTGTACGTTGCACAGAGCGTGTCTTTCCTCTGACCACTCTGTAGAAAGGGAACTCCTTGCTGAGGCAAACATCAGTGGTAATAGGGTAAGAGTTGCTCCCCTGAGCTTTGCTGCAGTCACAGATTTGTTAGAATTGTGACACGTGATTTGATTTGAGACACACAGAGAGGTCTGAGCCAAGCCACATAACCCAGAGCCATTTTAGAAAGGGCCTCAATCACATATTCTCTAGATGTTTATCATTAAAACGTATAGTTGAGGCTGGTTAAATCTATAAGAGGCTTGCCCAGCCAGTGTGGCTCAGTGAGAGAGCATCGTCCTGTGGACCGAGAGGTTCCAGTTCGATTCTGTCAGGGCACGTGCCTGGGTTGCAGGCTCGGTCTTCAGTGGGGGGTGTGAAGGAGGCAGCCGGTTGATGTATCTCTCCCACATCAATGTTTCTATCTCTCTTCCTTCCTCTCTCTCTCTCTAAATATATATATATATATATATATATATATATATATTGATGCTCATGAAGACTTAGTATATGCAGCACAGAGCAGCACAACTCAAAGCACAGGCTGGCAAGCCAGCGGCACAGGCGGTTAGCAAGCCAATGCATGAGAGAAAGGTCCCCAGCAGCGGTGGCCATTATATGCACACTCCACTTTCTCTGCCAAATATTGTGTCACCCACAGTAATGAAATGAACCCTCTACCCTAAATTTGATTTAGATGATAAAAATAATGATGCCACACATGCACCAAGAAGGGTTGTAAAGGTGTGTTACCTATATAATAGGACTTTCTAGAGAGAGCATGATTGACTCCATACAGGTCCACAAATCCTTCAGGAGCCTTGGAGAGGAGACACACTTTGGGATTTTCAAAGGACTTAGTGTTGGGGCTGATATGGGGGTTCTGCTCTGAAGGATGGGACTTGCATGGTTGGAACTTTCCATCAGTACCAAAGCACCCACACTGTCTTATCAGCTCGCCCCTATGTGGGGCAAGAGACAGGGAAAGAGTGGGGCCCAAAACTTGCCAGCAGTCCAACATTAAGAAAATCAATTTTGATACTTTATTATGTGTGTGTGTGTGTGTGTGTGTGTGTGTGTGTGTGTATTATACGCATGTTAGAAGAAAAATTTGATTCGGAATATTACTACATTTTCATATGTACCCAGCATAAAGCAGTGACTCACAGGGAGTCAAGGGGGATGTACAAATTGCATAGATTTGGAGGCAGACAGACCTGAATTCATACCCCTAATCTGCTATTATTTGTTCTTTGCCCTTTGGAAAATATACTTAAACTTTGCAGTTTCCTCCACTATGTAAAATAGAAACCTCAGAGAACTGTTGGGAAAAAGAGGCCAAATGGGAATTCATGTGAATGGCGTGGCATGGTTCTTGGCATATGGTAGGTATTATTCACGCTTGTTTTGTTTCTTTTACTTCAGTCATTCTGTGACTTCTATTATTTCTTAATGGAAACTCTGGCAATCGTAAGGTTTTCCTGTGCAGCCAATTTCTGATTATTCACAAGTGAGTTCTCCTCCCTGGGGATAAAGCGATGCCCCAGGATTTTTTTCCCCAGCTCCCATTTTACCTGGCCAGCATTGTTCATCTTGAGGTAAGGCAGGAGTCAAACTAAATAATGTAATCACATGTTAAATTGGATTATGCAAGGTTGCTTTCTCCATTATCTGCCCTTACACCATAAAAAATAATTAAAAAGTGTATTTGAACCTTTCCATTTAATCCCTGTGAACCAATGATCTTTTTAGCTATGCATTGCAGGATGATTATCAATCTATTCTTTCTTTCAATAAACATGTGTTGGGCACACTGTAGTGGGTCATAGTGACACAGTAGGCCTCATGACAGATATGATATAAAGATTAAATGACAGTCCCTCCACACTCCCCAAGAACCTTCAAAAAGAGAGCGAGCGAGAGAGAGAGAACTCATGGGCACGGACAGCAATGAGGTGATTGCAGTGGTGGGGAGTGGAGGTGGAAGAAGGCATAGAGGGGATAAATGGTGATGAAAAAACTAAAATAAACAAAACAGATAAGATTACAGAAAGAAAAATAAAAAGAATTCAAAATACATGTGTGTAGCAAAGCAAAATATGCTGTTCATTAGTAGGTACACTATGTTATTTTACCTGCTGGCATCAAAGGCTAAAAACACACAATTATGAGCTCCTCTAATCTGTGGTTTCTTCATCCCATGAGGCTATTTTTAGCCCTGTAGTTGGCATTTCCCTGCCCCGACCACATCCCTTTGACCTTACAGTTTTGATGAAACACATAGATTCCAGCTCCTATATCTAAACTTTTCTATGCCTGATGGCTTTTTCCAAATCCAGAGGCGACTCTGCCTATGTCAGGCATCTTGGGAACCCAAGTATTTAATATGCCTTAAGAGTAGCTTCCCATCAATGGATGATGGGAATTCACATATAAATATCCTATCATCCTGTCTCTTAGATGGAATAACTCTGAAGGTTTACATTGACTTCCAGAGTTTTCTTAATGGGATAAAGGTCCATCACCCACAGAAACAAGTGGCTTTATATAACCATGTTTTGTTGATCATTCTGTTCTTTGTCTCATTTCTCTAGTCACGTAACAATGTTTTCTGCTATTTGTAAATAAGCTACTGATACTCACATTCTTGATTCAGGGTCTCCTTAAGGGAAAAGCCAAATTAAGATAATTTAGGTTTATTTTGTTTTAGAATTAGGAAATAATCAAGGTGTTATAGTTACTTGCATAGTTCAAAAACTGTGGAAATTCTTGGCTTTCATTTAATTGCGAGTTAATAAAGTAGCCTGTTTCTATTTCGGGGTTATTGGCATGAGACACAAGATGCACCAGAGGCTCGAACTCGCTCTGTACAGCACGGCGCGCAGCGTCAGCTTCGGGCTCACGGTGCCTGCCTCAGCCGCCTCCTTTCCCAGGAGGGCAGGACGGAGGGACCCATATGAATGCTGGATACATAATGGAATTGTGTCATGACTTAGAAAAACTAAACTTGGGAACATCACTGTTTTTATCATGAGTAACAAACAAGTCTGCTTTTGGTTCACATCCATCACTATAAATGCAACCCTGAGAAATGGCCTAAGTATACAGAAGTCACAGTCTCACATTCTTCATGTGCTCAGCAAAAAACCGCAGGACACTCGGGACCCATATCAAACCACTTCTCCCAGCAGTACCCTGGTTTCTATTTTTTACTCTCTTTTCCCTTTTACCCATTACCTGAAGTAAGCATTTAGTCATCATTTTCACTCTATCATAAAGCATGTCTTTTTGTTCTGGCCGAACTCCCATCACACAACAAGAACTAGATTCTGTGATCCTTTCCCAAACTTGTAGGTACTAGTGGTCCACTAGAGAGAATGCAGTGTAGGAAACCCCAAAAAAGACGTGTAAATAAAGAATAATAGAATCACATAGGACCAGAAATTTGATCTGGGGAGGTTTCACAATTTTCACAAAGGCCATTTGAGCTTTCATGACAAATGATTAATTTTACAATGAAAGAGATGATGGGTCACAAATAGAGGGGAAACCATAGATGAAAAACATTTTGATGTGGACACATCATGGGGTGTCCAGGGATGGTCGTAGGGCAGTACAAAGCATGAAGGAAGAAAAGAAGTCCCTAAAGTGAGGTTGGCAAAGCAGTGGTCAGCAGATGAGGAGGAGTCTTGAATTCATTTAAAGATTGCGCTTTTATTACATGCTGCTCCAACAATATACACTAGTCCCCCAGGGTCTCCATTTGCTATTCTTTTCTCTTCACACTGTGCCTGAAATATCTAAGTAAGGTAGCAGGGTCACAGCCTCAGATCAGGTAAGCTGAAATCCGTAGCCCCCTTCCCCTGCTCTCCAGAGGATTCTCTTGCAGGTGTCAGGTAAAGGCCTCCACAGAGAAAGGCACCGTCATCATTACAGTCAAACAAGAAAGTGATGCTTTAAAACATTTTTTCTATTTTAGCAGTAGAGCTCAGCAAATCTGGGAATCTATGGCTACACCATGGCAGAAGCTATTATATCAGACCCTGAATTCAAATTAAGTAATCGGTCTCACAGGTGAGACTTCATAGCCCTGGATCTTGAGTAAGCTACATGACATAAGGACTCCACTTCCATCTCTCTGAAGGGGCTATAAGGAAGGTATATGTCTCATACAGAATGTTCTCATGATCGAATGAAGTGATGCATGTAAAGTGCGTGGTGGGAGCTGGGCACCATTTCCCATCCAGTGCAAATCGTTATACTCATCAGGTTGACCCTATCATCACAGGTGGTGGGAAGATAGAAGACAACAGGATGTAATAAAACTGCACATAGAAGAGTAAGCTATTGGATTGATTTGTCTCTTATTAAAGAATTTGTGAAGAATTTTTCAAATAGAAGATAATCGTAGTGTTTACAAGTTTTAACACTCATCAAAACTGAAGTCTGCTAATACATCCAAATCTGACAGGGGCTTCCTAAAGAATGTCCATAACTTTTCAAATGAGTTTTGAGAGATGGATCTGTGGTTTATTTATAAGCAATCTGCACATATTTATAAGCAAGATATAATGAATTATCTTTGTATAAGTTATTTTCATGGGCCATGTTGGGCTGAAAGAGTTAATGTAGTTGCAAAACACTATTAAGCAGCTAAGGGTAGTTTAAATGGGAGGAAAAATAGTTACAAAATTAAACAGTAAAAACATCAAACAGATAATACATGGTTCAATACCTGATGCTATTCCAGTGTGTTTTGTTAAAATTAGAAATGAGCCCTGGCCGGTTCGGCCCACAGTCCAGAGAGTCCCGGGTTCAGTTCCCAGTAAAGGCATGACATACCTTGGTTGCAGTTTGTCCCCGGTTGGGGTCCTGTGGGTGGCAGCCAGTCGATATGTCTCTCTCACATCGATGTTTCTCTCTCTCTCCCTCTTGCTCTATCTGTAGATGAATGTAAAATGTCCTCGGGTGAGGATAAAAATAAATAAATAAATGAAATGAAATGAAAAAAGATAAGTATATGTAGTACTGGACCACACGTGCCTGTAACACTCCTCTTGATTAAACCCCAATCCAGATGCTATAAGATGTGCCTGTTGGTTAAACCTGGGCTTTCCCACTGGCATGCCCTCTGACACAAGTCACAAACATGCTTGTGCCAACAACTGCATTACTTGTTTTGTAGCGGTAGTAATCTTGCCCCTTCCTCTCTGGGGCGCACACACTCATTGCCCTATTATCTTGTTTCATGCTGGCCTGTTCATTTTATCCACTTCCTTTCAGCCCTGGTCCCCATGCTCTTCAGCACTCAGCTCCCTCAGTGCAGGTTGACCATGGGGTTGTGCACATGGCCACAGATTTTCTTCTAGCATCCCCTCCAGTGTGACCCTGCCCCCTCCAAGTTCACTTCCGAACGCCTTGCTACATCGGCCTTTCTTTGCATTTGGCATAAATGTGATATAATTCCTAGGGATGACCCTCCGGTCCAACCCTCTCACTTCACAGATGATAAAATGATCTCACTTTAGTTACTTTTTGATTAGAATGTTTCACATGGACTGTGTTGCAGAACTATTTATCAATCACTTCAAATGTTAGGCTAAATTCTGGAAGGTTTCCACAGTGACTGGTCTTCCTCTCTGTGTTACACTGATTCTAATAGTTTTATTCAGAGGATAAGATTTCTATATTGTGCCCTGAGGGGAACTGCCTTGTTATTGATAAGTCAGTGTATTGAAACAGAGAATCTGTTGTCTGAATTTAGATGCACAGAATTTTAAAAATGTATTTAGATTCTTTATACAAGGTTTTAATTCAAATTCTAAATCATCTTTATGAATTCACTCTGGAATTTATTTTCTGTGAAATTTATAACATTTTTTATGTATACAGTACTTTTTAGTGTTTAAAGTATATTACCCCATATTTTACTAATAACACTGGATAACATTGGGTGAGAACACATACTACTCTATTTATGAATGAATGAACCATGGGTTATTTTTAGCTTTGTAGATTAGACTATTGAAAGAATAAAAATAAATTGTGAAAATACCAGGGTCACTGGTGAAAATGGAATGTTTATATACTTGAGATCCCCAAATTCCATAATTTTATCTTCCCAAAGGGCACATATTTTAAAACACTCACACATGGTACAACTGTGTAAGGTATTGTCTCACCCTGCGTTGCCCTGTGAGTGCGCCGGAGTCCCGTCTTCGGCTCTTCAGAAAGCGACCCTCCAGCGCAGGGCGTTTCGCAGAGGAGCCTCTGCCTGCCGCACTGGCTGCGCCGCCCGATGTCTACGTTTCTCTTTTAACTTTGTTTAGATAGAGGATGAGAACAAACTCACTTTAGATTTTAACCATTTGTCTAAATAACTATATAAATAAAGCATAGGATGAAACATTGATTTTAAAAAAACCGTCAAGGCATTTCCAACTCTATGAGAAAAATACCATGTAATGTTCACCCTTGGAAGAGAAAAAAAGAAGACTAATGCTGTGTCATTTTTTCCCCTCAAACCAATTTCCTGGTGTTCATTTGGAAACCTTGGCTTAAGAACATATTGAGGAAAATCAAAAGTGAAGCTATTCATGACTTCAGTGGCTCGCGTCCATTTCACACACGGCCCTTCCCACCGAAGCTTTTCTGTCGGAGTCAGACTCACTTCATCCTCCCGCCTCGTCCAGAATGTGACAACTTCCTCTTACACTCTGAAAGAACTTCAGTCAAAATAGTCTATAAACACTCTCTCTGTCTTTCTTAATACTGCTTCTTTCATGTTATTTCAAGGATTTCTGTAAAAGCATTTTTTACTGTTTAAGATGTCAACTTTTACTACTTAAAATATATATGCTACTATACCCCCATAAACCACCCGCTGGGCTGGTGATTGAATATGGTCGACTTCTCCTTAGGAACGGTGCCATATTTTCCCAGCTCCCCCTCCACCCTACAGCACGTGGCCCCAATTCCTTATTCAACAAAGCTATTTGTTGAAAAAACAAAGCACTTAACATGAAAATTAGTAAGAATGGTTGATGATCTTGATGTTTTTTAATCAAGTATTGTTTAATACTAATGTTTACTCTTTGCATTGTCAATAAAACTATTTTATTCACAGTAATGTGCAATGCAGATGGCCGCCCTTACTAATTATATAAAGTAAATTGTGTGGCAATTATTTATTAATCCAATAATATAACTAGCAACAATATAAACCAGTAAAATTTTGCATTAGTATCCTTATATACGTAGGAACTGAGCTTACTTCAAGTGTTTTAAAAGCCTGATTTATATCTTCCTGTTGGCTGTGAAACACTGGTACTTTTTCCAGTTCTCCACAGGAAGCAAGAGATTTCAATTCTTTAGCCAGCTCTGAAGCAGAATATCTGTGACACCAGGCCTGGGTGACTCATGTTTCACCTACAAGCTGAAGAGACTCAATGATAGTTAGATAGATGATAGATAGATGTACAGGTATCTATTTGTATAGGTATAGATATACATATAGATGTAGACATAGATATAGACATCAACCTAAATATAGAGACCTACGGATGTATAGAGATAGACCAGCATAAAGCTTCTTCCACCATGCTGTCCTATCTGTTTAACTCATACATTTATGATAACTGCCTGATTCCTGTAGATCTATGAGTTCCCATCCTTTATCTTAAAAATTCTATAGCAGCCATTAGGTTTTGCTTCACAGCAAAAGGTCTTTTCATGCATGGGATAAGCCAGAGACTCTGGTCCAATGTCCTCATTTAGTTCTTGCTGAAGCATGAAGTCAACAAAGCATAGGAAACTCAGCAAAGGATCAAACCTCTGTAACCTTATGAAAATCTTAAGAAAGGTGTCCTGTTACAAGTCTCAAATGAGAATCTATAAGTTAATCTTTAGAAACCTTCCTTCCAGCTTTAATGGCAGTTTTCTCTATTTATTTAAACTTGAAATTTATTTGCTAGCATTATGTAAATGGAGACTGATGTGTTGGTAGAAAAAGCAAACCATTTCTCCCAAGATCAAAAGATTCATAAAGCAGTAAATATATTAACACACACACAAAGATACAGTGTACATACACACTTACACACTATTGCAAATTAATTTCTTATAAATTCTTTCAATAGATTGACCACAGTTCTACACAGAAATAATTTTTTACTACTCTTTTTTTTTCCAGATATATAGTTTCTTTTTTATAATTTTTTTTTCTTTATTGATTTCAGAGAGAGGAAGTGAAAGGGAGAGAAAGACAGAAACATTGATGAGAGAGAGCATCCATTGGCTGTCTCCTACATGTCCCCCACTGGGGATTTGGCCCACAACCTGGGCATGTGCCCTGACCGGAAATCAAACTGGTGACCTCTTGGTATATGGGTCCATGGCTCAACTACTAAGCCACACTAGCCAGGCCATAGTTTCAAATATATCCAATTCATTTAAGAAGTGATAAAATTCAAACCAGGGTTAAATTGTTCCACCTTTAATTGTTAGTTTGATAACTCAAATTCCCCTTTTCATTGACCCAGAAACCATTGTATTCCCCAAACCGTAGTTTGAGTGACAATAATATATACTTTCCATAATAAAAGGGGAAATAAAAACTGGAAAAGCAATGCATGTACACGATAGATAGTGTGTTTGATGTATATGTTTGATATATATTGACTAGCGTGACAGTTTGCATAGTAGTTGTAGATTTATCTGCCATGTATGCTATATTCCTACACATTGATATGCACTTGATTGGTGTTTACTTGTTTTGTGCACAAATGGTTGGGCTCCTGGAAGGTCCCTAGGTTTCTAAACTACTTCTCCAGGGACTGAAGTATTGGTTGCAAAGTATGAAATGCAAGAGACCCTCAGTGTAGCACACGCCTAGAAGATTATCCAGTTTATTTTCCATAGATGACTAATGTTGAACTTAAGGAGAAAAACAACAATAAAATAATTAGACAGAACCTACAAATAAGTCATAGCTTATGAGCTTCCATTAAAGTAGATATTCCAGAAGTCTCAAATTAATTTTGGTATGGTATTAGAAAAAATATAAAAGTTTCTTTGAGTCAGGCAAATTAAAGATAAACACAATTATTTGAGGGGAGCACTTCTTTTCAAACTTTATTCATTGAATACCTACTATTTGCTATTCATTATTCTAGTCATTAAACATAGAGACAAATAAAGCAGGACCCCAAATCCCTGCTATTTTTGGAGTTAATGTTTTGGTGAAGGAGGTGAGGTAAAGGAATAAAATTATGCACATTTTGTTTAAAAATGTATAAACTGTAAGCAAATATTGTTCCTTAGTAGTATGTTACTTACATAGAGGGATGGAGAAATCACCAGTTAAAATCAAAAGCCCTGAGCGTTAGTGTGGAGTCTGAAACAAGACACCTTTGTAGGTTATTTACATTTTATAGCTTTAGTTTCACCAGAGGATAACTGTGAATTCAAACATGCACCCAATCCTCCTCAATATTTCTCTAAACCCCATGGGCGATCAAAAGGCATTATAGTGTTTTGTAAAATTGTATCAAGTTGTACACAATCATAAGGCAGAGTCACTGTTTGGGAACTTTGGTG
Source organism: Molossus molossus (assembly GCF_014108415.1). Lineage (NCBI taxonomy): Eukaryota > Metazoa > Chordata > Mammalia > Chiroptera > Molossidae > Molossus > Molossus molossus. The sequence goes on along the minus strand of NW_023425388.1, from coordinate 92,218,657 downwards.
TGGGGATGGAAGAAAACTGCAACATAGCAAACAAAACCCAGGGAGCATTCCTGGATCTTAGTGAGAGCTGGAAATTGGCCAGTAAATTGACATAAGTTATATGAGCCTCATGAATGAAGTCTGCAAGAATTTAGTACCCTTGCATACTTAGTTTTGCCTTAACAGATCCACCCCTGGCATGTAATATTCTAGGGACTTCTCCTCAGTCAATCTAATGATTGAAGAGGACTATTTTGCTGGGTGGTGAGTGGTAATAACCCAAAGAAGATTTGAATGGAACAGCCAGTCAAATGGGAGGAAAGAGATCCCTCTTCCAACCTGGCTGACAATCACTAAGGCTAAAATCGAAGAAAGCTAAAAGCCAGGGATGACTCATGTTTCAGGACTTACACTTTATTTTTGATTTAAATTTACTCTTGATACTCATTTTAAACAGATGGAATCTGCTTTTAAAATTTTGGCATTGGGTTTGAATTAGCATGAGAACTACAGAAAGTATTTTTTCTTAGATTCTATGGCTTCTGTATCAGTGTTTTTCATATTAATGTGGGTTTAAAGTCAACGGTTGATCTTGGAAAATATTGGCATCCCTGGGTCCTGGCACAAACATTCTGATTCAGTAAATTGGGCATGTGTCCCAGAATCTGCATATTAAATAGTATTTACCCATCTCCCCATTCTAATTCAGTAGACCTTTATAGCACATTTTGAGAAGAAAAAAAATTATTAAGGACAATGTACAACCCTGGAAGTAATACCATTTTAAAGCTTGAAAATAATTTTTACATAAAATCTTAATTTGGGTGTTTTTGTAAAATATATTACAAATAAACTAGTTGTGATAGGAAGTAAAATGAACACTCATAGACCTGTTTAATTCCTGCTCGGTTGCCATCAAAATATGCGGTTTTTCTATTTTTGTATGTTCTTTTGCTTTCCTTGAGATGATTTTTTCCACTACCTAAAAAACACACAAACAAACAAACAAAATAGTGAGAAATAGTCATCTTTTTGGTTTTTACCTTAAAATGGAATATATTTCCTATAATAACCTAGTAAATGTTTGTCACAATAGATATCTACTAGAGAAACAAAAGGGAAAATAAAACATAAAATAAAGTTGAGAAGAGAACTATGTGTATACAGCAAACTCAGGATCCTGGAATATTCTATCTTTGACCTAGGAACTACCAATAAAAGGCCTTTGTATTTGAGAACTTGTATATGATAGGGGTGGGAGGAGAGAGAGAGAGAGAGAGAGAGAGCGCACATGAAGTAGCACGGAGAACACATACAGACATTTAATACCACAAAATAATAAACTGATTTATCTGGGTGTCGGTTTTGTTTTCAACATGCTGTTGATACTTTGGAGAATGCATACTTCAAAGATAGCATGTGAAAATACATTTTTCTTTTGAAATAACAAATAAAAGGAAGGACAGGGAAAGAATGGTTTTGATTAAGGTTTTCAATTGTCTTATATATGTCAAGAACTTCCTTTTCTCATCCTCAATTTTAAAAAGTTTAAAAACACTTGATGGGGTTTTATTTTCCTCTTGGTATTTTCTTGGCTATTCTCTTGGGTTCTTAGAGTCATTACTCAATCGGATGAAGTTGGGGCAACTCCAAAGTTGAAAATAAATAGCAAAGGCTTGGGAAATACAATGTATGCAGAACAGTAATAGAAAAAAATTAATTTTGCTTGGGAAGACATGAATGAAAGGTACCACAACTCTTTCAGCAATATCAAGGACAATTATATTGAACACTTGTCCAGGTGTTCACCTCCGATGAGGACAGACTGAGAGGAAATGGATGAAATTGAATTATTTACTTTGAAATAACAAATAAATTCTTGAGACTCAAGACCAAAATTCATTGCAGTTTTTGTTGTTCTTTTTTGTTTTGTATGTGTTTTTTAATGATTTAAAGAAGGCTTGTAATTTATTACAATAAGATTTTCAAACTGGAGCTCCTTGATCTCAGTTGGTTTAGATAAGTTCCTGAATGAGAGGAAAAAGTAGTGTAAGAGGACTCTTAGAACGCATTCTATACCTAGCATTCTGAAAATTAAAAATTCAAGCTCTGGCTGGTTTGGCTCAGAGGTTAGAGCATCAGCCCACGGACCAGAGAGGCCTGGGTTTGGTCCCTGCTAAGGGCACGTACCTCTGTTGCAGTTTGTCCCCTGCCTCCGTTGGGGTTGTGTGGGTGGCAACCAGTTGATGTGTCTCTCTCACATCGATGTTTCTCTCTCTCCCTCCAGCTCTAGCTGGAAATAAATGCAAAAAGAAAAAAAAAAGGCCAAAAATTCAAGTAAATTGCTTACATAGTCTTAAACTATCTGATGGGATATTTGAGGAGAGTTTTCCCTGAATTAAACATAGATTTCTTTCCATGGTCTTCCTCTCCTTTTACTCTTCATCACACTCATCCCCAATTATTTTTCTCATGATAGTGGTTAAAAGGGTATGACACAGAGAGAATGTTTTAGATGTAAGTCTTCCTGCCTAAGTGAGAAAGAAGCATTTGGAAAAGTTTATGTTATAATTTTCTAAGATCATATGTTAAAACCTAAAGATTGGTTTTATAAAAAGAAAACATCAATAGTTGCAGAAATTCCAAAAATTCGTTTATAAATACAAAATGCCACTTTAATTATAATGGAGAATTTTGGTTGTTCATTTCAAAAAGCAACTGAACTTGATTAATTTAAGAAATGCCAAACTGGCCCGGCCATTGTGGCTCAGTGGTTGAGCGTGTCGACCCATGCACCTAGAGGTCATCAGTTTGATTCTTGGTCAGGGCACATGCCCAAGTTGTGGGCCCGATCCCCAGTGGGGGGCATGCAGGAGGCGGCCAATTTATGTTCTCTCTCATCAATGTTTCTATCTCCCTCTCCTGCTCCCTACCTCTCTCTCTAAAATCAATTTAAAAAAAAAGAAAAAAATTTTTAAAGAAATGCCAAACTGCATCCTTCAGTTACTATAGTCTGTAGAGGTACAATGCAATGTAAGGTACAAAGAAAAGATGGTATGAAAACGTTTAATGTATCAAAAGCATATTGGTTATGAGGTAGCTATTTTGCATTCTAAAATAAATCGTATCTGGTGTTCAACAGATAATAATTAACTTTCCATTGGTCTAATACATTACAATTTATATTTTTAAAAATGTAATTGTATCCCAGTACTTTTTAATAGTTCATTTTTCTCTATCAGTAAAGATGTAGAGATTACTCTTGATAGAATATATATATATATATATATATGTTACATTCTACCTCTCCAGTCTAATATATAAAAATATACTTGAGATTAAATAAAAATAATGCTTATTATCAATAATTGTTTCACTCGATCGAACCTCTCTTATTTTATAAACAGTCATGATTTGAGGAAGCAGGGGTGGTAGAGGGAGGTGTTCCCAAATTCACGATTCTTTCTCCTTTTTTTAGTAATTTATTTTTGTTACAAATGTTTCTCCTTTTCCCCCATTGACACACTCTTCCCAATCCAACCCCCAGCACTGTTGTCTATGGCCATGGTTACCCATACATGCATATAAATGCTGTGGTTTATCTCTTCCTTACCCCAGTCCCCCTCAGCATGTTTCTTTTTTTGCCAGATGATTGCTTTCCCTGGCTTTCTTGCAGCTAGGAGTTTCCATGTGACAAGCTTCTGGCCAATAAGTCACTGGAGAAACATGCTGAGAGTTTCTCAAAGTTAGTATTGCCTCTTTCTCTTTCTTTGTGCCTTAAATCTGCACGTGTATGTAGAGTTGTAGCAGACATCTTTTGACCATGAGGCAAAAAAAAACAGTAAGAGAGAGAGAGAAAGAGAAAGAAAAAGAAAGAGAGAGAGAGAAAGAAAGAAAGAAAGAAAAGGGGAAAGAAAGCAAGCATTACAAAGCAATGTACGGTATAAACAAAGAGTTTAATGAAAAGTGTTAAAAAGTTTTCGGTCTTTTGCCCTGGCCAGTTTGGCTCAGAGGTTGAGCTTTGGCATGTGGACCAGAGAATCCTGGGTTCCCTTCCCACTAGGCGCACGTACCACAAAAAAAAAAAAAAAAAAAAAATTAAGTTTTCAGTTTTTTTATTACTTTTAAAATTTAGCTAGAAAGACTTTTAAAGAATTCATCTTCCCCTTTTTGGGAAAGTAAAATCAGAATAAGAATTTATGATTTTTATTTTTTTTACTTGTGAAGCTATCTGAATATAACACAGAACTTTTTAAAAACTTTTATAATGCAAACAAATTGGATTCCAATACATTTATAGAAATTGTGGAATGGAACAATTTGATACATTTTGATACAAATATTGTTATACCCAAGCCGCAACTCTGCATTATATATGGGTTTGTAGAGCAAAATAAATAAAGATAACAATCTCTTTGATTTTCACAAAACGTTTTTAAAGCAGTTCTTGAGTAGTGTGATAACAATAACAGTGAAAATAAAACTGTTTTCAGCAGATGAGAAAAGTAGTTGTATAATTTTTTTAAATAATTATTATATATATTATTGCGAAAATATACATTAACTTTGTGAAGAATAAATTACTTCAAAAAAGGATTAAGAATACTTAATGTACTGGCTGGTGTGGCTAAGTTCATTGAGCATTGTCCAGTGCACCAAAAGGCCGCCAGTTTGATTCCCAGTCCGGGCACATGCCCAGTTTGCCCCCTGGTTCCTGGTCACTGTGTGTGGGAGGCAGCCAGTCAATGTTTCTCTCTCATATCCCTGTTTCTCCCTCCTTCCTTCCCTTCCTCTCTCTCTATAATCAATAAAATATATTTAAAAAATTAAAATGAAAAACTTTTAAAAAAACAGAATACTTAAGAAAATTTTTTTTTTTTTTTTTGTAGTACATGCCCCTACTGGGAACCGAACCTAGGACTCTCTGGTCTGCAGGCCGATGCTCAACCACTAAGCCAAACTAGCCAGGGCTTAAGAAAAATATTGACCAAATGATAAATTTGGCGAAATGAAAATAAAGTAAATTTGTAAATTATTATATATAATTTCGATTTTCTCTTGTAGTTACAGAAAGTCTGTGAGAAAATTCTTTTATATAAACCTATTGTGTTTAACAAATTTATTTTATAAATTTTATTTTCTGGTCACTAACTCAATTATCTTTGACACTATCATGGTATCTATTATAGATTCAGACTGGAAAATTCTGACTTCTTATGGGAAATGCCTCAAGTGGAACTGTACGCTATTAACTGACTTCCATTTATTTCTTCTGAACCCAAACCCTTACTTTTATTATACCATGTATATGATATGCAGTAAACTTGATCAGTAATGAGTTTTACTTTTATTTGCAAAATCTAAACGAAAGAGACAATTCCTATCTCTTTATTGCCTGATATTCTCGGGAGGAAGTGGATTAGAAAAGAACTTGCTTATTCCAACCAGATAATTTGAATACAGATCTTTCAAGGACAATCAGAAATTCAATCAGATAAAAATAAGTTGCAGTTGACATTGATAGGAATGAGTAAGCAGTTGAAACAGGTTCTTAATCTTTTCACTATGAAATAATAAAAAAGAAAGAGAGAGAGAGACCATAAGCTTTATTATCAATTGAACGGAGGGGAACCCCAGGCCTTATGAAAGGGAGTTCTCAGAATTTTTCTTCCTCAAAAAAACGCTCACATGTGTAACAAAGAAGCACTTTTCCTCTGATCTTTCTTCTTGTCCTTATTGTTTTTAATGTTGTACATCTGACATGCTAACAACCAAGCACATGTCTTTTCATTGTTGTCTGATCTCAGGTATCTGATAATGACTTAAGAGGAATGACGAGTGGGATCACACATCAAGGGTGTGCTTTGTTGACAGTACAACCAGGGGTGTCTTTGCAATTTGCAGTTTGGTGCTGGAGCTTTAGAAGTGCCACATTTGTTTGATATACGCTCGGTGCTGTGCCCTTGATCTACCAAACTCAGGGTCAACTGGTCCAACAACGTGTGAATGAGAAATCAAAGATTTAGGCTTTGTAGGAGTTTGTGAAAAAGAAAACAGTTTGTTTCCCAGACTATTTTTTTTAAATCTCCATGCCCAAAACAATAAGATATCATTCTGCAAAAATCAAAGCATACCATATGATATGTACATACGTTCTATACCATCTAGAGATTTGGCCTAAAAAATGTTTCACATTATCCATAATGAATGAAGAGTCAATCTGTTCTGTGTTCTACCATTTGGAATTAATCCAAAACCAATTACTTTCCAGATTATTCTCACAAATTTTCTACATCTCAAATTCTTCAGAGAAAGATACATCTTTTCAATATTTTAAACTTTTTCTACTATGAACATGTGTTACTGAGTAGTAATAAAAATTGTGTTTAAAATATAGACTGTAAAATTTGATAAAGATTTTTTAAAAAGTCTATGATTACATAAATTAGAAAAGGCTTATGTTGGAATATCAACTTTTTCTCCTGCCAATAGTAACATGTTGTTTTAATAAAGTTCACTTTCTGAAAGGAATCCCACTCTCTGATTAACCAAAATGCATGACATTAATAATACATATTTTGTCTTATATAAACTGATAGTGATGGAAATTAAACCTTTTTAGGTATTGAAGCCACATTCACAGTTTAGAAATTTGAATTCTTCTACAAAACATTTATCTTTTTGGAATATATGTGTGTGTGTGTGTGTGTGTGTGTGTGTGTGTGACTTTCTTCTGTTTTCATTTTGATTAAGAATAAAGAAAAAAGATTCTATATTTATATGCACATGACTTCCACCCTTTAAACATTAATAATTATCTAAGAACATTGCGGTATAATTAAAATTTTAGATAAAACTACCTTTTATTCACACTTCTATTAGAATTGATTTTGCCTCTAAGGCATAATGACATAAAAAAATGTCAGTAACACGCTTAGTTGTGTACTCAAACTGTGTCACTACTATCACTACTATAATACAAACATATTTAGTATCAGATCCTCAGTGTATATGTGGTTACTTGAACTTAGTATGTGCCATTTTTACTTTTGTTATGATTATCTTTTACTAAGTTGCTGTACATAAGAAGGAAAGAAAAATTACTGTCCATCAGTTTAGTAAATACCATTCAAATTAATGTTTAAAGAGAATAAGTGAAGAAAAATACAAAATCTGTGAGGATTAGCCATAGCATAGATAATTCTTAAATTAATTAATCAATCTGCTCTGCACTATTTTATGTCAACTCAGTGAAAACTCCTCTAAAATGAAAATTTGCTAACAAAAGAAACTTGCTAATGGAATACTGTTATTCTATTCAAAGCCTAAACACTTAAGAGAACTTTTATATCCACTTCTCATAGGAAAATGTACTAACCTTAAAGTTCCTGCAATTGACAATCTGTTTTAACTCTTAGCTTTCGAATATCAATTTTTAAGGTAGTAATTTCTTTGAAAATACTAACATTTTAAGTCAGATTGTACATTAATCTTCTTCCAATGGCTCTTAGAATTTATATAACCCTTCTTGTTATATAAAAAATAGCCCAGCCAATGTGGTTCAGTGGTTGAGCATTAATCCATGCACCAAGAGGTCACTGGTTTGGTTCCCGGTCAGGGCACATGCCCAGGTTGTGGGCCCGATCTCCAGTGGGAGGCATACAGGAGGCAGCCAATCATTGCTCTCTCATCAATGTTTCTATTTCTGTTTCCCTCTCCCTTCCTCTCTCTCTCAAATCAATAAAGAAAAAGAAAAAAAAAATTTTTTTAAAGGATGAATAGGCTTAAAAAAAATAAAATTTCAAGTGCAAAGTAGGCTGTAGAAAACCATAAATCTGATAATAGCCTTTTAAAAATTTTATTTTATTTTTACATCACCATTACAAGAATAAGATTTTAATGGGACCAATACATAAACTACAACTTGAGCAAGAAGTCCTCATGAAGCCTTGATGAGATTAGATTTCCTCTGCAATTGTAACTAATTGCAGGAGACAAAGGTGAGTTTTAATCAGCAAAGAAAGGTAAGTAGTACATAATTTCTCTGGATAAGAAAGAAAGATAGCATTATAATCACTCAGGCAGTTTCTGTAAGTACAAGTGTGGCAAGTGACCCCTGAAATAGCCACTCCTTTTGGCTCCTGAACAGGTAGATGCTATGTTTCTAGATTTTCAGTGTCTCACAATAGAATATAGCTTAAATTAAACATTACAAGGTCTCTCATGCTAAAATGTCTTCAGATTTTAACAGGGCTAAATTTTACCTTACCATAGCTTATTCATTAAAATAACTTTTATTGAAATGCATAGTTGTGATATTAATAATAATGATTATTTTCATTTGGAACAAAAATCAAAACGAGGAAAGTTTATTAAGTATTACTGTCAAAACACATACCTTTATAAGTGAAGTAAAATTGTATTATTTTCAACTCATTTTGAACATCAAACATCAAAGTTGTCTTGCTAATAATCTTTCACAGAGTTAATTTTTTTCTCTAAAATGTACATATTTTGGGAAAGAAGAAGTTACCAGAGAAATGTTTATGTACTTCTCTATAAAATAATTTTTGTGAGATAATAGTCATCTGTTTTATCACAAAGACAACAGACGTTAAGTATGATATACCATTACAGAGCTATAGGAACTACCAAGTAGAATGAATATAATATTAAATACTTTAAATCTAAAATACAGAAAGATAGCAAATTTACTCATATTAAAATGTGAGCATAAAAAGAAAAATAGTAAATTAAAAATCTCATTTCTCATAAGGCCAAACTCCAAGTAAGAAAGATAGCTTAGCAATTGACAAATAGTTCAGTATTTTCTAGGTTAACAGTCTCATTTTTGGTTTAAACACTGAACCTATTGAAAGTTTCTTTTCTTGAGATTTGATTTCACTAACTCTTCAGACCAATGTTCTTTCACATTTTATCCTCTTTCTTTTCCCCCACTCCCAAGATGGTGTGTGTGTCTGGGAAGGAGAGTGTGTTTAGCAACAAGGCAGCAGGCAACCCTGAGGTAGAATCAGGACTCTCCTGGTCTGGCCTTTAACCTAAGATGCTGTCTGAAGGCGAAGTCATCACAGATAAATGGTTTCTTCTCTTCATTATGTAAGTAACCCTTGAACCCCTATTCCTCCAGACTTGTTTTTAATATGTCAAAAAAAGTTTAAAATTCTTGTTTTCTCAAACTCTGAATTTGCAAAATTATAATTTGAATTCCATCTGTTAAATACAATTTATAATCATCCTTCACCAAATCTACTACCTTCAGATTAATAGGAAACAAAGTAATATTGACAAACCACAGAAGAAAAACAATACGTTTAATATATTTTCTTTTCTTTTTAGTTTTTAAAAATGTGTTTTTATTACATTTTAGAAAGAGAACAAGGGAGAGGGAAAGAGAGAAAGAGAAACATTAAGATGAGAAGAAGATCAATCAGTTGCCTCCTTTACATACCCCAACCTGAGGAGAACCCGCAATTTGAGTATGTGCCCTGACCGAGAATAAAACCACTGACCTTTTGTGCATGGGATGATTCTCAGCCAACTGAGCCACACTGGCCAAGACACATTTAATATATTTTCAAAAGTGAAGATAATTTGGGTTATAAAATAATTAAAATAAATTGAATCTTAATAATAGTCCCCTTAATTATTTAATGGATTTGTTTACCTAAGAAACATGTAACAAGTCTTCATATGTTCTAAATAATGTTCTGTGCTGTGGAACTACATTAAAGAAGCTCTGGAGTACATCAGATAAACAGACAAACTCCTGCCTTGTTTGAGCTATTTTCTTATGAAAATAGTTGTTAACCTTATTATTTCCCATGGCTTCCAGTATCATCAACATTCTGTCAACTGCTAAAAAGCCAAGAAGAAAAAGAGGAAACAGTGAAGTAACCAATATGTTACCAATATCTACACTTGGATTAAAGGATCAAAGAATGGAGATAGAATTGGCAGCTATCGGATGCAGGGACTCACCATAGGGGAAGCTAGAATTACAGCCAGTCTGTGGTGTGGTAGCTGGAACAAAGGGTAATTAGTGACCGCTAGAAACGTTATTGATGGCAAACGGAGATGGGGAGAAATACCCATGATTCTCCACTCTTTCACTTTCTATTTCTCACCAGTGTCTGCCACCAGCCAAACCAGCGTGAGATGCTGGGCTGGCAGCGATGAGCCCACTTGGGATGCAGAGCAGAGCAAGAGGGATAGGAGTGTATCTGAGAATAAACAGACAAGGTTGGCACAAATACCAAACTTATATCTCCAGTCATTATTGTCCTCCTGAATTTCAGATTTCAATACTCAAATGCTTTGGGACATTTTCCATAATGAAAGACACATTATGCCAAATATAAAACAATCAGACTTTGATTCTTGCCAAACACACACACACACACACACACACACACATACACCAACAAAGCTAAAGTAACTGAAATGTGACCATTTATATTTCCCCAGTACACTGAAAATTGCATCAATTATCACAGTTGCTCAACATTGTTAGGGTGCATCTTTCATTGTTCTCCTACCTTGACCTCCTTTCCCCTGACCCCATCTGTTTCACATATAAGTCCTATTTCTGAAACATTCTGGGTCTGCCTACGTTCTCTTGATTTCCATTTCCATAGCTAACACTCTAGTCTAAGCCACCATTATATTTATCCTGGATTTTTGCAATATCTCCTAACTGCCCTGCTGTGGTAGACTGCAGTTTTTCAAAGCTGTCCATATCATAATCTCTTATCTCCCACAATTTTTTGCCATGTGACTTGACTACATCCCTATCAGGAGTTGAAATCCATTTCTCTACCCACTAGAATGTGGGAAGGACTGTCACAGTTTTGACCAATAGAATAAAGTAGATATGACACCAACTCAGTACAAAGGCTTCTGTTTCTTGCCTCTTGAAGCCAGGAGTCATGTAAGAAATGTACCGCCCTGGCCAGGTAGCGCAGTTGGTTGGAGCGTCAACCCAACATGTCAGGGTTTTGGGATCAGTCTCTGGTCAGGGCACACAGGAGAAGCAACCAATGAATGCATAAATGGGTAGAATAGCTGATCGGTGTTTCACTCTCTCTTTCTCTCTCTCTCTAATCAATCAATAAAATAATAATATATAAATAATAATAATAATAATAAAAGTGTACCTACCAGAAACTAGGAGGCTGTGAGATGCCCAAGCCATCTGGAGATTTCCTGGAGCATGAGACCATCTCTATAGAGAAAGCAGCCAGGAAGCACTGCAGGGCCAACTATGTTGATGAGGAAGCTGTCTTGGAGCCCCAGTTGCGCAAATGAGTCCCTCAAACTGCTAGTTATAGAGTTATCCTAGAATTCATCAATTCCACGTCTAGATATCTACCCAATAGAAATAAAAGTGTATGTTCACACAAAACCTTGTATAAGAATGTTCATAGTAACATTATTCATAATAGGCAAAAAGTAAAAAAAATCTGAAAGTTAGTAAACTGAGAAATGGATACACATAGACATGGAATATTATTCAGCAATAAAAAGAAATGGAGTACTGATACATGCTATAATATCTATGAACCTTGAAAAATATTATGTTAAGTGAAAGAAGCCAGTCATCAAATACCACACATGGTATGGCCTCACTTCTATAAAATGTCCAGAAAAAAAGAGCTATAGAGAAAGAATACACATTAATAGTTTCATTAATCAAGGTGGGGTGTGTGTGTTAGTGGAGGAGGGTAAGTGGGTGGTGAGAGAGAATGGAAAAATTACTAATGAGTAAAAGGTTTCTTTGGAGATGATTTAAATAGTCTAAAATTAAAATGATTCATAAATCAGTGAATATACTAAAAACTACTGAATTTAAACATTAAATGGGGAATCTATATAGCATGTAAATTATAACTCAGTAAAGCTGTTAAAAAAAACAAAAAACTCTAATAAGATAATGTCAATCCCTTATTAAAACCCTTCTTTGACTTTGCGATTACTCAGAATAAACTACAAAGTTTTATCCTGGGCCTAGGATCCTAATAAGAAACCCTTGTGAAGTTACCACCTGGTCTACTATTCTGATCTTAGCTTTTGCAAATCTTCCAAAAGTCTGCTATGTTTTAGCTATGGTGGCTTTATCCAGTTCTTCCTATAGCGTGAGTTTCTTCTGTTTGTATGGTAGTCACAGCATCCCTGTACCTATACCTGAGAACTATACCCCAGGTCTCCATGTGCTCACCTCCTCCTACCCCTTTGGGTTTCAGCTTAATATTACTTTGTTAGGCAGATTCACTCAATCAGAATAGTCCACTCGTTTGTCTTACAGAACGCTTTTGTCTTCATGGTACTTCTAACACTACACATTATTAAGTTGGTGTTATTTATTTCCTTGTGATGTCCTTTTCTCCCACTAGGAACTGAGCTCCATGAAGAGTTGAAATGCAGTATCTTGTCATCACTTTGCAGCACCTGAAAGAGTGTTCGAAGTAAATGCTTGCTAAATGTTTATTGAGGAATTCTTTACACTCAATTATCTTCTTGTAGTTATGATCATGGGGAAAATGACGGGTTTTCAAAACATTTATATGTCCCATAGTTTGTGTGCTTACCTTGAGGAAAACTCAGGCTGCCTCTGAAACAGACCAGAGCTGATGCTCCATCCTGTTGTTACCATGCCAGTCTCACAGGTGTTCCCACTGCTACAGTAACAATATAAATACCTTGTCAATTATTTTATAAGTATTTACACTTTCTATTTTTATTATTTATGATGTATAATTATAAAGAATGGGCACATAACAGGAAATCAGGAAACCAAAATTCTTGCCTAGATTTTGCCCCCAAAAGGATCAAGTCACTCATCTGAGTCTATAAAATATTAAACTTTTTCTAGACAATTTCTAAATTTCCTTATTGTTCCAACATAAAGATAATGGGCTATAGGAGCCAGCCAGGTATCTATCTAAGAAGCTCTAGGTCTGTATCTTCATTGTTGTTCCAGATTTAATCTACTTGCTTCCCTGATTTGCTTGGGATGATTTTTTACCTCATGCTCCACATTTGTATGAGAAATTTCACATGTTGAACTGATCCACAACCTCATGACCCTCTCTTGCCAGGCCAGTTCATCCCACTTTTACAACTGATATTGGGGACCTTTCTGTCATCCCATCTTCTCCATTCACCTTCTGTCCTGGGGATACCCATCAGCATCCAAGGTGTTAGCTCAGCTCTGGCTCACCAGGCTGCTCTGAGAGACTGTATACTGCACAGGTGTGAGTGGTAATGTTTCTCCTTAAACATCCTACAAGACCTTCATATTTGTATATAATGCTCTGCAATATAATATATAATATAATATAATAATATAATATAATATAAATAGTTGACCCTTAAACAACATGATTTGAACTGCAAGAGACCATTTATAACTTTTTTTTTGTTTCAATAAATACCTATACTGTTCTCAATCCTCAGTTGGGAGTCTTCAGATGATGAGGGATGAATATATGCATTGATTTATGTAGGTGACTTTAACCATCCATGGTTGTTTGTATCCATGGGGATCTTGGAACCAATCCTCTATGGAAACCAAGGAACAACTAAGTTTTGGAGGAGTCATAGGTAATACTCAAATTTTTGACCACATGGAGGTCTGTACTCTGAACCCCTTGGGATGTTCAAGAGTCAACTGTACATATATTTGTAGTTATTGATTTACTTGTGTACCTGTTCTTGAGACATTGGGACTGGGACAATATTTTGCCTTATCTATTGCCATTTTTATCATAGTATCTGCAATGAGATGAGTGATAAGAATAATATATAAATTTATTTATTGCTTAGTGTCATCATGCTTTTCATCTTCACAATAGCTTTATGACTTAGGTACTATTATGATTTAGGTAATATCCCAATATTCCAGACAAGAAACAAAACCCAGAGAGAATAATTCATTTGCCTAATGTCACAGAATTCACAAGAAGCAAGCTGAGATTTCAGTTCAGAGAAGTTGACTCCAGGCCCATTAGACTATGCTATATTGCATTCAATTGATGCTTACTAAATGTAGAATAAATTAATAGATTCTAAGAACCAAATGCTACAAGGTGGTTAAAAATTTGACTATAATCAGAAAGTCTTTGACTTCCCGACCTAATAACTGTATGAATTTAAATAAATTGTCTCATCTTTTGGGGTCTTTTTGCCTTCATTGCTAATGTGGATAAATAGTACGTCAACTGTTTTTAGAATTAAATGACATAACTTCCAAAAGGTCATATCACAGCACAGTGAGTGGCATTTAGTTTGTAATTGTGTCAGTTAAAGTCAATAAATATCTGAATTATTCTGTATAAGCTTAGTTATTCTGCATTAAACAGAAACACCAATATCTCAGTTGCTTAAAATAACTTCACTTTTTACTCATGTTATATGTGCATCATAGGACCAGGCTGAGGGAGGATCTTTGTGCTGGAATGTAACAGGTCACCAAGAGAGGAAGGAGAGAAGAAAAAGAATTAGGGGCCAGCTTTTAAGTATTTGCTCCCTGGGAAAGACATTTATTACTCTATTCACATATCTGGGTCTAAGTAGGTCATCTCGCTATGTCTATCATCATAAGGTTGGGTAAGTTTCCATCTTACCATGTGCTCGGAAAGTGAAAATAAGAAATATTAGTTAAGGGTGGAAATGTCTATCACAGTATTCAACATATGTTCACTATCCTTATTTTTTATATAACTATTATTTTCAAAAGGTCTTATATAACTGAATTGTTAGGGAAATATATCATATTCAATTCAATTTAGAAAATTGTTTTTGAATCATTGTCATGTGAAAACATTAGGGTTACCTCAAGGAGAACCAGAGTTCTGATACTCAAGAAGCTTATATTGATATGATGCAGATGGATTTGTATATATTTAATATTGGAGATACAAAATAAATGGGCAGGATGCTTTTATAAATAAAATAATCTTGGGTCACAAACAATGCAGTAGTAAATTCCAACTGAAGAAATAAAGATCCACACAGATGACATCCCAAGTAAATTATACTAAATGATTACCATCCATCAGCGACGGGTGGAGAAGATGGGAAACTCTCACAGGCAAGGAGACAGGAGACAAAGGCAGAGCCCTGTGGAAGTGCTAGGGACCAAGTTCAACCCTGACACAGGGTGTAGACATCTTGGAAAACAGAACTGGGCCTTTTGGAGCACTGCGGATACTATGCTATGAGAGCATGCTGTGTTCTTTGGGAAATTAAGACCCATCTGAGTTTAGATCAGGGGCATAGATCATCTGTATTTTAGAAAGGTGGATGTGTAATTGTCATTTATTTTTCCCCCGGGGGGAAGTGGGGAAAAGTTTCTCCATACAAGGATACATTGATGAATTTCCTCCAGAAGTATAAGAAATGAAAAGAAGAACTATCAAAAAAAGAGTAAAATGGCAGTGTAATCCAGGCTAGGTGCTAAGTTCGTTAGAGCATGGTCTCATATACAAAAGGATGAAGGTTCGATCCCCGGTTGGGGCGATACGGAAGGCAACCAATTGTGTTTCTGTCTCACATCAAAGTTTCTCTCTCCCTTTCTCTCTTTCTAAAATCAATAAAAACATATCTTCAGGAGAAGATTAAAAAAAACAAAGAGCAATGTAGCTGTGGAACCCATAGTAATGGTGACCAGTTGGCTATAATTGTTAAGAACAGAGGAACAAATTGGATATGGCAGTAGGATTCTTAGAACAGAAGAAGAGGTAACTGGTGGTATCATCTAACTGAGGGTTTAAAAAGAGGGGCGTTGTAATGAAGAAGTAAGTTTGATTAGCATAATAGGAGTGAGTTAGAGGTATTTTTAGAAATTTCACATGTGAACCTGTTCAGAAATTAGCTAGGGAATTCAAGCACAAAAAGACGACAACAAACAAACAAAAACAAAGAACAGAAAAGTCAGAGAGAAAGATTGTGTGTGCATTGAAGTGGATGGGAAATTAGGATCAAAGGTCACCGCAAAATCATATACAAGACATGTTTATGGAGAAGCTGGGCAACATAGCAATTAAAAGATTATCGGTGATTTTTTATATTTAGTTTTAGTTGAAGAATGAGATCAGAGGCTGCTGGCAGTAAAAACACAAGAGGAGTATTAAGGATTATGAAGTGGATTACGAATTCAAGAAGTTTGGCAGAGAGAGAAGTTAACACATTTCTCCACTGCTCTAAACCCTCCAGTCACTTCCAATCTTACTCCAGATGAAATATGACGTGCTTATCACAGCCGAGGAGCCTCTGCATCCTTTGGCCTTGCGTGAATTCTGTGAAATCATTTCCTCCACTCTCTCCTTGAGCTCCTACAGCTAACTGTAGTTACAAGGTATCCTGGTTATTTCTCCAGCAAACATAAAGCCCTTTGCCCTGTCTCGGGTCTTTGCAATTCCTGTAATTTCCCCAGTTATTTACATAGCGCTGCGGTGATTCTTTCTGAAAATGTCACCATCACACATAGACTTTTCACAACCACCCTGGAAGAGCCTGCTCTCCATCACTTACAGTCCCGCCTGCTCTTTCTTTTGAGCACTTATTACAACCTGACATATTAAAAATATGTTGTTGTTGTTGTTGTTTTTAATCCTCCTTTTCTGTCTTCTCCCTTTCGGAATGTCAGCTACCACGGAGCAGGCACTGCCTCTGTTTTGGCCGATGCTCTGTTCTCAGTACCTGGAGCAGTGTCTGCACTCACTCGGGGTTCAGTAAACAGTGGTGAAATGTATGAGTGAAAGTATGACAGTGTGGGGTTCTTAGAAAAAGGAAGTGAAGTAAATAACATATTTTTTCTTGAGAATATTTGTGTCTAGGACTCTGTGTGTCAGTGTGGAGGAAGAGACTGATGCCACCTTGTAAATAGGAGGTGGAGCAATGTTCTACAAAGGGGTGCACAGGCCAGGAATACAGCTCAGAAAGGAAGAGGGGAACATTTCCATCTGAAACTAAGGAAAGCAAAAGGATGGATACAAAATAAATTCTGAGGAAGAAAATCGGAAGCCTCGGTTTTTCAACTGTGGAGAAGAATTCAACATGAAACAGGCTAGAAGGAAAGGTAGTGCAAGGCGAGAGGAGAACCAGGGAGGGAACCAGGCCACAGTGCCGCCGGGACTGAGAAAACCTGGGGCCCCTTGAAGTCAGTTCACAGGGCTCCTCCCTCTTCCTTATACTTGAAATTGTTGTCAGTGAAATCATCTTTCCAGAACAGATCCATTTGAACCATTTAAAATAAAAGTTTATTCTACTAAGTTATTCGGGTATAATTTAATTTTGTTGAGATAAGCTAGTATGGAATTTCAGGATATTTTATCTATCTATCTATCTATCTATCTATCTATCTATCTATCTATCTATCATCTATCTATCTATCATCTATCTATCACCTATCATCAACCTACCTACCTACCTAATCTTATCTATCATCTATTATCTATCTATCTATCTATCTATCTATCTATCTATCTATCTATCTACCATCTATCTATCAACTCACAGTATGTATGTATGCATGTATATATCAAGATCTATCTTGATATCATCAATAGGTTTTTGGAAACTGTGACTTTAAGCAAAAGGATATATAACTGAACCAATTCTACCTTAGGCTGATTGATATAACCAACTGTTAAGTTTCTACAGCATATTTCTGGTCGCATAAACATCACTAAACTTTGAAACAAAGGCCTCAATCATTTCTAATATCAAACATTGAAATAAGGGTGAAAGATGAAGAAAAACAAGGAAGATAATTCTTTTCCAGCTCATTTATTCCAGTTCATGGTAGTGGGTGCCAGGGGCCTATCCTGGTGACTCAGGGTACCAGGCAGGAGCCATGCCTGGACAGGGTGCCCTTCCTTCACCAGGGGCACTGGCACCCACACCCACAATCACTCAGATTGGGACAATTTTGACACGCCCACTCACCTCACGTGCACATTGTTCAGATGTGTGAAGAAAGGAGGTGCCTGGAGAAAACCCACACAGACATGGGAAGAACATGAAAACTCCACATAGAGAGGTAATCTGGCTAGAAATAGATTTTTCCCCTCATCAATGTCATATGACAATGACATAGAATGAAACAACATTATTTTAAGACCTGCTGTGTGTACATATATGTATACTTGTACATATATGTAGCTATATGCGTGTATATATTCAATATAGTAGATAGTATGAGCTGAGTTTTGCTTTCCTTAGAATTATCTGGTGGACTTGCAAGAATCTAGCATCTTTCTCTCTTGACACTGAATTTTCCATGTGAGCCTTCATCATCTGTTCAGAAAGAAGGCTGTTGTTTACATTTTAATAGGAGAAACCACAGAATATTTATCCCCACTCTGATGATCCAGCTGCTTAATTAGATATTGTCATGTCTTCAAACTGGCATTAAATCAAATGACCACAGCACTTTTCTATCTGTAAAGTAGTACCTGCACATAAAAAAGAAAAGGGAGGCAGGTCATGAAGAACATGGATGTTACCCTGATTTCACTACCCAGTGTAATTGTGTGCTAGTTTTATCATTGGCGCTTTTCTTTCAACTGATTTCTCCACATATATGTCCAATTGTAAAGTATTTCAGCTGAGAATGTATACAGGTTTATAGTCTTTTGTTTTTTACATTTTCTGTCATTACCATTTTGTCAGGCAATTAAATGCTTTTGGAAAAAGTTTTTTTTTTTTTTTTTTTCATAGCTGCATAACATTCCATTTTTGGCATTTATTTAACCATTATTCTATTTGGGAACCTTGCTTTTGCTTTTTGTTATAAGTATTAGCACAGAATTTATTCCACATAAATTCTTCATCTCATAAGTTTTAAAATTCTTTGAAACATGATCATTGTTTCTGTAAAAGATTATCATTATTACTATTGCTAAAGTTTATTTTTAAAACCAATATATCAGACAGAACATAGAATACTAATATGTAATTATATATTTATATATTGATGCTGATAGTGTCTAAAATGCTGTGTTTTGAGTTGTTACATTATCTTACCCAAATATTTATAGTTGTGAATTTTCATAAATTGACATCCTGACTATGTTATATTATGCACGTATTAAACCCAGTAAAGCTAAAAGAAATAAATGTTGTACCATGTGTTCTTGGATACATTAACTTAGAAATAACACTAAATTTTGTATTTGGGTCACACGTTTTATAATGATTATGCAGACCTGTATTATTATAAATTTTGTTGCAATAGTGGGTAATAGTCATCAAGCCCAGTAGTCAGACACAGGGAATTACTTTGAAAAAAAATATTTTTTAGCACAAGTAATTTTTTTGTGTCAAAATATTCCCTGGTAGTACTAAAACTGACATTATAAGACTTTTAAAATATACCTTAAAAATGAAATACATTTATGTGAAAGATTTCTTTTTCCCTGGGCAGAAATATCCTGCCCTGTTGCATTTCAAGAGCTATTTCTTTTGTTGTTCTTGTTCCAGGAACATAAGTGCTCCTGAGTAAATGGATAATGTTGGTTGAGAGACGAGCAGAGAGGAGAAATCTCATGTGTTTCTATTTGGAATTCATCAATGGCATCTGCTGATATTCAAGGCAGACAAAGTTGCTTAAAATGCAGACTTTTTGCTGTTCCCACCACAGTCGATATCTCACATCTTTCATGTTTTAAAGGCTGATTTTACTGTAAATCTTCTGACATTCCTCAGGTGATAAACAACTGGCTGTAGGGACCGGACCATTTCAAGTAACGCGGCATCTACATTTCTATGATGAAGATCTATTTAAACTAAAATGGACTGTATTTCTTATATAATAGCAGGTAAAGAAAGGAAGAATGACGATCATTTTTGTCACTTCTGCTGCCGAATCTAGGATGGTGCTAGCACAGAGACAGTGTTCAGCTTGTTTAGTGTCATTTTCCTGTGTGTGTATTTCTCACCAGAACTTAAAATGCTCTTCCTAGAGCAGACTAGTGTGAATAAAAGAAGGCCTTTCAAATATATGTTTCTTCTTCTTGAATCACTTACCTTCTAGTTGAAGGCACATGTTGTTTACAACATTTACTAAATCTATAATTTTTTACTAAGAAAACAGAATGTAGGAAAAATTAATATAGTCTTAAAGAGTAATAATATGTAAAATAATTTGTTAAATATGTATATATATAACAAATTATTATACATCATATATATGAAAATCAGGAACTTAGATAAAATGGACAAATTCTTTGAAGAAATATAACAAAATATTGACACAAAATGAAATAAAAATTCTGAATTGACAATTAAAATAATTGACAAAAGATGTAAGATAACCACAGTGAAAATTTAAAAACATTGTTTAGATGAATTATATAAGATCTAAACAAATCACAGAAATTGAATTCACTTTTTAAAGCTTTCATGTAAAGGTATCTCCAGGCCCAGAGGAGTTAATTCGTGATTTCTAGTAAACATTTCTATTGCACATAGACACTGTCAGAAAAGAGAAGGAAGAAATACTAGAAAGTGTTTTACTCATAAGCCTAATAACAAAAACTAAAAAAGACATTACAAAAAAATTGCAAGTTAATATTTTAATAAATAAATAAATAATAAAATATTAGTAAATTAAATATAAAATATATATTAAAAGATAATAGATTGTAAGTATTTAGAATTATCACAGGGATACACATTTAACAGTCAAAATCAATCATTTAATTTACCATATCAGAATGAAGGATAAAAACCACATGATTCTTTCAAAAGAAGCAAAAAACAAAAAACAAAATTGACAACTTTCTACATACATTCATGATAAAAGCTTTCCCCCAAAAGTCTTCTGTTAATAACATAATTAACAGTGATTGTGATAGCTAATTTTATGTGTCAACTTGGCTAGGCCACAGAGTACACAAACATTTGGTAGAACATTATTTTGGATGTTTCTATGAGAATGTTTTTAGAAGAGGTTAACACTTAAATTGGTTGATTTGAGTAAAGCTGATTGACCTCTGGTAAGTTGAAGTCCTGAATAGAAAAGGGCAGCCTCCTCTGAGGAAGAGACAATTCTTCAGTAGACTGCCTTCAAACTTCATCTGCAACATTGGATTTTCCTGGTTCTATAGCAGATAACCTTTAGACTCAGACTGGAACGTTGGCTCTCTTGGGACTCCAGCTTAATGGCTTTCAGATTGGAAATGCAAATTTGAGTTTCCTGGGTGTCCACTTTGCTAGCTTTCTCTGCAGTATTTGTACTTGCCAGAGTCTTCACATTCAAATCAGCCCATTTCTTATAACAAACCTCTTTACACACACACACACACACACACACCCTATTAGTTCTGTTTCTCTGGAGAACGCTAACTAGTGCAGTGATATAATAAATGCTTCCCCCATGAGATCAGGAAGGCAAGAATGGGATTTGCACTAAAAATCCCAGTCCTGCCCTGGCCAGTTTGGCTCAGCGGTTAGAGCGTTGGCCTGCGGTCCGGAGAGACCCGGGTTCGGTTCCCGCTAAGGGCACGTACTTCGGTTGCAGTTTGTCCCCGGCCCTGGTTGGTCGTGCGGGTGGCAGCCACTCGATGTGTCCCTTCACATCGATGCTTCTCTCTCTCCCTTCCTCTCTCTCCCTCCCACTCTATCTGTACAAAAAGTGGAAAAATATCCTCGGGTGAGGATAAAAAAAGAAAAAAAAAAAAAAAAAAAATCCCAGTCCTTGTAATAACGTAAGAAAAGTAATAAAATTCAAAATATACAAGTAAACTTCATCTTTTCAGAAATGACAAGATTGTTTTCATGGAAAATGCTAAGGACTATACACTACTAAAACAAATAAGTGAATTACCAAGGCTGCAAGACAAAGGCCAATATAATTAATCAGTAATATATTAGCAGCAAAAAACTAAAAAATAAAATCTGCTGTAGCATCAAAACACATAAAATAGGAATAAGTTTAACAAAAGATATATGAGGCATTCCCTGAAAATTTCAATTGTTGCTGAGAGAAATTACAGAAGATATCAATAAATGGACAACTAAATATTGTTAAGATAGAAATTCTTCCCTAATTGCAATTTCAGTCATATACTTAGAGCTTTTTTTTACAGAAATTGTCAATCTGATGGAACATTGTGTAAGAAAATACAAATGATCTAGAATGGTCAAAGCATGTTCAGAAGGAAGAACTATACTGTAAGACAGCATAATCTTAAGATTTATTCTATATAATTCTCTAATAATCAAGATAATGTGGTACTGATGAGAGGACAGACATTATAGATCAATGAAACTCTAGCGAATCCAGAAATAGACCTACACATATATGGTAAAATGTCAAAATAATTTAACAAGTAAGCAAAGTCCTTTAAATAAGTAGTGTTAGAACAACTGGATATTCATAGAAGAAAAAAGGGAACATGAACCTTACCTCATACCATATACCAAAATTCAGTTTAAATAAATGAAATATTTAAATAGAAAATCTAGACTTGTCTACAATAAAACACAGAACTAAAATTTCGCACTTTGAAGTAGTCAGTGACTGCTTAGAACACAAAAGCACAATTTGAGAAGAAAAACATATAAGTTGAGCTTTATAAAAATTGATAACTTGGCCCTGGCTGGTTTGGCTTAGCGGTTAGAGCGTTGGTCTGCGGTCTGAAGAGACCCAGGTTCGGTTCCCGCTAAGGTCATGTATCTCGGTTGCAGTTTGTCCCCAGCCCTGGTTGGGTCGTGTGGGTGGCAACCACTCGATGTGTTCCTTTCACGTCGATGTTTCTCTCTCTTTCTCTCCCTTCCACTCTATCTGAACAAAATATCAAAAAATGTCCTCGGGTGAGGATAAAAAATAAGTAAATAAATAAATAAATAAATAAATAAACAAATATCAATAAAGAAAAAAACATTTTAAAAAAATTGATAACTTGTTATTTCAAAATTCAGTATTAAGACAAAAAGAGGTTAATCAAAAGAAGAGAGAAAATATTCACAATACATTTATCTTATAAAGAATTTATATTAAAAATGTAATTAATCTTTATAAATCAATAATACACAAATAACTATAAAAATAGGTGAAAGATTTGAATCAATATCACAAAAGAAGATACAAAATAATTAACAAGCACATGAAACAATGAATCACATAAAAATATGCATGAATCATCAGGAAAAATGTAAATTAAAGTCATATGGGAAACCACTACTCATCATTAGAATGGCTCAAATTAAAATGTTAAATATGCACAAGGGTATAGAACAATTGGATCTCACATGCACAGTTTTTGGCAAATCAGAGAATTACTTAAATGTTTAAAATACACCTACTTTATGATCTAGCCATTTTATTTCTAGGTGTTTATGCACTGGAAATTAAAGCAAGTATTCACAGAAATGCTTGTACGTGAATGTCTATTGCAACTTTATTTACAATTTAAAATCTGATATATCCAGAAGTGAATGGGTTAAAAAAAATTCCGTTCTTGTAATGGAATAATTCTCAGCAATAAAAGAAGCAAATTACTGATGCATACAACAACGTGGATGACCTGAAACTCATTTCCCTGTGTGAAAAAAGCCAGACAGAAAATAATACCTACTGTAAGACTCCACTTAATTAAAATTCTAGGAAATGCAAACTAATGGATTGTAAGTAAAAGTAGATCAATGGTTGCCTGGGGCTGAGCAACAAAGGAAGGTGGACTGCAAACAAGGCATGAGGATGTTTGGGGGTGACAGAAACATTCTTCACCTTATTTGTAGAGGGGTTTCACAGGTGTATATGTCTATCAAAATTTAAATAGATTTATACTTTAAATGGATGAAGTTGTATGCAAATTAAAATTAAAAGCAATGTTAAAAATGGAAAGAAATAAATTGTCAAATAAAATATATGTCCAAAAGACTAAATGTTCTTGTAACTATGAAAACGATTTTAAAATGTCGGTAACAACATTTTTTAAAATGCTATAAAATGAATAACTTAATAGATACTGGTTTATTTAGAAAGATCAAATCTATGTAAATGTACACACACAAATAAATAAAACTGAAAGAATATTTAAGATATCTTTCATGGTATTTTTGCTACTTTTTTTGTGAATTCCAAACATTTTACATAAGAGAAATGTCCCTTTTGTTCTAAAACTTCATTTAAGTGATGTTGATACAGTAGACGGGCAAAGATCCAGGGAATTTCTATGACTCTTTTCACTTTGCTGTGTCATGGTTCTTCTGAAGAGACTTGTCTAATGAGCTTCCTGGAAGTCAGATGAGGAGAAGAGACACCAGTAACAGTCATCACCTGCTACTCTAACAGTATTGAAGTTGTGGTTTAAAAAGGACAAAAAAAAAGAAGAAGGGCAAAATACACAATAATGGTATTAAACACTGACGAGTCAAGGAAAGTTATTATTATTGCGATTACTGCTCATATACCAATTAGTGTAACCAACAGTATAGTATTTCAGATGAAATAAATAAAAGATGCTGATATACACTAAAAGGTCATTGTACTTCAATTTGCTCTATATGGATAATTGTTAGAGTTACAAAAGACTTTATAAATTGTGGGCCCAAAATCTTATTTTGCAGATTAAAATGGTAAACACAACAGGTATTTGTTTAGGATTATACACCAAGTTTGGGCAGAAATAAGACTAATGCTTTTTAGAGCTAGACTGCTTTCTTGTTTGTTTGTTTTTGTTTTTTATTAAATCATAGATTTCATTCATCTCTGGAATCTTAAGTATTAATTTTAAGTAAACTTTTCTGTTTTTCTTCACTCAAAAAGTCAGGAAGGGTGTCATTTTTGATTCATTACTTACATATCTTTTAATTCCTAAATTACAGAAAACAAACCAAAATTGTTGTTTTTTCATGTGATTACTAAGGTTCCATTTATATTAAAGTAAATCCTCTTTTTAAAGTTCCTAGTCAAATGAACTGTATCACTGTTAAATCATATCTAAAGTATAACTTGACTCCCATAATCATGGTAACATACTCAAATAAATTGGGTTTGCAAAATGTGTTAGAGAAAAAATCCTTTTTAATTTTAGCCTCTAGATTTCTCAGCCTTTTCTTTCTAGTGGTATAATATGAGGTCATAACATGGCAAAAAATAATTATTTCTCTTTGATATTCACTATTGAAAAATAATCTCAAGAGCTTTTGTGTATTTTCACATGTGCTTTAACTAAAACAGTTTGGTGTTGACATTCTAATCATACATTCAAGTGATTGTCATCATTTTCTTAACAAAACGTGTTGATCTTAAATCTCCTTGGAGTTCATGTCACTGTGCGAAATTACCCTGTTTACCCTGGTTAGCGTGAACCTGCACGTTCTGATCAAGGGCAAGAAATTTCTCCTACTTCGACTGAATAAAATGTCAATGTTTTCACAATATTTTAGAAATCTTTTGTAAACAGTGGAATTCTACAGACAAGTTATAGCTGATGCACTCTCTTCATGACATCACAGTTAATGCTTGATTGTGGTCATAAGTCTAAAATTAAGTGTTGCTATTGTAAGAGACAGATAATTTTAGTTAGAGATTATAGGGTTTATACGCAGTAGGTGGTCCTGGATATTTAATTCCACAATACATGTTCTAACATTTCCTTGCTATTAAGGTTCTTTTTTCTACAACTGAAGCAACACTGCAGCTAAAATATTAAAATGACTAAAGATGGGTCCTTCCACAAAAATTGGTAAATGGAATATTTAAATGATGCAGTTTTCCCATGGGGGCTTTTTTCACTTAAAAAATGTGGCACTCCAATTTCTGCAGAAATATTTTTGGAGGAGTATAATTGACATACTGTCTCTCTCTCCAAAATCATAGGTACACCTTCTTCCAAATTTCCAAATTAATGTATTTCATAGTATATATTTTTATCCAGTTTAGTTGATTTAAAAAGACCAGTAAGAACTATAAACTAAAAATATAATTTCAAATAGCAAATAAATATATTTAATCAGATATTTCTTAATAGCTACCTTCAGCAGTTGGTACTTTTTAAATTAAAATTTTAAGACCCTGAATTTCTAGAATTTTAAAACCCATGAAATAAACTGTGATTGTTCATAATTAAGTTACTCTTTTTAAGAAAATAGCTTAAGTTAAAAGCCACTAAGACAGTGATAACTACTAAAGTGGTGGTGGATGTGTGTGTGTGTGTGTGTGTGTGTGTGTGCGCGCCCTCGATAAATTTTATAATATTCCATTGCTTTTTACTTTCTCTTGGATCCTTTTTTTTTGAAAGAAAAATACAAGTTCACTAAGCATTAGGGATCCTTCATATAAATCACAAATAAAGTTTATCTACTGATCTCTACCTGTGTCCTGTTATCGACTTAGTTTCAAAGAGTTCATGCCTTCTGTATGTCTTAAGCATAAATATTTACATGACTCATGTTTACTTGTGGTTCTAGTTGCTGTCTCCGTTGTTCAATTATCCAACCCAGCCTTCCTCTGGAATTCATTTTTTAGCAAGCAGTAAGGCAAATTTCAACATGATGAGGCTTCTTCCCCAAATATGCAAAGTTGTGATTTTCCAGCTGTTAAGAAAGTTCAGATAAAAAAAAAATATATTCTTAGGAAGGCCTCTGGAAAAGGTAGTAATCATGAGATTGTGCAGGAATTTCTAAATATTTAGGAAATGCTCCTTCACAGAGTTAAATGTTGGAAAGTGGTGTGTTGATCAAGTAGTTTGAAACATTGTTCCCATCACTTAACATTATGTTTACCCTGTTTCTTAAAGAACTCTTGCTTTCTATAGAGTCTGTTATTGAGAAAAAACCTATAGGAACTTACTGGGTTGTTAGACTCATTTCAGAAGGTTATGACTTTTCTATACCTATAATTTACATCTGCCTTTTTCTTTTCCCTATTTAACTTGGTGAAGTGTGTTTCAAGATTTTTCATGGCTGCCCTGGCCAGTTTGGCTCAGCAGTTGGAGCATTGGCTTGCGGACCAGAGAGTCCCAGGTTCGGTTCCTGCTAGGGGCAAGTACAAAAAAAAATAAATAAATTTCATGGCCTAAGATTTCTTTGAAGAATTCCTCAGTGTAGTAGATCTTACTGAAACATCATTCACTGAATTAATTCTAGGACTTCAATGCTCCATACACAAAAAATCATCCAAGAAAATAAAGACATTTTTTTTTTCCAAGTTGGAAGACTTCTGGATAATCTTCCGAAACCATGTTAAATAGGTTGACTTCTATGTTTAGTCCTACTAGGAAGCTTTTTTTAATCCAAAGATAACCTCATTTATCCTTAAATTCTTAGATAACTAAATAGATATAAAGATGGGAGGGTTAGGTTTTTCTTTTAATCTCAAAAATCACACATTCAAATTTTTCTCTAGGTTCTTTTCTTAAGTCTTAGAATTGATTCTTTAAAAATGCACATGGCTACAAAAGGCTATTCAGGCATTGTACAGTGACAATGAAAATAAGTTAAACAAAAGACTACATATAGATATGAACCCACACATGAGGTGGAGATCAAAACACAGGGCCTAGGGTGGCTTTGATACTTTCTATATATTCTTGTCCTGAGAACAAACATGGACTTCCAATCTCACAGCTGCTGACCAGGCTTTCTCTGTAAATCAGATGCTACATTCATTCTATTCCACACTGAGTTATTTTGTAATTAAAAAAAAAATGTATTGCTAGATTGCTAAATATCAATGCTACTAAAATATGGTATAATTAATGAAAAATATAAATTAAACTTTGTGGGCATTAAGTGGCTTTTTGAGAGGAAGTACAAAAATGGAAATTTGACTGAGTGTAATAGCTGGGTTCTTCTGCAGTCATTTTAAATATTCATACATAATAGTTATTTTCTTATTATTGATGCAAACATAAGGTCTGGAGCTCTCTGACAGAGAGGTTTGTTTTGGGGGAAGTTTAAAAATATAAAAATGCCCTTTTTCCTATGGGGGGGGGGGGCAGAATTCACCAAATAAAATATTCCATTTTGAGGATGTTAAATTTCACAAAGTGAAAGTAAAGAGAACAATTTTAAATATTGATATATTTTTACTCTTCTTGTTAAATTATAGTATACTTGTGCTTTGATCACCTTTAAAATTTTTCTGTATAAAAATCAATTAATCATGAATAATAATAAATTAAGTAATTATCAAATAAATTTAATGTATATACCAAAATATTTGCTATTTTTTATTGGGTTCCTTAAGAATAATTTCTGTATCTGTCTTTAAGGTCAATAATTCATTTAAACAGCCCTTCATATTGTCTAGTCAACCTAGTTGTCTTTGTTTTGAAAGTTTAATTTTTCTACCTAAATTCAGTAAATGTATTCATTTTTTTAAATACAAGGAGATAAATCTCACTAACACACTGTTATGTAACTTCTGCCTACATTTCTGGGCTATGTTAAACTGTTTGAAAAGAAAATTATAGAAGAAAGTTAGTATGTTGAGTGTTGAAGTCTGACTTTAAATGAATCCCAAAGAGAGACAAAAGAGAACAGCAAAGCACACAACTTTAAGTATATTATCATGTATGTGAATTGCATTTTCATTGATTCAACAGCTATTGATTATGAACCAATTATGCGTCGGGTACTGTTCTAGATGCTGTGAAGACAGCAGTGAACTAAACATACCAAATTCTGTGTTGTCCTGGAATTTACATTTCATTTGCTTCATTGCACACTGGTTTAGATGCAGTCATCTTTTCACTGGTTCAGACGTAGGTCACAGGTGGTCTACAGGCTACTTAGCATCCGCAGGCATGTTTGTATTTTTAATAACCCAATATTCAGGACTTCTTCAGGACCATCGTAACATAGAGTGTGGTATTTATTAGGTTTGATATGAATCCCATCAATAACACTTCAAATATAGTTCTGAGGTAGAAGATTCTTAAACAAGGACATTGTTATTATACAAACTTTCACTTTGAAGTATATTAAACAATAGATAATTCAAGTTTTTACAATGAAGATACAAAAGAAATGAATTTCTCCAAGTTAAACATATTCTCCTCCAAAGGAAAAGCTCATCCCTACAAGATCTTTCTGTACTCATTCAAAGAATGTGTCCTGCCGCTCTTGGAAATCGTAATAGGGTAAATCACTTCTAATAGGAGCAAGACGCCTCCCAGGGGAACATCGGGTATGTTGCCGTCCCCAAAGGATTAAGACGTTTGGTCTAGTCACTTTTACTTGGATGCCTTCTTGAAGTCATACACCCAGAAATTTCAAGTGCAAAGACCGAATTACTCCGTTTTTTGCTCTCAGTGCTGCGGGAGGGCCCCAGCCTTCTCCTGCCGTCAGCGGCGAGGACTGCTTAGGCAATGGCTCTCCGTTTGGACACCCTGTTTATTCCTTTATGAGTTTTGTTACATTCCCTCACTTTTTCCAGTAGATTTTACTTAATCATATTATTTGCAGAAAATAATTTTAATGCATTGTCAATCTTACATTCATGTCATTCTCATTATATATTTTAAAGGGGAAATTGAATAAGGGAAAACTGTATGAAGAAGAAACTGTGTCACTCATCTCAACACTTTTTAGTGTGAAAATAAATTTATCTGATTTTAATCTAAATTTATTAGACTACAATATATTTAATCTAACGTGTCGCTTTTCTTGATTCCTCGGGGCTATGATGAACTCATCACAGCATCTGGATAAGGTAAGTAGAAGAATGTATGTGATTAAATAAAACACACATAGGCATCCATAACCATTCTTAATTACTACCAATCAGAAAAGTAATTAAACTAAACCTAAAAATAAAGTTGTGCCAATTTCTGTGAAGACCTCTGAGCCTTGTGTCAATGAGCTGATCTCACCTGAATCTTCAGCAACAGTGGCTGCTGCCTCTGCAGAGCCCTCTAGTGGAGTGCATGGTCTACAACAGTTTTCAAAGCCAGGGCCTTGACAATAAAATTTTTTTCAGATAAAGTGAAGTGAGTACTGACATACATTACTCCTTCATGTGTATAGATATGGCACTGCCTCCAAAAGACAGACTTCCTATATGTGAACTTGCCTTGTAAATTTATTCCAGCTTTTTTACTCCAAAGTGAATTGAAAGAGGTCCAAGTTTGCACTCATGTGTTTCAAAAAAT
This sequence comes from Molossus molossus, assembly GCF_014108415.1. NCBI lineage: Eukaryota > Metazoa > Chordata > Mammalia > Chiroptera > Molossidae > Molossus > Molossus molossus. Next base: position 92,188,550 of record NW_023425388.1, on the reverse strand, counting down.
AATTATTAAATATCTGACCTTAAATTAACTAAATAATAGAAATTGCAGAGTGAACACATTTGAAATAATAAGAAGAGGGCATAGAGGGGATATATAGTGATAAAAAATTAAAATAATATAAAATATAAATTACATTTTAAAAGTTAAAAAAAAGTAGAAGAATATAACCTGCACATTTTGAAACTTTTCATGGCTATAATTAAGAACTGGAAGCCAGGCAGAAAAAGACAAATACCACATGATCTCACTTATATACGGAATATAATGAACATAACAGTCTGAGGAATACGGTAAACCCAGAAATATGGAAGTAGGGCACAGACTGATATCCCTCGGAAGAGGGGGTGGGGGGGTGGGAAGAGATAAACCACAGAACTTATATGCATGTATGCATGACCAATGGACTTGGACAACTAAGCCGGGGACGGGGCAGGGCGGGGGTGGGGAGTGGGGTGCCAATGGGGTAAAAAAGGTAAAATATCTGTAACTAAAAAATTTAAAAATAAAATAAAATAAAAAAAGAACTGGAGGAGGAGGGTATAATATTTTCTGGGAAAAAAAGAATATCCTTATATTTGTAATTATTTGTAAAGGTTTTAGGTGCCATCACTCTTATTTTTTTCTAATTTATTGCCTCTTGAGTTTCAATCAGCACTGTAAAATATGTATTTTTCATTTGAAGAAATATATTTGGGTGTAGAAAAACCTAGAGTTTGAAATGGAAGTAGCTTCCATTTTGACTTGGGAAATACTGCATGGGTTAGGATGATTGACATTAAGATGTGGATAACCTGCCACATTTTAAATTATTTATCATTATTTAACCACTGTATTGACGTGACATAATAGGGATCACTGACCCATAGCACAGTCCAGGAGACAAACTGGAAAAGCAGGTGAGGTTATTCGGGCACTTGTGGAAACCAGAGCATCCGTGAAAAATCACAAATGTTTGACACTGTTGAATGTAAGATCCCTATGACTGAATATGAATTATTTTTCGAGTTCCCAGTTGAATTGACAACTCTACTTAGAAAAGCACATAATCAGTTAATTTTTCAGTATTGAGTAATGCTATTTTATGTTCAGGCTTACAAGATACTTGAGAAATAAAATTGAAGCCATGTGTTCTCAAAATATACTTCTATAGAGCATTCAATCATTCTATACCACCCTTTGCTTTTTTGTAAAAAAACAAAAAACACTCTGGGTACCCATATTTTTACCTGAACCATAAACATATCTTCAGTGATAACATCAGGAAAATGTTCCCTTCAATTAATAAGCCATATTGTAATTATTTTACTGAACTACACATCAATACATCAAGAAAATTAAAATATTATTTTTTCTATAAATTTTTAAAAATTGATTTTAGAAAGAGACAGGAAGGTGGGGGAGAGAAAGAGACTTTGATCTGTTGTCTCCCATATGCCCACATGCCCCCAACCAGCGGTCGAGCCCACGACCTCGGCATCAAGCCCCCGACCCTTCGGTGCCCAGGGCAATGCTGCAACTAACTGAGCCACCCTAGCCAGGGCTAAAATGCTATTTTGTATTTAAAATTAGTTCTTTAGAAATGAGGAACATTACTTTTTCACTTTAGATAAAATTTCTAATAATACCTGTAAACACAAATTCATTTTATATTGTCATGGGGTTGTTTTTACAATGGTTTTCTTATGCTAGTTAAGCTTTGCAACTCTCCTTAAAGTGTTGGAATTTGGTCTCTTACTACATATTTTGATAATTTTTCATCCAGCTGTAATTGTCACATATTCAACATATCCGAAATAAAATGGAGCTTATAATAGCATTCTTGAAGAGTGTCTTCTCTATTCTAAATAATGTTTGATATTTACTTCACCACTAAAGAACTTAAAATATTGGGCAGACAATTCATACCACTGAAATAGTTAAGTAACAATACAAATTAATAAGTTATAAAAATGCTTACAAGAGCCCTGGCTGGTTCTGTGCACGGAAAGGTTGCCTGCTGGTTCGATTCCCGGTAGGGGGCGTGCAGGAGGCCGCCAATAGATGTTAGGCTCTCACATCAATGTTTCTCTCTCTCCCTCTCCCTTCCTTTCTCTCTAAAAAAATAATAATAGTAAATAAATGAATAATATTTTTAAAAAATGCTTACAAGCGTGATTTAGATAAAAGTGAAATGAGTTCACCATAGCTGAATTAGTCTTGACTACATCCCTGTAATAAAATAGGCACTTAAGGTAATATAGTATTATCTAACTATTTCGTGGGAGCATTAGCTTTATCGTGAAGTTTATTAGGATATAAATTTGAATCAGTTGAGCTGTGCATTTCCATATGTTTACCCCAACTTTTAAAATATTGTTAATGCTTGTATTTAAATATATATCTACATATTTATACCAATTCCAATAAAAAATGTATGTATTCTAGAACTTTGCAACACAAAATGTCTAGAACTTTGCAACACAAGTATCGCTTAGGTACTTGTCAGTATTGCAGAATCTCAGCTCCCACCCTAGATTTACAAAGTCAGAGTCTGCATTTTAACAAGTTCCTGGTCTTCCCCATATTGACATTGAGATGTCCTGCTCTAGAAAACACTTGGATTGTTTATTGATACCATAGTTCCTGTGTGTGTGTGTGTGTGTGTGTGTGTGATTGTGTGATGTAATGTACATGTGTATAGTAGTGTATATATGTACAAATATAGATGATTATTTCTCAAAAATGGACCTAAAAGGACTGTGATATAGGTTCTATTTCAGCCAAAACACTCCCTTCTCACCCCCACCACTACAAGTCCCATATGCTCTTGCTCAGAGTTTGCTCAGAGCTTTGGGATGTTTTCCTTAGATTTTAAGATGAACTTCTGGCGTGTTTTGACTGTCTTTTGGCAAGAGAAATGGAAGACTAGGAAGTAATGGTGGTAGTAAAGTTTGTTTTTAAAAAAGGAGAAATGTTCCAGAAGTAATTATAAAAGTGAGTGTAAGAGTATGTTTAAATAGCATTGGTTGCTTCTAACAAGCAAATTACAATTATGATTTATTTTTTGTTTTTTTGATGACTATAAAAACTGGATGAAATTGTTCTAATTTGGAATACCATTTTTCAATTAATTCAGGCATACTAATTGTTGTATTGATTGCATAAACTTGCTTCTTTAAATTTAAGGCATATTAATTCAGTGGATAACTGTTAACATACAACAAACTAATTTGTGCAAGCTACTGTGATGATTTTAAAATCTAAAATTCAGTAATTGTTCTCCCAAATCTCGGACCTTCAAGAAGCTTTCTTGTATTATTTTATTCTTCTAATTGCCCTGAAAAACTTCAGTAACAGAAGATTCCCTGTAAAGTTTCTCATAAGGATATGTTTCCTAATAATTTCTTTGTATCATGGCAAGATCTTTCAAATACTGTCCCTATTGGTGCCTCTGACTCTGAACATAATAAAGTCACTAATGTTTTAGTCTTTCTCTAACTGTAAAATGATAGGCTCTACAGAATTCTGCGGCTCTAACATTTTTCTGTGAGGGGATTCCCAGCCCTGTGGTCTTTCCATTAACTGGAAAAATGATTTGTTTTCAATTTTCATCAAACTCTACCTTTTTCTTTTCATTTTTGGTTGATTGTCCCCCTCCTGAAAATCTCATCTCTCTTGTCATTTCTGGCTCTCTCTTTACCTGTCTTTTATAATATTTACTCTTACTCAATTAATTCTGATAATTATACATCTCTGTCTGTATTCTGAATATTTTAACAGAATTGATATCCCCCTCACTATTTCTGAACTTTCTAGTTAATTTCATCCACTCCAGTGGATTAAGCTACTATTAGTTTTCTAATGATTGCTTAAACTGCAGTTTCCAACCAGCCTTTTCTTCTGGGCTTCTTATTTGATGTCTACCTGTTCACATGAATATCGGCACTTATAGCTCACCATGTTCTAAACAGAAGTTAAGATTTATCCACCTTTCTCCACATCCCAAATTTGATTCAAAATTTGATTCAAAAAATTTCTTGTCAATTAATTACATCACTATCAGCAAGGCCTACGAGAGAGAGATGTTATAAGCCTATCCATTTTTTTTAGTTCTCTCGTGACACCTTGCTTGCCCCTTTTCCGGGCTTGCCTTCTCCTCTAAGCTTACCTTCTTGAAACACTTACTGTTTCTACCTCCTCACTTCCCATTTACTCTATTATCTTAATTCTACCTGCAGCACAATTACTCCACCAAAACTGTTCTCACTAAAGTCATCATAACCTACTGTTGTCAAATCCAATTGTGACTTTGAGTAAATACCTAACTGGATATTTTTCTTCCAGGTACTGTTGACCATGAACTGTTTGTGAAACCCTTACAAAGTTCAGTTTTGATTATGCTAATCTCTTCTACTTCTTTGCTCTTCTTTGTTTCTGCCTGCCTTTTAAATATTAGTATATGTTAGGGTTGCAACCTTGGCCAACTAATCTTACTGCCAACACTCTGCTTATGTGAATAAACCTACTCATTTTTTTTTTTTTCCTTTGGTACGTGCCCCTAGTGGGAACCGAACCCAGGATTCTCTGGTCTGCGGGCCGACGCTCCAACTGAGCCAAACTGGCCAGGGCAAACCTACTCATTTTTAAAATTATTTGCAAAGAAAATTATTTCCAAAGAAATAATTCTAGTCAATATTTTTGTGTCCTAACTGTCCACCTACATTGTCTTTCCCTCAGGTCGCTTCAACTAGACATAGAAATTTTTCTATCTCATGCTCATTCTCCCTCCTCAAACCTCTCTTGTATTCTTGACTACCTCTTCACTCAAGTCAGAGATTAAAGGCCTCCTAGACATATCCATCTACTTAATTTTCATAATCAATCTATTATGAAGTTTAGCCAATTCTCACAACTCATATTTGTGTGATTTATAGGTCTACTGTCATTGCTCAGTTCTATAACCCCTAGACCCCTCTTCTAGATCAAGATAAAAAATATATTGATTTTGTTAATTATATTCCACAAGTAAGTGAAATCATGTGATATTTGTCTTTTTCTGACTGGCTTATTTCACTTAGCACGATACTCTCCAGGTCCCTATATGTTGTTTCAAAGTGTAAGAGATCTTTCTTTCTCACAGCTGCATAGTGTTCCAGTGTATAAATGTACCACAGCTTTTTTATCCGCTCATCTACTGATGGACACTTGGGCTGTTTCCAGATCTTAGCTATTGTTCATAGTGCTGCTATGAACATAAGGGTGCATATATTCTTTCTGGTTGGTGTTTCAGGCTTCTTGGGATATATTCCTAGAAGGGGGATCACTGGATCAAATAAATGGCAGTTCCATTTTTATATCCAGAGACATAGAAGTAGGGAACAGACTGACAAACCTCAGAGGGAAAGGGTTGTGGGTGGGAAGAGATAACCTAAAGCACTTATATGCATGTATGCATAACCAATGGACACAAACAACAGTGTGGTTGTCAGTTAATGGGGGGAAAAAAGAGGGACATCTGTAATACTTCAACAATAAAGAAAAATAACTTAAAAAAATATATTGAATGCTTTTAATATAGGCTTACGTTTTATCTATACCCTACCAAATCTCATATAATCTTTACAATACCCTTATGAGATGGGATCTGTTATTATTAGAATTTCACTAAGAGTAACAGAGCAAGAGCAGCCACTCAGGTTATTCTGATTCAGGAGCCACTCTGCACCTCTACACAATATTGGTTATCCAATTGCAAATGGATTATAATTGATCTCTTAGCTCCTAATTGATGATTTTGCTTCCATCTTGCCCCCCTTAAATATGTCAAAATGATCTTTTTAAATATGCAAATTGAATCTCTCTTCTGTTCCATATCACCCTCAAGTCCAAGCTTCTTAGAAGAGCTCAAGGAATTCTTCATAACTCTGCACCTTCATCTTGTCCCCTCTTCCCCATACCACCTGACGCCATGTGAAACTGATATTCTAGTAACAGAGGGATTTGCCATTTCCTCCAGAAAGCATGCCTTTTATGCTTATTCTCTCTTCTCAGAACTTGTCATTAAAACACATCATTCAGTTGCCTTCTACTCCAAGAAATTATCCTTTAACTCCTCATTTGAGTTACCTACCCCCTTCCTTGCACCATGAAATACTCTATGCATGCCTCTCTCCAACACTCACCATGATTTCTCCATATGATTGTAATTGTAAATTATGTTAAAGGGCAGGAACCAGGCCATATGCATGTTTCACCCTCCCAGTTCAGCACGTAGTAGGCACTCACATTCTGTTCAACTGAACTGTTATGTGAAATAAATATTGCAAATGTCCTCGCTATCTCCCTCTTCTTCAAACCCAAATTCAGTTTTTCTTTGGAGAATATTGTTTGTTTCACCTCAAACATGTATTTTAATTTCATTTTGTATTTTCCTTCTTTCTATTAGATGGGTCCTTATTCAATTATTTAGTACTTTAGTTCTACCTCAAAAATAGCCTCAAACCTCACCATGCTGCCTCTGATTTTACCTCCTTCACACTCAGCAGTGGGTGTCAAATGTCCGGGGCCACAGGATCACCTGAGAAGCTTGTCAAAGTTTCAGGTTTCTGTGACCCAAACTCAGAGATTCAGATTTAGTAAATCTTTGATGGGCAGAAGGCATATGCACTTTTAATAGGTATTCCAAGTAATTCAATGGCAGGTGGTCCGTGTACCACAGGCAGAGAATCTCCGCTCTGTGCTATCAGTAAAATTTCTTTCCAAAACTCATATTTGATCAAGTTATTGCTGAAATTCTTTTGATGTCTCTCTTTCATCTAGACTATATTGTAAAATCATTATCATGTGGCCTAGAAATTTTGGCAGTTTCCAATCCTGCCTTTTGAAGAATGTCTCCTAGCTCTCTGTCCCTACGGCTCACCCTCTTGCTCCCTGGCCCTTTTTGTATTACACACACCCTGTCTCTGTTTATGCCAGATGCTCTTTTGTCCTCACTTGGAAATGATTGGGATTTTGTGTGTGTTTTATGTGCATACCTGCACTGCCTTCTGAACCTTCCTCTAGCTGGTGAACTGGTCCTGCCAGCTACGACTCAGATTATGTTCATGATGAGGCTTCTCTGGACTGGCTTCCCTCACCTCCCTCCTTCCTACTCATACTTTGGCCAAATTCAGCACTCCCCTGTGTTTCTTGACATCACTCTTTTATCATTGTCCGATGCCAGTTGACCTAGAGAGTCCATAACTGAGACCTAGAGAGTCCATAACAGTCCATATATTGTTTACCTTATATTCCCAGGCCAGGACTGCTTTTCACTCATTCTCACATGATTGTAGCTTCCTTCAAATGTGAATGTTTCTTTCCACAGTGACAAGCGGCTTCAGTGTGAAAGAGAAGCAATTTGAGAGAAAGCCAATGTATGTGGATATCAGCACATTGGTATGTTTTTCCAAAATATTTTCAAATTGTCACTTTTGAATAAGATATTATTTTCTTTCAAGTTTCAGAAAAATTTTATCTAACCCTAGAACAATGGAACTGTGCCTTGTGGAAAGACTGCAGTTGTGTTGGAACTTTAAAAAATGCCAGAGTCACCATTATCTGAGTCCTCTGTTCAATATCTGTCAGTGTTTTCAATTCTGACAGACTTGGCAGTGAAGAGGGTACTACAGTCTCCAGTGACATAATGTGGGAAGAAGTTAGAGACACAAAGCAACAAGGCACACATAGAAAGTGAGCAGGGCCTCTCTTCCTCCGGCCTCCTCTACCCGCCAGCCAACAAACTATTTATCAGAAGTCACAAATTTAAATGAATGTACACACGTGTTCTCTCATTAAAAATCTAGTGTTTGTGAAATGAATACCTTATCAGAGAGGGCTTTTCAAATTTTTATTTAGATTCCACAACTTAGAGCTCTAAAACTGGTCACCAATCTTAAAGTTGTTGACCTACCTTTACTTTTAGGAGTTGTGCAGGGAATGTTAAGTCTTGTTTTTTGTTTACAATAGGAAATGACAGATGAATGGAAGGATATTTGAGTAATCATCTACTCACTCATCTTGGGGGATGCTTTCAAGATAAGTGAAAATAGTTTTCAAAATATGAATTACAAAATTATTTTGCTGAAATTGATTGCAATCATGTTGTTCAACGAGGGAACTGGAAATAAGAGAAACCATTGGTAAGCATGGTGCAAAGTAGAAAGTGCAAAGACACTGTGATTTAGCCATTGGATTGGGAATGTTAATGAAGAACAGTTTCCAATTATTATCAGATTGGATGTGGCTGAAAGCTGAATGAGGAGCTGTGAATTATTCAATGTTTATCTCACAGATCCCAGAGATTCTAATGTAGATGGTGAGGGAGGGCGGCAGTGAAGTGTTGCCAAGAACTTCAGGTTTGGTTTGTATTAGTCTTATTTATACCCACAGCATAGAACAAAGGATGAATGCTGACCTGTAGCTATTCTAGGGCTGTATTTGTTCACTTGCTTAGCATAACGGTTACTTCCCAGTTTGGAAAAGCAAAGTGCACCGTGTGTGCACTGAAATCACTGTGCCAAATCTAGTTAAAAGCCTGATAGCGTTTGGTGTGAAACGAAAAGACTTCCTGAGCCCGGGTGTGCACTAGAGCCCCTGTGCCCCACAAAGGACTCACGAAGAGTATGATCACATTGAACACAGTAAAGACATAGTCCTAACTTTCCTCCGAATTATACAATCATCATTGATTTTTTTTTTTTAAAGACTTCGTTCTTTAAGTCACAAACATCTCTCTGGCATTTTAGTTTCTTTTCTACTCATACTGCCATATGACACTCCTATGGGGGTTTCTGGTTTCTTCAGGGAATTAACCTACAGAGCATGCACAGCAAACAATAAAATAGCTGCTTTTCATTGAAAATAAAGAGCGGTGTTTTTCTCCCCCGTCCCCCACTACTCCTCACTACTTCCTCATCACACTTTTGCATTTCCTGCCCAATTGGCATGACGGCTCCCACGCCCACCCCTTTCCTCCCCAGCTCTGGGTGCTTCAGGGCGGTTTGCAAGTCGCCGCGTGCAGTCCGGTCCTTCAGCTCTCGCTTCCGGCGGCACTAGGACCCAGGGAAATCCCTGAGAGAGGTTCGCGGAAAGGCAGCCAGACTCCTCCTTATCTCCAGTGTCAAACTTGACATCAGCCTGCGAGCGGAGCATGGTAACTTCTCCAGCAATCAGAGCGCTCCCCCTCACATCAGTGGCATGCTTCATGGAGATATGCTCCTCTCACTGCCCTCTGCACCAGCAACATGGCTTGTCACCTCTCCATCCTCCTCCTCCTCAGCAGCTCTGTTCTCAACTGCTTCGGGGAACTGATTCTCCAGCCGTCCAATGAAGGTAAGCCAGGTACCGCGACGCGCACAGCCCTGCCCCGCGGGGCCAGGGCTCCTCCGGGCACGTTCCCTCTGAAACATTCTCAGGTCCTGAAGGTGCCTCGTAATAAAGCAGTTTGCTCTCAGAGTCAACTAAAGATATGCTTTTATTTTCAGCTGTCTTCCAAAGCACTTTAGGAGATAATTTTGGATTGTCTAAACCTAAAATGTGTTTTTAATCGGATACCAGTGCAATTACCTTGACAATTTTAAGCAGAAAGAAAGAAAAATTCTCTAGCTTTTCAACTCAATGTTAATTGCCAAATAGCCTTGGCAATATTTTATTTTTTAATTATGACCATGTAGTACTCTGAGAAGTTTAAAATAAAATGCAACCCACCACTCTATATGTTTTACTGTAATGACAGGTTGTTTCTTCTTAGGATCATGGCATTTATGAATGGACTAAAAGGAAATCAGAGTTTGTAGAAGCAGAGGTGTGTGTGTGTGTGTGTGTGTGATATGTTTATATTGCAACTGCTGTATCGAAGTGATGTGTATCCCACCAGGCGATGCTCGGCTCTGTGGTACAGGTTCTAATGAGCAGCATATGCCATATTAACATAAGTAATATTTGCAGGAGTTACAATAAGCTTAGGTTGGCTTTTCTTTGTTTAAGGGCTTATATTCGAATAGCAGAATGTATTTAATGAATAGTGAGAAGATCCTGGATAGGTATAGTAAATAGTTGCAAAAAATAGCAAATTAAGAAAGAATGTTCATATGCAGCAAATGGCATTTTGTTGATGTTGGGTTATTTTCCTCCTAACAGGCATTTGTCTCTTTTCAATGAATTAATATACAAACTTAATATTAAAGACACCACCATTTCTCATAAGATTGTGTACTTGATAGATGCATTCCCTTTTTCCTTTGTACCTTTTGTGGTGTATTCCTAATGATTTGTGAATACAAACACTAACTCTTATGACAACTTCTCTTGATTGCTTTAAAGCAACACTTACAACTTTGATTTCCTCTTAATCATTTTAACTTACAACAAATTTAGCAATTTATTTTGCAATTTAGCAATATTGAGCAATTGATGTGAAAATACTACATATGTTATGTCACAGACTAAAAATATATTGTCACGCAAATACTTTGTATATTATATGCATTATTATTTTTTAAAATTCAAAATATTTAGAAAATTTTGAATTAAATATTGAAATTATCTCTTATAGTTGGTGACCTACTTTCATTGATAATAGAGCAGTTTAATTTTGTTCTTTCCTTAGTGACTGCCTTTATCAATTTGGTTGATTTCATTAGATTTTTCTGTGTTGTTTTTTAACCAGGAACTTGAAAATTCTAAATATAAGGATAAAGAAAATCATCTTACCTACAAGTGACTTCTTTTAAAATCAAATAAATGTTTATTTGAAAGTAATTGTCAATCATTCTTCATAAATGAAAGGCAAGAGTAGTCATTTAGATAATGAATAACATATCAGAAGTTAAAATTAGTGTTTGTTTAATCTTTTTCTTTCTTTGAAGATATTAAAATGTTGACAATAACTCAAAATAGTAATATTATTCCCATATTACTATGATAAAATATATTTCTCCAGATGAACTATTTATAAACTATTTAGATAATAGATTTAATTGAATTAATAATGCACGGGGATATAGCTGAGAGTATTTTTTGTGGAAAATATAACCTTTCAGTAATTTGCAAGAGAAAATAAATACACTTTAAACTTATTTACACTTATATAAAATGAATGAATATTAATTTAACAGAGTAGGAATAAGCCAATGCAAATGGCTTTTAAGCCATACTTTGTGCATGTCTGGGTATGTAATGCATATTATTACATAGGCAGGTACACATTAACAATATGTATATAGAAAGGTAAATATACTCAGAAGACTGACACAGTTACATTTAGTTTGCTTGGGTAAAAGTTTATCTGTCTATTGTTCATGGGATTATTCTTTCCAGATTGTGTCCTATGGTAGTGTCTTCTTTATATTCTGAGGTCATAAAGGAAAGCTTTGAAACAAAATTTTAAAGGAAAGATTTAACTTGGGTAATATTTGAATGAGGGTTTAAATATTAATACAATAGCTTGGGTTTCAGTAGTCAAGATGAACAACATGAAAAGTGAAAAAATCCAAGGATGTGCCAAGAGTTCCATGCAAGTCTTCTAACAATATCACTTGAACAGAAAGCCATCCTTCTAAAATGTCATCTAGTGAGTGGGAAGAAGGACTCTTGATAAAATTACTCTTCTTAATATAGCTTTCTAATATAAATTTTGAAAGCTGAAATATAAAATATTGGTTGTATTAAAATGCTATGCTAAAAATTATATGTCAATACTGTAGACAATTTCTTAGAAATTTACTAGTAAAATTTACTACAATTTATTTGGCAATTTATTATGAAGTTAGGCATGAGAGAACTAAAAGAGAACAAAACCAACCCATTGAGTTAATGCTAGAAAGTGTGCCATTGTGTGACCTTTTTTATTTTGAGATTTTAATAATCAAATATCAATATTGAAATGCTTGGGTCCATGATAAGGACAAAAAACTTGGAAAAAGCTCAATCTGAACTTTTCTTTTATTAATCCAGCTATAAATAACTTTCTAATATGCTTTTAAGAAAATGATTCCAGGTGATACTTTCTATTGCTGGCCTCCTCAGTGATACTAGATTATTCATAACTTCAATGACCACTTAAATCAAGAATTGGCCTAAATAATTAAACAGAAACTTTATAAAAGCTGCATAGAATTTTATTTAAATCTTACCACATCTCTCTGTTTACATGACACTCCAAGAAAAGACTTCCAATGGGAAATCAGCTACTTTCATAACAAAATAGGATTGTTACACTGTGTATTATTAGAAAAGTTTATATAGTTGTTCCCACTTCCCATCCCAGATGGATGATGATAATGGTAAATAATAATAACTTTGGAAGGAGGTTAAAACTTGATATAAAGTTAAATGTTGACTATTAGTTCAATCTCTTTTAGCATTAGTACTCTCTTTAAACACTTTAATATTTGAAGGAATCTGAGGCAGAATGCATTTCTTATTCATCAGTACATAATACAGTGAATCATTTTTCTTTCCAAAAAATGTTTACAAATTAGATTAACATTTACCCATAGAGCTCTTTACATTGGAAATGAGAGTTTTCAAAATAAAAGTGTATAAAATTAAATCTGCATATTTATATACTACTTGTTTGGGGAGACTTTTATTGGAGCAGCTGGGATACCATTTCTATGAAATGTATTTCTCTGAACATAAGTCTGCTAATACTAGAGGAGACTATGTGATTGTTAAAGCTTAAGTAAGACTTGCAGATAAACACTGTGTGCTTCCCTTTGAATATGAGGCAAATGTTAGAGAAAACAAACAATTAAATAATGAAATTTTCCCTTTTTAAAAATTACTATGAATTGGCATTAGTTTTCACATATAAACATATCTTCAAGTAATACTATATTGTGATTGAAACATTAATAGAAAACTAAACTATCATATCACCTTTATAGTTGTTTGTTGTTGTTGTTTGTTTTTGGAAGAAGGTTTACATTGGCTTTTAATAGCATTTCATCATGCTAGACTAAATAATTGAATGCATTACACATTTTTGTAATTTAATAGCTCTCCTAAAAGCTCTCCCCTACCTCCTCCTCAACAGTTATAACTGTGTTATTTGCCCGGAGGTAGGAGAAACCTTAATTTCACTATTTTATAACCCACAACAGTTAACACTTGACCTAGGTCATTAACAGGATTATCAGCAAATTTGTTTAAGCTTTTACTGACAACCTGAATTGCTATGATAATATTTTGATTGTGCCGGAAAGAAACTTCTTATAACCTCTCAAAATCTATAATGAAATTAAATCATTCTGAATCTATATCTTCCCAAAGATTAATATTGATAATAATGGTTCAAGTGGGAAAATGTCCACTTTGATACATCATTCTCCTCACTCTTATGTTTCACATATCACACCATTCTAGTCCTTGTCATAAGTGAGCAATTACATACTCGTTTAAATAGTAAATATTCTGGCAATAACAGTAGATTTATTAGTATAAACCAACTTCCATGTAACTATCAACATTTTTTATTTCTTATTTTTTATTATTGATGGCATAGTTGACAAGACCTTTCTGTCTATTTTAAGATATAAAGTCAAATGGATATATTTATAACTCAGAAGCAACAGGAACTTTAAAAGGGAAACTACATACAAGAAAACAGCATTGCCACGTGTTAGATCATGGCTGCATTTATACAATGTTGTCTTTTCCATGAAACACTGGAAATTGGGAGCTACAATGAAAAGCACTTCAATTTAACATAAAAGTTTTAAACAAAATGTACATGATCAAAACTTAAAGGTGTTTTAAACATTGTTTAGTTTGTAGTTTTTATGTTGTTTCATGTGTAGTTTTTTTTTATTATTGTATGTAACTGGGATTTGCTCGTTGCTCATTTAAACAATTTAGTAGTTTCACCTTGACTCTTAAGAAAATTATTCCTAAGAATGAATTTAGTAAGATTTTTTTATCATGTTTATACATTATCCCCATTTTAATATTCAAATGTTGGTGTGTTATTTAAGGGTTTCTCACTGTAAATGGTTTTTCACAAGAACTTTCTTTATAAATATTCTTAAATATTAAAATTGTTTCTGAAACTTTGAACTTCTCTGAGATAAAATATTTATAATTTTTAAATATCAAATAATCAGTTACATATGCAAAAGATTTTTAAAGGCAAAACATATTTCCACAGTATATTTGATTTACTAACTTCAACGCAAATGGAAACAGCAAGAACTGTTCTTGAGAGGTAGATTTTCCAAGTTATAAAATCTTCCAGAAAATATTAATAAAACTTTCCACAAATCATCAGAACTTGATAAGTTCTTACAGACATTTACTAACTAAAAAATCTGTGATGTGGGTTACCTTTGATTTTAGTCATTTTCCAATGATTTTGTTTGGCATAAATAGTAAATGTAAGGAGAAATAGTATTTCTTGGAAGAAACTAAGTTTTACAAATCAGATTCTGTCAAGATTCTCGACTTTGTTTATTTTTTAATATACACATTTTTTCTTTAACATATTTAATAAACCTTGTTCTTTTAATTTCTGTTGGATAAAAGATTTAGAAAAACAGATGCAGGTGCCCCTTTGTGGTTCTGTTTTCAGAGATCTGGATTTTATCACCAGGGAGGGTCAATGTAGGGCTTTTACCAAGTGCACAAGTAACTTTCCACAGATTTTTCAAATAAAGGGTTGACTGCTGGTGTGAAACGTTCATTACATTATTCATCCAGGTATAGCGAAAACCAGCATTTGAAATATATTTCTCAAAGACTTGAAAGCCTCAGAAAATTCTTCTGTAACGACTTTAGAAATAAAAGTAATGTAGGAAGACACTCCTGTTCGGAGTCAGGGTATGGGCACATGTGTGCCCCTTGATTTCACTCCGTGGGTCTATTACCAGCTGCCTAGTATCAGGTAGTTCCTGGAATCTGGCAGGAGGTTTTTCTCTTGGAAAAGTCTGCAAGTCAGCAAGTTTTAGGTTGCCTCATACCAGCTTTCTTTGGAAAAAAAAAAAAGTGGTCGATTGCAAAGTAAAAAAGTCTGCAAGCGAAAAGAAAAAGTTGATTAGAAAGATGGAGAGGTAGAGAAATGCAAAGGTTCTCAAACCAGTGTATTATATAATTTTTTTTTTGCTTATAATAAAAACATTATCACTTAAAACATCTGGCTAATCAATTTTTATTAAATCCCTAAAATCCTGCACACTTAAAAGGGGAGGGGGGTTGCATTTGTTTCCCCTTTCAAGTTTATACACTTTTGATTTTTCCCCAGAAGAAAATATTTTATCTGGGAAAGTTTTAAGAATTAAAGCCAAAGAATGCTTCCCCCTTTGGATGCCTGGGCGAGTACATGTGGAGGTTGGACGCAATCAAAACCAGTTCAGCAAATAAGGCCTCCGACTTGGAGTGATGTTATTAAACTGGAAGCCTCGAGTGTGGACCTCCCTCCCTCCCTTCATTTTCTAAACCATGTCCTGCTGTTTCAGTCAAAGCAAAGGGTGAAAATCCACACAATCCAAATCAACAGGGTGAAGTCAGAATAATAGACGAGGGAGGAGGGAAAACAAGTGGGCAGCACTGTACGAACTGTTGTGAACAATCTTGGCCATGGGCGGGGTGGCCACAGACGGGCTGACGGTGCCTCGTTTCCTTCGCGCTACGACTCGCGCATTTGACTCGGTTTCAAAGGCGTGCCCTGGGGACGGTAGCACCCAGCAAGGCTGTGAGGGTAGTAGTGACAGTGCCGTGGCGACGGACAGAAGAGCAGGCAGGCGCTCCTCGCTGCCACCACACCCACCACCAGGGCGTCCTAACCACAAACTACTCCGTCGCTAGGACCAGGTTGTGTTGTGGGGTGGGGCACGGCGTCTCCTAACAATTTATTACTTTTTTCTCCGAATTGGATTGAGGATCGGATAATAAAAACCCAGCTCCAGGTCCGGGTCCCCCAGCCCAGAGCCCCGCTGGCCGGTGGCGTCTTTGTGCGCGAGTGTCCCCTCGCCTGATGGCCAGAGCCGGTGACCGAAGCGCAGCGAGCCGGTCGGGCCTTCGGGGACCGGGCAGCGGGCAAGGGGCGCTGCGGCGGGGCGGGGGCTGGGACCGGGGCGCGGGGCGCCCGCTGGGGGGACGGGCGCAGCAGGAGGCGCGGCGGGCGAGTGGCAGACGCGCGCCCTCTGCCTGCTGCCGCGGAGCTGCTGGCGCTGGCAGGAGGGGCGAGCTCCTGCCACCTGGACGCTCCCTACCTGTGGGTTCCGCTCACGGAGGCGAGCTGCTGGGACCCGCCCGGCGGCACCTCCTTACTTTACCAAAACAGATCTTGCCC
Organism: Molossus molossus; assembly: GCF_014108415.1. Classification (NCBI taxonomy): domain Eukaryota; kingdom Metazoa; phylum Chordata; class Mammalia; order Chiroptera; family Molossidae; genus Molossus; species Molossus molossus. The sequence goes on along the minus strand of NW_023425388.1, from coordinate 92,172,244 downwards.
CCTTGCCGGGATCAGCGGGGTCAGCCAGCCTTTTCAGATTGGTAACCGGCGGTGGCGCGGTCTCCCTTCCATCCTTATTCCCTGACCCTCCCTAAGACGGATGGGGAGGAGACACCGCTTCTGCAGGGTGCCTGGCACTCGGGCAGAGTTGGAAAGCACCTCGCACTAGGCCCGCTCCGCTGGGACGCAAGGGAAGCCGAGACGTCCAGTTGTCCTGCTTGCTGCTGTCTGATCCCACTCATTTGCTATTTTTTTTTTTTTTAATCTTTCAGAGGGTCTCCTCAGTCCTTCAGTCACCAGATTAAAATGAGGAATCCTCTTTTTCAGTTTTCTTTCTAACCACCTATTAATGCCACCTGTTAGGCCCCTCTTGGGAGCTAAGGGGACTGCTCCATAAACTTTCCTCCATGCACAATCTCCAGTGATTTCTGTTTCCTCCGTCAGCCCTGTTCGACTGGCCGTCGTTTTATTTAAACAGGATATTCTGCTTTCCAATTTGGGCAGCAAACTTGGAATGGGCCAGAAAGGGTTTCTAGGAGCAGTGTTAGGAGGTAGGGTAGTAGTTAGATGCTGATGTTTCTGTGGTTGTGTCAGAAATTTGCTGTTTATTTCATAAAAGATAAAACTAGTGCACAGCTGGTGGGAATGCAGACTGGTGCAGCCACTATGGAAAACAGTGTGGAGTTTCCTCAAAAAATTAAAAATGAAACTACCATTGGACCTAGTGATCCCACTTCTAGGAATATATGCTAAGAAGCTTGAAACACCAATCAGAAAGAATATATGCGGCCCTATGTTCATAGCAGTGCTATTTACAATAGCTGAGATCTGGACAAAGGCCAAATGTCCCTCAGTAGATGAGTGGATAAAAAAGCAGTGGTACAGCATGGCTGGTGTGGCTCAGTTGGTTGAGTGTGTCCCACCCACCAAGGTCACTGGTTCTATTTCTGGTCAGGGCATGTGATGGGTTTGGCTTAATCCCCAGTAGGGAGGCAAGCAGGAGGTAGTTCATCAATGTTCTCTCTCATCTATGTTTCTCTCTCTCCCTCCCTCTCCCTTCTTTTTTCTGAAATCAGTAAAAGCAAAAAATAAAATAAAATGTACGGATCACATTATGGTTCACTTTTTTTTTTTTTTTACTGAACTTAATGGGGTGACATTGATGAGTAAAAGTGGGGGTGTGCACTTCAGATTCAGGTTGATGGTATCTTGGATGTGAGGAGGCAGGGGTTCACTCTTGTGTTGTACATTCTGTGGGTTTAAAGAAAAAAGCTGTGATACATTTACACAACAGAGTACAATGTCTGTAAAAGAAGATGGATCTCTTACCCTTTGAGACAGCATGAAGGGACCCAGAAAGTATTATGCTAAGCAAAATAAGCCAGTCAGAGAAAGACAAGTATCACATGATCTCACTTACTATGTAGAATCTAATGAACAAAATAGATCCAGAGACATGGAAGCAGGGAACAGACTGGAGAATCTCAGAGGGAAGGGAGTGGGGTGGAAAGAGATTAACCAAAAAATTTATATGGATATATGCATAACCCATGGACACAGACAATAGTGCAGTGAAGAGGTCAATAGGGGGAAGGGAGAACATTTGTAATACTTTAAACAATAAAGATAAATTTAAAAAAAAAATTTAAGTGTTGAGTCCAGGGGATTACAAAACTAAATATGGCCTCAGTATCATGTTAAACATTGAGATAATAATTACACAGAGTTCTGCTGATTAGAAAGATTTTACCCTTATGATACCATATATTACTACTGGAACTCACTTAACCATTAGAGCAGTCCTAAAATAGATATTATTACATATTCCATTGTTACAAGTGAGGAAACTAGTTTACTAAAGTGGTAGCTGAGCCAGGCCCTCTCTTGTCTTTGACTTTTGATTTTAACCTCATGTTTTCTCCTGTACACAAATGCCTGTGAACTCGGAGATATTCTTCCATTTAGGAAAAGCACTTGCTTCTCAGCCTTAATCCCAGTGACTACACTAATTTGTCTTGTGACTTTGCAAGAAAGAATTAGAAATACCCAGAGTACTGGAGTGAAATATTGTACTTCAAAGTACTTTCAAAAAAGTACTTCCGAGATTACTTAGAAACTGCAGAGTGTTTACATTTATGATGATCTGCATGGGTGGTGGACAGGAGAACATGTCTGAGATGTCTTTTCTTCACACATTTTTACCTCTGTCTTTCTTCTTGACACACAAACACATCTATCCTCACCCTGGAAAGAAGATTTTATCAGAAATTCTGCACACAGAGGTTGTGAGGCAACTGTCAGTACAACCCAAATATTATTTAGGGTTTTATATATTAAAACAAGTATGAATTAACTATTGGAATTGTCACAGAAATCAATATTGTGGGAAAATAGAACATGGTCTAAAAGTAAACTTTAATCCCTCTGGAAACTTTATAAGTTATCACTTAAAAGATAACTTATAAATGCATTAAAATGAAAAAGTAAATTATAAATGATTTATCTCCTCTTCTATAAAAACACTTGTCCCCTGAGTAGAAGCATTGTGAAAAGGTAGCTAAAACAGGGTTTTGAAAGGTAGCAAATTAAGCTGGGGGCAATTATATTTTTCATGTGGGTATTTCAGCACATATGTTTTGTATTAATTGCCTCAATAAATTCTGTTAACCTGGCAACGAGCAAAAATAGCATATTGATGACATCAGACTTCCAAATCAGAAAGCTGCTTTTAGTATCTTGCTTCCTTCACTATAACATGCAAAAAAAAAAAAAAAAAAAGTTTTCTAACCTGTTAGCGTTTACGTTCCCAACAAACTATCCAGTCACTCAAGCTATTGGAACATTTTCTGTGAGCAAAAGTGTAGGCTTAGCAACAAACTTTTGGTCTCTTGCTTCTGGAGAATTAGAATCAATGCCTAGTTTCCCTACTTCTTAATTTTTTATTCATATTTGAGTTTGTGGAGCTCTCTCAAATCCAGAAAATGCAAACTTGACTTTCCTCTTGTTTAAGACAAAAATCTTGACTGATTACATGGCAGCATCTCCAAAAGGCACTGCAAAGGGAGAAACCTAGCTCAATTTCACTGTCAACAAGTCAAGTCAATATCAAATGGTTTCATCTAAAAGTTTTATGTGAATATTAAGTTAATTTGTATTCTTTCAAATAATAGTTAAGAAAGATACATGAATACACTCTACAGACCCACTCCCTCCCTGGATAAAAATATAAGGTTTTAGAATTAAATTTTTGCCACCAATAAAGTTGATCCGTTTCCAATCAATATGAAATTTAGAAATTTACTATTTACCTCAGGGTAATGGAAATGAAGAACTGCTTTTAGTACTTAACATATTTATTTCCTGATTTTCAAACCTGACCTAACAATGAATAAAAGTCCATAGGGTTTAGAAGGATTATTATCTTTTATTTTTATTGTATGTGATAGCAGTCTTCACACCAAGAATTTAGGCTGAAGAGCTGAGTTGCTTCCCTGTGAATTATCAACATAGTCCTCTGGGGAAGGAAACACCACTCAGAGGAAAAGTCTCCTTGCAGAACTGTGTGTGTGTTACCAGTAGTATTGCCCCCTTACAAAATGAACTATTCTCACACTGTGGTAAAATTTAATGGATGAGTATATACCTTTTGAAATCATAATGGTATAAAATTTTGTTTTTCAAAGTGCAAATCAGTGATGAAGTGAAAACAACCATTTGTTTGTCTCATCTATTCTTGTTAATGTTCTCGAATTGGACACTCAATCAACTTATAAATATTTAGAGTGACATAAAGCTAGAGTTTTCTTCAAATTGGGTTTTTCTTTCAATATGTCAAAGCTATTGATGGTAGATCTTGCATATTAACAGAATGTAAAGAACTGGCACAATCACAGAAACTTTACATAGAAATGAAATTGGGTTATTATTCTTTTGTTATGTAAATATCATCAACTATAGCAATTACCAAATATTAGAAATATTTTTAAAGAGGCAAATAAAAGGGCATAGTATTCTTCTCTTTGTTTAATTTTATTATTTGTTTATCATAGATAAGTTAATATACTAGATAACTAAGAAAAGGTAAACTCAAATTTTATTATGGTGTTCTTGACATTTCTGATCTGAAGTCATAATGCTTTGATAGTCTTTGGTTTGTGAAACAAGATTTTCTGTCATAATTATATGTATTTAATCTGACTGAACAAGTTAGACTAATCTATGTTTAAAATAATGTTTTCCCCATATTTTGGGGTACAGCTGCTTTCCTTAAACATTTGTACATTGAACACAGAACTTTTTCTTACCTTTGCTTATAAGTGATGTCCAAAATAATTCTAAATATTTGAATATCTTAAAAAAATCTATATAAAATTCAAGAAGAAAAACTAAAAGTATATAAAATTAGTACTATCCTTATAAATTTCCCTTTGCAAAGGTGATCCTATGGAAACTAATTAAGAATAATGTGTTCTATGTTTGGTCAAGTATGTGGTAGGTTTATTTCTCTAACCCTAGTAGTGGAAACATCAGAACTTTTTTCAAAGGCACAAATTTAAAGACCATTAGCATGAATCAAGAAAATCATTAAGAAAAACATTAACTCACCCTGGCCAGTTTGGCTCAGCAGTAGAGCACTGGCCTGTGGACCATTGAGTCCCAGGTTCAATTCTGGTCAAGGGCATGTACCTCGGCTGTGGTTCGTCCTGGTCCTAGCTGGGGTTGTGTGAGAGGCAGCCAGTTGATGTGTCCCTCTCATGTCCATGTTTCTCTCTGTCTCCCTCCCTTTCTCTCTCTCTCTCTCCTTCCCACTCTATCTGAAGATAAATAGAAAAATATTCTCAGGTGAGGATTAAAAAAAAGAAAAACATGAATTCATTTTCATATTATAATAATTTATTGGATGTATTTTTTTTATTTACCATTTAGCATACCTTTATATTAGTTACATACTAGATTTTGGAAAAGAATGTTATAGGGAATGGTATAGTCTTACATCCTTGAAGATAACTCAAGAGAGACAGATGACCACAAAATGAATACTTATTTTTTTAAAAGTCATGTTTTAACATAGAAAAATTATGAAAAATGATATATGCATCTTCAGAGAAGAGTTAAGTTAGCCCCCCCAAATCAGACTCTGGGATATAGCAAAGATTTGTAAAAGATACACATTAATAATAACAATAACTTATTAATAATAGCAAGGGGATGGAGCTTAAATAAGCATAATTTTATGTGGTGAGGATGATTATAACCCAGATTTTTTTTTACTAAATGTATCTAGAAAATTTAAATAATAATTTGAATGAATGCATAGTAAGTATATATAAAATTAAAAAAAAAAAACACTTTGAAAGAACATTCAGAAGCAGCTATTTTAAATAAGCATATATGTAAGCTTAATGTAAATAATGTGTGAGGACATGTGTGCACATGGGTGCATGTGAGTGTATTGGAAACACATTATTGAAAATCAAAAAAGAACTATCCCCAAATAATGGCTTCTGCAGGTGCCACTCATAATATAACTACACTGCCAAGAAAAAGCACATTGAAGTTTGTCTGAACTCTACCTTCTCTTCCAGTGACAAATTAAAAAGTTTTCTATCACCAATACTAAAAGTTTATACTTTCCATTGACAACAGGCGCCTGGGATAGAAGGAAAAGGGCTCGAGGTTTGAATTAAACGGACAAGCGTGTGGTACCTTATTTGACACTTGTGGGTGTTTATGAAGACCTGTGTTTATTCCTTGAAAAGTTTGTTTCATGTTTGTGAGCATCAGTGACTGCAGACATTAGTCATAAGGTATGACATAGGATCCAGATACAGTTTACTTTCAGAATATGATGAAGTCAAATCTATCCACAAACTTTAATTTCCTAGAATTTTAAACCAATTTATGTATTCTTTAATGAGCTTCTTTTGAAATAATAAATAAATAAACTCACTTTGTGATATAAAAATATCCAGAGAAGGTTTATAAAATAAAACATTTTTATCACTAACTTTTTGTTTTCTATGCTGATATTTTGAAATATTTTGAAATGCTGATATTTCTATGCTCCTATTTAAGGGACTTCTAATTATGAAATAAGTGAATTATGAAAGTAATGTACAAAGCTTACAGAAACATTAATGTTTTACTTTTAGTAACTTTTACATTTTGGGAAACACATTTCATTTGTCTAAATGATTCATAATATCAGTTGACAATACACAGAACCAAAGAGACCTGTTATTCTAGGGACTGTTGTTAAAGCCGAAGTTGTTAATGGACTGAAAGTAGAGCATCCCCATGCATTTATTTGAAGGGTTATTTTGTTATAAGTACACATTCCCTAGTGATATTTTGATAGCTGTTTTCTCCAAAATAGTATTGATAACAGAATGGACTTTAAATTTCTCTGATTTTTTAAAAAAATGATAACTTTAACACTTTATAAAGAGCACAGGGTTTACATTTACTAAAGGGTCCAGGTTTCAATTTAAATTCTGGTCCGTGTTTGTTATTTTCTTGAACGACTATAGGCTTGAGAACCCAGACATCTTACTGTGAGACCGGGTTTTGGTTCCAAGGAGATTCCCTGCTGTTGGCATAGATTGAGATGAGGCAGCTGATTACAATTTGTTCCGTATTTAGGACCTGCATGAAAGTAAATCTAAAATTATTGCCCAGGAGGTAAAGCGTGTAAGAAGGAATAAGTTGATAGTATGTCGCCTTGTCCAGAAATCTGCGTTCATAGCATAAATAAGGCCTTAGGGACCATCTGACAAAGTAGATTTTTCACAGAAATGTTGAACACAACAGAATTTTTTCTTTAATTCTGACATCATGATTTTAGTTGGTCATTTGATAGAGAAATGATCATAAATTAAATCTCTATGAAACAAAATGCCTGTTGAGTTGAATCTGACATGCTTTAAGGGAGTTTTATCCGCACACAATTGATAGAGCACACAGGCATGCCTCCTTTTATTGTGCTTCACAGATGTTGCACTTTCTTACAAAGTGGAGGCAAGACTCTGCCAGCACAAAGATTACCACTCACCTCATTGCGACACTTGCTTTATTAGGTGGTCTGCATCCCATCCCGCAGTCTCACTGAGGTATGCCTGAAGTTGACTTCATTTATAGACTAAACACATTTTGTTTTGTAATTTTTAGTCTATGAATACAATAGTAACCAGATCTATTAAAGAATGTTTTAATTATGTTTAGCTAGAAAAAAAGTACAAACGGGAAGCCCACAGGAGCAATTAAACTAAGAATATGTAACCACAGCCCGGCTGGTGTGGCTCAGTGGTTGAGCATTGACCCATGCATCAAGGGGTTGCCGGTTTGATTTCCAGTCAAGGCACATGCCCAGGTTGTGGGCCAAATCCCCAGTCGGGGGCATGCAGGAGGTTACCGATCAATGTTCTCTCTCATTGATGTTTCCATCTCTCACTCCCTCTCCCTTCCTCTCTCTCTGAAATCAATAAAGAAAAAAAAAAAAAAGAATATCTAACCACGGTAGATAAAAGTTGTGTAGAAATGTGTAAGCACATCAATGAAGCTTTGACTTCTCTAAATATCCTCTCACTGGCTTAGCATGATATGAAAAGTAAAAATGAAAAGCAGAATTTGGTACAATCTTGTCAGAACATACAGTTTGATTTCTTGATTCCATACTAGAATTACAAAGATAGTGCATGGAGAATTAAGAGGATGAGAACAAAACCGATTGCCTCCTGTACCATTTTTTTCTATCTGTGACTTTAACTATAACTTAGAAGCAGATTAAATGACCCCTCTGCTATCTGTAACCAAGATCCAAGCTTTTTTTTTTTTTCATAACAGAAAATGATGAGAGTGATAAAGATAAGTAGTATATAAGAAATGTGGTTGGGTCAATTACATGATGGTATGGACAAGAAAGAATGTCATTACTCTCTAGTAAAAGCAAGACGTAATCAAAGCATAGGTTTGTTTTCTGTTGTAGTGGTTTTACAGTTATTTGCAATTGGCTTTAATACACGGTATAACTTGCCCTGGCTGGTTTGGCTCAGCGGTTGGAGTGTCAGCCTGCGATCCAGAGAGACCGGGGTTCGGTTCCCGATAAGGGCACATACCTCGGTTGCAGTTTGTCCCCGGCCCTGGTTGGGTCGTGCGGGTGGCAACCGCTCCATGTGTCCCTTTCACATCGATGTTTCTCTCTCTCTCTCCCTCACCATTCTATCTGAACAAAATATGGAAGGATGTCCTCGGGTGAGGGTAAAAAAAAAGACACTGTATAACTGAAGGTTGTACAAGAAATGTTTATTATTGTGAGAGTCAGAACTTCTTTAGCCATTAAGCTCTGTTGTTCATCTTGAAATGACTGATAATTGTTTATAACTTAATATTTTTATAAAATATAACCATAGCATTACCAAAAAACATATTGGGGTGTTATTAGATCATTGAAAACTCTGCCATTTCAATAAGACATTCTGGCATTTAATTTTAAAAATTATTTAAGCACTTTCTGCATATTTGCAGCACTGAAACAATCTATAAGATATTTCACTCTCAGGCTTTCTAAAGGGACAAATAGTTGCTGTGAATCAAACTTATAAATAGTCTTGAAAAAATCTCATGTTAATGATTCTCTGAGAGTGAGAACTTACTAACTGGGAATATTTCTTTCAAACAACTATTTTAATAACTATGTTCTTTAAGAAATATTATTGCATTTTGATTAGTAAGAAGGGTAACAGGTGTAAGGTCTTGGTGTACATAATTATAACACTGTCAATGAGAATGAATGAAGGAGTAGACATTTGTTTGTCTCCATGAGGATGGAAGGTAGAAAAGGAAGGGAAAACAAGACTCCTGGGCATCTGAAATGCACAATCCAGCTAAGCAAGAAAAGTGTGAGTCAAGATTGGTGGTAGCAAGGTCTTCTCCTTTCCAGAAGTACTTACAAACCAATTCAAGCCAACTTACTCTACACTTTGTTCTTCTTTCTCCACTCAGTTCAACACCTTTTCATTCCCATCAGCCACCACACTTACTTTTGTCCAGTAAATCTGTTAATGCTCACCTGAAAGCCAACTCAAGGAGTCTAAGTATTTCCTTTTCATTTTCATGAATGTAACATCCACCTATTTATACCTCTTTTCTATTTAAAAGCAATAAGGCTAGACATAGTACAGTGAAAGAAACACAGAACCATATCCATTCAGACATAGGACAGTTATTTTCAACAACAATTTTTTCAAAATGCACCTATTCCTATCTCAATTTCAACAGAGTTAAAATGTTTTAAAAAGTGTCCAGTTTAAATCACTTTAATTTAAGAAGTAATGTAGGCCCTGGCTAGGTAGCTCAATTTGTTATAGCATCCTCCCAATATGCCAAGATTTCGGGTGTCAGGGTACATACAAGAATCAACCAATGAATGCATAAATAAATGGAACAACAAATCAATGTTTCTCTCTCTCTCTTTCTCGTTTTCTCTCTCTAAAAGCAATGAAAAAATAATGTATGCCAAATAACTTTTTGAATAGAACATATTATGAAATTATGTGTTTCTGGTTATAAACCAAAAATAGTAGAAAAATCACATGATTAAAATATGAAAGTGGGTGAAGGATAGCTTATACCTTTGGCAAATAACTGGGCATGAAGCAGTCATTAAGGAATTAAGTTATCCATGTATTCCCACCTACCCTTAAAAATAATTTCCTAAGTCGTTTTGTTAACAGAAACTCAAAATTTTCAGCAACAGAAAATAACCTTTCATATTGTAAACTGTCATTAAAACTCAGACTGCAATAAAATATTTGTACATCACAGTTCTACCTGCCTGTTCCATCTGCCCTGGCATATGAATATCAATACCACTTGAAAGATTATGGTCAGGTCTACATCTTTTTTAGGAAAGAAAAGCATGAGCAACCAAAGTTCTTCCTGTATCAGTGTAGGCTTTACTATGTTGTATTGCAATGTTAGATTTTGTCAATGTATTCAGAGAAATCACTCACAACAGGAGACCTTCAAATACTATTAACTCCTCCTTCTTTTTATCTCATTTACGCTGCAATCATACTGCAATGCAACAGGTCACAGGAGACCGGAAGTTTTTGTCCTTGAAAGTCCCAGTTTAGCAATAATTCACTTCAAAGTGGCTAGAATTTTTTAAAAATTATTTTTATTAATTTGTTTTTGTTACAGATGTTTCTCCTTCCCCCATTGACACCCGTCTCCCCATCCCCCCTGCCCCATCCCCAGCTTTGTTGTCCATGTCCATTGGTTATGCATACATGCATATAAGTTCTGTGGTTTATCTCTTCCCTCCCCCCACCCCCTCTTCTGAAATTTGTCAGTCTGTACCTTACCTCTATGTCTCTGCATCAATTTTGTTCATCAGTTTGTTTCATTCATTATATTCCACAAATAAATGAGATCATGTGATATTGGTCTTTCTCTGCTTGGCTTGTTTCACTTAGCATAATACTCTCCAGGTCCTCCATGTCATCTCAAAGGATAAGAGATCTTTCTTTCTTACAGCTGCATAGTATTCCATTGTGCACATGTACCACAGCTTTTTTATCCACTTATCTACTGATGGACACTTGTGTTGTTTCCAGATCTTAGCTATTGTAAATAGTGCTGCTATAAACATGGGGGTACATATATTCTTTCTCATTTATGTTTCAGGCTTCTTAGGGTATATTCCCAGAAGTGGGATCACTGGGTCAGTTGGCAGTTCAATTTTTAACTTTTTGAGTAAACACCATAGTGTTTTCCATAGTGGCTGCACCAGTCTGCATTCCCACCAGCAGTGTACTAGAGTCCCCTTTTCTCCACACCCTCACCAACACTTGTTATTTGGTGATTTGCTGATGGCGGCAGAACAGAGAACACAGAAATTGACCCAAGAAAATATGCTCAATTGATATTTGACAAAGGTGGCAAGAGCATACAGTGGAGTCAAGACAGTCTCTTCAATAAATGGTGTTGAAAAAATTGGACAGCTATTTGCAAAAAGAAAGAAAAAAAATGAAGCTAGGCCACCAACTTACACCATACACAGGAATAAACTCAAAATGGGTAGAAAACTTAAATGTAACTTGTGAATCCATAAAAATTCTAAAATTTTTAATTTATTTTTAAAATATGTTTTTTATTGATTTAAGACAGAGAGGATGGAAGAGGGAGAGAGAAACATCCATCAGCTGCCCCCGACATGCTTCCCACTGGGGCTCCAGGCTGCAATCAGGCCCAAAGGGGATCGAACCTGTGACCTTTTGGTGCCTAGGACAATGCCCAACCAATTCTAGGCTGAAGTGGCTAGAATTTTATATTGTATTGTTCTTACTGGCTAAAATCAAAAGCACCTTATAAACTCACAATAGGTGCTTTTAAAAAAGTGTTTTGATGTCACTATTCTTTCCTATTAGGTGAGTATAAATACTATTCAGAAGCCTAAATGAAACTGCTGTTAATGAATTAACTATACAGGAACACTGAATCTGGATAGCATGCTGTAAAGTCCGTGGCTTTAAATACATTTATATCATTTGATTATCACAGCAACACTGTAAGATAACCAGGTATAATTATGTCTAATAGACACAGAAACAGAATCATGAGTAATGCTACCAGTTGTTTTCCTCATTCATGCAAATAGAGTGCACTAAAAATTCAATTTCTGAGTAAATACAATACATTGAATTAACCTATTACAGTTATTTTTAATTGACAGTGTAATATAGTTCATTTTGCTAAAGTTTTTTATTCTCCTTTGAGTAGAAACCAAATGTTGATGTAATTATTCCACCTTTTTCCTTCATCATTATTATCAGAAAAACTTAAGGGTGTTTAGTTTTTTAGTTAGCAAACTATATTCCAATGAGTAATTTATAAAATCAAGACAATATTTATATTTTCCTTACTTCAGAAATTTTTTCCTCTGGTATTAAAATCAAACCAGCCATCCATCTTAGCATATGAGTGACAGATATTCATCACTAAGTACATATTCAATATTATATGCACACAAGAACACAATGAACCATGTAAAGCCTTAAAAATATGACCTAATAATTTATGAATATTGGTACTGTAAATTCTACTATGCATATCCTATGTAAAACTCAGAAATCCATGGATAACTAATAGAATCAACAATTAAACTAGGTATTTATCAGAATAAGTGTTGGTAACTCAAGAGGATGTATTCTCATACTTCCAAAATTTTCTTACATTGATTTATCTGAAACATCTGTAATATTGATTAATGGGTAGAGGTTTTAAAAAATAAGTTTTGAGAGATAATTTTAATATAATTAAGTATGCTATTAATTTTCACACTGATATCCTGGGAAATAATTTCATTATGGAAATTACCTTGTGTGATCCATGCAGCAAATATATTCTTCTCTTATCTAAATATAATTACTTATCGCTGGGATTAATTTATAGTAAGAAAAAAAATCTTTAATCATTAAGGAATTCCAGTGTAATAATTTAAATTTATGTGCTTTTCTTTCGCTACCAAAACTTAGGAAATCTAACTTTGAGAATTTTATCTATTTTAAAATTAATCATCAGGAGCCTTTCTTATACTCACCTAATGTGTTTATTATCTAACCAGCTAACCAAATATCTTCCTTTAAAAAGAAGCACTTGAGAATTTAGAATGCTAATATCTGTCAAACATATTATTTATTTTTGTTAACATTTTATAATATTAATGTTTCCTTTGTAAAAACTAATTGGGATTGATTAAAGAAATGGTGGTGCTTGTCATGCACTAAGAAACATTATTGTCAATACATGGACATGTGCAAGCATTATATTTCGAATTGTGAATGTATGGGACCCTTGAAAATGACTCTCTCTTGTTGTAGTTATTTATTCACCTGCTCTGGTTCATGTAAATAATACATATGTATTTTCTGTAAACTTCCTTCACATCTTCCATCAGTCACAGTGGGATTGTTTTCTAATTTAGAAGAAAGATGCTGTAAAACCATAGTTTCCATTATTTAACAGATCAACAATAAAAGTGAGACATTTGTTATTAACTAAACCTGAAGTATCTTTTTATATATTAATTTCTAATCCATTACAAATTAATATTCTCTGTGTTGATAACAAAGACTTTGTCTTTCAATAATCTATCCAAAATACAACCATAATCATATTATATTTTGTTATTCATTAGCATCAGACTTTTTAATAAGTAAAGTTCTGAGTAAAATCATTAAAGCCCTTGGGTAACAGTATATTCTTTAAATAAGTAAAGCTTTACACAGGCATTCTTATAAAACATATGTTTGCATTGGTTTCTTGTTATATTAGTCACTAAGCATTTTGTTTATTACACATAAGGATACAAGGTATACAGTATTAAAAATACACATTACAATGCTGGCTGGGTGGCTCAGTTGGTTGGAGTGTTGACGCCTACACCAAATATGGTTGCAGGTTGGATTCCCAGTCAGGGTACATACCTAGGTTGGAGGTTCCATCCATCCCCATTTGGAGCATATGTGGGGGGCAACTGATGGATGTTTCTCTCTCACATCAATGCTTCTCTCTCACTTCCTCTCTCACTAAAAATCAATTAAAACGTATCTTTAGATGATGATTAAAAAAATTTACAGAATATGTTTGGGTTGGCCAGGACACTATGAAAATGACATATTAAATATACAAACATATATGTTTATTCATTATGGAAGCATATTTAATAAGTTACTTTACAGTGAAATCATATGTAAATTTACCAAATTTAATGGCCTTTGAAGTTATTTTGATTTCATGTTATCATTAATGTTGTTGCATATTTTGCATTATTATTGTATTTTTCTTTAAATATGCTATTATTTTATAAAAATTATTATCAATGTGTTGAATATTAACCTATCTTTGTAAACAGACATAAGAGTTACAAAAGCCACAGAATCTTTCAATCCCTTAACTTTTCCTGTAGTTGATTTTCTTTTGTAATTCCTTTCTTATAATTCTTATATCTTACAGGTCCAATGAAAATAATGAGTTGTGTGTTTTGAATATGTTGATATTGTTATATTGCCACTAACGCAGACAACATTAACTTGAGAACGCAGATAGAAAGAATTCGTCCTCTTAACAGTGTTTGTGTGTTTGTGTTTTCTTTTAGTCAATCTGCTGGATTCAAAAACAATTCAAGGGGAACTGGGCTGGATCTCTAACCCATCACACGGGGTGAGTTCAGTAAACTATGGAAAAGGAACGTGTTTCTGTCCATTGCCTCTCTTCGAGAGTAGAAGGAATTATTGGTATCCTCTCTCAAGCGAACTCTTGGACTTCTGGTGACATGCGTATCAGTGCTTTTAATACATGGGCTAAGGAAGCCTAATATTTGTGTCCAGTAGAACTACTGAGAATTTTGAAAGTACTTTTCCTTCGGAATTTATCAATTGCTTGAATGTACTAGTTAAAGTTTAATTACTATTAGCATCATGCAGATGATCTAGGGTGACCATTGAACATGTTTTGTGATTTGACAGGAATAAGAGAATTAAGGGGACATTCTAAGTTTTAAGCAATGTAGAAAATGAGTGTGTGCAGATAGTAGTCTCCAGAGCTGTAGACTTAAAATAAACCTTGGTGACTATTCCAATTTGTGTAGGGTGTATTTGTCAATGTATAAACCTGTGTTGCCTTAATTTCTTTGTTTACAATATGTGCAACTTGTCTAGATCAGTGATAATCAGGTATTTTATTTAAAGAAAAGTCTAGATGCTTTTACATTTAAAATTTTTACATATCTTTAATGCATTACCTACCAGACACTGATTATAAGGTGGGTGACATTTTGGTGGCCTAAATGTTTGTAATGAGCCTTTAGTGTGAGAAAACTTTCCTTTGGATTTTTTTCAGACAAAAACAGAGGGGCATACATTTGGAAAAGTCTTGTTCCTACAAAATTGTGTGATAAATGCCTAAACGTGTCCTTCCCCCACTCCATGTAGAAAATGCTAAGTTACTTTGAAATATTTGATAGGAACAAATTTATGCATTCCATCTCTGTCTACTCTGGTCCTCTCTTCCAAGAGATTGTAATTACTTCCACTTAGTATTGGTGTTCAGTCTTTAGACTTTTGTGCCTAAACATACTAATTTTTAGAGTACTATCAACCTTTTCACCAACGGATGTTTTGCATCAAGGTTACTTCATCCATCTGTCATCTTTGTATCTGCTTTTCTTCCTGTTTCACCTTGACATTGACACGATGCCAAAACCTATCACATCATCAGCCATGGTTAGTTGCTTCAGAAGGGAAGGGATGAAATAAGCCAGGATTTGGTTTTCCCATAGGTGTAAAAGGATTCTAATGATTAGGATAAAAGCACATCCTGGGTAGTTATAAAGAATGAACCAAAACTCAGGATTGAGCTGGAAAACTAATCATCTAAAACTCAAACCTAACTTTAATTTTAATGTTAGAAATTTGAGTTTATTACTCTCTCAGATAATATACCATAGAAACCTGCAGCTTAAGGGTATACAAAAAGCCAAAACCATAGTGACATTTTACTAATGGAGGCGTGTGTGTGTGTGTGTGTGTGTTTTAAACAACAAGAAAATAACTCGTATATCAAAGCAAGACATGGTCTACCTCATTTTTTTAAGATGGTATAAAGAAAACAATTTTCTGTATATTGACAATATGGGGGAATGTATTCCCTTTACTTCACTAACCTCATCTATTTAGTGATGAAAGAAAGCTGGCACTTCTTCCAGAGACACGTTCAGGGATGCTGTTCTAGGACCTCGCCACACAAAGCGTGGTGCTTGCATGGACCAGCAGCATCAGCACCTGCAAGATTCTTAGAAATGAAACTCTCATGTCTCACCCCAGGCTTTCTGAGTCCGAATCTGCACTTCAACATGGTCCCCAGCTGATTCCTAAGCACATTAAATGTAAGAAACTCCTCAGAGTAATTTACCTCTTGACTGCTTTCCATCGCTCATCCGATTTCCTACCGCCTCTGCCTCGGACCAGGTTCCGTTCCTCCTCGGCTTACTGCGGCCTCGCAGAGCAGATCTCGGGCTCTGCACTGCGTCCCGGTGATCGCGCAGCTGTGTCCCCTCCTTCCCAAGCAATAAATACTTTAACACAGCCGACCAAGCTCTACAAGCCTATTATTAAGATTTGCACGGACAAAAAACAAAAATCTCCCCCAACAAACAGGTCATGATATTTATAATACCTCAAGACCCCAACACTAAAAAAAAAAAAGAAAATCAAATATGTGAATCATTGTCCTGTGGTGACGTGTAGTGTATTTTTTCTTTAAATTTTCTCTCTCTATTATGTTATGCACAATTTTCATGAGCAAATAAGTACTGCAATTTTAGAAAGCGTTAGATAATTATTCATTCATTGTTGAGAAACAAATGATATTCTTGAGAGAAAGCAATGTATAGCCAATTTAGGTTTGATACTTAATGTCTTTGCTTGTACAATTTTGTGCTTTTAGATTTGGCTACTTATTTTAATGCCTAGTTGTTGCCATTTTGAACATGACAAGAATAGATGAATTTTGTGTTTTTGTTTTCAAAGGAGATAGTTAAAACAATTTGATATATTTGCTGTAAGCTTTCCCATTAAATAAAAAAAAATGACATGTAATAGCTGAAAACAACTTTGAGCTTTGTATTGTTTTAATTAATGAACCCTAATAAATACCAGTGCATCTATTTTTAGGTTAATAAAACGTGAATGTAAACTCCAGAAGAAAAATTATAGTAACCATGTCACACCATATTGAATCACTAAAAATCTTTCTTTTATTTCTTGTTCATCTTAGCACTAAAAGTTTGGACCCTTTAACCATCCCCACACCCTGGCATTTACTTTTCTACGCTCTGTTTTTATAGGTTTGACTTTTTTTAGACTCTAGTATACATGATATCACATAGTATTTCTCTTTCTTGGTCTGGCTTATTTTATTCAGCATAATGCCCTCCAAGTCCATCTATATTATCACAAATGACAGGAAAAATCCTGTTTTTGGAGTTAGGGTAATGGTTCTCAATGCGAAGGGGTGAGGTGGTTTTGATTTTGCCCTGTGGGGAGATTTGGCAGTGTCTGCAGATATTGCTGGTTGTCACAGCCAGGAGGCGGGTCACTACTGGTGTCTGGTAGGGAAGCCAGGGCGCTGCCAACATCCCCCACCAATGGGGCGCCTCCCACAACAAATGACCTGTGAGACGGCAGTCCCAGGTTGAGAAGCCCTTAGGTGATGGCCGCTAGTGCTCCATGGGAAGTTGTGGTCACTAAAGAGACCCTGGGAGACTGCCAGCAACTTCTTTAAGTACCAACCATACCCCTCCAGAAGCTCTGAATATCCAATCCCGAAATACAAATGTTAAGAAATAGAAAAATGATTTATTCTAAATATAAATTTTTCATGAAATGATAATATCACCTGAGGTATATAAAACTAATTAATATATTTGGGGGATGCCCTTGCCGGGTCACTCAGTTGTTGGAGCATCGTCCCGTACACCAAAGAGCCGGCTGGCTCCAGTCCAGGTCAGGGAAGGTCTGGAAGGCAACTGGTCGGTCAGTTTTTCTGTTTCTCTCTCACATCAGTGTTTCTGTCTCACATTCATGTCTCCCTTTCTCTCTCTTTAAAAAAAAGCAATTAAATCATATCCTCAGATAAGGAATATGTGTGTGTGTGTGTGTGTGTGTGTATAAATAAATATAGATATATATCTATATATATATTTGTGTGCATATGTGTGTGTGTGTGTGTGCATGTATACACTCTTGGAAGTGGCCAAGAATGGCTCATTCTTTCATGTGCTTTTTTTTCTATTTTTCTTTCCCCAGAAATATATTCATGCCTAAAATCTTACAATTAACCTATGCAATTTTCTTTGGAAATGTATTTCTATCTCTGTTTTTAAGTGGTGCTTTGAAACTTAGAAGAAACTTGGTAGGAAATTATGATATAGTACTATTAGGCCTGGGATAAATCTGAAAATAAGTATCTGGGAGGAAATTTAATGAAACTTTGATTATCTCTCAATGAATATCATGAAAATAATACTCAAATTTATAAACTGAAATTTATTGAGCAGTCATAAATAGCAATTTATTTTTCAATAATAGAGTTTTATTTGACAGGAATATTTTCTACCACTAAGTCTGTTCTTTCTAGTAAAGCAGGCATAGCGGATACCTTCTCTGGCCCTATAAACCTACGACTTGTAATATTTGAATTCTGGATAATTATATTTAGTAATTTCAGTAAATAATGTAATAGTTCATATAGTCTGTTATTTAGAGGATGAACAACACATATAAAAGCCCTTAGATATTGTTGGATTACAATGGAGAAAAATCTTTTGTTTACATATGACTAAGTACTTAAATATATTGATTGATTGATTGATTGATTGATTGATTGATAAAGTTAGTCTACCAAACAAACTTTCTTAGTCTAGGTATCATTCCAAAGGAGGGACCAGAAGGAAGCATAGCTATGTAGGTATACTTTAAAATAGTACTGAGATGCTGGTGAAATAGAACAGAGGAATCATGAGCCTTGGTTCCGTTAAAAAAACTCTCATAAGGAGAAGAAAATGAGGACATGGTTGGGGGAGTGTGGAAAAAGCAAAGTTTGAAATGAATTATTCCTGTATATATGCAGATCTTAGAAGTCCTAAAATTAGCAATTGTGGAATTATTTTATTTTCTACCTTCCTTCTTTTATTTTTATATTCCTTAGAATTTTTTTCCTCTACAGTTTTTCTTAGATCTTTTTTAGCAAATACAGGCCTTTTCAGTGTCCCACCCAATATGTTCTCCGGCTTTTCCTTGGGTATGGAGCACCAACTGTATTCTAGTTTTCACCCTCTCGTGCTCTCTTCCACTCTGTGGGGTGAAGGTTGATTCATCTGAGAGCTAATCAGGATAAGTATAGTTCTTTTGCCGGAGACTGGTTTAGAAAAGAGTAAGTCAAAGAGTAAGTGGAGTCATTGAAACGGAGGATAATTCCAGTGACTGTAGGTAAGGTTTCCTCCTGGCAAAAAGAGATGGGGAGAGGGGAGCACTGTGTGGCCTGGGCTTGCCCTGTGCGGCCGGAATGCGGGGCAGCACGCACTTCCTGACCAGAAGGGCGGGTCCGGTGAGCATGACAGGTCAGCCTGGGACTCTGGCATCTCCAAACCACTGGATGAGGTTAAAAATACATTTTCCTCATTTAAACCACTCTTTTTAGTATTTCTCATACTTTCAAACTGAAAGAATACAATATTTTATCACCAGATCAAATACCTTAATTTCTAAATGGAGGCTATACCAATGCATAATTGTATTCTACAATGTTATTTGTATCTTTCCAAGTTACCTTTTTTGTGCTTTAGCACAGATGATGTCAAAGGTAATAAGTAGAGTAGTAAAATAGAATAAGCACATTGTTTAAAATCAGGACATCTGCCGGTGAATTCTGGCTCTACTTTTAATTGCCCTCTGATCTGATGCAGGCCATTTAACCTTCGTTAGCATTTATCCTCACTGTTTAAAAAGGCATACCAAAATTCTGATGTCACAGCCCCTTAGAGTAAATGAGATTTGTATATTTATATATTTCTATCCATGGATATACATGTGCAGCTTGTATAGATGATAATGCACATGAAAGAGCTATGCAAATATTATTTCTTTTTCTTAGATAATTAAGTTTTGAGATTTTCCTATTCTAATCTAAAATCTTTTGCAAAATTCATTGATATGTCTTCTTAAATCTCAGCACACACTTGATATCTTGAATTTGAATTGAGGGGATGGAAAACTGACAGTATTCCCTGAGGTGCCTACAAACAGTTCTTCTTCATGAAGATACCAAACATTTCCTTTGTCATTATATGATTGTTATTCCTCTGAATACTGCAGACCCAAGTTTACATTTTTATTAAACAAATTTTTTTTATTGATATTTAGAGAGAGAGGAAGGGAAAGGGAGAGAGAGAAACATCAATTGGCTGCCTCTTGCACACCTGCTACCAAGGATCTAGCCTGAAACCCTGCCATATGCCCTGACCAGGAATTGAACCAACAATCTTTCAGTGCACAGGATGACACCCAAAAGACTGAGCCACATTAACCAGGACCAAAGTTTACACTTAAAAAAAATATTTTTTCTTTATTGTTTAGAGAGAGGAAATAAGAGAGAGAGATAGAAACATTGATTGGCTGCCTCCTGCATGCCCCCACACCGGGGATTGCGCCCACAACCTGGGCACGTGCCCTGACTGGGAATCAAACCGGCGACACTTGGTGCATAGGTCGACACTCAACCACTGAGCCACATCGGCTGGGCAAAAGTTTACAATTTTTTGTTTGTTTGTTTTGTTTGTTTTTGGTACATGCCCCTAGCAGGAACTGAACCCCAGGACTCTCTGGTCTGTGGGCCAATGCTCCAACTGCTGAGCCAAACCTGCCAGGGCAAAAGTTTACATTTTTAATTAAAAGAGTCAAACTATAGTAGTTGGTTAGTTATTCATTATTTTTAATTTTAGTAATCAGATTTTCCTCTAAATATTAATATTTCTCCTTCATTGAGACCTCACTCTTTTCTATGCACTCTCCTGCCAACCAGACCAGCCGCAATGCTCCTAAACCCATCTACCTTATCCTTTGTTGTATCTCCACAACTGATAATAATATGTTAATACAGTTACTTCACTGACATTTATCTAGCCAGGAAACTGAAAACTCTTTGAGGTCAATTTCTTTTCATTTGTCTCATTTTGAGTTCCTGGATTAGTTGCTCATAAATTACAATTAACTGAATAAATGAATAATTGATAACTAGCTAACACTGATTTTGTAATTGCTAAGAAAATTTTGGTTATTCCCAATTTGTTATTTTAAATGCTGTCTTAAAATGATTTCACTGTCTTTTTAATGGCATAAAATTAAGTGAAATTATAATATATGTACTATATGTATATATTATGTATGCATATGTACATACATTATATACATACATAATATATAGGTATACATCTTTGGCTATATTAAATATAATATTATGTTGTTGTTTTTTGTACTAGAAGGGCTATTTAGTTTGATGTTTTTAGAAAATACTGCCAATCAATGAATTGAAAGTTAACTGTAAAGAAAACAAGCTAGAGACAGCTCTGTATTAAACAATACGTTGATTGCTGCCTACGGGTAAATAGCCTGAATCCTGCAAATTAATTTAATTTAAAAAATAGAAATGTTTAGAATGAAGTAAATCATAGAGATTAGTGGAAATCACAAAAATACTCTTGGAAACAAGTCATTGCTTTTCTATTCTCCAGTATAGTGTTTATGTTTAATGTTGGAATTATTGCAATTTGTAAAGTCTGGTTTCTAGAAGTCTTATCTACCGAATTTCTAGCTTTCACTTTATAAATGGTGTCTGAATTGCAGGAAGACTATTTTGACAACTGGGTGTCAACAATAACCACCTGGGATTCTGCCTTTATGAATCACAGTCCAAAATCTGCTTCATATGCTGAATAGTCAGTACAGGAAAATCAAATTTTTGACACGTGATATGTGATTCTTGGTCATTTGAATTTTTTCTGTCTAGAATGAACAGTGCTACATATTTTAAACATGTCACTTTCACCTACTGTGCTGACCTTCCAAGGAAGGCTGTCTGATCAAATTAGAAAAGCATGGCAAAATTTTGCAGTTTTTTTTAACCTCTTCTTGAAACAAAATGAACCACAAAATAACGGGACATGTACATGAGTGAAAGAAATCAGCAAAGATAGAATGTATTCTAACAATATTTAATTTATAAAAAGTTAAAATCTTATTCTGTATTTATTTTAACAGAATTTTTCATCAGTGCTTTAAAACAAATAGAAATCTTTTTTTTTTTTTTTTTTCATTGCTAATGTTGTATATTTTTATCTGACTCCTCCTTACTGCATTAAATCATGTTTATACATTGGGGGTTGGATTATAATTTTTAGAATATGACATGTAATGTACTTTGCTTCTTTTACTTTGATGTAAATCAGAGGAGACTTGAAACATATGTTGATGGGTTTTATTCATCTCGACTTTACTCATAAATGTGTTTGTGCTTCACAACCCTCACTTGACATGCAGTGACTATGAAGTTAAATGAAAGCTAAGATATATTTAAATACTTTATATTTCTATTTTAAATAGTACATAAATTCACTATGATC
Organism: Molossus molossus; assembly: GCF_014108415.1. Taxonomy (NCBI): domain Eukaryota; kingdom Metazoa; phylum Chordata; class Mammalia; order Chiroptera; family Molossidae; genus Molossus; species Molossus molossus. Next base: position 92,150,007 of record NW_023425388.1, on the reverse strand, counting down.
GTTTTCTATGTGTTTTTTAAAGTAACTTCAAAAAAAATTGACTCAGACAAAATTGTGCTTCTGGTGGTTTCTTGTATTGATAACATTTTTTAAAACATAATAACTTTTGATACCAAACATTGTTACTTTGTGTAACTTGAAATAAGTGTACTTTCTGTTCAAAAAAAGGAATGGTTATTAAAGTAAAAGCAAAGAAAATATAGATATGAAACTTTAAAAAAAGAATGACTGACCTGGCCAGTTTGGCTCAGTGGTTAGAATGTTGGCCCGTGGACTGAAGGGTCTCGGGTTTGATTCTGGTGAAGGGCTAGTACCTGAGTTGCAGGTTCAATCACTGGCCGCAGTTGGGGTTGTGAGGGAGGCAACCAATCGATGTATCCCTCTCACCTCTCTCTCTCTCTCTCTCTCTCTCTCTCTCTCTCTCTCTCTCTCTCTCTCCCTCCCTTCTTCCCTTCCACTCTATCTAAATTCAATGGGAAAAAAGTGTCCTTGGGTGAGGATAAAAAAAAGAATGGCTTTCATACTCCTATGCAAAATAGTATGTACCTGTTTCCACATTGCTAAGAAATGTATATTTTAAAGAATATACTTAGAATAAGCACTATGTTGTCAGGCTTCCAAGTTTTCATTTGAATATAAGATATACATACAACATATGTACGCCGATGGAAAGGAGTTTCAATTCTAACATTTCATTAAGTACAATTTTGATTGGAATTTATTAAAATAATTATTTTCTCCAAAGATTTGCTCATTTATTTTTCTCCTTCTTAAAGTTTTATAAATTATTGGTTTTGACCCTTAGGTTTATTATTCTCTGGTGGTTAATTTATTTTGGAAAATTAAAAAAAAAAAGAAATTAAAATTTGCCTGTAAAAATATGGTGTGAAATACTTTTTAAATAAGTCCCATGTCCCAAATGATAGCCAATGGACTAAAAAACATTTAAAGGTTATATTTACAATAAAAACCACCTGGAGTATTTCTTCAACCTTAACCCATTTATTACTGTCATTTTTTTTTCCTTGTTAATGATGCTCACTTTATTCAGGAAGTATTATATGAATAAAAACATCACCAATATAGCCTGACCAGTGTGGCTCAGTGGATAGAGCATTGTCCCACGGACTGAGAGGTCTCTGTTTGATTCCTAGGCAGGGCACATGTCCAGGTTATGGGCTTGATCCCCAGTAGGGAGTGTGCAGGAGGCAGCTGATGGATGTTTCTCTTTCACGTTGATGTTTTTATCTCTCCCTTACTCTCTCTCTTTGAAAAATCATTTAAAACATATATTTTTTTAAATTTCATTAATATGATATCTGATAAAATGATTTATCCCCTTTCCAAGAGACATAAGAAAGAAAACATCAAGGGAAGGGAGCTGTTGTACTTGATTGTCTGGGTGATCTAAGTTTGCAAGTTATTTTTATTTATTCTGGTTTTTTTTTTTTTTTTTAGTGAATGTATTGGGGGTTATATTGATTAACAAAATTGTATAGGTTTCAGGTATACAGTTCTATAATACATCATCTGCACATTATATCGTGTCTTTCCTATCCCAAGTCAAGTCTCCTTCCATCACCATTTATTCCTCCTTTACCCTCTTCTACCTCTCTCCACCCACCCTTCCCTCTGGCAATCACATATAAAAATCTAAATATTTGAGTTAATATATACACACATACACACATTATTACTTTTTAATTTTAAACAGTGGTTGTTAAAAATGCAAAATCTTGTGTTTCCAACTAAGACCTCTCCCAGCAGCCCGCTTCTTCACAGACCCTAACGCTGCTTACGTTTGGGAATCACTGCACTAGAAAATCATGACCTACTTGCAAAGGTATTTAGCTGTTGCTTGACACAATGCTGTAGTTTATTCCAGTCCCTTAACTAACAATGAAGTGTGCGTGATTCATGATTAATATTGGTCTGAATGTTTTCAAATTTAGCATTTTACAATAAACACATAGCAAGAGAAATCAAGTATTTTACCAACAACTCAAGGAATCTGTTCTTAGCCATTTGAAACTAGAATTTACAGTCATTATGTTTCTCTCATGTAACCTTGGAGTTCAGTCTGAACTGCTCAAGTATCCTCAGTACTTGTAAATAGTGTCCTAGAACCATTTGTCGTCTGTATCATTAACATTGGATGGATGCGCTGGATTGCCATTTTTTAAAATAGATTTAGTAATATAATTTTTACTTAAATTTGCCTTTTCTACTAAGCATGGAATAAACAGTAAACAGCAATGTAGTCATAAACCAAAAAAATAACTGTAGAGTTTTGTGGACATTTGTATTGACAGAGCCGTTTCATTTTTCATTACGGGCCGCACACTTTATCTTACTTGGAGCTGTAGAATATGTGAGTGAGTGATCAACTCTGGTGTCAGCAGAGACTAGAAATCATCTAGAGCAATTCCTTAATTATGTAGAAAAGCTGCTAAAGTGCAGGGAGTCTTAGTGGCTTGCCCAAGGTTATGGCATTGCTTTCTGGGCCGTGGTTCAGTGGTCTTTTCATTAATCCTCTCTGTCTTGGTCTGTGGACAGTACCAAAGAAGGATTCAAGATTCTGTTATTCGATTTTTAACACACTAGACTTCATAGGACTTCAGGACTATTTTGTCTGCGTGTCAAGCCTTACAACACCCTAAATAATAACCAATTCTTGGGATACATCAGTCAACATAGAGCTACTTTACTCAGCCGTTGAAAAATGCTAATCTTTTGTAAGCCCAAGAGGAAAATCGGGTTATACAGGATTATTATCAGCGCTCCATTCTTTCGTGTGCATATCCCTTCATCACCACTTGATTTATGATCCAGGCACTGAGCTGCCACTCGATGACTAAAGATTCTTAACTTATTCTCAGATAACTAGAAATATATTTTATCTTAGATTTAAGTATAAATCAGAATTTACTTGCATTGAAAGAATATTTTAAATGTTAGCCAAATCTCATCTACTTTCAGTTTTGATAAGAACCAATGAATGTTTGGAGATCTTTTAAAAATTAGTACCTCATTTTAATGTGACTAGTCCTAAAGCAGAACTGTTATGTGTTATATTTTAGCCAACATTTTAAGATTTAAAATGTTTCTTAATTGTTAACTCTATGTATTTTCTAAACTGTTAAAAACTCTTTTTTTTTTTTGATACTTTTTAAAGAAATATCTAGTGCTTTTATGTAGCTTTAAAAATAATTTGATAATTATAAATTAGGGTAGCAAGTTAGTTCTTTAACAAATTTTGAAAACATAATAATCAATACAGAAGTTTTATAACTTAAAAAATATTTGTGGTAAAATTTTCCATAGTGAGCATCTCTTTTAAAATACTTTTTTTTTTTTTTTTTTTTTTTTTAATGATCTAATTCAAAGGAAATTTCAGGAGTGGTAAACATTTGGGGAGGACTCAGGTAGACAGCAGTATTTTAGAAAGAAAAGTATATGGAGGTAGTATTAGTTTCCAGAATCTATTGAGTTCTGAATAGTTTGTGCAGCATTAATGGGGTTTGTAAAATCTTTAGTATATTGGAATTCATTTATCCTGTTGATTAATAACTGCTTGAGTTTCTATTATGTCTTGGGCATACTTAACTAAGTTGAAGATATTACAGATGCCCCCCCTGCTTTTACCACACTATTGTCTATGTCCACTGGTTATGCATATATGCATATGAGTTCTTTAGTCTGCAAAAAGAAATTTACTGATATGTTACACATGTAGACAAAGGAGGGATGATTGATATTAATTAATAAGAAGTTTTAGGTAAATTTGTCTCTTCTTCTCTCAATTCTTGTAATAAAAGTTATAAAATTTGCAATAGAATTCTCAAGTAAAGGCACCAAAATATATTGCTATGTCCAAGTATTAGCTCGTTCTCAGGAATGACTACAACCTACCAGAAGCAGTACGTATTCAAAGGTACTGTTGCTGTATATCCATTGCTTTATGTCTATAACTCTGTTCAGTGATATAATTGGGATAGAAGAGCATATGACTCAAAGACTGTTGGTGACATGCAAATAACTTCATGGTTAATTAAGCACCACTAAGTCCAATTCCAATCATACAACAGACACTGTACATACTAAAGTCAAAGCGATAACAAATAACTAGACTTCTATGGGATATATTTGATCAATTTAACAAATGTCTTGAATTTGAACGAATGAAAAATCATCAGTGGTCTTCGGGAATTTGGATGGTAAAACTTGACACATATTCCTAGTGTATATGTAACATTTTTATATTTTATATGTATAGCTAGATAATGTACATTAAATATTGAAAATAAATGAGAAATTAAAAATGCTAAAACAGATATCAATAGCAGGGGCCTATGTGCTCCTTTCGGAGACCTCCCTAATGCAGATAATAGATGGAATCCCTCATTTTATGATCAATGGTCATTTCCCGAATTTAAAATTTCATGGAACTTCCTTAAATTCATAAACACACCTTTGAGAAAGTTTCAAAGTATTGATGAGATACACATGTTATTGAAATGTTTAACAGGTATCAATTTGTTATTTTAATAATTTTTGAAAATATGTTTTTATTAATTTTAAAGAGGGGGGGAGAGAGAAAAACATTTAGTTGCCCTGAAGTCACCCTGACCAGGGATCGAACTGCAACCTGATAATGGGCTCTGACCAGGTATCGAAGTGGTGACCTTTGGGTGCTCTGGACAATGCTAACCAACTGAGCAATACCAGCCAGGGTAATAATTTTCAATCCTCATCCAAGGATATGTTTTTATTGATTCTAGAGAGAGAGGGAGGGAAGAAGAAAGAAACATTGATCGGTTGCCTCCTAAATGCTACCTGACCAGGATCGAACCTGCAAATTTTGGGTGTAAGGGATGACGGTCCAACCTTCTGAGCCATTCGGCCAGCACTCAATTTAAGTTTATTATAAACTAAGGTTTCTTCATATGATTAATTAACTACTTTATATATAAAATATCAGAGTGCCCGATTGATACAGGCAGAACAAATCTTCATATATACCTGTAGAACACTCAGAAATTAGACTTTTTAGTGTGAAATTTGCTCTCATAAATTTGAACAAGTTCTAACACCTTTTCCTTTGTTATACTCAGGACAAAGCCCTGTGAGCAAGGACATGTTCAATGGTTTAACTTCAGTGACGAGAGAAATATTATTTAAAAATTATTATTATATGGGGAATGGGCAATTAATGATTTATAAAAGCAGCAGAGAAGTAGATCCAGTTATCACATCTGGGTTTTATGCCACTGAAAATCATTTGTGTCCAACTGCTTACATGGAAATCCACTCAATCTTATTTTATTAAGATTGACACAGTAGCCTGCTAAAAGAATATATTTCCCAACTTATGTCCAATCAAAGTGTATCCATAGGACAAAGTTTTAACTGATGTGCAGTAAGCAGGGGTATGGAGTTTGTAAGAAGATGCTGCACAGGAAACCTGGCATTTGGGTGATGGCTGGCACTACAGCAGCCATCTTGTGATATTAGAATGGGAGCCATGTACTGGGGGTGGTGTAGGAAAGAGCCAGGAGGAGCCTGGGTCATTGATGATTTCATATGTAAACTACTTACTTCTAAACTATTTTAAAAACTTATCTTTATTGTTGAATGTATTACAGACACCCCCCTCCCCTTTTCACCCATTGACCCCCTCCTCCTCACTTCCACCCCCACTCCTGCTTTTCCCACACCGACCCCCTCCTTCCATTTGAGGTTCATCAGTCTAACAAATAATTGGTACGTCTTAATCCCCTCACCTTTTTCACTCATCCTTCCAACCCCTCTCCCATCTGGCAACCAACAAAAATCTCTCTGTATCCATGAATCTGTTTCTGTTCTGTTTGTTTATTTTATTTGTAGATTAAATTGTTGATAGAAATATATTTATTGCCATGTTATCGTTCATACTTTTTATCCTCTTCTTCAAGAAGAAACTTCAACATTTCATATAATACTGGTTTGGTGGTGATGAACTCCTTTAGCTTTTGCCTGAAAAACTCTTTATATGTCCACCCATTCTAAGTGATAGCTTTATAGGTCTTCGCTTTTCATCACTTTGAATATTTTTTGCCACCCCCTTCTGGCCTGCAAAGTTTCTTTTGAGAAATCAGCTGACAGCTTCATGGGAACTTCCTTGTAGGTAACTAACTGCTTTTCTCTTGCGGCTTTTAAGATTTTCTCTTTGTCTTTAACCTTTTGCATTTTGATCATGACGTGTCTTGGTGTGGGCCTCTTTGAGTTCATCTTGTTTGGGATTCTCTGTGCTTCTTGGACTTGTGTGTCTGTTTCCTTCTCCAAGTTAGGGAAGTTGTCTTTCATTATTTTTTCAAAGAGGTTTTCATTTCTTGTTCTCTTTGCTGGGGTCCCCATGATACAAATGTTGGTATACTCCAAGTTGTCCCAGAGGCTCCTTCATTTCTGACTGGTCCTTTTTTATACTCTTGAGGTGCTCACTAAGTTCCTGAGCATGCTTATAAGCAGTGTTTTGAACTCTGCATCTGTTAGATTGCTTATCTCCAGTTTGTTTAGTTCTTTTCCTGGAGTTTGGTTCTGTTCTTTCATTTGGGACATGTTTCTTTGTCTCCTCATTTTTTCTGTTTCTCTGTGTTTGTTTCTACATATTAGGTAGAGTTGCTACATCTCATAGGCTTTCTAAGGTGGCCTATTGTCGTAGGTGTCCTATAGGTTCCAGTGGCACAACCTCCCTAATCACCCCCTCCAAGTGCACCCCTCAAGTGGACTGTATACACTTCTGTTGTAATTGAGTCTTGATCACTATTGGCACATCAATGGGGGGGATTTACTCAGGATGATCTGCTGCAAATACTGGCTGTGCCCACTGCCCACTGATCTCTGACTACCTTGGAGGACCAGCTGTGCAGGGGCACACCACACACAGCGAGGCTTACTTCAGCAGGGCTCTGGTATCCACTGAATCCATTCCTTGAGTGTGTCACTTGTGGAGGTGGTTGGGTGGTACTGCATCGATGTGCTTTAATGTCGTAGTTGTAGGACTTCTATTCAGCTCCATGTCAGGTGGTTCTGAAGAATGTTTGTTCTGTAGTTTAGTTGTGATTTTGATGTGGATGTGGGAGGAGGTGACTACCACATTTAGCTGACTGGAAACTCTAAACTCTTTATATGAGAAAATTAGTCCTTGTACATTAGTGATGGTTTTTTAGGTCCCATCACTATCAGTAAAACATAATTACTAATATACCAACCATATCTTATTTTAGAATAACTTAACATAAGTCCAGTGTAGGTATATATATATAAACACACATTCTGCATTCTGTATATAAACATGCTAATAGAAAAATTAGAAATAAAAAAATATACATATTAAATATTAATATATAAAATTAGCCAATTGATTTTATAGTTTGTAACATTCATTAAGCTTAAGAAAGAAAATTCATTTTCCAAATTCTGTCTGCAGTGATCCATCCACCTTTACCCTTAAAAACAGTGAGTGGCAGTTACAGGATGATGAAAGGGAGATTTTTGTTTTTAAAATCACAGTTGTTGAAAATAAATATATATATATAAATATAAATATATATATATATTTCTTCTTCTTCTTCTTCTTCTTCTTCTTCTTCTTCTTCTTCTTCTTCTTCTTCTTCTTCTTCTTCTTCTTCTTCTTCCTTTTTTGGTACATGCCCTTAGCAGGAACCGAACCCTGTCTGTGGCCTGTAGGCTGATGCTCCAACTGCTGAGCCAAACCGGCCAGGGCTGAAAAAATATTTTAAAACGCAATATTGTTTGAAAGGAATTCGTCATTGGAGAAAGACTTCTATCCCATCCTGAGATTGTAAAGTAGATTTGTTTACATTAGTTCACATAAAGTCCTGGGTATTTTCATTCGTTTTACTGTGGATAACAAAAGTAGGCGTCGCGATGATGGTGTTCATCCGCATTTCTGCGCTCTCTGATCACATACAAATCTTATCTCTGGTTCAGTGAATGATCTGAGGCAACACAGCATACGGTGGGGCAAAAGTAGGTTTGCACTTGTCCATATGGAAAAGAATATAATCATTAATAAATAACAACACAAAAATAAACTCTGTTTCTCATACTCAAACTGTAAACCTGCTTTTGCCCTACCTTGTACGTAAGTCACATATATGTTAGAATTAACAACATACTTTCAGTTTTCTCCTTCTGGTAAACGTAAAACAACCTCCTCATGCTGTTTCTTATTATGATTAAAGGCTCCCAGAAACTGCACAGACCCTCCTTCTCCACCCCCAACCTGCTTTCACATATGGAATTTTTAACTTAGGGTCAAGACCATTCAAGATGTCTATGTGATTTTACTCATCTGTTTTAATGAATAATCCTCAGGATATAAAGTATTCATACTGTTAAACATTTTAGGGAGGACTAACAGAATAGATATTACTATATATAAAAATATGGACATTTGCATTTTTGTTCTTTCATTTATTGTTTCAACCTTTAGAAACTTAATTATAATTTTCTAAAAAAAAAAACAAAAAAACATGTTTGTATTTCCCACTCAGCCAAATTTTTTACAGAATCAAAATACAGTATGGTACAAAGTGAAAACCACTTTTATGACTATAGGAATACCCTTAATGCAAAAATGAAGATGAAAAAACGATAGTTAATATGTTCCTAGATAATAAAACAAATGTACATGTATATATGTTGAAACCAATTTGAAAGATTTATTTTGAAATAGAGACTAAATTCCAGCGCTGTGGTACCAATGTACTGGGTAAGTTAAGAAAGTCTCTGTAGGTCTATCTTTTAATATTTATCTGTAAAATTATTGTATTGGGCATTTTTAATAAATATTAGGTATATATTTCTAACCTATGATAGCCGAGTGGAGATAAAATCTAAATAGAGGTTATTACAATAAAGCATCTTTAAATGAGCATAGCTGTAATAATCATGACACTCTGTAATTATTAATTGGTATGTATAAAATAAAAGCCATAGATGTTTAGATAATGAGGATATACATGATGAAATGGGTGGTTAGGGAAAGAGGTCCTCAGAATGGGAAAGTCGGGGTTGCCTTGAAGGGTGTCTTTTCTTCTCCAGACATCTCCAAACTGCAAATTTGTATCTTCAACTTCCGTCTTAACGTCTCTATCTCAAATCACACTGATTAAAAACTGATTTCCTATTTCTCTCTCTACCGCAGCCCAACACCTGCTTCTGTAGTCTTTCTCCACAGTTTATGCCCTTCCTCCTTCCAGGTGATCATGCCAAACACTCTGCAGTTTACTTTGACACTTTTCTTTCACATTTTACTTGAAATGGTGGTAAATTTTATTGGCTTTCCTTTCAAAATATATCAAGAAGATAACGACTTCTAACTACCTCCACTAACTACCTCCAAAGATCCAGGACACCGCATCTTTTTGCCTGGATTATTGTAAGAACTGATATCCCTGCATTTGCCCTTGTCCCGTTACAGTTACAGTCCACTTTGAACACAGTGATCCTGTTAAACAGTGAAGTCTGCTACGTCATTCCCCTGTTTACAACCTTGCAGTGATTTTCCATCTCACTCACAGTAAAAGTCCTCAATAATTGCCTACAAAGCACAGATTATAACTCCCTCTGTGATACAGCGGCTTTAGTCTCTCCCTCTCCTCATGCTCCATCCTTGCTGGCTTCCACGGCGACCTTGAACAAGCCCCATCTGCCTTTCTGTCTGGGTGTCAGCACTTCGCTTTCTGCCCTCCTCCTGCAAAGGGAGCACCTGTGTGAGGCTCGCCTGCCTGCCCTTCATTTCTTTCCCTTCAAATGCCAACGTCTCCGTAAGGCTATTTAAATTTCATTTCCTCCCTACCCAACGCTCCCTGGGGCACTTTTCACGTTTATTATTTGCCTAACACTTATCACCCTCTAACATTCTCTGTAGTGTATTTAATTTTTTAAAAAATCGTATCTCCTCTTTAGAACAAGAAAGCAGGCATTTGGGGATGAGGGTTGCCTTGTTTCCCAATTTATTCTCAGGCTCAGGACAGGGTGAGCATTCACTACAGATTTGTTGAATGATTTAATTAGTTAATTAATGTAGAAAAAGTATCTTGCCCCTATGAATTCTTCAGAAAATGTTAACAGTAGGCTATGAATGTTTCTGTAATGCTAATGAAGATGCGTAGAGTACAGAAAATTGTAAAATTTTACAGAAAATTGTAAAATTTTACAGTTTTCAAAATCTTGGTTTGTAGCCTAGTTTCTGAGATTGCTTTGTGTAATAAATAGCTATATTAAAAATATTTTAAATTTCTTAATCAAGTTAGGGTTAATTTTATAAATCATGTAAAAAATTTCAGTGACTTTGCAGCAATTTTGTAAACCACTATCTATAATTGGTAGATTGTTCAAAAGACTGAAAAATATAATACAAAATTTTGAGAATCAAGTGGTTGATGGTTTAAAAAGAATGGAGCTTTTAAAAAATCAATATTATATTTGACACATTAGGCAGTTATGTATATATTTCATTCAAAGATAAATGATAAACTCAGTAAGCCAATTTCTTCAAGCCACTCCAGTATCTAAGAGCATGTATAACATGCTTGTGATGGTAGAGAAATATTAATAGTGAAATGTGACACATTAATTTATTCACAATCCATTGGCAAAAGTTGTTACATAAGCTTGAGGTCTTAGATAACTATGGAGTAAATTATTATATATTCAGCTTCTCTTTATTGAGTGAAAGCAACCAGCCTTTATCCTAAAATCCTTCATAAATAATAATCTTATCTGCTTTTTAGTTGTACTCTTACCAGAAAGCTACAAATGATTCTAGTCATTCTATTTTTGTGCTTTTATCTACACAGTCTAGAAAGGTAATTAATCAATAGAAAAATAATTGTGTTAAAAGATTTGGAAGAGTTGTTTGTTTTTTAAAGATAAAATTGTATTAAAGAATTCTTGAAGTCTGTTCCAAGTGACATCTAAGCACTCACTATGTGTGCGTCTGACAGTTTTGCACAATAAACAGGACAAGATGACTATATGGTGATTCCCAGGTTTGAGGAATTTTGGTGCTGGTAAGCACAGAAATGTGTATAAAATTGAGAGTTAATGAGCAGTATTCTAAAGTATGAATACTGATTTTGTATATTCTTCAACTTCAATAGCTTAGAAACTATTTCTGAAATTATAACTATGGTTTCACCTGATCTACATCATATAAAAACAATTTCTTAAAGTTCAGGAAACATAAAATAGCTTTTCCTAGTGATGTTAATAAGATTATCAAGCTGCGTTTAGTGACTGTTTACCTTGTGCAGGGCACTGACAGTATATATTATGTATATTATTTAATCTTTTCAAGAATGCATTAATTTCAAGTATGGTATTAAACAGAAAGATGCTACTGCAGATGAGAGAAAACAAAAATTTTAAACATGATTTCAGTTGAGCTCTCCTATAATAACAGTCAATTTTAATTTTTAAGGGTGGCTTTTGCACTGTTAATGAACGCTTTGAAAGGAGAGTTAATACTTTTCACAATGCCAGGCTTTCCAGATATCGTTTGTAAAAGAAAAATACAACAAAATGACCACAGTTTTAGTTATGTTTTATCAGGTTTAAAGTTTTAAAAAATCTTCTCATATACCTACTGTTGAGGATTGAATTACCTGGGGAGTGAAAAGGCCTCAGTGATTTCTTTCCTGAGATCTCGCTTTCTCGCCTTTGACAACAGTGAGCAGACGTGTGGCTCATGCACTGTGCAGTTGAATGTAGCTCAGTGTTGGGAAGCAAGTCCTGCTGCAGTGCTAGGAGCAATTACAGCTGTCAGTTCTTTCAACATGAGAAAACAACCTCCTTTCGACTTTACAAGAAACAGATTGTAAGTATCAAAAAAAGAAAAGAAATAACAATCTTTATGCAATGAACAGTGTGGTGATTGTGAAAGTAGTCTACTTGGTCATTTGAAGGTATTTATTTCCTGGAGGCTGTTGAGAAGAAGATACAGTTTATATGCAAGTTCAAGAGTATTTTATGAATAAACAAACAAAACCATGAGTACTAAATATCTTATCGGGGCAAGACAAATGGCAAGTAGACTTTTCAGGGTAGAAACATGGTGTCTAAAGAATTCTTAACTGCTTTCATGTGAGTTTTGTTTTCTGTGAAAGCACTTCCTTGGTATCTGGGTGTCCCTCACGCCTGGTTTATTTGGACGTTGGAAATCCAGGACTTCCTTATACTAAACAAGAAGGAAGTAGATGAAGTTGGAAAAGTTGAAAATGTTGTAATGAAATGAAGAGCAAATACTCTTATTTTTAACTGATGTCCAATAAGTAACATTTATATTTGCTTCACATATAATGCTTTCTCTCTAATTCTGTGTGTGTGTGTGTGTGTGTGTGTGTGTGTGTGTAGGTGTGATTTGAAGTGATTTTTACAAAATTAAGCCGAAATGTCCGCCTCAGATATCTGAGAAGCTGGCAGAAAATATAAGCTATTGTTTTTGTTTTTTGATACCACTGTGACGTAAGACTTCAAGGTCTGGTTTTCTACTGTCTGCTATATTCTTCCCCCTCCCTTTTCTTAATAAAAATTTTTGTTTCTTATCTTCGACAAAAATAAGAATGAACTTAGATAGCAAATGATCAAACCCAGTTAATGTGCAAAAGCTAACAATGATAGTATAATGCCAAAGTGGCAGATTTTTATTTAAAAAAAATTAATAGATGGAAGTGGTCATTGATATGCTTTTCTGGGTCCTTTTGGTAGCATCACTTTTTTTTCTCTTCATATTCATTTTTTGTTGTTGCTGTTTATTTTTACCCCTGAACGAATTGTAAGAAAGGGCAGCCAGATGGCCCAGGACAGAAAACAGGACACCTCTCGTTGCCTGGACAGGTTTCAGAATGGACACAGCATCAGATGAAGTCAGATAATGTGGCAGAAACAAGGCGTCCGGCTCTCCGTGTGTGGAGCGCAAGCTGAAGGGAGAGCACAGCTTTCAGGGATGTTCTGGTTTGCAGATCTAACTGAAAGTATGATGAAGTGAAGGTTTCCACTGGGACAAAAGCCAGGACGCCAAGGCAGCGCGATCCAGTGTCCCAGACTTGGCCAACTGAACTCCAACCTTTCGATTAAATCACTTATTTCTGAGTTTTACTTTAGAAAAATTAAGGAAAAAAGATGCCTTCATTAAAATAATTGCCAGCTACTTCTTAATGCAGCTTTCAAATAATTTCTAAGCTTGCTAAATGAAAACATTCGATTTAACCTTTATTAAAAGGCACCCTATCTATATTTCAGCTGTTATCCATAACACCTATAGTAAATTCCTACAGTGTTCCTTCACAAAACCAGATCTCTTGCAAAATTGATGGAAAAGGAAGAAGAGGAACAAGTTGCATAGAATATCACATTTCTTTTCTGATTTCCTTTGGGTTCTGGAATTTGTGCTTAAGTTCATAATTATCTAACTAACCATGCTGAGCAGATGGCTGTTATAAAAGGGTAATGCTGGGGAACACAGACCAGGTTTGGGGGACCCAGAAGCACAGATGAAACCCTCTGGAGGCTGATGAGGTCCTTATATTGATTTCACAATTATCCTGCAGGTGGTCATTCAAGGAGTTGTCTCTACATGTCTCTTGAGATGCAGTGGGAAACAAAGAAATAGCTTGTCCTTGGAAGTGGGGAAGACAGACAATAAACAATGTTAGTCTTATATATGGTTTTTAGATGGTGGCATATGCTGTGGACAAAAATAAACAAACAAAATTAAATCAGGGCAGGGAGGTAGGAAGAGTCCATAGGTAAGGTTGAAATTTTGAACAAGATTGACAGAAAAAGCCTGAAAAGGTGACATAAAGACCTAAGATGATAAAGCCTTTCTACCTACCTCAGGTAGAAGGCTCTGTGTATGTTTGTTTGCTTGTTTATCACTTGCTTACATATTTTCTTTGCAAATATTAATTTATTTGATTCACATAGTAACCCTCTGAGACATTTTATGATCATTTTATAGGTGAGAAAACTGAAGTTCAGTGCCTGGAATAAATCACCCAAGGTCATCTAGCCAGTAGATGGTAGAAACAGAATTGAAAGCCAAGGAGCTTGGCTCCAGAATGTCATCAAGCATTTTTTAAATGCTTCTTCAAAAAGTAGAACTGTCGTCTGGCTGGTGTGGCTCAGTGGTTGAGCATCAACCCATGCACCAAGAGGTTGCCAATTCGATTCCCGGTCAGGACACATGCCCAGGTTGTGGGCCAGATCCCCAGGGCGGGGCATGCAGGAAGTGGCCAATCGATGATCTCTCTCGTTGATGTTTCTATGTCTCTCTCCTTCTCACTTCCTCTCTCTCTAAAATCAATAAAGGAAAAAATTTAAAAAGTAGAAATGTCACTATAGACTCTGCCACTCCATTGAGTATTACCTTTAATGCTAATGGTAGAGGTTATGTGGTTCTTAGTTACAAGAACTCATCTCTTAGTTCTCAGGGTACAATTGCAAACTGGTGAGATTTTATTTTTTTTACAAACTATTACAAGGACATTAAAAAAAAACCATACAATTTATTGCTTGACTATTTTATATGTTTAAGAATTCTCAAATTTGTCAATCAGAAGTCCATGTATTAGTCTAAAAAAGTTAAGATTGTGAACAAAGTTTATGTGATGCTACTTACTGTGTGTCCTTCCAGATTCATAACAAACCAACATATTAATATTTTTAAAGCGAATTATTTTATTTTTATTTATTTATTTATTTATTTATCCTCATTCCAGGACATTTTTTGTTCAGTTAGAGTGGGAGGGGGAGAGAGAGAGAGAGAGAGAAAGAGAGAGAGAGAGAGAGAGAGAGATAACATTGACATGAAAGGGACATATCAAGTGGTTGCCACCCGCACGACCCAACCAGGGCCGGGGACAAACTGCAACTGAGGTACGTGCCCTTAGCAGGAACCAAACCCGGGTCTCTCTGGACCGCAGACCAGCGCTTTAACTGCTGAGCCAAACCAGCCAGGGCCAACATATTAATATTTGAAAGATTTTTGAGAAGTCCCACTTTAAAGAGACATGATTTGTTTTTATAAAACCATTGTTTAAAAAAAGTTTTTTTTTCTTTATTGATTTTAGAGAGAGCGGAAGGGAGAGGAAGAGAGAGACAGAAACATTGATGAGAGAGAACATCGACTGGCCACCTCCTGCATGCCCCACTGAGGATTTGGTCCACAACATGGGCATGTGCTCTGACCGGAATTCGAACTGGCAACTTCTTGGTTCATGTTTGACATTCAACCACTGAGCCACACTTGGCAGGGGTAATAATTTTTTTTTTTAATCCTTATCCGAGGACATTTTTCCATTTTTTTGTTCAGATAGAGTGGGAGGGAGAGAAAGGAAGAGAGAAAGAGAAAGAGAAACATCAATGTGAAAGGGACATATTGAGTGGCTACCACCCGCACGATCAACCAGGGCCGAGGACAAACTGCAACCAAGGTACGCACCCCTAGTGGCAACTGAACCCGGGTCTCTCTGGAACACAGGTTGATGCTCTAACCACTGAGCAAAAACTGTCCAGGGCTAATTTTTAACATTCAAAGGATGCCGCTGTACCAAGGAGTAGTGTTTAATTATAGTACAAAAATAAGAATATTATATTGAGAAATTATTCAAATGTGAAACTAGTTTTATCTGAAAAGAATAAAATTTGGTAAGCCATTATAAAGCCATTGGTAGTATATAATAGAAAATATAAGTGTACTTTACAATGATTTCCTTACATAAAGATTTAAAACCTCTTACAACAAACAAGTGTTGGCGAGGTTGTGGAGAAAAGGGGACTCTAGTGCACTGCTGGTGGGAATGCAGACTGGTGCAGCCACTATGGAAAACAATATGGTGTTACCTCAAAAAATTTAAAATTGAACTCCCATTTGACCCAGTGATTCCACTTCTAGGAATATACACTAAGAAGCCTGAAACACCAATCAGAAAGAATATATGTACCCCCATGTTCGTAGCAGCACTATTTTCAATAGCTAAGATCTAGAAACAGCCCAAGTGTCCATCAGTAGACGAATGGATAAAAAGGCAGTGGTACATATACACAATGGAGTACTACGCAGCTGTAAGAAAGAAAGATCTCTTATCCTTTGAGACTACATGGAGGGACCTGGAAAGTATCATCCTAAGTGAAACAAGCCAAACAGAGAAAGACAAGTTTCATATGATCTCACTTATTTGTGGAATATAATGAACATAACAGTCTGAGGAATGGGGTAGTCCCAGAGATGTGGAAGTGGGGTACAGACTGACAATCCCCAGAAAAGAGGGGTGGTGGGGGAGAGATAAACCACAGAACTTATATGCATGTATGCATGAACAGTGGACATGGACAACAAACTGGGGAAAGGGCAGGGAGGGAGGGGGAGGGGGGAATCAGTGGGGGAAAAAGGAGAAACATCTGTAACAAAAATTAATTAATAAAAAAAATAAAATAAAATAAAATACTATCCAAAAAAAAAAAAAAAACCCTCTTACAAATACACTGTGGGGAGAAGAAAGAAAATAACTATATATTTTTTTGTTATTTGCCTAAATAATATATTATTGTCTGGAAGGGCATATAAATAGTTTTACCCATATCTTAATTCTTTATTTAATGACTCATTATATTAGTTCATTTTGCATTAAAGTGGCTGTCATATTGATCAAATTTTTCTAATGAGATTTCACTGATTCATTAAGCCAAATTTATCACATCTACTAATGCATTTTGATGCACTAAGATTTACTTTTAATGTCATATTTATAGTCCTGATTCTTTTACACCAAACTGCAATTTTAATAACCATATCAGATACTCATCTTTATGAATCAGAGTTCTTAGATGTAAGTATCAGAACCCCATTCAGGCTGATTTAGTCAGAAAAGGAATTTACTGAAAGAAACACCTGACATTTCAGCTAAAAAAAAACAAGATCCAATTGGGAAGATACAGAGAGGACCACAGCGAACACCACCAGAACCTGTTGCTTGTGACTCTGTCATCAACACCTTTATCTACTCTCAGATATGGCTACTGGCAACATTAGCAAGGCTGCCAAGGAAATCTAGCTAGATGGTGCTGCTGAAGCCACTGTCACAAGGATACCCTTTCCACTGTATCTCCTATTTCATAGTTTAGGCAGGGATATTGAGTGAGGCGAGCACTTGCTGCTAATTGGAGACATAAAATAAGGGGGGGCGTTTGGTGGCTGTCCACCCAAATATACTAAAGTGTCCTGGGAATCCACATGGATAAACATTTTTGTGGACTTTAATACTATTACTGTTATTATTTTTACCATTTTAGTTTTTATGTTAGGGTATACCCAAGTCCTCAGTGTAATAAGACAGTCAGTAACTTTCACTGGGTGATTTGTGAGATTTGGTGGCGTATAAGCATGGTTTGTCAAGAAACCAAACACCACTGAGCTTTATATAGGTTTGATATTTTATTTTATTTTATTTTCTTCTCTCTCTCTCCTCCATCCCTTCCACCCTTCTTTTCTTCCTCCTTATTTTCCTTTTGTTGTGTTTTGTTTTCTCCCAAAATAGTAAATTTTACTAGGTGTGTGTGTGTATGTATGTGTGTGTGTGTGTGTGTGTGTGTGTGTATATTTACATTTACATATATTATAGAGTAATTTTCTAATACCAGTTTCTTAAGTAAAATGATGGTTATATTTAGATTGTTTCCCTCTTAGGTTGATTGGAGAATAAAACGAGACAATGTGCAGGACCTAAAAAGAGTTTATAAGATTATATATAATAATCAATATATATATATAATTATCAATATTCATAAATAAATAATTGTAAATAAGTGTTCATAAATAAATAGCAGCTTTATATACCAACACTCGGAGAATACCAACATTGGATTTGGATATATATTTTTTTTCTGTATGCTTCTCTTAACGTATTCTGAGGCATGTTGTATAGGGAATTTTCAGTTCTGTTTATTCCCATCCCTCAGTACGTTGGAACAGAAGCTTTCTTCAGTGTTGTTAAAAACTTGTTACATCTTTTTGCAAATGTTTTCCAGGCTTCTTATACAAATCCATCAGAGAGTTATTTTAATTTTTATGGTTTCTTCAGCTTGCTAATGCTACCATCTCACAACCTTGTGCTTCTACATTGCAAAAAAAAAAAAAAAAATTGTTTAACTTCTGCGTCAGAGTGGTTCTACCCCACTTTGTACCCTTAAAGATTATTGAGGTTTTGTTTATATAGGAAATGTTCATCAATAGTTACCCTTAAAGGAATTAACCTGAGAAATTTAAATAAATTATTAATTCATTGAAAACAATCAGCTCACCCTGGCCCGTTTGGCTCAGTAGTGAGAGTATCAGCCCTTGGACCAAAGAGTCACGGTTTGGATTCCGGTCAGAGACATGTAGTTCAGTTTCAGTTCGTCCCCGGCCCTGGCTGGGGTTGTGTGGGAGGCAACCAGTCAATGTTTCTCTCTCACATCAATGTTTCTCTCTCTCTCTCTCTCTCTCCCCCCACCCTTCCTACCACTCTATCTGAATATAAACAGAAAAATATCCTCAAGTGAGGATTAAAAAAAACAAGGCAAAACACACAAAAAAACCCCAGTCAGCTCACTAGATGTAAACCTGAGTGCTATGACATCATCACACATCACAGAGCTTCTGGAAACCGCCACTGAACAGTAGTGAGACAGTTAGTGAACAGGCCAATGTCACCTTAGTGTTACTATGAAAATCACCTCGGTCCCCTTGGACCATACTTTGAGAACCATGACATATCAGAAACCTAGAGAACAAAGAACAGTTTTGATCAAGTGATACATTTATCTGCTTCAGCCACCTCTGCCAGTCGGTCATATTTCTTTCTCGTCAGAGGCCAAGAATATCAAATTATGCATTTTTACATACATAAAAGTTGTGTAATATTATATCATTTAAACATAATTCCTCTTTATATAAAAATAAAAGTTTTTCAAACATGTTTTATGGTTGATGTTTTTGAAACCTAACAATGTGTATTACAGATTTTCCACATAAAGAGCTTCCTTGATCTTTATCTTTGTGTTTGCATGTTATTACATAGTATAGATGCATGTACCATGATTTATTTAATTAGTTCCTTATGGACGGGCAGTCATTTCTTTCTCTCTCTCTTTCTTTCTTTCTCTTTCTTTTTTTTTTTTCTTTCTTTCTTTTTTTTTCTTCTTTTAACACAGTGACTCAATGAATAACGTTATGAATATTTCAAATTGAGTAGGTATACCTTTGTTAAATGCCTAGAATAGGAATTTCTGGATCAAACTTTGTGTGCATTTCTATTTTTTATAAATATTGGCAAATTTCTCTCAGGAGAGGTTGTACCAGTTTACTCTCTGTCTGGCAATCAACTCATATAGGTGTTTGTTTCCCCTGCCCCTTGCCAAAACAAACTGGCATCAAGCTTATGGGTCTTTGGTAAATCCTAAATTTATCATATTTATTCTTCTAAATTGTGCTTAATGACCCTTCCTATCCCAGTGAGGTATTAATTTAAAATCACAATGAGAGATTTATCAATTTTATTTTTTATTTATTTATTTATTAATCTTTATTGTTGAATGTATTACAGATGTTCCTCATTTTTTCCCCTATTGACCCCCTCCTCCCCACTCCCAACCCCTCCTGCCTTTTCCCACACTATTGTCTGTGTCCATTGGTTACGCATATAAGTTCTTTGGTTTATTTCTTCCTACTCCCCAACCATTTCCCTTTGAGGTTTGTCAGTCTATCAATGAATTTGCACTTCTTAATCCCTTCACCTTTTTCACCCATTCCCCCAACCCCCCTCCCATCTGGCAAAAAACAAAATGTTCTCTGTATCTATGAGAATGTTTCTGTTCTTCCTGTTCATTTTGTTTGTAGATTCCATTGTCAATAGATATCTATTCATTGCCATTTTGTTTGTTCATATGTTTTATCTTTACTTCAAAAGACCCTTCATCATTTCATATAATAACGGTTTGGTGGTGATGAACTCCTTTAACTTTTTCTTGTCTAGGAAATTCTTTATATGGCTATCGATTCTAAATGACAGTTTTGCAGGATAGAGTAATCTTGGTTGTAGGTTGTTGCTTTTCATCACTCTAAATATTTCTTGCCACTCCCTTGTGGCCTGCAAAATTTCATTTGAGAAATCAGCTGACAGCCTTATGGGAACTCCCTTGTAGGTAACTAACTGCCTTTCTCATGCTGCTTTTAAGATTCTCTCTTAAGATTCAAACCTTTTGCATTTTGATGATGATGTGTCTTGGTGTGGGCCTCTTGGGGTTCATCTTGTTTGGGACTCTCTGTGTTTCTTGGACTTGTATGTCTGTTTCCTTCACCATGTTAGGAAAGTTTTCTGCCATTATTGTTTCAAACAGGTTTGCAATTTCTTGTTCTCTCTCTTCTCCTTCTGGCACCCCCAAGATGAGAATGTTGGCACGCTTGAAGTTGTCCCAGAGGCTCCTTACACTATCCTCATATTTTTGTATTCTTTTTTCTTTTTGCTGTTCTGATTGGGCGTTTTTTGCTTCCTTGTATTCCAAATCGATGGTTTGCTTCTTGGATTTACATACTCTACTATTGAATCTGTGTAAATTATTCCTTATTTCAGTTAATGCCTCCTTCAGTTCTGACTGTGCATCCATCATTTCTGACTGGTCCTTTTTTATGCTCTTGAGGCCTTCACTAAGTTCACTGAGGTTCGAACTCAGTTCATTGAGCATCCTTATAAGCAGTATTTTGAACTCAGCATCTGTTAGGTTGCTTATCTCCATTTCATTAGTTCTTTTCTTGGGGTTTTGTTCTGTTCTTTCATCTGGGACCTGTTTCTTTGTCTCCTCATTTTGCTGCCTCCCTGTGTTTGTTTCTGTGTATTACTTAACATGAGGTATGGGGCTAGCTGAGACCAGATGCTGCTTGTTTGAAGGAATTTAGGAAAACCTGAATCAGGATCCAAGACCGGCCAATCCTACAGTTAAGCAAGTGGCAACAGCTTGGGTGGGCCTGAAAGTTGGGTGGGGCAGGGCGGGGCCTCAAGGAGTCACCAGGGCGGGGCTACCAGTGTGAGCCAGGTTGCTGGAGTCCCAGATATGGGGGCTGTCTGCCACCCCCGGGAAGGGCTCACCAAAGGAACAAAGGCCTCTGACAGCACGTTTGTCCAGGAGAAAGCCCCCTCTCCAGCCCTTGCTCCAGTGCCAAACAGCTCAGTTCTTCCCTGTATGTCTCTGGCACCCCTCCAGCTGCCTCCCCTCCAAGCTTAGAGGGAGAGAGTCCAATAAGTCCATGCACGGGCCCTTTAAGGAGCTGCCTGGGGCTCCAGCCGCCTCAGCCTCCCTGAGCCTCAGTTCCTGCTGGTTTTTCCAGCCAGAAGTGATGGGGATTCTCTTCCTGGCACTGGAACCCTGAGCAGGGCGTCTGGTGTGGGACGGGGACCCCTCAGTCCTCAGGGAGGACCTTCCCAGTCGAGGTATCCCCCTGATTTTTGTCTGTCACACGTGGGTGTGGGACCAGCCCGTCCCCTCCGCCCCTCCTACCAGTCTCGATGTGGCTGCTGCTTTAATTCCGTAGTTGTAGGACTTCCATTCAGCTTGATTTCAGCTGGTTTTGAATGATGGTTGTTCTGTAGTTTAGTAGTAACTTTGATGTGGTTGTGGGAGGACGCGATACCGCGTTTACCTACCCCACCATCTTGACCGGAAGTCGTGATCTATCCATTTTCAAAAGTTAGTTAGATGAGTACATACTTATCATCCCTGAAAGAATGCTTGAGACTAAAAGGGGTACTACTTAGATTAAAATGGGGACAACAGGTATATGCCTGAGGCATGTTAGGGTATGTCAAATCCTAGGAGTTGTTCATTGTAGATATGGGAAAATTTGAGTAAATAAATGAACATGTCATATGTGGGAGAAATTAGATTAGAAAAATAAACCACAAAATTTAAAAAAATACTGTAGAAATAACATTTTAAGCTACTGGGCATTTGATGCAGAACCAAACACAATGAACTGGAGAACATAAGTTTTTATGACTCGAGTTCTCATGTTGTGCAATGTAGCTTTCTTCAGTGCTGTTCTCCTTACTCTTCCCTTGCCCAGAAACCATGTGTCCAGCTCTTCCTCGTTTTCCTTCCCTGTGAGTTGGGTTTCCCTGGACCCAGCCTCTGAGTTTAGCATGCTGAACATTTATTCAAAGGTACCTGAATAGCATAGCTTTGGAAAGGAGGAGAAGGCAGCAGGAGTGAGACACAGGACCAGTGGGGGTCTCGGGCCACCCCAGAGTGCAGACCTGAAATGGTCTTTTAGAATGATCTTGAATTAGGCAGAGATGGCCAGGCCTCTTTATTCCTGCATGACCAGTCACTGGCTGTGGCACCCGGGAGGGGCATCGGCTCCAGCCTGGCTGCTCTCTGCAACAGAGGTGACCTCAGAAGGGGCTGAACAATGCTGGCTGCCTACACAAGTCCTTCAGTGAAGAGGTACCTAAGTGTGAGTTGCAGTGTCAGTCCCATGTGTCAACACAGTCACTCAACAAACATTATTTACACTAAATTATAAAGAGTTAAAGCTTAGATTTCCCAGAGATAGTTCATTTTACCATGAGAACAATAAATGAGCCAAAGTCAAGTCATTATAGCTTTGGAACCAAGTAGACCTAAACTTGACTCCTGCCACTGTTTCTAATGCAAGCTAAGCTGCAGCTTCTCCATCTATAACACGGAGATGATGAGCCCTAATTCATGGGGCCACCACACAAACTGAGTGGGTTATTTTATATAGTTTAGCTCAGTGCATGGTGAATAGTGAGCATTCAACAATGATGATTTGTATTTTTAAGGGATAACAACAAATAATAATAGTAAATTGATTATCTTTCAGATTCAAGTATAATACTTTGATTTTTTTGGAGGCAGAGCAGAGACAGGTATAAGATAGGAAAACTTTCCCAGAACATTTCTTTTATATGGCTGCTGATTCATTAAGCTATCCCTGTTATTATATTATTAGATTAGATTAGATTATAGTGTTATCATGGCATATATGTGTTTTATTCTTATGAGTTATATGTAGAAATTTTGTGAGTTCATTTACCCTGTAATATATACATCTATCCCTCAGTATCCATGGAGATTTGTTCCAGAACCTTCATGGATACCAAATTCACAGATGTTCAAGTCACTTATATACTGACATAGTATTTTCATGTATCTTACACACATCCTCCTGTATACTTTAAATAATCTCTAGATTACTTATAATGCTTAATACAATGTAAGTGCCATATAAATAGTCGTTTTACTGTATTATTTTGGGAATAATTACATAAAAAGTCTGTACCTGTTCAATAAATGTAACCACTTAGGCCTAACTACATAGTTCATGCCAGCAACAGTATAACTTTTAAATATATATAATTTGATCAGCTGTTGGTGAAAGCCGATGATACAAAACCCATGTATATGGAGGGACTACTGTACTTCTGTTGAAAGATGAAATGAAACTCCAA
Source organism: Molossus molossus (assembly GCF_014108415.1). Classification (NCBI taxonomy): domain Eukaryota; kingdom Metazoa; phylum Chordata; class Mammalia; order Chiroptera; family Molossidae; genus Molossus; species Molossus molossus. Next base: position 92,126,434 of record NW_023425388.1, on the reverse strand, counting down.
ATGCCCTAGATGGATACAGTTGTGTGTATCTGAACTTTTTTCTTGGGATTTTGGAGACTCCCACTGTTTTAGTTTCTGGCATGAGCTTTGTGTCTCTACTACAGCTATGTGGTAGATAATAACATGCAATATTCCTGAACAAATCAGAGTCATTTGCTAGGACAGTCCTCAAATTTTCATCCCAAGTGATGGACTGGGGAGGGGAGACACATGCAAACACATGCTAAAATAAAGTGTTCTCTCTTTGAGGTGAGTAAAAGAATGGGATCTTGGGCATCAGACAGTGCCTGGTGTGGGTGGAAAAATAAGTTAAATGCACCAAACAAGGGAATAGAAACAACTCAAATTAATCCAGTGATCATGTTGAATTGTTCAGACAGAGGTAACATTTCAGACAGAAAGAGCAGAGGAAAGTAACTGATCTAGAGATGCATGGAAACACCAGACAGCCTAAAAAGATTTCAAGGAACTTTTGCATCATATATGCCATTGCTTAAATCAACTGGGAAATCTTTGTCAGGGGACATTTTCCAGAACTCATCCCCTACCTGACCCTTCCCGATTCTTGTCATTCACAGCTTTTCTTGCCCACTGGGTCTGCTTTCACCCATACTCTCTCTTGGGGGGTGATCCCATTAGTTTTTGCTGACTTCCTCTGAGCTATCAGAAATTTTTCAGCACAAAATTCTCTATGCCTTTATGATACTTTTCTTTCCTAGAAAAATAAAATTAAGTAGGCAAAAGAAATGCTCTCCAGATTATTCAATGAAAGCCTGTGCTTTTCTTCCCATTGGATCTCCTGGGAGCATCAAATTAGTGCTAATAGACTGTGTGCTGGTGTGCTAATGCCTCGCAACACCCAGCAGAATGGCCATGGAGTATGTCTCAGGGACTTGATGACCATAGTTATAAAAGGAATATAGTGATGATAATCAGAATGCTTTAAATAGAATTTCACTTACACAATTGCAGAGACCATTGGTAGTGCTGATTTGGGGTTCTCATATAGTTATACCTTAGAAACTACGTTAGAAACTTGGCTTTTAAAGATTGCAGGGGCTTCTTATCTTTCTGTCACTTCTAATTCCAATCAGTAAAGGATTAAAAACATAAAACAGAATAACACAGGACATTCTGCAAGTGATTCTGATTTAACATCCTAAAGAATCACACTGGATCTATGAGAAAAGCCAACCCAGTGTTCTTCCCAGCTACAGTGGGAAAGCAGAGGAGACAGCAAAGAGCCCTCCTTTAAGAATAAGACAATTGGCTGTGCCTCACCTAATCCTCAAAAAATGATCTTCAGAAAGAAAATAAAATATCATAGCATGCAATGTGACCAATGTGTATTACAACATACAAAATCTTTTCCAAAAAACATACAAAATCTTTTCCAAAAAATAATCATTTTTATATAAATGTTTTTAAAAATAAATGCAGTGTAATGCAAACACATTTTAAATTGGTTAGATTTTTTTTTCCCCATCCCCAACGCTGCCTCCATAGCTCGGCCCATCATCTCTCAATTGTTCTCAAGTGTCTGTGAAAAATGTCACTGTTCTTCCTGTTGCCTTTCCCCTTTAAAATCTCCATATTGCTGTCAAAGTGATCTGTTTAAACTATATATTTTATCTTAATCCTCTGCTTAATTGTTAATGTTATTACTTTAAAAAAAAAGAACAGGGTCTCTTTCTACCTTCCATTGTCCTGGACACTTACAAACACGTCCTCCTGATGGAAGAGCAAAAAAAAACATCTGCTTTTTTTGCACTACAAACAAAATCTTTCCCAAGGTAACACCATAGTGTTTTCCATAGTGGCTGCACCAGTCTGTATTCCCACCAGCAGTGGACTAGAATCCCCTTTTCTCCACACCCTTGCCAACACTTGTTTGATGATTTGTTGATGGATGCCATACCTCCTTGTTGTTTTAATTTGCATTTCTCTGATGATTAGTGATGTTGAACATTTCTTTATATGTCTCTTAGCCATTTGTATGTCCTGTTTGGAGAGGTGTCTAGTTTCTCTGCCCATTTTTTAATTGGGTTCTTTGTCTACCTTTCGTTGATTTGTATGAGCACTCTATATATTGGAAATTAACCCCTTTTCTGATCTATGATTGGCAATTATGCTCTCCCAACCTCAAAAAATTAAAAATTGAACTACCAGTTGACCCAGTGATCCCACTTCTAGGAATATACCCTAAATAGCCTGAAACACCAATCAGAAAGAATATATGTACCCCCATGTTCATAGCAGCACTATTTACAATAGCTAAGATCTGGAAACAGCCCAAGTGTCCATCAGTAGACGAATGGATAACAAAGCAGTGGTACATATACACAATGGAGTACTACGCAGCTGTAAGAAAGAAAGATCTCTTATCCTTTGAGATGACATGGAGGGACCTGGGGAGTATTATCCTAAGTGAAACAAGCCAAGCAGAGAAAGACAAGTTTCATATGATCTCACTTATTTGTGGAATATAATGAACATAACAGTCTAAGGAACGAGGTAGTCCCAGAGATGTGGAAGTGGGGTACAGACTGACAATCCCCAGAAGACGGGGTGGTGGGGGAGAGATAAACCACAGAACTTATATGCATGTATGCATGAACAATGGACATGGACAACAAAGCTGGGGACAGGGCGGCGAAGGTGGGGGAGGTGGTATCAGTGGAGGAAAAAGGAGAAACATCTGTAACAAAAATAAATAAGTTATTTTAAAAACAAACAAAAAACCTTTCCTCTTAAAAAAAATAACACAGATGAAGAAAAAAAAAAAATCCTTCCCGAGGATGACTAGCCCGTGGGCAACAGGACTCTCCCTGCTCTCGAACTTCGTGCCTGTCCGAGTAGCTGTGCTCACTCTGGCCGGCTTTCCGTGTCTCAGAAGCACTGCTCACAGTCCTGCGTTTTCCTTTTCCCAGAACACTTTTCCTGGCCTTTCAAATGCAGTTCACCCTGTGGTTTCAGATACTATCATTTTCATTTTGCAGACGATGAAATTGACACCAGGGAGATTAAGTAACGTGTCCAAAGCTTAACGAATAGCAAAGGGGAAGAATGAAAGCTCAGTGTTTCACTTAGATCCTGGTTCTTCACCGGCAGATCTCCAGCTCATCACCCTGCAGGCCAAGTTCTAGGCTGACGTGTCAGGCAGTCCCCGATCCGCTGTCTGAATGAGGCTTAGCAACCATCATTGTCATCGCTATTTTTTCCCTTATCTTCTCCCTCATATAATTTGTCACAATTTGTAATTATTTATGATGATCCATTCTTTTATTATTCACTAAGTTATAAGATTTCTGAGAGCAAAAACAAAATACACCCAGCACATGTACCCTCCCTTCAGCATAAACACATGTGCAATACATTTTTTCTTAAAGTAACCGAGGCACACTTGGAAGCCAGACAGCTATAGGATATGCCTGTCACTCTTGAAATGACACAGTCATTTAAGGTATAATAACTGCTGTTTCCCGATTTTCACTCTGGTACCATTATAGCAGCTGTATTACAAGGTTCTTTTTCATGAAAAAGAAAACATCAACAATAAAAACGTCAGAGATTTTTGGATTGTTCAAGACAAATTCTTTTATCTGTAGGCTGTCTCCTTTTCTTCCCCAACTTAATCGATTTCCTTGATTTGCGCTCCTTCTTTTTCTTTGCTTCTTGGAAACAATGGCTTGTCACCAGTTTCTAAGGTGAGTTTCATCAGGAAGTTGAAAGTGTTTTGGGATGAGATTCAGAAAGGACCCAGTTGCAACTCATGCTTTGAGTGAATTGACCTGGCCTTGAGTGGGTGATTCTCTGAGAGCGTAACTTAACAAGCAGCGTAAGAACACAAATCCAGGAATCCAACAAGTATGATGTATTTATTATTAAAAAGAGGTGGAGTGGGCATTTACCGGACAGGTCATAGCCAGGAAAAACATTCCTGCCAATTGGTCCATTTCTCCTCAAAATGTGTCTGAGGTGAAATGGAGCATCTTTTATTTTCCACAAAGAAAATAATTCAAGAGAATAGCACTTTAGTGATCTATGTCTTCATGGCCTAAAATCCCAAGGGTTTTAAAAAGAAACAAAAGGCTAAAGTGTAGCAAAGTGGGAAAACTCAAGGACAGATCATTTAAAAGCTCACACTTATTTTTTTCTATAATTAATGATTTTTCTTCTTATTTAAAAAAGAAAAATCATAACCACAAAATACAACAAGTACAGGGTAAGGGGGAGAAATAAGGATAATGGAGACATGTGACCAGAACATTCTCCCTCTGTGGGGAAAAATCACACCACAAAGAATAAATAGAAATTAAAATGCATTGCCATGATTTTGAGTATTATACTAGCTGCATAGTTGGAGATATTTGTAGTTATTAGGAATCCTGACATCAGTGGTGAAAGATACGTATGTCTCAGTTTTTACTTTAAATGAAAGTGAAAGTCAAAGTGCACTGTGGGTTTTCCAATGAATAGCAGAATATTAAGGGTCCCTACCTTAAGAAAGTATAGTGATTGAGGACTAACTTGACATGAAGGGAAATATTTGCATGTTACTAAAGCTCTTTCTTCCCTTTGCAATAGGATGGAATTCTGAAAGCTAGGTCATTGCCATATTTTGACTTCTAACCCCTACCTTTATACCATTTATGAACATATTTGAACATGCAAAAGGTGGGAGCAATACCTTCTGCACTAATTTCCATCTGTCATTTAATATATATATTCTTTATAATATTCTGATGACATTTTATTTGAAGTTTTCAAAGTACTAGAAAGTCACTAGGAAGAGGGTTTGAGGTTGGCACTGGATAAAAAGACAACCTTGAACTAATTTTAAAGTTTGAAATTAGTAGAGATCACAGTGTGGCAAGTAAAAGTTTTAATGATAGACCGACCCAGGCCTTGAGGTAAATTATGCATAATTATTCATAACTGCTATTTTTGGCTTGCCTGATTTGTCCTAGACCTCTGGCTGAGGAAACAATTTGAAATAATTAGTGTACTAGTGCATTGACAATGATGAATGAATTGAATACTTCTTGTGCCAAACATGGGTCTTGATAGGAAGCAGATAACTTTGGCAACTAGGGTATTTTGTTGTTGGATGTCTGAAAGTAGAAATTTTGTGGGTTTTGTATTTGTATGTTGTATGTGTTGTGTGATTTTCAGAGGTTGTTTCTTAAGTCATTCTCTAAAGACCTCAATCATTAAAACAGACTATAATTAAAAACAAACCAAAAAAATCCACAACAAACCAAAATAAAAAATGAACATTTATTGTTATAAAACATGTAAATTCTTTATTTATTTATACCTAATTTTTGCATGCTTCATGTTGAGAGTTGAAACTATAGAAAATATAAACTAAATATAATTTCACAGTAGTTAAAGAAACTTCCTTTAAATTTTAATGTCATGGAATGTCTTTCAGAGTTTAGTATATTAGATCAAAACTATAGTTAAGTAAAAATGTACTGATAATGAACTAAATGCAATGCTTTTTGAATTAGAGATTTTAAATAATTAATACATAAGAATACTTAGTAACTTCTTTCTACACAATTATTTTAGAAAGTAAAAACAAAACAGATATTTAGCTACATGCTGAATTATTACTGCCAGAGATGTGGAAGTGGGGTACAGACTGACAATCCCCAGAAGAGGGGGTAGTGGGGGAGAGATAAACCACAGAACTTACATACATGTGTGCATGAACAATGGACATGGACAACAAAGCTGGGGAAAGGGCAGAGAGGGAGGGGGAGGGGGGAATCAGTGGGGAAAAAAGGAGAAACACCTGTAACAAAAACAAATAAATTAATTTTAAAGAAAGAAACCTTTTTGTATAATACATAAAATAAATTTTAATGATTATAATATATAAATTTGTTGAAATAGAACTGCTGAGTAATTCTTATACACCATCAGAAGATAGAATTAGAGAAATTTTAAAAAAGGAGCCTCAGAGATCTTTCTAATTCATTGTCCATCAATTATATAAAGCTGTTTTCTGAATGAAGGAAATACTCAGGAACACAATACATTCACACTTTTCAGTAGAAAAACACCAACAACTGTCTCTGTCTGGAGACAACAATTGCCTCTTAGACAGAGGTTTGGACAAACAGCCAGACAATCTTTGTTTAGGTGAAAAAGCTTCAGTCCATTTAAGTCATCTGAATGCAAAATTCGATTTCCTTCTTCCAAAACCATAAAGTACTTTAAAAGTATAAAAAAATCAGAATTTCTAGACAAACTTAGAAATCTATACTAGTTGAATTTTATCACTCTGCTAATTTTCTCTGTTTTAAAATAGTTTATTAAGGCATCCAAACTTGCAGTAAAAGCACCATAATTTTTTTCTGACATACACTGTATACATGGTAGAAAATATGTCTTAATATTATGTATATTATATGCAATGCTTGCATATTAACTATACTTCTGAAATGTTATGTCTAATCCAGTTATTTTATGTTTTATTACTTTCCACCATGACAAAACTCTTTAAATGATCTTATTTTTATATATAGGATAAACTACAATCTTAAATAATCTGAAAATAAAATATAGCTAAGTATTTGAATTATTTTATGTAACACTTACCCTAAATGAAGAGGAAAAAGAAACATGTGACCATACAGTTTTTAATTATATGTATTATCCGATATCACATATGGCAGAATGCTGTGTCTCTGAACTTGAAACTGCTGTTCTTGCAGGGTCACATGGCCATCAAAAAAGAGGTCTCTCAATTAGTTCTCTTGCCATTTTATTTTTTATGTTTTGGTTTAAAACCCAAATATAACACAGCTTCAATTTTACTGGGATGTAAATACCACTTTGTAACCTTAACTTTGGTTTTTGATTCACATTTTCTGATAGAAATTGTAACACAGAGTCTCCTTTTTCTGAAGGACTTTGTTAGAGTATCCTGTAAAGTTACTGGTGGTGATAGAAAAAGAGTCAAATGAGGGATTTTGAAAGTCAGCAAACTCAAATATTGAGATTACAGTCTCACAAAGGAACATTTAATCACTAAAGTTATACATGGAGATACCTGACTTTGTTTTATTTTCCTCATACGCTATTTATTGCCTTGGATTATACCAGAGCCAACCTTCAAGGGCACCTTGCTTGGACTCCCCATCTTGATAGGAACAGAACAGCAATGCTTGGCAGTGAGCACTCCCCTGACCTTAAATACACACACTTTGGGTAAAGTGTGTCCAAGGAGCTGCTGCATAAGAACTGGGGTCTTCTGTGTTCCTCCTGCGTCTCCTGTGACAACTCCCTACTGAGGACAGGGCAAGAGGGTAGACAGTGAGATCCTAGCACAAGTGCTGTAAATTCTCCATCTCAATTATAATAAAAGATCCATTCTAAAATAATATATGAACACACACATGTATTGTTATATTAGTTACTATTACCTAGAATTAGGTTCAGTAGTTCACTTGTCATTAAAATTTAACTTGTTTACGGCGTAAAATGCAAATGTTTACTTTTCATAACCATGTTTCAAGAATTATATTCTGATATGTTTGCTCGGCTGCATAAGGGAAGAAAAACTTTCAACAGGTTTGACTCTACAAGAAGGGGTTCTGTTTAGCATCAGCTCATGGGCACATATTTGCAGGTTGGTACAAATTAGCCTCAGCACTACTTGCAGAATTTGATGCTCCAAATTTATGAGAGTTGTTTGAAAAGCTATAAAAAGAAGGAAGAGTTTACTCAGTAAAATAAAGTGAAATGTTGTACGAGAGGCTCACCTACTTCTGTTAAGTTCCTTGTGTCAGAATTTAAAATAAGCACATCATATTTTTTCATATGCTAAGTCTTCTCCTTGGAAGTCGGCAGATTCATTTTCATGGCAACAGCCCAATGTTGAAATCTATGGGAGCAGTAATTTTTCAAATTGACTGAATAACTAATCAACACTAAAGAAAGAGTTGCTGTCTTTCTTCAAGGCAGAAGCAATGAATTCTGACATACAATGTAGCAGGTGGTGTATAGGATAGGGTTTTTTCTTAGGATAACACAAATTGATACTTAATTTTGAGGCTTATGTTGAATGAATGTGGTGAAACATATTATTACGAACTGCATCTCCCATTCGTTTTGTTCTGAGAAAATGACAAACGATAAAATAATGAGGAATAAAACATCTTTTACACTTTATTCATGGTTATTCATTAATTTCTTAATTGTTTCAGGGTACAACGTCAGGAGGGTCTGCTTCCACAATGTCATATTTTATCTTGTGATATGATTTTTCAAAATGGTAAAAAAAAATAAAATAAAATAACAGGTCTGGTGTTAGCGCAGAAGTTCAAAGCTCCACCTGGAGCGCTATGGCGCCTCTGAGGGGCGGCTGAGAGCGATCACAAAGGGTCGGTGGCTGCACTTAAAACAGTTGAATCCGGAGCCTCGAGGAGACGTGCATATCATTGCTGATACTTCCTGGGGCGTCGTGTGTGAACCTGACTACAGTCTTTCCACAGACAGAAGCCCTCTGTTTGGGCGGAAGGCATTATAAATAAGTTTTCTGTTGAGATAGTTTGCAATTTCTCCCGTTTGCCTTTTTGTTTCTTCCTCCTCCCTAACCAACTGCCCTTCCTCTCCTACCACCTCCTGTAAGTTGGAAGCCATCAATTCATGTATTTAAATGTCCTTGGAAACTGAAAGTAATCTAGAAGGTTATTAGCATATTGTTATAAATGTTAATGGCCTGACACCAAGGATGGGCTTTTTCTTTTATGAGTGTTGTGAACACTGAGTTTAAATGGGGAAAATCTTCCCCATTCAGAGTGTCGCCCTGGCCCTTCATTCACATGTCAGGAGCCCATTGTGTGACCAAACCTTGTCAGAGGCTTCTAGATGTTTAGTGGCAGCAGCTTGCCATTGAGAGCTGGGAAGAAGGCTGCTGGGATGGCAGAAAGACTGGCCTAAGCAGCCAGGTGGTGGCCAACTGGCCAGTAACTGACAGACAGTGTAACCTAACGAGGCTGTACAGTTAGGCCTGCGTTACAAAAGGCCCACATGTGTCCTTAGCAAGCTTCATTAACTCTTTTGGCTGGGGCTCTACTCCCCTGACATATTAATTAGTTGCATTGCTTTCTCTTACTTCAACTTAACCTTTCTATTGGTCACTCAATTTGATCCATTGGAAGCATTTACAATAATATGTATGCAAAATTACCGGGAGAAAAAATAACTGTAGGAGGAATAAAATATTTTCTGTCACTGGACTGATTTTATATGAAACAATAATGATAAAATGAAAATGATTGATCATTAATATTTTACCCAGAAGGTTGGACTATTCCATATTGTTCATAAAGATAGGACATCAATTACTGTGTAATTATGTGCTGTGATCGGTATAAAATTCTCTTCCTTTCTTCTGTCTTTGTACTGAAAACAAAGGAAAATACTATAAAACAATATTTTGAGGCATTTTAGATTTTCTTAATGACCATAGTTGACCTGATCTTGGGATTATAAATTGATTCAGGGTTTTGAGTCATTTTCACAAATTAAAAAGTGTTAATGAAGGGAGGCTATTATAAATGTTTTTAAATTATACAAAGTACAGAGCATTAAGAATACAAAAAATGTTTCATATGTATATAGATAGATATAAATATAATATAACCATATTCACTGATAAAAAGTGATGCAATTAGTTGTGTGTAGTCTTTGCAATTTTACATTTCATACATTTATTACATTTCATAATCAAGTGCTATATCATATGAACTATGACTATAGACGTATCAGTATTAAATTTAATGATGGATGAACCTCATTTGTATTTGTTTTTCATTTTTCATATAGAACATTTCTTGGCACAGTTGTTCTAGAGATGTAAATTAATTTAGAAAAGTCCAAAGGCCAGAAATGAATTTTCTATATCTGCACTTGGAAAGCAATAAATCTTCAATGATATAATGCTTTAAACTTCTCACAGCAGATTAGTCACCTGTCAAGTCCACTGAGAGTAAATTCAGGCTTATTTGATCATATTATGTTTTGTGGGGTTTTTTTCCAACTCAAGCAGTTTTATTTTATAACCAATACAATATATTCTGAAGAAAGAAAAAAAACTACATAGGAACAAGTACAATGTGTTATTTGTGTGTTTATTGTTAAATTATGAGTTTTCCTTAGCTGTGTGAAATCAATCCTAAAAGTAAACTTTGCCATCCTTTGAAGCTGCATGACTAGAGAGAGAAAAGCTGTGTTCAAACCCGGTCATGAGCACTGCCCCTGCTTACTTTTCGATCAGCCTAATTATATTGTTCCCAGAGTAGTTTGTTAATGACTCTCATTCAGACTGCCTCTAAAATAAGCATGGCCAACATAATACCCATAGGTCCTTAAGAGCGGGAACTTTACAGACACACAGGTCCAGATTTGAATCCTGGTTCTTTGCCATGCATAGCTCTGTGGCCCTGGGGAACTTGCTAAGCCTTTCTGAGCCTCAGCTCTCTTGTCTGGAAAGCAATGAGAGCTACCTTGGGAAGTGATTTGGATAACAATAGCTCTTATTATTGTTTTCACAATAAAATTCTGAAAAATCATAGCATTAAGTCATTTCACAGAAATAAAAATACAATATTTGCAATTAAAAAATAGAAAAAATAAGCATATCTTAGGCAATTGTTGAGGTTTAAACCCATATTGGTTAGTTTTAAACCATATAAAAATAATATAGTGTCACAATTTAAGAAAAATAGATGATCCCTTAAATACTGGCTAAACAATGTTCAATAATACACAGAGGACTTTAAAATGCCTGTGGCAGTGCTCGCTTCGGCAGCACGTGCACAAGTGGAACGACACAGAGAAGACTAGCACAGCCCCTGTGCAAGGGTGACACGCACATTTGTGAAGCCTTCCATAGGTTTTAAGAAAATAAAATAAACAGAAAATACCTGTGGTAAGCACCGGCAGTCTGGCGGCACCTTCTTCTCAGGTGTCCTCGTGTGTATTTTGAGTGTATGTTTTGGGGAAACAGAATTGAACCTGGGGGTAGAAGCAAGAAAAAAGTATCCAGCTATTACAGAGAACAAACTCCAGAAGAATACTATGTAAGAAACATGACTTACAGAGATGAGTTGTTAATTGAAATGAATTGTTTAATTTGATAAGTGCACAAAATTATGTAAATTATCTGTTGGTGAAAGTTGCTCACTAAATGTCAAGGAGGCTCAGTGCTGGGTTATCTTCTCTTTGACCCTACGTGTTCCCATAAATTCACACAGTGAAAAAATATAGATAATAAAATCTATCTTTACTGTGTGAATTTTCTTCATAATCAGGAAGAAATCTGAATAGAACTGACCAAGGCATGGTGTGGTATTATGAATATTTGTTATTGTTTTTATTAGGGGAATATGATTATTTTCAGTTATATACAATAAAATCATCTGGACTGTGTTTGGGTTGGTCTTTTTAATCCATTTATAAACAGCATGTGCACTTACATAATTTGCACATCACTTCAGAGGGTAAGTTATGGAAAGATTGATTGGAGAGGGTATATTTTTATTGTATTCTAGAAAGTCTGTCATTTTTTTCCCCTAAGAATTCCTGTCTTGAATGTAAATCAGAATTTATCATTACCCTTAATTTTTAAATTATAAGCTGGAGCCAAAGTCGTGGAAACATGCATCTTGATAAAAAGTTATTCTTCCTTTCTTTCCTAAGCATCAGGTGAAATCATGAAACAAATATCAGAGTATGATATGTAGGGAGGTGGTAATACTTTGTAAAGGCAGGGAGTCTGTAAAGAACTTACACTAGTCAATTGATTCAAATGTCAAAAATTATAAGATTTTTTTGGTTCTTTATTTTTAAAAAAATCAAATGAACCTTTGTAAATTTGACAATGGCATTTGCAAAAGAAAAAGCCATGAGAGCATTTTCCGATATGAGTTTGTTTGTCTCAATTGAACTAGGTGTATACAGTAATAACATGCTCTGGCCCTATGCAATTCCGTTTTAATTAAACCAAGCTTTGAGAATGTGATGACAATAGGTTTTGTAAAGGGAAAAAATAGTGACTGCATTTTTTATTTGACCCTGAACCTTTCACCTGAAGAAATAAACAAAAGTTGGTTGTATTTGGCAATAGAATGTTGACTTTGAAAATATACCCTTTTTATTTGATGTGATATAAAATAATGCTTAAACAAATTGGGTCACAAGTGCCAGCACTTGATAATTTAAAGTGTTGTAAAAATGATTGGTGTTTACAAGTACAATTTGCTCCAGGAAAATTTGGCACCACTTTACCTTGGAAAAGTGTCAATATTTTATGATATATTTTATACCAGCCTTGCTCATATTACAAGATCTGTTCCAAGTACAAGTTCTTGACAACTTTCAACTATTCATTTAAAGTTGTGATTTACAGGTGCAGTGTAATTTCTGGTGATTTTTAAAAGCTCATCATTTTTAAAAACGAAAACACAGGAATAGGGATACGTATATATATAATGTGAGGTGTATTTTGAACTGTGTTGAAATATTATCTTTTTAAGGTTTTTTAATAAATAGGTAAAATCTTTTGTTTTCTTCTGATGGGGTTTTAAAATAACTATTGATAAATATTAGTTTGCACAATTATTCCATTTTAAGTATTTGATTCCTACAATTTAGTTATAATATTTTTCTTAAAGGGAAGTTTGTTATCTAAAAACTTTCTTTTGGTTTCAGAACCATGCCTGTGATTCTATTATGTCTCTTATATTCTGAAATTCCTGGTGTAAAGAAAAGGAAGTCAGAGGCAAAAGATGAGGAGGAAGACAAGGAAGAGGAAGAGAAAAAGGAGGAGGAGGAGGAGGAGGAGAGTTAGACCATTCTGTTCTCAGGACTGAATTTCTCCTTCTGACTAGGTCACTCTACCTTGTTGTTTTTTAAGTTTTTTGTTTGTTTCGGCCACCACCATCTCCAACCGATTCTATCTGGAGTGTAACTTCCTTTTTATTTTACATGCAAGTTTCACATTGGTTTTGAGAGGTAATTTTAATATTCGAATACAGAAACAAAATATTCTAGTATTTTCTTATTCCATTTCTGTGTTGGTGATGAAAATCTCAATACATTCCACTTTTTGTATATCCGTAGCATAGCACAGTTAAAAAATTATGGGTGTTCTAGTAAAAAACTTGACTTGGAGATAACTTTTTTTACTTATATTCTATATTCTTGTCCTAGTCACTTAACTCTCAGTCGATTAATTTGTAGAATGAGAGTAATAATACCCATCTCACAGAATTGTATGTGACACTAATTTGTAAAACTCTTGACAAATATTAGCTGCTCTAAAGATTACTCAGAACAGGGAGTTTCATAAATGTACTTAATTATAAGTACATAAATAAATGGATAAAATATTTTTCATTGTTGGAATTTTATGTGAATTGGAATTTATCTGCAATATACTATGAAAAAATGAATTGAGGGAAATAAATTCAAAGATCACTTTAAAAATAGTTTCAATTTTCTATGAAAATTAAAATAAAGACAATTTTTGAGTGTTTCAGACACTCATGCAACAACAAACACACACACAACACAGACACCAGACACATATAGCATACAATACAAGATTTTTCTAGACACTGATGAATAATTTGCATAATCAAAACACTTGCCTACATGTGGCATAGCAGAAAGGGCTGATGTGTGTACATGTGTCTCAGGTCTACCACGTCCCCAAATCATTTGTAACTTTTCTAAAGATTTGAAGAGTCACTTTTCTTTGTATGTCTGATTCCATATCTTAGCAAACACTTTTGCCTCGAAGACTGTGCAGAATGCAAGCCAGCTCCTGACAGCAGTTCTCAGCTGCAGGTCTGCAGGAGACACTCTGGGTGTTGTGCTTGGCTTGGTGTGCTGTGACAACTGAGTGCTGGAGTCCCCGGGGCTTCCGTGGGACTGTGAGGCTGATGCCTCGGACTGCCTGTCTATGTTGGAACTCAAACAATAAAAAAAGATTTATCTCTCGTACATCTGCCTTCTCTCTTTCAATCTGATATTCTCTTCCCCACTGGTAAGATTTCAGTCAACAGCTTCCAAGACTGTCACAGGTTGACAGTCCACTGCAGATGCGAAGGTTACCTCTCTCTATTTCTCCTCTAGATTTCCATTTTGTCCATGTTTTTGAAATTATCAGTTAGATTTAAGAATTGGTTTGTTACAAAGGATTTTGAAAAGCCACTCAAAATGACAGAAAATGTAAATAAAACCGCAAATATTCAAGTGTTAGTCAAATTAGTGGTTGTGAATTAAATGCACTATTTCACCAGAGGACCTGTACGTCTTCCTCTGGTAATGAAAGTGTGGCCCAGGCGGTAGTACTGAAAATGTTTTATATTTGTAGTCCTTGTTTTTTGGTGCTTAGTGTATATCCTTTTCTTCCACCCTCTTTTTCCTGACTTATTTTCTCTCTCTCCTTTTTAGATAGTGCATCGCTCAAGTAAATATTGATTGACTAATTTATTATACCCAAAATTTTCCACAAAGAGCAAAGCAAAATATAATAAGTTTTAAAGATAATGGAAGCAATATCTCCAAAAGGAACTAAAATATTGGAAAACATTCTAAGAGATGGACTGTATTATCCATTTACTCAAGTATATTTCTATTTCTATTTTAAATTTTACTATTGACACTTCAGCATGTCTATGGATAGTACTGAAATATTGAGAACAACAATTCTATTAATCCACTTTAAGGTGCAGTTTCTTTAAAATTATGATTCATAAAATAGTGTGAATTAGGAGTGAACAATATTTTGAGGGCTTATTATCCAAAGGGACATATAGCTTTTATATGTATGAATTTTTCAATTAATTTTTAAATATTTATTACAATTTATAAATGTGTTTGATTTCTATATGGTTTTCTTTTTCATTTGTAGAAAGATGGGAATAACATATAAACAGAATGTTGTTAAAGAACATAGGATTTAAAACATATTATAATTGATTTAAGAATTAGAATTGAAAATCTGTCACTGGAATCATGTGTCATTTCAAAGGCACACCAACTATTTTGAAAGAAAGTTTTGTTCTGAACTTTTAGACCTTGGGAAATAATGGCCCCTATGAATCCACTATTTATTACAATGCATGGCGCATTATCTATAAAGTTTGTGGATTAGGACAGATTTTGTATTAGTTATTTGGACGCATTGAAAAATCCATTTCAAGGATTTTTTTGTGTTTTAGGTATTGTTTATTCTTTCTGAATAATGTAATTTAATATTTAAATTATTAATATTTTTATGACTGTTCCAGTTTAAAGGATGCACATTTTTAAAAGCACTTTGAAAATTTTAACTTCCATTTGCTGCGATGAAGAGGAATCTAATGTTATATTTTTGTAGATAAGTAAAGAAAAATAAAGGATACATTTTTATATCAGTTGCTAGTTATCAATAGCATCTGAATCTTGAGACTAAAACCTTTCCTGTATGTTTAAAGTAAAAATGTTATTGCAGTTGGTCATGATATATCATACCATGAGAAAATAGTCAATAAATATGTATGGTATATAAACTATGATAGGGGTAATGTATTATTAGTGTGTGATGTTTTTCTAAAATCAAGGAATATAAATATATTACTTATATTTTATTTTAATATTGATTTGCATTTTCATGTTTTTATCTTGATGAATGTAATTTCTGCTAACTATTTTAGAAAATGTATTTGTGATTTCTTCCAATGTTGAATTATTTCATGTACATTTTCATGTTTTGCTAATAATGTTGTGAAATGATATCAGAGAAGGAAATGACTTGGGGGACTAATATGTCTTTTACTAATATTTTTCCTTGTTTGATTATGATTTCTATATCTGATTTTTTCTTTTCAATTATCATGGGGTGGGGGGGTGTAGACAAGGTTATCAGAGAAGGGCTTCTAAATAGGTCTAATTAAGGAAAAAGAAGGGGGAGTTTTAAGAATGAGCATCTGAGATTATTTCTGATAATCTGATTTTACTTCTGAAATAATAGAACGCATACTTCAGTTTCTAAGAAGAAAGAAACTGTGATATATACTGAAGGCCCTAATGATCGTTGGTCCAGACTAGTCCAAGGGGAATGTAAAAGGGTAAAGTTTGAATCTTCTCTCATCTTTGTTTGGATTGAGGTCACTGGTGGGGCAGAGCAGGGAACTATGTGGTTAGCTGTAGTGAAGACAGCCAATGCTAAGTGTTAGGTTCAAATGTTGCCAATATTTTAAAACTCTACTACAAAGGGAAAAAAAAGATCTTCAAAAAATGTGGACAATGAATTCCTTGTCTAGCTCCTTTTTGACTTTTTCTATTAACACATAGAGTCACAAACGGGTGTTACCAAGTCAAACATACTCACACTTGTAGCTACATGTTCCCAGCAGGGTTTCATTTGTGCTTAGTGCTGCGGTTTGGTGGAAAACCCTCTCATGTGTGTAGTTGTTTTCATTTTTGAGCCTGTCACAGCATGAAATCAGTGTCTCGCTGAGAGCAGTTTTTTTTTTTTTTTTTAATACCCTGAGATTTACAGGCTAAGTAATTTGAATGTCTGAATATGCAAGGATAGAGCTCAAATGTGGTTTGTTTATTCCTATCATTTTCTGTTATCAAAGACTAGAAAAGTTACAACAATGTTGTGCAGTTGATGTTTGGAGAACCTGTTCTTTTGTTTTTGTGATTTTCTAGGACAGAGTGAATGATTTCTTTCCTAAAAATCCACAAATGTACAATATACTAATTATAAGATATCCAAATAGCTGTGCACTCAGATAATGATTTCCATTAAAGCCCTCCTTTCCTTCCATATTTCAAAAATATCTTGGAGACATCAGTCTTGAATGTAAAATGTTTAGACATTGTCATTTATACAATTCTAAACCAAATGTTTCTTTCTTCAGTAAGTTTTCTACTCTACCATAAACTGAATCAGGGGTTAGTTACTCTTGATTTTCAAAGCTATATACTTAATTCCCCAAAGAGAAAGATGAGACCATGCCCTTACATTTACAGTGTGTATATTCACTGACTGACATGCGACAGGAGCACTGTTTAGGAAGCCCCAGCTTTATGATGCTTTGGGTCAAATGCTGTTTTGACATTATGCTTATTTTACAGTAATCGGCATATTAAACTGAGGAGAGTTTGTTCAAATATGCAAAAAATCAGAATATAAAAAGCTGCAGTTTAGTAGCATTGCAAGGCCAGGCAAGATTCAGGTTTACTTGCCTTGTGGTGCAGCTGATAAAACACTGGACTGCTTCCAAGATTCCTCAGCTCCAGCTTTGTCATTTATTTTTCTCTGTCATTATTTTTCACACACACACACACACACACACACACACACACACACAAAAGACTTATTTCCATGAAACTCTGAGGTGGTAAACCTGTACATTGCATGAAAGAAAAACAATTTTTTTTTTTTTGTAAGTTAAATGCATAGGGAAATAGTCCAGCAAATTCAATTTGTCTAGTTTGCTAAGACTTACTCATATAGGAGGAGCTAAAATATTTTTCAGAGTTAAAAAAAAAAGACATCTTTTCACAGCCTTTGAGATGTAGACAAATCAAGTGAACGGTTAACCACTTTACATGAAATATTGTCCATATTCTGTAACGTATAATAAGCAATTAAAATTTATTTTTACAGTTTTGAAAGTGCTTCTTTTTTATTTAAACATAAGTGTTCCTATGTTATAATCAAACAATTTATGTTTGACAAACATTAAAATAATCTCCTAGTTTTATTATTTAAACTACTTCCTTAACTTACCTGTTTTTGTTTATACTGAAGTTTATTATTTTTAGACTTTCAGTAAATGTACATGTAGTCATTGGATGCCTGCCTTGTTCTCAAACTGAAGTGAGTGTTTGGAAGTACACAGGAGAGTCCTGAGGAGATTACAGCCTGAGAAATTAGAGCAGAGACATTAAATAAATGAACGATGACTCTTCAGATTTCTACTGAAAAATTTTTTTTCTTACAGCAATAGGCAGCGATTATATACTGTGCTATATACATCAGTTTTGTACACAGATTGAAATTTTTGAGAAAACAGACATTCAAATAGATCTATTTGTTAGTAAAATAATAATCACCTCAGAAGAAGATGAAGCCAAATACATTTAAAAAAAATTTTGAAGACAGCCTTGACTGGCTTGGCTCAGCCTAGAGCACAGGCCTGTGGACCAAAGAGTCGCAGGTTCAATTCCAGCCTTGGTTGTGGTTCAGTCCCCGCCCTGGTCGGGGTCTTGAGGGAGGCAACCAGTAGATGTGTCTCTCTCACATTGATGTTTCTCTCCCACTCTCTCTGAAGATAAATGAAAAAATATCCTCGGGTGAGGATTAAAAACAAACAAACCAAAGACCATGTGATGGAAATGGTGGTGGAGATAGATCTTGAAGCACTTACTGCTGTATCATGTTTTAAACCTGTTTAAGACTTTCTAAATTTTTAGTGCAACAATCAGTAAGCATGCCTTCACTCTTATCCAGCAGTCGTTAAGGTATCCGTTTTAGTTACATAATTTGAGGGACACAGGGAATAATGAAAATTCCTGCTTCAAAATTATGAACGGTGTAAGACAATGACAGCAGGGCGTTAAGCCAAGTGCTGGCTCCTCTGATCAGACACGGAGCCCTGTGCCAGGGCACAGATCCTGGGCCCAAAATGCCAATGCTGTGAGCAAGTTAGAGGGAAAGTCTTGAGTTTGACCTGATTTCCCATTTTTAAAATTGTTATTCCTGAGCATAATACTGGTACCTTCTTTAAGAATTGCCCTGATGATTAATGAAAATGTTTATGTAAACTATGTAAGCAGCCATGGGCTTTTAGAGATCACTTGACAAATGATAATTATTATTTCCATTCTTATTTTTATATTTTTTAAAAATATGTTTTTATTGATTTTTTTTTTTTAGAGAGAGAGATAGAAACATGGATGTGAGAGAGAAACATGGATGGGCTGCCTCCTGCACACCCCCCACTGGGGATCAGCTGGAAACGGGCATGTGCCTTGACCCACAATCCAACTGGGACCTCTCAGTCCATGGGACAATGCTCAATCCACTGAGCCACACCTCCCAGGGCTATTTCCATGCTTATTTAAATAGTATTTCTCTTGCACTATAATTTTTCTCTTGCTATCACACATTTCTCTTCTATTCCTTTTTTCTTCACTTTTTCTTTGTGATTTAATAAGTCCCTTCTACTCCATTCCTTTTATTGAAAAGTAAACGCAGGGCTTGTGCTGCCTCTTGTTTTCTATAGTACGGGTGTGTCGTGGTGGTGGCAGTCCCCACCATGCCTCCGCTCTGAGAACATTCTTTCAATCGATTTCCTTGACATCTGTAACAGATCAGTGGGGAATGTGTAATTGCTGGTTGGGTAGCCTGTGCAGTGCAGGGAACATGGCTGTTCACCGTGGAGAGCAGCCCAGACTGAATTTTAAGTACACAGTAGTCCCCCCCCCCCCGCCATCTGCAGGGACACATTCCAAGACCACCAGTGGGTGCCTGAGCCTGAGAGGAGGGCCACATTCCACCTTTCACTCACACTTCAGGGAGCACTTCATGGCTTCTCTCTGGCACGTCCGAATTGCCAGCATCACTACTCCTGTGCTTTGGAGCTATGACTAAGTAAAGTGAAGGTTACTTGAACACGAGCACTGTCATACTGCGGCAGTCATCTGACACTTACAATGGCCTCTTGGTGACTAACGGGCAGAGCGTACAGAGCGCTGATGCTCGGCAAACACAGGACCCACATTCTGGGCAGGATGGGCAGGATGCACAAGGGGCAAGCTTCCATCACTAGGCAGAATAGCATGCTATTTAAAACAAATGAACGGTTCATTTCTGGGATTTTTCATTTAATATTTTTGGTGAACCATGAGTAACTGAAACCATGGAAAGTGAAACTGCAGATTAGGGTTAATTACTATATAAGGTGTCCTTTAGAATAGAAATGCATTAATAGTTTGGTGTCAGAGCTTTATAGTTTGAATAGATGTTCAACTGACTCTTTATATAGTCCACGTGGATTTCTACTCATTTCAGTAGTTTCCAAAGATACATCTTACATTACTGCAAGGAGAGGAAAGTGTTAAAGAATGTTGAAAAATAAAAGGGAAAGTCAATACATACACAAAATTTGAACAGAAGTGTGGCTTAAATTAAACAGTTTTTTAAATTATAGGTATTAAATGTGTGTATAATGTTTCTGCTTCACATGGTAACAGTATGTATGTATATGAAAATTTCTATGTAAACAACACAAGCTTAGCATATCCTTATACATTTGCAACAATGTCAGGGGAATAAGGTGTTCCTCACTCACGTTTTTGGAAACAAAATTAGAAAGAGGAAAATCATCCTATGTGATATAAAACTCCATGAATTGTACTTTATAGAATCACAGGGTGTACTTTACTTTTATATATATCTATATCTATATCTATATATCTAATCTTTTAAATGAAAACTGTGATGAATAGCTTGTGTTTGGATTAGAATACACAAAGCAGTCACTGAAACTTGTTAGAATATCAGACATTCCTAAATCTGAAAGTAAGACTGATTACAAATGTGATTTTGATTTGGAGATTCAAAGAGTTAATTTTGAAGTCAGGTTCCCAACATAATTCAAAGACGTCAAAATTGTTGATGATCGCCCTGGCCAGTTTGGCTCAGCGGTTAGAGCGTCGGCCTGCGGTCCCGAGAGACCCGGGTTCGGTTCCCGCTAAGGGCATGTACCTCAGTTGCAGTTTGTCCCCGGCTCTGGTCAGTCGTGCAGGTGGCAGCCACTCGATGTGTCCCTTCACATCGATGTTTCTCTCTCTCTCTGTTCCTCTCTCCCCCTCCTACTCTACCTGAACAAAAAATGGAAAAATGTCCTCGAGGGAGGATAAAAATAAAATAAAAATTGTTGATGATCACCCTGATAATTAAAACAATTGTTGACCTTCCACTATATGTATATTCAATGGCATCTATAGATTTAATTATTAAATGTGTACTTGTACCTCTGAATATATTATACACAAAATCAAATTTACATATAGATTAAAAATAGAACCACAAAAACTGAAATTGAATTTCTGATATATTCCCCCTGCCTCACATGCCTTACTGAGACCTTGAGGTGTGTTTATCCTATTTTGGGTAGTCCTTACTATGAACTAAATTTATATGTGAAGCCTAAATCCCCAATATGATGGTATTTGGAGGGGAGCCTTTGGAAGGTAACTAGGTCATAAAGATGGAAGCCTCTTGAACTGGATTAGTACCCTCATAAGAAAGAAAGGAAGGAGATAATCTCCATCTCTGCTGCCAGTCGTGTGAGGATACATCAAACAGACATACATCTGCCAATTCCTAAGTGGGTCCTCATTAGACACCAGATCTGCTGGCATCTTGGACTTCCCAGCCTCCGGAATTGACAGAAATAAATATTTGTTGTATAAGCCCCTGGACTCATGGAAATTTGTTACAATGCCCTGAGCTGGCTAGAACAACCCTAGATTATGCTTTGGGTGGGACCTAGAAGATTGGGTGTGTTCTCTCAATGCGTCACTCCATCAAACACCCAAAGATATGTTAACTTTATCCTCTTTGTGGGGTATCTTAAGCCTCCAAAACTTTAATATTTTCCATCTTGCACCTTTTCTTCTTCTCTATCACTTAGGTCCTTATCCAGTCATTGCCGAAAGTTTTGAAAAATGTATCCTCTTCTCTCTCTCTGTTACACACACACACACACACACACACACACACACACACAATTTCTCTCTATAGTGATTTATTTTGCTTTACAAAAAGTGAATTTGCTTATAGAAAACATGCATTTTGGGTCTTTTCTAGTAATATAATACTATATTTTCAAATAATTTGTTATTTTTAATTTATGAGCAGAAATCTTGAATTTGCAACTCTACATATTTTGAATGACTCAAGAAGTAGCTGTCTACTTTAGGAGTAGGGAGGAAGCTGCATATTTTTATACTGGTATTCTATCTGAAACTCCTTTGCAAAATTCTTAGCTTGAATAGAATTGTAACTGTAAGATTTGAGAGTCTGTGAATTAAACAAAATTATTGACCTCTAAGTGATCAATTAAATCTCCTATGAATATATAAATGTTTTAAGGGTGTAATTTTTACAATGGAGAATACTGTTTTCCTTTGCATTCCAGAAAGAAACATAAGGATAAGCATTTAAAATAGTTGAGTGGCTGGTTGACTTAAGTGACTTCATCAAAAAGGAGGCCCCTGCACAGCACTAGTATCTTAGGAAGTTACGAGCCACAGGGATTTCATGGCATCACAACCATCGTCCTCTATGCGTGCTTAAAAGACCTCCATTCATTGGGTTGGTAGTTTACATTGGCATTAATCAAATTACATTCCGGTTGTTTTGAATTTAGTTTAGATATGCCACAACTGATTCTACTTTCAATAATCATGTACAGAAATTACAAAGCAGCAGTCAGTAGAGGACTTTAAAATAAATGAGCACTGGAACAACTGAACTCTTATGTTTTTCGGGAATATAATCCGAAATATAAACACATGCTGAAAAGCTCTTTTAAAAAAATCAATAAAACATACTGTGCTCATGACACATTTTTTTTCATGCCAGAATTTCTAGTATCCCTTGTGATTGCCAAAACAAAATGAAATAAAACTCTTGAAAATGGAATAGTTTTACCATTTCCCTCCTGATTTTCGAATTAGCTAAGTGTTTCGCAGTAGGACGATGATGAGGAATCCTATGGGAAACAGGAGAGTAGGGAAAGGGAAGGCAGCAGGGAGGAACTAGGCTCCTAGGATCAAATCATCAACGTGCTCCTAAATCTGCTCACTGCCAACCAGGAGCTTGGTATCTCCAGTTTAAAAAGCACATTCTTGATTTCCATATGGTTAAAATAGAAGAACCAGTTTGGTATTTGCATCTTTCTTATTTCTAGATTATTTTGATTTGGTCTCTTAGCATTGTCTGCATAGGGGTACTGTGAAGACAGGGTATGGCTATGGGTGTGCACCTGTTATCAGGCGACAGCTAAAAACCTGAATCTTGAAACATTATGCTGTTTCTTAATATTTAATTCACGGTATAAAATAGTATCATTAATAAAATTATGAGAAAGGTCAGCAGAGTTCTACCTTTTCCCTTGAAAAAAAAGTCTGTATGTTTATTTTTCCCTCCTGAAACAGAACAAACATCATTTTAGGTTTTGGGAATGTTTTTTAAAACTCCAAAAGGTTGATTATCCTGCAGTCCCTTGATCTGTCTGGTGGCTGACACAGCACCAGTTTTAAATAAAATGAGCATTTAACTGGCTAATTATGCAGAAAGGGATTTACGTTTGATATATATTTAGTACATGAAAAAATAGATACTTCAGAATAGTTAATTAATTTACCAAATGTCACAGAGACATCATTAGAGCAGCATTAGAATTCAGTTCTCTCACCAGTTTCTCATCACTCTCACCCCTCAATATCTCACGATTGGCTGAAGGGCTATGTCTTTGCTCTAGGGCTAACACTTGAAGAAATGATGGAGAAGGTGGGATTTGAATAATCTAATTTTCTTTCTCCAGTTATACCCTCTCAACTTTCACCTCACGGGAGTCCTCACGGTTTCCACAGTCCTGCCTTCCACCCTGTATGTCCTCAGATCATTCTGGGCTCACATACTCACCCTATTATGCAATTGGGCTTAATATAATGTCACAGTCAGGATGTGGTCATTTTCTGTTGTCTTTTAAAAAGTAGTATTTTTAGAGGGAGATCATCTTTTTGTCAATCTGTCACATTTGAGGCGTATATAAACAGCTTATTTTCTTAGCAAGAAAGGTCTCCTTTCCTTTATTTCTTCCTCCCTCCCTTCCTTCCTTCATCTCTTCTCCTCTTCCTCCTTCTCTCCCTCCTCTTTCTCTATCGCTATCTCTCTACTTTCTATCAAGAGGTACAAGTCTACTGTCTGAAGTCTACTGTTTGTTCCTAGAAATGGAAACCTAAATCATGATATTATACTCTTCATTACCACAGTTGGGGCTTCCGTCTTTTCATATAAGCCTCGCTGTGGTTAAATTCTCTGTATTATCATTAGATACTGGTCTATTTGGACAGTAGATTGTGACTCCCTCTGGGGCTTGATAACTTTACCTTATCTGAGAGGCCCAGGGACCTGTCTAAATACCTCTGTTCATCTGTATAATGGTGTGAGCTTTACCTATCAACATATACCCCTGGTTTAATAAAATGTAGACCAGATAGTAAGCTTACAACTCAACCACATCTTAGTTTACTTATTTCTTTTAATTTTTTTTATTTCAAAAGAAAAACTTCTTAATCTTATGTTCTACTGTCACAAACTCAATTATGTGAAATGAGAAAAAGTCAGACTTCACATTGAGAAGTATTTTCTGATATTTTGTTAGTTGTGCTTGTGTAGTACTGCCAATTACATTTATTAGCTCTAAATATTAAACAGCTGGCAGAATTCCACTGTATATAAATAAGACATTTGAGACCTGGACAAGTGCCACTGTGAATGCAGCCAGCTGGTGCTTGTTACAGTTCCCTGCAGCCCAGCAGTGCTGATTCCACAGGACAGTCAGTGTTTAGGTAAATGACAATAGAAAAACATGTTGTACATAGGGAACTCTATAGGAAATTCCACTGTGTAGAAATATAACATTTCAAAGACTTGTTAAACCAAGGATATGATCCAATATGCACCTGTTTGCTGAATGTGTTGACTATTTTGTCACCTGAGCTATGTTTTTAATCTTAGTTTTCGGTGTGCCCATTTTCTAGAGACAAGTTATGCCATGCAAACAATTGCTGCCTGCTTTACTTTTCTTTTCTAATAAAAGTAAAGTTATTTTTTCCAGATTTCTATTCATCATGAAAATGTATTAAACTTAACGTGCAGTTTAGATTCTCACGTCATATGGTGAATTTATTCTTTTGGGATAGTACAGATTTTAAGTTTTTATTTTTACTAAGTTATCATGTACACGCTCTATCTTTGTTATTGAGTAGACACAAAAGCCCTTCATCATGTTATTACATCAAATTAACATTTTTAAATTGTAAATATATAACATCATTATGTTGGATAACATATGCAGATAAAGATTGGTATAGTGATTAAGATCTATGAATATAGTAAATATGAAGTAAATGTTAATATAGTTAAAGTAAATAAAAACTTTGGACTTATAATTACAATTCCAAAAATATTTCTTTCTTTTGGTGGGCTGTATAGTACTAGAAATAACTGATAAATACGCTAGAAAATATTAATTGATGTAAACATTCTGTGTGTGCGTTTTGTGGGTGTAACAATCTGAAGTAAGCAGCAGCTTTGCCACTGTAGGTATTTGTCTGAAATAATGGGCCTGACATAGCTCTGCAGCGTCCCTGAACGGATTGGCTTGAAGAGTGCAGTACAGCAACTCTCATGCTCTCATGACTTGTTGCAAAATTAATCTCTTGTATATTAACACCAAAAGTCTCTCAGCACTTCAATCATTTTTTGACAACTTTAAATACATTTTAAACTAAAATATATTATTAGTATACACTAAATAAAAACAAGCAATCTGAAGAAATACAGACTTTTAATGGGCAATATAAACTAGCTTATTTTATCCTAATGATAAAAAAGAAAGCTATCGATGAATGGCATTTTGTTTTTCATTTGCTTTGTGATTTAATGATTTGCATCAGAAAAAAAAAATGAATTCATTCTCTTTCATAGTTACCTCTTTAGTACTGACACATAATAGTTGCTCAATAAAATAGTTTTGAAAAACAATAGATGAAACACATCCAGTTAGGAATAAGCCAGCTAAAGTTTGCTTTGTCATAAGCACAGCAGTGACATGTGTTGCCAAAGGCAGTGACTCCGTCCTCAACCCTCACTTTCCTCATCTATTAGGAGCATTTGACAAGGTTTATCATTAATCTATCTTCTCCTAGGAGTTTTCTCTTCATCTGGTGTTGGAACACAATTTTCATAGTTCTCTTGTCTGACTTGTCACTTCCTTTTTAGGCTCTGTTTGCTAGATTCTTCCGGTATTATTGATTTCTAATAATTAAAGAACTCCAAACTCACTATTCAAATCTTTTCTTTCTACACTCATTTCCTAGCTAATGTCACCATCTATATCGTCACAAACCCTATTCACACTGTACTTGTCTTCATTGTGCTTCTGAATTTCAGACTCAGAAAGAGGAGAGCTTATTGTCATCTTCACTTGGAAGTCTAATAAGCATTCATAGTGAACATATCTAAAATACCTTCCTATCCATTCCCCACACCTGTTCCTACTGCAGTTAATCTGCTCCATCTTCATAAATACTTTTCTCACACCACTTAGCCCTCTGCCCATTACGGTTTATCTGCATCATGGTCCTTGACCACTAGGTCCCTTTACCTTCTTTCATTTTCCATTATCTGCTCTCTTTGATGCCTAGAAAGTAAAAAGTAAAAATCCCATAGAACTTCACACTTTGTGTTCGTTTTTCAGTGACTCTATACCCACTCTTGAATATTCTCTGGTGCATAATCAGCCCTCAGTAAATACCTTTGAATGGATTGAATGCAAGCCTGTAATGAGTGCTTCTTTCATTTTCTACCCAGACCAGAAACTTGTACATAGAGTGCAGTTGTTAAATGGATTCCAGTCTGCTTAGAAAACATTTATAAGATTTTCTGAAAAGAATAATTTTGAGTCTTTCTCAAGAGTATGAAGAAGACTAAGCAAGAAGAACTGATCACACATTATGAAATGAGAAACATTCCATACACTGTAAGTGATACAAAGTGGGATGGATTATAGTATTAACGTCCCAACTTTCATTGCATTAGCATTACTATCTTATCCTTTATTCCAAGTGTATTATTTAAAACTATAACAAGAGACTTAGCTAGTAGTTATACTCAGAGATACCTTTCTCTCCTTGAAAATTTCTGGTGTCCAGAAGATGTTACTTTCACCTCTTCAATGCACCATATCAACCTGCTCTGACACAATTCTTTTTATTCTCAAAAATAACACTTGCTTTCATTTGCAATATTTTTTCCACATCAGTTAGTCTTTTAAAACAGTTACTATAAATACTCTATTTTTAACAATGGAATGAATAAGAAGACATTAATTTTGCTCAATATGCTCTGCAATTTATTATTATTATGTCTTCCTTTGGGCAGTAGCTCTGCTATTTTCTACACAGATATAATAATGGAAAACAAACTTTAAACACAGCTAGTTTTATTTGGAAGCATAATTTCAACAGCTGAAAACAGGTCTCTCATTGTACAAAAACTTGGACTCTAGGACACTTCCTGCACACCACTATTAAACATCCTCCATCTGCAACAGTTCAAGGTTTTACTGCTTAACTATTTCATGACTACTTAACCTAAAACCTATATCTCTTCTTTGATATATTTTACATATTGTATTGAAATCAGGCCACACTTATCTTTTAAACGTTTGCTAGAAAATACTAACAAAAAATATTTAATTGCTCTGGACCAGTTTAATAATTGTAATAAAAAGGTCTTAAATGTTTTTTTCCCCAACTCTCTTAAAAAAAAAAAAAAAAAAAAGTCTACTAGGCATATCTATAAAAACAGATGAACCAATAATTTTGGAGAAAATAATAAATCAATTAATTGGGCACCTATAAGTATAAACATTATTTGAATATTAAACTTTCAAATTTTGCATACATGTTATTCCGTGGTGTATTCTTTGCTAAGGTTGCTGTACCAAAGTATCACAAACTGAGTGGCTGAAAGAAAAGAAATTTATTTTCTCACGAGCTGAAAGTCTCGGACCATGGTGTTGACAAGGCTGGTTCCTTCCACGGCCTTGGGAAGGATCTGTTCCAGGACTCTCTCCTTGGCTTGTAGATACCTGTCTTCGCCCTGTGCCTTGGTCCATGTCTGTGTTCAAATTTTCTTTGTATAAAGATCCAGTCCTACTGGATTTGGGCCCACCCTAAGAACCTTATCTTAATGTTCTTATCTCTTTAAAGATCCTATCTCCAAATATGGTTATATTCTTAGGGTACTCGGGGTTAGGACTTCATTTTATGAATTTGGGAGGGGGACCAATTCAGCCCATAAGACATGATCAAATGTTCTTTTTATTGGTAAAATTAAACTATATGGTTCCTCTTTTATTAGTTGAGCAAGTACTTACTGATGGCCCCTACAAGGTATCGTGAGATTAGGAGATGAGAGCAAACGGAATAAAGAGGACTTTCTTCTCTAGCTTCCCTGAGGGTCCATGGAGCCCACCCGGCGCTGTGCCTTTGCGCCATGTCCCTGCAGGCGTGCGAAGGTCCGAGCGCTGGGCTCTGGGCAGCGCCGCTCACCTCGAGGATCGCACGTTTACCGTCCCGGAAGCTGTAGCCTGTCGGGAGAAGGCGGTTTAAGCAAATCAGAGCCCCGGGAGGTAATAATACAACAGAACAGTTTAGGAGGTAATGGAAGTGCGCCGAGGAGGCGGGCTCAACCGTAGCGGCAGGGAAACAAGTCCCAGCAGACGAGTGTCGAGTGTCGCACGACCTGGACGCGAAGAGAAGCCGCAGAGCAGGGAAAGGGCAGGTTTTCATTTCTGTGTAAGTGGGAGAGTGGCTCTGAAGCGTCTCTTGGAACTGCCTCTCCCCCCAGAAAGAGCGAACAGCCCACGGAAACCGGAAGCAGCGCCAGGGCCACCGGAAGAGAGGGAAGAGCTGGCCCAGAGCCGGCGCCGAGTCCGCCCGCCCGCAGGGTCGCCCTGAGCTTTGCGGGCCTAGCGCCTTGGTCTGCCCGGGCCACTCATTGGCTTTAACCCCACGGCTTCGTTTTGAGGGTTATGTTAGATTATACAGTGTACTTATAAAAATCTATAAACTGTAGACTTAATATTGTTTTTCTTTAATATAGTCCTATAATCCTTACATGCCTAAAATTGACTCTTATTCAGAATATTATTTTGTGCAATAAAATTTTCAAACAAAAAATAATTCTTTAATGTCAAAAATTTTAAAAACAAAGAACATTTTTCTATTGACGAATTAAATAGGTTTATCAAATTGTATTCAATTGGTTGCATATTTTTAAAAGGATCATAATATAAAGGACAAACTGGTACATCTTACCATGTGATGCTGTATAGTTCTAGATGCTGGAGGCATGTACTATTGGGAAAATAATATTGAGAGATACACTATTGCTAATCCAACACAAACAATTGCTTTTAACTATATTCCAACTTTAGCCTCAGTCAGGAGCAGACACTGATCATCAGCTGTAATATTTGAAGTAGAATTTAGAGAAATATTCTCAACTATATTTTGGCACATCTATTATTTATATTTAAACTTTAATGTTATCTGTGAATATTCTCGGATACCTTTTGTAGAAAATTGGACAAAAATGTACTGGGATAATAAGTAGGGTGTCATAGCATGCAGTTGTGGTTTATATTAATACAATACTGGAGCCACAAAATAATATGTTCTGTTAAATACCTTTCTTATATGAACCATTGATAAGATTTGTGAATACTTGAGATACTACACATCAATCAATGATCAACTTGTTAACAAACAAAATAAGAATTCTGGCCCTGGCTGGTTTGGCTGTGGTCCAGAGAGATCCCAGTTCAGTTCCCACTAAGGGCATGTACCTCGGTTGCAGTTTGTCCCCAGCCCTGGTTGGGTTGTGCGGGTACAACCACTCGATGTGTCCCTTTCACATCAATGTTTATCTCTTTCTCTCTTCCTCTCCCTCCCACTCTATCTGCACAAAAAACAAAAAAAATGTCCTCGGGTGAGGATAAAAAACAAAACAAAACTCAATAAGAATTCTGTTACTTAAGTAATTAGCCATGGATTTTGAATTCAATTATTTAAAGTTCAAAATTGCTCTGATGATAATTGATAACTGCTCCCCTGACAGTGAGTTTGGCTTTACTGTGTGAAAAAGTGTCATACTAATTTGATAAACCTATTTAATTGTTGTTAGGAAAATGTTTTCTGTTCTGAATAATTTTGATATTGGACCAATTACTTTTTGTTTGAAAATTTTATGGCACAAAGTAATGTTCTGAGTACACATCATCTAACTCTTTAAGTGACTTCCTGTATGTTTAATTGATATATAAATATTAGTAAATAATCTTGTATCATATTCATTTTTCCCCTAAAATTTTATGAACACTCCATATATTAAACTTATTTTTAATCCTGAACAAGTGGTTGAAATCCAATTTATTTCATTGCTACAGCTTCTAATCACATTCACTTTGGGTTGTGAAGCTAACATAGTATATATTGCAGAATACTCTAAATATATAGCTCATATATATTATAATCATATGATAATTTTCATAGTGGAATATCTATCCCTTTTAATTTGCTTACAATTGTCATTAGGTCAGGATTGAAATAGGATTAAGTCTATTCTCAAACATTTTTCCAGAAATGTAGCTTTTTCTTTTAAAAAATACTATTTAAAAATCTGTTAATATATACTATAAAATACATAAATTGATACACTTAAACATGAATTTTCAATAAGGCAATAAATTTCATCTAAAAATATAGCAATACCATGTTCACACATTTGTTTCAAAGCCATTAATCTTTACCTGTAACTGAGAGGAATTTCCAGTTAAAAATGCCACATGGATTACTAGTGAATCAAGTTTCTATCAAAACTGACTTTAAAATCACCTCTTTCTGTCTTGCAAATACATTATGGTATATTGTCACTAATACTGGACTGTGAATAAGATCCAGATCTTGGATGGTCTAGGTTGGACCCTTATTAGCATTTTAACATTGAACATTTTTATCTCTTTCTCTAGATGTTAATTTATTAATTAGTAAAGAAATTCTCAAGTTCTCCTTATGTGATAAAATGCATTATTCCAGGCTCTGTTTGACAATAAAATTGTTTTTAAAATATACAATTACTGTAACTTCTTCTTGGCTGTACCCTCCTTAGTTCTGTAAAGTTTGGCAAAAACTTCTGCTACCTAAAACAAAAATAAAAAACATTTCTTATAGTCACCAATATCCTTCTGCTCATCAGTTTATTCTTCTCAGACTGTATATTTTTTTACTCTGTAGTAAATACAAATTTTTTGAAATTCTCTCTCCTCTAATAATGTTGACATTTTCTGTTTTTCCTGCTCCCACCTCTGAAATGGCTCCATTCATAGTATTTACCATGTTTAACTTAAAAAACTGTTTTCGATGAGGAAAACATTTCAATATGTATCCTTTGAGGGGGCAATTTTTATATTTTAATTTATTTCATCAACTCATCTCTCTTTCTTCCCTCTTAAGCATAAGCATTTTAAAATACAGTTTCTGAAATTCTTTATTTGTTTTTTTTCTTTTTCTTTTTAATCATCTTAAATATTTCCAAAGTTTTAATTAGGCCACTCCGAAATCTGAATTTTGACTTCTGTGCTTTCCTCCTCCTGACTGCTGGATGACCTTTCCAACTCTTGACAAATCTTTGTCTGTATTGACATAGCAGACTCTGCTTATGTTAAACAGAACTGATCCTTTCTCTCCCCCGTATTGATGCCTCTCTCTGCTAATGACTGTGTTTAAGACAGACTAGTGGCAAATAAGAAAAGCTTTGTAACTAGAGTTCTGGGTTTGAATCCAGACTCTACCATTTAGCAGATACCTGACTGGGGGCAACTTATTGAATCTCAATACTAAGCTTCATTGGTGTCATTTGTAAAATTAGTTGATAACAGCAATTGCTGAAAAGGGGTTTGGGCAAGGGTAAATCATGATTCATTGCCAGGAAGGCCCATTACTAGTAACTTCTACATACAGTTGTCAATATGATAATCAAATATTAGCTTATAAACTTAGAGTCATTTTCAGGCTTTCAATTTTCTCAAACCAAATATTCATCAATTGCCAAGTTTTTATCCTGCCCCTGAAATATTGCTGTCATTAAAAAATTAATTCATTCATTTGCCCATTCAGTGAGTGGATTATGTGGAACTGTGCTGGATGCTAGGAATCAATAATGAGCCAAACGGGCAAGATCTCATCAGCCCTCTCACAGCTAACCACAGTAATGCTGATTCGTCTCCCTCCGCTTCCCTCCAGGGCATCCTGAACACTCTTGTCAATGTAATGTCCCTAAATCTCACCTTTGTTTGAAACGCTTGAGTGATGAAAGAAACCCAGTTACATTCTAGACCATCTCACACGATCATTCCTACTCCGATTTTTACTGTTCTCTTTATAGTAATGTGTGATCCTATGAAAAGGTGAGTCTTGCCAGTCCTCCACTCAGATCCCAGGCTCAGCCCTAATCTCCAACTCTCCTCTTCCTCCCTCCGCCCTGGCCACACTCGATCCTTCCTCTTCCTGGGGCATGTCAGATACACTCGTGCTTTGTGGTTTCAGTACTCCAGATAACTCAAGGCCACACTCGATCCTTCCTCTTCCTGGGGCATGCCAGATACACTCGTGCTTTGTGGTTTCAGTACTCCAGATAACTCAAGGCTTTGCACTTCTATTTCATTGGCATCGAATACTCTTTCCTGATGTATCCATACTCCTCAAATATCAGCTTTGCAGTGAAGTCTCCTGCTCTGAGCCCTTCCTCCAGGTTTTTATTTAAACATCACCTTTCAGGTGAGGTCTTCTGGGGCCATTCTTTTTAAAATCTCTCCCTCCTCTCCACATACACAGCTGTCCCCTATCGCTTGTCATATATATATATATATATATATATATATATATATATATATATGCACACACACACACACACACACACACACACACACACATATATAAACATTTTGTCCTGCTATACTTCCAGTACCTAAACAAGTCTCTAGTGCATGACTGGTATGTAACAAATATGTGTTGAATTAATCAGTGAAAAACTGGCTTCATTTCTCTCTTAGTTGCTTCATGATAGAACTTAAAAGATTGAACTTAAAATATATTTTGATTATTTTATAAGAAAAATAACTGTGTATTTCAATTACATTTTTAGGTAATGAAGCTTAAGCTGAATAATAGTATTTGCTTCCTGTTTACCTCGTGCAGCATACTGTTTAAGACAGACGGTCTACTTTTGTTTACAACATCTCTAGAAAGAGTTCATTGTTATTTTTCCCATTTTGCAGATGTGTGACTCAAACCATAGTCTATTAAATAAATTCCTATTGAATAGCAGAGCTAGGTTTCAAACTCAGAGTCTGTCTCTAGAGTTTTAACCCCTAATCTGGGCTTTGCAAGATGCTCAACGGATACAGGAGTAAAATGTTCCTGTGAAGCACTGTTGCTACTCTTGTGGGAAGAACAAGAGAAGGGGTCTCTGTAGCTTTAAAATTGGTGCTATGAAGCCACTTACATTTTGGGGAAATATTCTCAAACCTACACTTATTGTGTTAAAAAATAAACTGAGTTATCTGAAGATCTGTGAAATTTAGCATATATTCCAGAGTGACATGAGTTAATTTCATTTCCGTCACTGTGAGTGCTTCACAGGTATGTGGTGAATTGCTATGATCACTGTGGCTGTAACCCATTATCATAGCAGGAAATTACTGAATCTCACAACTGATATGAAATGCACTGCTGTCACTGCTATGCATTGATTTCTAAGTAGTTGGCCATTTGTAATAATTCTTTAAATGTCCATCTTAGCACACTTTTCAGTCTAGACAAGTTAAGACCATGCATGGAATTTTCCCCATTATTTTCAAGCAGTTACACTGAATTTTAAAATTATATTTTTATTGGGCAATTTTACATTGAATCTTTTTCCAAACGTTGAAAAAATGATAATTTCATTGTCCTATTCCCTAATATTTAAGGAAAATTTATTCTGTAAAAAGTAAAATCATTTGCAATATATATGAACAGGAAGAGTGAGAAAGAAAAAAAAAACTCTCTGAGAGTGTAAACAGTGTTTATTTTTCTAAGTTTTATGGAATAGATAAATGGTTTATTAAATAATTTTTAAAACCATATTGATCTCTTTGCTGAGATCATTTCAGATAATGGTATACTTTATGGTTAAAGTTTTTAAAATAACATTTTTGGAATTATAAGTCTCTCTTACATTCTAGATAAAAATATTTTACCATTTAAATCAAACCTCTATAGTGCAAATTATATTTTTCCTATCCTTCCTTTGATATTGATATTCTTCCTCACATAGGAAAAATAACTTTATATTAGCAGGTTTAATTGAAAACATTTGACAGTGGTATATTGCATGGTATATTTTACATTTGAGTGCACATAGTCTATTGCAAGTCAATTCCTCTGGCTAGATCATCACACTTTTAGTTGGTCTCTAAGCATTGTACATCATTTTATGTCAGTTCAGTGTTTTTTTTATTGCCACTTCACCATCCAATACGTTTTAAGGCACTTACTTTTCTTCATCTTCTAAAAATTTCCACCATCTATCCCAAAAATATTTATCATAAATTACTGATGTTTCTAGAAATTTATTTTACTTCTCTTAAAAAAAAATTACAAAGCTTACAATCATGGAATGGCTCTTATATTTACTTACTCATTAAGGCCACTCTCTGACACATAACTATTCAGACTATTAATTTTTATTATTTATTTATTTTTTCTTTATTTATTCTAGAGAGAGAGGAAGGGAGAGGGAGAGAGAGATGGAAACATCGATGAGAGAGAAGCCTATTGGTCACCTTCTGCATGCTCCCCACTGGGGATTTGGCCCTTATCCAGGGCATGTGCCTTGAGTGGGAATCAAACTGGCGACCTCATGGTGCATGGGTTGACCCTCAACCACTCAGCCAAACTGGCTGGGTGACTATTAAATTTTAAATGTAATGCCTTACACACCAAACGACACAATTCTGTGCATTGTTAGTTATATAAGTTTAACATCTTGCACATCATGTGGTATTTAATTATCATTATTCTCTATAGGGTACTTGGTTTTAGGTATAGGGTTAGGTGTTTGGGAGGAAAAGAGCAACCAAACCAATAACCATGTTGTGGAGAAAGAATAATGGATAAAGACATAAATAAATCACATAAAATAATAATAGATATAAACAATGGATATAACATAAATACAATATGTCTTTAAGAACAGGTAACCTGTCTATCTTCTTCATTACTCAGTTATTGATACAGAACTTCACTCAGTTATTTGATAAATTCAAATTGAATGTTTTTGAAAGGAGATATATATATATAGAATATGATGAGAACACTGTTTCCTAAGAGAAAAATTAAAGATACGCATTGATATTCATGCACCTAGGTACTTTTTTCTGCTCATACTTATAATTTTTCAGGCATTTTTCTGAAACATGATTTAATAGTCAAGGAATTATAATATGATGAGCATCTGTCACTCTCTGTACATGTAGATGTACCCTGTATACAGTCATAAGAAAAATGTATGTCTTTACTATCTTTTGAGAAATGTTCAGTGTACATTTATTCAACAAAGGTCATCATACGACTTATTTCTGGATCTTTGCAGTGGTCTTTCTGAAAGACTCTTTTTTAAGAGAGAGAACTAGCTCCCAGTCCAGAGTTAACCATGTACCTGTCTTCAGTAGTTTTTCACCGTAGCTGATGAAGTAAAGACATGTCAATTGATATTGCTCAAGTTGGCCTATACCTTTCTTTTCTAAGTAATTGGCCACATACTCACTGCTCAGTGACCTATTTTTAGGTATAGTGGAACCCAATTTATTAAGCAGGCGTGTCCTTACACATTTGTTTTGCTCACACTCTTCTCCCTATATATGCCCTGTAGGAGCGCTGGCATTACTACTCCTCCATTTCTTTTTCCTGTTCCTTCCCCAGGACTTCTCTTCCAGTGCTAATCCCCCCTCTCTCCCAATTTCTTTTAGAAGCACAGATAGAGAGCATTTCGTCATTTGCCTTGTCTGACACTTAACACCTCTCCCTCCAGCATCAACACTTCTGCATAACAAAAAGCACACTTTAACTTTTGGCTACCCATGGTTTCTAACCTAGGCTTCTCTGTAGAAATATTTAAGAAATGCATATGGAATTGAATAAAACTGCTATCATAAAAGCCTCTTTAAAAATCATAAATCACCAGAGAAGATCACAGTGGGAAACTATCAGATTATAGCAAACACAAAATAGCAGCATGTCTGAAAGCGGTTGCCTCGGGTGCATGCCAGGAGCGATGTGATTGAAGGTAACCCTCCCGCACACACTGTTTACATCTTTCTGCAACGCACACGGTTTGCATTTGCCACCAGATGCGAACTAGAACACTGTGATTAGATGTACTTTGTTTGTCATAATCACATCTTACAGTTCTTTGTGGGAGGTAGAAGATGAGGTTATTCAGGTGAGCGTCCACAAAAGGCATATCTGGGTTTGGGCAAATCTGGAATCCAAACACAGGCGGGATGAGAACTCAGCAAATGGCTGTTCTACAGAGACAGGGCAGGGCTATCTAGACACTTGAGACAGTTTCTGAGGAGATTCGGAAATTCTGAAAACTGATATTGAAGTATGCTGTCAGGTCAGGTAGAGAATGGAAATGGAAAATCCAGTTAAGGGACATATAACCTTGGTTCTCAACCTTAAGGGTACATTAGAATCACTTAGGTAGTTAAAAAACAAATCATTATTTTGGATACGAACCCATCCCATGAAGCAGTATTTTATTTTATTTATTTATTTATTTTTCCTCTGATTATCTTTTATTTCATTTTTTTAATTGTTGAAAGTATTACAGATGTCCCTCTTTTTCCCCCGCTAATGCCCTCCTTCCTGCTCCCACCCCCTTCCTGCTTTCCCCAACCTAATGTCTGTGTCCATTGGTTGTACGTATATGCTTATAAGTTCTTGGTTTATCTCTTCCCACCTCCCACCCCTCCCCATCCCTCTGAGATTTGTCAGTCTGTTCCCTACTTCCATGTTTCTGGATCTATTTTTTCCATCAGCTTATTTTGTTCATTATGTTCCACAAATAAGTGAGATCATGTATTACTTGTCTTTCTCTGACTGGCTTATTTCACTTAGCATAATACTCTTCAGGTCTCTCTATGTCATCTCAAAGGGTAATAGATCTTTCTTACAGCTGCATAGTATTCCATTTTGTAAAGCAGTATTTTAGGAGACCTTGCTTTCTAATGTTTATATAAGGACCACTGAGGTAAGGGCATTAGATGGACTGTGGTAAGTAGTATGGAACATTTGTACATGGGTACAGAGATGGGGCAACAGCCCTGACATCTCAGGACAGTACCACTGAGCTCCATCTGGGAGGGAAATAGCTAAAATTAACCCCTTGGAATGGTGAAGCCAAGGCTCCTCTAGTTCATGTCTCAATCTATGGGTGTAAGGAACTGAGAATACAGATGGAAGCATCTGTGGGCACAAGGTGCTGGGTAAAGACAGGGAAGTCAAGGTAGGGGCTTATAAGCGACCTAAGGATCTCCATACCCTCAAGCCTTCTGGAGACATTAGCTTATGCCCAAAATGTATTGCAGGTTCTCCCTCTTAAAAGAAATGCAAAGATTTTACTCCTTTTTTTCCAATATAAAATGTATCCAAGAGAGTAATATCAACAAGTAAAAATTCTTAATTACTATAATTGAGGTTTATCAGAATAATACTTATTAGGTTAAATGCTGATAAATTATTAACAATATGTTTTTCAAAAAAATACATGCTTGCATCAATGATATAGGACTGTGCTATCTAGAAAATATAAGTTAAGAGTCTCCTACACTATGTTTTGATGATGGGAATTTTCACTGTTATTATGCTGCTGGGAATAGATTTCAGAATGAACTTGCTAGGGAGAGGAGGTCTGGATACAGCTGGTTTCCAGTTATACAATCTGGAAAAAGAAAAACAAAAAACAAACAAACAAAAAAAAAACCCAGGGCACTGAGTTCTGTCTGACTCCTGTGGTCTAATAAATGTTTGGAGTAAGAATCTGAAAGCCAGGCTAAATATCAGAATTGTTGATTTGGGAGAATTGAGATTTAGAAAGAATTTGGGTTCCTCCTAGTTCTATATCCTTTTCTGCTGAAAACAACATTACTGCTGGGCACCTCTCACAGAGATTTTCTCTAAGAATTAGGGAAATCACTGGAAAAGTCCTTCGAGCCACCCAATGCTGTATGCCACCTGTTTCCATTTCCCAAGTCTGACCTGGGACAATGACTATGGCAATATAGTGTCTCTAAAAATTTATAAACATTGCATGTTAGTTCTTGTAAATATGGGCATTCATTAAAATTATAAAGTGTAAGCTTTACAACAGCAGCTTAATGAATGATTTTTGCTTAGCTGTTGCTGTTGCGAAAATGCTCATTTAGTGATTTTGCCTTTTCTGTCTTCAGTCCTCTGCAAATGTTCGAGTCAGTGACTTGTTTTTGTAAGTGGTCTGAGATGGCAAGCACCATCACTTACAGGCAATTTGGTCTTCATTACAAATTAATGAAGTGATAATTTCTCCTTGCAACCTTTTACTTGCACACCATTGTGGTGCTGTTTGCATTATCTTCTTGAAATGTATACCTCTGCATTCAAGGACTTGCGATAGCTTGCCAAACTAACACCGAGGGGAAAAATGTAAACTAGAGTGAGAGCTCCATAAATAAAATCATATTTTACATCAAGTTACGCGAATCACTCTATAATCTCTTCTCCATTTCATGTCTCTTCTTCATACATAGCAGAAGAAATTTGCAATGAATTCATCAGCTGAAGTACAAACTCGTATTTATTCCAATAGGAAATCTTAACATATATTTTTTTTAAGTCAATTGGTTTATTTTTAAATAATAATGTCCATGTTCAAACTTTCTTTAAAATGTCTGCAGAAAACATTCATTCTATGGAGTTTTTGTTATCTCTGTCCTTTATAAGCCATTGGAGAACCCAATGTAATGATAACATAACAGTGACTTTTTAACAGCAGAGTTTTGGAGAACTCCAACTGTGTTCTCTCTCTCTCTCTCTCTCTCTCTCTCTCTCTCTCTCTCTCTTTCTTTCTCCTCACCTGAGTATATGCTTATTGATTTTAGAGAGGGGGAAGGGAGGAAGAGAAAGAAACATCAGTGTGAGAGAGAACACTGATTGGTTGCCTTCCATACCAGGGATAGAACACACAACCCAGGTATGTACCCTGACCAGAAATTGGCCCTGCACCCTTCCCTATATAAAATGACATTCCAACGGAGCCACACAGGCTAGGGCTTTTTTAAATTTTTCTGATATTAAATTTATACATTATTTTTTATACACATTTCTTCTTAAGTTTCATAGAGTGGATGGTTGAAAACAGTACCTTGCTGATTATTATAAGCACAGTGTGACTATTTTCTTTGCTTATATTAAGATATAAATGTGTTAGGTCAAAGGTTTTCTAAAATAGTCCAAATGTGTTTCTTTGCTGGACCTTGGGTGTAACAATAAGTCAAGTGAATTTTGCCTTCAGGAAATTAATTCCTTTTTCATATTCTAGATCCTGAATGATGGAGGTTATT
Organism: Molossus molossus; assembly: GCF_014108415.1. NCBI lineage: Eukaryota > Metazoa > Chordata > Mammalia > Chiroptera > Molossidae > Molossus > Molossus molossus. Next base: position 92,086,835 of record NW_023425388.1, on the reverse strand, counting down.
AAAAGAAGTGCTTTTTACTTATTTGCTCTTGTTTTGTTTTTAGGTTTGTAGTAGAGCTAGAGAGAATAAGGCATTTTTAAACTGCAAAGGTGGTGGTCCACAAATTGGTTTTGATAATTCAAACATCTTAATTTAAATAATTTATTGGTTTTCTAATGAGGTCAAAGGCCAAATAAATGTCATATTTCTTTTCTTGTGGTTATTGTTAATGGAATAAATTAACATTCTATTTTATTTTGTGACTAGAAATTATGGATTGAAATTTCTATATGTTTTTAATTAATATATATAGAAAAAAATGTCAATAGACTTCAAATGCCATTGACTTCATTTAAAAGTATGTAAAACTTACCATTCCCTCAATGGAGAAAAATTTAGAATACATTATTAAAAGGGTTCACAAGGATTGTGTTTATTTATTTACTTAATTACAATATATTATCTAATAAGAATTTTGTATGTGTTGCTTCTTTGAATGGTTTCTACATGTATTATAAGAAAAAATAATTTTTATGTATCTTCCAAAAGGTGAAGTTTTATGTTGTGTACTGTGAAGAATATGAAGAGGTCTAAAATTTGGCAAAGGCATTGAAGCAACACTAAACTTACCTTAACATTTATTATCAGATTCATATGGTGTTTAGTAAGAGTTAAATAATACAGACAGTTTCGTAAGAATGAGAGGGGTATAGAAGGCATCAAGGAGAAAATAGCACAGGCCAGTTGGGGTTATACCATAAACAACAACAACACAACAATCAAATCTTTTGAAAACAGTAAGAGTTCTCATTGACAAGAACATAGTATGTGCGTAGTGGAACATAATTCACTAACCTCAGTTCAAACTTCTAGAAAAATATAAATGTGCATTAGAGCCAGATTTTGGAAAAACACAAATGCCAAATAGAAGAGATATTGCATAGGTAGTGGGGAGCCACGCAAGACTTTGAATCCCGGAATGACGTGGTAAAGATGTACTTTTCTGGCAGCTGTAGGCAGAACTGTTATAATCACAGAACTGTAACATAGTCTATCTGATGCTACCGTAAAAGCGTCTCAAAACCTGTTCTAAGGATTGGATCTGAGAAGCAGGGTTTCACTGCTCTGAAAAGTCTTGGAATGTTTTAACTGTTTTTATAATAAAAACATTTGTATTAAGGTAACCCCAACTTCTAACACAGCAATAACCCAAGTAGCCATTTATTTCTTTTTTGTGTAAAATTTAATGTAGGTAAAAGATATGAAGAATTGAAATGTTTAGTACACTTATGTCTTTTGTTCTAAGTGCATAACTTTTCTTCTTTTTTTATTTTGGGGCAGAAAGAAGACATGTTCATATTTTTACTTCAAATTTTCTTTCATAGTCCACCAACACATATTCTTTGAAATGATTATGTTAAAAATGTTGCCCTGACTGGTGAGGCTCAGTTGGTGGGGCAATGTCCCATGCACTGAAAGGTTGCCGGTTTGATTCCTGGTCAGGGCACATACTCAGGTTGTGCGATTGAATCCAGTAGGGGAGGAGCAGGAGGCAGCTGATCGATGTTTCACTCTCACATTCATGTTTATCTCTCTGTCTCTCTCCCTTCCTGTGGGGGGATGGAGGGTGTGGGGGGTGGAGGTGGAAGAAGGTATAGAGAAGATAACTGGTAATGGAAAAAAAGAAAAAATAATTTTAAAAAATCAATAAAATATATTTTAAAAATGTCATACATGAAGATATATGGCAATAACATCATTTAGATTCACTTTGCTTTGCCATATATTGATTTTGCCAAAATGTGGCCCAAATTAGGAGAAGATTAATAAAGATGAATTTAGGCAGTCATATTTTTCATTCTTTTAAGTAACAAACAAAAGCAATCCAAAAATATACAACAAAACTGTTTTTATAGTGTTGTTGAAGATGCCTGAGTTGAGGTTTTGATCTTGGAATATTTTATTAGGTCAAATTAAATGCTAAGCAACTTTTTTTCCTGAATGTCCACAAATAGCAATTCAATTCACGTGTTCCTTAAAATTATAGATTATTTTGTGTCATTGAATTCAGAGAACCTTGCAAATAAAGGACGAGAATGTCATGGCATTGCTCTACATCATGATCTTTAATGAGTAACACTCAAGTTTCAGCTTATTTATTTTGTATTTTCTGTGACACCATCCATCTTATTTATTATTCATTCATTAATTAGCTCTTCTTTTTTGTCCTTTGATTCTTCAGTGGGAAGAGATCAGTGGTGTTGATGAACATTACACACCCATCAGGACTTACCAGGTATGTAATGTAATGGAACATAGTCAAAATAATTGGCTGAGGACCAACTGGGTCCCCAGGAACTCAGCGCAGAAGATCTACGTGGAGCTCAAGTTCACTCTACGGGACTGTAATAGCATCCCGTTCGTTTTGGGAACATGCAAGGAGACTTTCAACCTGTACTACATGGAGTCCGATGATGATCATGGGGTCAAGTTCCGAGAGCATCAGTTTACAAAGATCGACACCATTGCAGCTGATGAAAGTTTCACTCAGATGGATCTTGGGGACCGTATTCTTAAACTCAACACTGAAGTTAGAGAAGTAGGTCCTGTCAACAAAAAGGGATTTTATTTGGCTTTTCAAGATGTTGGAGCTTGTGTTGCCTTGGTGTCTGTGAGAGTATACTTCAAAAAGTGCCCATTTATAGTGAAGAATCTGGCTATGTTTCCAGACACAGTGCCCATGGATTCCCAGTCCCTAGTGGAGGTGAGGGGTTCTTGTGTTAACAATTCCAAGGAGGATGATCCTCCCAGGATGTACTGCAGTACAGAAGGCGAGTGGCTGGTGCCCATCGGCAAGTGCTCATGCAACGCTGGCTACGAAGAAGGAGGTTTTATGTGCCAAGGTAAGGCTTCTCTGTTTTCCGTAGAGCGGCACTTCTCCACTGCGACTTTGTCGTGGAGTAATTGAAAGAAATGAATTGAGCCTGAACTCACTTGGCAGCAATACAGGCTTTAAACTGAACAGTGTCTATTTATAGACTAAATTTATCCCACTTGACGTGTGGATTCATAGTTTATTTTAGCAATATTAACATGTTTGAGTATGTGGTGCTGGCGTATGCCCCACTAGAGGTGTTACTTATGCTATTTCTAAAGTTTTCCCTGCTCTTTAATGACTACAGTAGTATAACTATAAAGAAGAATTTTTTCTGTCATTTTATGTTGAGAGAAGAAACATCATTTGCACTCAGGTAATCTAATTCTAACAGAATTAGACAGTGTATTGACTAGGTTTGTGCTCTTCTGTCTCATAGCAGAATGCACTGCATTGTTATACAATATAGTCTTTTCTTATACATTAACATTTTAAATACATAAATGCACAGGAAAATTTAAGTACCTACTCTGTAGAATCTAGTCTGTTTTAACACCTTTGTTTGCTATTACAATCTGCCAAAGGAATTGAGTTTGGAATTCTGCTTAGGGCCATTCAGTAAATCTCAAGTCCACGGGGAAGAAATTGATATACTTTATACATAAATTCACCTTTCTAACATTCTGAACAGAATATAGCATTTTACTTTTGACTAGACATAGTTCGTAGAAAAAAACTTTTTAATGAGAACAAATAGTACTCTCTAGCCTCATATTTCTCTGTATTATTTAGATCCTTGGCAAGCATCATTAGAATACTGTTACTAAGTATAGTTTTGGAAGTTCTAAAATTGAAACGACATACTGACTACTACTTGCTTATATACGTGAGTGGAGAGAAATCTCAATGGCCTCATTATCCACTTGGAATTGTATTTTATCACCATGGTATTATTTGCAATCTATGATATTTGTGATATTAATTTTAAATAAAATGATTAGGGCCCAGCTCAAGAGGAATACAAAAATTTTCTATCTCTCTAATTTGATCCCTACGGAATCAGTTTCTGACACACCAGGAGAGGTATGACGTGTTCCCATTTTAATAATATGTATCAATTTAAGCAGAGCTATCTCATAAAATATTCCATTCAGCAAGAAACATAATAATTAGATGTTTGAATTTTAAATAATTTTTCTATAGTTTTTTATATCTTATTCAAAGTTATAAGAAATGGAAAAATCAGTATCTGTGAGGCCAACAGAATCACATAAAGTGCTAATAGAAGTAAATAAAGCATTCAGATTATTAGCTCTTTGCATACGCTGACTTGAGGACAAACTTTAGAAGACTTTTTTAAAAGAGGAACATGAAATTGTATTCAGAACATTCACAACAAATTCAGAATTGCTGCTAGTTTTCTAACCTCACCTTAATTTGTTGAACCACTTTTTAAAAGTAACTGCCATGCTATTCAGTGATCCTCCATGTCAAATTACACCCAGAGAACACAATTACGTCCATTTTACATTGTGCACTTTATTATGTTGAAAGACAACTCTGATATTAAAATGCTATATTATTACAGATTTTCTAGCATTTAAAAATACTAGTTTCCGAGTAAGAGATATATATGCATAAATACAAAAAATTCTTAGAAAATATCTTGAACATAAACCAACAACAATAATTTTCATAGAATTAGAGATGGGGTGTGAAAGGGGATGTTATTGGAATTTAAAAAGGGATGATTTTTTTAGTCATGCGATTTGAAGGTGGAGCATATTCTTATGGTTATTTCTTGACATTTGCTGATGTCAGTGCATTTTGGCTTCTCTTTTCATAATCAACAAACACATCTTGTGTGTTAAGGTTTTTAGACAATGTGTCAAAGTATTCTACTATGTTCTGAATTACTGGACGTATCTAGTATAAACCAATTTGATTTGAACAAATACTAGTTTTAATAAGTCAGTGTAGTAGATATTTTACTATGTCTTGAAAATCCAATACCCACGAATTAATTCTACAGCCTTGAATCTATAACAGTGCCGGCCAGTTGGCTTGAGGCTTGTAATTGTGCTGTTATTGTCAGTTGGTGGTGTTGGGGTTTGTTATAGTTTCCTTTCTTAAGTTTAAATTTTATGGTTGGTTTTTAATAAGCTTACATGCTGGTCAGAATAGCTTTCTGTGATACCCACAAATCAGTGGGTTTGATTATAAATACTTTAATTCAGGCACAAAGAGAAATGGTAATACTTCAAAAAGGTAAAAATAAAAAGATAGCTAAATAAACATGCATTTCATTAGTACAGTTTTATTTTGTTTGGTTTTTATTTACAAAAATATCATGTCACACCTTTGAAAAGTAATCATAGACTTTCAATTGCCCAAAACAGGAGAAAATGAGACTCCTTCACATCATTTTAACAAATGTTTAATGAGAATCTACTTCAGTCCAAGCACTGCAGTGAGAATTCTAAGGTTTTTAAACATTTGGGAAGCACTTATGGGATGCCAGATACTGTGTACACTTGTTAATATTTATGAGTTATTTCATTTTTTCTTTAAAATAACCTGTTGATACATACTATTATTATCTCTATTCAAAAAAAGTGAGAACAAAACTTTGATAGTGTAAAAGTCTTGCCTTAAATTCCTTAATGAGTGAGTGTGAGAGCTGAATCTGAACTCAGACAGACTGATTCCAAAGACTGTAGCCATAACCTCAACCCACGAGCTTCCCTATGACTCAGTCCAGTGGTGACAGAGACAGGGAAATCCGCAAAGACACAAATTCCACTGGAGTTAGTGTTTCATATACTGAATAATGAGTAAGGCCACAGAGAGCTGGCATAAAGTAAGTAAGAATCTGTTAATACAGCTTTATCTTTTTCAGTTTATTTTTTCCAAATTCTTTTGTTTTTAGAATTGCTAGGCAAAATGTCATATTGTGGGAAGATTAGGTTTCGCCTAATTTAATAAAATCTGGAAATGTGGGTTGTCGTGCACCTTAGATATGTCCACCAAATTGAATTCAATAAATGTTTTTTGACCATCTATTAATACAAATTAATAATGTGCCAGACACAGGGGAAACATAGATGAATAAGTCATTGTATCTACCTTCTAGGAGCTCACAATCTAGTATGAAAGACAGATACATAAGTGAATAATTTTAGTGCAAGACAGACCAATAAATCATCTACCAGAGGTACAGAGGTGCTTTGGAAATGAAGGAAAAGAAAAGATTAATTTTGTATTACTCAAAATTAATAATGAAAATTGTTCATTAATAATGAGAAGCTTTTGCATGGAGAGTTTTACACTCTTTACTGTTGTATTTATAAACTTTTGGGGTAAAATGAAAGAACTAACTCAGCTTACATATTTCAGAAGTTGAGGTTTATAATTTGTTTATTGAATCATTATCTCAAAATATGGAAAATTCCCTTTAGATTTCTGTGTTTGCTCCTCAGGGAGGCCTTATAGGTTTACATTTCATAACTAAGTTATTTTCTGACTTTAATAATGAAATATTCAGAATAATCTATTTTACTCTAAATGGATTTGGGGCAGTTACTAAATGATAAAAATGTGATCAATCTCTCTTTTATAAAAAAATATATTGATAAAAATATTTTGTGTGAAAAAAACTCATCCATTACTTTCAGAACTATAAGTGAAACCAAAATTGTCTTTGTAAAGGAGCAGAATTCTAACCATGACATTATTTACTCTCATATATAATGCAAATTTCACAACAGCCCACTTTTTTTTTCTAAAATGAGTATAAGTAAAATCATATGGTATTTGTTTTTCTCTGGTTGGCTTATTTCACTTAACATAATACTCTCCAGGTTCATCTATTCTGCCAAAAAAGGTAAGATTTCCTTCTTTTTTATGGCTGAGTAGTACTCCATTGTGTAAATGTACCACAGCATTTTAATCCACTCATCCATCGATTGGCACTTAGCCTGCTTTCAAATCTTGGCTATTGCAAATAATACTGAAATCAGCATAGGGGTACATATATTCTTTTGAATTAGTATTTCAGGCTTCCTCAGATATATTCTCAGAAGTATAATTGTTGACTCACAAGGCAGTCCACTTTGGGGGAACCTCCTTACTGCTTCCCACAGTGCTTGCACCAGTCTGCATTCCCACCAACAGTGCACAAGAGTTTGCTTTTCTCCACATCCTTGCCAGCATTTGTTTGTTGATTTATTGATGATAGCCATTCTGACAGGTGTGAGGTCAATCTAATGAACAAAATAAACAAACCAACAAAATAGATATAGACTCATAGATACAGAAAACTACAGACTGACAGTTGTTAGAGGGAAGGGGGTTGGGGAGTTGGGTGAAAAATGTAAACGGATTAAACAAAAAAAAAACCTCATAGATACAGACAAAAGTATGGTGATTATAAGAGGAAAAAGGAGGGTGGGGGAAGTAGAAGAGGGTAAAGGGGGAATTAATGCTGATGGAAGAAATCTTAACTTTGGATTATGAATACATAGCACAATATGCAGATGATGTATTATAGACTGTACATTTGAACCTATACAATTTTATTAAACAATGTCACCCCAATAAATTAAATTTAAAAATTAAATGAGAAAAAGTAGATAAAAATATCCATTAATCATTTATTTAGTTATTAAACATTTATTGAGCCTCTAATATGTGTTAAATCCTATTAGACATTAGAAAAATGAAGATGAACATTGTCACTGCTACATTAGTTTGGTTGATAGTTCAAAAATGTGAGCGTGTGTGTGTGTGAGGAGTTGGGTGTGTGTGGGGGGGTGTGAGTGAATGAGTGTCTTAAAAGGTAAAATGGTTTGGTTTCTGCCTCCAACAGAACATAGATTTTTAACTGAATTACTAAATAGAGCGAAGTTAATAATAGTTTAAACTTAAGAGAAGGTATTAGTATTGATGAGGAAGAAGATATTGATAAGGGAGGAAAAAGTGATGAGAAATTAGCATTTTCTGCAATAGATGTTTTATGTTGCTGGCCTCTTTTCTTTGTTTTCTAAGAAATATGAGAAAGTAAGAGTAGAAAATCGTGCAGCTTTCTTTCTCAAGCACTGGCTGGGGACGAAAACTAGAGAGCGATAGGAGGAATATTGGTAAAGTATCACTGAGGAGTGTGTGCCAAACAAACTTGAAAAACAGGAAAAGGCAGCTCCAGGAATGTAGAAAGTACTTATTATGATAAATTTTGTAAAATAGAAATGCACAGAAAAACAACTACACAAACTTAAACATATAATGTAAAGATTATAGTAAAAAAAGAAATCATGCATCCGACTTGGTTTAAAAGTGCGAGAAGCACTTTCTTTAATATATAATTTTAAAATATGACTTTTGACTAAAAAAGTCATTTCTCACTTTAATGATAGAGTAAGAAATTGTGGTGTTTCTTAATTTACTGTGTGTGTGGCTCAAACCTCATTTGGGTCATGTTTCTGGGATCTGGGCAGACTTTCTGGATGTTGAGAATATAGTCAAATTGTAGGGTGAGTTGTTTTTATAAGATGTCAACCAACCTCCTTTTAAAAAAGATAACATAAAAAATTAAAATTATAAACCTAAATCATCTGCTATTTGTTTTCAATCATTGACTATCTTGATTTAGGTGATTTATTTTATTTGGGAAATCCTTCATATTTCTTACATCCCAGCATAAATAACTCTTTCCACTTAAAAATTGGAGGTGCAGAGAAATTTTACATTAATTTCAAGGGAACTTCATGGTCATTATTGTATTTTTTATCCTGGCTAATTAATTATGTTATCTGCTTTGATTCAGCTTGAAGAGAAGAAATGAGAAAGCTAATGGCTTTTTATATGGTCAACTAATTACATGTGAGGCAGATACCAGGAGGTTACTATAAATATTCCTGCTCCTACAAACTTTGTTTAGACTTAATGTACCAAATACCTTATTAATGTCACTGAAGAATCTGTTGCTCTGTGTTTTATCTCTGTGCATTCAACGTGGAATGCTAACTTTCTTCCTTGTTCTTGTACATTAGCAGCTTTATAGAAAAGTGTGTTTGATGTGATGTATCAGACATCGAGACTTTTTTGAGGATTATTCATAATTATGTTTGTTTCACCTAGGACTTAACAATACCAACTCTTATTCTCCACTTACATCTCTGACAGTTCAGAAACTGTCTTAAAGAAGCTGTCAAGGTTTCACTAACAGACAGATTTAGAGATTCTGCTTGCTCCAACAGAAGAGCTGGAGAAAATTAAACATCTCAGTAGAAGTTTCTTAGCACCTACTGAGTCTACGTGCACCTTCTAGAACTGCAAGGTGTTCATAGGTTTTAGTGAATTCAGAAGCAGTTCTCTCCAGTTCCTTGAGAAGAGGAACCACATCTTGTCTTTTTGTAGGAACAATTAAGTTCTCAATTAGATAATTACCGAGTGAATAAATACTGGACAATTTCTATGCCAACCATGCAATTCTTATGATGTAAGTTCTGGAGAGAACATACTTTATATGATTTATCTTTGAATTCACAAGACCTTTCAGAAAGCCTTGCACATAAAGATGTTCATGTTTGTCATTTGAAATGAATGCATTAGACTGTTAGATACATGCAGTTGCAACAAGATTACATTTATCTGAACTATCATTACAGTAATGAATAGACAAAGGAAAATAACAATGTATTATATACCTGAAGGAATGCTTTTTCTTTTATTAATTTATGATGAATATTATTTTTTCTGACTTGCAAAAATTAATTACCTCTAGCTTCATACCCATAAGAAGAAGAAAATCTGTTGGTGAGGATGCTGAAATTTGTCCCTTAATTTTACACACTTAGTTCTTACTGTATGGATTCATCTTTTAATGCTTGCGCTGAAATGATCAGGTTTCTTACCTTGCATTACAAAAATTTTATTTGTTTTTCTTGAATTTAAAATGATAGCCCTCCATTCCTACTTTGCCTTTACTGGTTATACACCCATGACTTTTCAAACAAATCAATTTATTCGAATAAAAATATACCACTTAAATGTAATGAACTAAATAACTTTCAAATGAATTAAACAGGTACATTAGGAGGGCTTTATAATAGCTATAAAACCTTTGATTTACACAAGTTTCTATGTCTTCTCACCAATTTATATAAGTTATGGCAGCATTAAAACAGTACAGGAAACTTCCTTAAATTTGTCCTCAAATTTCAGTTTTTATTTAATTGTTCTGCGTAGCAAAACTCGCTTGTTGCTGGTAAGTGTCTCAATGCTTGGGCTCAAGAGTTCCGGGAATGCTGCTGATCCGTTGACGGCTACCGAGTCTGAACCTCAGCTTTCTCATCCACAATATTTACCCTTTAGAATTGCCAACAAATGTGTTTCTTAACCCATTGCAGAGTATCTAGCACTAGATAAAAGGTATTCTATCTACCTTTTATTTTTTTGTCAGTCATCAGCATTGTTGGAATATATTTTCTCCCTAGTTTTAATCTGTGTTAAAACACTTAGATATGACAAACTCACCCTTTTAATAGTCTGTTTCCTACCTTAAACCTTAGACTTTGAAGATAGCTTAAGGGAGAGAAAATGTCTTATAATAAATTTATACAACTATATATTCATTATTCCATTACTGGTTGTCTACCTTCTTTCAAACAGGATTTTTCCTCCCAAGGAGACTTCATTTTCAGTTTAATTAAACCTCTAGTCTATTCAATCATAGGTGATAGTTCCTCTATTTTCTTATTGTTAGTTTCTTTTTCTTCTTCTTCTAAATAACTCTTGATTTTTCCCATGTGGTATATGCCTAAGTTGCTTATTGTTTCCTGCATAGGTCTTCCCATTGGTTTTTCAAAAGCAGCCTTGAATTTATAGATGAACACTCTTGCTATATACCCAGAAGGATATTCAGATTTTAACAGATTTAAGAAAATATAGTTGAGGAAACAAGCAAACAACAGTAGCAAAATAAAATAAAAATGCTTCATTTCAAAAACATCGAATCTTGAATTATTTCACACTGTGTTCTGTTCTAATATTCACTGTATAAAAGACTAGATTAGATAGCTGGAGAGGACATACTAACAGTGTTCTTACCTTGTGAAAATTATGTGAGTTAAAAATAAGTCATCAAGTAGTTAAATTATGTGTCCAGCCATTTTACTTGACTCTGCATAGTACTAACTATATCTGTTTGATTTGTTTCAGGTATTTATTATGTATACTTAAGAGCCACCCAAATAGTAAAAGAGGCAGCAGAGGAAACAATATTAATTGTATGAAGTAAATGCCAAATGTGCGTATGTGATATTACTGGAAGCTTTCAATCAAATTATGTCGATGCACTATCTAAACAGTAATTAAGTAAAACCTTGTTTCAAGTATGCAAAAGAGAGAAAAAATAAGGGAGTGTATTTTGTTTGTGACTTGTTTAAGTATGTAGTTTACCTTTGGGTCTGTATAAAAATAAACAGTATAAATTTGAACCATGGATTTGCATGTTTAAGATACAAGGAAGAAATGTGAATTCTTTGTTCTGTATATACTACAAATCAGATTATTTTGAGCAGTCAGAGACAATTTAATTGCAAACATATTTAGGAGAGATATGCCTGTCCTTAAATTTAAGGCGTAGAACAAATTCCTACCTAACCATTTAAATACCTCGTAATGAATAAGAATAAGTTAAATGATCAGCAATGAACCACCATAAAAGACCTTAAAAATTACAGGCAGTTTTATCAATGTTAGTTATATTCTAGCACAGAATTACAGCTAAATAAGAATTACAGTGTTTTAGTAAAATAGTATTCTTGTACTTTGCATAGGTTAATTTAGTTACATAATCTTATTAATTTTCTTGTTCAAAGAGGGGGAAAATAACAGTAAGACTTCCTCTTTAAGTAGGTATTTTACTACTCGTTATCATAATCTGGGAAACCATTTCAGAGGTCAGTACTAAGGTATTTTCCTAAGGTTCTAACTCATTTCACAGTCCTTATCAAATAGCTGCAGTGGGTCTGCTTTTGAGATACCAAGTTCTTTTTACTGCCTCACTATGTTGTGTGAACTTTCAGACTTTGCCTTGTTTGATCCAAATAACAAATAATTTGTCCATTGAATAGTTTATTTATTTAAAGTCTTTCTGTGGCAAAATATAGATTAAGCTCCCAAGGACAGTATTCAATGAGCTAGTTTAAAACATGGAAAAAAATATTTCCAATTGCAGAAAGAAAAATAGCTCAGGTTTCACATGAAAGAAGTTGTTTTGTCATTGCAATCCAGCCTAATTTTCAAAGGTAGACCAGAACAGTGCTTCGTACACCACTAAGTGTCTATAAGTGCAAACTCATCTGAAAAGCGATTAGAATTTTCCAAGAAAAAGCCTTATTTCTTAATGAGAGAGGGGATATTGGTTATTTTGAATATGTAAATGTTACAGTGACTTTGGCATTTTAATAAGTAACACTTTGTCTTGAAGCTCATGGATCTACCATCATAAACCAAGCCTAGTAAGACTCTGCAGAAAGTCTTGAAATTTAATTTCAATTTTTATTTCTTTATCTTAGGCTACTTTGGGGCTTATGTAGACAGTCTTCTTTGGTTCTGTTTTGCTGCATGCCATTTCATTAAATAATTTAATAATGTTTTTTAATCCTCACCCAAGGATATTTTTTCATTGACTTTTTTTTTAGAGATAGTGGAAGGGTGGGAGAGAGAGAGAGAGAGAGAGGAGAGAGACAGACATCTATCGGTTGCTTCTTGCACTGGCCCGGACTGTGCTCAGGATCAAAGCCAGGTATGTGTCCCTGAGCTAGAATCAGCCCACAACCCTTTAGTGAGTGAGCTGAAGCTCTAAGCACTGAGCACACCAGCCGAAGCTAAATAAAATTGTTAAAGCTTATATATTATATAATCCATGGCTTTTATAAAAAATATTATTCATCTTTGATTTTTAAAACTAAGGCTTTTCTTTCTTGCTATTAAGATATTGTCAAAGCATCTGTATTTTAAAATTTAGAGATCACAATGTTATTTTTCAGATTGTATATAACTATTCTAAAAAGAGATGACTGGTATTTTATTAAATTTTTCAATTATTTGTTTCACAGTTTTTAGTTGACATTTCCCAGAGGGGGAGAAATCAAACTCCATGCAAAATTCACCTGAGAACCAGATCTTTTCCTCCCTCTTGCGATTCTTAGGTTCTGTGATCAGCATTGATGATAGCTTCACAGTGGTCGCTTAGCCAGTGCAGCTTCGTCGAACACTTCCCACCTTCGTGCCTGTGATCTCCCCCACTGAGGCCTGCATTCGGAGTTTTGACAATCCCTTATTAGTTCCAGAGTTGGACTTATGAGAGCTAATAAGGGTTTACATTACAACTCTGACAGCTGGCACTGAACTGTAATAGAGAGCAATTGTAGAGAGAAGGGTACGTTTTGATAATATTTGATGAAAGTGCTCTTAAAACAAGAGTCATTTGGAAAGAATCAGTCTCGAAAGACTGTACTTTCTGCTGCGGTCGCTTCTCAGCGTCCAGGCTGAGCACAAACACCCTGTTGGCCTATGATGCCTCTTTCAGGGGCCAGGATCCATGACAGAAAAAATATATGTTCATACACTTTGGTTCTTTTGCAACTGACTGTTGTGATGGTCCTCTGAGATGTGCAGCTGTTGATTGTCCTTCAGACACAGCATCACAATGTGAATTTTAATCACAGATTTTTTTCTGTGAAGGTAGCCAGGGATCCCGAGGGTGACTACAGACCATGAAGTCATAACCCTCATATAATCAGCCACAGACTTAAAAATATATATATATAAATAAATAAATAAGAAGTAAGAATGACTTCTAATAGCAGAAGACCTGGATGTAAATATTCCTGAATTCTTCGCTCAGTGATCAGTTCCAATCCCGCAAAGGTTAAACGTGGATGCTGTAATTGGGAACAGCTGCTGCCTTTTGATATGAAGACTCACTTTCAACAGGAAAAGACAGCGTATGTGCTGTGGGATGAAGGAATCCCATTCTTGAATTAATGCATAAAGAATATGTAAAGTTCTGTGAAACTCAGAAACAAATCTGTGTAATTGGTTGGAAAGGAACGTTTTTGCTTCCCTGTATTTCAGATATTTGGATCTTTTTGCTGTCCATGGAGTGCTGCTGTATTGAAGATGGAATATTTTAAACTATCAATCAGCATGTGTGAAAGTTTTATGGCTACAGAATCAGCCGGGGAGAGGAGAGTACCTTTCTTGCTCTCAGGCATCTTAAATTCTAAAGGTGATATGACCTGAGTTCATGTTAAATGGAAGCGAGCACAACATTTATAAGGAAAACATGCTGCTAAGGTGTCTTGATTGTGAAGTTTTCCATCTCTCTGAGTTAGATGCTCCATCACTGTTCATTGTTGTCAACAAACTTTTATTGAGGGCCTACTATACCAAGTGTCCACTGGCAGCGTGGCCCCGAATGAGAGAAAAATCCCCTGCCCTCAAGGAACTCAGTCTTAGTGGAAATATCAAGAAATCAAATGCTAATGCAAATGCTTTCCGTGTACTGCGCATAGAATTTTAAAGCCCAGAGCAATGTTCTCAACCTCGGCAAAACTGCCCCAAGGGTTATTTGGCAGAGTCTGAAGACATTTAGGCTGTGGCTGCTGAGGGAAGGGGCTGCTGCTGGCATCCGTGTTTAGAAGCTAGAGCTGTTGCTGGATATCCTACAGTGCACAGTCAGACATGTCAATACTGTCCACGTGGAGAGGCCCTGCTCCAGAATCTTCCCTTCTTTCATTTTTTTATAGAAACATCAATGAGAAAGAAACATTGAGCAGTTGCATCCTGCATGCCCACTACTGGGGATTGAGCCTGAAACCCGGACATGTGCCCTGACCTGGAATCGAACCAGCAACCTCCTGGTGCATGGGATGATGCTTAACCAACTGACCCACACTGGCTAAGCACCCCTTCTTTAAAAACTTTTTTTATTGATTAATTTGAGAGACAGAGACAGAGAAGGGGGAAACACTGATTTATTGTTTCACTTATTTATGCATTCATTAGTTGATTCTTATATGTGTCCTGACTGGGGATTGAACCTGCAACCGTGGTGTATAAGGATGGCGCTCTAACCAGCTTACCTACCCAGCCAGGGCCTTAGAATCAATTACCCCTTCTTTTATAGAGATATAAATTAAGCCTAAAATGGTCAAATTACACATTAGTGGAGCCTAAACAGGAACCCTGGCTCAAGCATCTCATGCGTATACCTGAGGACTCATTCTCTCAGGGATTTCCCTAGACATGTATATGGCTTTTGAAGGCATGTGAAGTCTACCAACTATTTAGATCATTAGGAGCAACATGAATGCTACAACTACCACCACAACAACACAACTACACCCCTAAGAGTCCTCTGCGAGAAAAAGTGAAGATTCAAGAATATCGACCTGAAGGTGGATATTTTAAAAGAGGGAGAGAATATTACTTGCAAAGACCTGGACAAAGTGATTGGCATTTGGTGGCTTGAAGGTAGTAGTGCAAGCACAGAGGATGTGGAGAGGGTGATAAAAGAGACATCAAGGAGGAAACACTTGGAGAGTGCGGGTGTTTCCTTGTGCAAAGGTCTTGAACAGCTGCTCTGGGGTGCGTCCACTTTTAGGTTCCTCTGAAGTGCAGACATGAAATCAAATCTGACATCTGACTCTGTATTTTCTCTGTAATGTGATACTAATGCAAAAATGACAGGTAGATGTGGTTATGTTACACGACATATTGTATTAATAGTCTTTGTATAAAAAGTGCCCGTGCTTCTTGTGCTAGGACTATTTCTCCTTTGAAAATTAGAGCAGCACCTCAGCATCAGCTGTTTCTTTTAAAAATAGCCATTTCTGTCCTCTGACATGTAACTGAGCCTGGCAGTTCACTTAATCCTCCCAACGACCAGGGAGGAAGGTGCCGTCATGTCCCCATTTCCCATGAGAGGAAAGGAGAGGTTGAGAGCATTTGGACGTTGTCTGAGGTCACAGTTAGGAAGTCCTGAAGCTGGAATTCGAATACACAGCACTTGTGTGACCAGAGCTCACCCAGCCTCCCTAGTGCAGAGGGCCAGGGACATAAGGAACCTGACTCCCACCAGCCTGAGTTTTTAGAAATAGCCCATGCAGCTCAGGGCTGTAGTTACTCTCAAGATGGTTTTGAGGATGTTCCTTGATACTTTCTACCACGTCCTCTCTCTGAGCTGCATCACAGATATTTACCTCTGGTCCAGTGGAAGGAGTGGTTGTGTTTCTTTTGAGGTATTATCCTTTATTTTTATTTTATTTTTTTTTACTTTCTGTAATTGATTCACATTATGGTCCTGGTGCTTGTTTGCATTCCCTATGAGAGTGCACAGAATTATGTCTTTCTACATGCAACAAGCAGGTATGCCCTTGTAACACACCTTTCTGATACTGAACTCACAATTTTTCCATTTATATTCCTTTTGTGCTCTATTATTCACCTTAAAAAGTATTTTGTTGTAAGTTATTCCATCATAAATTGTGGGTATCCTGTCTCAAGTATGGTAAGACATAAATACATTTGAAATGCCATTTATTGATTACCTAGTGTGTACCCTGTGATTAACGTAGCACTTCACCCTCAATAAAACCCTTACCAGGTAAATATTAGTAGCCATATTTTACCAGGGCAGGGCTGAGAGAATTTACTAATTTGCCCCGTTCCACAATGCCAGGTGTAAATTCAAGTCTGTCTAATTTTGAAATTCAGTTCTTCTATAATCTACTAAGTTAATATTTTTCATGTCATGTTGCTTTTGCAAGCCATATGTGAACATGTTCACGTTCTTGCTGCCAGTGGGGTGGCTGGGGAATTTGGGTATTGGTGTTGAGATAAAAAGATGGACAGTAGTTGTTTAAAAAGGCAAGAACTTCACATTCATTTATATAACACTTTCCTCTTTGTTCAGTACAGATTTGTATAAAACTCTAACACAAAGATGCTTTAACGGGGGATCTCTGGACTTTATTTTCTGGCCATGTGGAACTGAGTCACGCCTCTAATTACCTTTACTTCTCTTTCCATTGCTCCTGCTGTTGCTGGGGACATGATTGATAGGAGATGTGGCAAGGAGGGAACCGGGGCTCAGAAAGACACTTGCGATGTGCCCAGTGTGTACACTTGCACAATATGCTTCGTTATTAGCTTGACGGATCTCCAAGTGGCAGATTGGGAATGCAGTTTGGAGATGGCTGACATATCTGTTCCACATATTGGATTTTTTAAAAGCTTGTAAACACTGCTCTGTATAAAAATGTATAAACATATGTAAATATACATGCTTGTATGCACGTACATTTATAAATGGGTATACATGTGTATGTATATAAACCTATGTAACATGCATATATATATAATATGTGCATATATTTATGCCTATTACATATTTTTCTTAGTGTATATACACATTTAATTAGTGTACTATGTATACTTATAAATACACTTACGATCTTTATTTTTAAATTTCTGATCTGATTTTTATGATTTCCTCCTTCTACTTATTTTGGGTTTTGTTTGCTTCTCTTTCTCTAGTTTTTTAGGTGTAAATTTAGATTGATTTTTTTGGGTGAAAAGGAGAAGAGGAATATAGTCAATAATATGATAAATTTATACAATGACAGATGATTAATTAGTGGTGTGATCACACTGTAAAGTATAAAAATGTCGAATCACTATATTTTACAACTAAAACTCATAGCCAATATAAGGTTGTATACCAACTATAAAAAACCTATATTTCTTAAAACAAATTAAGAAGAGTGAAGTATGGAATAAAATATCAGACAACTTTAGATGGTGTTGGGCTGCGGCATGCATTCTTATATTTCTTTGCTGCTTTTAAAATGAAGCTGCAGCCCTGGCCGGTTTGGCTCAGCGGTTAGAGTGTCAGCCTGCGGTCCAGAGAGACCCGAGTTCGGTTCCTGCTAAGTGCGCGTACCTCAGTTGCAGTTTGTCCCCGGGCCTGGTTGGTCGTGTGGGTGGCAGCCACTCGATGTGTCCCTTTCACATCGATGTTTCTCTCTCTCTCTCTTCCTCTGTCTCCCTCCCACTCTATCTGAACAAAAAATGGAAAAATATCCTCGGGTGAGGATAAAAAATAAATAAATAAATAAAATGAAGGTGCAATGTATGCATAACCAATGGACATGGACAAGAAAGCTGGGGGTGGGATGGGGAGGGAGGGGGAAGAGGGTGTCAATGAGGGAAAAAGGAGAAACATCTGTAACAAAATAAATAAATAAATAAATAAATAAATAAATAAATAAATAAATAAACAAACAAACAAACAAATAAAATGAAACCGCATCCAAAGTAAGTTAATGAATATAATATGTATAACTTTTAAAATTTGGAGGGATACCATATACTAATAAATCTTTACACTCTTTTAGGTAAATACATGTGGCTTAAAATGTACTTAATTCCTAAGTTACTCATCAGGTTGTTTTAGATGAGAATCATTTATGAAACTATTTTACCTTCAAAAATGTTATTGCTGTAACAGATTACAATTTTTTGTGTTACTGTCAAAAATTTCTTAGCCTTTTAAGCCTTCCAGCATATAAAGGCTTGTATAAAGCAACTATTTCCTTAATATAATAAAACCCCTGTTACAGTGTTGTTGTTCATGAACAACAGTAATTAGCTAGGGCTTTTGCAGTTTAGAGGTGTTGTTTTCGTGACAACATACACTATGCTTTATATCCAAACCTGTGTAATGATGGTGGGCGGGATGATGGTGTTCTATACTGCCTCTTTGGAGAGCTACTGGGAAAAGGAAGCTAAAAATAAAAGCAGCCTATATCTTTCATAAGGCTGATGGTTGCTCTTATTAATGATGAAAAGGAAATGAGAAAATGCATTGGCTTGCTTTTTATTAAGCACAGTAGGTAAAGCAGATGAACATTTGAAAGCTCATTCAGCTGCCATAAAGAAATTTAAACATTGTTCATATTGGCTGACAGCCAAGCTCATGCTGCAAACTCCAGACAAGGGTCAGCCTTGCAGAGGAATTGTCAGCTCTGTGTGCAGAGGATCATTTCTGGACATTCTTGTCCAGTGATAAACCTGAGCTGTGCCCACCGGAGTTGGTGAGAGCACATTTGTTTGACATGACTTAATGTACGTCCACCTTCACCGCAAAGATCCAATAAGATTCCTTAGCATGAACTGATGATGTCACTTGATTTTATACATTTGGATCTACTTTATATAATTTTATTATAATATCTTTCATTTAGGAGTAGGTTTGGTGCTGTATGTCTTGCCCTAGAATATTATTTAAGAGTTAGAATTAGGAGAGAACTATAAAACAAGGTACTAAATAATGAGTACTAAATTGTTTTTTAAGCAAATAAAAAGCAAGTTTTCTTGTTGGGACAGATTGTGGTCTTCCTAAGATTAGCAGCTTTCCCCACCTTTATAAGTCTTTTTGGGATCCAGTTCAAAGTCTGTACATACGAGATGCATCTTTTGTGTGACTATTGACAGTTTATTTATTTATCAATTTTTTTCTTTATTAACAAGATGTACTATGTCAATATATAACAGGTGAAGCAACAGGAAAATGTGGGTAACTTTCTCAAATGTAGGCATACCTGGTAGAGAGAAAACTACTTAAACTGAAGGAGTTGCTATACCCTCACTTTTTATTATTTTGAAAATTATAGCATCTCTCCTTCCTACAGAGACATTTGTCCATAAAAAAACTATTTAAAATTAAATTTCATAAACTAGAGACAAAAATCTAAATGTTTAGCTGATCAAATTACTGGTTGTCAGGAAAATTAAATTATTGAGACCTACAGTGGGGCAGATGAATTAGAATAGTTAATTAATAATAAAATTATAAAACAAATTCTACTATATTAGTTAACACATAGTTTGCTTTACACAAGTTCATCTTTTATATTTTCTAACTTCTGTTTAAAAAATCTACAAAGAGTAACAGAAAAGTAATTGCCTTAATTTCTGAAGAAAGAAAAAAGTTGGAAATAGTCATTACTCTATAGTAAAGCTACAGATACCCTCAGAATGCCCATATTCTAAACAGTGTTTAAATGTTGAAGAAATAGACAGGGGAAAAAGTTGCTTAATTTTTCATATATAAATAAAAAGGTCTTTTGTGATTTGCTAAATTACTTTCCCAGTTTAAAGCAAAAGCAAAAAAAAAAAAAAAAATTAGATTTGAAAATCAAGATATTCCTTAAGAAAAATATAAATTGAAGACGAAAAAGCATTTGGAAATTGTCAAATTATCTATGGCTAAAATTATACATCTTGGGATATCTATTTTAAGATGTAAGGATTTGAAGGGTTCTAACTTAGTAATTACATTTTATTTGTTATTGTTCATTTTCTGGCCAGGCCATTTATGTGACATAATTATGTGTTGTTGCTTAGATGATTGTAATAATAAGGAAAAAAATGCCTTTGTAATCTAGTACATTCTATGTCTAAGAAACTCAGCGAATATATTGTATGAATCTCAGAGGACACTCTATACATCCTCTGAAGGGTTTTGGCATTTTCACTACAATTTTCTAAAAGTACACTGGGTTTGAAAGTAGACTAGGTGGAACCATTACATTTTCTACCAATTGTAAGATTTTACACATCTCAATTATTCATATATTTCTATATTTCTCTTAGCTTAATAGTTATCATGTTCTTTCAACTGATGCTAGTTTATAAAATTAGTTCATAATAGCCTAGACTCTAAAGATGATGCATTTTTCCCCCCAAAAAAACTTTACAGAAAACACCTTTGCTAATTGTTAAGCTAGGAATCCAGGGTGGCAACTATGTGTCCTAGATATGCCATATTTTTCTGTAGGGGAATTTTTTATTCTTGTGGCATCAGCCCGTGATCCTCAGATCTCACCTTACTTAAGACACATAGTTATTACTTGCTGGGGGATTTGATTTCAAAACTAAAGGGAGCAGAATATTTAAAAGTTGAAACGGGGGCAAAGAGAATATACAGTGATTATAGAGAAATCGCATTGACAGCCTGGGTACAGGACAAGAGCCGGTAGGGCGGTGATCACAGGCACTGGTGTTTAAATTATTTTGGCCTGGGGCCTCTGAGGGGCCGTGTTCTGTGCTTGAGTGAACCCAGAGTGCATCCCAGGACTGCGGAGTGCAGAAAGCAAATAGAGGCGTATCCATAGCTGTGACCTCGAGGTTGAAATAAATGTTTACATTACATTCTCTCCACTCTGGCAAAGAATGAAGTGGGTAAATATTTTACAATGTTTTCTTCACATAAAACAATGGTTAGAAGCATCGTTGCTTTAATCAGGATAAATAGTATAAAAAAGAGGCTCTGGATTTTATCTTGGCTCTATATTTTAACCACTATGTGACCCTGGGCAAAGTAATTAACCACTCTGGGTTCATCTCCTTTGTACTATCATTGAAAGAATAAAGTGCGATACTGTAATGTTTACAAAATGTTTGACACAAGTCCTGGCAAATAGTAAGTACTTAATAAATATTACATTTTTATCATAATAAGAAAAAAGTCTTGCCCTGACCGGTTAGAATGTCGGCTCTGTTGTGGTTTGTCCCCAGCCCCTGTTGGGGTCGTGTGGGTGGCAACCAGTCGATGTGTCTCTCTCACATCAGTGTTTCTCTCTCTCTTCCTCCCTGTCTCCCTCCTGCTCTCTCTGAAGATAAATGCAAAAATGTCCTCGATGAAGATAAAAAAAAAGTTGTAGTTATGGGGGAAATTCAGCTAGCTATCGTCAAAGTGGTTTTTGGAAGTTCCAGGAATCCAGTGAGCCAAGGATTTTCTATATGTTACATAAAAGGATAAAACAAACAAAATAATTTAACTAAATATCACACAATATGTCTTTTAGCATACAATATTTTTGTACTCTAAATTGAGAGATCTTCGATTGTTATGTATTTAGAACTTGGACTAATCCATGATTGGATAGTTTTTCAGAAACAACTAACACTACTTGGTTGAGTAATTGGTTTTGATGGTCTGACTAACCTTGTTCAGGGTTATTTCTTTTAAAGCAAGGCATGCCGTACTGTTTTGAATTTTTTATATTTTGAAATACCTTGTTGTGACAAGTATTTTTTTCTTTTCTTTTTTTGGTACATGCCCCTAGCAGGAACCAAACCTGGGATTCTCTGGTCTGCAGGCCGACGCTCCAACCGCTGAGCCAAACTGGCCAGGGCACAAGTATTTTTTCTTCATCATGTGGAAAATCAGTTCTTATTCAGGACCAAATAATTAACTACTTTGCCAGTTTCGTGGAGTTTGAAGCTCAAGCATGATTATTGAGACTTAATCACATGTAAATCCCTGAGATGCGTTCCATTGTGTAAGGCTGTATAGGGAGAGGGAGGTGCAGGAAGGAGTATAGCGACGTGTATATAGACAGGAGGGAAAGCAGATGCTAGAGTGTCAGGCAGGAAGCGAGAGTGGCAGAGTATGTACACATTACACCATGAACTTCCTTTAAAGTGGTCAAAAGGGAGAAATCGATGAAGAACTGATGCTTAGGAGTCCTTACATTTTTTATGTAAGAGAGGCAAGAGCCTCTTTCTTGGAAATTCTGAAAATTGACCTCAGACTTTGGAGGCAGTCTTTGTTAGATATTGAGGAGATAAGCCCAAGGGATGACTTCCAGGTCTCTGATTACTCATTCATCAATCATACTTTATTTCCTATGTGTTTCTGAGTAAATATTAATTTAAAGTTAGGAACTTGTACATCATTGAAAATGGAATATTTAAGTCAGTATGTTAAAGAAAACACTTTATAAGTCATGATATAAATTTAAATCCTGAAACCTGGAACAAAATGTCCCCAGTTCCCTGTGCCCATCCAGGAAAACCTGTGAGTTCTGCTTGTTGTGTGTACTGGGTACTAGATGGTGACGGATTCATAGCTTTACCTGTGATTTCAGGAGGCTGCGTAGTACTATTTTATTCATTTTAACACTTCAGGAAAATTTACTATAATAACTCAGTCAGGATATCCCAGAACATGATGACTATTATTTTCGGCAGTTTATTTGTAATGTCCCATGTCCAAGAATGACTAACTCTTGTATTAGGTTGTTTAAACTGGAAAGGTCAAATGACTTAAGCTTCCAAAAATTCATTTAGCAAATTTCACATTTGCTTTCAGCACTTTGGTTCCTTTCACCAAAGTACAAAATGTTAGGGCTGTAAGTACAGTGAATTTACAAGGTTAATTATAGTGTATTGTGCATAACAGTCATTTTGCTGGTATTTCAATATTATGTTTGGCATGTGTGATAACATTGCAAAGTAGATTTGCTGTAACTTTGACTTCAGTATCCTTAGTTAGAAATAACTGGTCTGTGAGACACATGGTCCCCAGATAAAATGCCTACTTAGATTCACTTTAAAAATTTTAATATAGCTTCTACTGAAAACTGTTTCATGCATTGGTTGGTATTCACTGACAGAGTGTGTATAATTGGCAACATGTAGTTAAGTGGTGCATAAAAGTCTAGAAATGACAACAGAATATTGAAGATGAAAACTTGACTAAGATGTAGTGTTCGTGGAAAACATTAGAGGAAATGCCAGTGTGAAAGCCTGCCAATGCAGTCAAGTGGATTAATTTCGGAGTGTTCATACACAAGCCTAATAAATACAATATACCCACAAGCAGGCTCATTGTCCTATTCACAGTGCTCTTGCTATTCAACATATTTGGGAATAAATATTGAAAACAAATAACAATGCCACGTTCATTTAAATAAAATTTTTGTTTATTATACAATTAGATACACTATCACATGGCATAAATTTGGCTTTGGAAGTTATGAATTTTATATATACATAGTGGTTGACTATTAAATTCAAGGCATTATGAAAACACTGTGTAGGATATGCAATGCCTGAGTAATCCATAAACATGCACTAGGAAGTGTGTACTCACAGTGGTTTCCAAACTGAGGTACAGGTGAACCGGAGTGTCACAGGGAATGTCAGGGGGTACGTGGCTTTAAGAAAATTAGTTTTCAAGTCCTCAACTGACGTTGATTTGTGTAAGAATTAAACTGTGTCTAAACCCAGACTCACAAGGTAGCCCTCCTTCCCCACGTTGAGTTCCACACTTGCTCTTTGCCTCAGTTTCTGAAGAAAAGCACTCTCTCATCCTTCAGAAATCTTCAAGTGCGTTTTTCTCTGGCTATAAGTGTTAAAAGGAACAGAAACTTAGTTTTGAGAAAATGAGTTGGTGTGTATCAAATTCTATCTCAAGTCAAGTGGTTTTCAGTTCTCTGTTTTTATTCAAACAGAAGAGAAACCTAATAAACTGTCCATTGTTGAAGTAATGAAAATCATTTCAATGATAAACTTCTATAGTATTTAACATATAACTCAAGTTTGAAGAATTAAGTGGTCACACTAGTGTCAGAAAATGATTTCCATTTCTACTTTTTATATAAACCTGATTTCCTAATGTATCTAAAATAATAAAAAATAGAAAATAAATTGATTCTGATTGCATAGCAATAAATAATATCCATCTTAATTGAAAAAATCCAGTTCATCTCAGTAATACATGAATATCTAATATTTTACTTATTAACATTGCTTTTAAATGTATATCTATGAATGTTATCACTCCTTTACAAAATAATTATAAGAAATTAAAAAAATAATTTGAAGCCTTACAACATTATAATTAAAAGAGTGTGTTAATTTCAATATTTTATTATAACAATACAAGATAGATTGATCAATATAAGATTTTTCATGCATAAAACTACATTACCTCAGCATAATATTTTATTGGGAAGTTGATTGAAAATGCAAACTCAAGGAGAAAATAAAATAAAAAATCCAGACCATTAGAGAAGAAGGTGATAATTTATTTTTACATGGTAGTGGGTGTCAAATCAATATGGTGTTTAGATTCTGCTGGGTGAATTTAGAAGAGTGGTGTAACAGCTTTATTTTAAAATGTCAATATTTACAATATGCTAAAAATTACATCATTTCCAATTATTTACACTCATGAGAAAGCATTTTAAATGTCAATCTTAAAAATGAGTCAGTATATAGATTAAATTTTTTTTTCTTTATTGATTTGAGAGAGAGAAGAAGGGAGAGGGAGAGAGAGAGAAACACTGATGAACGAGAGCATCAGTTGGCCGCCTCCTGCACGCCCTCCACTGGGGATCGGGCCCACAACCTGGGCATGTGCCCTGACCAGGAATTGAACTGGCAACCCACGATTACATATATTATCAAGGTCACCTCAACTAGTTTGGAGACAAGAGGTGTCACAAAAAAAGTAACATTGAAGGTAAAATTTTACTGAGTGAAATGTCTCTCGAGGCTCTGGAAAGATTTGAAAATAGGAAAAGTTTTCAGCTAGATTTATCACATCCACCCCGGAACCACAGGACATTTTGGTCTGCCTGATTTGCACAGTTTTGTTAGAATATATTAATATCTAAGGAGGGAAAGTTATATTGGGGCTGGATGGCTTCTGAAAGATTTAAAATTTTCTTCAAATGTTGTGTGTGTGGGGTAGCTTCTGAAGGTTTTTTAGTAGAATGAAGGAGAAAAGCAGTATAAATCTAACTTAGAATTTATAAGTAAACACTGTGTTAACATGGTTTTGATCATGTCAGGAGAGGTGATTTGATTAAGACACTATTCAGTAAAGTGTCACTTTATTTAGTTGTATTTTGTTTTACCTTCCTTCAGATTTTAGAGTATGGCTATACTCACTGGTATGGCTCCACTCCCCCAACACACACACACACACACACACACACACACACCTGAATCTCTAAATCTGCTCCCATGGGGCTTTGCGTCCAGGCTCCGGACTTTGTTTTAAGGCACAAGCAGGATGGCCCTCTTACTGGCTCCCTCCATGGCTCACTATCTATGCTCCTGTAACATTCCTTCTACCATATTATGTTTAGTTAAAATTTTAAAAAATCATTAAACACACCAAATGATCTTATTTGGTGTAGATTTCCCCCTCCCCATATTTCTAATAATTGAATTTACCTATGAAAAGTAATATATATATATATATATATATATATATATATATATATTCCTCTTTTTGTTAACAATTTTCAGTAAGATAAATAGAATACGTTTACAGGCACAATTATTCACTAAAGAATAAATATTTTGGTGCCATTTTATTGGACAAAAAAGTTACCTGCCATTTCTTTCAATGTGTGTAGTTAGTAAATTATTTATTATACAAAATACTAACAACCTATTACAACATTTGGACCATATCATCATATTTTAAAATACTACCTGTATTGTATGAATTTAGGAAGTATTGTATAACTAAAGGAACACAACCTAGATATTTTGTGTTAACACACATCTTAGAAAGAATGCAATCTGACATTCATTTTTTTCCTTCCTCTCCTCTCTCACTTCTAGCTACTAGTTGTTCGTGTTGTTGATGATATTTTCCTGTTTGTTTATGTTTTGGGCAGTACAGAATAGTGTGTTTCGAAAGCTAACATTCATATGGATTACCTGCAGCATTTGTTAAAAACTTCGATTCGGAGTCTGTGGGACTTGGGTGGGGCCTGGGATTGTGCATTTCTGATACGCTCTCGGGTCACATGGACAATGCTGGTCTACAGACCAGTGTAGTCAGACTTCAGAGACAAAAATGACACACACCTACTTCTGCTTGTAAAGCAATTTCCTTTATAAAGTTTAATTTACATGCACATATTTTTTAAATGGAAAGCAAAATTTTAGTGCTTGTACAAGAAAGACCCGTTTCTGGCCAGGTTGATGGACCTGAGAAGTCTGTGTTGCTGGGGAATCGGGAGGTGAGGCTGGTGAACGTGGAGGCAGCCGGTAGTCTGACAGCTGTGTTCAAGCAGGGCCGGTGGGTGGGGTGGGCAGGGAGGCCAAAGGCTTGAGACACAACTGCTGTTGGGAACAGATAGGCGTCAGAAGCTTCAAATAATTGTAAGGGAGACATTGATCTGGCTAGATTTCATGTAGAAAGTACAAATGTACCTTGTTTTGGAGGGAGGTTTAACTTTTAGGTTTATGAAAAAATATATGAACTAGTCGGTGGGGAAAGATAACATTTTTAATGATGTAATTTAGGCACAGAAGTCATTTCTCAATTTTATGCCAGATTAAATCATGGAAGACAATTAATATTACAGTGCGTTATGCAAAATGGTTTCTTCGAATGTGAGAGTATTCAAGCAGCCAAGAAAGAATTGAAGTGGTCTGTAATTAATTTTAAACACAGACTCAAAATGAAAAGAATTTTTTTTTTTTAATTCTTTACTCCAGGCTAGAAAAAACTTAGCTATTTGCCTATCATTCATTCAGGTTATTTTTAGTATCAAGTGTAGACAAACAGCAGACAGAAAAACTTTAAATTCTACTGAATCATAGCTGTCAGTTCTCTTTCATCCCTGCACCTGAATTCAATGTGTACAAGGGAGCTTGCCTTTTCAGGGTGTGGGAAAGTGACCTCCTGTTTTATATCCCAAAATGGGCAAGTTTAGATTTTAATAAAATATAGTAATTTATTCCTATATAAAAGACCACATATGTTCCATGTCTACTTATTTACTTTACATAAATAACATGACACCTAAAATAACAAAAGATCAGGATTTAAGAGCAGGATAACATTGTGTCCTGGGTATTTGTTATATATAGCTCACTTACTCTATCATATGTGAAGATAAACTATTTAGAAAATAGGAAATACTGAACAAAAGTGGAAGGCCTCAATCATTCATTGGTAGCATTTTTTAAATGCAATAAAGGCAATAATAATGCTATAAACTCAACTGCACTGCTTCCCAAAGACTTGCATTGTCTTCCCCACTTTTCAGTTTGGCATTGAACTAGCATTACACTGTGTAAATGAGGTTGTCTGCTCTCTTTGCCCTGTTGTTCAGTCATGAGCGGCAGGCCTTGCCTTTGGTACTGGAGGTTATTCACAAGATCAAAGATTTTAAAATGTTTTCATTGTTATTGTTGTTGACATGACTTTTTGCTTCTACTTCCCCTGCTGGGCCAGACCCTAAGAACTTTGCACCGGCTGTTATTTTTTCTCATGTGCCGAATTGCTGTTGGTTTGAAGACTGCAGAGGGGACATTATACTGGCTCTTCAGTTAGAATTGCATTGTTTCTAACCAGAGAGGAGAGTGTAAGTGCTACCTCTGAAAAAACAGTGGAAGCATACGAAGATAAATGAATGCATTTTGAAGTTTGTCAGCTGGAAAAGGCAAAAGGTTAACTAAAGGGTATGCTTCTCCTATAGAATTTCAATTACATTTTCCATCATGCAAAGATGTGTAGATTGCTTGAGGTTGTTTAAGGTGGAAATAATAATAATAATTTATTTATTTTTAGATCCTTAAGCTCATTCTTGCACTAATATTTATAGGGGGTGCACATACTATTGAAGCAAATATCGGGTACCTTTCTTTCAGCCTAGAGTCTTTTGTAATCATAAAGAAGAAAACAAGCCCTGGCCGGTTTGGCTCAGCGGTTGGAGCATCAGCCTGCGGTCCAGAGAGACCCAGGTTCGGTTCCCACTAAGTGCGCGTACCTCGGTTGCAGTTTGTCCCGGGTCTTGGTTGGTCGTGCGGGTGACAGCCAGTTGATGTGTCCCTTTTACGTCGATGTTTCTCTCTCTCTCCCTCTTCCTTTCTCTCCGTCCCACTCTATCTGAACAAAAAATGGAAAAATGTCCTCGGGTGAGGATGAAAAAAAAAAAAAAAAGAGGAAGAAAATAAAGTTCTGATGTCTGGACTGCTTTGGAAACGCATATTTATATAAAATCATAGCTGGAATATGAGCCTCTCGCTCTCTGCTCCAGAGAGAGTCCCTGGTGAAGAGAAGCTGGAAAGAATGGTTCGGGGTCTTGCTGCACTTCAGGAGGTGTCTGTGGAATCAGTGGGCCATGGAGTGAGCTGCTCACGTAGCCCAGCTTGGCCCTCAATGTGATGAATGGCTTGCGGGTTAAAATAGACAGGCATAAAAAAATAGTTGGTAACTTCTGCCAGAATTTCAATGTCCCGTTAATCTTTAAAATTTTATTATTGAAATTTTATACATACATTCTTATAGAGACATTCTTTGTGACATTTTGTAGTTCTCTATAAAGATGATTTACCATTTTTAAAACAATCAATTAGAGGAAGTTAGGTTTCACTTTATTTTCTTTTTTAGTCAGATGTATCTGTTGTGTTTTGTTTTCCTAGCTCATACAGTCATCACTTGGTTTTTATCAGAGACCAAGGCCTATAACAGATGTTTATAAACTAAATAAATTACTATTGCCATTATGAAAGGGACAGGGATGTTTTTATTTTATTGTCCTTTACACAAGTAGCAAAAGTATTTCATCTGGAGGCTTGCGGTTGAGGTGTGGTCAGCTGGAAGGTAGAATTATGGAAGGAAGCCTCTGACAAAATGACACAGATCTTAGTGGAAAAGCTCCATAGTAGCTTAAGAGTTTCAATTTTAAGGTAAACCAAAAGCAAAATATATGGGGTAAAAATTTAACAAAATTACCTGGCTGGTGTGGCTCAGTAGCTGAGCATTGACCCATGCACCAAGAGGTTGCCGGTTCGATTCCCAGTCAGGTCACATGCCCAGGTTGTGGGCCCAGTCTCCAGTGGGGAGCATGCAGGAGACGGCCAATCAATGTTCTCTCTCTCTCTCCCTCTCACTTCCTCTCTTTCTAAAATCAATAAAGAATTTTTTTTAATTTAACAAAATTATGCCATAAAAAATTGCACTTTGAATTGATCTGAAATGAGAGCTCAATTTGAATATAATTTTATAACATACTAATTATGTTGCATAAACAGGAATAAAAATTTTTAAATGACATAGTGAAGTAATTTTATAAAATCTTAATATCAACATAGAAAAAATAATTTGATTTATACTAGGGCTTACATTAAATTTTGACGTTAATTATTTTCCATGTACAGCTCTTTTTGTGAATCTTGTAAAACTCTACAAAATCATGTAGAAAAGATAGTTATTTAAACTGCATTGTAATGTACCACAACTCAGTCTATGTGAATGTATTTCATTTACATTTAATTGTTTATCTTCTGTTAACTTTGTCACTAAGTAAGGTAATGTTGATTGGTTATGATTGGCACATACATGCCAATAAAGCTTGCCACTTCCTTCCTTGGAAATAGGGACTGCTGATTACTTCTAGAGGTAAAGTTCAGTAGTGTACTTGAGTAGTGTTTGGATGGATTGTGTTGCTTTTCAAGATAAATGCCCTCCTGACACTCATCGACAGCTTTATAGGATAGAAAACTATTCATAAAATGGGCACTCTTTTTTTGAACAGTATTTTGACATTCAAAGGGACAAAGCAAAATGACTTTTAGTGACAGTATAGAGATTTAAGCCTAAAATCAAATATATTTTTCTTAAATAAGTATTAGTAATATGTAAATAATTTGTATATATTAATAAATAAACAATAAAAAATGAGCAAAAGTCATAAATTGGCATTTCTCCCAAAAGCAACCATAGATGTTCAATAAACGTGGAAAGGATGTTCAATATTATTATTGATCAGAAATCCAAATCAAGAAAGCAGTAGGTCATGTTGACAACTATTTAGTTTGAAATATAAAAATATGTATATATGCTTAAATCAGATATTTCAAGTTTTAGAGAAGATATAGTTTTATAATTTCTAGTCAAATTTTAATATAGCTTGTGAGACTTTAAATACTTTAACCATTTTGGGATATAAATTAGTGTTACCTCTGAAATAAACTAAGCCATTTTTCCTAGATATATAGCCAAGAGAAATTCTTCTCTATGTTCATAATGATACATTTTTCATAAAGCACTGTTCAAACTGGAAATAACCTAAATATCATTAAAAAGAGAATGTATGAATAACATAAAGTACATTCGCAAAATGGAACATTATATATCAGACAAAATTAATAAAAATAATGATATAAAACTATGTATGAATCTTAGCAATATAATACTGTCACAGATGAGTCCTTAAAGTGCATCTGTTATGATGCACTTATAAAAAAAGTTTTTTTTCTTTATTGATTTTTAGAGAGAGAGGAAGGGAGAGAGAGAGAGAGAGAGATAGAAACGTCTATGAGACAGAACATCAATCTGCTGCCTCCTGCAGGCCCCCCACTGGGGATTTGATTCACAATCTGGGCATGTGGCCTGACCAGGAATCGAGCCAGCGACCTCTTGGTGCATGGGTCGATACTCGACCACTGTGCCACACCTGCCCGGTAATGATGCACTTTTTTATGAAATTGAAGAGAACTAAATCTTTAAAAAGTGTTAAAATATTTATGGAATTTAACTATATAAATATACCTGTAAAGAAAGCAAGATTATGGTGAAAATACAACTCAAAGAGTATTGATTGGGTGAAGTGGAGGAGACAAGAATAGAATGGGGGAAATAATGTGGTTAGATGTATGTTGTTAGCTATTATCAATTTTCTATTCTAGATGACTGACTTACAGATACGTATTACAGTATTATAAATCAAATGAAGGGATGAATAAATGAACAAATAAACAGATACATAAATGATGGCCATACATTTACCAATTTTAAAAGGTTTTCATAAATCAAAGGTCATGTTTGATTAATTTAATGCTATAAACTCTGTATCAACAAAAATAAAGTGATATCCACAATTGTCTCCATTTTACTTTTTGTCTATCTTCTAAGTTTTTCTGCCTATGATTCCAACGAATGTGTATGAAAATTTAGCTGGTGGTAAATGGTTAGTATTGCACACAGAATAACTTTGACCTTAAATCATGACCAATTTATAGTTTGTAAGAGTATGTTAGAATAATGACACTTTATTTTTAAAATCCTTCATTAGTAGAAAAGATCAATTGTCTACTATTTGGTTTGTTAGTAGCTTAACATTCTCTGCCAAAGAACCAACACAAAGGATTTGCATAAACATCTAAACAAAAACAATGGAGAATTGGGAAACTAAGAAAATGTTTCATTATACTACTGGCTTAAAATCTTGCTGCAGTATGTGAACCCAGTTTTGAATCTGATAATTGTAATCTTTCCTAAAGATCTAAATATTATATTTGATCTTTTCTGCCTTCAGTCAGAACCACAATTAAGCTTGTCCCCAGATCACGAAACTGTTCCTATTTCAGCAGGGTTCTAATATGAGAAATCCATTCTTCAGTTTAACAACCCTCAGTTTAAGGAAGCCTTTCATTTGTTTAAATGTGGGTAGTTGTCATTTATGGCAATTTATCTGTGACCAGCATAGGTTTTGGGAAGCAGTGTTGCCTGAAAAATTTGTAAAATGGTGGCCTAAAAAAAACCTGAAGTTGATCTTTCTTCTTTTATTGCATTGTTAACCTCAACAAATTACTTACTTCAATTCCACTACTTTAAATGCCAAGTACTTGTAAAATAGTTGCAAATATTTAAAATTAAACTGCTTTATAAATGTTTTTACTAAACTACACCATGGACTTGATTATATTTGAAAGGGAAAGAAAACTTTCTAGGAGTTATTTGGTAGTCATGAATCTACCCTTTATTTTTCTCAGAAACAGAAACCAATTGTATTCTGTCTCAAACAGCTAGGTTTATATTAGGTTAAAAAAAAAAAACCTTCCCAGCATGGTGTAAATACATCTTAAATTTGGCCACATTTCCTTGCTCAAGTATATGACGTAAGAAGTTACACAGTGTACTGGAGTGACTGAATACCTTTAATCTTTGGTCTTTCTATACTTTGTAGCTCAAAGTGAAAAAGAAAGCCCCATATGCTGTATCTGTAAGTGTGCATTGACTATGGATATCAAAAGCATTCAGTGCTCACTCAAAGAGGATCATACTGTTCAAAGTCAACGCTTTCTAACTGTAAGTTTTATTCCTGAGACTGATTCAAGTAAATTGAAGATAAAAGAACACAGAGATATTTTGGCAATGATTTCATTGCTTTCTGCATTTCAAAATACTAGCTTTATAATTTAGATGATTCTCTAATCCAAACTATTTACTACTAACACTAAGGTAATAGCCTAGCCAAGCCAACAAAATAATAATAATAAATTTTACATTTTAGGAAAATTATAAAGTTGCAGGTGCTATCAATGTTAAACCCGGAAGTTGTTATTTATACAGTATATATTTAACACTACAAGAAAATGTTAGGTTCCAGTAAAGTAAATGGGAATTTATAGAAGCATTTTTTAAATCAACTAGACTTTCTGAATCCATAACTTGGGGTTAAGGATTTAAACATATAACAGGCATTTATCATCACACCTCTTCTCCTTCGTGACCTCTTGAAAGGAGCATAATTCATCCAGAAAATATTTTTCAATAATCTCTGCACAGAATAATTTGCTTTTTTGCAGATCTTCAAAGTGACAGATTGCACAGGTTGAGCCTCTGTGACTTAAACCACAGACAGTTTCATGTTTCAGCGTGCTTTTTTATTTATCTTGCTGGCAGACTTGATTTATAATAGTTGAGGTAGCACAAAATTAAAAATTAATTAATTTGAGTGAATTGGTAATAAAGGAGACTGAGTGGCTGTATTGAGATGCTAATAGGTCTATTCCAGCCCTCTTCTGGCCATCTGATCCTGTGGAATATTCAACAGCTGCGGTAGGCAAACTGACAACTGAGCACATTCAAGAGGAAGGGTCAAGAGTTTGGCATCTAACCCCAGTGGGGCCAAGCAGGGGGGGCTCTTGTTGAGATTCTACTTCTGGGATGAAAGCAGTTCAGATGGTTGAAATAATATATTTGTATGGCATTGTTAGAGAATCTCTGTAGAGAAGCTGCGATTTGATCTCAGGATATGATTTTCTGGGGATTTTTGTGGAAAACGATTTCCTGAGCAGTTTTCTGTAAGACTTCCAGGAACTATGATGCTTGCTTTATTGACTGTTTTATTAGGAGAATGCATAATTAATGAAATTAAAATTTCTAGGAAAAAAACACAATTACTGGTATTTTGAAGTAAATATACCAAGTATTATATAACATATGAGATATTTTTGTTTAAATTAAGAATAAAGTAAGGAAATAAGGTCATTCACATTTCAATTATTTAAAATTATAATTATGTGCCTGTCTGGCTAAATAGTAGAAAAATAATAGTAAAGTAATAGGAATTACTGACAATAGGTTGTCAACACAATAACACAAAGTAGCACTGATTTAAGTTATAAAATTGACAAAGTTGTTTTGAAAAATTTGTTTCAATAATCTTTGCAGAGCAAGTTTTGAGAGCAAATCTTTAAAACTGAAATGCTAGCCAGGCTGGTGTGGCTCAGTGGATTGTGCATCCTCCCATGGACTAAGAGGTCCCGGTTCAATTCCCCATCAGGGCACATGCCCAGGTTGCAGGCTTGATTGCCAGTGTGGGGCTTGCAGAAGGCAGCCAATCAATGTTTCTCTCTCACATTCATTTTTCTGTCTCTCCCTTCCATTCTCTCTAAAATAAGTAAATAAATAAATAAATAAATAAAATCGAGCCTGGCCTGTTTAGCTCAACAGTTAAGAGCACCAGCTTGCAGACCAGAAAGACCCTGGTTTGGTTCCCACTAAGGGCACGTACCTCTGTTGCAGTTTGTCCCCAGCCCCAGTAGGGGTCGTGTGGGTGGCAACCAGTCGATGTGTCCCTCTCACATTGATGTTTCTCTCTCTCTCTCCCTCCCTCTCTACCCTCCTGCTCTATCTGAAGATAAATGCAAAAATGTCCTCAGGTGAGGACTAAATTAATAAATAAATTTTAAATGCTAAATTAACATAATGCCTGAAGCAACATATGCATGTTGAAAATTTAACATATGTATAACAAACAAAAATCAAACCAAACTTTTTTTGTTTTGTTTACAAAGACATACTTCATTTTTCCTTTCAAGAAACTTAGTTTGCTGAAGAAGTTATACACCTTGTAGCTACCTAGCTCTGGCATCGTCCATCAATATCTAATCTAAACACTATAAAAACAAACAGTCATTGGATAGCAATGTAATTTTTAGTGTTTCTTCTCCTTGATTTCTCTACATTTCCTCAGGGAGAATAAGGAAAAGAGAATTAACTGTTTCACCAGAACCCAGTTACCTCCATTGCTTCTAGAGGGAATTAGCATAACGCATATTAATCAGTGAATCAGCCCATTGCTCTTGACCTTCTATAGCTAAATGTTAGGTAATTGAAAATTGATTAGCATTTGCCTCTGACCTAACACATTCAGCTAAAATTTACTATAGTGGTGGTGATTCCATATCTTTTAGCAACCCTCTCATAACTATTTCGATTTCATTCTCAACAACACCTGTAACACCTCTACCATTACCTCTACTAAACTGCTACTACCCACTAATTAATACCACCACAACCACTAATGCTTAGTATTTATTGAATTCTTCCTTTTATATTCATTGATGCATGTTATGCTCATAACAACCCTCTTTGTCAAGTATTATCATTTTCTCAATTTCAAAAATGAAGTAAACTAGATGGTGTATAGTCAGTTCTTTTTTAACTCACTACATGGCATTAAACAAATATGATGTGCATTCTTTGTTTCTCATTTAAGAAGTTCATTATTTCTTATAACACAATAAGTAAAAATATAATAGTATATTTTATTATGAGGCCCCCCTCAAACAAAAGTATAAGAGAAAATATACCTCAAGGAACAAACTATATCTTCTAATTAGTAAATAATTTATTTCCACCCTAGGGATACACTAAAGGACCATCAAGCAGAATAGTAAATCTTAAGCTTGTATTGATGGGGTAGTAAATAAAATTATACTTCACAGTTTCAGAAAACAAGATTAGGTTGTCCTTTAGTGCAATAAAATGCTGATTTCAAACCTAGGCTGATTCTTTTAAGGTACTTTCCAATCAATGAGGATAGAAAGGAAATGCATAGTTGGCAGAGTTGGGAGTTCAACTCAAAGTCTAAAGAGTAATGTAATTGCTGCAAATGATGCAGTACGAGCTGATGATTTTTAAGGCAGTTTCAAGTCAAGAACTATAATTCTACTGAGACAGCCATTCCCATTACAGGGTAGAATCCATAAACTTTTCCTGTTTAAAATAATAGTAACCATTTGTTAACAGATACACAGGCATATTAATGCTTCAAATAAAATAAATTGAGGCTTACTATGAAGTTCACAGTGAAAACCATGTTCAATTGTGTACTGCAGTGTAATGTTGTAGTATTTCCTTTATAATTTTTATTTTTATAGTGTGTAATTAATCCAAACACTTGGATTGGGTGGGGTTCTCCAAGTCATTTGACAGATATTAGGTAAACACTATCTCACTCCCTGGGTTCATTTGTCTCACTCTCTGTGATTTCATAATTTTTTTTTTTTTTTTTTATTATCAGTTTTACTTAAGTATGCAAGTTCTTCCACTCAGAAAAAACTAAAGCCTCCGCCTTTAATACTCTTTTCTATACTACCTGTAACAACGCTTGCAACTGCAATTCACCGGCACAGTGCTGTGAAGGGGATCCTAAGAATTTGATTATTTTGCGTTTGAAAACATAAAAAGATTGCCTTCAAATCTTAATATACATTTTTGCAATACTGATTTTATGTTACATTTGATGCACAAAGTTTAATTATGACAAAATATCAAGGGAAATTTGTCTATATTGAAAGATTTTAACCAAAATTATGATTTTTAAGTTGTTAATAGAAGTAGGTTTCCAGGAAAGTCCATTTTTAGAAAATCTGAAAGAAAGTTTGTAACTTTGTTATATTTTATGTTTACTTTGCTTATGTGTAAATTTCAACTAGACAAACTTGTATATGCTAATATTGTAAAATCTAAATAGTGTAGTTTTAAAAAAATGAGCTAATTATATCACATGGATCACATACCTTTCTACATCCAATATATTTGAATTATTTTTTCCATAAAAGGAAAAATAAACTTTAAAAACATTTTATACCATCCATCAATTCTTAAAACAAATAAATATTTTTTATTTAAAATGTAGTGATTATAAAATTTTTATAGTAGTATTTCTACAAATGCTAATCTGAAAAAAGAAGTGGAATAAAAATATGAAGAAGTATTTCAAAATGTACTTGTTTCTTATATTAAAAGATTATTTTAGTCACTAGGGTGTTAATTTCAGTAATAGTGATGTTGCTATATAACTTCATGAGTGGCTATCATATGCTGTGAGCATTCATCGGCTATGCCACATAGGTAAATGATCCTGTTGGAGGTATTGGCTTTTTAATTTTTCCAAATTCTGACTTTTGTGCTAAACATGTGTTTTTGAAAATGAAGTGACACTTTGTCTTATGAAAATAAAGTTGAGAGACTATTGTGGGCAAAGTTCAATTGCACTTAACCCTCCAGATGAACAATTGCACCCCCATAATTCAGTGTCATGCAGGTCAACTTCAATTTTTAAAGAGAATTTCAGGAAGGGTAAGTATGGTTGAATATTCTTAAAGAAACATTTAAAAAGAGACTAACCAAGCCAGAATATCAGTGTCTGTAATGGTTTTGAATCACTTTCATTTCACTGTTTTTTAAAGATAAATAGAATAGTGCAGATTATGTCAATCCTAGTAATAATGCACACTTGTTTTTTTTTAAATAACAACCATTAGTCATATTAAAACGTTTAGCTCATAAAATACAGAGGTAAAAATTTAAGCTATTATGTATGTTATATTAATTCATTCTAAATTATTCAGGTATATAATTATCTGAACAATATTTGAAGGAGAGTAGAAAAGAATGCTTTATATAGCAGTGCTTTATTCTTCTTTTAAAGCATTTCATTGCTAATAATCTTAAAAATTAGCATCCTGCTATTATGAATCTAAATACAACCAAACTTATAAAATAAAATGACTTTTCATATCTTATAAATCATTGATGTTATAAATATGAAAAATAATATTTATACATGCCAGTGCGATTATTTTTCATCTTGAAAAATAATATAATGTTAAGGGAAATAAAAATTATGAGGTCCTTTATGTTTCACTGTTCTGGTGAGATAGAACAAATATAAAAATCTAGTAAACTCTCATAATTGTGAAACATCCTACTGCAATGGACAAGATTAATCTGTAACACCTTCTCTGAAGTGTGAATTAAATCTGCTGTTTCCGGATCCTCTGGAGTCGATGTGGATGCCTGTGTACACGAGGGGCTGTTATCAGAATGCTAGCCTCGGCTGGTTAAATGGATTTTGCTTCAACTTAAAAAGTCTTCAGGGAATGGGTCAAATTGTTCAAGGACATCTTTTCTAATCCCTGGCCAATGATGTAAAAATAGGAGCACAATACGGTTACTTAAAACCCTGCAATAGGCAAGATCATTGAGAAATACTAGAATGGGAGATCTCGAGAGAATAAATTAGACCCACAGTTGGATACTGGCAGTCTTTTGGTAAACAGATAGGCTAGAATGCCGGTCCCTCTTTACTTTTCTCTCGTGCTGTGCGACTCTGGTATGCTCAGTTTAAACCAGAGAAATGTTGAGTCTTCTAAAATAGTGGCATAACTTTCACATGTGATATGATTGTTATAGTTATGCCATCTTCTGCATTTAGTGTTATTCTGAAGATTTTCATGTGCCTGAGAAATATCACACTGGGCTAAAAGCCACAATAAATTCTTCCAGTACAGTTATACAATTTTGAGGTTTATATTTTATTATTTAATTGGGAAAATAGTGTTTTAGATATTTAAAAGCCCAAGGAAATCCTCTCAGTAAAGTATAAAATAAACTCTCACAACCCATTCAATCCTATTTTGAACTAATTATTTTATATGTTCTAATTTTTAGAAAAAATAAGTATGAAGTTGAAATTTCGAATTTTGTCATGAAACTCTGAAGTTTAAAGCTATTTATTTGGTAGATGAGATAGCATTTTAACAGCTCCCACATCAATAATGTGACACAGGTCATAGCTGTCTATAACCTGATCCACTGTCAAATAGATCTGCCCCCTGCTGGCCTATTTCTTTGAGTCTCCCATTAGGTTCTATCAAAGAGCTTGCAAGGGACACAATAAGGTTGCCATCATTTCCGTGGGCTCTGACAGTTCAATTATTTCATATGTGAATACACTGTGTGACAACTGCAACTCTGCACTTTCTACGATACAGCAGACATACTTCCAATCACTTTTCTTTGACAGAAAGTTCAATAACATCTACGAAAATTAAGTATGAGTTGTTATAAGAAACATTCTGGGCTTCTTCAGAAATTTACTGCTAACATTTTAATGATTTATTCAATTTGCTTCTTATTACCTTTGAAGTCATCAGAAGTAATGCCAGATTAATGTTCTTTGGAAGAGTGAATTTCCCTTCTTGATAATATCAAACTGAAGTTCTTATCCTAGAAGTTCTTTTTTTCTTCTTCTTTAATCCTCACCCAAAGATATTTTTCTCTTTATTATCAAATAGAGTAGGAGGGAGGGAGAGAGAGAGAGATAGAGAAAGAAAAACGGAGAGAAACATCAATGTTAGAGAGACACACCAACTGGTTGCCTCCCGTGTGACCCCATCAGGGCCAGGATGAACTGCAACCGAGGCACGTGCCCTTGACTGGAATCAAACCTGCGACTCATTGGTCCATGGGCTGACGCTCTAACCGCTGAGCAAAATCGGCCAAGGCATCCTAGGAGTTCTTAATGATGCTTGAAATATCTGATATATATATATATATATATATATATATATATATATATATATATATATATCACACACACACACACACACACACACTAAGGTTTATAGTTGTGATTGTGCAAAACACAAAGTTTATTCTTATATTCTTATTTATTAATTATTGTATTATTTTCCATATGAACAACTGTAAACCTACTTTTGCCTCAACCTATATACTTATATACAATGCATTAAGTAGACGAGAGAAAGAATTAGCATATAGTATGAAGGGTTAGTTGTATTTGCTGACTTGGTCTCAATGAGAATATTCAGCACCATTCAACAAGTATTTATTGACTGTCTACTCTGTACCAGTACTTTTCTGGATACTGAGGATAATTGCAAAGATAAGTAAGTTCCAGTCATTACTCCCAAACAGCTCCCAATTTAGAATATAAAAAAATAAGATGAAATCAAGTAAAGAAAATCATTTCAAGAAACAGAGATTAACAGATACCATCATTTGAGATTAGAAAAGACTCAACCAGATTGGAGGGATTTAAGGAAAGATAATTCTAAAGAGCAGATAAAGGGAAGGGAGCACGTGAAGAATTATTAGGAGCTAATTAGACACATAAAAGTTGAGATGAACAAAGAAATTTGAAATAAGGTAAAATTATGACAATTCTGAAGGTAAGAAATAAGATGTTAGCAAGGATGGCAAATGTTTGGGTATTGCTGAAACATACATTGTGAGCCATTGCAGGCAGGGGTGGGAAATGTTCTCTGAGAAATAGGCAGGGGACAGGTGATACAGCATCTCATATACCATTCCAGAGATTTTAATTTTATTTATGTGTGTGTCTGGAGAGATGTTTTTTTTTTTTGACGTTTGGATTCAGGGTTGGCTTTGACTGTCTTAAAACAGACAAACAACCTAGAGAGATTTTGTGATAGGAAGAAAGTTAAATATATAAAACTTGAGGCTATTATAGTTGTCAATTCAAGAAATGGTGATAGCCTTATCTGGACCAGTTTTATAAACAAAAGAGAAAGAAACAAACCCCCAAAGTACATAAGACATAAAATCCGTGGAAATAGGTCACCTAAGGGGCGGGGGCGGGGGGCGGGGGGGCTATGTGACCTGGCTTTCTGAGAAAATAAATAGGAAATATGGGGAAAATACAAGGCTGGGAAAAAAAGTGATGAGTTCCGTTTTGGGCATTTTGTAATTGAAGTAATTGTGAGACATCCAAGTATAACTATTAAACAAACTTGAAATTGAAGTCTAATTGTGAAATTCATCAATAACAGATGTCACTGAGAAGCTAGAGTGAACAAGGTTGCCCAGAGAGAACTGTGAACGTAAAGACACTGTTAGCCTAAGGAGCCTTGGGGAACACAGATGCTTAGAGGAATTTTCTGTTCTTTTATGTCAGTTTTCTATTGTTTGTGGTACCTATCTTTATTTCACCAATTTTACTAGTCTCCTCTGTCAATGAGCATGCCTCTGTATTCCCAATGAAAACAAAAACAAAAATACTTTCACAGTATATTTTTCCAAGTTACCCTATTTAACTTCTCTCATATTTGTGAGTAATAAGAAAATCTAATTATTTCCTTAATTAGTTGAAATATCTACTGCCTATACTTTTTAACCATAAATCCTTTCTTATTTTTTCCTTATAGTATTGCATGAAAGTAATGTTCTAAGAGTTCACAACATGGGACTTCCAGGTTCCAAACCAATGAGCCTTTTCCCCTCCCCAATCCACGTCTTCCCTGAGCCCTCAGAAGCAAGTGCTCTTAGTTGATCACAATGGCACTCATTGTAGAAAGTCTGCCTTTCCATAGCTCAGTTCCAATTTATAGTCTACAGTCCTGACTAAGGACAGTCAATTTAGTTTTAAAACTCAGAAAGTTGATTTTATCCAAAACCAAAGTCAGCATCCTCCGTACAAAATCTGCTCCTCTGGGCTACTTTTCACCATTCGAGAAAGCTCCTTTATTGTTTGCTTAGAACCATAGGAGTTTCATTGATTTACTGGTCCTCACACATTTATTCAGTTGATTTCTTCTTTGTATGTGTTGGCCAATCTGCTTATCTTCATAACTTTTCACATGTTTCACCAAATCATTACTAGTTGTTGGTTTGGGGGTGTTTTTTTTCTTTCCATTAAAAAAAATTTTCATCTTTTGTGTCTTCCTACCTATATCTATCCTATGAAGAATTACAAGACTAATTTCCCAAATTTGTTGTCTAGCTTTTTTTTTTTTTTACACATAAATCCTCACTGTCTTCCATTGCATACCAAATTCTTCAACTTGGTTTTCAAGAATGTCTCAGTTATCCTCTGTTATTCTTACTGCTATCCTGTACTGCCGTAATAATTAAAAATTTTTTTCTTTATTAATTTTAGAGAGAGGAAAGGGGAAAGAGATAGAAATATTGATGAGAGAGAACAGTGACTGGATGCCTCCTGCATGCCCCCCATGGAGATTTGGCCCACAACCTGGGCATGTGCCCTGACCGGAAATCAAACTGGCGACCTCTTGGTACATGGGTGGACACTCAACCACTGAGCCATACCGGCCAGGCTGTACTGCCTTAATACTTAACCAAACGGGAGGTCCTTCTGAGTTTAACAAGCTGCATATACTAACCCATCAAAATGTCCTTAAAAGACCCCAAACTCTCATCACTGCCCATTATTTGGGCTTTATTCTATTGCACTCTTTCAGGATGGCTTGTGTATATAAAAATTGTACCACATTTTAAAAAAATATTTTATCTCTAATAACACTTCTGTATAAAAATTCATCTGATCTTTATCATGGTAACAATTCTCTGATGAATGCTTGATGATATTTTTCTGTACGTCTTGCAAACTTGATAGCAAGCATTAGTCATGTTCATCCAAGTAAGCTCTACGTTTCTCCTCAAGAAGGTGCATAGTTAGCAAATATTAACAACAATCTCTCATAGAATTGTTAGAAAATTGGATGTAGAATTAGTTGTCTGGGACCATAAAACAAAAGGTCCAGCTGGCTCTAAGCAGTTAAACCTATAGCATCATGTCCAACAGGTTTGTTTCTGAAAAATGGAAAGTTTAGTCATCAAAGTTCTAGACATATTCTTTTTAAAGTATTGTTTATTTGTTTCTTTCTTTCTTTCTTTTTTTTTTTTTTTTTTTTTTTACCTCAGAATCTCCCATGCTAAAAAACAAACACACAAAGAAGCAAAACAAAATAAAACCAACCAACCAACCTTGCTAAATCAGAACCTGTGGGAAAACACTTCGTTTCAGGACTTTTTTTATACCTCTCAAATAGATTATGGTTATTTCTTTAAAGAAGAAAACAAATATAATAACATAAAAAGAAATAAGTGTTTCGATCACAGTAGCAATTCTGGGCCAAATAAACATTGAAAATGATATATGAGAAAAGTGACTAATATTTAGGAGAGCATATTATGTATTAGATATGTTTTACATAATATCTCAACCCTGAAGGTAGGTGATATAAATCTAATTAATAGAGATAAAACCATAATTCTGCAACATTAAGTCATATTTTAGGTAACATAATCAGTAAAGGGCACAACTCTGACTTAGATAAGAATCAGTCTGATTACTGAGCTCATGCTCTTCCAACTACCACGCGACTGTAAAG
This sequence comes from Molossus molossus, assembly GCF_014108415.1. Lineage (NCBI taxonomy): Eukaryota > Metazoa > Chordata > Mammalia > Chiroptera > Molossidae > Molossus > Molossus molossus. The sequence goes on along the minus strand of NW_023425388.1, from coordinate 92,043,547 downwards.
ATGCACACACTAAGCAGCAGTGTGCTGACTGCACAAAGGGAGGGAGCTGGGTGGAAGGGGAAGAAGGGGTAGGGGGGGTAAATGGTGATGGAAAAAATAAAATAAAATAAAATAAAGAAAAAATATAATAAGCAATCAAGAACAAATCACAAAAATATTCAAATACCATTTGATTTCAATAACAATTTGAATTTTTGTTAATTTGTCTTTTATGAAGTTAATCCATTGACATGTTTCACTTTACTCCATGATATTGTTGTATGTGGATAAAAAAAATTCAAACTGATTAACCTTATAGCCATATATTTCATTTAATAAGGAAATATATTGAAGCATTTTATCATTCTGAGTACCTCAGGATATCTCTATTTAAATATATTATGTATGTTCATTGTTAATCATTGTATTTTGTTTTGTCTTTCTAAATGGAGCATATGTGGATAAAAAGAATTATGGCACATGTGGCCTAAGAGAAAGAAAATCATGAATTACACTTTGAGTCTTAGTTTCTATAGATCTTCTATTCAGGAATAATAAATTATAAAGCAAAAACATGTCATAGTTACAAGAACATTTAAAAAGACATATGAAATATTTGCAGAGGAAACGTGATTCTATATATTTCTCATACTGAAAACCATTTCCAAATTTCCATATATGCTTGCCAAGAACAATGATAATTAATGTTTCATTGAATTCTTTGAGAAATATTGAGTTCTAGGACTGGTTTGTACCATATTTAAACAGATCGTGCTAGACTAAATTCCAAAAGAAGAGAGAATATTTTATATTTTTGGCTATTTGGGTTAAAAATAAAATCCTCAAGTGGAGTTCAGATTCAAAATACATTGGATAAAATAATTAATATCCCATTTACCAGTGGCTACTTTAGCCATTATTTTATTCGTGAATATATTTTTTAAATTCCTGATAATTACAAAACATCGAATCTTTTGTCCATGAGTATTTTAAAAATATTGTTCAAGTTTATCATGCTCTTTACCTTAATAGATGTCAACAGCAGATACAATATTGTTTGCAAGAGTTTAATGGTCTCTTTAAGACTGTATGTATACAATGTGCTATGATTAGATATAATTATATTCCATTAAGGTAATAGTGTAAAAGATCAAAAAAGTTTAGGGAAAACATTGGTATAATCTAATTTTTTTAACTGGTTTGCTTTAAACTTACTTTATTTATCTCTGCCTCCAACTTAGCCATTCCCCATTGCCAGATGTCATCTAGTTATTCCAAGCAATAGAAAAAGATTTATACATTGACAAGTGGAGAGGTGAAACACTGGCTAAAAGAATTCTGCAAATGATACTTCTGATCCCAGTAGGAGTTATAGGTTTACATTAGAAAAAAAAGGCGAAGTTTTCTCTGTTAATAACTATAAATTACATGCTATAGTATTTTATCCCTTTTTTCTTTTTCCAGTGACTATACTTCACTTTAGGAAAAAAAATCCCTCAAGTACATGACTAAGACAGATACAATACATTTACGTTTGAGGAACTCTTGAAGTTTACTTTGAAAAGAATGGATTTACAAAATTGAAAGATACATACAATTCATACCCACACCATGCCTGGCTCCCTACCTCAAAGTTACACTTCAAAGAAAAAAAGAATGAAAAGTATTCAAAAGCATGCCTGGCTTAGGACACTGTTTAATCGTTAGTGTACTCTTGTTCTCATAGCTGCTATAAATTCATGTATTATAGCTTGAACTTTAAAATATATGTACATACTCATTAGAAAGCTATACTTACAAAGGAGGTCAAGACCATTGCCAATTTCTTGCAAAAATGTAAACTTTAAAATATTATTTTAAATAAATAGTAGCAATTTATAGACATCCCTTTGACTACCTTTTCTTAAAGACTAACTTTATTTTATATTGGCGTAGACACTGAATTTAGTCAATTAATAGAGAACTTTATAGCTAAATATAAACTCATAGTTAAGAAGCTCTGAGTTAAAATTATAGTTTGTGGTTAGTTATTTAAAATAGCAACAAATGAGCTTTTTCTTAACAATAGCAAAAGCAAATGACATGGTGAGCTTATGGTCTTGCATTGTACAGTTGAAATACCTGCTTCCTTTCCATATTTTAAATATATTCTTTTTTTTTTTTCCTTATCCTCACCCGAGGACATTTTTCCATTTTTTGTTCAGATAGAGCGGGAGGGAGAGAGAGGAAGAGAGAGAGAGAGAAACATCGATGTGAAGGGACACATCAAGTGGCTGCCACCGCACGACCAACCAGGGCCGGGGACAAACTGCAACCGAGGTACATGCCCTTAGCGGGAACCGATCCCGGGTCTCTCCGGACCGCAGGCCAACGCTCCAACCGCTGAGCCAAACCGGCCAGGGCAATATTTTAAATATATTCTAAACTGTGGGGGTAAAAATGACTTAAAAGAAAAGAATACTTCATCTTTTGTTTTTATTTTTTTTTTCCTTTAGTGATTGTAGAGAGAGAGGAAGAGAGAGAAAACATCGATTGGCCGCCTCCTGAATGCCCCCCACTGGGGATCAGGTGCACAACCTGGGCATGTGTCCTAACCGGGAATCGAACAGGTGACCTCTTGCAACCACTGAACCACACTGGCCAGACTCATCTTCTTAATTAGAGCCCTCATAAATAATATCAAGTATAGTCATTTGCTTTGCCCATTGACCACTACGATTTGATAGAAAATTATACTAGAAAAATGATGAACAATATATTCACTTTTCTTTTAGCCTTTTGAATTTGTTTCTGCACACAAAATTAATCTTCTTAATTCACATTTATACCCCATAATTAATAATAATGTAAACTTTTATAAGCTCTTATTAAAAAGTTTTAAAAACACACCTTGGAATTTGGTTTGCTTTTTAAAACATTACTGTCTGCAGATGCCTGAAATCACTTTTTTTTTTGCACTGATCAAATAAAGAATAATCTTTATATATTTTGTTTTCTGATTACTATTGCTTTCTTCTGTGATGTTACATCCACTCAATATAATGGGTAAATCAATTTATAATTGTGTGTCTAGTGAATTCTTAAATTCTGTGTTAACAGTTTAAAATTGCTCATCAATGTGTCATCACCTGTATATAAGTAAAGCAAAACCTTTAATGGACTAAAATATTGACAGCATTTGATATACTTAGCCCATCTTTTAAACTGTAAATACCCCTTTTATAAATGTTACCTAATAACTCACAATCAGAAGAGCAGGGGGCTTCTACACCCAGCAGAAATGATAAGAGATCTCAGTTCTGAAATAAAATAAAGATTTCCCTCTAAGGCAAGCATGTTTTCAAACATTATTTTATTGCCTAAACAATATGGAGTGGGAAGCGGGTGATAAGAAAATTATTATTGTTATTGTTATTATTGATTATTATGTATTTATAATTTTTATTTACAAGACATATTACAACAGAAATCTACTTAAACCAGGTCTTCAAACCAAGTAGAATTGTTTAGTACTTTAAATAAAATATAAAGAAAGACAGTTGTGAGCTATCCCTGTAATCTTCTGTTATATTATAAGACCACGTCAATGGAAAAACATGTTTCCTGTCTAACTGGGACTTTGCTTAAATTAGATTTCAGTAAACTATGGACAACAGGCTAAATCCTGCCTGTCACCTGTTTTATAAATGCAATTTTTATTGAAACACAGATGTATTAATTTCGTACATATTTTCCATGGCTCCTTTCCTAATACAGTGTGGCCTGTAAAGCCTAACATAATTATTATTTGGCTTTTATGGAAAAAGTTTGTCCATCCCTGTCTCAAATAAAACTCTGTGATCTAGTCCTTGAAGTATACTCCTAGATGTTCAATGAAGGGGTTCTTGTAGACATATGGCTATCAGCCCAGAGTTTTGCAAAGCACCCAAACAAAAATCCAACACAATAGCAAATGTTGAGCAGTTAATTTGTTGCTCGATCATCTTCGTGTTATACAAAAACCCATTTGTAAAATAGTGGGAATATCCAGAGCAATTTAATTGATATCTTATGGTAACAAACATGAAAATATTTTTAAAAATCACACACACACAAAAACCTGTCCTAGTCTGATACACAAACACATATCCTTAAGGTATTTATACTTTAATAGATGAATCACCTTTGCAATCTCATGATGCTTTTCATACTTGTATTAATTGTAAATATTAAAGAAAATTTTACTGTTCTATGTGTAAATATATGTGTATAAATGTAACAATACTTAAGACACTAAAACTGGATGTTTCATAGGCTCAATTATTTAATCATATTTGAATAACTTCAAATGGCTTGAAAAGCAAATAAGAATACACAGCCCTAAGACCTTGACCTTCTCATTGTACCCTACCCAAAATGTGCCCATGGGCAGCTGTTCCATCTCAGATGGTAACTCTATCTTAGTTGCTCAGACCAAAAATATTGAGGCACCTTTGTCTCTCTTCTTTCTCTCCGACTCAACATCTAATTTTGTGAACAACTATCATTAGAATATAAAAAAATTCAACCACCTGCTGCTTTGTAGAATTGTACCTTGAGCCAAGTCACCTTCATGTCTTGTCAAGATTTCAGTAGCTTCCTAACTCATCTCCCTGCTTCCGCCTTGGATCTTTCGTGCTTCAGCTCCCTTCTCAAGACAACAGTTACCATTCCCCACTAAAAGGAATCAGGTTTTTATTTATTTATGTTTTTCTTAATCCTCACCCAAGGGTATTTTTCCACTGATTTGTTGGGGGTTTTTTTTAGAGGGAGACTGAAAGGGAGAGAGAGACACATTGATTGGTTGCTGCCTGCACAACCCCGACCGGGCCAGGGATCAAACCCGCAACTCAGGTACATGCCCTTAACTGGAATCGAACCCACTACCCTTTGATCTGAGGGCCAACGCTCTAACCACTGAGCAAACCAGTCAAGGCAGGAATCAGTATTTTTGGAAAAATATTTGATTTCACATCTGAGGCAGAGAAAGTTCAACATGAAACTTGACTATCTTATTGTTCGAAAGTAAGAAGGTATTCAGAGACGGATGAGAACATGGCAAAGGGCATGCAGCGGGAAGTGGCTTTGTTTGCCCAAACAGAACAATTGGACTAACAGAAGAAAAATAACAGAAAATAAATACACTGTGTTAAGTAATAAAAATAATAACAACCAGCACAACAATAATACTACTAACACTGACATTATCAAAAATACTTGACTTTATAACTATATTAAGTGAAAAGTAGTAGGGGTGAGATGTGAGAAAACACATTTTTACAGAATGCTAGGTAGAAAATGCATTGCACTTCACCAAACAATATAATAGTTCATGTAAGTAAACACCATTAGTGGATACTAACACTCTTAATTTATTGGTGCTGAGAAACAAAATATTCAGGTGGTCTCCAAGTATCAGTCCACAGATTTTGTTTATTAATGACAAAGGGAAGAATGACCTTTACAAAAAAAGATATATGATGAGCTCCACTCTGAACTAGTCAACAAATTTAGCAGTACTCATGTGACAACCTGTCATGTGCCTTGTGATGTGATGCAGTAAAAAGTACACAAGTCATTATAGCATATTTTTGCAGAAATGTCCAGGAGCATTTAGTCAGGAGGAAATGATCAGATAAATCCCTCCACACTGTGGGACATTCTACAATCAAATAGACTTTTTAAAGTCTTGAAATACCAAGAGAAAAAAATAAAAATAAAGCAGATATTTGTCTAGAATAAAGGAGACAAGAGAAGTAAAAACCAAATGAATGTATGGTCATAATTAGATTTTGATTCAGAAAGTCTTAAAGGATATTTTTAAGGTAATTAGAGTAATTAGTGTGGTCTATATATTAGACAATATGCCATTAATATTAAAATGTTAGGGTGTGATAGTATTATTGTGGTTATAAGAACGCCCTTGTCTTTAGAAACACTTGCTGAGGTGTTTAATAATAAATGTCATTATGTATGCAAATTACCTTGAAATGGCTCACCAAAAATGGGGAAAGTAACAATAACAGCAGCAGCAAAAGTCTATACATAGAAATGAAGCAATGAAGCAAATATAGTCAAATGTCAATATTTAGAAATATAGGTAAATGGAGTATAAGGGTTCATTTTATTTTTTCAACATTTTATAGATTTGAAATTTTTTGAAGAAAGCAAAAGAAGTATCTATATCTATCTATAACTATATCTATATCTAATCTATCTGTATCTATCTATATTGTCTAGTAATTCACATTACTCATTTTTGCAACACTTTCCAAAGGAGTCTATCTCACTCGAAGATAATGTCAACACCACTGAAATCAAGATCTGATGGTTATCAGGGAGTAGGAGTGGGCTGAGCATGCCACAATACTGGGAGGGAGTTCTGGGGGATGACAGCATTTCTGTGGTGGGATTTATACGTATCTATCTATATGCAATAAATTCAAACAATTTTGCACTAAATGACAACAATGAAAAGTGAATGTATGGAAAATCTTCTGGAATTTGATTAAGGCCTGAAGTTTAGTTTATTGTATTGTGTCAATGTGAATTTCCTGGTCTTGTGATATACTAATGTTATATAGTGTGTTATCATTAAGGGAAACTGAGTGCAGGGTTTGTGGGGATGCTGTATTCTGTTTGCCAATTCTGTGAGTCTATATTTATTACAAAAGAAAAAGTTTTTTGAAATTTGCCTGTGAGAACATGCCTGACTGGCCCAGTTACCTGTCTGATCTTCTCCCTTCTAGGCCACTAACTCTTCTTCTTCCTCCTCCTCTTCCTCCTCTTCCTCTTCCTCTTCCTCCTCCTCCTCCTCCTCCTCCTCCTCTTCCTCCTCCTCCTCCTCCTCCTCTTCCTCTTCCTCTTCCTCTTCCTCTTCCTCTTCCTCTTCCTCTTCTTCTTCTTCTTCTGTTTTTTAAAGTATGTTCTCATTGATTTTTTACAGAAAGAGGGAGGGGAAGAGAGAGAGAGAAACATTGATGAGAAACATCAATTGGCTGTCTCTTGTATGCCCTCTACTGGGGATCTAGCCCACAACCCGGGCATGTGCCCTGACCAGGAATCAAACCAGGACCTCTCAGTCCATGGGATGACACTCAATCTTCTGAGCCACAATAGCTGGGCTTCTTCTTATTTTTTAAAATGTATATTTATTGTTGAAAGTATTACAGATGTCCCTCCTATCTCCCCCATTGACCCCTTCTGCCATACTCCTGCCCTGCTACAGGCCTTCGCCGCCCAACTCCGCTTCTTGCTGTAGTTTGTAGGTACATCCCATTCCTGAGTCTTTGCTCTAACATGTTCCTCAATAGCCCCTGGCTAGCCTCCAAGTTTTGCATGAATATCAAGCACAGTGGCCTTAAATAGTACAACATGCCATGCTCCACAGCAGTCCCAAATGCTCACCTTGATCCACTTAATTTTTTCACTTATCATCTTCTATCATCATCATCATAATTTTCTTAGCTTGTATCTTTATTGTCTTATCTTTCTGACTAGAATAAAAATTTCAGCAGGACAAGGATCTTTATTATGTATATAAATTATGCCAAGTGGCTAGAAAAATGCTTCAGACATAGTAGGCATCCTCTAAAGCAAGTGGTGAATTAACTAGCATATCTTGGATTTTAAGTACTGGAAGTTTTTTTGTGATTAGCGGATGTGCATTATTTCAAGGATATACAGTTTCTTACCACTTTGTATGTATAAGATTGACTTAAAGCTCCAACAAGGTACAACTAAATAATATTCTTCAGTTTGCTGCTATTGGCACTATTAACAGAACATAATATTACTTCTTTCTTTGCTTTTTTGTTTTGCACATGGTCAGAATCTCCCTCTGTGCTGACTTCCACACGAAGCTGATCCAGGAATGGCTGCTGTTCCCTTTGTTTCATGTGAGGACTCCATGGCCTCCATTGAATTTCTACTGAAATCTATGAGGCTATCCTCCTGCTTTTGCTCAGTACACAGCAGCTGCTTAGGTGTCCTGCTGTCTTCCATTCTCTGCACATTTCCTTCTGTGAAGTTCTACTGCAACAAAGAACAGCAGCATGCTTGCTGAGCGTGCCCTTCTTCTTCCTGTGCCATTTAATTTGCAGTGGGGCTCGCGGGCGAGGAGGAGAGGGTGCAAGAAGCCAGTTAGCTGTTCGTCTTCAGAGTCAGTCCTCAAGAGTCTATAAAGACACTCTTAATTGAAAATCTGTGAGAGAAGCTTTACATTATAGAATTTTAGAATTATTTTATTTTCTCACTTTAGCATTTTATATTCTTTTTTCTTGATGCTTTTGAAATTATTATTCATTGCTTAGGCTGTATATATAGAGAGAAATCTTGCCTTATTCTTTGTATGTTTGTCCCCTTTTAACATTATAGCTTTCAGTTAAAGTCATATGCACAGAGGCACAGAGAGCTGTTACCTGATCAATGAATGAAAGAATACCCATTTGTTCTTTTCCATGACCGTACCCTACACAGGACTTAATATTTTATATGTATTTTTAAATTCTGTGCATGGTTTATTTCTCAGCAACCTGCATGCTCTGAGAACATGGGGGAAACGTCTCCTTGGCTTACCACTGTAACCGGGCATTTAGCACGGGTTTGTGTATGATGGGTGATCAAAATAAATATTATTTTAAATAAATGGATTTTTGAAAAAATTAATTTCCACATGCTATTTGAGTAAATTGCTATATCCAGGAAATAAATATTTACACAAAAGATAACCACATGTATTAGATATTGACTCATTCATAGTATATATTATGCTCACATTGTCCTTTGAAAGTCAGTTTTAGTCATTTTGTATTTCAAGTAATTACTTAGAAATTTACACTACCTTTACCCTTCAAACAGACACTTACACACCTATGATAGCATTGTCTATAATACTATTGTAGACAATATTACTTTAGATGTAATGTAATAATAGATCATGTGATATTATAACACTGTCCACGTATAACTATTGATATTATTTCACTTGTTCACCTTATTGAATATCTACATCCAAAAATAAAACATGCAATATTATGAAGTTACAATTTTTGTTTTTCACCGGAAATAAACCAACTAATATAATTAGCCTCAGAGGAAACCGTCCTATTCATATGTACCTAGCCTACCTAACTGGGAAAATCCACTGTGATGGTCTGTAATCAGTATATATACTGATGCAGACAAAAGTATCTCAAGGCATTTACTATGGTGAGAATCTGGATTAATTTCCTAGGGCTGCCATGACAACTTACTGCAAATTTGATGGGTTTAAACAACAGGAAAGTATGCTTTCACAGTTGTGGAAACCAGAAGTCTAAAATCAAGGCATAGGCAGGGCCATGCTTCCTCTGAAGATTATGGGGAAGATTTTTTCTTGCTCTTCCTAGCTTCAGGTAGTGGCTGAGCTCCTCAGCATTAACTGGCGTGTCGGAGCATCGCATCCCTCCGATGGCTGCTGGTCTTCGCATGGCTTTCCTCCCTGCATGTGTTTGCACACGAGCAGTTTCTAAGGACTCCAGTCATTGGGTTTAGGGTCCACCTTGCCAAATATTAAGATAGGATTTTATTTTAACATATTATGTCTTCATAGACCCTATTTCCAATAAGTATACAGTCAGAAGTTCCAGTGAATTTGGGTGGGGTGAGGGAGTCTATTCAATCCAGCAGAGTCTGCCTTCTGGCCCTCGAAATTTATATTCATTCCATGTGCAAAATACATTCACCCAATCCCAACATTCTCAAAAACCTTAACTCATTCCAGCATCAACTCTAAGTTGACTATTTCATAAATATCATAGACTCAAGAAGTTTCCAATTTTATCATTTAAGTCTGGTGAGACTCAGGATGTGATCTATCCTAGGGCAAAATTACTCTCCGTTTACCTATGAAACTAAGAAGTAAGTTATCAGCTTCCTAAACTATGGTGTGGGACTGGCATAGAACAGACTTTTCTATTCTCATAGGGAGAAAATAGAAGGGCAAAGAAAGGGGTTATTTGTCCCAAGCAAGTTCGAATCCCATCAGGGCAAATCCATTAGGTTTCAAAGGCTGAGACTGTTTCTCTGTGTCTTGATGCTCAGTTCCATAGACAATAACAGCCCTGCTCTATGTTCTCTTCCTCATCTGCTCCCCCATCTACTCAGTGAAATCCTACTCATTTTTAGTTAGTTCTCCTGTTACTTATTCTAAAGTAGATGAGGTCCCTTTGTTATAAATTAACAGTCTGAGGAATAGAGTAGACCCAGAGACATGGAAGTAAGGAACAGACTGACAACCCTTAGAAGTGGAGATGGTGGGGGGAGGGAAGAGATAAACCACAGAACGTATATGCATGTAGGCATAACCAATGGACATGGACAACAAAGCCGAGGACGTGGTGGGGGGAATGGAGAAGAGGGTGTCAATGGGGAAAAAAAGGAGAAACATCTATAACAAAAATAAAATTAAAAATAAATAAATACAATAAATAAATAAAAATAATAAAATAAAATAAAATGGAACTCTCGGAAAAAAAACAAAAACAAAAAAAACACTCATCAGCACCCGATTAGTATTCTCCAGAAAAACAAAACCAATAGGATTTATATTTTATATAGAACACACATAATATATAAACTGTATACTTATATTAAAATAATGCTGTGGACAAATTCAATCATCATGAGTGATTTAAATGTTTTTCTATTTGTTTTACACTTTGGGCTTTTTAATATTTTTATGCTCTCCCTTCATTTCTGTACTTAGTATATTACTGTTATAATTATAAATAACTAATTTTATTAAAAACATATCATTAAAAATAAATCAGCTGTAAACAAAAGTAGATTAGAAGGAAATTTAACAATGACAAATATCATAATCATTTACCAAATATAAAGTAACATTCTCAAAACCTACTTTAATGTGTTCTAATACATTTTTTTTTTTTCAGAAACAGTTGAAAGGGCTAAGACCTTTGGAAGCCAATGACCTTTAAAAATGATGGAAAGTAGCGTTTCTTTAAAAAATGAAATTGTCTAATATCATCTACCATTTCTTCTCATCTTCTGCCTGGGTGCTTTTTTTTCTCAGAGAGCATAAGAAAATTTGCAGAGTAAAAACAAACTAGATGAAGGGAAATCAGACTCTAAAAGGCAGAGATAGAAATGAGTTGAAATAAATGTAACAGAAGGTGAACTGTAACTGAACAGGGCAGTGGATAAAGTGTGCTTATCTTGCCAAGGATTATGTTCTAAAAGTTATAGTAGACAATGATAAAACTTGGAGAAATTTAAAAAGATGATGAGCATCAGTGTAATTTTCTTTGTAACATTATAAAAATATGATTGTGTACTTGAATTGGAAGTGAATGAGGGACGACTCAAAGCATATGATTAATTATGCTTGGCTATTTTACACTGTGGCTAATTCAGATGGCATTCTCTCAGGGAGAGAGGAAGAAACTGATTTATTCAGTGGAATCCTGTTCTCATTAAAAGAAAGGCCTGGGCACCACCAACCAGCACTTGCAAAGTCACAGCCCTGCTGTTCTCCCCAGAACCCAGGAAGCAGAAGAGCAAACTAAGGATGTTTCCAAATGAGCATTAAAAGTCCTTCGTGTTGGAGGAAGGTGTATTAAAAGTAAAGGATGGCAACAAGATATTGCCATTTGGCCAAATAAGTTTTTAAGAATAACTATAAAAGCTGTCCTGGTGTGTCTAAACAATATAAAATCAGTCATTGGTTTGTTTTTTATTTGAACTTTGACTTATTTTTAATTAAAATTTTTTAAAGCTGAGAACAAATGGGAACCAAACAAAGAGTTAAAATTTTATACTAGACTGCTAACAGTTTCTGTGTTCTTCTGAGTTTAAGTTTGAGAAAAGAACAATGGATAAACCATTATAACATTTTGTTTTAAAGCAGTGTGGTTCCATTAGTCTACAAATATGTTTTGTTAATAATGTTAACTGGTTCCAGCAAAGCTTTCCTTGTTATAGGTCTCGTTTCATATTTGCCTTCAATAAAGTTTCTGCCAAATGTTCGCAGTGATGGAAAAGATATGTGAAGTTCTTAGTAGCTAGGATGTGCTTACGAATGTAGGTTAAGAAAAATTATGAAGTTAATTATTTGTGGTAGGTTAATGTAACTTGATCCATTTTTCCTAAGGATGCATTTAGATGCCAAAAGAAACAATCCGCTTGCTCCAGGCCACACAAGTCAGTAGCTGTGGGGTGGTACTTGAGAGGGATTAAAATTCACAACTTCTGACACCTAGCCTGCTAGGCCACACCAGTTTCAAACTGTCCCCAATAGATCAACTTTCTTCTTTCTGAAAACATGTGTTTCCTAATGCTGTTGCTGCTGAAAGATATGTCTGTTCATGTGGCTAATCTTCATTGCTTAGAAAGGAATAATAAGAAACGATCACTCATTTTCAAGTTCAAGGCCTCCTCAAAAATTTAAAGGGATACTTCAAGTTTCTAAAAACTGCAAACTTGATTTTCCCTTTTCTTATTTCTTAACACATGGGGTCTATCTGGCTTTTTATGTTTCTGTTTTTATTGTTTTTAGACCACCGAAATTTTATTACATAATCAATGTTCTTGAAAGTGAGGAAATTGAATGTATTTTCAGGATTGTAGACAAGTAGACTCGTATAAATTATATTGATAACACATTAAAGAGAAAGCCGAACTGTGCTGATTCTCAGGGAAAAATCTTGTCTATAACTTTAGCACTTTAGCTGTAGCAATAAATCAGCTGAGATAGAAAATTTACAATGTTCTTTGAGGAAGGTGAAATTTATTATTAGCTTTTATATAATCCATTATTTTCACAAAGTGCTATAAAATAATTTTACAAGTTATTCTTTTCACCCTTCCTGTGTTGTGGTAAATGATATAATTTTTCTTGTTTACAAGTAAAAAATAAAAAAAACCACCTGAGGTCAAAGCAAAATTTTGTAACTTATACAAGGTTAAAAGATACACCTATGAGCATTAGCTAGAACTGAAAAAAATAATACTGCTTTATAACAACTATTTCTACTTTCCTACTCTTTTAAACATCACAATTTAATTCAGATATTTTTGTAACTGTGCTGCCCAATCATGTGACCTTTTATGCATTCTGTTCATTGTGCACCAGACACAGTTTTACATGGCAATTTATTTAATCTTCAAAACAATCCTATAAGGAAGATTTATTTCACATTTTACAGACTGAGGCACAGAGAAGTTAAGTGACATTTTTATACCCAACAAAGAATACAGAGTGGCAGATCTCAAAGGCTGGACCCCGGCCTGCAGCACCAGCATCCCCTGGGCATTCATTGGAAATGCAAATCCTCAGGCCCCACTCCAGACCATGGAGTGAGCAACTCAGGACAGGGCCCAGCAATACGAGCGTAACAGGTGGTTCTGACGCAGGCCGTAGCCTGAGAACCAGTGCCAGAGAACACAGATTCTAGAGGTAGGCTGCATGGGTTTCAGTGATGAACTTTTCAGTTATGAGACGTGTGACTTCAAGTCATTGGTCTCTCAAGGCCTGCGTTGGGTTTTCTCTACAGTGTGAGTGATAGTAATTGTTCCTCTTTGATGAACTTATCAAGAGCACTAAAGTGGACTTTAGGCAGCTAGTATTTCTTATGTGAATACCTAATCCAAAACTCAATTTTATTATCCATAGGATCAGAATTATGATAGGAAAATTCACTAATATAATATACTAAAGCATTCTATATGGTATTCCATGGTAAAGAGTATCTGAGATCTCATGTGATTATTGTTATTGTTGCTATTGGCATTACAATTTTTAATCATTACCATTGCCAGTCATGAACTTACTCGTAGAAGACTACGGTTATTGTTTTACCTTTGACTTCATACTCAAAAATTTGCTTCCACCCTCCTTTTGACAGGACTTCTGTCCACTGTCTTCTTCTGTGTGCCTGTCTTTCTTAAGCCAGCTGCTGGTCCACCTGTTCTTAATGACTAAAAGCATTAGCCATGTGGACAGCTTCTCAGCTCTGCAGCCCGCCTGACCCTCACTTATTTCTGTAAGAAGAGAATATTGTGTCGAGCTTTGTAGCTTGAGTATGAATTGAGTCCACCAGAGTTTTTCTAATAGAAACTGTCTATCCTCTGATTCAAAAACAGACAAACAAGTGAACAAAACACTGTTCTCCTTCATCAGAATATGTTTCAAATCTCAGCAATAACTTTTAAAAATTAAGCAAGTAGGAAAACTAATATAGAAAGAATACGGACATAGAAAGCCCTCCCTTTTACATATATATAACTTTTGTGTACCCAAAATATAGATTGCTGTCAGCAAGTATTACTTTCCTGTTGACATTATTGTGTTCTCTCTTTAAGCACTAAGACAAAATAAAACTTGTTTATTTGTATTCTTCAGGGAACATTAAGCGTAATAATATGAGGAATATATATATCTTTACTTGAAAAGTCTCTCTATTACCATTTGATTCTTCAGGAGGGCAAAAGTTAAGAACATAATTTCAGTTAGAAATGGCAATCTGAGATGGTGAGTTTTAAAATCCAAAGTGAGGTTATTGTTTTTGTATCATGCAACAGTGTTAAATATAATTTTGAATGGTATTCATAGCAATTTTTCCTAATATTTCAAAGGGGATGATCAGATTGTTTAATGAGAGAAACACAGTAAAAGCCAAGTTGAAACTCAATAAGTCTATTGATTCAGAAAAAAGGAAAAAAATTAAAGTGTCTAAGCAGGTTGGGGTCATGGGTAGGGAGAGTTGATCATTGTGTCAGGTCCTGTGTGGGCCATGGGCTGGCTGTCCGGTCTGGTTTCTGAGGCTGTGGTCCACAGGCTTGTCCACCGTCAGGGGCCTGGAGCTGACACACACTTCCCCCCGCTGCTTCCCAGAGGCAGCGCTCTCCCCGGTCAGCGCCTGTTTCTAGAAGGTCCAGCGCACGTTCCTTGGGGCTCTTTCCGTTTGCTACGGGTTCTGACAATCTGGAGAGCAAGGGCTTTGAAAAGAAAGTTTGGTGGGGGGTGACAAGATAATTTTAATGAAAGTTTTTCCAAAAAAGAGGATGTGTGTGCAAATAAAATAAAAAGAACCAAGCCCTCTGAAAATGAGCAATATGAAACGCAAGGTCAGAGCAGTACCGAAAAGTTGTCTGTTCTTGCGGTTGTTTTTTTAATGCTGAGAAGATAAACATGCCAGTGGCTTGTGTTGACTTGTCTTTTTTTTCTTAGGGGTTTTCATGTGTCTTTTTATTGACTTTATTGGGGTGACATTGATTATAAAGTTATATGGGTTTCAGGTGTACGAGTCTATAATACCTCATCTGTATTGTACTGTGACCCCGAGTGGAGTCTACTTCTGCCAGCATTCATCACCCCTGCCCCTCTTCTACCTCCTCCCCGCTGCTGCCCCCTGGTGATCACTACCAAGTTTTAAAACAGTGGCTGCAGTTCCATAAGATGAGACTTCAAGTGGGGAAGTTAGAAAACCTTCCTGAGCTTGGCCTTTTCTGGTCCTCAGTGTCCCTGGTCCAAATGCTCTTTAAGACGCTGTAGATTTCTAGATTTATGTTCAAGAAGAAGTGGAAGAGGAGGAAGGGTGAGGAGGAGGAAATTAGAAGGAAGCAAAAATGACCCAAAATATAAAGAAAAATTGTCAAATAAGTCCGTTTGAATTTATTATTATATCAGTTATATTATTAATTTTGGCTATGTTGACAAATAAAAATAAATTATTTTAATTATAATTTTTACTTAAAACTTAAAGGAAAAAATTCTCAATAGTTTATATAATTTAGCTAAATGCCACACACTTACGTTTGTATTGACAGAGCACACAAAATTAAACGACATTTAAACTAAAATCCTGTCTTGTACAAATAATACAGGGTCTTTGAACTTTGCCTTGTTTCCTGTGTCAAGGAATTTTAGTCTATTACTACTTAGTAGAAAGTGGAAAATAAGCATATCATATGCCAGACTTTTAAGTATCCATGTGTGTTTGCAATGAGACAAAGTGTGGGTTATGTGGAATCATATTTCTCAGTTTTCCAACGTGAGAACACCTTAAAATGATTTCTTTTAGAATAGCTTTGATCTTTTACCTGATCCACATTTATGTTTACTCTTTTTCTCCTTGTCCACACTCTGTGTATGGTCTGTCCTGTTTAAAGTAACCGTGGAGCAGACGAAGAGTTCAAATATTGTTAGCAGAATGAGGGAAATATTTTTACAACTTGGCAATAAAAAGAGGTTTTAAAGTAAACATGTAAATCTGGGAGATCTTTTATCGAATTAATGTTCTCTGACAGTCAATGTAAAAATCTTAAACCACATGTCTCTGGTTTGAAATAAATTCTGGCTTTATTGTTTATTACAAAATTATCATCATCAATTAGTTATGTGTTCAGCAATAAAAGTGATTGTTTTCCTTATCTAAGCAAGTAATTTATTAGGCCAAAAATTGATCTATTATCATCGGGGGGTAAACTTCTAACACTCAAGTAATTTCTGTAAGGGTTGTGAGCGAAAATATTTTGATTTTTTTAAAAATTCCAACTCCTTGAGCATTGCCCATGTTACTTTTCTCTGTCAGCCTCACTTGCCTTATGTGTTAATTGAAAATGGAAATGTTTGTGAATACCTAACAGAGAAGTACAAAAGATAAAGTAATAAAGGAGCCTTAAATGGCTGTAGGAATGCAGTTTTCACTCTGCTGCCCATTTCTGCATTCTAGCTATTCATTTTTTAATGCAAATAATTTTTTTAAAATCTGACCCTGTTTTCTTTAAGCCAGTATATCCCAAATATTATGTCAACATGTAAGTAATATAAAATTATTGTTTTTTATTTTATTTTTATTGTTTACACTATTACGATGTCCCCAAACTCCTCTTTGCCCACTTTCCCCCTGCCCACAAGCCCCCTTTGCTCTGGCCATCACCACACTGTTGTCTGTGTCAATGGATTATGCATATATGTTCTTTGGCTAATACCTTCACCTCCTCTCATCCAGTCCCACCCTACTCTCTTCCCTCTGATAGCTGTCAGTTTGTTCCATGTATCCATGTCTCTGTTTCTATTTTGTTCATACGTTTATTTTGTTTATGAAATTCCACATATAAGTGAGATCATATGGTATTTGTTTTTCATCAACTGCCTTATTTCACTTAGTATAATAATGTCCAGGTTTATCCATGTTGTTACAGAAGGTAAGAGTTTCTATTTTATGGCTTTGTAGTTCTTCATTGTGTAAATGTAGCACAGCTTTTGTATCCACTCATCTACTGATGGGCATTTGGGCTGTTTCCTGATCTTGACTATTATAAATAGGGCTGCTGTGAAATAGGGGTGCATAGATTCTTTCTGATTGGTGTTTCAGGATTCTTAGGATATATTCCTAGAAGTGGGATCACTAAGTCAAAAGGCAGTTCCATTTTTAATTTCTTTTTTTTTTTTTTTTTTTTTGGTATGTGCCCCTAGCGGGAACTGAACCTGGGATTCTCTGGCCCGCAGGCTGATGCTCCAACTGCTGAGCCAAACTGGCCAGGGTGGCAGTTCCATCTTTAATTTTTTTGAGGAAACTTTATATTGTTTTCCACAATAAATACACCAGTCTGCATTCCCACCTACAGTACACTAGGGTTCCCTTTTCTCCATATTCTCACCAATACTTGTTTGACTTATTGATGGTAACCATTCTGGCAGGTATGAAGTGATAACTCATTGTGATTTTAATTTGTATTTTTCTGATGATAGTGAAGTTGAGCATTTTTCAAATGTCTATTGGCCATCTATATGTCCTCTTTGGAGAAGTGTCTATTTAGGTTCTTCGCCAATCTTTTAATTAGGCTGTTTGTCTTCCTAGTGTTGAGTTGTATGAGTCCTTTATATATTTTGGAAATTAACCCCTATTCAGATTATCATTGGCAAATATGTGCTCCCATACAGTATTTATTCATTCTTAAGTATGTTCACTGCCTATACCTTAATGGAAACCTTATATTTATAGAACAATAGACAGATTTTTTCCCCCATTAGTCTTATTTATAAAATCTAAGTTGGAAGAGAGCCCTCAATAAATATAATTCATGTAGATGAATGCTTTTCAAGTGGAAACTGAAGTGCTAAAAATATGCTAAATGTGTGAAAACAGCACAGTTGTAGCAAACTCTATTCTGATTATTCTTGATAGTTATATTCTATAAAATCACCATGAATACTGAATTGCTGTTCCTAGGAGAAATGCAAGTTATGTTTTTTCAGGTATCTGGTCACAAAATTTTCCATCAATTAATCAATACATAACATTTCTTATGATACCTTATTTCATATATATTATTGATTAATTAACATTAAACTCACAGCCAACAACACTATAATGCATACCTGAATGAAATTTTTCTAGCACATATATTTTCTCTGTAAAGCACATTATCACCTTCTTGTGCTTAGAAACAATAGACAAACACTTTTGCACTGTACTTTAGAGCCTTTTAAATAGCCAAGTCATAAACATAAAGCATAAAAATGTGAAAACTGTAGCACTAAATAGATTGCAAAAAGGATGTTTATTTACATTATGAGATCTGAAATAAGAAGGCAAAATTCTCCTTGTTTGACTTCCACAGAGAATGTGCACCTTGGGTGACATTGTTTTGCCATTCTGTGCATGCTGCAAGTGGCCAGAAAAAGAGCCATAGGTTTTGACTTTAGCATCACAAATAAATTTTAGTTAGTAGCTGAATTTACAATAAAAGAACCCATAAATAATGAGGATTGATGTTGTTTGCTATTTGCTATTTGTCCATACTCTCATTGTATTCAAGACTTACAGAACAGTTGTGTTTTCCCTTCATGACATGCTTTCAGTTTATTTATCTTTTAAAACTTCAAGAAAATGTATCATTCTATCTCTGTCATGTTACTACTCAAGTATATTGTTTTGTATTATTATGCTTATTATTTTATGAATATTGAAGAAATGCAAATGGTAAATAATTAAACTAAATGATTTCTAAACAATATGCAAGTGTATTTAGAGAGCAGAAATATTAGGGCAATTCATTTAGGTAGAATTATGACTCTGTTTAATGATTTGCATTAAATTTTAACATTTTCTCATAAGTTAAGTATAATATTCTAATAGAATGCCATACATTTCTGTGAATTGATAGAAAATAAACAAAAAAGTGTCTAAAAGAGACATCTCTTATGCACATTAAAATGGCTTATCTAGAGGAGAAAATAAATATCATTGATAGAGCCATAATTTTGATAAAGTGAATTGAATGCCTGCATTATACTTCTTTGTAATATAGTTTTCTGCATTTTTTAAGATTAAACAGTGACTTAGTATGGTAACCAGTGAGGAGATATAGGTATCAAAACCAAGAAAACTTAAGAACTGAAACCAATAATCATACATAATTTTCCCCAAGCCACTCTTCCCAAGATAAACACCAAATGAGAGGAAATGAGAGGATTGTCATTTCTCCTGTTTCTATCAGATATGCTTCCATTTCATCAGCTTGACATGTGTGTGAAGATGTGTGTGTGTGTGTGTGTGTGTGTATGTATTATTTTTTATGTGCCCCTAGTGGGAACTGAACCTGGGGCTCTCTGGTCCGCAGGCCGACGCTCCAACCGCTGAGCCAGACCGGACAGGGCCACATTTATATTTTTTGAAATTATCTTAACATCCTGTTCAGTATGTTACCAGAGGGATGAGTGGGCCAGATTCCTGCAACACGAGTGGACATGGAGTTCTTGAGGTACCTCTGAAATAAGCATTTTCGGAAGCCCCCACAGGAGAATGAATAGTCTTTATTAATGTGGAGTTATACTCCTAGGGGTGTAACGTCTCAGTTCCCTTAACCCAGTCCTGGAAAGGGGCAGCTGCGGGTTTAGTAAGGCTGGAAACGGCAGGGCCAGTGTCCAGAGCTTTCTCTCCATGTTGTAGCCGGGTCCGTTCAGCATCAGTCTAGATTCAGTTCATTAATCCATTGTGTGGAGTCCACATGGCCATCAGCCTTGCTGGCAAATGCAGGGAGTGTTCCCCCTGCAACAGGAGCGGGGAGAGAGAGAGAGAGAGAGAGAGAGAGAGAGAGAGAGAGAGAGAGAAGAGATTCCTTTAAGAGATTCAATATTTAGGTTTCCGGCACTTGCAGTGGCCATGTCTGTTCTGGCCACAGACTTGCTCCCAGGTGTGACAGGCAGGCAGGCACATCCTGGACCTTACCGGGCGAGCATCTAGACTGCCTTTGCCCAGTCTCTTCTTCCCCCATCAATTAGCGGGAAATAAACCCGGACAGTGTTAAACTGCCAGTCTCCCCTTCACTCCTTTTTTAGTTAAATACTAAGAAGGCTATTGAAACAGCATCAAGTAGGCATTTTACTAATGATGAAACCAAAACTTAGAGTGCTTATAACTTGTTTAAGATCAATAGCTTGTAACCAGTTTCATTAAAATTGAAGTTCTAGTTTGAATGCCTCCAAAATCCATCATTTTCCCACTACACAAGGTTTAATATATAAGCAACCAAAACTCTTACTATGGATATGTTGTGAAACAATTCTTGGGAAAGCAACATCAATTCTATATACTTCTTACTCTGGAGGTTCATATTCTTCAAAAATCACTGACAGCTTCTAAAATCAAGAAGACATAACAGAAAAAAAGAATAATCCATCAACATCAGAACTGTAGGTTTCTAAACCATGGCATCCTCATGATAGAGGAAACTGGATTTCCCTCTACAACTATATGTTCCTTCAGTTTTCATAGACTGTGGCTTGG
Source organism: Molossus molossus (assembly GCF_014108415.1). NCBI lineage: Eukaryota > Metazoa > Chordata > Mammalia > Chiroptera > Molossidae > Molossus > Molossus molossus. The sequence continues at coordinate 92,022,755 of NW_023425388.1, read as the reverse complement.
AAAATGTGCATCTATATTCACGTTAATTAAGTGATAATGGAATTTGTGAGAGCACCAAGGCTTCTCCTATAAAAAGTGAGGTTTGGGATTCTTCTCTCTCTTGAATGCTAGGAGCTTCAAATGAATTATTTTAAGTAAGATTACCTTTCAAAACACAACTAACTCATTTATAAATGTGTACCTAACTCATTTATAACTGTGCTTACTCCAATAAAATTTCTTCTTCAACCTCAAATGTTTTTCAGTAATATATTAAAACCTTCAATCTTTCCCACAATTAATAGTTGACAGGATATAATAAATAGTCTGTGTAATTTTATGTAGAGCTCTTCACATATGGTCTAGGTATTGTGACTCTGCATCATGAAAAAATCTTGATTTCTTTTATTCATGAAATAAATATCTACTGAGGGCATTTAGAAAGAAGTGAACTTTTCTAGGAACTGATACTATAATAGCGAGTAAAGCAAAATCTCTTCTTCAGTTCAAAGAAACAGAAGGGTGAAAGGATTGAGCCAAGAAAAACTCATGGACACAAACAACAGTATGGGGATTGCCAGAGGGAAGCTGGTGGGGAAGGAAGTTGAGGGTAAAGGGGCTTAAGTAGCAAAAGAGGGAGACTTGACTTGGGGTGGTAAACACACAATACAATATACAGATATGTACTGTAGAATTGTATTCCTGAAACCTAGATATTTTATTAACCAATAAATGCAATTAAAAAACAACAATAACAAGAGGCAATACCATGCATATTCTATGTGACCAAGTTTTGGAAGGTTGAAGAGGAGGAATCTGAGCTGGAGCCCCAGGGTAAGCAGTGGTCAGTGAGCATAGAACTGGGGAGACAAAGCAGAGGAAGAAACTCTGAAAGAGGCTGCAAGATAACAGAGCACACTCAAGCATCGACAAAAGGCAGTGCCTACATTTTTAAAATAGATGCTCTAAAGGATATGCATCTCTATGTTCTCAAATTGTACAGGTCATTTCTACTTCAGAACATATTCTCACTGAAGTATCCATGTCACAGAATACCATCCATAAAAATATGTCATATCAGCCTTTTAAATCATAAGTGATGGTATGAAAATGTTGATAACACCTTCCCTTCCTTCCTTCCTTCTTTCCTTCCTTCCTTCCTTCCTTCCTTCCTTCCTTCCTTCCTTCCTTCCTTCCTTCCTTCCTTCCTTCCTTCCTTCTCAAATGGGATGTGTATAGAGCATTGCACTGTTCAGAGTGAGGATGTCTCTGCAGGGTGCTTAAATTATTGATGGAACCTGTCACTAGAAGATTCTTTAAACTGGATACATTTTGATTGAGTAGGAAAGAATGTTTAAATGGATGCCTAGCTGTGAAGAGAATGGTTTTGCAAATTTCTCCACACTGCTCCTAATTAAAGTTCGGATAATACAGTATTGTGAGATAACTTGTTCTCTTCTATTTTTAATATGGCAATTTAACATGTACATATAAATTAAAGGCACAGGAGTCAAAAGCAGCAAAGATTGATAATAGCCCTCCCCTTACCTCTTAGATGTTATTTGTGGAAGAAAATATGAAAAAGGTTTGATTGAAAGAGAAAATTTTACCAGGCTTTTTCTATTCAGGAGAAAGATTTATGATTCTAATCTGAATAGCCCTCTCAGGAAGTCTAGGTTCCCACAGAACACAGGAAATGATGTATTTTTCTATAGCACTAAAGGACACATTATGTATTAAAGAGGATATCTGAAAATCAGGCTGTTTTGACGGTATCCAGCTGCAGTGTTAACTTAAATAGATCACAGCAACTTTTATACTTTCCAAAGTGATATTATAGATCAATTTAACAATTTTCAACAAGTATATCCCTTTTAAGATGTCATCTTATAAAGCTCATGATTAATTACCTGGCTATCCATGTAAAATAGCATTACCTATCCCATCCTCCACCTCCTCACGACACAAGCACGTTGGAGCAATCAAAACCTCAGAGGCCCCTGCTATCTGCCTGCTGCTGTCTTGCTAATTTTCATATCTTGGAAATAGTTTAATACCAAGGTTTACATTTTCTCTGAAAACTATTTTTTTTTCACCAGATGAACGCAAAGAATGATGATGATGATGATATGATGATGGTGATGATGATAAACACATACTCTAATTCAGAATTTTAAAATGGAATGATTGCAGGCACATTTAATAAAGTAATAAGATTCAAAGTCCAAGCAGAATGTAACTCTATAAAAAACCCTTTATGTTTTTGAATATGTTTTTACCCAACACTACAATGGGTATTTCATGCATTGAAAATTCTTTATTATATGGTCATACTAAATGACTAGATTTGACATTTAAAATCTTTTAAAAATTAAATTGGCATGAAAATTGAAAGGACAACACAGAAGTAAATCTGCAGTACAAAACTCTAATTGAGAACTGCATGGAATTGCTAGAGTTGTTCTAGGCCACTGAAAACATGATGCTTCTAAATAAACTATTCTTACTTATGCATTTTAAGATATGTTACTGTAGGGATAGCACGCCCTGGAGAGCTTTTATTCCATAGGTTTATAGTTCGAACTCCAAACCACCCATTTTAATGGGAAAAATGATCCCAGTACATCCTCTTTGTTGTCATAATATGATACCCTAGTGTTTTCTTGCTCTCTTTCTTCAAAAATTTCCTGAACTATATTTTTAGTGACTCTTTATTTTCCCATTTATGAAAATTTCCTATGTATTAGCTAGTAGGTTTTAAAACACTTTTCTTTGTAAAAATCTTTTCCACAGTGATTCTTTATCAGACCCCCCACCCCTTGGAGGGCAAATGTAGTTTCAATGGGGTGTTTAACTCTCTTACTTCTCCCAGCACAGCTGGGAGACTGGCTTCGGCTGCCTTGCCAGGGAAGGTTCAGAGGTTTGTCCCAAACATATTTTACTTCTTGACAAAGATCTTTGCTTTTACAAGCTTCATGATGGGTTTATACTTTTTACAAGATGCCTTTCTAAAAACATGTATAATTCCCCAACAGTCTTTTAAAATAGAGTCAAAATACTTTTCTTTTGGAGGAGTTTTACCCCAATGGCTAGTATGTTATATATATATTTCCTGCTTTACTTTTCATTTTAAAAAGATTTATTCTTAATCCTAGGCATATTGGGACGTTTTTCAGCCAGGGTATCAAGTGTGCTGGGCCTCAGTGGCAGACTGGCAGGCTGCATCGTGCAGAAGGGTAGTTGCAAGCAGGTCTCTGCCCTGTAGGTGGTGAGGGCCCCAAGAAGCTGGACTCATCCAGGTGGGAAATCAACCTGTCAGGACGAGTCATGGAAACATGATTAGTTTACTAACTTCATTAAATGGAAACGTTTTCAGCACAGTGTTCCTTCGCTCTCCGTGTCTGGCGAACAATCCAGGGTTTCATGGGCTGAGCAGAAAGCCATGTGTCCACCCAGCAGGAGGGCATTCCAGAAGGCTTGTGGCTTCCTCTGCCTTGTGATCTTGTGGACTCCGTGTGCAAAGCCCTATTTTTGTGACTCCTTCTCCCCTCCCGTTCTCAACATCCCACAGCCGCAGATACACAAATTAAGAATGAAGTGAAAGCAAGGTTGCTCGACTCTTTCAGGTCATGATAAATCTTATTAGAGAGTTGTATATACAAATGACCAGCTTCTCAGGTAGAGAGTCTCTAACAACTAAGCCCATTGCCGCAAAGGTTTCCCTAATTTCCCAGAAGAAATGCTCTCAAATGGGTGCAAGTTAGCTTTTAAAGAGAAGATAGGTATCATTACCCCCCGTGCCTCACGCTGGGGGAGGGTGCGGCGGAGCTCCTGTTTAGGAGAGGAAGGACATCCTTAGCTGCGTTCTTCGTACGCGTCTGACTTCCTTGGTGGTAAACTGTGGGAAATTCGAACCAAATGTGTGCATGGCGGGGGCTTTTTCTAGGTTTTTAAATAACAGACTACGTATCATTTAAATTCTTGGAAGGGCCTTTTATTTTTTATTTAAAATTGTTTTTGCAAGTGAATAGCTATGTCAAACGTTCTACACTCTGTTTTCTTAGAGATTTTTATTAATGCAAGCATACATACACAAAACCTCATTCAGGTAGGAAGAAATATGTTCTCTTGTTCTAAGTAATGAGTTTTAAAGAAAGAGTCCTTTCTTATTAATGAAATTTACACAATCTGTTTACCATTCTAGAAAAAAGTTAGAGAAAAGTCAGTAACAAGCACTCTCTACACTTTAATATTTATAGTTATTGAATAAATTATATTCATATACCTCATGCTGTCCATGGCTAATTAATTTTTAGACTTTCTTTTTGTGTATATCTGCCTTTTGGTTACTGACTTAGACATTTGTTCAATAAATGTTCAAAATAAATGGAACTAAAATTTTAAAGACATTACTCAATTTGTTTAGTGAAGTGAGCTAGTGTGTAAGCTAATTTTTAATGTAAGACAAACTAATTGACTTTTTTTTAAACAACGAATTATTCCTTAATAAGGCCATCTGTTGCAGTACTGAATCCTGCATTACTTATCTGACACGATCCCAAAGTAAGGGTAGAGTGAATAAGTTATATATTTAACTACCAGTCTCTCTGCTGAATTGTTAGTTACAGTCTTCTTTGCTAAGTAGCCAATGATTATCAAAGAAAGATAAAAATAAATAATATATAAGCCCTTGGTACTTGTAAACTGCAGTGGGAAATGCCACTTTAGACTAAATATATGAAAAGAGAGATTTACATCAATAACAAAAATAATCTTTATTAAACTCACTAAACCATAATACTGACAGTGTTTTATTACTACCCTATGACAGGAACTGTGTTTTATTCATTCCACTTATAAAATCAGAACAAATATATAAAATTACTGACTGTAGTGTTTCAACATTCCTTGTTGTGTACACGTGAATGTATTTGTAGGTTTGTGTGTGTGTGTGTGTGTGTGTGTGTGTGTGTGAAATGGGAAGCCCAGAGTAAAATATTACTTCAAATCAGCTAGATACAGCACTGATGTAATGGCATTTATTTCCCCAAAATATGAATAGATTTATTTAGTAATGTTCATATTTCATAATGACTTTTAAATAATACGTCATAGAAACTATGCTATTTCAGATAGGAAACTTGATCAACTTTTAAACAGGACTTAAGAAATAAGTGGTTATAATTGTCTGTCCACAATTCTGTGATGCTGGAATAGAAATAACATCTCGATGTTAATAGTAATCAATAAAAAGGCTCCAGACAATTTCAAAAAAAAGGGCTGGCATTGGGAAGGGTCGTATTGTCCAAGTCTCCTCACTGTTGTACAGCTTATACAAATCCAAGCACTTGAGTAGTGACAAGTGATGTTTCCATCCTCCTGGGTCAGTACTGAGTAGTGTATTCTAAAAGGGATGATTGCTTTTCAGAGAGTAAAGCCTTGTATGAATGAAGCAATGTAGCAATATTATCATAAGACATAAGGTTTTGATACACAGAGATGTCCTTGTTGTATTTATGCATGGTCCACTTCTGTACATAGCCATAAAATATATAAAGGACATATTACTAAGTAATAAGTATGCAAAATCATATGTATTACACAAAACATAGTAACAGTTTTATCTTCAGTTTTACCATTTAACTATGAATAGATTGGATTTTGTATTATTTTCTCTGAAGTGGAAACAGCTGTATCTTGTCACATAATCATGGTTCTTGTGATTAGATTTATGTATTTTACTTAGAAGATTAGCTCATGATAATAATAAATGAATAATAGATAGTATTTACTAAATAACCACCATGGTATTCACATGCCTGTGAACATTCTTTCAAGCAGTCTTTCACTTGGCACACTATCATTGAACAACTACCATGACTAGACATAAGCTAGGATCACATAAAATGATAAGTAAATATAGACGCTATTTTGGCTTATCTGGCATTTTCAATCTTTGAGGAAAAAACCCACATTATTTAAATACTGATTTAATCAGAATTGTGTTGATTGCTCAAATAACCTATCCTCTCAGTAGTGGTATTCAAGCTGATATACCACAAAAATTTACTGAACTCTTACTATATGCCATATACTCTAATGTGAGCTGAGGAAATAGCAGTAGATATAGATATTTATCTTCCGATATAGAAGTTATCTACTTTACTTTTGTTGATTACTCATAAGACATAAACACTTTTTCTTGGCAGTAGATCTGTAAAATGTATAGGTCGTCTGCTGTGTACTTTTCATTTAAAAGTTTCTTTTCCTGCTTCTTATATCTTTCCCAAACCATCCCCTTCCTAAACAATGAGAAGGTGATGCTCCATTTATCCATCTCATGGGAACTGATAAATCATTATATGATAGATCACATTTTCATCTGATGCGTGCAATGCTCTCTCCCATGTTTTTATTTACTATGTCAGTATTTTTGAAAGATCCATTATCAATCATAAGAGCCAATACTGGGATTTAAACATAACAAGTGAATAAATCTGGAAAAATGAAGGGAGCTATTACAACACTGACCATCGGCAGGTGATAGGATGTCTTTTCTCTATACAGAGAAAACAGTCCTCTACACCTAAACTGAAATGTGTTATGACTTTTTAAATGCAGTGATACAAATCACTGTGAGCCACACTGATTCTTTTGGTCATGTTAACTGATACAAGAATAATAAGTGCCATTGAAAGGTTTGGACTTTAGTTCTTGAATTTAAGTTATATTAATCTTTGTATAAATACCAGTTTAACAGTTGACTGTGTCTGTACTTTACTTGGTATTGGAGAAATCAGGCAAGGGAATTATTGTAGATCCAATCAATGCACACACCTGCATGTAGTGCAGGTGTGAGGAACTTATTTTCCAATGAAGTAACAGGGCATGAAAAAGTTTTAACTAGTCATGAGGAATAATAGAAAATATTTATTGTTGATGCAGTAAAATCAACAGCAAAGCAAAAACAACAAAAAAGACTGAAGTAGTAACTAGCATCAGGTTTTCTGAAAGTTCAAGCCGTTGTTGAATCTTTATGACATTCTATGTGGATAGCTTTCTTTTCTTTTTTTTTTTTTAATCCTCACCCGAGGACATTTTTCCATTTTTTTTTGTTCAGATAGAGTGAGAGAGGGGAAGACAGAGAGAGAAAGAAACATTGAAGTGAAAGGGACACATTGAATGGCTGCCACCCGCACGGCCCAACCAAGGCCGGGGACAAATTGCAACCGAGGTACATGCTCTTAGCAGGAACCGAACCAGGGTCTCTCCAGTCCGCAGTCCAACACTCTAACCGTTGAACCAAACCGGCCAGGGTTATGTGGATAGGTTTCTAAAGCAGAGGAGAAACATACTATGGCATTGTTACTGACATTTATCCAGTGGGGCTGTTGAGGGGTTGGAACAGGCCTGAATGTGGGAAAGTAACAATGGTCCATATATGCCTCCACAGATCATGGATCTTCTCCAGTGAACTACCAGTATAGTTCTGGGAAAAGAAAAGCCCAGTTATATTCTCTCTTTGTAGGAAACGTCTGCATTAATCTTCAGGTTAAGGAATAAATAACCAACACTAAAATTATCAAGACCTTTTTTTAAATTGATTTCTTTAGAGAGAGAAGAAAGGAGAGAGAGAGATGGAAACATCGATGAGAGAGAAGATGGACTGGCCGCCTCCTGCATGGGCTTCACTGGGAATTGGGCCCACAGCCTGGGCATGTGTCCTGACCGGGAATCCAACTGGCGACCTCTTCGTGCATGGGTCGACGCCCTACCACTGAGCCACACGGGCAGGCATGGGCTCTTTTTAATCTAAATATGCATTTCCTAAAATACTAAAGCTAAGAAAGGGTGTATCTGAAATATAATTTGGAATTTGTTCAAATTATTCTGAAATATAAGTAGAAATTAGGATCCAACATAGGGTATGCTGGGATTGTTAGAAGAATATATCATTTTTACTCTTGACTCCGCCAGTGACTGACTTGAAGGTTGCTGACTGGCCCTGGCTGGTTTGACTAAGTGGTTAGCATGTTAGCCCAAAGTGTCCTGGGTTTGATTACCAGTCAAGGACACTGTGTTGCAGGTTCAATCCCCAGCCAGTCCAGCGCATGCAGGAGGCAATCAATGAATGTGTCTCTCTCTTTTTCCCCCTCCCTCCCATCCGCACTATCTAAAAATTAATGGAAAAATATCATCAGGTGAGGATTAACAGAGACAAAAGGATTGCTGAGTGGGTCATTTAGCCTCAGGGCAGCAATTCCTTGCTCTGGCCTGCCTAACTGGGATTTGACTGATAAATACATTTACATAGATATTGAAATAATGCAGAAAAAAAGCACAATATCTGAGCAACAAAATAGCTCAAACATTGTACATATTTTTCTCTATTTCTGACTCTTTTTAATACAAATCTCATTGTACAGCACAGGGAAACACAAAATGAAAGAAAATTTATAGTCTATACACATATGACACTTAAGTCCTCCTACAAACTTGAAAATTCTGTCTTCCCCTTATATTAAATATGCACTAGAATTGAAAAAAGATAATAATGATAATGAGCCAAATAGAGTAGATATGGTTTTCTTGATTTTATATTTAAAGATAAAATTGAAGCTCCTCAATTACAGGGTTTAAATTAAAAAACAAAATCCTAGGACTGTCTATGGACCATAATTCCACATCAGACATAACCGTGAGCTGTTAGTCATGTGCATTAATGGTGGGTTGACAAATACGGGACATTTGTTCTAGACACAAATGTCTACGTTTATACCACCATATTATAAAATGCTAAAATCATACATAATACTAGAATTTTATTAGCACCTGTTATTAACATTTAATTAATTACTTTTAATTTTATTAATTTAATATTTACATTAAAATGTTTACAGATGTTATTTATTACTGTTATTTTATTAATACATTAATGAAATTAATATATGGTGTAGAATTTTACACATACACACAATTAATAGAAATTGTATATCAAGGTGATTTTAAAATATGAAATAAGTCAATTTTGTATCCAAAGTGCATACTTGTTATCATAGGGATATATTGTGGATCATATACTATTTTCATTTTGTTTAATCCATACTCATTTTCTTTAATAAACTACATATTTGGGAAGTTCTATAAATGCAACATTTTGGAAAGTTTTTTAAAAGTCCAGGGAATGTGAAAGTAACTATTAATCAATGTGAAGCCTTTGGAAATGTATAATGAGACCAGTGATAAACTCAACCTAAACTATTCAGGAATATTTAGATTATATTGAAGAAAAGAAAAAAAACAAGTGAAATCAGTGAAAGTTTTATCTAGCATCAAGCTTTTCCCAAATATGAAACCTTAGTGACCATTTTATAGACAAGTTTCATGTTACCTATTTAAAAATCTTAGTAATGGTACCCCTGATTATTTTCTTAAAAAACAAACAAACAAACAAACAAAAAAAAAAACTTTCTGTTCTTTGTCAGTCAAATGATCTTTTAAAATAAAACTAGGTCGTATCACTTCCCTGGGCCCATCGCTTTGATTGCCCCCTTCAACACTGCATCCTTTACATTGAAGTAAAATTCAACTTCTTACCACAGCCTGGAAGGCCAGAAGTGAACTGCTCACTCCCTCTTCAGAACGTATTCCCTACCTCTGTTCAACTCACTCCCTTTATTCCAACCACCATTCTTCCCGTTTCTATTATCATAGATGTCAGAACAGTCACTTAAAACTGTAGATCATTTCCTGTCTCTCCACTCTCTGTTCAAAGGTTGACAGTTGTTAGGTCATTTTCTCTACTGAGAATATGCACCTCCAGATTTTCAAATACTTGTCCATCTCGCCATATTTAGAGCTCAGAACAAACATAATTCCTCAGAAAAAACTTTCTAGACTGCATTCATTTATTCTTTGCTTCTTAAATTAGCTCAATAAATATTGAAAGAACATGTGCCAAGCTTTTATATATATATATATATATATATATATACACACACATACACACACACACACACACACACATACACACACACAGATATATATATTTAATACATTTTTTATTGATTGATTTTAGAGAGAGAGAGGAAGGGAGAAAGAGAAACATAAAATTTTTGTTCCACTTATTTATGCATTCATTGGTTGATTCTTGTATGTGACCTGAATTTTTTATATATATTTTTTATATTTTTGATATCATTTTTTGCATCCACTGGAGCAAGAAAATGATCCACTAGTACCATATTCACAGCACCTGAGTCATAGAAATTAATTTTTTTAATGTTGCCTTGGTTTTAAACAAGAAAAACATCTATTGCTGCAGAAGAATTAAGTACAGAAACTAATAGCTAACATTTACTGAGTGCCAAGCACAGTTAGTTTCGTGCCTTTACATATATTAACAAGCAGAACAACCTTTCAGGTTTAGAACTCTTATTGTCCCCATTTCACAGATAGGAAAACTGAGACACACAATACTAAATGCCTTGCTAAAGGTCATGTGGAACACAGTGAGTAATGGTGAGGTCAGCAAAAGTGTGATATTTGCAAGGCTGGAGATGTTCTTGGGATGAACAAGTTAAGGGAAGGTGTAATGTCAGCTAAATAAGAGAGAGAATCTTCACCAGCTGGAGTAACTATAATATTCTGGGAATATATATTGTACAGGCCAGCAGGTTTATCAAACGTTCCCCTTCACAAACCCGAGAACAAAAGACAGGAATAAAAGAAGAGTGAATAAACTTATTTAATTTGGCATTATCATCATTTTTAGAAGTAGAAAATTTTCATAAAGATCTGTGAGGTCAACACCTATTTACAGATAGAGAAACTAAGGAAATTACCTCAGGTTACACAAATTGAGTCAATAGTTTAATCATGTCAGCCATTTCTTCTCTCCTTTCAAGGTTCTCCCTAAGTGAGACATTGACTTTAAGTTTTCCTTAGAAGAAGAAGAAATACAATACATTGTTCAACTTCTATTTTTTTCTCTGACAACTAAAAATGTGTCTGAATATGATAATATAACTTAGATTACTAGCCCGCTCCACAGAAGCCAACTTGGCAATAAAACACACCAGTATTTGTTTTTTTAATTAAAAAATAGCCCAAGATGTGCATCCTTCTTAACACGATGATTTACCAAGAGCTACAAAAGAATACAATTTAAAAATTGCCTTAAAGTTTGTGTATAATAGTTGCCATGAGAAAAAGCAGTTTCATACACAGTCAATGTTGATATATTCAGTCTAGGGTATATATGCATTCATCTTTTTAATATAATACTCTCTGTGAGCAGAACATCTTTTCTAAATGGATGTGTCATACCATTAGTCGGTAGGACATGAATGATTATAGCTTTAAACTGGTAATATGCCTTCCTGACACAAATATAGGACTATGATGCTGCATAATGTTGACATTTATAGCCAGTTTCATAGACTTTATCTGGAATCCTTGAGGAATACAGAGTGGACTTGTATCTATTTTAAAGCGCCTGTGTATGGACAAGCACAGCAACTATTAAGTGATGAAAAGTGTCACAGACTTCAGTGTTCCATTTACTGCGGGTTGCTCAGAGCCCAGGAAGCAGAGCCTTGAACCAGTCCTTCTATGCCCGTGGCAAATGGTGACTATAACCTAGCGATGTTCTTAGATGACAAACCCAGCTCAAGTTTTCTATAATTAGTCTAATAGTAAATTCTGTTTATGTAAGCCTGAACACTAGCAAATATATTATAGTAAAGACCACCATAATGGCTGTATAAGTGATATTGTCTTTCCTCAGTATTACAGGAAAACAAGATATTATGATTTAGAAAGGTGTCAGCATAATTAACATTTAAACTTCAAATGTGAAGTATGTTTATTTAACATAAGATTGATTGAAATGCTTTTAAATAGTTTTAAATGTGCTTTCGTCTTAGTAAAGAATTCTGAAGATAATTTCAACCTTTATTGATGGCAAGTATCAATTATGGCCATGTTAATTATGAATATAGAACCTATGATGTGACAATGTTCCAAGTCTTTATATCTTAGTACATATGGTCATCAGTACAGCCTTATGAAGCACCTCCTGTCGTGACCCCTGCTTTCCAGGCTAAGGGAGTGAAGCAGAGAGGTGAACTGACATGCTCCTAGTCACAGATGGAATGTGGGATTCACCTTCCATCGGTGACCACTGAGGTGTATAGAGATCAACTCTTCAATGTCTGAATTCCCTTTGTGTGCAGGATGGGGACTGAGAGAGAGAAGCTAGGGCTCGGTTCTGCCTTTTACTCTTTATTCCCACTGACAACCCGAAGTGCTAATTAAATGCCTATGGTCTGTGAAATTTTGTCTTAACATTGGTATTAAAAATGAACAGTTTCAGAGTTTACTTCTGAGAGTATTCTATGAAAAGGAAAGAAATGATAATATATGTAGCATATTAAATGAATCCATCCTTTATCATGGTATCCTGGAGCAGACAGGCTGGATGAGGCAAGTGTATTTGAGAGCCTTGAGCCAATATCAGATTTGTTAGATTTCCCTGCCTGAGATGGTATATGTGTGTGTGTGTGTGTGTGTGTATGGGTAGTGTGTGTGTGTGTGAGATATTTTTATTTATAGAACCTGATGTTAGAAATTAATTTTTAAAATTTTCTGAATCTTCTTCAATGACATAAGGTTAAATATGTGTGATCATGTTCATGAACTCATGTGAAGGGGGGACAATGAGAGCTGAGACTTACAGAGACACACACAGAGGGAAAAAAATGTGTAGGGAGGACACAAATCCATGGTTCTTCCCCCTTGCCATTCGGCCATTTTTCCTTTCCTTCCAGTCACATTTGATTACGGGAGTGGATCCCTTCACATTGAGTTTTAGTAAGTGGATTTCCTGGTGAGTGAAGCCATTGTGGTCAAGTTTAGCTTCAGGGTCAAAAGCGTCAGTGGGAACTCGCAGAAGGGCTCCTGTGGTGGAGCAGTCGTGTGTCTGGCCGTCACTGGGATTCATGCTCGGAAATCTCCCTTTCCTTTAATCAATAATGTCAAATGAACAAACTGTGAGGTGGCCATCAGCTCCTTGTTGGACAGTTCCTCTGTTGCTGTTCTCAGTGTCCATTTCTGTAGTGACCCCTCCCGCAGGTCGAGCAACCTGAGGACTCTAGAGGGGGAGGGAGGATGAGGAGGGACAAGAGACAGAGAAATGGAAACAAGACAGGGCTCTGATGAGTCTCCTTTATTCTGGGGAGATCCACACTATATATAGGGCAAGAAGCAGAAAAACAAGAACATTTGTTGCCAAGAGATAAGTTTGTGGTAACCACCCCGAAGCAATTTCAAGTAAATATCCCAGGTGGAACAAAAGATAAACAGAGCATAACTGGCTGAGTAAATGGTTACTTAAAGGAATGCAGAAACATTGTATGCAGAGCAGACTTTAACAAAATGGATGCCATGCAAAAAGTCTCCCACACTGTAGATTTTATTACCTATTTGTAATTACTCTAACCAGGCACTTCTCTCTGAGGTTTTATTATCTGTGTCTATAACTAAAAATTATATCTTCCCTCATAAATTTATCAAGGTAGTATATGTGATTTAATCAATTTCATTATAATTTTAAACAATCTTTTGAGAATTTCTGCTAAACTTGCTCTGACATATTCCTCACTTATTCTCTCTGATTGATCAACAAATGGAAATGATGTTGAAAGTGTGGTGTCAGCAGAGTTGTGTGTAGAGGAAAAAGTGTTTTTTCCCACGGTCCACATGGTTTAGAAGAACTGGATACAAACTTTCAAAAATACACTTGAACCCTGGCTGGTTTGGATCAGTGGGTAGCGTGTCTGCCTGCAGTCCAGAGAGACCCGGGTTCGGTTCCCACTAAGGGCATGTACCTCTTTTGCAGTTTGTCCCCAACCCTGGTTGGGTAGTGTGGGTGGCAGCCACTCAATGTGTACCTTTCACTCTGATGTTTCTCTCTCTCTCTCTCCCTCCCACTCTATCTGAACAAAAAATGGAAAAATGTCCTCCGGTGAGGATAAAAAAAAAAAATACACTTAAACATAATTCAATAGTAAGTTATAAAATAGGAACTGTGATAATTAAAGTGTTAATTAAAGTATTAATTTAAACCTTAGTAATTCCTTTACTTTTTGTTTCTTGGTACAGTTGAAGGAAAACAATATCATGTGTTTCATTAGCAGTAAGACTGTACCTTAATGCAAAGGAGGTTGAAGGCATATCTGGAAATAAAAACTACATCCACCTTTCGATTTTAAGCCCTGACTTCAAATCTTCAGCACTGCATGATGAATTTGTCTTCACGGTTACTGCGCGATGTACAGGTCAAATGAAAACTGCAGGGTAGTGGTTCTTGGGAAAAGGATTTGCAGACAGCTCCCCTCTCTTTCAGTGAAAGGGTGTATTTTGTAATTGAAATGAATTCAATTAAACATACAACCCTATATTGTTCGAGGCCCTGTAATGAGTATGTCTGTGATATGTCTTTAATTTTAATTTTAATTTATTTTTTTAATTGAATTCATTAGGATGACACTAGTTTGCAAAACATTTCAAGTGTATGGCTCAATAAAACATTATTTGCACACTGCATCATGCACCGCAGCCCCGAGCAGTCTCTTTCCATCCTCGTTTCCCCTGCCTTTGCCCACCTCTGCCTAGCCCCCAACCCCCTTGCCCTAATGTATTTTTAATGGGAGATTTATTTGCAGAAAGAGCTATGGATACCTAGAATCAACTGAGTTGAATGATGTGCAATGGGGTGTCTTCCCAGCCAGACTCCATAATCACTTGGATGACTGGCTTTGTGCTTTTTTTCCTATGCAGCCCTTATAGTTAGCATGATATATCACTTATCACTAGAATTTTCTAATTAATTAGTCAACTGGGATCCAAATCCAACTAAAGCATTTACTCAGTCTATGACCATGAGTAAGTCACTGAACCTCTTCCATCTCCAGTATCATAATTTATATGATATGAAGGTTGGTCTAGACTACTTCCCACTTCTTATATTCTTTAATTGCAGGATTTTATAGGTAAGATTATGTATCGGTAAGAGCTAATTCTAGAGGGTGCACAATTCAAGTGTATGTTTTCATTCTTAGTTTGTAACTTAGGAGGAAAAGAAGTCCACCCTACATGAGGTTCTGCAAAAAACTATTTGCAGGTTTTTTGTTTAATTTAGAAATGTTGTTTTAAAAGTATGTCTTGTGAAAAAAGAGATAGACAGATGATAGATAGATAGATAGGTAGATAGATAGATGATAGAAAGCATTTACATCTGTTTTGTTAATTAAAATTTGATTTAGACCAGCATTTCATAATAATAAAATGATGAAAGTTATTTAAAGGATTCTTGAGTAATAAAATCAATAGGAGGGGAAAGATAAAAGATAACATATGGTCAATTGTAGGTACTTAGGACTAAAGAATTATTACTAAATAGCTATCTGAGGGCCTTGAAGTGTGATGTTGCATGAGATTACGTGTAAGGATCATTTGCTCCATTTTATGACTCTGTCAATGAAAAAATCAGAATTTTCTACACTGTGAGACTAAAATTTTGGCCTGGTTTATGGGATATGTGCCAGATGGCCAGGGTGAATGTGAATAGGTGCTGGCTGCCCAATGAACTTGTGATAAAGTATGGTCCTTAGGCTACTCCTTAAAGCAGGATGAATCTCAATGTATGGGACCACCACTGTCTGGGAGCGGAGATAAATGTAAACTATCTGGCAGTCAAATTGATATTAGGTTGATAAATTCTCTTCTTCAATAAAATTTTGGTCTTCTGGATTCCCAAGCCTATTATTGCTATAGTTCTAAGATAGTTGCTAGAAAGATGCTATAATTTTTTCCAGAAATTCCTTTAATCACGAATAAAGGATTATTTTATTCAGAAAGTAGAGGAGGACAAGGAAGGCACTTATAAGCAGTAATTTTTTTAAGCTTCTACATGAATCTTAGAAATCACATCTATCTGATTACATTACTTAATAACATACACTGCTTGCAGAGGCTATTAATTAACACATTATTGCTCTTTCAGATTTATTAATATATATAAGATAAAAATTCTTAACTACATTTGACCTACAGAAAGCACAGCAGATGTATTGAGGGCCCCACAATTTGTACTAAAGTCTCTGTAAGGTCTCCAACATTTCATTTAATTCTCTTTAATCTTGCCCTCTTACACACACACACACACACACACACACACAGTCAGCTAAAATACATTCCAAATTTCAAAAATCTTTAAATTGAGTACATATTTTTTTACAGCTTATTTTATAGACATATATCATTTCTTTTGGATAAATACGAGAGCGGGCTGGCTGCATCATGTCACAATTAAACTTTTAAGAAAGTGCCAACATATCTTCCAAAGTGTTTGAAACATTTTATATTCCCAAGAGTAATGTATGAGCATTCCAGTTTGCTCACATTCTTGCCATTCCTTAGTATGGTCAGCCTTTTTAAAATATTTGTCATTATCAGAGTATTACTTGTATCTTATTAAAGTTATTTGCATTTCCATAAAGCACATTATGTTGATAATCATTTTATGTGGTTATTTTCTATCTATATATCTTCCTTTTTGAAATATATGTTTAAACATTTTGTCCTTTTTTGGAGGACTATCTAATGGCTATCTAATTGTTTCAGGACCACTTGCTAAAACGACTGTATTTTCTCCACTAAATTCTCTTTGCATCTTTGTAGAAAATCATCTATGAGTCTATTGTTGGACTCTCTTCTGTTCTTTTAACCTATTTATCTATCTTAACACCAATACTACCCCGACTTGAAATGTCTTAAAGTTATTAGTGCTAGTTCTCCAACTTTGTTCTTCTCTTTCAAATTTAATTTATTTAATACAATTTATTTAATTTTCAGGTTGTCTCTTTCTTCTTGAGTAAACTTCTCTCTTTCAAGGATTTTTTCATTTCATCTAAGTTGTCAAATTTATTAGAATAAAATTTTTGACAATATCTACTTATTACCTGTCTTATACTATATATGTGGCAATGTTGGTCTCTTATTCCTGATATAGGTTATTTGTGACCTCTGTTTTCATTCATCTTTACATATAAGTTTTTCAATTTGATTGATCTCAAAGACATATCTTTTGATTCCACTGATGTTGCCTATTCTGTTTCTTCTCTCTATTTTATTAATTTTTTTTTGAGTGTGATCTTAAATATATTCTCTCATTATTTTTAACTTAATCTACTCTTATTTTTCAGTTTCCATGGTACAAGCTGAGGCCACTGATTTAAGACTCTTTTTTCTTAATATATGGATGTTTAGTGCTATAAACTATTTGTAAGTACTGCTATATTGGCACTCTCCAAATTTTATGTTGTGTTTTCAATTTCACTCAGTTACAGTGTTTTTTAATTTACATTTTTATTTTATCTTTGATCCATGGGTTAGTTCAGTGTATTACTTGGTTTCCAATATTTAAGGATTTTTTTTTCAGAAGTTTTTTTGTTGTGGATTGTAATTTAATTCCACTTTAGTTTCAAAACAGAATTTTCTCACTTGAATCATTTTCTTTCTTTCTTTCTTTCTTTCTTTCTTTCTTTCTTTCTTTCTTTCTTTCTTTCTTTCTTTTCTTTTATTAATTAATTTTTGTTACAGATGTTTCTCCTTTTTCCCCACTGATTCCCCCCTTCCTCTCCCTCCCTGCCCTGTCCCCAGTTTGTTGTTCATGTCCACTGTTCATGCATACATGCATATAAGTTCTGTGGTTTATCTCTCCCCTACCACCCCCCTCTTTAGGGGATTGTCAGTCTGTACCCCACTTCCACGTCTCTGGGACTACCCCATTCCACAGACTGTTATGTTCAGTATATTCCACAAATAAGTGAGATCATATGAAACTTGTCTTTCTCTGTTTGGCTTGTTTCACTTAGGATGATACTTTCCAGGTCCCTCCATGTCGTCTCAAAGGATAAGAGATCTTTCTTTCTTGCAGCTGCGTAGTACTCCATTGTGTATATGTACCACTGCTTTTTTATCCATTCGTCTACTGATGGACACTTGGGCTGTTTCCAGATCTTAGCTATTGTAAATAGGACTGCTAAAAACATGGGGGTACATATATTCATTCTGATTGGTGTTTCAGGCTTCTTAGGGTATATTCCTAGAAGTGGAATCACTGGGTCAAATGGAAGTTCAATTTTTAGTCTTTTGAGGTAACACCATATTGTTTTCCATAGTGGCTGCACCAATCTGCATTCCCACCAGCAATGTACTAGAGTCCCCTTTTCTCCACACCCTTGCCAACACTTGTTGTTTGATGATTTGTTGATGGTGGCCATTCTGACAGGTGTGAGGTGATACCTCATTGTTGTTTTAATTTGCATCTCTCTGACGATTAGTGATAATGAGCATTTCATCATATGTTTCTTAGCCATTTGTATGTCCTGTTTGGAGAGGTGTCTATTTAGTTCCTCTGCCCATTTTTTAATTGGGTTCTTTGTCTTCCTTTTGTGGAGTTGTATGAGCACTCTATATGTATTGGAAATTAACCCCTTATTTGATATATCATTGGCAATTATGCTCTCCCATACAGTGGGTAGCCTTTCCGTTTTGATCATTGTATCTTTCACTGTGCAGAAGCTTTTGAGTTTGATGTAGTCCCATGTGTTCATTTTCTACTTTGTTTCTATTGCCTTAGGTGATGTGTCAGTAAAAATTCTGCTGAGTATGATGTCTGAAATTTTGTTGCCTACAGTCTCTTCTAGGATTTTTATGGATTCATGAGTTACATTTAAGTCTTTTATCCATTTTGAGTTTATTCTTGTGTAGGGTGTATGTTGATGGTCTGGTTTCATTTTTCTGCAAGTAGCTGTCCAATTTTCCCAGCACCATTTATTAAAGAGGCTGTAGGACCTATTCGCAGAAAACTATAGGTCATTGAAAAAAGAAATAGAGGAAGATATAAAAAAAAGTGGAAGCACATACCCTGTTCATGGATTGGGAGAATTAACATCATTAAAATGTCCATATTACCCAAAGCAATCTATAGATTCAACACAATCCCCATCAAAATACCAAAGGCATACTTCACAGAATTAGAACCATCATTTCAAAAGTTCATATGGAACCAAAAAAGGCCTTGAATAGCCACAGCAATCTTGAAAAGGAAGAACAAAGTTGGAGGGATCACAATACCAAATTTCAGGTTATACTACAAAGCCACTGTAATCAAAACAGCCTGGTACTGGCACAAGAACAGGCATATAGACCAGTGGAACAGAACAGAGAACCCAGAAATGGACCCAAGGCAATATGCTCAATTAATATTTCACTCGAATCTTTTAAAATTAATTCAGACTTATTTTATGGCCCAAAACATGATCTTTTTTTTTATAAACATTTTGTGTGAACTTGAAAAGAATATGTATTCTGCTCTTACTGAGTGGAGTGTTATAATAATGTAAACTAGTTTTAAGTTGATTGATTGTTTGCCACATCTTTTCTGTTTTTACTGATACTCTCCATACTTATTTTATTGGTTATTGAGAGATAAGGATTGAAATCTCTATCTACTAATTTGTATTTGTCTTTGTCGTTCTCTCAGTTTTTTCATCAATCTCTGTCATCATATGTATAAATATGATTATGTCCTATTGCTTAATCGACCCCTTTATCACTTTGAGATAAACTTCTTTACCTGTTAATATTCTTTAAAATGTCATTTGTCTGGTTATATATCGTCATTTAGCTTTTTATTTTCTAGTGTTAGCCTGTTATATCTTTTCCCATCCTTTAATTTTAATTTATAGTATCTATATTTAAAGTGTGTTTCTTATAAACAGCATACAGTTTGGTCTTGCTTTTGAATTTAGTGTGACAATCTCTGCCTTTAAACTGGATTGTTTAAGCTATTATTTAACATGTTTATTCATAATTAGGTTTAAGACATTATCCTGCTATTTGTTTTATGTTTCTCCCCCTGTTCCTAGTTTGTCCTTTTGCTCTTTCTTCTTTTGTATTAGTCAATTTTTTAATGAATTCATTTTATTTCTTTTGTTAGCTAATCCTAGGTCTTTGTTTTATTATTTTAGTGTTTTAACTAATTAATATTCTATACATTGTTAGCATATCACGGTCTACCTTTCAATGGTGTTATTCTATTTCATGTACCATAAGAAAACGTGCGCTAGCAAACCACTATTTCTCCCCTCCGGGGTTTAAGCTGCTGATTGCAAACACTGTACTTTTTAAAGATACTATCAACCTAATAATATATTATCATTTTAGTTCAAAAGTTTAATTGTATTTTAACAGATTTAAATATTTACAAAAATTATATATCATGACCAGTGTACTTACTGATACTAGTGTCTTTAACTCTTCATATAAATCTATATTTCCATGTAGTATCTTTTTTTTTCTGCCTGAAAAATTTCCACCAACACCTCTTAGAGATTATGCTCGTAATGAATCCTTCAATATTGCTTGTCTGAAAAAATGTTTAGTATACCTGCATTTTAAAAATATAGTTTGCGTCAGGCTGGTGTGGCTTAGTGGATTATTAGTCCTTTGGAGTGAGAGGTTCTGGTTCGATTCTGTCAGGGCACATGTCTGGCCCGTGTGGCTCAGTGGTTGAGCATAGACCCATGCACCAAGAGGTCACCAGTTCAATTCCCGGTCAGGGCACACACCCAGGTTGCGGGCCCCATCCCCAGTGTGGGGCGTGCAGGAGGCAGCTGATCAATGTTTCTCTCTCTCTCTAAAAAACAATAAATATATATTTTTTAAACTGAAGGAGAATTGTTCGCAAATGTTCTTTCTCTATCTCTGTGCAGCTCTCTCCTCTCTGGTAATCTCTCCTGAAAATTCTACTGAACCTGGTCTTCCCTCAGATTTTAACTCTGACTCCTCACAGGAAGCTTTCTTTGAATTGCCGTCCTCATGTTGCAACCTGGACCACCTCCAGGCAGTCAGATGCTGCACTGCGGTGCTCGTCGCGTCCACTGTGCATTCACCAGGGACGCTGCCTTTGTTGCTTGAAATTCAGAGACTTAAACATAGATGTTCCATACATTTTTTTCTTTTTTCTTTTTTTAGTTTGTTTGTTTCTTATGGGATTATAAATCCAGTTTCCATTATTCCATCTTGATAAAGAACCAAGAATTGAATTTTGTTATGTATTAATTCTCTTAAAAATATGGTTTGCTTTTAAATTTTACATTAGAGGTGTTGAGAAAGACATAAAATCCTATAAAATAATCTTTACAGATTATCTTAAAATGAATAAAATATATGGAATATATGTCAATTCAATATTTCAGAACAGAATAAGCAATATACGATTAACCTCTAAATATAAAATAAAAATAAAAGTTCAACATAATAAACATTTTCTGAAGATTTTACATTTATATACACCTTCATAAAGAAAGTGTAATGTTGATAAAATTTCTGAGGATGGTATAAAATATTTGGAAAAAGTCTTTCTGCACAGGTAAACAATACTAAAGGTATGTTGAACAGAATGATTAATGGAGAGATCTTTTTATGAAAGAGGGTGATAAAAGATTATAATATGTTTGAAGAAGTATGTAATACTTTGAAATTTCAAAGTTGACTGAAATTTAGATAAAGGGACATAAGTAAACTATCCACAGAAAATTGAATACTATGTGTACAAAACTAAAAAGAAAGAATGACAGCCTAATTAAATAATAAACAAATATTTACTAAATGTGCAACATGTGCAGAAATTATACAAAGGTCTTTACATGAACGACATCATTCAATAATCACTGTATTGTTATTAGCTTTGATATTGTCTGTGAGTAACAACCCCTCAGATTTGCCTCTCTACAGTCTGAGATAGGACATTGTAACTATGTATTTCTGTATCAATTATATCAATTTTTCTTTAGGACATAAGAAGATTGTTTTATTTTTTTATTGTCACATCAGGTTTTTGCCCCTAAGGAAAACAAAGATAGAATTTAAGACATTATTGTTATACTTACTAGAACTTGAAGCATAGTGGATTTATGCCCTGGATAATTGTGATTACTTCATTTTGTTTATTATGTAGCTACTCAGTAACTTTTCTCTTGGACAAGGAACTATTAGGGTCAAGTCCTATCCTGTCTTATCTTTCTCCATTGGATTATTATTATTTTTTCTATCAGGACGGTAGCATTCACTATAACTTATTTCTTGTTCTGTAATAAAGCAGATATAGTAAATATCAACATTAACTACCCTTGCAGTCCATTAACATTGTCAGTGTATGTAAAGTTTGATATACTGACAGTGTTGCGCACACGTGTGCACACACACACACACACACACACACACTCCTGACAGTGCTGCACACACATATACACACACTCTAAGAACCAGAAAGAATATGGGAGAACTGAATTGCTTAGTACAAACTATGTTCCAGACACCATGAAAAACTGTTTTATTTAGATGACCTCATTTAATATTTTCAATAATTTTCTCCATTTTCTGAAATATGGTCCACACCACTCAGGAATTAGCCTTGGAGCCACAGAGCAGTACATGCTCTGACTTCAGAGTGCAGGTTTTAACCACAGCATCACGCTGCTCGGTACCAAGACAGAGTGGGTCAATACAGTGCCTGCCATTTATTTCAGTAAAGGAAATCCTGAGTGGTAAAGCCAATTTCTTAAAGTAAAAGGTCTCAAATAAAATGCCCAAATCTTCTTTCCATGGTGCCTTCCCTGCTCTCAGGAGGCCCCGAGTGTCTCTCTTGTCCCCTCACTGGAAGGCTCCTCATTGGCGAGATCTGATTACAAAACAGTGTGTCTGATGTGTTCCCAAGGGGACTGACACATACCTTCAGAACCTATGATCCACTTCTTAAACAAACATTATAGAACAAATACGTACTACTTTTCCAAAGTATATTTTACTTTTCATTGTCGTCAAGAATTATCTAGAGTCGAACCCGATGGCTAAAATGAATTACCAAATAAGAAAGGCCATTTAGTGTTTCTTTAAAAATGAGTGACAGATTTAAAGCACTAAAGGACATTTTCTCATGGGGCTCATAAAATATCTCTTGGAACAATATTAAAAAAAAATTTTAATGTTTTGAGTTTTAACCGCATTTTAGGATAAATGTGAAGCCTTCTCAATTTTCCACATTTAAGCTGCCACATTAATTTGGAATGGTATATTATGAGATATTTTCGATAGCAAAAGCTGATAAAGTCACTTAGAATAATAAAATATATATCTAGTTCTAACCTAGAGAGATTTTGCTAAGCTTACTTTAAACAGACTAGCACATTACTACACACTAGAGATTAATAAATGTCCTTTTCAATAATGAAATTATGTTTCATATTAATTAAACTGAGTAATATGATAGCTTTATTTGCATGTTTACACATTTGCATCTCCCAGTGCTGTGTACGTTTGTTATAGATTCACAGAATAGACTTAGTCATTCGAAGTTCAATATATTGTAGTAAATATAAATTATAATGAGAATGGAGAGTTGTGTAAATTGAGAGTTGAGTATAACATACCAAAGGATACATTTTTTTAGAGTTAAAGTTATAATCTCCTTTACAGACTTCCATGAATGGGAATGTATGCTAAGGTTTTATTTTCCAATAATTTCAACACAACAGAACATACCTTGGAATGGTAGGTAGTCTAGGTCACTATGATAGCAGTGTTGATAGGCTCTGTAAGAGTTAAGTGTGCGAAGCTTAAGAAGAGCTATTAGAGATATAAGAAACAAATACATGTGGTGTGGTTATTTTGTGAATGTGGACCTTCTTCACTTTGGGTAAATTAAAGTAAGTAAATAAATGAGGTAGTGTGACTACCTCATCACCTTAAAAAATGTGTAACCATTCAGACTGATGAAAGAATCTTCTCTTGTTATCCTAGCTGGACAATTCAATATGTAAATACAACATTTTTTTTCTTTGATCTTTTAATTTACTTTTTATTTTTTTAATTAATTGATTAATTATTGTTACAGATGTTTCTCCTTTTTCCCTCCTAGACACCCTCCTCCCAAGCCCCCCCCCCCCCCCAGCATTGTTCTCTATGTTCATTGTTTACACATGCACACATATAAGTTCTTTGGTTGACTCATCTCTCCCCCCACCCTGCCCCCCTCCTCAGAGGTTGTCAGTCTGAACCATACTTTAATACAACATTTTTTAAAACATAAAACAAATCTCATGTTTTGTGATGGCATAGCATTAGCTTTTCATTTTACTTTTAAATCCCCAAAGCTATCCACTTACTCCATATTCTAAATCCAATCATTTAATACTATAAAATAATTTCAAGTAGTAGTAATGAATAAAATTCTTCTATATGATGTCATGATTTCTCCTACTTACAGTTTCTTTGCCTGATATTGGTAATCTTTTTATCTGTTTTATAATGGCCTCTCTTTATACTTCTATTCTGGTTGTTTCAGAGGAACAAAGGGATTCTGAAGTTGAGTTTGCTTTATGGGAGGTACAAAAGCCTTTTATTTCATATCCACGTGAGGAGTTTGACTCTATCCTAACTCAGTACAAGTTGAAAAGAGGGAACTGAGTAGGTGGAAATGATTAGGGGCTTGCAGTCGGGAACAAAGTGGTGAAAGATATTGTATGTGAATGAAGAATTCCATATGGTCCTCATTTCATGTGTATATCAGAGCTGCTTATTTTTCTAATATCCTTCTCCCCACATGTTTTAAGATGTCTAAAAAGTCTTAAAATGCCTTTATATTTCCTGAATTTGGAATCATAGCAGCTCCCTACTTGCTAATACTCTCCTAAAGCTTAACTCTTCCGTTGCTCTTTGATTTCTCTTTTTCTAAATAACATTAGAATTTCAAAGCAACCATACTGCATGGTCCAATTGTTATTGTTATATTTATTACAAAAGTATGCAAAGTAGCATCTGAACATATTTTTTTCTTCTTGCTTCCATATACTTATATTTCTTGACTTTCAAAATAATTTTGGTTGATGGTATTTGCCCTCTACATGCTGAATTTTTTTTAATTGTAATTTCTGTAATTTCTCTTTTCTGTCTTTTGCCTACTGTTACATTCAAAAGCTTCTTTCCAGTACCAGTTTCTTTAAATATTTTCTCTTTAATTAAAAAAACATGATCCATCCAAAAATGCAATTCTGAAAATATCTGGAAAAAGGGAAGGAAGAAAGTGAGGGAAGGAGAAAGGATGTAAGGAAAAGAAGAAGGAGAAAACTGAAGGTGGAAGAGAAGGAAGGAAGGGGCAGTTTATTAAACTGGAATTGGGCATCATACATTTTTATTACTCTTATCCATGTGATGATACATGCGCCTATAAATAACAGTTCTGTATACAAAATATAAAGCAGGCAATCTAGTCCACATTTAAAAGTATATTTGAGAAATATTTTGATTATTTAGAAACATTTTAAATAAATAAGCATCTTATGTTATTTCTATTAGTCTCATTTATAATATATTCAGATTACTACAAATAAAGTAACAATTTTTTCATGGGTTGGAAAAGTGAACATTTCTCACCAAGAAGAAAGCAAGCAAATTTAAGTACAGAAAATTACCACTCAGAAATAATTCACACGGCTCTTTATGCAACTCTGTATTTATGTCTAAAGTCATTGAGGGAAGTTTAAACTCGCTGTCCCTTCATATATTTCCACCAAAGAAGAATAAGATTTAGAACCAGACCTGCTTTTCTGTTCATCGCTGATTTTCAAGCTATTAAACATCTTTAGGCTATTTTCTTCATTGACAATCTGTTGAAACCCATAAATAAGAAAAGTTTTATTCCTTGTAGTATCCTTAGCTCCTGCTTTGCTGTTAATCTGGGTGCAAATTGTAAGGTCCTTAAAACTCTGGAACCAGCTGGAGCTTTGATAAAACTTTCATCACCAGCATTTTCATCTTTTAACAACAAACTCCCTATTTCCTCTCATCCAGTCTGAACTGTGCTTCATCCTTAATTCCAGCCCCTCTGACCATTCTGCCACCAGTTCTTAACACAGGCATGATGCTGGTTTTCAAAAGGAACTTTTCTTGCTTCTGCTCTGCTTCATGCCCTCCAGCGGCTCCCCCATTCACTCAGGATAACAGCCGCTGTAAGGGCTCTGTAAGGATTCCCTTCCACCAGGAGCAGATGCTCAGATGTTCTTGAATACTGTACATAATCTAACTCTGGGGACTTATTTCCTGTTATTCTCAGCTCAGTCCCTCCACTCTGGGCGCACTGGCCTCCCTAATGTTCCTGAAATATAAACTCATATTATGGTCTTTGTCATGGCCGGTCACTAGGCCAGGAACCGTCTTTCCTAGGTAATACCTTTACCTCCAATGTTTGCTCAAATGCGCGACTAGCTGACTGCTCTATTCAAACTATTCCTCTCACAAACTCGCGTAGTTCTTTAATTTCCTAGTTCCTGTTTCATATCAATTACTATTGTATCTGACATAAAATGCATTATACACATGAATTATCTTCATGACTTGTCTGTTTCCTGTCCTCTCACCTCTGTCCTTCCCCTCCGCTCACTGCCCACCGCGGCCTCGACTTCAGAGGTGGCTCTGCCTTCGCTTTACTGAGGAAGCCTCAGCACCTTGGAAAGGTCATGGGATGGAGTTACCTACCACACAATATGTACTTGACGAATTTAGCAATAAAAATGTTTCTCGAAGTTTCATTAGGCTAATGTACATCTTACTTTGATGTTAATCTTCTCTAGTCATGTGATTAAAAGATTATTCAGTTTTTAAATTATTTCTTAATTGTACTTATGACTATTTAAAACTGCATTGATTCGGAATTTTTATATGATGCATGACACTCTCTTGCATCAGGAATCACTTCTAGCCCTGGCCGGTTTGGCTCAGCAGTTGGAGCGTCGGCCCGCACAACCAGTCTTCGGTTTGGTTCCCGCTATGGGCACGTACCAAAAAAAAAAAAAAAAAAAATAAAAAATTAAAAAAAATAATAATAAAAAAGAAATCACTTCTATCTTTAAAGAATTATCTCATATACACTTGCATATATGTTTCCATTTTCTGACTATTTTTTTCCTTGTTTAATTTTCTTTTTCTTTTTTCTACTGGTGTAATCATCATCACATTCTGGACATCTATTTCATCCCTCTTGGTGATTTTCAACATGATGAGCACTTTAGCACAGCACATAAAAATTTCTATAGTTTAAAGGAAAATATAAAGCCCAAGAAAAGTATTATTTTTCACATTAACTCCTGTCATCTGTTAATAGAAAATTGCTTAAGTTGACATACTATAACTTTAGCTTCATTTGATGAACACTTGCAAGTTTTAAATTTTAGGCACAGGCAGTTCCATTTGAACCCACCACATAAGGTAGAAGAAAGAATATTAGATTGATATATAGGCAATCACAGATGAAAATTCCTCAGTGTTACTACATTCTTTTGGTGTAACTTCACTTCTGAAACTTATCCTTTTTTTTTATCCTCACCCGAGGACATTTTTCCATTTTTTGTTCAGAGTGGGAGGGAGAAAGAGAGAGAGAAACATCAGAGTGAAAGGTACACATTGAGTGGCTGCCACCCACACTACCCAACCAGGGTTGGGGACAAACTGCAACCTAGGTACGTGCCCTTAGCGGGAACCGAACCCGGATCTCTCTGGACTGCAGGCCGACACTCTAACCGCTGAGACAAACCGGCCAGGGCTGAAACTTATTCTTTAATATCTTGTTTACCTCTAAGTTTAAGTCATTCTGCTCTACACTTGGGGTTCTTGACGTTAGAAGAAAAACTGCACTGTGTCATTTCTGACCTTGGTGTTGCCATATTTTTTTATGTTGACCAAGTCAAGTGTTTGGCTGGTCCCAAATTCAGATCACTGCTTTCCTGGGTTTGCCTCTTTGTCCTCACTGTGTGTGCCCATCCAGATTGTTTCACTTTATTTTACACTGCAGGGAATAAGACTTTATAAAAAATAATCTTCTTGCATTTTTTCCTTAGTATTCTAATAAATTGACAATAATAAATCAGGTCACATATTATGTAGGACAAGAGTAATTTTTATGGAAAGGCATATTTTCTAGAAAGAGAGAAGCAGGCAAAAAAGTAAGGGGCTACTGTGGTGTACAGTTATCCCTGATAACGCCAATCAAGACACCTAGCATGATGGATAGATGTGTATAGGATAGTCAACATCATCTTCATCAGTGTTTTTTGTGTGCTTACTCTGTCCCATGCAATCCTTCAAAGAGAAAATCTTTCATTTAATGATGATTAATTTCCACAATTATAATATGAATGAGTCAGTATTTTGGTACCCATCATGCAGGTGAAAACCTGAAGCACAGAGAAGTCATTCATTTAAGGAAACAGAGCTTCTAAATGCTGATGCTAAAATTCATATGAAGTGTCTGTCTTCAAAGTCCATTTTCTTAATCACTATACTATTTTGATTTTATCCTACCCATTAAACTATGGGCAGGGACTTTAAGTCACCTCAAGACTATTGACTCTATTGATATCCTTATGAAAGGAGGGGGTTTTAGATGACCCTATGAATATTTTGTGGTTCGAGTAGATTTCATGTTAGCACTGGCTTTCAGAATATTTTATTTTCTTATTTCAACTATCTTAACTCCCAGACAGTACTTAGTGAATACATTTAAGTCCTGAATGACAAATTATAGTTGAATTTTGTGTCAGACCTTTAGAAAACAAAGGTATGAACTGTATAATGGCAGTAAAATTATTGATATAAAACTCAGGTCTGACAGATGATCAGACCCTGTCTTCCCAGGTCAGTTCACCTAAGTCAGTCTGGCCGTCCGCTCACGGCGATTACACCTAATCCTCATAAAAGCCCTGTGGGTTTGTTCTCATGGGTTCTGACTGCGCTGTGGTTTGACTAGGCTGAAAGCGAGAGTAGAGAGTGTGTCTTCCACTACCTGCTAAGTGATACTTGCCAACTGTGAAGTGTTCCTTTGACATAATCCTTTCTAGATGAAGCACCTTTCAGGCTTCTTTGTTTAGGAAGAAAGAAAACTATCTCAGAATTAAAAATATTTCACATTAAAATAGTTGTTCCCCTCACATATCAAACCATTAGACTTATACTTATAACTTCAAATGTAAGAAAATAGCAATTTGGAATTAAATTTTATATTAATATCTGTATACTGGTACAAATAACTACCTGTTTCTAGGTTTCAGGAACTTTGATGAATTCTAGTTGTACTGTTGTATAGATTTTCAGTATCTTCTCTATATTTATACTTTACTTGGTTTTATAAACCAAGTTATACTAAAATCATCACCATCATTATCACCTAGCATAACCATGGAAACAAAAAAATCTTAAAAGTTTCTTGAATGTTTTTAAGAAGAAAACAGAGAGATTATTGGTAGCCAGAGTACCTGACTAGATTTGAAGTAGCCTTGGGATTTTTCAAGTGCAGAGTCTTAACTCAAAGAATTATGAGTTGTTAATTTTTTTTTCTAGCACAAGAAGTTTATTTAGCCTTTTAGAAAGAAAGTCACAGGGGCAGAAGAAGTGAACCAGCTGGATTGCATGAACTCAGGAAACAAGCTACGGAAGCAAAAGAAGGGCCCTTGGAGCTCAGGAGAAAGAATGCAAAAGATATGCCTAGGAAAGGAGGGATGTGCTCTAGAGAGTGTGCTTGGTCTGGGTCCTTTGTCTTAAGAGTTTTTATCTGTTTTCTAGGGGTGGGAATTTTAAGGGAGGATCTCAGTACAATATTCATCAGCTTTCCAGATGTGTCCTTTCAGGATCATGGTCTCTCCTTGTTCTCTAGTAGAGCAGAGGGTCATTGGCCATTGCGTCTGGTCCTGAAGTCGGCCATGGCATTGTTTTGTCTGGTTTTGCTGCTTTTCTGGTTCTGAAACTGAAACACAACTGAGGCTTGAATATTATCTCTAGTTTGACCAAAACTCTGTCTCTATAGTCAATAGACCCAAGACTTTGTTTCTAATATTATTTGATGCTGATAATAACCTCATTGTCCTGAGGGCTTAATGATAAAGGGAGTGGTTGTGCAAGAGAGAAGGAGGCAGGTGAGTCAGGGTGCTAGATAGGGCTAGTTTGAATCACGTGTCTGTCTCAGTTTCTCCACTCCACTTGCCAAGGAATTTTCCCAGCTTCTTACTATTCTGCCTCATAACATTCTTGTTCCCACTCCCTTCTGTCTATAAAAGTCTTTCATTTTGTACAACCCTTTGCTACCACTTTCTTTGTGCTGGCCAGGATGCTGCCTGATTCATGAATCGTAGAATAAAGCCAATAAGAGTATTAAAATTCATTCAGTTGAATTTTGTGTTTTAACACTGCCCATCCGAAACAAATAAATACAAAAAATATATAAAAGGTATTTCTGAAATCATCATTTTCAGAAATTGAACATCAGGCAGCACAGGACAGTGATTCCTAAAAAATAGGAAACAAATGCGGTGAGATTTATGATTGCCCTGGGAAATGTTTCTAGGCTGCTGCTCAGGGAAAAGTTAACTCAAGCAGTGCTCAGCAAGCTCCCTGAGATATAGAAACAGAGCCAGGAGTTCAGGAAGGCAAACATAGCTAGACTCTACAGGCTATAATACTAGAAAAGAGAAAACAACATGGGGAGGAAGCTCCAAAGATCTGCAGAAGGAGCTCTTTAAGTTCTCAGTTGAGAGCATATGTTCATGAGGAAACTACTTAGAGACACTGGGATTGTTAAAGGTTGTGCTTACCTTGATTTAGTTATCAATTTAAATGGAGACTGCAACCAAGACATCAAGAGAGGGCTGAGACTCAGAAGAGCAGCCAAGGAAGACTTAGGAAATATCCCCAAGAGTGAAGATGTGTCATTAGAGACCAGGGCTGAGATCATCTACACCCTCGTAGTCCCAGTTACCATGTACAGATGTGAAAGCTGACAATGAAGAAGGCTGCTGGAAAGGAAATTGATTCATTTCAAATATGGTGTTGGAGAGAAGCTCTATGGATACTCTGCACCATTGGAAAGACAGACAAGTGGGTCCTACAGCAAATTAAGCCTGAAATATTGCTGGAGGCAAAAATGACAAAACCGAAGTTATTCTACTTTGGGTACATCATGAGCAGGCAAAGATCATTGGAAAAGACAATAATGCTGGAAAAAATAGAAGGCAGCAGGAAAAGAGAAACAGCAAATATGAGGTGAACAAACTCCGTAAAAGAAGCCATAGATAAGAGCCTACAGGAGCTGAGAAGCATGTCAAGGACAGGACTTTGTGGACATCACTCATTCGTAGAGTTGTCAGGAGTTGCAGCCTATGTAACACACATGCACATACCCCAGGCCAGGAAAGATCCACTGGAAGAGCAGAGAAACAATCCCACAGTTTACAAAAAGCTGAGAACAATGTCTATTCCCACCTGCCCCAGTGGAAATCTTTGTAATTCAAGAGATCAGATTAAGTGCACAGTAGTGGGCAAAACTATCACTAGACTAAAGGTTACTCTGGTCCTGAATAGCAAAGTGTAAAAGCAAGCTTCAAAAGGATCAAACTATCTTCAAGTAACTTACCTGAGTTTGAAAAAAAGGTCAAAAATATGTATAGGACTAAAAATATAATTAGCACCCAACAAGGCAAAATTCATAATGTCTGACATTCAATCAAAATGTACCAGTCATGCAAACAAGTCAAATAATGTGACACATAATAAAGAACAGGAAAATATCAATCAATAAAAGCAGATCTTTTAAAATGATGTTAATTGTTAAATTTAATGAGGACCAAAGAGAGTAAAGACCATCAAACAAATTACTAGGAAAACTGAGAGAAGTCTAAAAATATACAAAATGTAAAGGTTTTCATTATTCATCTGGTAGCATTATTAGATCAGTGAAGAGTTTGGAAAATGCCAGGAAATTAATGACTTTATATGAAACATATAATCATTTTATTTTAAATAAAGCCCATATACATTTACTAAAATAATAACTGTGTTTAAGTGTGTCAGATGAGGAATCATCTTGGGTTGATTTTTTTAACTTTCTTTGATTTACTTCCCCAAATTGTATTAATATGGTAAATTTAATCACATAACATGAATAAAATTTAGCTGAAAGTTGTGATGGTCAATAACATCTAGTAATTATTGGAATTTAAGATTGACTCCAAGGAGTGTCGTTAGAACTGATATAATTGTCTGAGTCATCTAATGAAGTCTTGGTAATTTGTAAATGGTCTTTGCTTCAATTAAGCAACAACTAAGTATTTGTTGAATAGGCATTATGTTTGGCCGTGTGTTAAATAGTGTGAAATGTATGGAAGAAAGATAATATAGTTTTAAGTCCCTTTTATAAAAAATCTAAGTGTACAACAGTAAAAAAAACAGACCTACACATGAAAAGCATGAGATGACAAAATCACATTTAAGTAAAACTAAATGGCTTGAAAAGCAAAAGAGCAAAACAAGTTTGAGAAGGGACATCAGCATCAACTGGGATCATCAAAGATAAATACTAAAAAGATGAAGCTGGCTATAACTTAGAGGAGAACGGAAGAGACTTGTAATAGAAAAATAAAGAACCGAAGCATAAAGAGCAACTGAGAATGTTGGAGTGAATGTTATACTAATTCTGGTTGGTGTAGTGGAAGCTAAGTAGGAATAAGTCAAAAGTGAACAAGTTATTTGTATACTATAGTGAAGGACATATAATTGAAATTCGTTCATAATGTGCAACTACAGATTTTGAGCTGAGTAATAACATTCAACTCAATAAAGGTTATGAACAATTACCTAGGTCACAGCTGGTAAGACTGACACATTGCGATTTGTGCAGTGCTGGAGAGGTTAGTGTAAAAGGAGCTGGGAATGACAATTTGAATAAACGAAACTCAGCAAATCTTTGCAGACAACATTAAATTCAAATTCATTAATTAAGATGATTAATATTGAATGTGCATGTGAAATGGATTAGATAGCAAAGGAAATGGATTCAGGAACATAGTCAATCTTTTTTCAGACTACCTTTTCAATATGAATGATCACTGCTTCCTAAACACAGTATTTAAGAGGTAAATAGAGGGAAATTCGTAGGCACATTTGAGAAGTTAGCGAAAAAGAGAGTGGTTTCTTGCATTGTGAGCACTTTGAAGATGGAGGGAGTAGTGATAATATCAGATGTTGTTTAACAGATCAAACAGCCTCTCAGAAAGCAAAGAAAAAGTATCTTTAGATTTAGTAACTAGAATATTCTTGACATTTATCCCAATAGTTTCATTAAATTGGTAGGAGTTCAAGAATTAATAGCTATAAGAAGTACAGAGAGGATAAGATAATCTTTCTACATTTGGTTTTGAAAAATTGATAGTTATATAATCAATTTAGCACGAAAGGGATAGCAGAGGATATAATTTTGTTTCCTTTCTTTAAGAAAGTAGTATCTTTCTCTTGGCATATTTCTCTTAGCATATTTAGAAATTAATGAACAAAATTAACTAACAAATAAAATAGAAACAGACTCAGAGAACAGACTGACAGCTGTCAGAGGGGAGGTAGGTTGGCTGGGTGGAAAAGGTGAAGAGATTAGCAAAAAAAATCTCATAGACACACAACAGTATGGTGATCACCAGAGGGAAAGGTGGGTGAGGGGAGGTAGAAAAGGGTAAAGGGGAGATAAGTGGTAGTGGAATGAGACTTGACTTGGGACAGTGAACACACAATACAATATATAGATGATGTATTATGAAATTGTACACCTAAAACCTATATATGTTTATTAACTAATACAATTCAATAAAAAAGAAAAAATTGTGTCTTGAGCTTAATAAAGATACATTTTTTTTTTTACAGGTTAAATAGTTACTTTATTAGTTACAGGTATTTTTTTTTTAATTTTTTATTTATTTTTTTGTTACAGATATTTTACCATTTTTACCCCATTGGCAACCCCCTCCCCACCCCCGCCCCACCCCGTCCCCGGCTTAGTTGTCCAAGTCCATTGATCATGCATACATGCATATAAATTCTCTGGTTTATCTCTTCCCACCCTCCCCACCCCCTCTTCCGAGGGATGTCAGTCTGTGCCCTACTTCCATGTCTCTGGGTCTACTGTATTCCTCAGACTGTTATGTTCATTATATTCCGTATATAAGTGAGATCATGTGGTATTTGTCTTTTTCTGCTTGGCTTCTTTCACTTAGGATAATACTTTCCAGGTCCCTCCATGTCGTCTCAAAGGATAAGAGATCTTTCTTTCTTACCACTGCATAGTACTCCATTGTGTATATGTACCACTGCTTTTTTATCCATTCGTTTACTGATGGACACTTGGGCTGTTTCCAGATCTTAGCTATTGTAAATAGTGCTGCTATGAACATGGGGGTACATATATTCTTCCTGATTGGTGTTTCAGGCTTCTTAGGGTATATTCCAAGCAGTGGGATCACTGGGTCAAATGGAAGTTCAATTTTTAATTTTTTGAGGTAGCACCATATTGTTTTCCATAGCGGCTGCACCAGTCTGCATTCCCACCAGCAGTGTATTAGAGTCCCCTTTTCTCCACACCCTCGCCAACACTTGTTGTTTGATGATTTGTTGATGGCGGCCATTCTGACAGGTGTGAGGTGATACCTCATTGTTGTTTTAATTTGCATCTCTCTGATGATTAGTGATGTTGAGCATTTCTTCATATGTCTCTTGGCCATTTGTATGTCCTGTTTGGAGAGGTGTCTATTCAGGTCCTCTGCCCATTTTTTAATTGGGTTCTTTGTCTTCCTTTTGTTGAGTTGTATGAGCACTCTATATATATTGGAAATTAACCCCTTATCTGATACATCATTGGCAATGATGTTCTCCCATACAGTGGGTTGCCTTTCCATTTTGATGATTGTTTCTTTTGCTGTGCAGAAGCTTTTTAGTTTGATGTAGTCCCATGTGTTCATTTTTTCCTGTGTTTCTGTTGCCTTAGGTGATGTATCAGTGAAAATTCTGCTCCGTATGATGTCAGAAATTTTGTTGCCTACATTTTCTTCTAGAATTTTTATGGATTCACGGGTCACAGTTAAGTCTTTTATCCATTTTGAGTTTATTTTTGTGTATGGTGTAAGTTGATGGTCTAGTTTCATTTTTTTGCATGTAGCTGTCCAATTTTCCCAGCACCATTTATTAAAGAGGCTGTCTTTACTCCACTGTATGCTCTTGCCACCTTTGTCAAATATTAATTGAGCGTATTGCCTTGGGTCCATTTCTGGGTTTTCAGTTCTGTTCCACTGGTCTATATGCCTGTTCTTGTGCCAGTACCAGGCTGTTTTGGTTACAGTCGCTTTGTAGTATAACCTGATATCTGGTATTGTGATCCCACCTACTTTGTTCTTCTTTTGAAAGATTGCTGTGGCTATTCGGGGTCTTTTTTGGTTCCATGTGAACTTTTGAAGTATTTGTTCTAGTTCTATGAAATATGTCATTGGTATTTTGATGGGGATTGCATTAAATCTATAGATTGCTTTGGGTAGTATGGACATTTTAATGATGTTAAATCTTCCAATCCATGAACAGGGTATGTGCTTCCACTTTTTTTATATCTTCCTCTATTTCTTCTTTCAAGGACCTGTAGTTTTCTGCAAATAGGTCCTTTACTTCTTTGGTTAAATTTATTCCTAGGTATCGTAATTTTTTTGGCGCGATGGTAAATGGGATTGTTTTTTCAGTTTCTCTTTCTGTGAGTTCGTCATTGGTATACAAGAATGCCGTCGATTTCTTGATGTTAATTTTGTATCCTGCTACTTTGCCAAATTCGTTTATTAAGTCTAGTAGATTTTTGATGGAGTCTTTAGAGTTTTCTATGTATAATATCATGTCATCTGCAAATAATGACAGTTTCACTTCCTCCTTTCCAATTTGGATCCCTTTTATTTTTTCTTCATGTCTGATTGCTGTGGCTAAGACTTCCAGTACAATGTTAAATAAGTGTGGCGAAAGTGGACATCCCTGTCTTGTTCCTGTTCTTAATGGAAATGTTTTTAGTTTCTGTCCATTGAGTATGATGTTGGCTGTAGGTCTTTCATATATGGCCTTTATTATGTCGAGATATGATCCCTCTATTCCCACATTGCTGAGCGTTTTTATTAGAAATGGATGCTGGATTTTGTCAAATGCTTTTTCAGCATCTATTGATAGGATCATGTGGTTTTTATTCTTCATTTTGTTTATGTGGTGTATCACATTTATTGATTTGCGAATATTGTACTAGCCTTGCATCCCTGGAATGAATCCCACTTGGTCATGGTGAATAATTTTTTTGATGTATTGCTGGATCCGATTTGCTAATATTTTGTTCAGGATTTTGGCATCTATGTTCATCAGGGATATTGGCCTGTAGTTTTCTTTCTTTGTAGTGTCTTTTTCTGGTTTTGGAATTAGAATTATGCTGGCCTCATAGAACATGTTTGGAAGTCTTCCTTCTTCTTGAATTCTTTGAAATAGTTTGTGGAGAATGGGTGTTAGTTCTTTTTTGAATGTTCGGTAAAACTCCCCCGTGAAGCCATCTGGGCCTGGGCTTTTGTTTGCTGGGAGAGTCTTGATTACCTCTTCAATTTCCTTAGTTGTTATTGGTCTGTTCAAGTTTTCTATCACTTCCGGGTCCAGTTTTGGTAGTCTGTGTGTTTCTAGAAATTTGTCCATTTTGCTTAGATTGTCAAATTTGTTGCCATATAATTGTTCATAGTAGTTGTTAACGATCTTTTGTATTTCCGTGGTGTTGGTTGTTACTTCTCTTTCATTTCTGATTTTGTGTATTTGGGTTCTCTCTCTTTGTTTCTTGGTGAGTCTAGCTAAGGGTCCATCGATCTTGTTTATCTTTTCGAAAAACCAGCTCTTTGTTTCATTGATCCTTTGAATTGTTTTTTTGGTCTCTATGTCATTTATTTCTGCTCTGATCTTTACCATTTCCTTCCTTCTACTTGCTCTGGGGTTTTCTTTTTGTTTGCTTTTTAATTCTTTAAGTTGTGAGGTTAGACAGTCAATTAGAAATTTTTCTTGTTTTTTGAGGTAGGCCTGTGGTGCTATGAACTTCCCTCTCAGAACTGCTTTCGCCGCATCCCATAGATTTCGTGTTGTTGTGTGTTCATTTTCATTGGTTTCCAGGAAGTTTTTAATTTCTTCCTTGATCTCCTTGGTGACCCATTCATTGTTTAATAACATGCTATTTAGCCTCCATGTGTTGAAATGTCTTTGCATGTTCTTGTTGCAATTGATTTCTAGTTTCATGCCATTGTGATCTGAGAAGATGCTTGAT
The DNA here is from genome assembly GCF_014108415.1 of Molossus molossus. Classification (NCBI taxonomy): domain Eukaryota; kingdom Metazoa; phylum Chordata; class Mammalia; order Chiroptera; family Molossidae; genus Molossus; species Molossus molossus. The sequence goes on along the minus strand of NW_023425388.1, from coordinate 91,985,473 downwards.
ATGATTTCAATCTTCTTGAACTTGTAGAGATTTAGTTTGTGTCCTATCATGTGGTCTATCTTTGAGAATGTCCCATGTGCACTTGAGAAGAATGTGCATTCTGTAGTTTTGGGGTGTAATTCTCTGTAGATATCTATTAAATCCATTTGGTCTAGTGCTTCATTTAGAGTCTCTGTTTCCTTGCTAATTTTTTGCCTAGAGGATCTATCCAGTGCTGTCAATGGGGTGTTGAAGTCCCCTGCTATGATTGTATTGTTGTCGAGTTCTCCTTGGAAGTCCTCCAGAAGATTTTTAATATATTTTGGTGCTCCTATATTGGGTGCATATATGTTTATCAAGGTTATATCTTCCTGTTGGATAGATCCTTTCAATATTATATAGTGGCCGTCTTTGTCTCTAGTTATGGTCTTCGTTTTGAAATCTATTTTATCAGATATGAGAATTGCTACCCCAGCTTTTTTTTGCTTTCCATTTGCTTGGAAAAATTTTTTCCATCCCTTCACTTTCAACCTATGTGAGTCTTTTGTTGAGAGCTGGGTCTCTTGTAAACAACATATAGATGAGTCATGCTTTCTTATCCAATCAGCTACTCTGTGTCTTTTTATGGGAGCATTCAATCCATTTACGTTTAAGGTGATTATTGATATGTACTTATTTATTGCCTTTTGTGTTTAGTGTGGTTCTATTTTTCTTCCCATTTCTCTTGGTAATTACAGCAGTCCTTTTAACATTTCTTGCAGTGCTGGTTTGGTGCTAATGTATTCCCTTAGCCTTTTTTTGTCTGGGAAGCTCTTTATTTGATCTTCTATTTTGAATGATAGCCTTGCTGGGTAGAGTAGTCTTGGATTCAGATTCTTATTTTTCATGACTTTGATTACTTCATGCCATTCCCTTCTGGCCTGTAGTGTTTCTTGTGAGAAGTCACCTGAGAGTCTTATAGGGTTTCCTTTGTAGGTAACCTGTTGCTTATCTCTTGCTGCTTTTAGGATTCTCTCTTTGTCTTTAATTTGTGGCATTTTAATTACTATGTGTCTTGGTGTGGGCTTGTTTGGGTTCTTCTTACTTGGGACTCTCTGTGCTTCTTGAACTTGAATGCCTTCTTCCTTCACCAAATTAGGGAAGTTTTCTGTCACTATTTTTTTGAATATATTCTCTATCCCTTGATCATTTTCTTCTTCTTTGGGGACTCCTATGATGCGAATATTATTACGTTTCCAGTTGTCCCACAGTTCTCTTAAGCTGTCTTCCTGTTTTTTAATAGTTTTTTCCTTTTGTTTTTCTGATTGGTTGATTTTTTTTACCCTGTCTTCTAATTCACTGATCCGGTCCTCAGCTTCCTCTACTCTGCTTTTTAAACCTTCCAATGTGTTTTTCATTTCTGATATGTCATTTTTTATCTCTTCTTGATGGTTTTTAATTTCCAGTTGGCTTATTTTCAGTGTCTCTATGTCCTTACTCATGCTGTTCAGCTTCCTCAAGATCATGGCTCTGAATTCTAGCTCTGTTAACATGCCTTATTGCTCCACATTGATCTCATCTTCGGTGGAGGTGTCTTGCTCTTTCATTTGGCTTCTGTTTCTGTGTTTCACCATTTTGGCTATCACTGTGGGCTTTGGAGCCTGTCAAGTTTTCCCTGTGGGTGTTGGTGTTCTGCTGTTTGTGGCTCCCTCTCCTATGTTTAGATGAGCGAGGGAGGACCCACGTTAAACACCACTGTCAAGTCTTACTTTCCTGGTTAAGGTTGCCAGCCCTGGAAAGGTACTGTTATCCTCTAGCTATTGCCTGAGGCTAGCAGTCCAGGTTACTTGAAGAGTTTTGGGTTGTCAGTTGATTGAAAAACTCCCTCAGGTGCTCAGCACAAGGGGCTTTCACGAGGGTGGGGCAGATGCTGGTTGTTAGTGAGCCTCAATTAGCACTTCAATGGCCCACAGGGTGGTGTTGGATTTCCGAGGGAGGGGCTGCTGCCTCTCCTCAGAGCCCTGGGAAGGAGCAATGTGGCCACCGTCCTGGGTGGCTGGCACTCCACAAAAGCTCCAGGCGCCCTATAAATCCCGAGTGTCCCCACACAGTTCTAGTCCAGTCCGCCCTCCCTCCGCCGGAGCCCAAGGTGAGTGGCTGTGGCTGTTTCAGCCTCTGTCCCGGCTCTGCGCTGTGGAGCCGCCTGGGAGTGTGACCCGAGGGCGCTGCTCCCAGCTGAGGCCGCTGCCGAGCTGCCGACCGTGGGCTCCCAGCCCCGTCTCGCGCCTTCGCAAGCCTACCGGGATGGAGTCAGTGTCCCTCGTTATCTGGTCCTCGCAAGCTGCTTTTCTGTTGGTTTTTCCCATCAATTTGTCTGTGTTATAGTTGTAATTCCAGTTTGGTTCTGGGAGACGGTCTGTGTAGCTCCGTTCACTCCGCCGCCATTTTTCCTCTTGGGCTCCGGCAGAGGGAGGGCGGACTGGACTGGAACTGCGCGGGGACACTCGAGACCTGGAGGGTGCTCAGAGCTTTCCCTGAGTGCAGCCACGCCAAAGATACATTTTTAAAAAACATTGGAGAACAGGCTAATATACATGACACATCAGAATTGATTGTGTCTAAAATGGGAGAAGTAGAGAAAATCATGAGTGCAGCTGGGGGGAGTATGAGAAAGGAAAAGACTAATTTTTAGTTTTAGAATCTCAAAATCATGAGACTTTGAGATTCCTGCCATGCACTTTCCACCTTCCAGCTGTGCACAGGTGCACGAGTGTGCACCGCCCCGCGCACACACACAGCCCCACAGCTCTGGGAACCTGCATCGGCCTCTTACTGTTCAGACACAAGAACACTAAATATAGGTAGCTTAGTCTTATCCATAATTATTTTAGTTTGTTTATTTATTAGCCATCAAAGAAGAATATTTTCAGTTTCACTTTCATCCTGTGTTCCCTGGGTCAATAGTAATTTAAGTCAAATTTCTAAATGTTTTAAAAAATCCCACAGTTTTAATAATTAACTGAATATAGATTTACAGACCTTGGGCAATATTTGGGTCTATGATTGTCTTCTTTTTACACACACAAAATGCCTCTACAAAGAAGCACTGTTTCAGAATCCCCCTCTCAAAGCCTGTGGTGCTGCTCATGCTAAGAAAAAAACTGGACTCATTACTTCAGAATCAAGATCTTGTGCTAAGTCACATCTTTGGTGGAAAACACACAATGCAATCTTCACAGGCCTTACACTCTCTCTTCTAAGCAGAAAGTGAAAAATACCTACAATGTTCACTGACTGCCTCTTAGCGGAGTTTCTAACGAGTGGATACCTGTACAACCCAGGTACTTTCTATATAAACCAGATAGAGAAAGGTAAGAGGCAAGTGAGTAAAAACATATTAGATCATGAGAGTACTAATTTTAAGAAAATAGGAAAAAGATACAATATCAGAGCTTTAAAGAAAAAGTAAAATTTGAGGACATTATCACAATTATCCTTATAAATCCATAGAATAATGTCAGACTGCTTTGGCAAAGTAATGCTATGCTTTTCTACAAACTGTTAGTGTTCATATAGCATTTCTAAGTTTTATGTTCCTAATGATAAACAGTTAACTCAAAAGCACTTTAATTGAGGAGACAAAGCTTAATTTAAATTATCTTATCGCCTTCCTTCCTTGATATTCACTACTTCTTAACATTTTTTTTTTTTTTTTATAGTCTGTGTCTATCTACACTCTCCAAATACCTTACTTATTCATATCTCAAAAAGCAGGGACACAGTCTGCTAAGTAAATCAAATATTAATTAGTAATGCACTCTTAGGAGTCAATAAATAAATAAAGTAAATCTCTCAATACTCCATCACTGTTACGTCTTATCAGCTGTTTGAATATAAGACATAGATAATTTAGTTGAAATGCTAATGTTTTATAACAGATATATTAAGTATCAACAACAGTAAAGAGCTAACTATAGTCTTTTGGAGATGTCTTAGTCGTCCTGCCATTTTTTGTTTGTTTAGTTTTCTTTTTTGAGCATAGTCATTTGGGGCAATCTCTGGAGCCCGACGCCAGATTCCGCATTTCTTAGCTGGTTCTTCACTACATTGGCTCTTGGTTCTCTTGTCTGTATGTAGAACATAACGGTACTAACATGAAGGACTGTGGTGAAGACGAATTAAATGTCAAGAAAATACCTGGCAAATAATAAGCATTCTATGAAAGGTCACTGCTAATATTTAACCTTTTATTCAGATGAAAAAAATATATAATACATAATGATCCTCCTTATGTTTAAAACAAGAAATCAACTATATTTCAGATTCTGGATTACAAAGAAACAAAATATAAAATGAAAGAATTTAACTTAAACACATTTTTCTTTGTTCTCCTTCTACTATCCTTGAGATACGAGTGATGACATTTTGGAGAAATGAACTTTAGGACGAATATTACAATTTCTTTGTTCTTGCTTTTAACATTTACCGTGTCGACCAATAGTCAAAGTTAAACCAAGCAAAAACTAGTGTCCAAAATGGGGCAAAAGGTAAAATTGTGATTTGAGTAATAGAAATGGATTTTAAAATTCTGCATTTAGTTTCCATATATATCATTAACTTAGACTGGAAAAAAAACAAGTTATAATAATAATTGAGTCAAGACACTTTCAGAATTTTCAGATATGCTCAAGTTCAACATTCTCTTCAGTGTTAGCCAAAGGACCCAATTGATTTAGGAGGGTCTTGGTCCAAACCATCAACTCTCTCTTAAAAGTCATGTTTATTATTCTGGTTTAATGAACATGGATTATCTTTCTCCAGCAAATACCAGCTCTGAAATTGTTTATTAAGTGTCTATATCATTAATATTTCCAAGGGGCTCTTTGACCTCAGAGTATCCTTTCTTGGCTCAGTCACTTGTATTTTCAACACTTCGTAGCTGGCAATGTAACTTGGAATATTTTCCATAAAATGTCTGAAAATTTTTCTTGGGTTTGTTGTCTCATGTGCAATTGGCAGGAATATTGAAAAGTGGCTTTCAGACAGTGCAACTGAGGCAATATTTGGTTGGAAAAGGGAGGAAAAGGTGAACACCCAAAATGAAAAGAAAATCTTTAAAGAAAATTAAATAGTATTTAAAGTTATGGCGGTGGATGTATGGAATCTGTGTGGCTTATCTCAGTCTTGGCACCTCGGTTTCCTATGGTCAGCACATTCCTTCCACAAATGTTTTCTGATTCTACGGTAAAATATATTTGTAACCTCCCTTAATAATGAAGTTAACATGTAATGTCCACTCTGCTAAAGGACCTACAGGACTCAAGGATTATAATAACGCTTATCGTTGATTTTCACTCCTAAACCTCACACATTCAGGAAAACGTCTATGAAGTTGGGAAGGGTATCTTTTAGAGACCGCCTGGAATGTGAGAGTTCATTTACAGTTATGCAATAACTTTTTTATAGATTCCTCAGGATTTTCTACATAGAAAATAATTCGGTCTATGAATAAAGACAGTTTTAACTATTCCTCTCTAAATTTATCTTTCTCCTTTAAATTTTGTCAATTTTTGCTTTGTGTCTTTTCTGCTACATTTTTAGGTTCCAGTTCATTTATAACTATATTTCTTCCTGCTGTGTTTATATTTTATTATATCCTTCTTAATGTCTAATAATATTCATTTTCTTTTTTTTTTTTTTTTTTTTTAAAGCTTTTATTTATTTATTTATTTATTTATCTATTTATTTATTTATTTAAATCCTCACCTGAGGACATTTCTCCATTTTTTGTTCAGATAGAGTGGGAGGGAGAGAGAGGAAGAGAGAGAGAGAGAGAGAGAGAGAAACATCGATGTGAAAGGGACACATCGAGTGGCTGCCACCCGCACAACCCAACCAGGGCCGGGGACAAACTGCAACCGAGGTACGTGCCCTTAGCGGGAACCGAACCCGGGTCTCTCGGGACTGCAGGCCGACACTCTAACCGCTGAACCAAACCGGCCAGGGCATAATATTCATTTTCTTAATGTCCATTGGTCTGTTGTTAATATAGGTACTCCAATTTTCTTTTTCTTTCCCCAATCAATCAATAAAACATTTTAATCCAATGAAGACATTAAAGGCAGACATGTAGGGAAAAATAACAGAGGGAATGCTTAAGTAAGATGGTAGGATTATTGGCAGTTTTTCTTTTCCCCAGTCTCTGTGTTATACTGCCGGCAGTCCAGCAGCTGCGGGACCCTCGTGCCCACACCTCCACCACAGCACTTCTTTTTTTTTTTTTTATGCCCCTAGCAAAACCGAACCCAGGACTCTCTGGTCCGCAGACTGACACTCCAACTGGGTAGTTCGATTTTCTTATGCTACTATCTGCATGGTGTATCTTCTTTCATCTTTTCACTTCCAACTTATTTTTGTTTTTAACTTTAAAGTGTATTTCTTATACATGGCATATAATGGAGTCTTGCTGTTTTGATCCAGTCTGACTGACTGTGATGTGCTTAGCGTGCTTAATTCTTTCACATTTATGTAAAAGTTGCTATTTGGACATTAGGAGTGCCGTTTGCTATTTGTTTTCTACTTGTCTGGGTGCTTCCTCCACCCTACCCTTATATTTCTCCTTCAATCTTTTTGGTTTTGTTACAGAATTAGTTTAACACAGTAATGAGTTAGTATATCATTTTGATTCCTCTATTAAATTTTAACAAAACTATTTTGCTTAAGTTTTTGGTGTTGTAGTGATGTCAGTGTACATCTCTAACTTATCAAACTCTGCTTCAAGTGTATTTGAATTACATCTCACATAATATAGGATATTTTTAGGACTATAACTCTCTCTACCCCATACTACTGTGGTCATGCATTTCGTACATATCTTAAAATCAAATGTAAAATCTGTTAACCACTCATGTGGCTTTTGAAGAACTTTTAAAAAATAAATGATAGATTAGTGAATAGTAATAATAAGAAAAGAGCAAAAATTACCAGACTTTTATTCTATAACTTTTGTCATTCCAGCTTTTAGATACCACATATTTTTGTTCAAAGTTATTATCAGTAAAATAAAATGACACATTATTTTCTTATTGTGGAAGGCATATAATTTTTTTAAGTAAACTTCTCTTGTAAGAATTCCAAAATTGATTTTATGATGGTATCAACTTAGAATGGAGATAATTATAATATTAATTTGAAATTGTATGTGCACACACATGGACACGCACACTCTAAGAATTAACATTATATATTGCTCTTCATTTATTAAGCATTTCAACATGTTTTTCCCCATTTGATTATGTTTGAGGGATCTACTGTTACAGATTATTACATGAGTTAAGTATGTTCTGCAAAGTCAATTTTTCTGCCACAAGTTATCTAGTCAAATTTCAAATTTTGTCAAATTTAGTCACCTTCTTCACCATAAAATTATGAACACATGGTCAAGTCAAGTTTTTGAGCTTATATAAAAAGCCACATTTCTAATGTTTAAAGTAGTTTCTGATCCATGGTCTTTGTTTTGTTTTGTTTTGTTTTGTTTTATTATGAGCCTAAAGTATGTGACTAATTTTTTGTATAAGCTATGGTCCATGTGGATCACACGGGGATGAATATGATACCTTCTTCAAACAATGGGAGAGTTTCAGTATAGTGACAATTAATGCTGATACAATGCAAAATTATTTATAATGTGTTTATTAAAGTTTCCAAGCACACTGTTTGGAGAGTGAGAGCTCATGGAAATAAATTATGAAAGGATACAAATGAAGAGACATGTTCATGGCCTTGCCCTCCAGGGCCCGGTGGTAGGCCTGCTGTTCTCAGCATGCTGCCTCGTGATGACCTCATTGGCAACAGAAGATGCATTCAGCTGTCTGGCACCTAGATGGCAGCTTACAGAATATAAACACAGTGCCCACAAATGGACCGTAAAGCAGGACTACAATCTACAAATTAGTAATAGAAATACCTGTTACATCATTACATCATTCGGGAGCACCCAGCAAATTAATTCCTGATGTGTGGATATTTGGAAAAAATATTGCATACATGTATGTACAATTTATTCTTTTCTTATTTTATGTTGGTCAAAATGTAATGTCTTATAACAGACGTGCATGACAACAAAGATGAACTTGAAAAGGAAGGTGCTGGGGAGCATGCTTTGATTTGTCAGCCGCACTATATAATGAGACATTCAGAATAAGTGCTGCCATTTACAACTCTGTGGACAGGAATGAGAAACACTGTTTTGTCTCGTGGACGATGGTGACTCACAAATGTGTTACCATTGATTTGTTTCAGCAATGCCATTTAATCTTGTTTTTAAAAAGGCTTCCCTCAGGTTGAATGAGTATACCTATTTCTTTTCATTTAGGATGCTTGGAACCTGTGAAGTTAGTTTTCAAAACAATAAGCAGTGTTGTCTTCCTACCCATCTAAGCCTTAGCATTGAGGCAGAGTTTCTTTTCTTTTTGGGCCTTACACTGAATTCGCCTCTCAGGCAGTTTCATGGGGAGAAGTCAGTGATGCTAGGATGGTAGGTGCCAGCGAGTCTAATTGTGATAGATGAAGCATGATTTCAGATGAAGATTTATTCTCATTTGAGAACTTCATTTTCTAGTTGACATTGTTCGTTGAGAATACAAATCTGCGATGCAGGTCCCCTGAATGATCTCTAAAGCACTTTCATAAGAAAAACGTGCCCACTGAGGTGTTTGTCAGTCAAGGGACAGTTTGAATGGAGTATCTGTCAACCCAGATATAAAGGCAAGAGAGAATGAATGAGTCGTATTTTTGTACCCATTTGAAAAGCCATTCTGATACTTAATATACCTGTAAGAGGTAGTCCTTGAAAGGAATCATACTGAAAGACAAGTCCTCTTATAATCATCTCCTCGCCTGGGAGATAGTATGAGGAAGAAAATGTTCCTCAGCATTAACTCTTCCCAATACCGTAGCTGGCACAAAAATGACACTGGAGGAGAAAGCCATCCTGAATTAGGAATGTTGTTTGCTATTTTCATGGCACCAGGTGGGAATATTAACACTTAATAAGTCTTTCTGGCATTACTTCCTGTTCGTATTACCAGCTTTATCATCATGAAAGATGCTTTGGTCTTCTTCCCTGACGTCCAGAGCAACAGGCCACACCACCATGACATTCCAGTCAGCAGGGCCTCATTTCCCATTAGTTGTTCTCAGATACGATATTTCTCTAGTTCATTTGACAACAACTGGTAAATACAGGTCTCTCTCTCTTTTTTGCTTCTTTCACTGTTTTAGATTTTGAAGGAAGAAGAAAATCCTATCTTTAAAAATGTGCTACAGCTTTCTCCTTGAAAGTGCTTAATGCCTTTTTATGGAAAATAAAATTCTTAGATTTTTGGAGACACTTGATATTTTTACTTCAAGTTAAAACAATACCAAGATTGAAATGCTAAGAATCGAAAAATCCTAACATTACACACAAGTACTGGTAGTAAACTGTAACTGTTAAGTACTAATAAAAGCTTTTCTATTTTTTAATGCAGTGCCTATTGTATGTTATACACTTATGGATGTTTATTTATTTTATTTTATTTTTATTTTTTATTGATTTTAGAGAGAGAGGAAGGGAGAAGGAGAGAGAGATGGAAACATCAAGGAGAGAGAACATCGATTGGCTGTCTCCTGCATGCTCCTTACTGGGGATTTGGTCCACAACCTGGGCATGTGCCCTGACCAGAAATCGAACCGGTGGCCCCTTGGTACATGGGTGGATGCTCACCCAGTGAGCCACACCACTGGGCTGGATGGTCATTTCAGTGCTCACAACCACTCTTTGAGGAAGACATTTTGTACTCAGTGTGCACATGTGGAAATTAAGCTCAGAGATGTTGAGTAACTTCTCCTAGTTCCCTCATAAAACCCTGATTTTTCCCTGAGATCTGACCTCCCCACACTCATGTACTGTCTGCTGCCACTGAAGGTCGCCCTCTCTTTTTAACTCTACTAACCTGAATATCAAATTATTCTAAAATTAGGCAAAACACAATTTTTTATTTATTAATTTGTTTTTGTTATAGATATTTCTCATTTTCCCCCACTGACACCTAAACACAATTTTTTAACCATAATTGAAAGAAAGTGTTGTAGTATGATATAAAATGATGGTCAGAGAAAATCATGTTAAAATATCTTCATATTAGCCCTGGCCAGTTTGGCTCAGCGTTTAGAACGTCAGCCTATGGTTCGGAGAGATCCAGGTTCGGTTCCCTCTGAGGGCACGTACCTCGGTTGTGGTTTGTCCCCGGCCCTGGTTGGTTTGTGCGGGTGGCAGCCACTAGATGTGTCCCTTTCACGTCGATGTTTCTCTCTCTCTCTCTTCCTCTCTCTCCCTCACACTCTATCTGAACAAAAAATGGAAAAATGTGCTCAGGTGAGAATTAAAAAAATATATATATATATATCTTCATATTAGATTTTCTCTTCGGAACTGTACTTTTTTAATTGTTTAATAATCAGTTGAAATTAGGAGGTATAACATACTAGTGTTTTCAACTAGTAAAAAGAGGGGAAGGATTGATAAATATTAATGTGTTGTTGATTTGGAGCTTAGGAACACTTCAGATCGGGGTATATTAAAATCTGGCCCTGTACTGCCAAAGGGAATGGTAGGGTATTACTGGTAAATGGTGGTAGGGAGATATATGTGAAAAGAGATTTGAAGAGAAGTAGCAAAGCATCACAAAAAAAAAAAAAAAAAAAAATTAACAACCTACCCACTGATTCCAAAATCAGTGCATTTTATATAGTGATAAAGTGCATCTTGATATATATTGACTTCTAAATTCAGAACTATGAAATATCTTGGATAGGAAACAATCATTTTTTGCATTATAACGTCAATAAAATGTCAAAGCTTCCCTATGTTCCCTCCAAAATGTACACAGCTTTTATTTTAAATAATGCAAACTATTAATGTGAACATGTGCTATCTACTCATGTAGAAGACAGATGACATTTTCCCAAGATTATTTTTACAATTAAAAATAAGCTAGAAGGAGAACGTTTTGTATTAGACCAGAAATAATTCAAACAGATGAGGTAACACATTCTTCTGCCTCACTTCTACATAAGCCATATTCTTTGAGGTTTCTAAGTGGCTTAAAAGGTGATTTTATAGGTTGAAATATTGTCCTTTCTAGTTTTATGGCCGGAGCAAAACAGTATTCGTCTGGAATGCATATAATATTGCACACGGGGTTAATTAGGTTAGGGATGAATTAATTTGTAACAATTTCCGTTATTTGACAGGCATCAATAATGTAGTATATTACTTGCATTCCAGACATCAGCATACTGCCATGACCCAGTCAGATTTAATTTGGGAAAATCTTGGATCACATGAATATGTTATTATTGATTTTTTTGTAACATCATATTTTACAATCAGGTCTAGTTATAAAACATCATAATAACTTGAGAAGATATTTTAGAAAGTCATATTGTTGATGAATGGAATTCATGCTTCTGTAGCGAAATAAAAACTTACTGTCCTTTTCCTGAAATAAGATGTTAAGGTATACTTTGGTACTTTATTAACAGCTATTAAGGAAGTTCTTTTTCTAAGCAATCTCCCTAACCTTTGATTGGATGTTTTCTTTGGGGATGTGGGAGGGAGTATAATGACCGTTTATATAACTCTTTTCAAACCCTTTCTGTTTCAGACCATTTTCAGTTGAATAATTTGACTTCCATGTGTCCAAGCTCCCATTTAATTTGTCCATAAATGATCAGATGGCAGATGATACAGAAATGTTATGTTCCTGGTACCTATGATCAAATGTATGCATTTTCAAAGAAGGGTTTGTATTCATCATAAACTAATTGTATAACATTTAGTGATAGAGATGCAAAACTGAATCTGGTCATAATATGGAAAGTTACAAAAATGACACCTTTAAAGAATGATAGATTTATAAATCACAAGAATTACTATCAGTAATGAGTTTTCTTGTTCTATGTATATTTGCAAATGTATAACATCTTCCACAGATGGTTATACTGTGTTAATTATATTTAAGTGGATTTGTGAAATCAGAATAACACACACACACACACACACCCTCCCCAAAGGAATGGCAAATATTAATGTTTCTTATTCTAAAAGTCAAATTACAAATTGCATAATTCAGACTTTCTTGGTTCTCAATTTTTCATAATTCATTTAGAATATGTTATGGTTGGTCATGTTTATATTGAAATTGTTGATTCATAGTATTCATATATTGCATTTATCACCCCCGATATCTACTTCCCACTATCATTTACTCTTTCCCAAGATTCCAAAACGTAGGCAATTTTCAAAATTTTTATTCATCAATATCATTTCTTATTTTTCTCTATTGTTTTCTATAGAATCTGAAACCATTTGGGGAGATAGATTACGAGTAGGGGCAGGAGACAGTTTGAGAGGAGTGTTTATATTGTGGCCTAGCATGTGTTCTTGCTGCTGTAAATGTGCACACATACACACAACATGTGTATGTATCATGTATGTATATATGTGTATATGTGTTTATGTGTGTATGTATCAGAGCTCATTGGTTTCAGTAAATATTAACCACCAATTTTGTGTCAGGCAGTGTTAGGATATCTAATATACAAAGATATACAGAACTTAATTCCTCTGGCCCCTTGGTACATGATATGTAAAGTCTGTTCAGTGACTTTTCCGTGTAACAGTGCTGAAAGCCCATAAAGAGGTAATGAGAATATAATATAATAAGACTGAAGAATCCACCAGAGTTAAAACTACAAACAGGAGAATCTTGTAGTTACTAGTATACCTGTCCTGTCCAGAGACAAACTTATTCTTTTTGTGAAAATGGGGGCTCAGATTGTGTAAGTCAATGCCATAAATGTCGAAATATATTCTCTCTTTTAATGCTAAACCAACATGTGAATATCCAGACAAATAAAAATTAGAAGCTTTTTAGTGGAGGCTCATGGTATAACATCTTGCTTTTTAAATGCTTCCTAAAAATATCTGTAAAAATGAGCTGAAATACTCTTAGGTTTGTCTTTGCAAGTAATGTTATATGTATACATACACATAAAACATTTATAATATCAGTTTGTTCTGTTATTGCAAAAAAAGTATGTATTTAAATGGTGGTTGTATTCAACATGTTCAGAATTCTGAGCAATAGATAATTTTTATATTAAAAAACATAATTTTAAGAAGAGAGACATTCTTTTATTTATATTAGTATACTACTTGTTTTATTAATATGTAGAAGAATGATAGGCATACATGTAAGTGCAAATAATTCAAATACAAATACTGGGAGAGACCAGGTTACGTGTCGGTCCCTGCTGCCGTCCCCATGCAGCCCAGGCCTTTCGCCTCAGCTGGCTCAGCGGCATTGCAGGGGCCTCCTGCTGTGGGCAGAATAGTGTTCATCTCTGGCTATTCCCTAGTGTCCCAAAGGTGTTTAATTTTCAAGTGATAGTTGACACAGAGGAGTAGAAATTCAGCAAATGAAAGAGTAACTTGAGATAAGAAACCAAAGGTGACCACAGGGATATTATCTTTGTTTAGGGGAAACATATTCCCTTTCGTAATCATTGAACCATCTTGTGTCATTTCTAATCCTTGGAGACCAGTACTAAGGAGACGAGGACATCTATTTATTCTAGAATATGGGATTTTAAATAGAGCAATCCTGTGAACATTTTTTTAAAGCTATGGAGACACATAGCAAGAGTTTTTAATCCTTGCTTAAAGTTAATTATGTGCTTATTTAGAATGTTAATTAACAATAACTAGTTATCAGGTTACCCACAATGAATATAGATATGTAATATCATGATAAATATCTGGAAGTGTTCTTAACTGCTGAGAAATTATTAATAATCAAATGTGTTACTATTGACTAAAATTATTTATATGATGAGTAACAACCTATCTCTATAAGTAGTTGCTATAAAATTTTTTGTAAAGTCAAATTGAAAAGGGATTCCTAAAACACAATCAGTATCATCCTAGCTATTGAAACTCAAATCCTGTACCTACAGTAATTGATGGAGGAAGGAATGATGACTAATATAAATGTGAGGAGAGTTACTTGTTTTGTTCCTACTTCTTTGCAAAGAAGTCAGCACCACCATCTTGTCATAGTAGACTATACCTGGATTTAGTATAGCAACTTGTATGTAGAAAATCCCAGGTAAATTGACCCAGTATAATGTGTTAGTTGATTTTTTAAAAAATTATTTATTTATTTATTTTTGTTACAGATGTTTCTCCTTTTTTCCCCCATAGACACCCTCTTCCCAATCCTACCCCCACCCTCCCAGCATCATTGTCTATGTCCTTGTTTATACATGCATGCATATAAATTCTGTGGTTTATCTCCTCCCTCTCCCCATGTCCACTTCTTCTGAGGTTTGTCAGTCTGCACCCCATTCATATCTCTGGGTCTGTTTTGTTCCTCACTTTGTCTTGTTCATTATATTCCACAAATAAGAGAGATCATGTGATATTTGTCTTTCTATGATTGGTTTGTTTTGTTTAGGATAATACTTTTCAGGTCCTTCCATGTTGTCTCAAAGATTAAAAGATCTTTCTTTCTTACAGCTGCATAGTACTCCATTGTGTATATGTACCACAGCTTTTTAATCTGCTCATTTACTGATGGACACTTGGGCTGTTTCCAGATCTTAGCAATTGTAAATAGTACTGCTATGAACATAGAGGTACATACATTCTTTCTGATTGGTGTTTCAGGTTTCTTAGGGTATATTCCTAGAAATGGGATCACTGGATCAAATGGCAGTTCAATTTTTAATTTTTTGAGGTAACGCCATAGTGTTTTCCATAGTGGCTGCACCAGTCTGCATTCCCACCAACAGTGTACTAGAGTCCCCTTTTCTCCACACCCTTGCCAACAGTTGTTGTTTGATGATTTGTTTATGACAGCCATTCTGGCAGGTGTGAGGTAATACCTCAAAGTTGTTTTAATTTGCATCTCTTTGATGATTAGTGACGTTGAACATTTTTTCCTGTGTCTCTTGGCCATTTGTAGGTTCTGTTTGAAGAGATGTCTCTTTAGGTCCTCTGCCCATTTTTTAATTGGGTTCTTTGTCTTCCTTTTGTTGAGTTGTACAAATACTCTATATATTTTGGAAATTAGCCCCTCATCTGATGTATTGTTGACAATTGTGCTCTCCCATAGAGTGGGTTCCCTTTCCATTTTGATGGTTGTTTCTTTTGCTGTGCAGAATCTTTTTCGTTTGATGTAGTCCCACGTGTTCATTTTTTCCTTTGTTTCTCTTGCCTTAGGTATTGTATCAGTGAAATTTCTGCTGGGTGTGATGTCTGAAATTTTGTTACCTGCATTTTCTCCTAGGAGTTTTATGGATTCATGGGTCACATTTAATTCTTTTATTCATTTTTAGTTTATTCTTGTGTATGGTGTATGTTGGTGGGTCTAACTTAATTCTTTTGCATGTAGCTGTCCAAGAAGAGGCTGTCTTTACTCCATTGTATGCTCTTGCCACCTTTGTCAAATATTAATTGATCATAATGTCTTGGGTAAATTTCTGGGTTCTCTGTCATGTTCCATTGATCTATATGCCTGTTCTTGTGCCAGAACCAGGCTGTTTTGATTACTATGGCTTTGTAGTATAACCTGATATTCAGTATTGTGATCCCTCCTACTTTGTCCTTCTTTTTCAAGATTGCTGTGGCTATTCGGGGTGTTTTTTGGTTCCATATAAACTTTTGGAGTATTTGTTCCAATTCTGTGAAATATGTCATTGGTATTTTGATGGTGATTGTATTGAATCTTTAGATTGCTTTGGGTAGTATGGACATTTTAATGATGTTAATTCTTCAAATCCATGAACAAGATATATGCTTCCACTTTTTTATATCTCCCTCTATTTCTTTTTTCAGTGACCTGTAGTTTTCTGTGACTGGGTTCTTTACTTCTTGGATTAAGTTTATTCCTAAGTATCTTATTTTTTTGCCGCAATAGTAAATGGGGTTGCTTTTTTAGTTTTAGTTTCTCTTTCGTTGAGTTTGTTACTGGTGTACAAAATTGCCATTGATTTCTTGACTTTAATTTTGTATCCTGCTAATTTGCCAAATTCATTTATTAAATCTAGTAGATTTTTTATGGAGTCTTTAGGGTTTTCTACATACAGTATCATGTCATCTGTAAATAATGACAGTTTTACTTCCTCCTTTCCAATTTTGATTCCTTTTATGTTTTCTTCATGTCTAGTAGCTGTGGTTAAGACTTCCAGTACTATGTTAAATAAGAGTGCTGAGAGTGGGCATTTCTTCCTGGTTCTTGTTCTTGTTAGTTGATCTTAAAGTTCTATACTTTGAGCATAATGAAAGCAGCTTGTGAGTTTAAGGAAGACCAGTCAAGTTCATCATCACCATCCACTGGTTCTGGGATCTGAGACAAGTTCCCCCAATGTAAGATAGTACCCACATAAGGTAGGGCCAATCAAGACTGGAACTTAGGTGTTTTGCTCCCAATTTGGGGCTGTTGTATCTCCTACATGAAAAGATAGAGTTGAGTAGGAAGCTATGCTTGTAGTTCAAAACTAACAATTTAAACATTAAAGTAAAACAAATCAAAATATGTTTTGCACTGAGAAAAATTCTGAAACCACTTTATTAAGTCAGCATTTTCTTTAAATGTCTATTATTTCTTTAGAACCTCCACAGCATTTAGCACATTTGTTGACTGCTTGTAAGTATGAGGAATGTTTAATTTACTACCAACTATGAATAAACAGAGAAAGGTTAAAGAGAAACAGAAAAGAATACAATAGACCCTTATAAACCAGCCTGTACACAGAAGCAGGTTTATATGTATAAATAAATTATTGTATATAAAGTTGAAACTTTAAATATTGAATAAATTAATGCCTTCACAGAAATAGACTCCATGTTGTCCTACTTGTGAAAAATCAAAAGAATGAGAAAGATTAGTTAAAATAGCAATCTATAAATGCCATTAAGTTTCTTAAAAGACTATTATTTACAAAGTAGAGCTGCTGTTCCTAGTACTATGGTATTTAATGTATAAACATATTGGCTTCTGTTCATTCAAATCTATAATACCTTAGGCAGTGTGGGACTGAGGTATCTTATTTCTGAGGTTTCATTTGCTATAGAGTTAACTCTAGAATTTTGTAGAATTTATATAAATTCTGGCATAAACTATTCAAATGAATCTGTTTCACTGGAAAAGTCATTTAAGAAAGGCAGTAACTTTACAAAAAACAATATATACTTATCTTATTCAGGAGGGTTTTCTTATTTGGCGCTAAGGAATTATTCAAGCATCCACTGGGACCTGAGAAATAATGCTGTGATCACCTAAAAGAGCCTGCCAATTATTGCCATATGTGAGTGTGGTTTTTATAATCTGGACACTTATCCCCTAGGATTTGGACTAATAGCTCTGGCCTTTTACTTCTCATTAACTGTCAGAAAAGCTATCAGACAGAAGAGATATTGGTCAGTGCCAACCTAATACAAATTTGGACAAGTGGCTGAAAGTTGAAAGGATCAGTATCACCTTAGGAACAGTCTGTGCTTATGGAGAAATAAGACTCAGGAAAACTAAAGAATTTTAAAGTAAGGTATGTTTTGATACTCAGTGGAAAAAAGCTCCTTCAAGAAGTGAGGAAAAGAGGTGGAGGGAAGTCGGCCAAGTTTGTAAGTGTTTGCTAATGCATATGGCAGCCAAAAAAATAAAACAAAACATTGGCAGTATTGGGGGTGGGAAGAGTGAGTCTATATAAAGAAGCAAAAGGTTTTGAACTACAAAATGGAGGTAATTATTTCAATTATCCCTGAGGGGAACCCATTTAGCTTTGGTCCTTCCACCAATAAATGCAAGGATTACAGAGGAGAGTAAAGACATTAGTTATGTGTGATAAGAAGATGTGGAATATCCACCAGCAACAAAGGGCAAAGCATTGCTCTGGTTTTCCTATGTTAAAGAAAAAATTATACAGACATAGTATATCTCTGGAAATCCCAAGGGTCTCAAAGATTGATTGAAAAATGATTGAATGTATTGGGTACAGCAAAGGAGGGTTGAACATCTATCAATTACTTATGTGGACAAGAGGTTCTGTTTTGTGATATATTTTTGTGAATTCTCTGAAAAAAATACAACTCTAACAGAGAAGGATAATGCAATACTATTCCAAGGAGAAGTAAATGACTATTAAATCTGCAAAATTAGGAAACTGAGGAAAGGCAAGTGTAGTTTAATAGTTTCAAATACTTTGATAAATAGATGGATTTGTGTCATAGATTTTAGAAATATTGGTACACATTCTGTAAATGTTTAATTACTTATATAATAATACTTACCAATTTCTAAAACATGTTTGAAACTTTCAATTTATTCTTACCAAATCCTAGTAGGTTTTTGTTGTTGTTGTTGTTTTCCTGTTTAACTATCCTCACTTTATGGATACTGAGACATAAAGAAGCTTTGTAACTTTTCTGTTACATAGGTAGTAAGTAGAAGAATCAAATTTGGGCCTGAGTGGTCTGAGCCTGTGCTTTTAACAATTACAATCTCCACATCAAAATGATATCTCCTACTGATCTACCAGCACTGATGTTACATTTTAAGTTGTTGGTCCAGTAGACATGATATATTTTAGTTGATCTGCTCAGAATTTTTCTTTACACTTTGATAAATAGTGTATATTAGCAAATCAGGCAAAAATTGGAGTTCATGGAGCACAGCTTTTCTGTTTTTGAAGCCAAGTATCTGGCCATGAGATCAAAGTCAATGGTGTTCTGGGAAGAAGAATCACCCAATTCAGTAAAGACATTATGTTTTTCTAATGCATTTGTATTAGGAAAGATTTCTGCAGTAATCTTTTCTTGTAATCATTTTACATAAAAAATAAGATCTATATTGCTTATGTTTGCTTCACTGGAAAATCATATTTTTGATAACCAACTTCATTTGATCTCAATACACAAAAGCCTTTATAACAAAACAAAAAACAAACAAACAAAAAACTAAATGTGGCATTTTCCTTGAAAATATGGAATCAGTTTTTTATTTGTTTGTTTGTTTTTGCAGTACAAAGTCTATAAATACCTCACAATTTAGTATAGCAATGGCTAACCCAATGTAACATATAAACTCTGTGTCTTTAGCTGTACATGTCCATTCATTTCCTAACCCAGGAAGTAGGAATAGCACTCAACAACTTGAACAAGAAACTCAAATGTCAGTCCTTAGCATTCTTCCACCTTACACTCTGCATCCACTCTATCTGCAAGAACTATAATGTTATCTACATAATATATCTCAAATGAATACACATCTTTCTATACCCATAACTATTTCTCCGTGTCCTATCATCTCTGATTTAGATTATTTCAGTAGTTTCCTGTCTGTTCCATTCTTGACTCAGTTCAATGCATTTTCCCCATAAGAGCAAGAATAATCTCTTTGAAATGTATATCCAATTGTGCTGTACCCCATGCATGAACCCTTTCAGTGACCTTCTACAATAATTATTATGTAAAAACAAACCCTTACTATAACCTGCAAGGCACTCCGTGGCCTGGCTGGTCTGTATGCGCCCCAGACTGACCTGGCACATGTATCCTCTCTGTTTCAGCTCTACTCTGTTTTCTTTCGTTTCCAGAATCACTCCAAATGCTTTTCTGCCTCATGACTTTCAGCCTAGAATGCCCCGACTTCCAGCTGTAGCTGTTTTCACAGATCACAGAAGTAGTTCAGTGCTTTGTGCATACCACAGAAAGTGATAGACCTCGCCATTAAGGCTAGATGGTGTACATACTTATTACTATTCATTTGGAAATTTGCTAGCTCCTTTTCCATTTTAAATTAATGTAATATGTTTATTTAAGAGACAGTTATTTTTAGTAAATATATTTTAAGTTTTTTCTTTTTATCCTAGGGATATTTCCTTAAACATAATTAAATATTTTTTAAAGGAATATTCAGAATAAACTGGTAAGTCTCCTTCATTTCTAGTTTTGAAATATGACTTATAATTATTGTAAATCACATACATGATTATATAGTATGTATATGTTACACATATTATATATTTCTGCATTTAATACCTAATGGAACATATACATTTAAAAAAGAAATTTCCCATTTTCTTCTAAAACTTAATAATTGATTCATAACTTGGGATTGATTTTCCCAGAAAAATTTGGTCTACTGAGATATCTATGATTGGTTTAACCTAGTAATTAGGCAAAAGAAATATTATTATGGGATACTGTTATGGAGAAATAAAGGCTTCCGTTCTTCTCTTAAAATCTATTGGCTGCTTTTCATAACCCAAGCATTCTGATAGATACCTAGAAATAAAAGCAAAAAAAGGGGGGGTGGAGTCAATGAGGTGCTCACTCTCTTACCTATCACATCACAATAAAATAAGTTGAGTTTTAAGAGTAGAATGTTTTTATACATGTTTTATGAAAATATGGTTATATTTTCAGTGTTTAGTTTATATGTAGATCCAATAACTAGAATGATTTACAAGATATATCAAATATCAACTAAGTAAAGCACACTGTTTGGAAAGAATAATTTCAGGTAGTTAAGATGTTCTCTGGCCTGTAAGCATGCAGATGATAAAATATAGAGGCAATCAGAAATGGGTTCTTAACTATGAGTTTGGATGATTTCTGATATTTCTGAACATGAACTTAGCTAGTCACAGAAATGTATCCTTCTCTTCTGGTATAGATTCCTTCAATATATCATCAAATAAATGGAAAGTACTATAAAACCAAGATTTACTCAAAAGTAGAATACAGATCTAGCTGCTAAAACTTGCATTAAAGGCATTTTAGATGTACTACTTTCCAGTCTTAATTAATATTTTATTGGTTTTAAATCTGTTGTTACTTAGCTGTGCCAAAATTACAATCAAAGTGACAGTACAGGTTGAGGGCAGTGCTGAAGGCTTTTTTGGGTATCTTTCCTGAAGTGCATCAACTCTACCCCCAAATCTTGGAAAAGGTGCTAATATTTTTCACTCTTATTAGTATTCTGAATATTTACTCTTCATAGACACTTTGCAGAACTCCAAATACAAGGTTTTGTTATAGTAAAAATATCACCCATCAAAGATATAACAGATAAAGTTGAGTATTTCATATTCCTAGACTCCTTGAGAATTCTTAATGTGCAACTGAAGTAATAAAGTAGAATTGCATTAGTCTCTGTAGTTTTTATTGGAAAATGAATATGGTATGGTCCCTCCCCCCCACCCTACACCCTACATTATGAAGTTCCTGTGTCAGCTGATACAATAGAGAAAGTAGAAGATTCATTCTTTGGTAAGCAGGCAGAATCCCCTGCAAAAAAAAAAAAAAAAAATGGAAGCACTCTGTTTCCAGTGCTAGATTTCCTTCCATCAGAGCCAGTCACCTGACTAGACTTGGGCTCGACAAATTATTGAAGGAAATGACTATTGACAATCAGTTACTCTGACAAAGTGATGTAATCAATTGTCACATGTGCCATGTGATGACCTGTCTAACATCTTTAGAGTCACACCGTATAAATTTGTTACATTAATTTTAGGTGCTGGATCCATCATTAATCCTACATTAGTCATCGCTTTTAAATTTTACAGAAGGAGAAGACAATAGATGTAAAACAGAATAATTACCAGTGTCTCGGTTTCATTTCTGGTTACAAAAGTTAATAGCAGCCAATCCACTTAATATCATTAAGCCTCAATTCATCTCCTCAGGGAGAATGGATAATACCTGTCCAACTGGGTTGTTCTGAGTCCAGAGTACCTAGAGCTGGGTAAGGTGATGTGAAGAGGTAATGTAATCTGCTGGGGACTTCAGAGGCTGCTGGGACAAAATGTCACTAAATGCCCCATTCCCTTCCAATCCCTCACCTCGAATGCCTTGTGTACAAGATCTAAACCCCTAAATCTGCAATTGTAAGAAGAAAATAAACAATTATCCTGAATAAATTTCTCAAGTCAAGGAACAAAATTCTAAACAGTAACTCAGAAGGGTAGATGGAATGTATACTAACCTCTACCTTGAAAAAAACCCTTAAAATGCACCCAGGGGTCTAAATTAGAGAAGCACACATGCGTGTACACACACACACACACACACACACACACTAGATGTGGCTATTTTAAAATACACAGATATACCTACTCTTTCCCATATTTATTTCCTTCCCTCCCTTTCCCATCTCCTATCGCTCTCTCCCCCCTAACCCACATGCCCCCTTCAAGAGCAGCATAGGTTACCAAATCTGGTCACCAAACCTGGTTATGTGAAATGACCAGATAGAATGAACAAAAATGGGAGAGAGACTCCTACTGTTATCGCTCTTCCTTATGTTCCAAAACCCTAATGTGTCCCAGTGATTTATACAATAAGAATAATACTTGTCAAATATAAGCAATATTTTAATATTTCCTCTCTAATATTTTCTCCCTTTCTCATTCTTTCTGTCCTTTATTTCTCTCCTCCTCTTAAATTTAATTGTATCCCTTTTATTGCAATGCATATATCCCCCAAGATGAATGTAAAGTTCTAGGACAGTAGAGTCATAGCTGTGAAGAAAAAAATATGTTCATCTCCATATTTAGAAATTAACCACATAAATGATTTCAATCAGTTGCACTTTTTTATTCAACACTATAAATACTACTATTGCTGTGGCACCTACCCATGAATTTTGTCTATATATTTAAAGAAGTTCCTTTCCACCTTAATTGCAGGGGTATTGAGGGAGAAAGCAGGAGAGAGATTTTTGTACTTTTGAAATACATGTTACACTAGACATACACATTTGAAATGTTACACTGACAATTTTTTCCTTTAAAAACATTGTATTCTTATGCAAATAGAAACATTTTTAATAGGAAATAATTAATATTATGTAAAATCCAAATATAGCATCTTGTTATTCTACATAATTATGAACATTTATGTCTTTCTAAACAGTTTCAAAATAGGCAATTGAATTTTTGTGAAACATACATTTGGCTAACAGTTTTTGCTGATCACGTGGGCATCAAATTTTCATAGTTTTTATGTTTTTGTTGTGAAATCAATTTTTATCCATTTAAGGAGTGAATCCCAAAAGACCTTGAGTAGAAATCTCTTTTTATCTTGGAGAAAATATTTACCATAAACATAAAATCAAACAAAAAAAGAGACTCTAGAGTTACATTAACTAATTTTTTTCTGTTACCTTATGAATGGCTGTGAGCCATGAAGGTTACTCAAAACAAATTTTAAATTGGAAACATCTAGTGGGTAATATTTTGGGATCAACGTATATATGATACATTAATTTTATTTTAAGGCCATTCATTTTTTCAACATATTATTATCAAAAATGGTTTAGTTTAATAAATTTCAAAATATAAAAATGGAAGAGGAAACTGATGGGGTTATATGAAGGGTGAGATCTAAGTGTGAAAGCTGCAGAGGTATTTCCCCAGGACAAAAATAGACATTATTGTAAAATAAACATATCTAAAAAGCTAAGATAGGTTTAGGACACTCCGTTCTTCCTTAAATGTGGAAGACTACTGAAAAGTCGGCAAAACATCATGTCCTTAGGACCAGGGGCTGTTTGAATATTCTCTTTGTGGCAAATGTCCACTGGACGTATTTCAGTGTTACTGGCACCTGTCTTGCTAACTCTGACGGAGCAACAACAAACACAATCGAGTCTTGTTACTAAGCTACCTTTGAGCCATGCTAGATTGTGATGGATTCCGTTGTGTTTAATGGTGTGGTGGCATTTTGCCTTAGGCCTTTTTGATTGAACAGGGGAAAGAACAGAAGAAGGAAACACTTGATCACTTTGTAAATGCTGCACATTGCAGGCCGGGTTTAATGACTGAATGTAGCCACTTCCAGTGTATTGAAATGCCTCTGCCTTGCCTCAAAGCATTGTACCTCTATTCAAATGGCAAAGAATAGAGTTCCTGTAAGACTGTGGAGTGCAGCTCATTTTGGGAATAAACAGTTGCTTTGACCTTGTACCGGCAAATAGACCCTGTCAGGTCTGGAATTGCAAGGCCAAGAAATCATCTGTTTAGTCAGGGCTGGTTCTGGCCATTAGTTTGTGTTGATGGCTGGGAATTGATAATATAGCCCTGTGTCTATGAAGCTAGGGTCTGAATACTAAAAGGGCCCTATTTACCAACAGCTTTATTTTTTAATTTAAAGTTAGTTCAAATTGAAATCATCCTTTTAACTCTTAATTAGGACCATGTTTTCTCTTAAAAGTCAACCACATTAGTCAACTGGAGACAAAATTCACTTTGCAATTGAAAGGCTGTCTACTTTCTTTCAACAGTAGCCACCATGGTTTACTAAGTGCATTTGTTTTCCTTTCACTATGGTAACTTTACCCATTCTCTGTATCAGCAGAGCGTAAACCCATCAATTACAACTTAGAGGAAAAATGTGCTATGTGCTTTGGGAATGAAGCCAAGATTCTATCATGAAGTTTTTCTATAATTATTATTCATTGTATAGGTAGGGCTCATAATACTCCCTATTTTATACTTTTTTCCTTTATTATTTTCCAAAGCTGGTAGTTTGTTATTTTACCCTACTTCTGACCCATAGTATGTAGTTCCTGTTTTATTGTTACCTCTTCATAAATACAGAATCAGCAGATTCCAAAATATTTCAGATTCATTCACTACAAATTGGTATTATTTTGGCTTCCTCCTATTATTCATATTTTTAGTGTTTCTTAATAGAAAATTAACATTTGGCAAGGGTGTCAGCATTTTGTTCCACTGTAGCCCATCCTGGGGGTTTTCAATAAGTTTGGGGTTTGCTCAATAAATGAGCAAGTATGCCTTCACCAATGCAGCATGTAAAATACAGGAACTGAGAGCTAGGTTAGCAAGGGGAAGGCAAATAAAACTTTTCTGCATACTAACAGGTGGGAGATGTGTATTCTTTTACATTGTATTTTCAATATTGTGTTTGTTTTCCTTGCAAAAAAAGAATAAAAATAAAGACATCATCTTATATTTTTAAAAATGTATAAGAATAAGTAACATCAATTTTTTATTTTTTGTTCATTCCCATAGATTCCCAAACTTCTAAAATTCTAATCTACAATGTACATAAGAGGAAGAGTATAATTAAATATAATTTTAATATGCTGTTGGCCAGGATTGATGTGTAATAATAGGGAATTATTCGTTTGGCACTCAATCTATCTTTAAATTAATCCAATTATGGATGGGCATATCCTTTGAATACATTCTGCTTTGATACTGGAAAACACGGAAAAGGTCAAAGTTTGTCAATTCTTGCTGAAGTATATTTCTTTTAGGTAAGAAGAGAACCTCATTTCTTCATCTTATTGTCCCTATGTGATTTTATAGTTTCAGTGGCTCATTATACTCCTTAAAGCAGTGATGAAAGTGAAGATAATTTGTTGTATGTTTTTTCTATTTAGAAAGTTCTAGGAATCTTACAATTTTGGGTATTCAAAGTATTAACTTTTTAAAGTGTCTAGTCTAAAGAATTTTAAAGATAACATAGTCAATACCTGCCATTTAATAAATGAGGAAATCAAAGTCTAGAGAGGACAATTGGTTGCAAGTTAATCTTGCACTTAAAAAATGCACCCCATAGTCTGACTGGTGTGGCTCAGTTGTTGAGCGTTGACCCATGCACCAAGAGGTTGCTGGTTTGATTCCTGGTCAGTACACATGCCTAGGTTGTGGGCCTGATCCCCAGTAGGGGGCATGCAGGAGGCAGCCAATCAATGTTCTCTCTCATTGATGTTCCTGTCTTTCTCTCCCTCTCCATTCCACTCTCTCTAAACTCAATAAAGGAAAAAAAATTTTTTTTAAATGCACCCCATCAACTGCTACGTCCTGGAAAATGTTTTAGACACAGGACATACAAAATGAACAGGAATAACTCCTATCTCTATATTGCTTGGGGTCTAACCTAGGAATACATAATAACTACCAAATAAAACTTCAGACATATTTATAGAAGAGAAAATCACTATTCCAACCATCTCATTAAAATTTGAAAACCACTGGTCAGTGAATTTGAGATAACACTTATTTAGTAGAATAGACTAGATAAAAACCTGCATTTTCTCTTTCCTAGTGCAATGCTTCCTATAAGATGATGACAATACCTTGAAATGTTGGGATAAAAAGAAGAGAAATCGGGGGTTTCTTGGTAAAGATAACATAAAAGTGTCCTATTGAAAAATATTTTAACAATTGCATTCTCAAGTGAGGAGATCCATTTCTAAAATAACAATGACATACAGAGTCAATCTCCTCTTTAAAGTTTGAATTATGACTTTTATCACCATAATAGTGAACACTGTAAAGTGTCTGGGTCATTTTCGGAGATCAGTACATGTTTGTTGAATGAAGTCAATAAATGAAATTCAAACATTATATGAAAGATCTGTTACTAGTAATCATTATGCTCTCCACCCAGTTGAGTTTGAGGAACTGATACCTCCTGCTTTTAATGAGTGTTAATTTTGATTCATGGATCATCCTACTTAGATTTATCAATACAAAGTCAAAGATATGAATTCTGGCCACACTTAACTACTTCAAAAACGTCAATTACAGCAAGGGAATAAAGCATCTCTTAGGCTGCATAGAAAAAAAAAAGGTGGCAAATTGTCTACACAGAAAGGATTTTTAAAAATTAAATATTTTATTAAAAATTTTTTGTTGACATAATTGCAGGTGTCCCCCTTTTCCCTGCCATTTGTCCACCTCTACCTACCCTCACTTCCCCCTTTTCTCAGCCTTCACCAAACTATTGTCAATGCCCATGGGTATGTATACATGTTCTTTAGCTAATCCCTTCACCAAGGGTCTCAGTCTCTTGAATCACTCTTTGGTGTCACTACCCTGGGACTGAAATTTAAGAATACTTTTACTAACATTTTACCAATGAGGACATGTACTACTGGGTTAACTAAAGAAGGATGTCAATCAGAATTCTGTCATTTAGGTTGCAGATGCTTCACATGTGTGTATCCACCTTAGTAAGTATTACTTTAGTAGCTCACCTACTCCAGGAAGAACCTTGACTATGGAGTAGAAGTTCTTTGCGTTAAAACTTAAAACTGGATAAATCTGAATTAGTGTTAATTTGTTTACCTTACTTGCCTTTTCTCTCTTTTCCCTGATATTCTGTAATCAGTTAATCAAGAGGTCTCTTGAGTAATAAAAAGAAAGAAAACATACCATATTTACATCTTACTCATTACATGGATTTTTTTTTTTTAATGTGCTGAACCTCCTCATTCTCTAAGATAATACTTAAATGAGAAAAATATGCATATTACTTTATCACTGGTTTTACATCCAAGGTAGGGAAGCAGAAGCTGTCAAATGAAAATCATTGCTTTTACCACCATAAGCAGTAATAATAAAACACATGTTTATGTCCCTTAGAGGTAAAGTTTCAAATACTTTCATGATAATTTTTGGAAGATGAAGAAGGTATAATACATAGATAGTTATTTAAGCACAAGTTGATTTACTGCAAAGGAGGGAGATTATTTATTGATAGGAAAAATTTTAAAGTATGTATGTTATATAAAGAATTTCCTATTAGGGGAATAAAGAGAGTATTCCCTACTAGTATAATAATTTTATTATTAATATGAGTTATCTAGTTATATTCTTAAGTTTGTTGAGCAATTTTGGTGGAGAATTCAGAGATCTTTCTTAGAGCAAGAAAGGGAAAATTTACTTGCATGCCTCTCATATAGAGTATGTCACCTTATTCTTGAATTTGACAGACTCCCTCAGCCTTTCCAACTAAAAACACCCATCTGACCATAAGAAGGTCAGATGTCAAATAGAAAATCCTAGAGAAAGAGAAGAGAACGTTAGCTTTTATGAAATGATTTCTTACTAAAAATAGATATAAAAAGATTTGGATTTATGTAATTAAATATGTTTTTTAGATGATTTTTCTTCAATCTACCAAGAGTTTAGAATTGGTAAGAAATGGCTTCAGAGAATAATTTGCTTTTAGTAAGTGATTCATAAATATTTAAAAGCAGAAAAAAAATCTCTTCTTTATTCACACTGCCATTGAATGTCTTTGTTATCTTGAGCATACTACTCTTTCTTTTTCTTCTCTTTTATAATTTTTTGTTCCTTATTAATTTTAAAGGAAGAGAGAGACAGAAACATCAATGAGATCTCCTCCTGCTTACTCCTGACTTGGCCCACAAGTTGTGCATGTGCCTTGACCAGCAATAGAACCAGTGACCTCTGGTGCATGGGTTGATGCTCAACCACTGATCCACACTGGCAGGGCAGCATAATACTTTTTCTACATGTGCTTTAACTGACCATTCTGTAAGATGCATGGCTTAACATCTCATTCTTTTCACAGAATGGTTGAGATTCGATTGAGGTGGTTCATATGAAAGTACTTCAGAAAGAGTGTACAAAATGTAGGATATTATGTACTCTAGGGTTATACTCTTATAGAGTTGACATTCAATGGACATCTATAAATTTGTGGTCAAAGCCTATCAGCAGAAGATAGAGTACATCCTGTCCCTGTGTGTCACCTAAGGATGTAGAATATACCGACTGGCTGATGTGATTTCTTAGAATCATTTTAGTTCCATTATGCTATGATTGTGTTTAATCAGTACATCTCAACTGAATTCTTTGTCCTTTTTGTCATTTAGAAATGCTTTCTGCTGTGAGTAAAAGAAAACTTGACCATAGTGACTTAAACAAACAAGCTGTTATTTTTCTGACATTAAAATAAATCTTGAGATAGGTACTTGCTGGGTCAGCAAGTGCAGGGTACACATTCTCTGATTTTTTTGGCCTTTAACTTATTGTCATATGTAAGCCATTAAGTCCATAATCAATTCTGGAATAATGTAGATGAAGTGGCTTCAGTTACATTTGGACCATCTTGTGAAGGGCGGCCGGGTGGGGGTGGGGGAGCTATCCCAAAGACTTTCATCAGATTTCTGTTAGTATCTCTTTGGTCATAACGTTGGCCATCCATCATTATTTGCAATGAAGTCCGAGTTCAGGAGCACTGGGTTGGATGCAATTCTGAACAAAGCAGGATTCTATTAACAAGCAGAAGCAGAGTCTGGCTATTGAGTATGCATCCAACTGTACCCACCACATTCCTCTGCTTAGCAGTTTGTTCCTTCACGTTGATTTATTTGTGTTTAATTACGCTTTGCACAAGTCAGCTTCTTCCATCATTTCATGATCTTTCTCAGATGAGATTTCTCTGGGTAGTCTCTCCCAGCTCAGTCAGAACGGACTGCTCGCCCCATGTGGCTTGTGTTAAACGTCTGGTGCCCATTTTATAGGGGCCCTTTGGGGATGGACAGAATTAGGGAATTTGTATCTTTAAGGATACCAAAAAAAGCCTGAAATAGAGTAGATTTTTTACAAAGATTTATTGAACTGCAAATGTATGTGCCTACGTATATTGTACTATTGCCATCTCTAAGATTATTTAGTCATAATTAGGTAAAGTCTAGTTACTAGTTTGAATTAACATTCTTAACTTCTAAGTTGATTAGCTGTCATTATTAACTGGTTGTATTTAAGTTACTATCAGAAATCTTTGGCTGTAACGTTGTAGCTAAGAAGTAATTGTATGACTGTCTTGTCTTTTCTTTATATATCACATGGTATAAATATTTATAATAGTTACAAAAAGAGATTGACTGTTTAGCGAACACTTTCATGCTAAATGTAAAAACTGTAGCAGCCCTAAATAAAGACCCACAGATAAACTTATAAGCAAACAAAATAACAAAGCAACTTAATCTTGAAAGACTCAGTAATGCCCCTTGCAAATTTAAAGGCCTTTCAGTAATGAGCTAAATTGAAACCAGAAGTTAAGTGCATAGTTTGTTTATACCTTATATCATTTTCTCTGAGGCAATATAAGAGGAGATATGAGTAGAACTTTCTAACCAATGCTTTCAGACAGTGTTCAAAAGTTTATAATCCTAATCTGTGGTTGATTAGGGCAAAACGATTTATTTTAGTGGCTCTCAATGTGGCACCAGAAGTTGTTCAACTTAATGTAACTTGGTCCTAGAGCATCCATTCTTGGTAGAAACTGGAAAACAGCAGGACTAAATTAATGATTACTATCATTTTAAGTTATTCTAATTGTTTGTCTTGGCAGTGTGTTTCCTAGGAACTTTCTAGTAGGAAGATATACTATTATGGATAAAATGTGTTATCTTTCAAAATGCATTTAATGGTTATAAAAGTTAAGATTTGTCCACACAGGCTTTAGTGGAATTCAGATATCCTGTTATTCACAGTATGAAGTTGATGTAAGAAAAGTCTGGAATTCAATGATAAAGATAATCTATAAGGCCTATTCTATACTTTAAGCCATTAAATCTCACTGTAGCACTAAAGTTGAGTATTAAAGATTCAAAAAATTACTGATTCCAAAGATATTCTAAAGGAAACTTTAAAAATTCAAACCACAAATTCCTTCCTCGAAAGAATGTCAAAGTACTACTTGCTGGGATTTTCATCGTGAATTTAGTTCTCAATGTAATTACAAAAATGGATAAAATAAAACAATACAGCACTTTAAATCTTATACAAGATTTAATGAAAATAAAATAATAGAGGCAGATGAAAACAATGTTTGATAACCAGTTCATTGGAGTTTTAAAAAAATGATTCAGGGATATGACCAGAAATAAAGAAGACAACATAGAGTTATTTTAAGAAGCTTTAAGCTAATAAAAATTCACAAGTGTATCAGTTTAAATAGAAACTGTACCTCCCTATGACTGAGATATAGAAAAAGAAATATATTTATTTAAATAGAAATTGTACCTCCTTGTGTATTTGAAATACAGACAAGGAACTATATTGTACTCTTTATTTGAGGTCATTATCATATCATTAATAAGTAATAATACAAGAATGAACTCTGTGTTTCGTGTACTCACGACAGTGCAGGTCGTGTCCACATTGCATCATGTTTAAAAAGGGAATGACTACATGATGACATGGCTTTGCTTTATTTTCTCCACAAATATTCCAATGCCAAGTAAAGCTGTGAAAACATGAGCTGGAAATTTCATCACACTCTTGTGCCAAAATAATCTAAATCTTATGGGTTTTTTTTTTTTTTTTTTAACATTTGGTGCAAATTCAAATGTATATGTGGAGAAACTACACGGGACCATGTAGTTTCTTCTGTAAATGCTAAAAGGAAAAATGATTTTTTTCTTCTTAGTGAATGCATGCCCTAACATCCTGAAATCTGCTTTACATATTTTCAAAAACACATTTTCAAAATGATTACAGAACTTTAAAAGAGTCATTTTGTTTGTAGCTTGTCGACCCGGTTTCTACAAGGCTGTGGATGGTAATACGAAGTGTGCAAAGTGCCCGCCTCACAGTTCGACGCACGAAGACGGTTCGATGAACTGCAGGTGTGAGAATAATTACTTCCGAGCAGACAAAGACCCTCCATCCATGGCTTGTACCCGTGAGTAGTTTTGCTGCAACCCATGCCTCCATGCTTGTTTTCTTTCTTTTTTTCTTCTTGTAATTGTGGATTTTTGTTTGTTCTAAGCATTTGGCCCATTTCCGTGTATTATCCATGCGCCAATTGAAAGCTTTCTCTGCTTCACTTTCCATGCTTGGCTCACCACAAATGCAACATTTCTCACACAAAATGAATTGATTTTTAAAACATTCCCTGCAACAGGACCCCAGAAAGAAAGGAAATTGTGTGTGTCTTGTTTTAGATTTTGCAGTATATTAGACAGGAGAGGGGACGTTATAAGCATGGGATTCGTGTTTTTACATTTCTATTCCCTTATTACATGTTGGTCAGAGGTCAGAGGGAAAGAGGACTAAGATTTATAAAACCAATACCAAAGTTTTCATAGCTATTCACAAGGGCATTGCATTTAGTGGTAAATTCCTTTGTTGGACTTTCTGAATGTGCATTCAACCTTGAGTCAAATCTCCCCTGCTCATAGCTCGGAGAGAACAGTGGTCTTGAATCCATGTGTCTATAATCTCACGGATCCTCTAAGGACAAATTAAAAGTATATAATAAAGACAAGATGGTTATTTACCTCTTTCAGTTCCGTTGTAAATTATCTCTTCCCTTGTAGTAGAAACCAGAAGTGAGGCTCATTAATCTTTGTTGAACTACTTCGCAGGACCTCCATCTGCACCAAGAAATGTTATCTCTAATATAAACGAGACCTCAGTTATCCTGGACTGGAGCTGGCCCCTGGACACGGGGGGCCGGAAGGATGTTACCTTCAACATCGTATGTAAGAAATGTGGGTGGAACGTGAAACAGTGTGAGCCGTGCAGCCCGCACGTCCGCTTCCTCCCGCGACAGTTCGGGCTCACCAACACCACGGTGACAGTGACCGACCTCCTAGCACACACTAACTACACCTTCGAGATCGATGCCAGGAACGGGGTGTCAGAGCTGAGCTCCCCACCAAGGCAGTTCGCTGCGGTCAGCATCACCACTAATCAGGCTGGTGAGTAGTGCTGGGTGCTCCGACCCCTGCTCGCATTGACAGAGAGGGAAGACAGGCTGGGAAAACCAAGATCTGGGAAACTTCAGGATTGTCTCTTCTAACACTTTTAGACAGTTAGGGTACATTAAATAATTCAATTCTTCAAATATAAGAACGAATCATATTTGTTAGATGATTTTTATTTTTGTTTAATCCATTGCTACCCAGTTTGGAATCTTTAAATAATTGGGGCTCTGGAGGTAGTACTTGTGGGACTTGTTGAAGCATTTTCGTGTTTCAGAGGATTTAGACCATTGAACCTTAGCTGTGAAAAGGTTATGTAGCATATTTAAAGTTTGAAATATCTTTACCTGTTACAATTGTATCAGATTTTTTATGTAGTTATTCAGTTATGTCATGATCATCATAAGATCTGAATATTAAAGCTTAGAAAGTTATAATTATCTGATTAATTAGAAATAAGAAAAAACATTTTAGTCAGCATCTACAATTTGTATTTAAAAAACCAAAATATAAAATTTGTTGAGAGGCACAGTGAAAAGAGGTCTTGCTGGAGAATATTTAGAAGCACCAACATCTAAAAAATAATTTCCTAGAGTAAATTGTTAGGTGATTTCACCAACTACATTTTCCACTGACAATATTTTCCTAATTAAAAAAAAAAAATGCTATATTAACAGGCTGTGGGCAAAGACTCTTTGCGGGGAGTGGGAAAAAGAAACAAACAACCTACTTCTCACCTGTCTTTATGTTACATCCAAACATTCCTGTCTTCACTGCCAGTCACCCGCTTCTTTTAGTCACTCATTCAACCTTCTATGTGTTTTCTAGTTCCCCTGATAATTCTTGTGATTTTTAATAGGATTTTTAACAGTCTGGTATTTGAAATTATTTTGGGGATTTTAGTTGTGATTCTCTCAAACATAAAGAAGTATTCTGCTTTATGGAGTATACAGAGATATACCAATGACACTCCTTTGAGACAAGACACTCATCCTCCAATGTTGAATGAAAACTGTGATGAATGAATAAGGAAATTTTCTTTTGGAACCAACAAAGCTTGGGCAAAGTTAAGCCGATAGATATTTTTGTACATAATTTTTGCTACAAGATACCATAATTAGGAAAACATTCCAAACTGTTTAGTGCAGAACTATTATAGCATCATTTATGCACAAATAAACATTGGAGCCAAAAAAGGGAAAAGGGAAGAGACAGGATGCACCTTGAACTGGAGAACCACAGCTTCTTAAATCAGCTCCCAGTTGAGTCCCCCCCTGAGCTGGAAGTCAGGATGGAATTTAAATTCAGCTTCTTTTCTACATTTGGCTAAGCTTTCGGAAGTCCCCCTGCTCTGTAGTGGGACTTGCCCTTTTGCTCTGGGGATGTGTACGCTGCATGCCTTAGGAGAAAGGGAAGGAGGGATGACCAATTCCCCATCAGCTGGAAGAGGGCGTAGTGAAGACAAACAACTAGCCAGAAAAACCCATCACTTTCCTTTCGCTCACTTGGCTGGCTCAGTAAGGTTCAACTACCAAGGGTAAACTATTAATAGGTGTCATCCAGGGCTAATATTAAGCAAGTCAGCACCACTGTGACTGTTGCTTGTTAAAATGTTGTACTACCTTTATACTGGTTGGAAGTAGTTCCAACTGCTCCTGCAAATTAGCATGGAAATGCATCTGTTCTGATTAATTCCTCTAGTACCCTGAGTAGCCTCCTAAACCCAGTATTGTAGGTCCACCCATCCTCCACCTTAATCCAGCAACCAAAAGTATAAATCCTGGTCTAAGAGGGGTTTCTAGAGCCCTGTGCTAGACATCCTCGATCTTGAGGGGTCTATGTCCCTGACATTATAGTTGACAGATATTTTTAATATAACCCCTGACAGAGTCCATCCTCAAATGTGTCTCCTTCTGATTCCAGACCCCTCTCGTATTCCTCCTTTGCTTCTACTCTGTCTACTGATGAAAATTGGACACTTTCAGTGGTCTCGTGATGACAAATAAACCTCATTGTGCATAAGACATGACTTTTAAATGAAGTGCACTGATTTATTATTTTAATTTTACTTCCAGAACCTGTAATTTCTCCCTCTTGAAGCTAGATCCAGACCAACTAACACGAGTTTTTGCTTTGCTTCAGCAAATGATATTTAAACTTTGTAACTAATAATATTTTAACACATGTAACACATTTATTCTACTATCTTCCATGAGAGGAAAAGAAAAAGAATAATGCTATTTCTATGTATCACATGGTATAGCTCTGGTATTCAATGAACACAGGAATTTTAAGAAATTACAATTATGTGGCAAATGGCTTTCCCGAATCCTATATTTCATGCAGATTTACTACATTGTTTAAAATGGGAGCATCAATCTGTGTTATAATCATATCCTAAGACAAACAGAACATAGAAAAACAAGCACGAACTCCTTATATTCTATTTTATCATTGGCCTCTGGCTTTCTGACAATGCATTTATCCAGAAATAAATACTTCCATACATATACAATGAATGAATATAGGTACAGCGGTAACACGGGCAGTCCAAGACATTCAAAATAAATGGGGTTGATGCTTTGGCCCTCCCAGTTACAAATCACAGGACAAGACAGAGCTTCAGCAGGGATGGTATCAGTTACTCTCCCTAAACACGCTCTCATTTTCTTTTTAAATCACAGATTTATCTACAGTATGCACTGTAGGCATTTTATATATTTGTTTCAGGGTGTATGTATTTTTTGTGTGCCTGGGTAGGTATAGGTCTTTGTTCCATCTTCAATCCCCAAAATAAGATATATAAACAAGATTAAAAGCAATGCATTTCTCCAGAGAGTGTTTCTTTGTTTTGCTTGAGTTTTGTTCTTGTGAAGGTTAATGGACTCATAGCTTTGAAAACTGAGCTCCAACTACCAGACAGATACGGTTGCGATAGATACGTTGCCATGGTGTTCACATTGCTCCTAGTCTATCTTTGCAATGGACATAAAATCCATTAATCTAGTTTGTGAAACAGCTTGTTGATACTTCTCTTGATTATACTGTAAAAGCCACGTGATGAGCACATGATAAGTCACCTTCTAAATTGTAGTGGGTTATGTTGTAAATTCCAATGTTAGTTCTCAGCTCTCCATACTTTCATAAAATATGCCAGTGAGATAGAAAACATGGCTTCTACACAAAGATGGTGCTCAGGAATCCGTCGGTCAAATGTGTGCAGAAAGAACTGCAGATTGAAAAACAAAAGTCTGTGAAATTGCAACTTGGCATGAATTACTACTTTGTCTTTTCTTCCTTGAATTAGTATATTTACCTTTCATTCCCGGAACAATCATTCTAGAACATTAGTGGAACAAATATCTCTGTTTATTCTCAACTCCATCATAAAATCTGCCTTTATCCTGCTATCTTTTTTTTTTTTTTTAATTTAATTAAATAATTTATTTTTGTTACAGATGTTTCTCCTTTTTCCCCCACTGATTCCCCCTTTCCCCTCCCTCCCCGCCCTGTCCCCAGTTTTGTTGTCCATGTCCATTGTTCATGCATACATGCATATAAATTCTGTGGTTTATCTCTCCCCCACCACACCCTCTTCTGGGGATTGTCAGTCTGTACCCCACTTCCATGTCTCTGGAACTACCCCATTCCTCAGACTGCTATGTTCATTATATTTCACAAATAAGTGAGATCATATGATACTTGTCTTTCTCTGTTTGACTTGTTTTGCTTAGGATGATACTTTCCAGGTTCCTCCATGTCGGCTCAAAGGATAAGAGATCTTTCTTTCTTACAGCTGCATAGTACTCCATTGTGTATATGTACCACTGCTTTTGTATCCATTCATCTACTGATGGACATTTGGGTTGTTTCCAGATCTTAGCTATTGTAAATAGTGCTGCTACAAACATGGGGGTACATATATTCTTCCTGATTGGTGTTTCAGGCTTCTTAGAGTATATTCCTAGAAGTGGGATCACTGGGTCAAATGGCAGTTCAATTTTTAATTTTTTTTAGGTAACACCATATTGTTTCCCATAGTGGCTGCACCAATCTGCATTCCCACCAACAGTGTACTAGAGTCCCCTTTTCTCCACACCCTCGCACTTGTTGTTTGATGATTTGTTGATGACGGCCATTCTGACAGATGTGAGATGATACCTCATTGTTTTAATTTGCATCTCTCTGATGAGTAGTGATGTTGAGCATTTCTTCATATGCCTCCTAGCCATTTGTATGTCCTGTTTGGAGAGGTGTCTATTAAGCTCCTCTGCCCATTTTTAAATTGGGTTCTTTGTCTTCCTTTTGTTGAATTGTATGAGCACTCTCTCTATATATATATATTGGAAATTAAACCCTTATCTGATAAATCATTGGCAATGATGTGCTCCCATACAGTGGGTTGCCTTTCCATTTTGATGATTGTATCTTTTGCTGTGCAGAAGCTTTTGCTATCTTTTAACATATAATAATCTCAGACTACAATAAGGGCAATCAAAGAGAATTTGTGGGCATTCCATTTTGAGGTCTACTCCTGTTCCCATTACAGCTGAAGAAACTAAGATTGGAGAAGCTTTTCAGCATTTCAACATGAGATCAAACTTCCACTTAAGTCTCACAACTCCAGTACACTTTCAAATTCTATTCTGTTCTTTCTTCCATCCCGTGGTTCATGCACGTGGCTACAAAAATAAATGCTGCCTCGGAGACAGACAGGAGATTTGCTGAGAAAATCTACTACAACTTATGTCATCCACACTAAATTTGGTCCTTGCTTTTCAGTCATATATCACAGGGTTTCCTAGGGTATTCTGCAAGAGATCTTCCTTATCTCCTCCCCTCTTCCCTGAACCCAACCTCATTTTTTATTCCCTCATGCTCCACAGATGATTTTCCCTCTGTGATACTGAGATTTATAATGAGAAATAGACCTTGGTCTTGATCCCAGTTTATGGCACAGAGCTCCTAAACCCTTGGAATTTCCTAAGCGATAAGAGCTATAAAGGTGTATTTTGTTATTCATAACGATCTTTTTCAACCACACCTGAATTTGTGTTAGTGAACTGACTTTTGGAAAACTGCTAAGGACAGGGGCTGGTTGCCAGTGGACCCAAACCCTGTAATTAGAAGGTTGGCACTTTATGTCCCCCTACCTCCCAGTTCCTTCTGGTAAGGGGAGAGGGGCTGAAGGTTGAATCAATCGCCAATAGTCAATGATTTAATCAATCATACTATGTAATGAAGCCTCCTGAAAAGACCAAAGGAAGCTGGTCAGAGATCTTCTGGGCTGGTAAACACAAACAGGTGCTTGTAGGTGACAGGCCTAGAGAAAGCATGGGACCTCTGTGCCCCTTGTCCTATACTTTCCCCTATGCACTTCTCTCTGGTCCTTCCTGAGTTGTATTATTTTATAATAAACTGGTGACTTAGTAAGTGAAATGTTTTCTTGAATTCTGTGAACTACTCTAGCAAATTAATTGACCCCAAGAAGGAATGGGGAGATCTTGATAGATAGATAGATAGATAGATAGATAGATAGATAGATAGATATAGATATAGGTAGAGACAGAGACAGAGACAGAGACAGAGACAGAGACAGAGATAGAGATAGAGATAGAGATAGAGATAGAGATAGAGATAGAGATAGAGATAGAGATAGAGATAGCTGGTGGGTCAGAAGCACAGATAACTACCTGGACCTAAGATTGGCATCTGAAAGGGGGTCAGGCGTAGTCTGATTGGACTGAGACTTTAACCTGCTGGATCTGATGGTAACCCCAGGTAGACAGTGTCAGAACTGATTGAGGTGTAGCTGTAGGACATCCAGCTGGTGTTGCAAAAATACTTAGTGTGGGGAAAATCCCCACACATTTGGTGATCAGAGTGAAGTGTTCTGTGAGAGGTGTATTGAGAAGGGAGGAGACACGAGTGTGTTTTCCTCTTACACCCTAACTTATTATCCTAACTTATGAAGACCATAAAGTTTAAGAGGGAAAGAAGATGCTACTCTCTCTCTTTTCTTTAAATCTAATTCCAACCCCCATCCCTGTACTCCCTAACTTATACTGACTCCTGATGCTAAAGAATGTGTTGTCATGCAAATCTCCCCTTCTAGCATCTTTAACAGACATTCTCCTGGCAAAGTTGACTCATCTCTGCAGATGAGATGATTACAATGCAGAACAATGTTAATATCCTGATTTCGATAAATATATTGAGGTTATGTTAAAGAATGTCATTGGTTTTCGGAAATTCACACTGAAGTATTAAGCAAAACAAATTGATGTTCTGTTTACCTTCAGATTCTATCTGTGATATCGTCCCTATCTATAGTAATGAATAAATGATTCATTATCTGTAAATTAAGTCAGATACAAAAATTTGAAAGGAAAGGGAACCAACTCCTTTTGTAGGACTTTCAAAGGTGCTTGATCTCACTC
Organism: Molossus molossus; assembly: GCF_014108415.1. Lineage (NCBI taxonomy): Eukaryota > Metazoa > Chordata > Mammalia > Chiroptera > Molossidae > Molossus > Molossus molossus. The sequence goes on along the minus strand of NW_023425388.1, from coordinate 91,946,466 downwards.
CAGGAATTTCACAGTTACCATCATGTTGAAAAATAACCAGTAGATAATGTTATTTAAAACCAAGAGAATTCAATTTAGTTTTATTTAGATTTCCCATGAACCAATCTTTCCTTAACTTTAGAATTGGCCTCTATCATGCACTGAATGTAATGATCAAAAGAAAGTTTTTTTTTTTTCCCTCATCACAAATTGCTATCCATCATGTGAAAGAGTTCAATTAGAAGCCCAATCATATTTTTTTTGTTTTGTTTATTTCTTGTGCTTCTGGGACTCCAATTCAAAACTTCACTACAGTATAATTTTCATTGATCAGTAATTTGTGGGGAGACTTTATCAATTCACTTTTTGTAAACAATTTTAGAAGCTTTTTTCACCTATGATTTTGTGGCCTACTATTTTACAGAACAAAGTAACAACATCCTTTAGTAGGAAAAGAAATAACATCTTTAATAAACCTTGAATAAACAATACACACTTTTTTCAAATAAACCCTAAACTATCACGGCTCGTTGGTTCAGTTTAGAACTCATCTTGCTTGCTTTTTATATTGATAAAGCAGATATTTCTAAATATTTCATATTCTTGATTTTGAAATGACATAGATAGCTATGCCTAAGGAGCGCCTCATGCCAAAGACAGCCAGGCAATTTTGAGCATTTCTGAAGAAGGAAACATTTAAAAATAAAGGCAGAAAAGGTGTGAAGCTGGCTCTGCCATTGAACTATGGAGAGAGGTTGGCCCAGTCTCTAGAAACATATGCTGCTGTGTACCCAGGAAGTGGAGTAGACATCAGAAGTATTTCTCAGAATGTGAAGGAAGGTACTTTGCAGCATCATTGTAGCAAACCAGAATGCTACAACATAGTGAAAATCAACTTGAAACAATAGGGATAAGATTCTAGTCATATACTCAGATGAATCTATGCCTTCTTCTACTTTGTGTGATTAATAAACCCTAAGGATTAAAGTCTTGACATGTTCTTTCCCTCATCAAACAAGTGAGGTCTGCATCAAGCCCAGAGATTCCAAGCACATTGATACATTATGATTTTCCTGGTGCATTTTACATATGTGGTAATTTAGCTTCTTTCTTCTTGATCTGTAATCAAGGCAGATAGATACCTGTGCATCTGGAACTATCACTCTGCGGTGATGTGTCAGTGTGTGTCTGAAGCATTGCACATCATTGAACACATCAGTGATGCCTTTCAGCTATCACACCGCGGTATGGAGGCATAGTACATACCTGCAATATGAACAAGAAGCTGAAAAAGCAGAACCATGTATTGATCTGACAGTTTTTCAGAACCTTTACATGAGCTTAAAGCCACTACCATATGGAGAACCAGTAATGAAGACAGTTTAGGGGCTTCCAGGACTGATTAAATTCTTGTCCCAACTTCATTTCTTATCCTTAATACCACTACAATTAATGGAGCTGACATGTGCCTAAAGGACTATGGTTGCTCTTTTCAAGCTGGCTTCTCCTAAACAACCAGCTAGGGCAGGAACCATGGTCTTAACTAAAGCGCCTACAGAGTAAGAAAGAAATAGCCACTTAATGCCAACTTCTTCACTGCATCTTTCAAGACCAGAGCATATTTATTCAACAGAAATATTTCTTATTCATATTTTATCCAAACAGAACATTTTTAGTGTCAAATGCAGTAACGATAATAACTTATCTTTGCCTATATAATTTAATTTTTGAATGTGTTCTACTCTTCTGGAGTTAAGTTAAATATAAGTCCTTAGAGAATAATTGCTATATGTACAAGTAGTTGGGAAATTGAACAAATGTAAATATTTGGAAGAAAAAGACACTCTGTCCTCAGAAACACAAATCTTACTACCACAGGCCAGACTTGTTTACAATAAACTATTAACTATATTTTAGTATCTCAAAAATATTATCTCACTGTTAATAAGTACGATATAACCCAGCATTCTCACTCTCTAATGCTATCAATGTAGCACCATGCCAAAATTGAAAAAGGATATCCCTTTTTCAAGGGACTTTTCTGTCATCTGCCATAAAATTGTTACAACAGTATCCAAATTGAAAGAACTGTGAGGCATGGCACCTTCACATGCAGGGACCCTGAAATTTTTTAACATTCTCACCAAGCCAAAGGATGTCAAAGCCAAAAGATGGGAAGCTCATATTTCTACCCTGCTGCATCAGTAAGAGTTGCTGACCTAACTCCTCTTGATAGAATTAGCGCTGAGCTAAAGTCCATTCCATTATTATCTCATTTAATCCTTACAACTTTAAACAGCTGTAAGGTGTTAATTCTCTTGTCCATAGTTACATATCTCCAAAATTCCTCCTCTATTCTATTGGTATATATATATTTTTTTATGGTTCAGGAAGGAGAGGCTTTGCACAAAATATAAATAAGACAGAATAAAAAATATATAAAGATGGTTATCAAATGACTGTACTGTGATTTTTTTCTTTATAGCTAAATTTCATGATTTGAACAGTGCTCATATGTACTTGAAATCTGAATTGCTTTATTCGAACACTATTTATCCAAATCTTTCTTGCCAAAACCAAATAACAAAAACCTTAAACTTCTAAAGTAACTTTGAAAGAGTGCACTTAATACATTTTAATTAAAAGCATTTATCTCAACAATGTGTTATTATCCAGAAATTGCCTCTTACTCGTTATCACTTTCATTCCATTTGCAAAGAAAATGATTATACCAAACCAACAGAAAGAAAATTTGTCTCTGGTCATAATTTTGTCTAAGAAATAGCTTCAGTGGGGAGGCTGGGTTAGAGGAGGGAGTTCTGGAATCTGGTCAAAGAAGTAAATATGTGTCAGGAGTCCAGTTGCAAATCCAGGTGTTACCACTTAATATTTGTGACTTTTTTAATTTTCAAATTTGGTTTATTCCCAACTTTTGTTTAAAAAAATGAATGTAAGGCAGTTGTTAAACTAACCTTACCGGATTTCTGTTTCTTTTTTAGAAATAGATATAATAATGATGACTATACACAGATTGTTGTGAAGAATAAATAAAATGAGAAAGAGCATATGTGGCTGAGGAAGTGCTTAAATAAGCTATTGTGCCTTGTTTCCAGCACAATCATGCTGATCTTGCTCCATCTAGGGGAAATAGACACTCCTTTTAAAAATTAAAACAAAATAAAAATTGAAATGTGAATTCAAGCTCTGAAACACCTTACTTTGCTGTGGTACAATTGGTTTAAGTCCCAATTTTTCATATTTATATATGTGATCTGTGATAACACTCAATGTGATAAGCCATTTTTGCTTGGGTCATGACACACACATATGTATGTATATACTGACTTTGTGCTCATACTCAGGAGCCCAAGAGAAAGTCTAATGACAGCGTCTATTGGGCAGGTAGAGAAATTGGTCTATGACTCTGAAACTTGGTGAGGGCAAGACACAGAGACATCCACAACATAAGTATTGGTAAGAATAAGAAAGGAATCGTCAAGAAAATCATATCCATAAAGATTAAAGAAAACAAATAGAAATATAGGAAGAAATCAAGTGGCAAATTAATATTCTAACAATTATTCTGGATAAAGAGTTAAAATAATAAATGTTTACCAGGGACCATGTTGTGGCGTAAGACAGATGTTTTGCAATTACTTAGGAGAGGCCCACCTTTTACTTTTTGTCACTAGAATATAAGTAATTTTAAGTATATTTTAGTAAGTTTACTATATTAACAAAAAGATAAAATTCTAAATGCCCACAAAATAATTACTACAGACATATGTTGCGTTCATATTCTCTTGTTTGGCTCATCATGTTATTTGAATATACTTTTTGGGCAGCTTGTTCATCCTTGTCCACCTATGGAGGACAACAGCATATATCCTGTGAGAAGGAACATGTGTCGCAGGTGTTCATACAGACTCCACCAGGCCAAAGAAAAAGGTTCTCTCTCTATTTCTGTTTTACTGTGTAAAGCTTGTTTCATTGTCCTTCTATTAAAATACTTTCAAAATATTTTTTTCATAGCTAACATCTGAAACAACATCTTTCATAGCTAACATCTTCCTTGATATGAATTGATATGGTAGAAGAATTTGGTTTAATTTGAAATCTTTTTAAGTGAAAAGTTTAAAAAGTGAATCTCATTAATCTTACATGAGATATGTTTCCATTCTAAATTACTGTCATAAATTCTTATTATGGTAGAAAGAAGATAGATGACCTTAGTAAAGTCCCGAAGGGGAGACATCTGTAATACTTTCAATAATAAAGATAAATTAAAAATATATAAATAAATAAAATAGATAAGCTAGGTAAAGAGCTGGGTTTTACAACAATTTATTATTTAGGTGTGTATTTGTGTATCTGTATTTGTATGTTTGTGTGTATGTATACATTCATATATCAAGAAAATGCAGTGTAAAGTTCTAGAAAGATTAAAGTTCAAGAAAATGTATGAAGTCTAACAGATCTGAGATAATCAAGTATAATTTTTACTACATTATTTGAACTTGGATATTTTCACCTTAACTATCAAATGTATCTGGTAAAGATTCTACATTGAGGTGTGAAGACAAGGACAAATGCCCATACAAGCATTTGTAGTGCTTGCCACTTCTCAGTGATCAATACTTGGTAGTTAATATCCTCAGTAAACATTTGGGATCTTTTGCAACAAACATACACTTGAAGATCAATATCACTTCTAGATGACCCTGGTTTTCTTTGGCAATAAATATCACACTCAACTAATTGCTTTTTGCTGTTCCCTAAGCACTGACCAAGCGCTTCGTTGAGCCAGGTACGGTGCTGGATGCACTTGGAAATGACGGCGATATGGTTGAGATATAGCTACTATCTTCAAGGAGCTCTCAGTTTAGTAGATCTTAAAGGTTTTAAAAAACCAGCATGAAATTGATTGGTTTGGCCAAGCAAAGGCAGGGAAGGCAGCTGCCAAAAGGCTTCAACAAGCAGCAGCAGCAGCGTGGTGAAGCCACCCAAGGAAGCAGATGTATCTGAATTCACAGATAATGTCAGAGTATGTATACTAGCTTCATCTGTTTTTCCATTACTGAAGGAGACATTTTTAAAGTTATCTTTTTGGGGACTTTTTTGTGATGTAATGCTAAAAATCAGTCTACTATCCCAAAGGTTTTTCACTAGGAGGAAAAGAAATAAAACACTTTAAATTGTATACAAATGAAATGATAGTTACATGTGTAGTTTAATGTTCTCTCAATTGAATGTCTGGTTTGTATAAAGCACTTAGTAAAAAAATGTGAACTTACAATAATGGGATGAGACCAAATATTTATAGCTGAATAGGGAAACTTTTCACATCGGCCTTGCTTTTTTTATCCATCTGTTTGCCCACTTGTTCACTTACTGATCATTCAAGTTTTTTGTTAGTAATATGGAATGGAGCATTCTAGTTAGTGAAACATACAAATTTATAAGCAGTAACCATACAAAATATTTGAAACTGGAATGCCCTGAAATATCATTGATAGTAATTATCATAAAAGTAACTAAGAAAATGTCAAAATTTTAGAAATGTTCATAATAATCATTGTAAACATGAATTATAACTGCTTTGAAAGTGTATGGCCATAGTTTAGCATTGGTGAGGTAACACTAGGCCAGCTAATGTTTGTCTGCTTACATTTGTTAGGACATCCACATTTACAAATATGGTCTGTTTGTGAAAATCAAAAGATATTACTTACTCTTTCTATTAAAAGTAAAATACTATTGCAAGGAGTTTCAAAAAAGAAGTCTATCAGAGGAGTTAGATATAAAGGAACAGTTCACCATTCTTTGTTCAGGTTGATCTGCATATACGCTTTGTTGGGATATAATGGTTTGTCTTCTTGGGAAATACCTAAGAAGCTTCTAACATTGAAATGCTTTTCACTTGCAATACTGGTATTTATACAACTATTTGCTATAATTTTTACAATACTGGTCGAAGTTTCTTTTAAAATTATATATTCAGGCAGTAACATTACTCTAACTTTTTCTTATTTAGATAAACTAGCAGGCATTAGCTATTTGGTATAGATTTGTGTGTATCTTTGAATTGTAGTAGCCTAAAAGAACTGTTGAATAGATACACAATTCCGAATTTAAATTATTATTTAAAGTAGCAACCCAAATGTGTAGTGTCAGGTATTTGCCAAACACTTATACTGAGTATTTTATAGCTACTGTTTAAGCCTTAAAACAACCGTGTGATTTAAGCATCATTGCCATTATTAATGGAAGAAGAAACTGCTTTCAGTTGGTTACTTATCTAGCCCCATTTATCTCACTTAAGTGGCTGAGGAGAATTTGAATTTAGGTCTTTACAATACAACACTATTTCCCAATTCTCAGTATATAATTTACTTTCAATTATTTTGCTTCAACCAGATGCCATAAGAAGTCTCATAATGTAACAATATACTTAATGAAATCAAGCTTCATTTTTCTCCCAAAAACATATTTGAACATAGAGCTTGGCTCCTGTAAATGAAAACATTAATATCACTTACTAAATATTTATGACTAATTAGATAAGAAATGTTTGTCCATGTAACAGGTAGGATTCTTCCACAAGCCACCAAGGGCAAAGTGGGACCTGAGTGACATGCTGCTTCCCAGCGATACTGCCTATCTAGCTGTTGCATTGTGGGGTCCAGTCACCCACAGATCTCTCTGTTTGAGGTCATGGCATCGGCACCCTTCCACGTTATTCAGATCTAGCGGTGAAGTCATCCTTGATGCCTCTCTTTCTCTCACACCTTATATTTGACCATCAGCATATTCTATAAGATACGCCTTCAAAATATGATGGGAAGCTAATGGCTTCTTACCACATCCATTGCTATGTCCCTAATTCTATCATATCCTTCCTAGATTATGTAAAATGCCTCCTAACTAGATTCCTTCCTTCCTTCCTTCCTTCCTTCCTTCCTTCCTTCCTTCCTTCCTTCCTTCCTTCCTTCCTTCCTGTATATTCTACAATAACAAGCCTCTCATAACTACACCGTGTTTATCATCATTAATTTTATTGTATAAGTTAATGACATTTAAACTTTTTTATGAAATATTTTATGACTCGCTGAATTTTCTAGTTACTTTGAATATTTTGTTCACATCCCTTGTTTCATTACAAAGAAGACAGGGATTATTTTTTATTTAACAATTAAAAAGATGAAAGAGAGAACCTCTCATATGACCAAATAGGTTTATTTAAAAATAAAAAGTGCTCATGCAGAAATTGCTACTAATTGTGTGGTCTTAAATGCTGACTCACAATTTGATGACTCTCTCAGTCAATAGCCTTCACACTTGGCATTTCTCTCCTCAGTTAGCATCTCATTTCTAAAATGTCCCTTTAGTATCTTACCCAGAGTGCACAAGTGGTTTTGAACCCAGAAGAACACACTAATAGAGTAAGAAGAAAAGATGCACTAGTGCTGCTCAAGGTGCGGCCCAGGCCTCGCATACCCGTCATCCTCTGGAAATCAAGACCTACAGGTTTCTAATCTATACGTTTTGTTACGATCCATTTTTAAAAGGGTGTCATGTGTAACCTAAGATATAAGCTTGAAAGTTGATATGAGTGGTGCTTTGTGACAGAATCACAGATGTTCCCTACATGATATATTTATTTTGTACCCCAGTGGCCCTTGTAAAAGAGGGCCAGAAGATCAACTTATAACAAGTCAACTAACGACATGATATAGAGAGGCCCAGGTCCAGTGGCTGTTATCACAGCTGTGTCCCGTTACATATTAGATACCTAGAACATGCTGCATTCCAAACGGCATTTATCTTTTGAATTTCAAACATTCTTGCCATAAATAAGGATTTTATGCTTTTCAAAAATGTTTCACAGTTTAGTCTGGGGAATACTGAAAGGTTGCTTTTACTTAATGAAATCCCCCCTGCAAGGATTTCTGGAGATAAAATGAGAATTTTCTAAGTATTCCGCTCCACAGACCTGTGTCGCCCTCCTTTTTTGTGCATTCCCTGCTAGTCCCTCGGCCTGGAGATGTGATAATAACTCGAGTTTCACAAAGCCAGCAGTGTGGGACCATGTGAGCGTTGGCCTTTGATCATGGTTTAATAATTCTCTCTTTGTTACTTCTTCCAATAGGGGCTATCTGAATCGATTACAGAATGATTACCTATGCTAGTTCTGTGGCTAACACAAGATTTTCATGTGTATTTTGTTCCTCAACTTAACACTGTGTCTAAAATATATTCTAAGTGAAAGTATAAAAGAGTGATGACCACTTCCTCCCTCCCTTCCCAGAGCCCTGATTATAATAAGAAGGAGCTAGACTCATGTGTTTAAAGCACACTAACTTGAAACCTTAAGAACGACTATGTGAGATGACTCTACTACAGAAATAATGACCACAATTAGTCCTTTAAAAAATAAGTACAATGGTCCATCTCATTTTTTTTGAAGTGGAACTAGCTGCTATAAATCAAGTGTATGTTCATTTCGTTTTGAGATGTACATGTCTTATATCTCGAGGAATGACCATCTAAGGAAGTAGATTCATTATGCATGTCCTTGACTCAGGGAGAAACTCAATTATTTTCCTTTTGTTCTCCAAATAATTGTTGGGCTGGTGGGAGATTAGCCTGGATAGTTACTGCTGGAGTAACAACTGCTGCCTCGCCTCGGAGTGAGCGTTGTTCCACCTCGACGTAAAAACACAGCTGCCTTTCTATTGCAGTTGGTGCCAGGCAGCTGCTTTTATTGTCTGTATTCTTTATAAAGCTTCTCATCCTAGCTGTGGTCACCTGCACACAACCTACAGATTTTTAAGTCCCGAAGACTACAACCAGAACCCTTCCTATAACCACTGTAATGAGCAATGCAGACAGTGAAGTGGAAAGACATTTCCCTTCAACCTTGGGTAAAGAGTGTGCATGTGTGGATGTGTGTGTGGAGTGTTGGGCGGTGGGGCAAAGGGGAAAGTGCTTAACATATGTGATTGAGTGTTTGTGAAAAAGGCCAGATTGACAGATGACAGGATGCACACAACATTGGAGAAATGACAGAGAAGGCTCAAAACAAAGAAAAAGTACCTCCATAATCAGAAACAAATTTATGACAGATGAGTGAAGTTTTACATTTGCTCAAGATTCAAAGAAAATGTCCTCATTAAGCAGGATTATATTTATTCAGTCAAACTAAGATTTTAGTTGGGTGCCCTTTTCATTTTCCTGCTAGGGTTATGAAGATTCATACAGCTCAGACTGTGGGGAGCATGTAAGATAGCTGGCTGTGACAACAAAGGAAACAGCTCTATTAATTTATCCCAAACAAAACTATACACACATACACCTTTTTGGTTTGTTCTCTGGACAAGCCTAATACAATATAGGGACTAATATCATTCCAGAAACACAATCCAATTAATACTTAGAAAACCAAAGAAACAGAAAGATAGATAGTGTGTCCCAAAAAATGTATACATGGTGTATGTAGATTCTATTATATTTTTGAAAATGAAATGTATTTTAATAAACACTGACTTTATAATTACACTTTTTTTGTGTGTATACATTTTTGGGGGAAGACAGAGAGAGAGAGAGAGAGAGAGAGAGAGAGAGAGAGAGAGAGAGAGGGAGAATTTTATTTTAAGGTGTTGGTTCATGTGATTTTGGGAGCTAGCGAGTCCAAAATCTCCAGGGCCGTCAGGCATGTGGCAATGTGGAGACCCAGAGAAAAGCTGATGTTGCAGCTTGGTCTAAAGGCAGTCAGTAGGCAAAACTCCCTCTTTCATGGGAAAGACTTTAGTCTCTTTCTCGTAAGGACTTCAAGTGATTTGATGAGACCCAGCCACATTATGGAGTGCAATCTGATTTGTGTCTACTGATTTAAATGTTGATCTCATCTGAAAAATACCTTCACAGTGACATCTAGACTGGTGTTTGATCAAATATCTGGGTATCAGAGCTTAACCAAGTTGACACATAAAATTAACCATCATAGTCCCCCATGGCAGAGGTGTGTGTGTGTGTGTGTGTGTGGTATAATTGCTCTGTCTCTTTTGAGTGAATTTATAGACCATATGTTTAAGGAAAATGCCAGGATAAACTATAACAGAAAATAATCATTTTAAATCTTCTTCCGCTGATCATATCAAAATTCTCTTTGAATCTTGAATCTTCTGTGGAAAATGCTTTTCTTGGTTTCTTTTTGGAATACAGTGCCTCATGCATCAGATAATGTCCCCTCCCCTCATCCCATCTCAAATATATTGAGTTTCAAATCTTCCCTAGGATGACCACTTAACAGCAGCAATGTAATTTGTGGAATATCACATTATATAATTTTTATTGGTAAATATTTTTATGTCAATATTATACTTTTGAAGATCTCTTTTTTCATGTGCCCCATTTAGAAGGATTTTCAAGAACAGCATCAGTTGTGCTAAGACACTCTTCATCACACTTCTTCCTCTTATCTCTACAGAGGCATCTCTACATGCAGGATGGTATTGTGACTGCCAATAACACCACTCAGAACTGGTTTATCACCTTTGTGTGGTCCTACTGTTGACAACCCATAGTTCAGTGCAGAATTACCTTAAAAAAAAACACTCAGAAGCTTTTCAACACACCCAGTATACCCGCTTCAAGCCAGTTCTACAGATTCAATGTCTCAGAAAATAAAGGCGGAGATTCCCTAGTACATGTATATTTAAATCACTATCTTGGCCTCAAAAGGCAACACATTTTTCTAGATTTTATAAAAATTTAAAAGATTGTCATTGTTTTATTAATACACCCCAAATTCATTTAATTCTGAAGGATATAACATCCATTTGTATTTGCTTTACCCACAAATTCGTTGTAGAGTAATTGTGCGTGGGTTAATCGTGAAATACACAGACCATACCCCAAAATATGCATTACTTGGTGTTGGATTATAGTTATCTTCTTCATTTAGATCATTCTTCACTGTTTTTAAAAGTTTTTTTATATAATTTATTTCATAAAGTAACTGCATTTTTATAGCATTTACATATTTTATTTGTTTAATTTCTAAGATATTTCTCAAATATTATTATGTGACCAATATTGTTCTGTGTTTTGTGGGGGAATATAATAATAATTAATACATGGTTACTGCCCTCAATTATTTATAATTAATTCAACATTTAACCAACCAAATGCAGTTTGTGCAATCTAAATGTGTGAGAATCTGGCACACAGAATGATTGTTTTCAGTTTGAGAACTGAGGAAGATTTCACTGAAGATGTGAGGTCCTGAGTGGACAGTAAAAGGTAAACATGGATTTAACAGGTGCAGAAGGGAGCAGAGACATTAAAGACTGTGAGTGAAGCAGAGAGGCTGGGGAGGTAATTGTCCCTGCAGGGACATCCCTTCCCCTAAAATAAGGGCCAGGGGAGGGCTGAACTGGGGCATCAGCTAGAAAGGGCTTCACTCTTCAAGGGAGATTCAGTTTATCATAGGTGGGCTTATTCTTTCTTTCTTTCTTTCTTTCTTTCTTTCTTTCTTTCTTTCTTTCTTTCTTTCTTTTCTTTTCTCTCTCTCTCTCTCTCTCTCTCTCTCTCTCTCTCTCTTTCTTTCTTTCTTTCTTTCTTTCTTTCTTTCTTTCTTTCTTTCTTTCTTTCATTCACTTAATTTATATCTGTGTGTCCTCTTTGGAGAAGTGCCTGTTTTTTAAATTGGATTGTTTGGTGTTTTGGTGTTGAGTTTTATAAGTTCTTTATAAATTGTGAATATTAACCCCCATACCATTGGCGAATGTGTTCTCCCATTCAGTTCTCCCATTTTTAGTTTGTTTCCCTTGCTAGAGGACATATATCAGAAAAAAATATTGCTATGAGAAAGGTTTGAGATTTTACCATCTATGTTTTCCTCTAGGATTTTTATGGTTTTTAGTCTAACATTTAAGTCTTTAATCCATTTTTAGTTTACCCAGTGATTCCACTTCTGGGAATTCATCTGGAGAAACCCAAAATGCTAATTCAAAAGAATACATGTGCCCCTGTGTTCACTGAGCATTATTTACAATAGCCAAGATTTGGAAGCAGCCCCCTACTCCTATCCACCCCCCCCCCCCTTGTGGATCAGTAGATGAGTGAATAAAAAAGCTGTGGTAGCCCTGGTGAGTGTTTCTCAGTGGTTAGAGCATTGGCCCATGGACCAAAGGATCACAAGTTTGATTCCCATCAAGGATGCCTATATAGGTTGCAGGTTCTATCCCCGGCCCTGGTCTGAGTTGTGCAGGAGGCAACTGATCGCTGTGCCTCTCTCACATCGATGTTTCTTTCTCTCCTTCCCTCCCTCTTTTTTCCACTCTCTCAAAAAATCAATGAAAAACTATCCTCGAGTGAGGATTAACCAAAAAAAAAAAGGGGGGGGGGAGAAGAAGCTGTGGTACATTTACACAATAGAATACTACTCTGCTATAAAGAGGAAGAAAATTGTGCCCTTTGTGACAGCATGGATGGACCTGAGAATATTATTGTCAGTGAAATAAGCCAGTCAGAGAAAAACAAGTACCATATGATTTCACTCATATGTGGAATTTAATGAACAAACTGAACTACCAAGCAAAATAGAGACAGATTCATTGAGAGAGAGCAGGCAGGCAGTTCTGGTGGGCGTGGGGGCTGAGGGATGGAGGGATTGAGCAAATAAAAAGAAAAAAAGAAGAATTCATGGACTGGACAACAGTGTGGTGATTGTGGCAAGGGAGGGGGAGGGTAGAGGTGGAAGAGGGCATAGAGTGAAAAATGGTAATGGAAAAATAAAACAAATTAAAAAAGAAAGAGCAGTCACAGCGCCTCTTGGCTGAGCTTTCAGCCTGGCTTCTGGGATTTTACAGGCTGATGGCCTCATGTGACTGTCTGTGCAGCAAGGGTCCAGTGAGACTTGAAATTAAAAAAAAAAAACAGAAAGTGTGTGCTCTTTAGTTTAGGCAACTACTTACAAATATTGGTCCTTTTTATTTCCTGAACTATCTCAGGATGACAGTACCGACAGAGGAAGCATGGGAGCCAAAGATGAGTCAGATCACAGTCTCCTGGAGAAGTCCCCCCCCCCCCTTGGACAGAGAGGGCCCACCTCCCCCCAGCCTCCGTGCAGCACCTGCCTTGTCCAGCGTGCATGGGAACTCTCCCCTCACTATGTGTAGTGTGCTTGGGTAGGTTAGAGACGGTTTGGGACTGGGCAGTAGGAAGTCATGTAGACTTTTGTGCAGAAGACTGACTTGATGGACCTATTATTTAGGGAAATAAATGAAGTTCAAGGGAGGGAGACCAGTTAACAAACCAACAGTAATCCGAATGAGAGATAGTAAAGTCTGAACAAACCTAAGAAGTGGGGGGATGACCTTTCAGGTTTGAAATACAGAGCAAGGAGGAATGGCAGCCCACTGGAACATGAATATAACTTCAACAAGTGTGGAGCAAAGGATGATGACGATGATGCCATTGATCAAGGCCAGACATGAGGATAATTGTGTGATAAGATCATGTAGAGCATTTTAGAATGCATGAGAATGAAGCCACCTACAGGGTGTTCATGTAAATGGTTACACAAAGCAGGCAGCTGGAAATTAAAGTCAGCTTCTTAAGAAATAACTTAAATACATGTTGTATAACTGGAGTCATGACAGTTGAAGAAATAGAAGTTGATATAGAGTATAGAATTTAAAAATACAGGGCCAGAGGCATGATCTTGGGAACAGCAAGAGATCACTACTGAGCATAGAAGACAGGTCTGGAATCAAAAGTCATACTTGAACTAAGAAATAATGGTCACTTATGAGATCTTACTCTCTTTTGTTCTGTTTTTTAGTCCTCCTTAGACATATCAGCTTTATGAGGGCAGAAAATGTCCACTTTTTCATTGATGGATTTCTTCAGTGCTTGAAATGTAGTGGGTGGTAAATCAATGTCTTATCGAATGGACATCTAGTCAATTACAAACCCCTCTATTTCTTAGGCCATCCTTTCTGTCTTTGCTGATATTTCTGACTTCAGGTTCAAGACTCTCCTCTGAAGTATTGCAGTAACCAGGAGTTGATCCTCCACCTAATTTTTTTTTTTTTATCCTCAACCGAGGACATTTTTCCATTTTTTGTACAGATAGAGTGGGAGGGAGGGAGGGGGAGAGAGAGAGAGAGAGAGAAACATCGACTTGAAAGGGACACATCGAGTGGCTGCCACCGCACGACCAACCAGGGCCGGGAACAAACTGCAACCGAAGTACGTGCCCTTAGCGGGAACCGAACCCGGGTCTCTCCGGACCGCAGGCTGACGCTCCAACCGCTGAGCCAAACCGGCCAGGGCCTCCACCTAATTTTTTTAGAAAACACCTTAAATGCAAGTGCTTTACTATGGCGTACAAGATTCCCCAGGACCTGCTCCGTGCCCACTTGTCATTAATACCTTTTCACTCTGTGCTCTGTGACTGTTCTCCTCATAATCATAAACTTCCACAGCTCCATGCCAGTTAAACCATTTTAGCTATTTCTACTCACAGGAAATTCTATTATTTCCCTGCTCCGCCCGTTCATTTCTTGTCTCGCAAAAATTAGTCTGAGTCACCCTCTGCAGGAAGTTCCCCATTTCCCAGCTGGAGGAAGCAGCTGCCCGGGAGACCTCCACAGGACCTGTGTGGCCCTGTCATGCTCCTGACAGACGCTGTGACTTCTGATCGCTCACCCTTGTCTTCTGAGCTGCGACCAAACCATGGCAAGATTACACTTATTGAATACAGTTATGCCTCTCTTACCTGCTCTGAAACTGCCATGGCCCCACATAATATATAGAAAAAATTCAAGCTTTTTAGCCTGGAAATTAAGACCCTGCACAAGTAAGCATCACACAAATGTCCAACCATCATCGCCTCTACTCTTTATAACAAAGATTAATTGAACTCTTTTATTCTCTGGGAATTTTGAAAATTTAGTGACCTTCACCTAAAATGTACTCGTTCGATAGTTATGTGTCCACATGTCTTTTATTCTGCAAGACTCTGATTAAGTGCCAGCACCTCCATTAATTTTGTTTTTTCGAATTCTTCTCAGCTCGATGTAATTGTGTTTTCATCTGAACTCCCATGGCACAGGTTATCACTCACGGGTATCTCTTATGGTGCTCTTCTAATTTATATTAAGATGATATTTTATATGCTTGTAATCTTCCCTACTGTTGTTTGAGGGCATGATCCAGGCATGGCCCACATTTGTCTCCTTCACAGTGGCTAGCTTAGTCTTTATCCAAATTGGCACTTTTGCATATTTCTTCAGTGAAAAAAAAAGATATAAGAAGGGAAAGATACACAGAGAATTTAAATACTAGAGGTTTCAAATAATTAGATTAGCATTCAATAGCTACTATAGTTGGTAGTTTTGGAGGGACAGCATCATTTGAGACAATTTAGAGTGAAATTTGGGATGGAAGGTGAATTGCAAGTGGTAACGTACAAACTATGTGGCAGGCACTGCGCTAATCATATTCTGTATATCATGTAAGGCAATCCTCACAAAGAAAAAAGTCTTTAAGTTAGAAACTGTTACTTTCCCAGTTTTTCAATAGAGGGAACTGAGGCAAGAATATGAAATAATATGCCAAAATGCACACAGCTGTTGCTGAATTGTGATGTGAAATCATATAATCTAACAGTAGTGTCTGCTTTCTTACCCAACACTTCCTGCCCTATTGAAGCATGCCCATGAAGGGAAGAAAAACATGGATTAGCAATTTATTGACAAGGCTTTTGAGAGTTATAGGGCTGATAAGGAGGACATGAATCAATGACAGGTATTAGTTATAGAAAGAAAAAAGAAAACCTATTTCTTTTAACACAGGAAAGAAAGAAAAAAGAAGTTATGAGTGAATCTACAAATGCATTTTGCCACAACCAGGTTGTAAACTGAATGGGTAAGAATTAAGAAGTTACTATTTCCTGGAGTAATAATGTGATGTGATTTCTTAAACCGGTACCACTGTTTCTCATCTTCTTAGTGCACCTAGACAAAACTTCTGCAACTCGTTATTGAATATAAAATAAGAAAATAAAGGCACTCGAGGAATTAAGAAGGCCAATTTGGAAATTTTATCACATCTTCTCTGAAACTCTATGAAAGGAAATATTTCAATGTAGTCAGGTTCTCTGTACAAGTTTGGCTTTTTTTTTGGCAAAATCCTTCATTTTAGTTGTCCACATATTTGATTCATAAGATAAGAGGAAGAATGGGCTGGTATCTTAGTATTTCTTGTCAGGGAGACGTGTGGAGTTTCCCAGGGTTTTCTCTGTCTCAGCAATCTGTAGCTGTGCTGTCTGACACATTCAGAATGATTAGGGGAAATCTCTTCACAAGTGAGGTTTTTTTCCAGTTGGTGTGCCTCTACTTACTGTACAAAGCACTGTGATATTAAAGAAAAAAAAGAAAAGACCGATTGATACCTAGCAAAGTGTTAAGACCAAAATAATTTATTTTATGGAAATTTGTCAAATCCTGGTCAACCTTGATTATAGACTTTGAAGAGAAACACAGTTTCTGATAATTCAACACTTAAAGAATTACTAGAGTTATGTCTGGGGTGGGCTTTAAAATCAAGTCTATTATTTCTATGGCCAATTCTCTATGATTCACTTTTAGCCAAGGAAGTTATTATAAAGGCATTGTTTGGCTACAAAAATTAAAATCCCTATGGTACATAGAAGTAAGGAAGAAAATGTTATCACAAGTTTTTTCACGATAATCACTCTGATCAGAAAGACTCAAATTGAGACCAACGTTTGTCCACCTTGGAACCAGAGATTGATCCATCCGGAATTTTAGAACCAGTCAGCCCCAGTTGACGTGGCAGACAAGAAGACAGGGTGCACCAAGAGAAGCCCCTAGACCACTTACAGTTCAGTCATGACCTGGAACTTCAAGAGGCCTCAGAAACCACTCCTGGCTTGAGTGACTCCATAGCAGATGGAACATATTGATCATTTCTGACAGCCCCTCTGTCACTCTTAAGCTTAGGCTCAGTCTTATGCATTGCAAGATATTTTTAAAAACAACCATAAGGCAGCTTTGATTCATATCTAGCACAGACTTTTTATCTCCTCTAATTGCAAAGAGCTGATTCATTGGCATATGTGCCACTTCAGGGAATGCTCTTAACCACTTCATGAAACGTGGCACTGTCTAGATGCTGGTTTTGACTGCCAGCCTACACAAGGGAAGGGGAATCACAAGAAAGAAAATTAATGTGTGCACAGTTCCAAATGTTGTTGCATAAATGTGTTTTAAATCAAATGAATCATCCTTTGGCATAAGCTACTCACATTATAGTCATTCATTTGAACAGGGAAGCCTGTATCTCCTGAAGGCATTATTCCTGATGAATGAGACAGTTACCTTAAATCATAAATAAACAAATCGAGTAACTTAACATTTGACTCTTACAAGAATTTGTGTTATCTCCCTTTACACTGGCAATACATTTTTTAGACATTTTTATTTATTTATTTATTTATTTATTTTTAATCCTCACCCAAGAAGATTTTCCATTGAGACAGAGAGAGCAGCATTGATGTGAGAAAGACACAATGATTGGTTGCCTCCCACATGACTCACATCCGGGCCTGGGATCGAACCCACTAATGAGGTAGGTGCGCTTTACTGGGAATCGAGTCCAAGATTGTTTGGTCCTTGGGCTGACACTCTAACTGCTGAGCCAAACCAGCCAGGGCTGCAGTGGCAATATATTTTAAAGTAAAGCATTTAGAAAATCTGTTTAAACCACAAAAAGTACCAAGATGTGCCCGCTGGGAACTGCTGCATGAACAGGAAAACTGATCAAACAAATGCATCTTGATTAAAAAAATATGTAATTCTCCAAAATATTTTAGCACTTAGTTATTCCAGTCTTTTCACGCCATACAAGTGGTTTTAGTTCTTATTCCTATAACTTCCTAATTTAATTTAAAGTCTCTGGCACTAAATAGAATTCATATTTGCATTCTTGAAACCATATTTTAAAATTAATTTTAAGTCTTTGCAAAGGTAAAGACTTACAAAGATAGGTAATATGCAAATATTAACCTTCTAAGAGATAAATTGGTGTTCCTTTTTTATTTACCTTTATTTTTAATTAAAAAAAAAAAATGTTTGTTCCACCCGGCCAGTGTGGCTCAGTAGTTGAGAGTTGACCCATGCATCAAGAGGTCGCTGGTTCAATTCCCAGTCAGGGCACATGCCCAGGTTGTGGGCCTGATCCCCAGTGGGAAGCATGCAGGAAGTAGCCAACTGATGTTCTCTCTCATCGATGTTTTTATCTCTCTCTCCCTCTTCCTTCCTCTATCTCTAAAAATCAATAAGTAAAAAAAATTTTTAAACTTTTTCGCTCCTTTATAATTTCTTCAAGAACATTTTTAGAACTAGACTTGATAAGCAGGATAAAAAAATATTTTCCCTCATTTTATGTAGGCTACCTGGAGACAAGCCTGCATTATTCTGCATTTTTTCCTAACATCAATCTTACCTCACAAAACAAACTTTGGGAGTAACAATTGTGAAATGGCCGTGTTAACTCCGATGTCACTAATCATCAGAGAAATCCACATTAAAACCACAATGAGCTATCACCTCACACTGTCAGAATGGCTGTCATCAATAAATCAACAAACAACCAGTGTTGACAAAGATGTGGAGAAAAGGGAACCTTTGTGCTGTTGGTGGGAATGCAGATTGGTGGAGCCACTGTGGAAAATAGTATGGAGTTTCCTCAAAACATTAAAAATGGAGCTGCCTTATGACCCAGTAATTCCACTTCTGGGAATATATCTGAAGAAACCTGAAACAAGAATTTAAAAGAATATATGTACCCATATGGCCATTGCAGCAGTACTTACAATAGCCAAGATTTGAAAGCAGCCCAAGTGCCCATCAGTAGATGAGTGGATGAAAATACTGTGGTACATTTACACAATGGAATACTACTCTGCCATAAAAAGGAAGAAAATTTTACTCTTTGCAACAGCATGGATGAACTGGAGAACATTATGCTAAGTGAAATAAATCAGTAAGAGAAAGACAAGAACCATATGATTTCACTCATATGTGGAATTTAATGAACAAACTGAACTACCAAGCAAAATAGAGACAGACTCATAGAGAGCAGGCTGACAGCTCTGGTGGGGGTTGGGGGGATGGGCTGGGAGGAGGTGGAGGGATTGAACAAAAAAGAAAATAAATGGGAAGAACTCAGGGCCATGGAAACAGTGTGGTGATTGTGCAGGAGTGGGTGGGTAGAGGTGAAAGAGGGTACAGAGGGGTTAAATGGAGATGGAAAAAATTAAATTAATATATATATATATGTGAATGAGCCTCTCTCAGAGAGAACTTTCTTCTGTGCCTCTTTCTCTGATTTCTACTGGACTCTTAATTTTCATTCACCAAGTGAATTGACAAGAAGTATTTATTCAGAGTTATGTTTTACCTCACTTCTAATCTTAGTCAAGGCTTCTATTTGTGTGGGATTTTGTAGCATGTTACCCCAACATAGAATTAAATTGCATTCGGGAATTCTCTGAGAGGAATAGAATGAGAAAGATGTCATTACATGTGTTATTCATGCTGGGCATAAGCATTTAACTCTAAGACTTAAATAGGGTCATTTCATCCAATTAGTGTGATACAGGTATTATATATAGTATTATATATTATAAGTGAGTTTATTAAAGCAACAAAATAATATATTAAAATGAGTTTACAAACTAGACGCTAAAAATGTAGTATTATACATACTACACACACACACACACACACTTACATAGATATATATTGATATATAAAATGTTTAGTGAAATATTTTTCAGTTGCTTGGGAACTGTCAACTGGGATCACAAAATAAGATAAAAATGCACCAGTGGTACCACATTCAAAAGAGAACTGCAGATCCTGGGGGCAGCTACATCCTGAGGGGTTTAAAGGCTCAGAATGGTGCCTGCCGAGTGGAGACCTCAGAGTCCTCTGCAAAGGCAGCAGTGCCTACAGAGAGCCTGCGCACATCCAGAGGTCAGCCCGGACGACGGGAACTCCACACAGCAATGCAACTGTGAGCACAAAATATCAGTATTTTCATTTTCCACTGCTCCGCAGTGCCCCAATCAGTAAAAGGAATGAAGGAATACAGCACCGACTTTTTTTCTTTCACCCAGGAAATTGCTGTTTAATCCTGGTGTATGCTGGGCATTAATAACTGAAAGTGAACAGAAAGCTATGAGATATTTCGAGCAATGTCATCAAGAACAAGAAAGCAAGGTTCAACAGATCAGAGGAGCTCTGTTCTCTGTGTTCCACTTTAAAAAAAAAGAATCGTGTTTCTGGTCTGCATTGGGATGTCTGCTTTGTGTTTGAGGGTCCATTTTCATGATACATCTCGGTATTTCCCTGGGAATCTCCAAGAATGGCTAAGGAAGGAAGCACCTCTGCTTGTCTGACCTGCAGATGTTACACTCTAAGCATAGAAAAGATAAAAAAAATAAAAATAAACATTTAGTTCAAAAGAATCACCCCTGCTTAGAGTAGACAGAAAAACAAAGGCTTATTGAACAAAATCAATGCCACCAAACTTCTATATAGTACCACATACTCTCTCCTCATCCCACTATAGCAAATGGAGCCCTATTACTCAAATATTTTATACTATTATCTGTATTTCAACTTAGAACTGTCGAGAGGGAGTTTGAGGATCTGATGATGCTAGGGTAGGGGTGGATGTGTGTGCCTGTGAGCTCTGTATAAATGTGCATATTTTGTGTGTGTTTTTCCCTAAACTCAGTTTAATGGGTAGCAAAACTCCTAGTGATACAGTTGGTTACTAACTATTGTCTATGTGTTTTCAAAATCAAAATAGAGCTCCAGATGGTCTCTGTTGTCCTCAATATCCCAAAGTATCTTCAGAGACCCAAGATGTCTTGGTTTGTATTCTTCCAGAAGTAGAGATTGAGATGAGGATTTAAGAACAAATTGTTTGTTGGGAAGATGATACAGGTAGGGGAGTACGAAAATGAAACAGGAAAAGGAAGGCAACCAGTGAAAGGTGAGATATTGGTCAAGTTAACCTGTGGAAAACTGGTTACTTTCACTTCCGAACACAGAGCCAGGGTAGAACATTTGCTTCAGAGTTACCTGCTCCCCGCCAGGAGAAGCAGCAGCTTGGGTAGTTATGCATCGACTCCCCCCAGTCCTTCACTGGCGGCTGTTTCAAGAATGAGACATATTTGAAGAAGTGTTAATTTTTAGGTCTTCCAGCCTGAGTGCTTGGGCAGAGCTAACTCTGGTAGCCAAAGAAAGCCCTCAGTCAAATACAATGCAATGCTGGCAGATTGAAATAAAAAAAGTTGTTCTACAATTATAAATTCCAAAGGGTATTGTAGGGACACCAACAAAATATTCCCATTAGGTATCTTGGATGGGTTGGGGTACTTGAAGTCGTTTAGTGTTTAGCTGAGATGACAGGGTCCACATTCACGTAGGGAAACACAGGCTATCAATAATTTGCAAAGAAGTCCAACCTGAGTGATGAGAATGTTTTCAGCCTCTGTGAAGGCTGGCTCCACATCGCCTTTTACACAACTTTGAATCACTGTCCCTTCCACAGCACCTGGCAGGCAATGAACACACAAACTCTTCTAGAGTGAAGTTATTTTATGATATTTACTTGAATAATTTTTACTAAAGAATTAAAGATCTACAAAGGAGATATTTAGAGAGATATTCATGATATTATTAATTTAAGAAGAACCTTAGAACCATAATCAGAAGAGCTGGAAGACTAATTACGATTGTTTCTTTATAAACTGAAATATAAAATTATGCTGTCTTAGCTGTCTTCCCAGAGAACTACCCAAATACTTCTTTAGTCTTATTCCAGTAGGATAATAGAAAAAGGAAAGAGTATGGGATTACATGCTAGTCATTTTTTTTTATTTAAAAATTTACCATTCTTGCTCTAGCCAGTTTGGCTTGCCCTAGCTCAGTGTCGGCCCTCGGACCAGAGAGACCCAGTTTGGTTACCGCTAAGGGCACGTACATCACTTGCAGTTTGTCCTCAACCCCCGTTGGGGTCGTGTGGGTGGCAACCACTTGATGTGTCTCTCTTACATCGATGTTTCTCTCTCTCTCTTTCTCCCTCTCTCTCTGTCTGAATATAAATGCAAAAATGTCCTCCGGTGAGGATTAAAAAAAAAAAATTACCATTCTTCTCTCTTCTGTAAAATTAAAATAGAAATATCTCATTATTTATATTTAACTAGGTACTGACAAGTGTGAATGGAGCAATTCAAGTAAGAGAAGTATGTGAAACTAATGGTACCACTATTCATTAACTGTTTAGTTGATGGTAATTTTTATTCTGAGTTTCCCTCTTGTGAAATCAGAAAAAAAAATTTCAGTTTTAAAGATTGCTATTAGAATTAAATAAAAGAATGTGTGCTCTAATATATAAAATGATTAGCAATTAGATATATATAGGATGTATATATGTACATATATTTAATTTCAGTATGTATATATGTACATGTATACATATATATGTGACAGTAAATATATATATATATTATACATGCATATAAATATGTCTTCCTATTTGAGATTTTTAAAATTAATATTTTCAATTTTTGCATTTAATCATTTTTTCTCTTTAAATATCAACTATGGAGATATATATATATACACACATATACACATATATATTTGGTGTTGAATACTTGATAATTCATAAGTTTTAAAGAATTATATTTAAATTTCATAAAATATTTGTACCAATCAATACTTGTTTGAATTTTATATGCATATTGAAAAATATAAATATAAAGTATACATATGAAAAAATCTTCTGTGCTTTATGTCTTCCATCTATACTTCAAAATGTGTTGAATTAAGATTTAAAAGTTACCGGGAGGGTTGACAGTAATTATTCAGATGCAGTTTTTGCAGCAGCCACTTTACGATAGTTTGTAATCACCGTTATTCCTTGTTTTCTTAAGTGAGCATTGGTAGTTAGCAATTTGTAGTCTATAAGGGCCTTTTAATTAATCTTCAAAAGTGAGTTTGAACATATATTTTTTTGTTAAATTATACATGTTAACTGAGTAAATTCTTGGTTGCCTGTTTTATTTCTACAATCACTTGACTGTTTCCTATAAAACCCTGCTGACTTTTCATGGAATGTGGTGGAAAATTTTTCTCGCTATTTTCCTTCTGTGTCTGCAGTTCTTTGGTCAGTTTCCTTATTATAAGCTTAAATGCTGTAGGGTTTGTAACAGGCATAGCTTTCTGTTGTCGTCGTTTCCTTTTTATACTTGTGTTGAATTTTTTTTATCTGATTTATTATCCACCATTTCACTAGAAGCTAGTGGTGAATTACTTAAAGTACTTCCCAACCTGTCTCTGTACATTTGTAAAAATTTTATGAAGATAACACAAACATGATACTGATTATGTATATTCACCTTTGCATTGGACGTTTTATGTTCAACACAAATGTTAAGGGAATATCCATTCCACACATACCATTTGCAAATGTTACACATGCATTGGTTAGAACTCAGTGTTTGAGCTTATAGGACTCGCATTGTAGGCTCTCCTTTCAGAGGATTAAACCAAAGTCAATTTGTAGCCCAAAATCAATTTGACAGTCAGTTACTCCTAAGGATAACAAAGAATAAAAGTACCACACTTTAGTCATTCATGAAAGCAAGTTATATACAGAGATCCATACCTACTTATATGAAAACCAACTGGGACCCCCTGGAATGATAAAGGGATAGGAAAACCCAGTTGTATTTAGAGAATGGACTGCCAGGTGTCTCATACTTCAAGTTTGCTTTGCTTTTAGCACTTTTCCTCTTTTTTTAGCTTAGGTGCATTTTGAAGAAAATTTCACTTGAAAAGTATATTTCTGCAGCTAAATCACAGACTGCAATGTGGATAATAATGTTCCTTGGTTTATTATTTCTCAAATCCTGAAGAAATCTGAAAGATCAGCCCAGCAACAAGTCATGTTGCTTATATAATAGTTTCACACACAAATTTTTTTTTATTATTTAAACAAAGAGCCTGAGCCCGGCCGGTGTGGCTGAGTCTTCAGCATCGACCCATATACTAAGAGGTCACTGGTTTGATTTCCAGTCAGGGCACATGCCCAGGTTGTGGGCCAAATCCCCAGTGGGGGGCATGCAGAAGGCAGCCAATTGATGTTCTCTCTCATTGATGTTTCTATCTCTCTTTACCTCTTTCTTCCTCTCCCTCTCTCTCTAAAATGAATAAAGAAAATTTTTTTTAGAAAAGCCTGAAAATTAGAAAAAGCAATATGGAACACAGTAAAATAAAACATATGGAGCAAAGAAAAGTTAAAATTATTCAAAGCCATATGATTAATTTAACCACCTCTTGATTCTGGCAAACCATGTATATTACTTTATATTGCAGGTTTTTTAATATATATATTGAGTTATATTCTACATCCTATGAAATCCACCCTTTTCAATAAAATTTAGTAACTCTACTGATCGATGTAACCATCACCATTAATCAGTTTTAGAATATGTTATACACCAAATTAGCAATAATTATGAAACTATCATTGCATTTTTAATTCAGTTTTTTAAGCATAAATTCTAATGTAAGAGTCTTTATAGTGAAGTTACTTTTTCATAAACTCAACACAAAGTGACAAGTCTAGTTCACAAGCTTGGGAATGGGTGTTTAGATTTTTCCACACCTTAGGTGAAATATAGGCTCTCCCTATAAAATCTGTACTTTGTATAGCTCTGTCTCAGAACCGTTTCTCATGTAGACTAAGGACAAGTTTCGCTCCACTCTTAGAAATGCAGGAACATAAATACACACAATGAAATGAGAGGCAAATTCTGAAAATGATCAAGTACTACTATATTTGTATCCACATAATTTTCTTTTTAGCTTTAATTATGCAATCCAAAAATGGAGCAACTTAAGGCTGTTTTTTCCTAACACTCTGAAAGTTTCATAGGTGCATATAAAAATTAATTCACTACAGTTCTCAAAATTCTACGGTCGAATATGTGAAGTTTCCTGAATTGAAAATATATATATTGATGTGTTTTTATTTGGGTGTACTTAAGAACTACAATTGCTCAAAAATTCATAGGTAGCTGAAAAGGTATTAGAAAAAACAGTATTTAGATAAATTAATTTTGTGCCTGGAATGAAAGAGGTAAGCCGCAGGCATCAGGGAAATTAAACAGCAGGTCATCTGCCTCTGCGATTTCCATTTTCTTCTCTGCATTTATTTTTAAGAATCTTTGTTTGTCATGAACAAAATGGTTTTTATTGCAACTAACTGTTTGCATTTCTTAATTAAGAAATATGGCATGGAGGAAGAGTAAATTTGTTTGGGAGAAAAAAAGGTTGGGAAGTATATTAGAAAGTTCAAGCATGAACAAGGCAAATTTTACAGCCAAAGTAGAAATTTTGCAGGCATGATTGTTTTTAGAAACTCTGTAAGTCTCTACTGGTATACGTTTTGTTTATAGAAAAATGCGAATACATCCAAATTATGTTTTCACCTCATCCTTCAGATAGCTGGACTATTACACAATTTGTTAAATTTTAATTAAAATTAGATAAGGGGTTTGGAATGCATATGTTAAGGAGATGTAGGGTGCATGTAAGAATTCATGTAATTCTCAAATGAATTTAACTTTTTCTTATTTTACTTAAAATTTTTTCAGATGATAACTTTTGCATTAGCAAATAAAGACTATATGTTCTTTAAGAATATAACTGTGTTAAAAATAAGTTCTTAGCATCAAGTTAACACAGAACTAGAAGTAAGGCTACTCAGAAAAGTGATTTCATAGTTATCAAAATATTTTAAATTTTATATAGTAAACTACCAAAATGTTCTTTTTTTTGCAATACTCTCTTGTTCCATTTTTTTTTCAAGCCAGTGAATATTTCTATATGTAAGTAAATCAGACAGCCCTGAGCTAATTAAGAAAATCTGATTTCCAAATGTTTGAGCAGACTTTGCAGACTTCCTGTTATGGGAGTTTGGGGCTTTTACCTCCCTAAAGGAAGGGATCGACCTACATGATTTCTAAGGACCTCTCTCCCTGCTTCAGTTAGTCTCAGTTGCACTTGGGGTAGAATTTCTAAGCATACACAGCCACATGAGCGAGACATGTACAAGCCATATTCTAAAACAGAATTTCTCAACAATTTTTTCTGCTTCCACACATAGGGTCAACCATTTAGATGCAGCATATACTTCTGTGGTGTACGTTTACCAAGGGATAATGTACTATAAAATTCATGATTCATACAACAGAGAAAAGTAATGGTGGCTCACTCATGCATATGATTCTTATAAGGGTAATTGTCATTCCTTCAGGAGTAAATTCATTTCTCACTCACCCAAGAAAGTATAAGTGAGACTGCAGTTATCAAAAGGCCCTATTTGAGTTCATACAAAAGCATGCATGCATGAGATGAGTGTGTGTGTATATATGCATTTGTGTGTGCTTCCAATTTTAATTTCTCAATTAGAGTTATTTATTACTTGTGACACAGACCCCGACTCAACCTACCAAGAGTGTTTATATATGATACTCTGAAGATCTGTGCTGATACAACTGGGGTATCATTTTTCCATCATATTTTTATTTATTGTAAAAAGGAAAGGACCCAGCAAGACTGAGCAATATTTTTCAGTGTGGGCCTCCACAGCACCAAGTAGGAATAGGTCCAGATAAGTGTCTTAGCTTATGAGTTAGTTTTTCATATCTAACTAATGAGATAATCTGAGTAAAATCAGAGAGTTGATGAGCAGAGACTCAGGGGCCCAACAGATAGTAAGCCTATAAGTGTGGAAGTATCTACATATTAAATACCATGATAGGTTAAAACTATGCTTTATCAAAGCTTCTACAGGCTGAACAAAAACTAAATGACAGCAAGAATGTGTGTGTTACAGGTATTTTCGTAGGTAGCTTATTAGTTCTGTCAAGAACGGGGTCTTTAACCTGGTTGGAAAAACTTCTGTATGACATTCTACTACTGTGATTATTTTAAAATATAGGTTTTATTATTGTGCAAGCCCAGCGAGGCCACAGATCAGATGTTTGCTATTGGAAAGACAGTTTGTGACCCACTGTTCCCAAGAGGAGGAAGAAGCCACAGCCTGGAGGGCCACAGCGAGAAGCACCGGGGTCCACTAGGAGACGAGTGAAGGAAAGAATGGGCAGGAAGCTGCATTGTGGCTTTATGGGAAGGCAATGCAAGCAAGATAAAGTAAAATAATCTGAGCAGACTCTGAGGTAACAGGAACTAGCTCTGGTTTTCTGGTACCTGCTTTGGGTTGATTATGGCAGAAGAATCTTACCTGCTATGGTGTAAGACCCAGATAGGGAAGGCACTGGGTTTACTTGTTTGCCTGTGAAAAGCACACTCCTCAGCCAGTCAACACTCTTTTGAAGAATTTGCTAGTCCTGGGAGAGGCAGTCTGCCCCTGTCAGCAGGGCTCCAGATGCCAGAGCATCAAGAATACAAAAACTAAGAAAAGATCATTGATACAGTGACATACTAAGCTCTAAGCAAAAAAGTATATTTTTTACTGACTTTTTTAGTAGATGTAAATTTTATATGTTGCTAATTGCATCAATTACTTGTAAATTCTATTACTTTTGACACTTAACCTCTACAACAAAATATAGAAAAGTATAGAGTATTTTCTACCAGTGTCCACTTTCCATCTATAGTTATAGTTTGCCAATAAAAAGTTAACTTACTTAAGACATATTCTGTCTAGTTTCTAAATATAACATGTACAATTTCTTTCTTCCTTCTGTCCTGCTTGAGCACAAAAACCAAATAATCTTAGAGTGAAATCTTTCAGACTGTGTTTTATTTTTTCCCATCATTACCTGTAAAGAGGAAGCTGGGTTGGTAGCAGTCCTCTTCTGTGCTGAAGGTGTATTTAAGTTGTGTCTCTCCACTCCTGCAGCTAAGTAGATGGCGGCGAGCCCTTTGTCAGCATCTCCGCAGAGTCTAGAATCTAGACTCGCCAGAATCTAGAGCTCGTTCCTTCTGGCCTGTGCTGGAAAGTGGCAGCTCTGCCTGTCTCAGCGAACCTTTGAAACCAGCCAAGTGTTCACCCTTTGCCCCACCTGCACCTTACCCCTGTGCTGGACACCTGAAACCAATACAAAATCATGTGTAAAGTAAACTGTGATTGAAAAAGAAAAAAATTAAAACCAGCCAAGAAACAAACCCTCACAATGTGGTGAGCCTAGTTCTACACTGAAACATGCTCTGTATTCACATGTGCTGACCTTGTACCAGAACCCTTTCCCCACCACATTGCCCTTCTCTACATCGATCAGCTGCCCTTCGCAATCTTTGGAGCCATCTACACTAAAGTAATCTTGCCTATACTAAAGTGTTTTACAAAATATTATCTGATTTTGCCCACGATTTCTAATTTAGTTATTTAAATCTTGATTCTCAACCCTGGTTGAAATTTTCTGTTCATTTGTCTTTATTTTTGTGGAAACTACTGAATTAATAACAAACAAGGGATGTTGTTGAAAACAATTATACTGGCTGAGAATATGCAATAGTAAAATCCTATCAAAGCAAATTTTCTCAAAACCAGTGGTTTTCAACCTTCCTAATGCCGTGACCCGTTAATACAGTTAGTTCCTCATGTTGTATGTGGGCGTATCTGCATGTGGGCGGACCCGCCTGGAGACGGATAGAGGAGCCGTGTCTCGGTTCCCAAGACCATTGGAAATATGTGTTTTCCGATGGTCTTAAGTGACCCCTGTGAAAGGGTCATTTGACCCCCAAAGGGGTCACGACCTCCAGGTACAGAACCACTGCTCAAAACAATAACCAGGGAACCTACCCAAGGCGAACTTTGAAAACAGTATTTATACGTACTGCTGCTCACAAAGTTAGACTGCATCTTTTGGAAATTTTGAGATATTTAGAAGCCATATGAAGTGAGGAATTTGTCAAACATCTTTGGCTCTCTGGGAGGGAAGAGTCTCTCCTTTTCATATGTATTGTTTATATTATCTCTGGAACGCATTTTTCTAAATTTAGGTTCAGGCAAATACTTAGAAGGATAAAGTATAAATTTTTCAAAATGAAAACTATTGAATATTTTAAAATAAGGCATGCATAGCTAAATGACTGAGAATTTTGAGAGTACTTTATGTTTCATTTGTAATTGATGAAAAAAAAAGAATGTCCTCTATGTAGTTGAATTTGAGTGTGTTATATTAAAAGACAACCAGACCCTCCAGTGGCATCATATCATTTGTGTAAAGAAAGAACATTAGGCTAAAACGTGCCCCCACACACACACACACATACACGTGATTAACCAACTATCATCCTCGTCGCCTTGCGTACGCCCCTGCACTCTGGAACTGTGGACATGTTGAGAGCACTCATGCTCCTATAAGGACCTGAAGAGAGAAAAGAAAGTACAGTAGAATGACTAAGCAAATCTAAGGAACATTATTATTTTCTAAATGTGCTAATGTCATGGATGTATATAACCTCTCTAGGATTCTCAATATATTATGGTAGGTTTGCTAGTATACTGCATTATCCAATGAGAAATAGTTAAGGAAAAAAACCTTGATGTGTCCTAATTTTTATTATTTCTTACCTCAATAATTTCTTATTTTAGAGATTGATCAACTCCCAATGGACAGAGTCTTAAAAATAGTTACTTATCAATATAAACCTCTTCAAAATTGAAGATTTGTATTTAGAAACATATAATAATTATCCCCATTGATTTTAAAGCCATATAACCTGTGTGAAATAATAGAAAATATGTATTGGTCTCTGTCCCTGTTTAGTAGAAAAAATTACTGAAATCCTTGTAATTCCCTAAGTGATAAAATCGCTAGAAGCATTGCTTGTTCTAATATTTGGTCTTTGACCCTGATCCCTGACACAGCTCCTAAAACCCTTGAAATTTCCTGGGTGAGAGGAGCATCTTTTGTTCTAATGAGGATATTCTAGGTGAGTTCCTGGATGGCTCCGGGATGAGGGTGGGCATCTGAAAGTCCACGTTGCCATCAGAAGCTTGGAATTTTCAGAAAACCCCTTCCCTCTCTCCAGGGAAGAGAGCAGAGCTTATGTGGCTAAGCATCCCCAAGAGCCCCAACAGTGTGAGTTCTGTGAGCGCCCAGGTGGTTGGGCACATCCACTCACTAGCGCGTGATACACACCAACTCCATAGGAGCGGAAACTCCTGTCCTCAGGACCTCCCAGACCTTGTCTTGTGGATCATTTCATCAGGTTGTTCATCTGTATTCTTTATCATATCCTCTATTAAACTGATAAGTGAAAGTGTGTATTTCCTTGAATTCTGTGATCTGCTCTAGCAAATTAGTCAAACCTGAGACAGGGGCATGGCAAACTATTTGTAACCAAATTGGACAGAAATTGTGAGTAACCTGGGGATCTACTACTTGGGTTGGCATCTGGAGTGGGGTGCATTCTCATGTGACTGAATCCTTATCCTGACAGTGTCAGAAATTAGTTAAATTTTAGGACACTAAGCTGGTGTCATAGAGTTGCTAATGACACATTTAAAGAATGTTCTGATTCTTTGAAGATATTGGATAATATTAAAAGAAGGAGAAATTAATGCTAAAAAATAAAGAATGTGGAGAGCGATTTGAAAAGTGAAAAACAGGATCTCATCTTGGTAAATCTATGCAATAAACATTTATGAAATGAACTCTTCTCTCATCACAACTGTTTTTTCTCTTTTATTGCTCTGGCAGAGTCTGAAGGAGATTAAAATTGTGACTGCATTCTCCACTTTTTAAACTTATTCTGGGGTCTTCAAAATTCAAAAATTAAAATTTTTCAGTTTTCTAGAAAATGAGAATTGAGAAACCTACATCAAAATTTATTTTCAATGTTTGTATCTTTGAATGTTTTTCTCCCGACATTATTGATTCAATTGAGGAAATGACGTTTCACTATAGAAAAATGAATGAAATACTTTTATTTAAAATACTCTCTGCTAAAGATACTATTTTAATTTTGGTTTGAATTTTATTATCTTAACATCAGAAGGTAAATGGAATTTATCTTTTAGAGGAACTAGCCACAAAATACAGTGTATGTTTTATTACAAAGCTAACCAAACTACATAACAAGATATATGTAAGATTGGCACTATGCTAGGTACCAAAAACTCTGAAGGATTTACAGTCTAGTGGGAAGACATGCTGGTAAACCAGTGGTCCTCAACCCATGGGTTGCAACCCCTTTGGGGTCGAACGACTTTTTCACAGGTGTTGCTTAAGATATAACAGTAGCAAAATTACAATTATGAAGTAGCAATGAAACTAATTTTATGGTTGGGGGTCACCACAACATGAGGAACTGTATTAAAGGGTCATGGCATTAGGAAGTTGAGAACCACTGTAAGCAGATGATATTACAATGTAGTTAGCAAATGGAAAACTATGATTATACATCAGACTAGAAGAAGAAGCTGATTAACTAGTTCCTAAGGGGCTCAAGAAAAACTTCATGGGGGAATTATATTAGCAGTACATTTCTAAGAGTAATGAACAGACAAGACTTGCCAGGTGGGAAAGGAATAGATTGAGTATTCTGGGCGGGAGAACAGCAAGCGCATTGTGGAAAGGTGACCAAAGGAATTGTCTTTACAACTTTAGCTTTGAAAGACTAAAAACTGGTAAATCTGGTATGTATTTTTTGGTTTTATGAGAAGTATTAATTAATAATGTAATGAATTCCAAATTATATATTCTATTATCATCTAGAATTTCCCAAATCTATGATCTTAAGAGTTTTCTGATACCAACGTGTTAAAAATATTGACTCTGAGACCTTTCCTTTAAAATGTATTTTTTGGTTAACAAGTTTAGAGAAAATGATTTGAAATTAGAATTGGAAAGAAGGGAGGCTTCAAGAGTCATTTGCATTATAAAACAATCAATCATCAAAATGTGTAGGAAGTTGAAGTTCTGGAAAGACTGAGATGAAGAGCACAGAATACAATGCAAGGGTTTGAACCAAGGCAAGGCTGGAAAACTAGAAAGAAAATTCATCAGCTTTCCGATGATGGAGCTGATTGACATGCATGATTGTTGGTGGGGGAGAATATAAAAAGAAGCCCAATTCTGAAATTCAAACTGGGTACACTGTAAACATTGTGAGTGTTGGGACCCAAACAGGAGATTCTGGAGGAGGATGGGTTGGCGAAATCACAGGAGGGGTGTTGAGGTGGAGAACATTAAGCTATGAATGATTTTGCCAATTCAAATCCAACAGTGTTTCTGAGTTTAAAAGAAATATTTACTTCTGAAAAAAACTGAGAAGGAAATGTTTTTAAGAGGGCATTGTAATGAATGGTACAAAAAATAAAAAATACAGAAATAATGCTTTTAAAGACATGTCTGATTCAAAGGAAAAGTCTTTCAACCATTTATTGCATGATATTTTCCCATGGAGATAATTTTTAAAAGCTTTGGCTCACTTAGGAAAGAAATACCCATTTTGTTATTAGTTTAACTTGTCCTATCACTAAACCACAGAGATACCTCAGAGGTTCTTTAGAAATTCCCAAATTTATAAAAAGAAAGTACCAGTAAAAACAAATGAACCAAACCAGATCCTTTAGGAGTTGAATTTTGAAGTTTTGATTTCCTGAGTCTAAGAATGGGCCATATTTTAGTTGCTGAATAATGGTAAATGTAGCTTTAAAACACCATAGATAAAATAATGAATCCCGCCCTGGCCGGTTTGGCTCAGCGGTTAGAGCATCGGCCTGCGGTCCGGAGAGACCCGGGTTCGGTTCCCACTAAGGGCACGTACTTCGGTTGCAGTTTGTCCCCGGCCCTGGTTGGTCGTGCGGGTGGCAACCACTCGATGTGTCCCTTCACGTCGATGTTTCTCTCTCTCTCTCCCTTCCTCTCTCTCCCTCCCACTCTATCTGTACAAAATATGGAAAAATATCTTCGGGTGAGGATAAAAAAAAAAAAAAGAGAGAGAAAAAAAAAAAATAATGAATCCCTTCCATCTCCGTCAGTGGGTTTGACATGCACAAGACTGAGTGTGGTTTTGCACAGGCCCCATCGCTAACCTGATCCCTTTGCACAGAAACATTTTTTAGCTTATCTTTTGGCTTCCTATTGTAATTTGTTTTTTTGGTGTTTTTTTTTTTTCTATTCTTTCATTAGATGCAATCAGTGTCTCCGGTTACACTGAATGAGAGAAAATTTTGCCCCTCCTCTATAAATAAATGACTGAGTTCTATTATTAAGTACTGAGGGTTATACTTCTCTGAATCTCTGCCTTTTGGATCAGTCATTGCATGATTCTGATTCATGAGCTTGGCGCTACAGGGCCTGGAACTAGAGAAGGAAAACATTTGGTGAATAATTCAACCCTTGGTCCTGGAAAGTTATGTCCCTAGAACAGAAATTGAAACACATTTTGATACAGTTTTTGTGAACACATATTTCTAGATAACATAGGGTGAAAATATCTGTCTAGTCCAATGTCACAATCAAAATAACATTTTAAAGAAGAATTAACTGAAAGAAGCATGAACTTGTCCAGTGTGACATGACAAGTTCAGAATTATTTTAATACTGGGATACTCAGAACTTGTCGGCAGGTCAGGGAAGCTTCATGGAGGACGATTAAAAGTGCGACCCATGCACCTCCTCACCTTTCACCACTTCCCGCCTAACCTTCACTGTTTCTCTTGTATTCACATTCTTTTAAGAAATTTTTCAGTTAAAATAC
The DNA here is from genome assembly GCF_014108415.1 of Molossus molossus. Classification (NCBI taxonomy): domain Eukaryota; kingdom Metazoa; phylum Chordata; class Mammalia; order Chiroptera; family Molossidae; genus Molossus; species Molossus molossus. The sequence continues at coordinate 91,912,621 of NW_023425388.1, read as the reverse complement.
AATACATTTAACTTTACCTAGTGTATTATGTTTCCCTTTCTGTGTTTTCCAAAACACAGATATCTGATTGTACCCAGAATAACAAAAGCTAAGAATCAAATATTTGTTTCTTATTAAATACCAATCAATACAACAGCACCGTATATTATACACCAACACATTATTTTAAAGAGGACATTAGCCATTAACTTACTAAAAATAATTACCTTACTGTTTTAATTTTTCTGGTTACGAGTTTCTTCTCTCTCTTTTTCTTTCTGCAAAAGTGAGCATTTATTTAACTTGATAAATGGCTGGGCCACTTTCATAGCAGCCTATTGTGTCGTCAACTTCTTCTCAGTAAAAGAATCGTTTGTATCATGTCAGGCATATAAAAGAGGCACCAGATTTAAACTCTTAATCCTGGGATATAGGGTGTTCACCAGTAGTTGCAATTTTAGTTTATCCACCAGCTTTTTTCCAGGGAAACTCTGTTCCGCCTCCTCTTATATACATTTTCACAATAGTTCTGAGCATTTCTCTAGTCTTAAGGTAGATTTGTTTTTCATTCCCTCTGTTACCCGCCATTCACCCCAATCACAAATTTAAAAAAAACAAGAAATGAGGATAAAATAAACCACAATTTTTTTATAATATACCTGTAATACCATCTTCTTTTAGACAGAAAGAAATCTCTATAGATTTTGAAAATTTGCACATTGAAAAAATCACTTTTTGATACCTGAAAAATAACTAAAAAAAAACAACAACAAAACAACAGAATCCATATCACTGTTTTTCACTATTATTATAAATTGTATTAAGCATATGAGGAAGTATGGATAAATTATACTTCAAGACATGAATGAAAAAGTGTTCTAGAACACTTTTCAGAGCACATGGATACAGTGGAGTGCCCATAAAATGTGTCTCTTTGTGCAGTGTTTTATTATGTCTTAAAAATATTTATTAGGAAAGGGAGAAACAATTTCTGTTAATTATTTATTAATATTAAAATATTGATGAACATTGCCCAAATGTACCGGATTCCAGCTGGTGCACTGGGGCCAAACTGCTGAAATATGGCCAACGCGAGGGGCGTATATTAAAAGTGCAGAACAAATGACTTAAGAGGGGCCTAAAACCAGCAATCAGAAAGGGTTCATTTAACTTGGAGATGACACAAGCTTTGAGCAATTGCCTCTACTTAAGTAAGTGTGGAATTACAAAAGCCTATTTATTATAGTTCTACAGGGTTCTGCAGCTTGCTCAAAGACCTTTGAAGAATTTCAACAGTTATAAAAGCCTTGCTCAGTGCAGAAGCAGTAAAATTTGGGCAGATCCCCAAAACAGCCTGCAAAGCTTTCATGAACAAGTTAATACAATCCTCCTCACAATTGTTCTTTGAAATTAATTACTTTCTCTTTTTCTTTAAGGAGAGATGCTATACCTGGTAATTTTCAAAGCTTCATTGAAAATGGATTTAACTGTTAGGAAAAATAAACCATATTCAAGGTGATATGGAATGAATGTAGGGTCTCCATGGGTTTACCAGGAAAGTTTTACAACACCCAGCTTCTTTGAAATGCTCTGTAAGCATACCTTAGTTATTCCACAATGGATTTACTTCAGCAGGAAATTTTATGATATTTTGCCATTTTTGTATAAAAAGGAAAATTTGGTTCCAAGGGCACTGGAACAAAAATATTCCTACTAGCAATTAGGTAATGAATTGAATTTTTTTAATTATGAGGGTAAATAAAAATAAAATAATTCTCAATAATTAACAAATCTGTTTTTTGTAACTCAGTGATACATGTATAATTAACGAATATATTTATAAAATTGCAACTAAATATAACCCAAATAAATTATCCTTTGCTTAGAATTTATTTCAGAGTTGCACAACAGTGTGGGGTGAGGGATGGGGGTGTTGTGAGGCTATTTGGGGTATAACACAATAATATTGAACAAAGGAAAAGCAAGCATGATGGAAAATAATGTTTTATGAAAGGATGTTAATTGCTAATGGGAGAAAAAGAAAATAAAAAGATGAATTTACTTTTCCATTAGAAAAGCGAGAACTACATTTTTCTTTGGCAAAAGGTTAGGTAATCATTCCCAGGTCAATCAATCAAAGTAATGGTGCTTTAATTATAAAAGATTTTATAAGCAATAGAAATAGAAGGATGGGAAATTTATTGCACTAGATTCTTCATTTAGGTTTACATTTCCCAAGAAAGTGTCACAGAATTAGAACTTGGAAACTAATTCCAAATGAGAAATAAAAATTAAAGGCATTTATAAACAGGAACAATTTAAATGCGAGCTTGTGTATACAAAAGTTAGTATGTGATAATCACAGAAACATCCAATCAACAAATCTGCTGGCTGTAGTGAGAAATACAAACACACAGGGTTTTAATAGTCCTTGATTTGAGAAAGATCAATAAGAAAATTTGTCCTTTAACAATGAAAACAATTCAATGGTTAATATACCTAAGAATTTTTTTCATATTTGTAATTTATATTGCTACATTCCATTAAAGTAGATTGCCACTGAACTCCAAGTGAGATATTTAAGTTGGCCAGTTTACCAAGATTAAGATTTGAAACCAGAAGGGCGTTGATGGATAGTATGCATTTTTCTTTTTAATGGAAGGATTTGAAGTAGGATATCACTTAAAATATATTTAATCTTCCGTTAGAAATGAAGGTGACCCTATGATATCTGATCCAAGCAGGTGGTTTTTTATTCATATTATGTACTTTTGATAATGCATAGCAATACAAGTAAGTTTGAGTCACCACCCAATAAGAAACTTAAAAATATAGCTTGAGTTGTGTTACAAACAGCAGTCATTTCCTTGATAATTCTTATTAAATATTTTTAAAGAAATAAAAAATGTAAAAACTGAAGATTGTTACATTTTTCTGATACATATTTTTGTTCATGAGAGATTTTTGTCAGAAGTTGGTATGTCCTAAATCCTATTTTATAGCATACTAAACATTATTATTACCTATAGATACCATGGGCCTCCTTGTGCATAATGGATTCCAGTCCTCTTACAGAGTTGCATATGAAAATGTTATCAATAAGCTGAAGAATCTGGTATTAATAACTTTGCAACATTACAACAAATAGGTAGTCCTGATGTTTTGTTCTTATTTTAATATATCAAGTATATTTCATTGCTTACATTAGAGTAGCAGATTGAAAACATCTGCTCACTTGCCACTATTCCACCAGCAGCTGAAAATCTCAGCTCATTTTCCATAGGCCTGTATGTACCAGGGCTATAATCCAGCTGCTGAGGCTTGATAGGGGGCCAGATTAATACTCAAGAGCCTTTGAAATGGAAATAGTGCTCTCTTGCCAAAGATTCGAACAATGATAGACTCCATTTGTTGTTCCCTTCCCTCTCTGCTCTTCTTTACCACCTTCACAACCTGATTAATTTGCCCCCTCCTATGGACCCCTCCATCCTCTTTTTACAGCTCCATCACCTGTCATGACAATTAAGAAGGATCGGACATCCGGAAACAGCATCTCTTTATCCTGGCAAGAACCTGAACACCCTAATGGGATCATATTGGACTACGAAGTCAAATACTATGAAAAGGTGGGGAGACAATGTGATAGGTTGGGTTGTGAAGGAACAGAGGTTAGCTACTCATGGCTGCACTCTTGCAATGGAACAAATGACATCGCTAAGAAGTGGTAGTGCTTTGTTTAAATCTGTGGACATGTGATACTTTTGATTTATAGGTAAAGAGGGGGTTGAAATTATTGTGTAGAATATCCCCCATTCTGTATCAATGAGCCACAGCATAGAGGTCACTACCAAACTTAAGACATCTAGTTATGGTATTAGAAATGACATTTATGTCCTTCTACACCAAGACCTGTGCTCTACCAACTATTTCATAGCGATTCCTTAACCCATTGATGCATTATTTCTTAGTTTTTTGCCGTAAAGCCTCATTACTTGACTTGCACATTCACATAAATTTTTTTCAGTACAGATAGGAATATTGAACTAACAACAAGGCCCCTGTATTATTACTGAAATGAAGAAGAAAAACTTTCTTGACTGCACAAGGAAGTTTGGAAGATGGGCAGTGGGTGTGTAAGTCTGCCTCACATCATAAAATTGTGGTTCAGTAATAAAATTATGAAAAATAGGTACATGGTTATTTATAAGTAGAATTTAGGCTGTGATGCTTCATCACTAAATAGTACTTATTTCTCTCCGGTTATAAATCATGGGGAAGTTTGAAAGAAGATGTATTCAAACCATTTCAGAGCTGGGTGGTTTTGTAACGACTAATATGAACACAACATATTTGTGTAGCTGATGCAGTTTACAAAGTATTTTAAAGTGAATTAAAAATAAATTGTGCATTATATGGTAGTTTATATTTATAGAACACATCTGCATACATTATTTAATTTGGAGCTATCCGATAATCCTGTGAAAGTAGGCAAATAGGCTTTTTTACAGATAAGAAAACTGGGAGTCAGTAAAGTTATTTTGGATTTCTCACACCCTCACTACTAATAAACATTAGGTCTGTGTTTTGAGTCCTGACAGCCATGACTCCTCATTAGTATGTTTTCCCTGTATTACCTCCCTCCCTCTACATGACAGAGGGTCATTAGAGACATGAGAATTATTGGTATGATCCACTGCACAAAAGGCATAATGTATGAACATTTCTTTGCAAAAGTAGGTATTTTCTGGGTGGCTTTTTTGGGGGGGGTTTCTTTTTAAAACTTTAATAAAGTATGACTACATATTATAAAATTATCTTAAGTGTACAATTCAGTGTTTTTAAAATTTATTTTTATTTTTGAAAGTATTACAGATATCCCCGCCCCATTTTTTCCCACTGACCCCTCCACCATGCTCCTGCTCACCCTCTGCCTTTACCACACTGTCTATATTCATGGGTTATAGGTATTTTCTTTATTGAAGTTAACATATCTCACAGGTATGATGCCAATGTTTTCTTACCCCCTCCCGCTTCCCTGCCACCACAGCAAAGGTGTGTCTCTTTTTATTAAAAAGAAGTGAAGCCTAATAAACTTCATGTTCCAAATCATAGTATAAATAAGTTATTTCCCAGCTTTCGGTGATCCTGTATGGTACTGTCAAATACTCATCTGATCATGATGTTCTGTTTTTGAAAATGTGACAAGATATCCTGTGAAAACACAAGAATCCATGTTATAGATGATGCAACAAAATAAAAAGAAAATCACTGATGTGCCTCAGTTTGGATGGAATAGCAGAAGCACAAAACAACCGCCCTTCAGATCCGTGGGGCTATGTAAAAAATATAGTGAACATAAAAGAACATTTGTGTCTTTTGCATATAAAAAATATTTGGAACTTATTTTATACTCTGTCAACAAAGCACAATATGCAAGTTTATTTTAAGGCAATATTAACCAGTGCAGGAAAAAAATGGCTAAATCCATTTACTAGTCCCTCAGTGCTTAAAATTTGATACATACATGTAATGTTATTTAATATATATAAGTATTTATATCATACATACATAAATTTAAAAATTATTTCCCAATATATATGTATGATGCTGAGAAATATTGTAATGTTTCACTTGATTTTAAGCTCTACACGGGCTAACACAATATTTTTTTTAATAAATGAAAAATTTTTTCTATAAAATAAATATATTTGACTCTCTTTATTATTAAGTACACTAACTCCAAGTCTGTCTAATACATAACCAGCATCGTTAACTATAAAGGATATATAACCTGCAACCTTATTTCTGCAATTGTCTGTCTAGTGCTGGATGAGAATATGCACTGTTCCGTCTTACCCATTCCAGGCCCCAGCCCACATACAGGGACAGTTCCCACTGCTCAGAAACAAGCTATCCACAAAGCGCTCAGAACATATTAATATATGTTAGAGAAAAACATGATTCTGTGTAAATCTAATTTTTGTAAACAAGGCTTGACACAAAAAAACTTTACTATTAATGTGCAGTGTGGATCTGATATGTATAATGTGAATCTCCTAGGGGAGATTCTTTTGGGAAAATATTTCTAGACTTTGATCTGGGGATTTTTGTTTCTATTAAACCACTGTGACTTCAAAACAATGCAAATACAATGCCACTCAGTTGATGTTGAAAAAGTTATTAATGTAGAGCTATATAGAGAACTTTGATCTTTTTAAGTTTAATATTTCACAATTGATATAATATTTCCTGTCTGGGAATCAGTAAGGCATTTCTATTAGGTTTAATTCAAAGGGGTATTTTCCTCTTTGTAAATTTATTCTTTTAATTAGGTTGAAAATTTTAGCTTTCGTTTTGAAGAGAACAGACTTTTGCTCAGAGAATTCTTAATTGGCGAGAATAGAAACTAACTCTCCAACTTTATGTGCAGGACACAAACTATTGTATCCAAATTAGTAGACTCTGTAAACATTTTTATCTTTAAAAATGCCTTCAGAGAATGAAAAGATTGTCATGTCTCTTTTATTTGTCTGTGCTCTATATTACATTTTACAGTAATTGGTTTTGAGTGGTTCACCTTTTTACCACTTGATACATTCTAAAGATTTGATTTTAACATGATTTTTCTTACCTCAAAGCAGGAGCAAGAAACCAGTTATACCATCCTGAGGGCAAGAGGCACAAATGTTACCATCAGTAGCCTCAAGCCTGACACTACGTATGTGTTCCAAATCCGAGCCCGAACAGCAGCTGGATATGGGACCAACAGTCGCAAGTTTGAGTTCGAAACGAGTCCAGACTGTATGTATTATTTCAATGTAGTGTAATAGGGGTTGGGGGCAGGGATGTTGCAAAGGTGTCTGATAAGTCATCCTTACTCTCTTTAAATTTTAACTCAGTGTAATACATTGAAAGTATATTGCTTGGAACATTTAACAATTTGCACGGCCTTGGGTCTGGGCATTTGTGTTTGTTTGGATACACATTTGTGGTTTTACTTGCTCTTTTACAAATCACACACATTATAAAGCCTGGAATGCTTCTGGTTTTCTATTAGTCATAAATTGCTTTCAGGAACATTAAGTAGTATGTTTACATACTTCCAGTACCCGTTAAGGCTGATGCTCCAGGTTCATTCAATGATTAAATTAATTACCAAAACCTTTCTGATCCATGAAGATCTTAATATTGTATCACTTGAAGATTAAAGATTTTCTAAAATTTCATTTATTACCTTATTTGCATTCATAAACTTTTTGGATAGTCCTATCTATTTGACCCCAAATTTGGCTAAAATTGACAATTATCCCAATAATATGTTTCTTTGAATGCATTTGCTTCATATTAGAAGAACTCTCTGCTAAAATATAAATTTAAAAGGATAAATTCATGACCATGGTATCAATATAAAATGAACACGTTAAAATTTTATTTGACTTAATTAATGAGACTAATAAAATGTTAAAATTGGTTCAAAGGAAAATTTAGAGAATATTTGTGTGTGTGTAAGGAATCAGGAATACTTAATTTTTTCTTTTTTTTTAATTTTCTTCTTCATTGATATATTAGAGAGACAGAGGAAGGGAGAGGGAGAGAGAGATGAAAACATTGATGAGAGGGAACATTGACCAGCTGCCTCCTACATGCCCCCCACTGGGGATCAGGCCCACAATCTGAGCATGCATCCCAACCGGAATCAATCTGGCGACCTCTTAGTGCATGGGTCAACACTCAACCACTGAGCCACACCGACCTGAAGGAAATACTTAAATTTAATGATAGATCCCAAACTGGCTAATATCCTATAAGAAAATAAATGTAATGATTGGGTTTATCTTGTCCATAGCACACATCAATTACATCTCTATTGAATAAGTGTCACTGATCCGGCCAGTGTGGCTTAGTGGTTGAGTGCCAGTCTATGGACCAAGAAGTCACTGATTCAATTCCTGGTCAGGGTACATGCCCAGGTTAAGGGCTTGATCCCCAATAAGGGGAGTACAAGAGTCAGCCAATAAATCTCTCATCAATGTTTCTACCTTTCTCTTCCTCTCCCTTCCTCTCTCTCTCTAAAAAAAAATCAATAAAACATATTTAAAAAAAAATTAGTGTCACTGTAACTGTAATGGAATAGACATCACAATAAATTATCTTCAAATTAAATCACAGCTGTAAAATAGTCTAGAAATAATCAAAGATGAACACCCTTTACAAACAGCTTATCCAGGGAGGGTTTGATAATTCCCAGCCCTCCCCTGAAAGGAAGCCCAGTAATCTCTTTTGACTGTTTTAATTTGTCATGTTTCCCTGGCTCCTATATTTTCTATTATATAATTATTTCGTTTATGATATAAAATCACACTGTTATTGCTATGGTAAAAATTTTATGCCCAAATTTTATACCTGGTAGAAGTATTCAGGTCTAACAAAGAATTATAAACACTGAATTAAGGTGATAGAGTCAATATTTTATGGCACAGTTTTTGTCAGACAATTAGAAATGCCGCTTACAATATATAGCAAGCTGCACCGTATGCAAAGTATTGAAATTCTGGTGTTCTTAGAAGTCATTGGCTCATGGCTGAAACCTGACCATTCTATTTGGAGGAGAGGTGCCATCCTGAAATACACAAATCTATAAGGCAAGCCCTCACCTAATCTTCTGCTGATGGAATGAGCACAGAGAAACCTCCCTCTGAGAACACTTGAAACAAAATGCTGTAAAATACCATGGAAGTCACATGAACAATGTTTAAAACAAATTAAATATTTTAGATAACAAAATACAATTGCAATTTAGCGTAAGTCTACATCTTTTTATAACTTTTAGCTGGTACAAAGATAGTTTCTTGCTTTGAAATGATTATAGATAGCTTTTTATCAAACTTTTATATGGTTATTAGCATTAACAACAACAAAAGCTGTATGTAATTTACCGAGAATGATCCCAAATCACAGAAATAGAAAAAGCAAATGTTTACTGTATCCTGTGGCATAAATTAGGCATATTTAAGGCAGGAATGGCAGATCACCATTAGATAAACCATTCTTATGTTGATGTATTATTTTGGAATATCAATCAATCTCCTATGTTCTTAATTTGCACTAACCCTATCTGATAAGTAAATTTCTCAAAAGGACAACAATTCCAAACTCCTAACGTAATTACAGATTCACCCCAGATATTTCTGTGGTGTGTTATACATGAACGACTAATGAGGCTTCAGTGTCTGACGCTTAAGGAATATTTCATTTAAAAACTGCAGATTCTTAGGATTTTTGCCAAATAAGTTTTATGTGTAGTACTTGACATTGATTGAAAGAGAGCAGATAAAAAGGAAAGAAAAAGAAAAATACAAACATTTTAATATTTCCCTATCAGTTATAAAAAAAAGTTGAGTCATACAGCTTGATTTTTAAATCTACTCTTATGGCTTCACCATAGAATTCTTCCAGACTTCAAATATAAATGAGGAAAAAGGTGCCCATTGTTTAAAGAGGATAAAATCAATTCTCACTCTATTTTAAAAAATAAAAATGATATACAGTTGACCTTTGACTAGCTTGGGGGATAGGGGTGCTGACCACCTGTGCAGTCAAAAATCCCCATATAATTTAAATCAGTCCTCTGCATAGGCAGATTCGTAACCACAAATCAAAAATATGTATTCATAAAATACTCTAAGGATTTAGACCTCTTATTTTATATATATTGATTTTTAATAGATATAAAAAGACTCGTGTTTAGATTTCTTTAACAGTTTGCTCTTTGCTCTGGTTTTTATTTTTTTAAATTGAATGAAAAGTTCTCATTCATAACACAAATATTTCTTAGAGCTGGAATTCAGATAACATTTTCTGAACTTGATTTAGAGTAAAGATACAAAGACACTGTGAAGCCTATATTCTCCTAAGTTTTAAAATGTCTCACTTTCTATATCAGTGCTTTACATGCATTATCACCCTCCTTTAATGGATGAGAAACAGACATGGAGAGGTTAGGTAAGCTTCCCAACACAAGTGATAGGTAATGGGTCTGGTCCTAGAACCCACATATTTACGTGACAGTATGCTATGGCATTTTAATAAACAGTTTATATAAACCTGTTCTGCAGCCTATTCAGATACTATCCTTTCTTTATATATATGACCTGTGACAGAGGATGTATATATTTTATTTCTGAGGGTGCATGGCTAACAAGTGGGGTCAATGAGCCTACAATCTCCAGATTGTGAACTACTACTGGTTCAGTGCAGCTGTTTTTCACACTAAGCAAAAAGATGTTAAACAAGACACAGAAAACATAGAATGTATAAGAGTCAACAGACTTTCCTAGAGTAAAGGCAACGTCTACCAAAGCCAGAAGTACCAACAATATGGCATGTTTGTCTAGAAACCCTCAGTGGGCAGAAGCTGTATTCTCAATAGGGTTTTCATGGTGATTGAATTAATTATTATTTGTTAAGTGCTTACAATATGTGTTGGTATAGTAGATGGTGTGTGTGTGTGTTGTGTTTAAATAATAGTGCATCATTTGAACTTCCAAGGAATTTCAAGAGCAAAAATATGTGGAATAAAGCTAAGTTTTGGAATTGGAAGATTTTATGGTTATTACTATTCAAGAAGATTAGCCCTGGGGACGAGTTAATTAGCACTCTTGAATGGTTCCCACCTCCTTGTGTTTGTTTTTAATAAGTGGGTATGCAGCAACTTTAATCTTTGGACCCTGTTACTAGGGAGCATTAAGGCAGCCTGACCAAGGTAGAATGAAATCATTATACAGAGAACTCGGTATACCAAAATTAGACACTCATGTAATTTTGTAAAACATAGTGTACTTTGGCCAGTTTTTCACTGGGGAAATGAAATACTAAAAACGTAACATTTATTAAACACTTTCTGTGTGCTTGACACTGTTTAAGCATTTTACTTTATTAAATCATTTCATCTTCACAACATCACATATGTACAATCCCAGGCACTGGGTTCAGAAAAGGGAGCCCCCAGCCAGTCAGCTCCAGGGAGAGACATCGACACTGTGCAGCTTGAAAGAGGGCAAGCAGTTTGCTTGTGGGAAACATATTTAACTTGAATTTCTAAGACATGTGATATGAATTTTTAACAGTATTCCACATAAAATTATTAAAATACTAAATTACAGACATTTAATCAATATTATTCATTCAAATGTTTGCTCATCTGAGTAACAAACAATGACCTGACTTTGTATGTGCTGTTACATAGTCTCTGGGACGCGCAGATATTTAGAGCTAGGGGAAATGGTAGGTAGAGAAATTCTAGTTTAATCCTGTCTTTGACAGAAAAACAGAGACTTGTTTCTTCTATCATGTTTCCCCTATCAGTTTTGCTGATCTATTTTAAAAACTGGCTAAAATGTACCAAAGAATTCAGAACTTGCTGCTCTTTATGTTATGACAGTATACAAAATGAAAAGCATGAGACAGAATCATTATCCTTTCATGGAGCATTAGATAATCACTAGGTAAGTAATTTTGCAAACTAGTCACAGATCTATAGCGAATGGGTAGGGATGTATCACTTCAAGTTTTTAGGCAGCAGACATGAAGATCTATTATGAGAGTTTTTCACGGGGAAATACAGATAATGGGTAAGGCATGGAGCAGAAGGGGGCAAGCAGCGCCTCAGACGGAGATTCCCTCAGCCCTCTGAAGAAAGGAGGGAACCAGAAGGGAGGCGGAGCCCCAGACAGCAACGCGTGCCAAGGGTCTCGCCAATTGGATGGCGAGCTCCAGAGTGAAGCGTCCTCAGTGGGCAGACAGGGCTGGCTCCTGTCCCCTTGCCATGTGTAGTCAGTGAGGAAGCTGAGGCTGCGGGGGATCCTGAGGGGCAGCAGCTGGAGGCCATCTGCCCACTGAGGCCTGGCAGCAGAGAGATCCAAGCAGGCACTCCCATGACTGCCACAGTGGTGTAAACAATAGTTCGCTGGTAAGAAAGAATAAAGTGCGGCAACAGTTTATATTTCGAGTGTGCATGCCATTCTGCAGACTAGCAGCTCTTTTTTCAAATGCTTGGAAAAGTTCTAACAGGCTACTGGCCATGTTTCATTTTTTGCATCATTTAATTAGTTCTAAAACTGCATTATTTTAGAGAAACCTTCCAAATATAGATTTTCATCAGGTTGAGGATGTGATATTGGCTTGCTTCTTGGACAGGCGATGGCATTCAAATAACCAAACTTACTCTTTCCTCTAAACTCGTTTTTTATACATTATCCATTCGCTTGTTCCATCAGCAGTTACTACAAAAGAAATAAAGGTTAAAACATGAGCAAATAAAAGGGTTGTTCCAGGAACTGCATGTATTTTTAAAAGTCTAGAGATAGGACATATATGGAGTTTGTTAGCAGATGAAGCTGGGATTGAGGCAGGACAGATTTTAAGGCGCTTTACACCTTCTGCTACAGAATTTGCATTTGATCCTGAAAATGGAAAGCCCTGAGAAAATTTATGCATGAGAATGACATGATCAAATTCATGGTGTAGAAAGAATTTTGTGGTTGCCAGGTAAAGGGAAAGGCATGCAAATAGAGACAATTTAGGAATTTCTCATTGTAATCCAGAAGAGAAAGACATAAACTAAGATCGTTTATAGGGCTTAGTGATTAATCAGAAATGGAATGATCAGGAGAGGGAGTAGACAAGGTGACTTCATGTTTATGGTCCACAGCTTGGCTACCACAACGTTGTATCCAATGGAAGCTCATAAAAAGGCACTGTCTTGGTCCCCACTCCAGACCCACTGAATCAGAAACTGCTTCTTCCAAAAGATACTCAAATGGTTTGTATGAACATTAAAGCTAGAGAAGCATTGGCCTTAGTCAAGGATCAGTATGCCTGTGGATGGCTGGAGAGTAAACATGTTAGGCTTTGTGTATGTGTACTCTCTGTTATTCCTACTCTACTTGGCTACTTAATATAGTGTAAAAGCAGCCATAGACAATACACAAATGAATGAATGTATCCAAAACAATTTTGTTTATGACCACCAAAATGTAAATTTTATAAAATTCTCATGTCGCAAAATCTTCTTGTTTTGACTTTTTACAACCTTTAAAAAATAGAAAAACCATCCTAACTCCTGAGCTTTACCTAAACTCACGGCAGGCCAGATTTTGCTCCTGGGTGGTTTTGGACAGCACTCTGAGTGAGCGAGCGATGGGCCATCTACAAAGGTGGGGAAGACAAGGAGAGGAACAATTCATTGGTGGTGTATGTTGAGGCCCATAGAACAGGTGTTTACCACCTTTTAAATATAGACTTTGGAGACTAAACCAACTTATTTACAAAGCTTTTGTAGTTTCATTCCGGAAAGCCGTACTGTTCTCTGTGCTCACTCCCGGCTTATGCTCTGAGTTTCTTGCCTCTGAGCAGAGAGGAAGCAGTGCAGCACGTTCACGCGGGGGCACTCAAGTAATACTTGATCAATACCATTGAAACAGAATAGTTAATCTTATTAATTAGAAATTTCTCACAAAATTATAGGAAATGTCTATTTTTTTATGCTCACTGAAGTACTACTTGTACATAATTTCAGATAGTAGCCATATTTCAGGTGAAAGCAGAATAAATATGATTTAGTTTATCAGATTTTCCATGTAGATGTAGTTATGATGTGTTAACTCCTGGTCTTTTCCATTTTTTTTTTTCTCTTCAACCTCACAGCTTTCTCCATCTCCGGTGAAAATAGCCAAGTGGTAATGATTGCCATTTCAGCGGCAGTAGCAATCATTCTCCTCACAGTCGTCACCTACGTTTTGATTGGAAGGTGAGTTCACAGTCTGTTTTATGACTTACTTTTATTATTGCTTTTCTTGCTCCCCCCAATTGCTGCTAAAATCTGAAGTGTGGTCAGTAATGTGTGTTAACAGATCAGAATGCCTCCATTCGTGTTCTAGGACTTTCTCTCCCTCTCTTCTGTTTCTTCAACTTTAGTTTTAATTTTTTTTCCATTAACTTCCCACCCCATTATCTAATACACACCACTTCTCTCTCTCTCTCTCTTTTTTTTTTTTTTTACCTTATTCCTAGTTTTTACTTTTTCCCCAATTATCCCTTCACTCTCCAAATACACCTCAGGTTTCCCTGACGCATTCTCACCCAGAACACGGAACACCGCACAGCCCTAATCACTAACAATGGAGACTTTGCCCTTCATTCATTCTAACAGCAGTCGTTAGAGAAAATACTATAAACACCTTCTAAGGCCATTATAAAAAAACTGAAGGGGTCTGCGCGGTGGGGAAGCAGCTCCACATATCTCCTCATTAGGCTGCTTTCCAGGGTCCCCAGAGAAAGAGGCTTTTTGTAGAGGATTTAGAAAATATGAAGTCATTAAACTTTCACTAAAACATGTAATCGTTTAAGAAAAATGCTTTATATTTTGTGCTTTGCACATTCTGAGTGTAGATAATTGTTTTAAGTATATGTATGTTTTCTGTGTTCTCTTTCCTTAATTCACCTCTAGGTTCTGTGGCTATAACAAGTCAAAACATGGTGCAGGCGACAAAAGACTTCATTTTGGGAATGGACATTGTAAGTTTCTGAACCTTTTTGGTGTTTTGGTTTTACAATATTTGTTTGAGCAGTTGTTCATTAATAATTAGGTAACTTCTCCTGACAACGCGTAGTCAAAAGTAGTTTTATGGAAAAAACATGAGCAAATTAAACTTACGTTAAACAGAGAAGGAAACTCATGACTCTGCATCGGGCAATTTTTGATCGGCCACATTTAAGCACACTTAGGCCAACGCGGAAGGTAACTGTGGTTTATATTCAGATAATGCACGTGACGGGAGTCGGCTCTGCGGAGCTGACCGGCAAAGCCTCTCTTCAATTTCCTTATTGCTAGTCCGTTGCTTAAATCTAAATAGGATCCCTTTTTCCTTCCTAACTGCTAGGTAAATATAAACAACCTCTGTTTCTGTAAAATGCCTTACTCCATTTTGTCAGCCAAGAAGGAGAGCGCCTTTAGAATAAACTGTTTATGATGGAGTTATATGATTGACATCCAATCGGTAGGACAGCCAGCATTCTCCACCCCCCCACCCCCCCATATTTTATTAGCAACCAGTTCAGTCTTTTTAAAAAGTGTTTTTGAAGAGAAATATTTTTTTAGGAAACAAAGTGTTTATGTCTAATAAAAAAGCTCATTCTTATTTTATTCTGGTGAAACGAAGCATCACAGGGGCTTTATTTTCCAGGCCATGGCTCAGTTTCATGGGGCAAGGACTAATCAGTGATAACAGCGTGTCCTCATGGAAATTAGTATGGAGACAACACTCATGCTTCTGTGTCCCAAATAATCTGGATATAGCTAGTGTAGTCTTGTAAACATGACTTTCTTTGGCATTCATTATTGCCTTCTAAAGTTATTTTCAACTCAGCATGATACTTTGCTATCAGTCATTGACTTTACATCTAAAAATGTTGCTTCAGTTGTAACTCAAGTAAAAACTTGATTACTGTGGCTAACATGAAAGAGGCATACAGTAGCCTGAAAAAAAAATGTTTTGCAAAATGTGTATTGGTGTGACATTGACAGAGTACCAGAGTTTGGGGAGAGCTTTGTTTGTTTTGTCCACCTCATTGCTGTCATTATAGAACAAGTCACAAAAAAAGCCAAAATACTCCCTTTCTAATATCAACATTTTATAATTTCAGATTAGTTAGGTTAAAAATTCAAAAGTTCTAAAAGTAAACAAATTATAGGACACTTGTCTAGTTTTTTCCTCATGGTCTCACAAAACACTAAAAATTGCCAAGCGTAAATTACTCAGAGCAGTTACATTCCTCCGGATTAAGTTGCTTTTAATTTCAGTTGGACAGTCAATGTAAATATTGTTTTTAGAACAAAACCATATTGATTTGATCCTTTATATGAGAATTATAAATCTCATGAATTTGGAGCATTGATAAATTTCTGGGTGCCAATTGTAGGTACCTGTATCACTGTGATCTGTTTTAAATGTTGGTTTTCATGGTAAAGTTTGTTGAAACTTCAATTTTCTTCAATTCACAATGTCCTTGTGATAGACAAACAAAAAAGAAATGCATTTTATCCTAGCTGCAAGGGCAGAAAGTAACGTACATGCATGTCATAAACTTTCTGCGTCTTAATGCTACAGCTGGTTTATTTCAGACCATTTATTTGGTATTACTTGAAAAAGCTCTAGTTATGAACTGTTCCCTCCAGCCTTGTTACAAATCCCATAATATAGCTTCAAAAGGAAAGAAATGTGTTTCACCTCCTAAGATCCTGTCCCATTGCCCTCTCTGGCTGGGTCTTTCTACTTTTTTGCTATCCTTGGGGCAACTCATGCTGGTAAAATGGAAATGTAAATTATTGTGTTTGCACAGAACGAGCTGTAAAGTAGTGCAGCTTAACACGTGTGCATGTGTTTATTGTCTGGTTTTCTTGACACAGCCCAGTTACTCTGTATGTTGCCCTTAATTATTGGTGTGAGGGGATTATGTGCCTTGCATCCTGACTCACCTGACTCCTGGAATCTCGGGTCAGCAGTTAAAAATCAGTGAAAAAGCCATTTTGGGGGAGGGGGGGCAGAGTGTGTGTGTTTATATTTGTACTGTTTCCTCAAATGTTATGTGGATAGAAAAGCTATTTACTTAATTTTAATCATTCACAATGAATTTGCTTGGTTATATTTGAGAATGATTATTTAATTGTCAAATTATTTAGTAACATCTCTCTCTAGGGCGGACAGGTATTGAAGGGTCAATCTAAAGCACAATTTCAAGACTTTTTAAAGCCAGTGCTTATTAAAATATTTGAGATACTGTTTGTGATAACTCATTTCATAATCTTCTTTGTAAATTCTGGTGTTAGTAAATCTCTCACAAGTTGATTTTCTTAAGTTCAGCCAGGTAAGACATGTGTAACTGTTTACCAGAAAAATTTTTATTTTGACCTTATTTTTAAAGTTTCTTTTTTCCTTGAAAAAAGAAAAAAGCTAGATTTTTCTTCTTATGTTACGATTTCCTTATCTTACTCTTACTAGAAAAACAAAACAAAACTGGTTGGTCACAAATCATAGCCTCCATTTGATGAGTCTTATTAAAAGGTAACCAAATTGACTTAACAAAAAATTCTGACAAGGGTGCATTTCCTAACATCTTTTAGTATGTGTACACTTACCTCTACTGTTTTCCTTGCTCCAAAGCTTTTCTTTGGCAGTTTGGAAGTAGAATAGGTTTCCTTAATCTGTTTGCTTGTTTTAAGGGTAGAGTGTTTTAGTACTGATAATGCCAGAAGTAGTTTTAGTGTAGTAATCAATTAGAGTAAGACCACTGTGCGGAAGAGGGACTCTGCCCTCTATTTTTACAGGAAGCAATCATGTTTATAATGGCATCTAATCTGTGAGCTCAAAAGAAATGGGCACTTCTGAGCCCAAGTTCTGTATCCAGGAAACCTCAGTGATAATAACTGGGAATAAACATTCTTACATAAAAATACTAATGGTGACATTTGGGGGCACTAACTACATAACAGGCACTCACACCAGGCACCTGAGGAGCCCGTTTTCAAGAGCTTTCTTTTCTATGATGTCTAGCTAATTCTTTTTGCTGAGCTATTCAAAATAGAAAAAATTCGAAAGCTATTGCACACAGTTTGCCCAAAGCAAGGGCAAAGGAGTTACTGTTTCCCCATTTGGGTAGTATTGACTCCCTAAGCTATCGATGTCCTCCCAGATGACTTAGTCTGCCCCCACACGGAGAGGAGCTCCTCTTGTACATTGTCAGTGTCAACACTGGGCAAAGTAAGAGCAGTCAGCCTTTCTTCCCCTAACTCTCCATTTGCTGCCTCACTCTCCCATTTCTGTTTTGCTGTCTCATAATCATGTGAAGAAGTAGTGAGGAAAATAGAGTTTTACCTCCCATCTCTCCTGGCTCTATTTTAAAAAATGATTTGTATATCTATAATTCTTTACTCAAAACCTCAATGGAAGCTTTGCAGAAGCATAAACTATTATGTGGTATAAGCATGGCATTTAGGAAGTTGTACTGTTGGTCCAAAAGCTGATCCTTTTGTAGCCAAGCTCTGTATTCCTGGACTCACTGGTCTAACAATTGCTGTCATGACAATTTTCTACCTCTCCCTACCGAATACACACTGACGCAAAGAAATCTTTGATTATCCCAGAGGGTCAGTTGCAGTTTTGCCAAAAAGATTCTTTCACTACAAAGCGATATTAGAAAATATAAAGTCTTCTTCTATTTGTTATTTTAGGATAAAATAATCATTCAGTATTCTAGTGTGATCAGTAAAAAAAAATATCATCATTAAGTAATCATGCCCTTTGCTAAAACAGTGTAACCAATTTTTTTTAATCAATGTTACCAAAATTAAAAGGAAAACCATTAATGTCAGTACATTTACTATGGTAGTTAAATTACAGTTTCTTTTAATGTTAGAGCATGTTTATGTACTTTAATCGATCTTATGCTCACTTTTTTAAAATTTAGTTTTCTTTCAAAGAAAGTTAGTTTATTGGACATTCCAAATTGTTTCTAACATTAGTTATTTTACCAAATGATAGAAATCTAATTAATATTAAATCAAATTCAAAAGGACTCTCCTGTATCTTTTTTTATTAATTAATTAATTTATTTATTTTTGTTACAGATGTTTCTCCTTTTTCCCTCCTTGACACCCTCCTCCCCATCCGTCCCCGCCCCTTCCTTTCCTGTGTCTTTTGTCATTGCTATTTTGATTACAGAATATCATGAAAATTTTCATGTTTAGAATAATTAGATAGATGATTTATAAAGGAGTTTATATTCAATAAGCTATAATATGATTTATGGTGCTCCTTAGCACCATTAAATGGATAGATAATATTTATATTGCCTTTAATTATGTTGATTAGCTACACGATAAAATTTCAGTTCATTGATACTATATTACTATACATCTGTGATACCCATATTATATGTACATAAACTCACAGCTTAACATAGACCTATAATTGTCATGGGGGATTTTGATTATGAATATATTTTAATAAAATCAGAAAAGTATCAGACAGAAGATATGCCATTTTATATCTTTCAATTAATTTATCTATAAATACAGCACTCATCCTACCTTATGAAAATATTTTACAAACTTTTATTTATTTATCATCAGATGTGACATTGTAATAGATACTTGGTTACTATTTGTAGAATCATTAAGGTGCAGTAGGGTGACGGCATTCGCTCACTAATGCCATAACATTAGTAATGTTATTACTAATAACATTACTGGGCCTACATAGTTCTGAACCATTTATTTCTCCTCAAGATCCCCCTTCTTGGAGGTCCATTTTCCTTCCAGTGTTTTTGCAGAGAAAGCTCACTGTGGTTCCTCTTTATTTTTTATTATGGAGAACTTCATTTTTAAGGTGGTCAACACTTAGTCCAACCTCTGTCTGCTGATTTCTGTGATATCTCAGAATAAACTAAAGGTTGGTGCATTTTATCATAATGGGGATTATTTTTAACCAATAATGTTATAAAATTTGTTCAACAAAGGTTTTTGAATCCAGCTACAATAATATTTTTTATCCTTCCCTTAAACAGTAAAACTTCCAGGTCTCAGAACTTATGTCGACCCACACACATACGAAGACCCTACTCAAGCAGTTCATGAGTTTGCTAAGGAATTGGACGCCACCAACATATCCATTGACAAAGTTGTTGGAGCAGGTAACCGCCACACCAAATCTCTACTAGAATATTCGTTACAAGTTTACAACTAAGAATAAGAATTCTCCCTGATGCCCTGGCTGGGTGGCTGAGTTGGTTGGAACTGTCTCTTACTCCAAAATGGTTGTGGGTTTAATTCCTGGTCAGGGCACATATTTAGGTTTTGAGTTCAATCCATTGATCTCTCTCTCTCTCTCTCTCTCTCCCTCTCTCCCCTCCTCAGGTGAGGATTAAAAAAAAAAAAGAATTATCCCTGAAATTGCTCAGGTTCTCAGGCCTAATTACAGGGTGGGGCAAAACTAGGTTTACAGCTGCAAGTACCTGAAACAGAGTTTATTTATGTATTATTATTTATTAATTATTGTATTGTTCTCCATACAATCAACTTTAAACCTACGTTTGCCACACCTGTATATTGCTATGTAAAAAGGACATTTTCTGATTTAATTATCAAAGGCAAGCAACAAAAAAAATGGAGTAGTTAATAGAATGCAATGATTTCAAAGGTGCCAGACCTACAAACTCGCAGACCATGGCCAGCTTTTTATTTATTGAATTTCAAGGCAGCAGCGGCAGCAGCTCTGTCTTCCCAGGGCTACGCCGATCATGTGTCACAAAGACCATTTTGCTAAATAGGGATAACAGGATAAAAGTGGCTTTTACTCTAAATAAGCTCACTAAGTGAATTTTGAATTTGTAGAAAAAAAAGGTAATTTTAGAATACTCTCTGGAATTTAAAAAATAGACAACACAAAATAAAATCAGAAATGAAACATTTTAAAAGCACACATTTCCTGACGGCTATTTTGAGTAGTAGTTTAAATAATGCGAAGGCTCTGTTTTAGTGCTTGCCTGTACCTTTAAGTAATATTAATTTATTTGTGTTGAAACTTGTTTTCATATAGAAATCTCTTTGTTCTAATCAGTGATTTGCTATACCATAAATTCATAAATAAATACCTACAGAGCGATTATTAATAGCTGTTGCCTATTTTCAATAAAAATTATAGAAATTTATAAAATAACTATTTTGCACACTGAGACATAATGTATGGACATCCAGAGTCTATGCAATGTGCATATGAATAAAACTACTACTCCAAAATTAAAATAAACAATATTGTGCAATAACAGTTTCACACCATCATCTCAGTCTTCAATGTTGGTCTAAAAACAAACACAAACTAATTATGTTGATGTGGGAAATAGAATGAAAGACTGAAAAAATTAGCTCATTGAATTAAGCCCAATATATCAGAGCACACTTTCTGTAAGTACTCGATTTATGACTGATGCTTCTTTATACAAGTGTGCATATACTGTTCTATGTTTATTTTCTTATACACTGAAGCAGCATTTAGAACTCAAGCAGGACAATTGGAGTAATTCATATTATTTAAATAAAATAATTTACTGAATTTTCTTTTCTAGAGGGAGACCTGACTTGGGGTGGTGAACACACATACAATATACAGATGATGTATTATAGAATTGTAAGAAAAAATAATCATCTACTTTTCTCAGTGTTGTATTGTCCTAAAAGTCACATATGTAGGCAATATTAAAATGTTCTGCTAGTGATTCACAAAAGCAAACTAAAGTGACTTCTCTTTTTCACTCTAAGAATAAATACATTCACCGTGCATCTATGTTAACCCAGCTAAGAGTTCTATACCAAATCCTCTTTCATCTGCGCAGTTCCGCTTTGTGCACTGCTCCGTGGGGCAGAGGGTTCTGGTCATGTGTCTATGTTGCCCACGAGGGTGCAGTGTTCTCCATCATGGAAGCAGAAGTAGCACACACAACAATGAGTGTTCACCTGGAGAAGAAGAAAGACGCACTTATGCTCCGCCAAGGTCCAGAAGGCCAGACAGACACAGTAGGATGTTGAAATTTGAGACCCTCCTCATAATTAAAAACTTACATATGCAGATGTTACTCACAAGGCCAGAGATCTAGTACACAGTGTGTGCAACAAAGTTCACTCATTAAAAATGGTATCTGATCAACGAGATCAAGGGAAAGCCTATTTGCACTAAATCACTTAATAATCCCTGATTAAAGATTAAGACAGATCCTCTTTTTTTCTTTTACTCTTCAAACATATTTGTAAAAAATTAGGCATATGCCCTATTTTCAGGGTTTTGCAGCCAATAGTCTCAGTTGCCACATTAAGGGCAATAAAACAATACCTATTTTGTTTGAAAATAGGTATATCTTCAAGGTCGGCTGTGCTTGTCCTAGAAGATTTCAGTATAATATACACACTCAATTCCAGTCAGTCTTGATTAACTATTAAAGAGTTTGACATTATCAAGAAAAATTATAAAATCAAGATTTTGGAACATTTCTCATAAAATTTTAAATATGTACAAAAAGAGATGAAATTGGGCAAGAGTGTAATGAACCTGCATGTGCCCATTTCCGCAACCACGACAGAATCCACACATGGCTGCTTTCTTCTATCTGTATGCTTACCCATTTCTTACATCCTTTCAAACTTTAAAAAATAATGGTGTACATAAAAAAAATTAATACATGTGCTAAATTGCCAGGGCAGAGGGTCATTCTACTTAAACACAAGTAATTTTTATCCTCTATTCTAAGTGAAATGAGTGTAAGAAATTTTACTAAGACATTGAGCAATTTTGCATTGTACTTCTTAAATCAGAATATAGCATTCTAATGTTCATAAACCACACTTTATGTCCAAAGACAAACACTGCCACACTTATTGAATTTAAAAAATCAAGTAGTATCTTTCCAAGTCACCCTCCTGCACTGTGCTTTTACATAGAAATAACAGAATCTAAATTTTCTTTCTTAGAGGTGCAAAGTTGATTGAATAAGGCCATGTACAACCTGGCTCAATGGAAAAAATCAGACATTGCATTTTCCCAGTCTTTGTCAATTTTTTAACTGATTTTAAATTCTTTTAAAGAGAATTAAATTAATATTTAGCATTTTTCTGTCCAGTATAATATATTGGTGATCATTTCTAGTATTTATCTGATGAAATCACATTTCTAAATTTTGTAGTTTTTATAAATAAGCATTAATGAAACACTATTTTCTGAATTTTGAAGGTGGATATATATGTACATATGTCCAGCTGTCTCAATGAGAACAAAGAAAAGAACTCTACTTGGCCCAATTGAAATTCAAACACTTCCCTTTGATCTCCCTAGTGAAGTATTTCACAAAATACTCTCCTTCACAAATACTTGGCCAATATGACATTAACCTTGCTATCTCCCTGATCATCACAACTGTCTGTTTTTACATTAAAACAGTATTTGACATTTTAAAAAGCACTTTTATACTTATTGTTCAATTTGATCTAACTCTTGAAAGGGAAATCAGTAATGTATTCTTTTTTTTTTTTTTTTTTTATCCTTACCCAAGGACATTTTTCCTTTTTTTTTTTTTTCTTTGTTCAGGTAGAGTGGAAGGGAGAGAGAGGTACAGAGAGAGAGAGAGAGAAACATCGATGTGAAGGGACACATCGAGTGGCTGCCACCCACATGACCAACCAGGGCCGGGGACAAACTGCAACCGAGGTACATGCCCTTAGCGGGAACCGAACCCGGGTCTCTCTGTACCGCAGGCCGACGCTCCAACCGCTGAGCCAAACCGGCCAGGACCAGTAATGTATTCTTAAGGTGGGTTTGAACTCAGAGAGAAAAATAATGACTAACACTTAGAAAGCATTTGCTATGTGTCTGACATTCTCCTAAGTGCTTATAAACATTAATTATTTTAACTACACAAAACCTTATTAGAGACACAATCAGTGTTTCTGTACTATAGATAAGGAGACAAAGGCACAGAGAGGTTAAGACACTTGCTCAAAATCATACAACTAATAAGTAACAGATGCAGAATTAGACCCTAGACAATTTAGTTCCAGAATCCATGTTCTTTCCCACAGCTCTGTACTGTCTGTCCTATAATCTGAAAAGTGACTTGTCATTTAGAATAATGACATCTAAATTTAAAACATGATTTAATACACCATATTGACTCATGATAATGGTAAAACTTTCAGGAAATGAAAATTCAGTATGGATGCTTCCTTATCATTTGCCCAAAATTAATGTTTGCCCAAAGTAAACTAGAGCTCTGACATTGTTCTGATAACCTTATACAAGGAAAGAAATTCTTACTCTTGCTTACACATTCTAACAATTATTTACCTTGTATCATAATTTCTCCTCCTAACACTCACACGTCCACCATAACATATTTTCCCTTGGATTTAAAAAGATCAATGAACAGTCTCAAGTTCTGCCCCTAATTCTTCCTATTCAATGGAACACTAGCTACTACCATTGCTTCTTCTCAACACTTCCTCAAAGGGAGGAAATTAGATTTGCTTTATTTATCATTATATCTGTGCTTTTCACAGTGTCTGCTATACTGCTTTTGATCAGTGAATATTTATTAAATAATGTATAAATAACTGCTTTTTGGACCTTAACTAACTTTGACAAGTTCCTGCATAAGTCCTTGTTTTGAAAAGTGGATCCAGTCCAGGGAGTTTAGAGTTTCCTGGAGAGACGCGAGTCATTTTTAGTGATGGAATTAGTACATCAATGAGACAATTTGCAGTGTTTGTGGGACATACCACTTGGACAACAAATAGAGAAGAAGTATCTCACCTCTTGACACCTTCTCTCTGGCTGGCCAGTGGAGCATAGAGCTTGTACAAAACTCACAGTGAAAAGGTTGGACCAAGAATGTTACTATATTCCATAGACATTCTACAAATTGTGTGTGCACTAAATCTTTTTTGGAAAAAAACTCTTATTTGATATTTAAAAAAAATGTTTTAAATGTCTAATAATTCACACAATATTCAGATTTCTTCTGTGAATATGAAACATTATATGTGTAGCACTACCTTGTGGCTATTACTATGGCAGCAGTGGGGACAGAGAAATGAATGGAAAGGGTCTCTGCTCTCCGGAAGCTAAAAATCTGAAAGAGCAAATCTTCTCTATAAAAGTGTATATGAACACAGTGCTCAAACTAGTTCTAGGTCATTTTTTACTCATTGCATTAGACTATTTAAAAGTCAGCAATACTTTATATTCAACAAATTCCAGATTAATTGTTCATTTAAGACAAGTTTTTATTAAAGACATTGAATCTAAGAAAATATTCCTACAGTGATTCCATAGATAAAAATGTGGTAGACTTTATTTGATACTGGTACAGTATTGGTCTCCTTCCAGAAGTCCAGAGACCTTTACAACTAATTTGTCCGTAAAGCAGTACACCCATACTCCAATAAAATGAATTGATAGCAGATGGTTTCATTTTTTTTTTTTTCAGAGAGCCCAAGTATACAGTTAAATTGGCTCTCTTACTAAAAACAGAATAGTTAGAAACATCTGAAATTTCAGCCAGTGCTCAATTCATAATGTTTGTGCTGTTCTGATGATTACTCTGAGGAAATGGTAGCTATGAGAACAAGGAGTAAAATGGCTAATAGATATAGCTTTCAAACGTCCCCTATTCTTTCATATTCCATTATTCACAGTGTGCCACTAAAAAATATATGAGGCTTATCACAAGGTCCATTCACTCCTGGAGTGTGGGTGTCCAGAGCTTCTCAGGGAGTCTCAGACGAGCTCCCAAAACAATGTGGAGGCCTACAGTGTACATCTGCAGGCCCAAGGTAGAAATACTTTTAATAATATTATTAAGAGGAAACAATTGCTCTCTACTGATTTTTTTTAATCCTCACTCGAGGATATTTTTCCCTTTATCTTCCGATAGAGTGGGAGGGAGAGAGAAAGAAGGAAGCACCGATGCAAAACACACAGCCCCGACCAGGTCGGGGACTGAACTGCAACCAAGTGTGTGTCCTTGACCAGAATCGAACCCGAGATGCTGTGGTCCACAGGCCAACAATCCAACCACTGAGCTAAACCAGCAAGGGCTCTACGGATTTTTTATTTTATGATTTTTGTTGTTGTTTTGTTCTTCTTCATTGTAACAGGTGAATTTGGAGAGGTTTGCAGTGGTCGCTTAAAACTCCCATCAAAAAAAGAGATTTCAGTGGCCATCAAGACCTTGAAAGTGGGTTACACTGAAAAGCAAAGGAGAGACTTCCTGGGAGAAGCAAGCATTATGGGACAATTTGACCACCCCAATATCATTAGACTGGAGGGAGTTGTTACTAAAAGTAAGTAAAGTCATAAGATTCAGTTTTGTGTATGTTGAGCAGAGGTCGTTTAAACCCAAACTCAATCATTTAAGAAATTTGAACTGTTTCATAAGAATGTATTAGTCCTAACAAAAAGCCTAGTTTAAGATTAATATGTCTTTCTTTGACAAGGTAGCAAAGATATTTAACTAGTATTATATTGACAGTGATCTTAAGAAGCTTAAGTTTTTAGGAGCTAAACTTTGGCCCATGCCGATTAAAAGACAGGTAAGAAGTGAATTTTGGAGAAATTTCTATTATGTAGAGTAGCAAGGAAAAACAATGATTCAATTTTGACAGAAACTGTCAGGAACTCCCAGCTAGCTGCCTTTTCTTTTATTGTTCACCGCTTTCATTTAAGCTTCCAAATCTTTAAACACCCTCCATCCCCATTCCCGACTTTAGGAAAATTATGGGAGTTTACGGTATACTTTGGAGCTGTAAAGATTGGAATCACATTAGACCCAAGGCCTTTTCTCCGTTCTCTGTGGATTTTGACTAGTTCTGATCTCCAGTCCCACATGGATTCTTGACTTGTCTGGGGAAGCTCTGGCTCACAGCCTGTGATAGAATCTGAACTTACTTCCTTGATGGTTTCTCCAGCCAGACGAAAAAAGAATCCCATGAGATGACTATGTGATTTTTGGCTCCGATCCCAATGAAAAGCTCTTGAGAATGCTCTGGGATTTTTTTCTTCTTAAGATTTTAGAGCACAAAATAAAGAATAAGTTAAATTGGCAGAAAACTCTTTAGAATGAAAGACAACAAGGCAGGGATTTGGTTCCTTTCAGGGACAATCCATTGGCACCACATTCACGTATTCTGTGGTCACCAACAGACGTTACACATTCCATTTTTCACAATGATATGTTTCTTTAACATTACATGGAGCACTTTACTAATGGCACTAATACCTATTCTCATTTCAGTGTGACTTAAAAAAACATGCCTTCCTCAGAAAAGCATGGTATAATCGAAATATACTTTGATATTCTTTGGGGTTTTCTTATATAATAAATGGGATTAAGGATTTAGCAATATAAGAATTTAACCATAAAGTATAAGCCTGTATTAAGTCATATAAGAATCATTTTTCCCTCTTTACTATTAAAAATTAGGCCATACAACTAGTAACACTGAAATACTTTCTGACAAAGACTTTAAATATTTTTTAAATTAATAATCAAAACACTGTTAGTAGTAGTAAGGATTACGAAAATGTATGAACCACTTGTTCCTTCAGGGTGAGACCAAACTACTTAATATTCATGGAATAAGATGATGTCTCAGTGATGTTTTAATAGCCAGTTAGCCATTTACATTCCTCCTTAGCTTCTTCACCAAATGGTTGTCCTTCATATCTTTAACCCCACTGTCCAACATTGTACTGTGGAGATGACTTTATTCTTACTACAACCTGTAGTTAGATAAAACATTTTACATTTGAACACGCAATAACTAAAGAGCACGTAGAAACTGGTCTAACTAGAAAGCACTAGACTTAGATGGAGCAATGGGAATGTGGTCCATTGGTTTCACCAATTCTAGACAAAAATCGGTTTCTACAGGTTACCATTGTATTTGACTTATTTTTTATATCTTGAATTGTTTATTTTCCTTAAAAACTTGATTATAGCAGGGCACCCCTCAAGCTTTAAAAACTTTCTGTAGATAATAACGTTTAATACCTAAAACAAATGTAAACTCTCATAGGCAAGATCCATGGTATTTGATAATCAGTGACTAAAACAGAGCCTGGATTATAATAGGTTCTTAATTTACCAATGTTAGGAAATAAAATATTGATTGATTGAATGAATGAATAAAAACTATTTTCTTCTACCTATAGGTCTTTCTTCAGTGTTGGTTCATTTAATTGAATGCATGTTTTAAAATAGAATTCTGTAACTGCTTGTAGCACTCAGGGAGCAATGGAGAAAGTGATTACATTTTAACATAGGGAGAATTATCACCTAATTTCTCCAACACTTACAACTAAAAAAACATAAGATGCAAGTTACTATCAAACTAAAAATTAAGTTTAAATTTATATTTATTGATAAGCTCTCCTATTTTAACCAAGTGTGAGTTAATATTTGCTCCCAGGGTTAAGAATTCTTGAAAACAAGTTGTTATATTTTGCTAGCTGTTTTCTGTAAAAGTGTTTACTGAATGATAAACAACATTAAACCATAATAATTGTGGCAGATTTTTTTTTTTTTTAATCCTCACCCGAGGATATTTTTCCATTTTTTTTACAGATAGAGTGGGAGGGAGAGAGAGGAAGGGAGAGAGAGAGAGAAACATCGACGTGAAGAGACACATCGAGTGGCTGCCACCCACACGACCAACCAGGGCCGGGGACAAACTGCAACCGAAGTACGTACCCTTAGCGGGAACCGAACCCGGGTCTCTCCGGACCGCAGGCCGACGCTCTAACCGCTGAGCCAAACTGGCCAGGGCGTGGCAGATTTTTTTTAGGTATAAAAATGAAATAATCAAATATGAATTATAGTCACATGGAAAAGGAATCCATAAAACAATCCCCAAGACAAAAATGCAGGGGAAAAACTTTTTTAAGAGAAAAGTGACCTTTAACCATTGTCAGCGGTATGTACTTAATGTCTTAGTCAAGCTTGATTCTATAACGTGCTAATCTGGAGATCACAGTTGCCTTATTCTTAGGGGATGTAGCTCCCTGGTCAGAGAGGCATCTGAGGAGCTGCCACCTGGGGCTGTGTAAGACTCGGTCCTCTCACCCAGTACAGGCACAGCGGGGAAGCAGGCTGAGGATTCCATCCCAAGCTCCTTGAGTGGCATATGTCAACTCTCTAATTCTGGTAGCCTGTAACGAAGAGAAAAAAGAAATGCCATAGAAAAAAGTTAGTGCGTTGCATTTAACATAAATAAGACATTTTTGTCACCAGAAGAAGTTATTCAGTCCACTGATTTTTTTTGTTTCCTGAGACTACATAATGGCTAAAACAATCTACCTTCAAAGTCCAAACACACACCCCCACACACACACAACTAAAGTGATACAAAGCTTATAATTTAATGAACACAATTGTATTTAAAGAAGAAATACAATTTGTAGCTTGATTAAAAATCAGAGGGTCAAAGTTCAAGTTCACACTCAACCCTAATGGCTGTGAGACATCTAGGATATCAGACCACTCACAGAGACTCTCTTTCTTCAATTGTAACATGGAATTAGAAGTTCTATTTTATTATTTCCAGATACTTTAACAATGAAATAAGATTACATAGAAATACATTGTTAAGTGGAGCTATAAAAATTTAAATTACCACTTCTGGTGAGTTTTAGATTTTTACCAGTTAATCTTGTGAGTACAGAAGTAAATGCTTGAAAACTATTTTTTTCTGCTCAAAAATATGTTTTTTATTATTGTTATTAATTATGTGCTTTGAAGCACTAGGTCTATTATAATGTATAATTTTCAACTCATTTAGAGAAAGCCCTTTATTCAATCATTATATTTTCATTTATTTAAATTGAGTCATAAACAATTTTAATGGTACAGTTTGAGCCTGATAGTCTTAAACAAGAGAAGGTGAGAGAGTCTCTGATCTCAAAGTAGCAGAAAGCTGGGCACCGTCGCTGCTCAGAGCTTGGCACTAACATGTGTTATCAATTTTAGTTGAAGTTCAAAAAGATGGAACTTTTTTTAAGCAAATGTTTGATATTTCTGCCATCACACCATTAGTCAAATGATGTTCAGACTCCAAGAAGACCTCCTCCATTGGCCACTTTTCACTTAATGAAATAGAAGGAATTATACTAGATAAGATTGATGTATTTTATGTTGCTGTTATTTGGGGAGGGATTATTACTGAAAATTTTAAAAAATAATAATACAAATTAACTGTAAACTTGCATTACTAAGGAATGTCATAAGCAGAATGTTTAGGTGAGTTTCCATAATTAAAACATTTCTATATTGGTGTGAGAATCCACTTTACACACACACAAACTTATTTATTTCCACCTTTCTCTCTGTTCTACATATGATAAACATTGCTGGAAAGAGATGTCATTTTTTAGAGGCAATGCCAAATTCTTGCTATTTTCTGTTTACTTCTCTTAAAAAGTTTTCTTCTGCATTTGTCTTAAGGATATACTCCATGTTGTAATCTTAATAGACAATATATAGTTATACTTATTTTATTAATAATTTACAGAAATAGTTTGTTTGAATAATTACAAGTTAAACACAAGTTATCATGCATTTAGGACTGTAATTTGATAAATTACTTAATGCTATCTCTATCTAAGTGCCCAGATCAGCAAAACTAAGAAAATTTTTACTCAATATATGAGAAAAAAGTAAGGCTGGAAATGCTATTTTTATGTGCCTAAAGAACTTTATTTCTTCAACATCATCCACTTATGTCTCTCTGTTGAATTGGCTCCATTTGAATTACAAAAGAATGTGATGTGTCTTTTCCTCAATCATTTAGATAGAATAGATTTTTGATAGTTTTGAAAGATCAGATTCAACTTACAAAATTTGTCAGAACATAACTTGCATGGGCACAAATATTATCTTCAAAAAAATGTGGGGGAAAGATAAACCACAGAACTTATATGCATGTGTGCATGAACAATGGACATGGACAACAAAGCTGGGGACAGGGGGGGGGGGGGGAGGGGGTAATCAGTGGGGGAAAAAGGAGAAACATCTGTAACAAAAATTAATTAATAAAAAAAAGAATAAAAAATAAAAAAGTGCAGGTTTAAAAATACATTAACTATCCTAATGGAAGAAGAAATATTATATACTTGTGTAACAACTGAGCAGTTCTGATCTTACATAAACTCTTGCAGAAAGGGAGAAAAAGAAACACCCCTAACTCATGTAGATAATGGTATCTTGATATCAACCCACACAAGAATATTATCAGAAAGAAAAAAAACACAGGTCAGTGTAGTATATGAATACAAGTGACCCGTCCCGCAGGTCGAGCAACGAGGACTCTAGAGGGGGAGTGAGGATGAGAAGGAACAAAGAGACACAAGAAATGGAGACAAGACAGGGCTCTGATCAAGTCTCGTTTATTCTGGGGAGATCCACAGTATATATAGGGCAAGAAACAGAAAAACAAGAACATTTGTTGCCAAGCAATAAGTTTGTGGTAACCACCCTGAAGCAATTTCAGGTAAATATCACTTAAATATCTGGGGTGGAACAAAAGATAAACAGCATAACTGGCTGAGTAAATGGTTACTTAAAGGAATGCAGAAACATTGTATACAGAGGTATCCTGCCTTGGGGCAGGAGATGGCAGAGCAGATTGTAACAAAATAGATGCCATGCAAATAGTCTCCCACATACAAGTTCAATAACACTGGAATAATCATGCAGCCATACCTAGCAATGTATTAATGAAGATACTATATCATGCCCAAATTTAGTTTATTCCAAGAGTGCAGAGTTGGTTCAATATTCAACATCCAAGAAAGTCACAGAAAAGAAAAGGTCAATCTCAATAAATGCAGAAAATAAACAAACATTTTAACTTAAAATACATTCTTAGCACATCATACACAGAAAATATGTGTGCCTGATAAATATATGTAAACACCCCAAAACAAAATCAAACAAACCTACAAACATCAGACTCAATAGTGAAACATTAAAAGCATTTCTTTAAAAGTAGACATAAGAATCCTGCTATCATCACCTTTAATTCATTATTATACCTAAGGTATTAATTTTACTATTAGAAAAGAAAATAAAAGCTTGAAAATAACAAAAATTAAGCTGTCCTTGCAAAATCAAGCTGAGCAGATTCAGACTGCTGTATTCACTAATTGTCATTGCACTTATTAAGTAAGTCAGCCCTGAATGGAATACAGAGAGTAGAAGTATTGTTCTTGTCTTTAAAGGTATTATATTTTGTTTCAAATTAGCATCAATAAATTTAAAAGTTTAAAAGTCATCTGAGTATAAAACATTCGATGTGTTAGCATTGATAGTGTATGGTTGGTTAAGGAAGTCTTGGAGAAAGCATTTTTCAGCCTAATTTTGAAGACAGAGATTATCTTTAACCAGCCTGAAATGACAAACATGATATGATCAATTGCAAGGAGCACTCCGCTAGGTGCTATATATTGAACTACAGACAAAATGGAGTTGACCCCTGCACTCATTAATTCATAAACCAGTGGATATAATAAGGATAACATTTCACATGAATAATGTGTTGATTAAAATGGAATATTGACGAGATTGTCCTGTATTTTACATGATTTAATGGGAAACTCACAAAAAAATGCTCCAATTCAGTGTATTACAATAATTCTGTCCGTCAGCTAGGTATAGTATATGAAAATCTATAACCAAAACCTTTTCTTCCTAATCAAATGTGATTGAAGATTTCCTTCCTGGAAATAAGGAGGCATATTTTGTCAATTTCATTTCTCCTGCTTCTGCTTTTATGCTTCCACTCTGTTTCTGATTACATGATACTAATAGTGAATGTGGGCATTTAAGACCAAATATTTTAATGTGTTTAAGACTTTTGAAAGTAAGACTTGGATATGTAAGACACAATTACTGTTAATAGAAGTTAATAGCATTTCTTTTGGAAATAAATTCAATTTCAAAATTTATAATATTTCAGTCATTGATAATTTTTATGTTTGCATAAAATATTTTAAAGTAACATTTATTTGGTAATTGCAATAAAAATGTCTATGTACTGCTACATATCACATTAATCCTGCTCTTCTTTTTATAGAAGAGATGATTAGGAAGGTTGCAGTGAAATAGTGCTGAACCTTGAGTTCTTAGACATTTTCAATCATATTTCTTCTGTCATCAAACAGTGGTTCAGTGATTGGTACTATCTCCGAGTCACTAGCAGTGATTCTCAACCTTCCTAATACTGCGACCATTTAATACAGTTTCTCATGTCGTGGTGACCCCCAACCATAAAGTTATTTTTGTTGCTACTTCATAACTGTAATTTTGCTACTGTTATGTCTTAGGTGACCCTTGTGAAAGGGTTGTTCGACCCCCAAAAGGGTGGCGTCCCAAAGGATGAGAACCGTTGCACTAGAGATAGTTTGGGAATGAACTGATTGTAATGGATTGATATGCTTCCCTTAAGCCTTTAACTATGAAAAAAATCATGATTTTATCTATAATCATAAATGATTTTAAGAACAAAAGCAAAATTCTACTGCAATATTTGTTTTGTTCATTTTTGATAAAATTTTATTTCAGCCAGTCATCCAGCAATCGTTTCATTGAGTTCAGTGTGTATACTCAGATGTATTTAGGACTCTTTGAAGGCAGTGAAAGATATAGGCTCTTGATGTTGATGTCACTTCTAAGTCAAAATACACATGAAAGAGTATGCAAATTTGAACAGAAATGCATTGCATTGTGGGCAGATGAGCTTGTATTTTATGATTTCCAACTACATTTCATATATGTTAGAACTAGGTCTCACCATTATTGCATCTCTTTTCCTTTAACCCCATTTGGCATAAACAAAATCATAGGGGAAACTAAGTCAAGATACTGCTTTCCAAGGTAGAATATCTGTGATGCTGTTTACTCTTTGTCTGTACATTTGGGTTTGCTGAATCTTTGAACTTAATGTAAAACACATTTTCAGACTTGCCCATTTTAACTGACATGTTTATAAATACCTCAATTATAGAGCTAAATGCAGCCTGATCCTATTTCTGAATGGTCACGAGGCTTTGGCTTAATTGACTGGTTTGATTTTTCAGCTACTATTATTTACCTTGCCAAACATTTTACTAGACATGTTAACAAGAAATGAAATGGCCATAAGGCTGGTATTCAGAAGGAAGAGAGATAAGCAAAGGTCTGGGTAGTATGGTATGCAAACATATTAACTGGCCACTGTAACTGAGTCTGTTTGAGGAAAAATATCTGTGACCACATTCAAGGTATGCACCGAATTTTGTTAGATATTATTCTTCCTAGAATTGTGTTAAGGAACATAGAAATGTGTGGTGATTTGAGTGAAACATGTATATGCAAAATTAATTAATTTCATTTATTCATTCATTCATTCACTTTATTTTAGGTCAGATCTCTAGGATAAGTTTTAGGCATTTAATTTTCCTGTTCAGGAGAGATAGATGTTTACAAGAAAATGTTGAATCTTCCTTTGTTTCTTTAATATTTTAAAATCAAAGCTCAATTAAAATTTTGAAGAAGCAAGTTTTAGATACTTAAGATTTTAGTTAAAGTGACTTTTCAGATATTACCAGATTAACAATATATAAATGTTTTTACCCAAAATGTATAACTAAATCACTCTGTTAATAGAAAATAGATTGATGTACCATAATTGATGGTTACATATATGAAAATTATTAGAGAAATTTGATAAATTTTAAATAATTTTTATCATCTCTTATTAAATAAAATATACATGTTGAGATATGTTCAAATACTAAATGTAGGAATTATAACCTTCACAGTACTAATCCATAATTCACAAATAGAGCATTAATTAAGAGTTTTCACCTATGAAAGGAAGAAATCAAAGAAAACTATTTTCTATCACCAAAATGGCAAACTAAGCTTCATAATATAGAAGGATTTTTGAGAAAAAATTATATGTGCTCTTCAATTAGGTGTGCATGGATATTTGTGAAAAATCAATTATTTGCTCAGTACTCAGTCAAGTCTTAACTTGGGTCTTCTAGACATGGAAGAGGAGTGATTCTTCTTCTCCTTCTCCTTCTCCTTCTCCTTCTCCTTCTCCTTCTCCTTCTCCTTCTCCTTCTCCTTCTCCTTCTCCTTCTCCTTCTCCTTCTCCTTCTCCTTCTCCTTTTGTAACATGGTGGTTTTATAATTAAAACAATATTATATCAACAATAAATGAAGATAATTCTAGTGTGGTAAAATACATAGGTTTTGAAATCAGAGATAACCATGTTGGGGATCTGCTCAGTACTAGCTAACTGTGTGACCTTGGCAAGTTTCCTAAATCCACAATACTTTCAGCTGAGGAAACACTAAAATGGAATAATATATATTGCTAAAGCTTAAGGGTGATGTGAGGATGAAGCGATGTGATATACATTAAGTACTAATGTAATACTACATAATTCTAAATGTGGAAAAAATACTAGTGTATTCTATTATCAAAAATATTCATTTTCCTTGTCTTTTTCTATTTGAAATGTTTATTTTGTATTACTTACTTTCATCATTGTTATCATAACGTATGTAGAGTTATATATTTTCAGCTTTGTTCATGTAACATTATAATTGTTTGAAGTGCTACAATCTTCAGTCATTCTACAGAATTGATAACAACAATTGTCTAAATCATTACCTATAGATGAACATTTGTTGTATTTGTAGATCTACATATTGGTATATTTAACACCTTTGTGTCAAATGCTTTTACATACTTTAAATGTTTTTCTCAGTATAAATCTCCAAATGTAACAGCATAGTGTATTCACGTTGCAATTTTTGGCTTTATAACTTAATAACTGTGTGATGTTGGGTAAGTTAATTATACTTTTTACAACTTACACATAGTGTTCTTATGTGTAAATGGAAATTATAAATAATAATTTAGTACATATAAAATAATTAACCAGCTATCTTATACATAATAAGTGATATCTAAATACATTTAAATGCTTGTTAAAAGGTTTAATGGTATTTAAGACCACATATTTCCAAAACGGTTATTATTATAAGTTGCTGCCAACAGAAAGTTTAATTTTATTTTCCTTTTAAACATAGTCAACTTGGATTTTATAATTTTAAAGTGTTAGTTGGATACAGATAAAAGGGTTATAATTATTAATCTTAATTGTTTTGTATAATTCACATGTTGAATCCATGAAGGTAGAGACTTTGATTTTCTTGTTTCTGACTAACCAGCACAAGAGAATACCTAGCACATAGCTCTGTAAATACTTGTAGAAAGTATAAATGATTGTGAAATTCTTGGCTGTATCTTGAGCTGGAAGGCAGAAATACTTGAATTTGTAGAATTAAGTATTTAATTACAAGCTAAGATACAATTAAAGTGAAGAATGGGTCATATTTTGTGTTTGTGAGAAACCATGCCAATTTAAATATCATAGGATATGGGCTCTTATTCTGAAAATAGATGTTCAATTTAAAATTTTTTGAATTTATTATTGAAATTTAGTTTTTTGGTTGCAACTTTGCAAAATTGTTAAGACAGAAAAAACTTTAACATTTTTAATTCATCAGGAGTATCAAAGTGCATTCTATATGTTAATTGCGTATTGGTTGAATTTTACTGATGAGTATATATTTCATTTGCAATACATCTAGGTAAACCAGTTATGATTGTCACAGAATACATGGAGAATGGTTCCTTGGACAGTTTCTTACGTGTAAGTAGAAGATATTTTTATATATTCATATATCTTGTATCTCTCTATCTGTGCATATACATACATAAATATGGAAAGAATTATTGAAAATGTTGGAGGCAACCTCTGATATTGTGCCGAACAATCAGATAATCAAAGTTAAAAATAATACTGAATTTGCTGAAACTAAATAGCAAGAGAAAGACTATAAATTTTAATCTTTATCTTGAAGCATCCAAATGTTAATGGTTTATATTTTTAAAACAAATTTGTGCAATCTTGTTCAGCCATTTTGTACCGCCAAGATTCACATTTGTTAAAACACAAATAAAAAATAATCCTAAAGTAAGACATAAATTACATCAATGTAAGAAATATTACCTTTTTCTTATCTAAAGTAACTTCAGACTGCTATAAAATAAACCTTCTCTCTCTTACATAGAGCTGTCCACTCAGAAAATAAACATGTGCTATAATGCCAAAGTATTCTTGATTCAGAGATACCATTTTGGAACAAATATTAAGTTCAAAACATACAAAAATTTTATACTGTCAATCACCAGTCACTGTGAGAGATAAAATAAGACACAGACCTCGTCTTCATGCTTCTTTCAGAACTATATATATTTACAGAGAGACAGATGATAGCTATAGATAGATGATAGATAGATGATAGAAAGATAGAGAAGAAAGACAATATAATTCATTATCATGGAAGAAAATTCTAAATTTTTTATGAATGAGAAATTATAGTATTGTTTATAATATTCATGAGCCAAATATAAATTTTATTGGAAATTATTTTTTCCAGTCCTGGCCCGTTTGGCTAAGCGGTAGAGCATCAGCCCACAGACCAATGAGTTGTAGGTTTAATTCCAGCCAAGGGCACATACCTTGGTTGTGGTTGTCCCCAGCCCTGGTCAGGGTTGTGCAGGAGGCAGCCAGTCAATGTGTCCCTCTCATGTCAATGTTTCTCTCTCTCTCCCTCCCTCTCCCTCCCATTCTATCTGAAATTAAATAAAAAGAAAGAAAAAAATCCTCGGGTGAGGATTAAAAAAAAAAAAAGAAATTATTTTTTCAAACATATTTCAAAACAATTTTTCTGATTAAAATCATCATAATATTTTTAAAAATATTGTTCATGTAGATATAACTAAACATAGAATTTTAGACTTATATATGTATTTATGTATGTATGTACTACATACATATGTATGTATCTATCTATCCCTTTACTTGTCTGTGGTCTCAACCATATAGTTCTATTTTAATCCAAGTAAATTGAAAGTTTTTCTAAATTCAGAACTCCAACTTTATGTCCTATTACTTTCTATTTTGTAACCTATAATTCAAAGTTGGGTAGAAAACATATTCAGTAAATACTTTTTACTAATTTTGAACTAATTCTGTGTGACAGTTAAAAATATAACATCCACCTTATTTAAAACAACTAATGAAATATCCAGAAAACTAGAAAGGAGAATGAACATTCAGTCTAACAAATGAATAAAAACCCTAAAATAGCCACAAGGTCCATTTCACTTCATTGTTCTTGAACTGAAAACGTCTAAGGAGTTAGTATGTCACCTAAACAAGGTGGTTCAGGTTTGAACTTGAAGTCAAAGAATATTAAGGTATTTCTTGTTACAGCATAGTTCATAATGCAGCCTATGCTGTTTTGTGCTAGCCTTGCATCCATTTTTTTACATATCTTATTAAGCTGCAATGCTTAGAACTAAAATGTATAGTCAGTATTGTTCCAATTCAATATGTGAGATTTTAATCAAAGTATATCTTTAAGAGATATAACACATCTTAATTGTACATTTGAAATACTTCTCAGAAACATGATGCCCAGTTTACCGTCATCCAGCTAGTGGGGATGCTTCGGGGGATAGCATCTGGCATGAAGTACCTCTCAGACATGGGCTATGTTCACCGGGACCTCGCTGCTCGGAACATCTTGATCAACAGCAATTTGGTGTGTAAGGTTTCTGATTTTGGACTTTCACGTGTTCTAGAAGATGACCCAGAAGCTGCTTACACAACAAGAGTGAGTAACTCTCCCCCCCCCCCCATTTATCTTTGTTTTCCACTTTGTATTATGTTGACTCACAAATAGATAAAAATCATGCCCCCCTCAATGCTTAGTCATTACATCTTCCCCAAAAGGAAACTTATCCTTTAACATTACATATTGTTACTTATAAGAGAAAATAGATGACCACTGTTCACAAGCACGGTGATGATTTTAATTCTGAAATCCCACATTGATTTAAAGCTTTCCTCAAAAGGCAGCAAGATTCTCACATGTCTGAATTATTGGTATTTTTATAGTTACCATCTTTCCATATGGTTGAGGCATCTTTAAGTAGATTGTATAAATTCTCAGTACCCCCTGTAGCTATATATAGTTTTAAAACATTTTAAATTAATATTTACATAAGTAACACATGTTAACATTATAGAAATTTCAAAACAAAACAATAAAAAGAAGAAAAGTCATCTATAATGTGCCACCCACAAAGAACATTTGTAGCTTTGTAAGTCAATTCTTCCAGATTTATCTTGCATAGCTATATATAAATACATATATGCATGAATACATAATTAAAATGGGACTATTCATAATACCTTGGTATAACCTACTTTTCTCCTTAGCAATATAATTCTTTTTTTTAGCAATATAATTCTTGAACATAACTACTATAAATAAATAACCTTTATATCTTTATATTTAACAGTTTGGTGTACTATTAGTTATACCATTTTTTAACCAACCCCTAATTTGTTGAAAATTATTATTATATTTATTTTATACAAATGTGTATACAATTCATCTGCATTTGTAATTATATGAGTCTAATAATTTACCTGTAGTGTATTCCTCAAAGTGAATTTTTATCAAAGAATCTGTGCTATTTTTAAAGGATACTTAACTATATTACTGATAATATTAGATTTTATCATTATTTTTAGTATTTATTAATTGTGAGCAATTGTATTTTATTGTTTTAATTTGTGTCCTTTTGATTAAAAATGTTACTTGATTATTTTATCATACATTTACTGGCAGGTTTCTTTAAAATACTATTTCTATAGGAAAATTTTTTTTCATGGCAGTATATTTTTAAAATAAAGTTAATAATTATTACTAATGACACTACCCAAAACAGCCAGTTCTGACATTTTAATTTTATTTTTTTAAAATATTTTTACACATTTTTATATGTAAATAAATACCATTGTGCATTACTTACAAAAATGGTATCATGATATATATATATATGTATATATGTATATATATGTGTGTGTGTGTGCGTGTGTATGCTTGTGTGTGTATATATATATTATGTTGTTTTATAATCTGCCTTTTTAAATATACAAAACATAGTAATTTCCTGATAACAAATATTCCTTTTACAATATATCATTAAAGAGTGTATAGTACTACATTTTTTCATGTACCTAATTTATTTATCCAATCCACTATTAATTGGGCAGAATTTCAAAGTGTTGATATTATTAGCAATGCTGTGATACATCCTGATATACATTTTTTTAGAATTGAAATTACTGAGTGTGCAGCTTTGTGAGGACTTTGATATATGAATCACGCAACTGTTTTCTGTATATTTATTAATTTTCATTCCTAGTAACAAAATATAATTTAAAGTAGCCTGTTCCTCCACACTCTCACTAGTCAAGAGAATGAGCAGGTTTTTTGTTTGTTTTCAGTCAACTTTTGCTATTTTCTTCTTGTTTAACTCTAAAAGTTTATTCCTAAGTAAAAGAACTGACTCATTTATCTTTTTCTGAAATCACCAACCTTAACAACTCCATTAACAACCACCAAGATCATCCCATTGCATCAGGATCACACTTTGAGAAAAGCCCAATATGCCAAACTGAGTTCCATCTATAAATAAAGCCATAGGGATAGGGCACAGAGAAAGGACGCACAGTGTTCCGGAGATGTTCCTAGATGAGATGATTTAGTGGCTGGAACTCTCCTGATTGCTTTATACGCTGCACCATTGTTTGCATTTCCTATTTTCAATTCAACTCTGTAGTGTATTCACTTTGTTCATAAATCTAAGTATTTTGTTTTAAATGTGCTGTGAGTGTAAAAATGTTGTTCTGAGGAATACAGTTCATTGGGCTAAGAGTAAGAGGAATAAAAGACAGTTGTATATATTGCAGTTAATTGAATTAATTTAGAACAGTGATTATGACTACACAGCTCTGAAAACTTGATGGAATTTCAAAACAAGGGTAAATATTTTGAATGTGCCTTTTTAGTGCTCTTTGGGTGTTCAGGAAAATTAGTCAACACTCTGAAGAAAAGTTTTTATGACTAAATTATCATCTTGGTAGATAATGGGTGATAATATATTTATTATCTCCAATATTTTTTTATTTTACTAACTGTAACTCTGTATTCTAAAAATATCCATTCTAACCTTCTGCTACTATATGAGTGTTTAACATGCTCTATATCATATATCATTCTTGCTGGCATTATTCTTGGTCTTACAGCAATCACCTTATCCAAGAAATATTTCTAGTTTTAATAAAAAGTATTAGATTAAAAGGCCTTTTTAAATAAATATTCAATTTCTGGTAGTTCAGTCAGGTTAAACCTTTGCCATATCCCATTTTTAAATGAGAGCACAATTGTTCTCAATACTAGTCTTGATTTCTAGGGTACTCGAAGGACTGATTTCTCTTCTAGGAATAGGAGAGACACACACAAATCTAGATCATCTGCTCCTTGGAGAATGCGGGCTTAACTTTCAGAACTTGACTGATTGTTACTTTCTCAGGACCAAAGGGTCCAGAAGACCACTTCTTCATCCTCAATGGAAAAACAGGTGTTCTTGTGCCAAAATTCCCCTTTAGTGTTTGTGAAGTAAAAGTACAGCAGGCTCTTTGCACTTATGTTTCATTCTGGGAAGATTCTTAAAACCACACAGACCAATTAGGCTCATTTGCTACTAAGGGAAAGTTGTTCAGAGTTCTTCAGTGTTCACCCTTTTATTTTCTTAAAACTTCTCAAAATATTCATGGAGGTTCTAGATTCCTTCTGAGAAGCTGTAGTTTGCATCTGCACTTCTGGAATAATTTTAACATCTTTGATTTAGTCTTCCATAATAAGTCTTGTTTGGTATAATAATTTTGCAGTTTACTCCAAAATGAAGTTTGGTTATAGAGTAGTAGGAACTTGTACTTACTGCAGGGCCACTACTATTACATAAATGTTTTGGGGGTCCCCTGTTTGAAATTATCATTAAAACTGATTCTGAGTGATACCATCATTTAGAATTAAGTATGTAACAGTCTTGACCGAGATCAAAGCTCTGGTCTCAATAAGCTTGTAGTTAATAAATAAGAAAAGTAGAACATTGTTTTATAGTTAAGTCTGTTCCTTTTAAAGCAAAACCAATATTATCCAGTGCAAACATCCACCCTATTTATTTAATTTAGCATGCTATGATTATTTCAGAAAAACAAGGTCACCATTTGAAAGTGTGCCAAGGCGTTCTTGGATAAATACATTCTGGTTAATCTGCTTTGCCAATCACTTGAGTCACACTTAACACATTTCACCTCACCACACTCCAATTCAGAAATTAGCAGTTAGTGCCCCAATGCACTAAACTTTTCCCGATCGCTGCTCTGAATTTTATTGCTTGTGTGTGTTACCTGCTGTTAAGTGGGCTCTGACTCTTGGCGACCCTATGAATGAGTGATGTCCACAATATCCTGAAACAACCCTACTCAGCTCCCTCCCATAGACTCACACCCATGACTTCTTTTATGGAGTCTGTCCATCTCATATTCGGTGTTACTTTTTCCTTGCTTCCTTCTCTTATTTCCAGCATCATTGTCTTTTCCAAAGAACCGTACTTTCTCATAGTGTGTTGTCATTTTTACCTTCCAAGCATATTTCAGGTTGAATTTGCTCCAGGACACACTTGTTCTTGTTTGGCTTTAGGTAGAGTGTAATTGTGCTAAAGAATCATGAGAGACATTTGATTCAATGCCCCCGAATGAATGTACGGAGTCTGCTGCTCCCACTTTGAAAACATCTTTGTGATGGACAGGCAGGGTAGAAGAATGAAATAGAAATTATATAAATTAAGTCTATATTTAAAAATGTTGAAACTGGAGGGAGCATCTGAGGTGTCAAGAAAATGCTTAGCCTTAAACCTTAAAGCAATTGATCAGACTCTTTCCAGTGCTGCTTTTGGTATTGTCCAGGGGTATCACAGCGCTTCCTCCCTATGTCTTCAATAATATGCCCTAAAGTCAAGGCTCCCAGCTAATACAACAGTATACACTATTTTTGTGTTTTCTCTTTTTCATAAAAATATTGGATAGGAAATCAGAATTATTTTCAATTTTCACTTCTACTTATTCCTCTTCATTCCTTACTGCTGAGTTATGCAGAAATTCCAAACATTGACACTTTCCATTATACAATATTAATATGCATCCCATAACCTTTGTAAAATTACACTGTATATTCATGAGGTGTTGAGAGTGAGAAAAGCTATATAATGTTTTATTTAGTAATATTGTGAAAATAGTTCAGTCTTGCTAGTACCCTGGAATGCTCTTGGGGACACTCAGAAATGGTTGGCTGACACCATGAGAACCCCTGTTGTAGATATTTTATCTAAAATAGAAAAACCTTAAAAACCAAATAAATATTTCAGTAGTTGTTAAATGATATAGAATGTGACCTGTGATAGAGTACTATGTGATATGACATTTAAAGAAAAACCTTGGAGCATAAGTGCAGCTGCATAGCCAAAGGCTGCCTGTCATCTTGAAAGGCCCAGGATTTTATTGGGGATGGATATAGAACAGTTAGCTCTGCTAATTTAGGCCATCAAAGACTTTTTATTGTTGAGAAAAACAAACAAAAATGAATTCTCTCTTTTTGGTTTCCCATTATGTGAATTGCAAAGTATAATTATGGCATGTGTCCTATTTTTCACACTGAACAACTAATTTACTTTATTTCATTCTAATAGAACCATGGTATTAATGGTGCAAAGTCTGTCACTGAATAATTTTTCAGTCTTTTCCCTTATGAAATTTAATTTTAAACAGGTT
The DNA here is from genome assembly GCF_014108415.1 of Molossus molossus. NCBI lineage: Eukaryota > Metazoa > Chordata > Mammalia > Chiroptera > Molossidae > Molossus > Molossus molossus. The sequence continues at coordinate 91,869,176 of NW_023425388.1, read as the reverse complement.
AGCAACTTTTATATATGCATAAATGCATCCATGCATATGAACATTTTTATATTCACATGTTGAAATAGATGGACACAAAATTGTAAGACGATGGTACTCAGTTTGTTGTTTTATGCAACATTAGAGAAATAGTAGACTTTTATCTTGTTCATATGTTGTGTCGTATAAAGCCAATTCAATTCTCAAACCCACAAATTCATTTTAGGGGCAAAATTACCACATGCACTGATTTGGCAAATTTGAGAAAGCCAAACGCTTTATTCTTGACTTTATCGTTCATTATCAGATATTTTTATTTCTGTTCCGAAGATGCCTACATATTAATCACCAATTACATTTTTATATTGGATAAACATGTTCTGTCTTTTATCACATTGCTGTATGGCCAATTGATACCTATTTAATTTTTAGAAGATACAGTGAAAAGCTATCACAGGAATGGTGTGTTAGTAATAGGAGAAAGACATTTTATTTTACACAATAATTTATTTAATATTTTAGCTCTGTAATTCTACCAAGTTGGTGCCAGAAATATTTAGGTACAACTTTGTCTTATTTAATTTCATTTGCAGCATTTAAAAAGGGGGGAAATAGTGCCTAATGCAAATGGTTAAATATTTCTATTCAGAATAACTCTATTCCAAAAACTTAAATAATAGAAAATATGAGCTTTTGTTTTGTAGGACCTCAAGGACTAAAAACTATGCATACCAAAATCTGGTGTAATACAAAAAGATAATTCTTTTGATAAATAATATACATTGCATGTAATTTACACATGAGTGGAAAAAAAACCAGTAAGTAGATATCTAATCAGTGGTCTTCAAACAGTAATATTTTTTAATCTTGAACGAAAATAATTAGTGTCAACCCTGAATTTAATTCTTACTCTCTTAGTATCAGTATAAATATACCTTTGCGGCTTAAAGCCACATATTCAAAAATCAGAAAACTTAAGATTTAGCAATCTCAGTTATCAATGTTGCATCAAAATTTAATGAGAGTTTCAATACTTTTTGTTTCAGAGGGATGAGTAGCAGCAGCATTTTATCATGTTAAAATAATCTATCCAGATTTTATGGGGAAAATCATCACTATAATTTTGGAATGCAACACAGGAGTGAGGAAGTTGTATGTAATATATTACACACTTTCTAGAAGGAACGATTTTCTCTAAAATGCAACATTTATTCACTCAACATATATTTAAGTGCCTAAAATATACTAGGCAATGTTTCTTTGGTTAATTACTAGAGTAAATCCTATACTTCTATTTCACTATTTTTATTGCAAATATCTAGTATTCTTGCTATATTGAATAGATCTTTCTGACTTACTTGCTTAAAATAGTGTTCCTTTGGAAAATTTTACTCAGAGTGCACAAAATTCAGATGTTCAAATTAATTTCTGTAACCTTTAAAAAATGAATAAGATATTGACTATATATAAACCATAAAGTTTAACATTTAAAACTTCATTGAACTTTGAAAAAGAACTATACTCATATTAGGATATATGTTTAGCCTTATTCCTGAATTTTTGTATTGTTTTTGTTGAAAAGAGACATAATTGTTTTTGTTGAAAAGTAACAGAACTGTTATTTGATTTCATTTCTTAGTAAGACATAGAGTTACTTCAAATGCAAAGTGAAGATTTTTCTGTATTTTAAGAAATTCTTAGGCATTTCACATAATGTTGAAAAATCTCAAAAGTTCAAGGGATGGGCTTTGGCTACCAAAGAGATCATTTGTCTCTGATCTCTCGTGGCAATCAAACATCTGCTGAAACGATTCTCTCAGTGGCTTTTAGATTTGAACTACTGGGGATTAGAACAGATGCTTCCCCTGGGAGTCTTCTTGGGTCGCCCTTCACCTTGTTGTCTACAGTGAGTGGAGTGGGGTGCCTGACAACAGATAGATGCTAAATCCTTGAGTAAAATGATTTATCTCTATCGCTCCACTTCTAACCTGAGAAGCTAATATTTGCCTCCAGGTTAAATACTCTATTACTTAGGGTTTACTAAGATAAACTCTCTAAAGTCCTTTGTCACTCTGCGTATGACCTGACAGAGCTCACAGGCAGGCACTGTAAATGATGAATGAGCAAAGTATTTCCCAATCCAGCAAGAAGAGATTTGTATATATAATTAGAGAAAAATTGTGGCAAATATGAGATTTTATCCCTCAATGTCCAGAGGTTCAGCAATTATACTCCCTTTCTTTAGAAATCAAGACTTGGATCCCCCTAACCCATAGTAACTGAGCTGACTTTATTTAAGTGCCTGAAAAATCTAGGCTTTTAGCCAATGATCTCATTTGAACTGTCTAAATTCATTAAGCTTAGAGACCAAATAACAGGATCTTTTGAGAACAGGTTTACTGTGTGATTCCTACTCTAACTGCTGTTTATGGCCAAAGTGAACAAGGTTTTGGACTACTTCAACTAATCCTGGATTAGAGTTTAGCGGTTATGTAATGACTCTGCCCAGAGAATCGCTAGTGTCATTACTTGCACCATTTTAGCCTTTTCCTTTAACATTTCTGTAAAAATTCTACAGAAGTAAATCCAGATATGATACCCAGTAGATATGCAGTTTAGTTCAAAGCTAGGATCATCTTTAAGAGTCCAAAATAATTAACATCGAAAATGTCAGCATCCTTGATATTCATACAGGTTTCAGACAGAATTTTAAATGTTGTCAGAGCTAAAGTTCATAAGTCAGCACATCTGTTAGAGATAGATAAGACTTAACATAAAGTCAGGTTTTATGTTTCCCATGACCCTCAGTTTGTGAATGACAAGATAACTGCAGAGAGGTTAAGAAACTTGGCTAAAATTTAATAGTAGGATCAAAGCTGAGCCCAGAAACCAAGACTCTGATTACTACTAAACTTTAAAATCCAAATGGAGTAACTGACCATAAATCTCCCTACACCCCAAATAACTGAGCTAAAAATAAATAAGACAGCACTGAGAAGAAGTGACTGTAGGTTGGACAGTATAGATATGGGGAACAAACACTAACTTCTGATGCTGTTAAGTGGATTGGAGAGCCCTCTGCAATTGAGGTGCACCCCTTATGCTGTGAATTCTGGGCTTACTCCAGCAATTGGAAACTTCTCAAATACATACATTATCTGGGAAGCTTACACGTAGATATATGAATACTTCATTTAAAAATCTTTTTAAATATTGTAAAAAATGATTTACAAAATATTTTTATAGTAACTATTTGTGCGTTATAAGATTCAGAATATCTAGTAGCATTTTACCAACCAAAATATCAATTGCCAACTAATTTCACGATGTAGCTCATTACCAACAGTTGCATTACTATCATTTGCCTGCGGCAAAAAAGAAGTGTGTACCAAACTATGGCAACATGTTGATAGCAACTGAAGAATGTGTCTAGCAGTTATTTGTAAAGCATCTAAAATTTCAAAATGACTCCCACACCCCAAACAGAAATGGGGAAAAAAATTTCTGAAACTGAAAAAGAAAAAGGAAAAACATGTCAAGCAATATGAGCTTAAATTTGTTGGGGTGAAAGGTGGGGAAAAAGAGACATTTTTGTGGCCCCATCAGGAGCAGATGTATGAATAAATTCTGCGATAGAAAATAACTTGTATATTCATTGTATCTTATTGCCATGATCTCATATCTATAGTTGCTCAATTTGAAGGCAGAGAACCTTATTGTGAAGTGTATCTAAATTAAATGCATGGGCCTCTGCTTCTTCTTTCACCACATTTCATAATAAAATTGGGCCCTCAGGGGCTCTTACCAGTGTCTTACTATGGCAATGCCATTTATGTTTGTGGAGTTGTAGATAATGTTTCCTTTTGGAGTAAACACTTATTTCTTAGTAAAATCTTTGGTAATTGATGCCTTTATCTGTTAAAGAAATCAATGCTTAATTTATAAGACTAATTTAAGTTTCATTAGTAATAGAAATTTATCCCTTTAAAAATGAATTAATGAAAAATATAATAAACCATTATAAAATAGTATGAAAATCTCAAAGGGAGGCTATTATATTTACTAAAACCCAGGTATCAGATGATTAGTTCAAATCAATTTGGCCCTTACTTTTCTAGATTAGTACTGGAATAAAAATATCCATTGAAAGTATGTGAATGATGAGAAAAAAACAGAAAGGGTTAATTCTACTTAATCTACATAGAATCCCAGATAAATCCTGGACTTCATTTGAATTATGTGCCCTTGCAGACCAGAATTTGTCGCACATCATCTAAAACAGTAGTTCTGAAGCAAGGATGACCTTGCTCCCCAGGGGATATTTGGCATTGTCTGGGGACATTTTTGGCTGTCACAATGAGAGCATGCTAATGCAATTTACTGGATAGAGGTCAAAAAATTCTACCAAACATCTTACAGTGCACAAGACAGCCCTCACAATAAAGAATTAATATAGTCATATGTCAGTAGGGCTCCAGTAGAGAGACCTCTTTTAAAGTCATCTAGCATATGTAAAAAATGCATGAAGAATGGGAGTGGGGATCAAATGTTTCTCTCAGGTACTTTATAATGTCTCCTATTCACCCTGGACTACAAGTTTCATGGGACAATGTGGAATACATTGCCATTTGTAAAAAAAAATATGGGCCAGTGTATATTTTCCATCAGACTACCTAGAATGCCGACCTTCAGGATATCACAAACATAATGCAGCAAATAGTACCCTTTTCACTGTGTTGTTTTATTTTCATTTGCTTTCAATCAAACACTTAAAATTTATAGTTCTCTACCCCTCTCATCGCTATAAATTTTAAACATGGTTACTTTGTTTTTTATGTTTTGATTTTATTTTATTAAGATGACATTGGAGTAAACTCATAAATATACATATCTATAAATATGTCATATTTTCAGGCAGCATATGTCTTACTGCATAATTATTTGTTTATATTTTTAAATTTTACTTAGCTTCATCCTACTCTGGAATGGAGGAATATTAGTGTGCATAGACCAATAATATTTATTAAATTATTGGTGGAGTTTTAAGTTGGTAAAGTACCTGCAACATTCATTATGTGGCACTTGATGTTGTTTATGAAGTCAAATGAAAATCTTTATGACATTCTGCAAATTCTAAATTACTTAATTCACATGAAACCCAGTGAGATGTTTTTCTAATTTTATAGATACTTTAAAAAATTGATTTTTAGCAATTCTTATTTTTACTACCTTTATGGAAGTAAGAACATTATTAAATAGTAGCATGAGGGGAAAGAGGAGAACATCAGAAAATAGTATGATTTTTTTAAAGGTGTTGTTATGCTATATGTTGCCTTATTCTTATTTAATATTTTCATATATTATGAAAAACTAGATTCAATGTATTTTTTCTAAAAGTAAACTATATTTTTTAAATGCTAAATTTATCGAAGAAATCAGTAAAATCTGTTACTCTTAAGTTTATAAACTATTAATTATACTCTCTCTCAATAAAACTTCACACTCCTCCAGGAAACAAGGCTTTGTAAGCAGGGGAGCTAACAAATAAGACTCCTGTTTTAAACTGTGGGACAGCAGAAATGAAGGAGGAAACTATGGACGCCCCAGTCAGGTCGGAATAATTAAGTAGTAGATGGATCACAGGACAGGGAGTAATCCCCTTGGTTGTAAGATTCCCAAATGTTCCTCCACCAACGGATTCACACATGACTTGGATGCTCAACTAAGAAGTTTGCTAGTTACAAAAAGCAGGCAAGGAGAACCCCGCCCCCCACTTCCCCTGCAAAAAGAAAGAATGGCATGTGTTTAGGAGAAGGGGATTTACTTCAAGTCGATGAGCTTTGTTGAATGCCTACTCTGCACAATTGCTAAGATAATATCCAAGAAAACAATTTACAGTGGGCGAGCACAAGCTCATGTGGCTTCTGCTAATTATCTTTGGCTTTATAAACTATTCAGCTTTCATAGCATGTGATTTCAAATTATAGTTTGGGCACACGAATTTTATTTATAACAATGCATAGGACAAGAGCCACTACTTGAATTCATTTTACTAGTGTTGAATATAGAGAATTTTAAACCATAATGTTGAACTTAAGTTTATGGTGACATATTGGTAATAACATTCACCCTTCCTCAAACTGTAGAATGATTTACTATGTTGGAATATCTCCTGTAGCTTTATTTCAAATTAAGTGTCGACAATAACGGTTCACATTTCTCTCATTTAAAGCCAGAGTGACTTGACATAACATATTTAACCTATCATAGGAAAATTTTTAAAGATATAATATTCTTCTTAGTTTGATTCATTTTCACATCAAGGGTAACAAATGGTATCTTGGAATACTGCTTTGAAGTTGACAATAAGCTTTCTCTTATATCCTCATTTAATAAATTCTTTATACCAACAGTAAGGATGTGTTAACCAATAGAAGAGAATTAGAGAGGAAGAACAATAAAAATTTATTCAGTACTCTATTAAAGATTAGATATTTTATTAGTATCTTTATGTAAATCATAAATCCATTGCCAATGACAAAAATTCTCTAAATACTAATGAGTATAATATTCAGTCATCTTTAGTCTCTTCCTGAGGCCCTCAGTAATAGATGGCATCATTTACCTGATGGCTGACGAGGGGCAAGATGAGAATCTTGAATCTATGATTATCACAGCAATGTCAGAACAAAATTGATTAGTCTAAAACACTCCCTGTAAGCAGATACTGAAAGTCTTCTATTAAGAAAGCTAAATGAACATGGGTGTGCATCTATTCTTTCTGATTGGTGTTTCAGGCTTCTTAGGATACATTCCTGGAAGTGGGATCACTGGGTCAAATGGCAGTTCAATTTTTAATTTTTTTGAGGTAAAACCATAGTGGCTGCACCAGTCTGCATTCCCACCAGCAGTGTACTAGAGAACCCTTTCCTCCTCACCCTCTCCAGAACTTGTTGTTTGATAATTTGTTGATGGCAGCCATTCTGACAGGTGTAGGGTAATACTTCATAGTTGTTTTAATTATACACATATATGTATAACCAATGGACACAGACAACAGTATGGTGAAGGCGGGGGTGGGGAGGTTGGGAGTGGGGAGGAGGGTGTCAAAGGGGAAAAAAGGAACATCTATAATAAAAAAAATTAATTAAAAAAAAAAAAAAAAGCTAACTGTTCAAGGGTTAAAATTCTAGGGTTTAAATCTAATTATCTAAGGGCCCCAACAATGCCATTAACAAAGGCAAACAATACTCATTCATTGACACTTCTATAGAAATACTTCAAATTAGCCCCAGTTATTTATTTAGAATGAATTGTATGGGAATCATACAGGAAAATATGAATTGAGAGTTCTTTATTTGTAATTAATGTGAGCATATTCGCCTTTGAGTTTATAGACTAACTACACAGTGACATGGGATGGAGTTCCGCCGTAGGAAGAGGACTAGTACACTGAAAGACTAACCAATGGAAACTTCTAGATATGTTAAGAGAACCTGTATTTTTGCTAACTGGATTATTTGTTGAGCTAACCGAATGCCACTTACTTACTCTTCATGTGCTTAGAATAACGTGTAAATAAAATAAAATGAAAAATCCAAGTTGTCTCACTTCCTTATGCTTTCCCATAAGAGCAGCAACCGAGTTTTGATAGGAGCCAGAGGAAAGCTTAGATTAAAAACCCTAAAGACAAACAAGCAAAGAGGCCATTACGCGCATGTGCAAATATAGTAAATACTGCAGTGGGAGGCTTTTGTCATTTCACAGGTGACTGAGCAGTGTGTCCAGTGTACTTCTTTCCCTAAGGAGCACAGTGAGCTGAGAGGCAAAATATTTTGTTAACAATTAGTACAATCAAAGTTGAAGATAGTGAGGAATTATTTGATCAGCCAGTAAGATACAGAAGTTGTTATACTGAACAGTTTGAAGTTGTTACTCTAACAACACACACTTAGCAGGCACATATTAGCATAAGAGCAGAATTCAAAAATGTAAACATTTTTGTTAAAATGATTTTTTCAAAACAGATTTTTTATTTTTTCAAGTTTTAGCATTTTAATAAGATTTATCCAGTAAAAGCAAATAGATAACATTTGATTGGAAAATCATTCTGGAAATAATTTGCTCAGATCTGCAACCATGTGCTACATTAGAGAACACACCGCAAGAGTCACAGTCAAGTTTATGGGTTTGTGGAGAGTGCAGCCGCCACTGAAGACATGGGCGTGGCTGTAGCAGCAGAGATCCCCCCAACGGCACGTGTGTCTGTATCAAGAACAGCACGTGAGACCATTCTCCTTCCAACCTCAAACACAGGCTTGGCTATGTCCATCCTAAAAAAAGATCACTTTTTAGTATTCACTCTTTTAAGAAACTTCATTAAAATGTGCTCAATGATCTCCTCTCTAACATGTAGTGATGAATCACTTAAGATGAAATAACTTTTGCAGGTACCTTATGAATCTTGGTTGAAGTAAAACAGTAAGTTCATGGTTGTCATCAGTATATTTTCTTTTCAACTAGAGATCTCAGTAAGGTGACATATACCTGTGCCTTGTATTTCTAAATAGATACAAAGTTTTCAGCATGGAAAGGCTTTACTTTTTCTTTGTTTTTGCCTTTTGTTTTTTAAATTTTTTTCTTTATTGATTTTAGAGAGAGGTTAAGGGTGAGGAAGAGAGAGATAGAAACATCGATGAGAGAGAACATTGATTCTCTGCCTCCTGCATGCCCCCACTGGGGATTTGGCCCGCAACCTGGGCATGTGCTCTGACTGGGAATCGAACCGGTGACCTCTTGGTGCATGGGTCAATGCTCAACCACTGAACCAAACCAGCTGGGCTTTCTTTATTTTTCTTAATAAAGAGCCATTTTTGTGTTCTTGGTAATTTGGTTCTGGGCAAAGGAAAGGTAATATCCAAGTGTTAATAGCAGAGATAAGACAGTAGTTGAGATTTTAAAATGTTATCTTTTCTTTGCATCATTAATACAGCTTTGACTTCTGTTCTCAGAATTATTTAAGGGAGATAAAGTGTGCCCAGTGATTCTATTTGGCATCCTGAATAGATTTTGCTAATAGCCACATGTTTAATTCATTTTTCATCAAACTTAAGAGATATATTTGAAATCTTGACTCCTTAAAACTCAAACTTGGTCTAGGCAGGTGCAAATAAGTTAATTTGTGGGGAGGTTAAAGTGTTATTGTTATTATTTTTAAGCTTGAATGTTTTGACAGGAAAGGTCAATATTAGGCTTGACAATAGACCCTTTAAATTTAAATATGAAAAAAGACCTTTTAACTTTTCTTAATCCTCACAAAAAGATACGTTTTTATTTTTAGAGGGAGAGAGAGATTAAAGAGAAGTATCGAAAAGTTGCCTCCCATACATGCGATCGAACCCACAATCTTTTAGTGAACGGGATCATTTTCCAACCAGCCAAGCCTGGCCAGGGAAGGACCTTTTACAAGTTTGTTGAAACAATGCGCACTGTAGAGAGAGTGGGCGTGTGCGAGTGGGCGAGACAGAAAAGACAGGGGAACCTCTGAGGCCACGGTCCCCTCATCTAGGTGACTGCACATTGCCTGCTGTTCTCCTGGTTCCGGACCTTCATTATCCAGGGCCCACTCGCGCCGTGTGTCCACCGACTCCCGACTCCCGACTCCCGAAGTTGTCTCTGCATATTTATTCACAACTGGTTGTTATTCTTATTTGCCTGATACTTTCCAAGTAGGAGGGTCAGTATGTTATTTATATTTGTCTCACCCAGAATGACTAGCATAACACTTCATTCCCATATGGTTGCTACTCAGCACATCTTTGTTAACTGAATTTATCAAACTGAGAGCAAACTTCATGGGAGGCATATCTTTATATATCTGATAACTCCTAGAACCAATATCCTTCTCTAGAAAGTTTTGGGAGTGTAGTTATCATACCTTTCTAGTTTATATTGTACCTAGTATAGGAAAGGTGCTTCAGTAAATAATGATGAAGGGAGGCACTGAATAAATTAATTAGGCTAATTGATACATCTGTTGAAGAGTTTTGTAGAAGCATAATTAAAAGTTTTTTTATTTTTTATTTTTTTTTATTTTAGAGAGAGAGGAAGGGAGAGGGAGAGACAGAAACACCAATGAGAAAGAACATCGATTGGCTGCTTCATGCATGGTTGCCTCCACTGGGGATTGGGCCCACAACCTGGGCATGTGCCCTGATTGGGAATCGAACCAGCAATTTCTTAGTGCATGGGTCAATGCTCAACCAGTGAGCCAAACCAGCCAGGCTATATTTTATTTTGAATTTATTTGGTTAACAAATACCTATAAGGAATGGTGTAACTTCCTTCCAAATATTAACTTATTCACATTATGAACCCAGGTTGTATGGTAGAGCACAAATCTAGTTAAATCAGTAAAGGTTAATTTGAGATTCCTCCTTCTATTCTAACATGGTATCACGCATCCATATCAAGTTGCTTTGTTACAGATGACTAACTAATGTGCCACCGTTGATATTAACTGTCAGTATTTGAGCAATGTTCCATGTTTTTCTGTACTATTTTAAAGTTCTTTTAACTCAGTTGGAATAAAATTGCAGTGCGTATTATGCTGCTGACTCCAGCTTGGTATTAGAATAGAAGAGTGTCAAGATCCATCAACAGAAACCCATGTTGCGTTTCAGAAGAGAAATGCCCTGACAAATTTAGTCAGATTTCAGATTATAATGTATATTATATGATTTTTTTTTTTAAATGATCATATATGCCCATGTGATTTTACATTCAAAGGGAGGAAAGATTCCAATCCGGTGGACATCACCAGAAGCTATCGCCTACCGCAAATTCACATCAGCCAGTGACGTATGGAGTTACGGGATTGTTCTCTGGGAGGTGATGTCCTATGGAGAGAGACCATACTGGGAGATGTCCAATCAGGATGTAAGTATTTGTGGTCTATGAGTTATGGATTCAGATTAAGAGATCAAACTGTGCAAGGAAATGGAGCACAATGAAGCCAGGTGGCTCTGTTTGTGACATTGAAATAGAATACTTAACAAATGAAATTGTTTCCAAATCTTGTGAGACTATTAATTGAGCTGCTCTTATGGCTTTACAGTCTTCTCTCAACCAGGGATTTAGAATTGAGGGGAAAATGAAGACACTTGGATCAAAATATAATGAAATAAGTGACTAACAAGATAACCAGTGTTTGAAGTATTTTTGCTACAAAATTGTTTCTGTGTAACATTAGTAAGATACAAATGTCTGCCAGCCTTTGTAGATGTAATTAATGCATCTATGCCAACATTTTGTTTACTTAAATATAGTATTTCCCCAAATTAGACAAAACAACCAATCTGTAGCATGTTGTTTTTCATTATGTATTAATGTTGCACATGAATTTAGTTATACAAATGGAAGTCTCTGGATGAAAATATAATCTTTAACGCTCTATTATAACTGTGATATGATTTTTCAAAAGGATTTTTGTTTTTATAAGTCATGTTTGTTAATGCTTAGTAAAAGGATGCTCTTGGCATATGGGATCAGCACTCAGCGATTTTTCTTTAAGTTTAGCCAGGAACTGTGAGCATGATCTCAAAATGCATAAGAAGGAAAGCTGAGATGCTTTTAGTCATTTCCTACTCACCACATATAAAACTGCTTTTAATGCATTTGGATATAAAAAACTTTTTGTACTTCTTCAAACAAGCTATTTTTTATAACAGTGATGGAAAAATCAGACTCTCTTTTCCACATCTCTATTTTCCAAATTTTCTCTGTTATCAGAGCCCCCCACAATGTGGTCTCTGGACCAGCAGCTTTAGCATGGCCTGGGAATTTGTAGGAATGCATGTTCTCAGGCCTTCCCCTCAGTGATGCAATTAGAGCTTAGTCATCTGTATATTATTAAGTTCTCCAGATGATTCTGATACATATAAAGTTTAAAATCACTGCTTTCTGTGATTTAAAAAAGTAATAAATTGATAGTTGCTTAACTATGCAACACATGAGCTTTTCCAAAGCTCCTGACTATGATTTGAAAGTTACCGTTTGAGCTATGGTATAAATAAAATCTATAAACTGGTTTTTTTTTTTGTGTGTGTGTGTTTTCCTGCATTCATTCATATGTAGTTTCCATAGAAATTTCTATCACCAAATAAAATTTTCTTCATAATTCACTGAATTTTCTATGTCATATAAATTATTCTTTTTAGTTTCAATCTAAAAACATCTTTACAAACTCTTCTAAATTCACTTTCTCTCTCTTGATCTTTTATATAACAGTCCCAGGCATTCATATCTTACTTATTTGATAAGCTGTTATCTTTTAAAGCAATTTAAAATGAAAACTTATTCACTTAAAATTAAAATATTTACATTAGCGTGCTCTGACCATGAAGAAGTAAAGGAAGTTCTACCTCTAAGTGCCCGGGAACTTTGCTTCGCACACAGGTAATTAAAGCTGTGGATGAGGGCTATCGACTGCCACCCCCCATGGACTGCCCAGCTGCATTGTATCAGCTGATGCTGGACTGCTGGCAGAAAGACAGAAACAACAGACCGAAGTTTGAGCAGATTGTCAGCATTCTGGACAAGCTCATCCGGAACCCGGGCAGTCTGAAGATCATCACCAGTGCAGCAGCAAGGTGAACATCAGTTTACATCCTTCACTCACTGCAGAAGAATGTATTTTCTATCTCCAGGTTGTTAAGCTTTTTCTCCCACTTCCCCACCTGCATTATGTGATGCTTATATTTCTCAGGATTGAAGATATAGATATGTTTTCCTCTTTTTAAATCTGTCAGGAAGAAATCTCATGCTATTTAATGATAATGATGAAATTCTGTGTTGTTTTTAGCTTTCACCTTGACTAGAAGTGAGTCTACAGACAGGGTTGTTTAAGTCTTTGGACACATAACTTCTTTTAATTCTCAACTATTTAAATAAAACAACAAAGGTTGGGAGGGTGGATCTTCTGGACTAGTTTATTCTGAATTTAGAATAAAACTTCGAAAATAATTTTAAATGCTTCCAAAGCATTGCATTGGCTGGTAGAATACAAGCCCCCTCCACTTGATTAAATATATATTGGGTTGACCCATATTGTGAGCCCATTGCATTGTTAGATTCGGTCAAGGATAAAACTAAGAGTAAAATAATGCCAGTTCCAAGACAGCAGCACAGTGTCAGTGCATCGTGGCTCTGCTGCAGTCCAGCGTGCAGTGTCCGTTCGATTTTATGGATGTTCCTCTCAGTGATGAATCACTAAGTTCTCTTAATGGTTTTGAAGAATGTAAATTTGAGTGTTCCTTCACAGTGCAGTAGAAGAACTAGGGAAGGAGAGATGAATTTTGTCAGGGGCCATATGAGAAGGACAGAAATGTTAATATATTTGGTGCTTCTCAGAGAAACTGAAAGCAAAGCTAACTATCTGGTTTAATAATTTAGTTTCTCATTGCATACATAAGAGAAAAACTGTTCTTTAACATTTTTGATGATGTGTGCTCTAATAGGAAAGTTACAGAGTTTTAGTAAAAGAACCTACACTTAGTGTGTACATAGATCCACAGTATTAAGTGATGTGTATAAATACTGCATAATGATGGTGCACTATGACCCATATGTGACAGACATGAGATAGTGCCTCGATGGAAGTTTTCTTTGCTTGTGTCTTTTTTGCACATTGGCTCTTTTTACTCATAGTCATTGACAGTTATGACTTGCATACTGATAGAACATTTATTAAAGTATTTATTTATTTATCCTCACTCGAGGACATTTATCCATTTTTGTTCAGGTAGAGGGGAGAGAGAGAGAGGAAGAGAGAGACAGAAACATCGATGTGAAAGAGACACTTCGAGTGGCTGCCTCCCATACGACCTCAACCGGGGCTGGGGACAAACTGCAACCGAGGTATGTGCCCTTAGCGGGAACCGAACCCTGGTCTCTCTAGACCGCAGGTCAACCCTCTAACCGCTGAACCAAACCGGCCAGGGCTAAAGTACTTTTTAATAGCCCTGGCCAGTTTGGCTCAGCAGTTAGAGTGTTGGCCCACGGACCAGAGAGTCCCGGGTTTGGTTCCCACTAAGGGAATGTATCTCAGTTGCAGTTTGTCCCTGGCCCTAGTTGGGGTCGTGTGGGTGGCAACCAGTCCATGTGTCTCTCTCACATAGATGTTTCTTTCTCTTCCTCTTGCACTATCTGAAGATAATTGCAAAAAATGTCCTTGGGTGAGGATTAAAAATAATAATAATAAAAAGTTCTTTTTAATAGAATACACGATATTTTTTTACCTGAATAGGTGTAATCACATCAAATATTCATGTGTTTAAATAAGATGAATAAGGGGATCTGAACCAAAGTCTTAATATCAGTAAGTAAAAATTATTGATTATTTGTTGGAGATAACTTAGTGGGGTCACTAAGACTAAAGTTAATGATATATCTTAAGTAAGTAAAACTACCTACAACTTATCCTATAAGGATGAATCTCTGTTCTAAGTTTCACAGAGAGAGACTACACAGACTCTTTTGAAAATCTACCTGACAATTTAACAACTAACAGGATAACAAACGTGTCCTTTCCTGGACCATATGGTCCTCATTTTGTACCCTGAAATCACTTCTTTTGATCTTCACTCAATAGCAATCATAGCAAAAAAGAACATCTTTTCAATTCTTTCCATATCATAAAAAAGACATTCTAAAGCATTTCCACAGGATGGTATCAGCAATATAAAGACTAACCCATATTATGTGATCTAGAGATATTTAACTCCAATTCTATGAGGAAAAAATATCTTTTTCTTTTTTTTTTTTTTTGTGGTATGTGCCCCTAGTAGGAACTGAACCCAGGACTCTCTGGTCCATAGGCCGACGCTCAACCGCTGAGCCAAACTGGCCAGGGAGGAAAAAAAATGTCTTAATATCAGATCATAGCATGTCAGAATATGACTTAGCATCAAATTTTTAATACACTGCTTATATTCACTTTTTTATTGTAATTGAAATATATTGAATATATTTTCTCCTAATGTATATTATTTAAAATCTGAATCAATTCCTCCCACCTTTTTTTTTTTTTTTTTTGTCACAACACGTAATTTTAGGGGGAAAATGTCTTTTTTTAAAAAAGTATCATCTATTTTAATTTACTAAACATAAAAGTTCTGGAAATTATTTTTTTATGCTTACTTATTGCCATTGAAATACAAAACAGGGAGGACTGTGTCATTATGCATTTATTAGCAACAATGTCAAATTGTCACATAATGTCAAGAAATTTTTTTTTTTAGAAAATTTGCTTTCCTACTTTTGACAATTATTTTTTTATTCTTTTTTATAACTGATTAAATTCATTGCCTCTCACCTTTAATTTTCCAGTGATACCCTTGCCAAATACGTTATTGAGAAAACACAAGCTATCAGATGGGACATTCTAGCAGCAAAATAGAAACTTGGTGGTGCCCGTACCCACCCATCCTATCCTTTCTCCTCTAATTAGATTATGGGAAGTGTACCTCTATTTGTCAGAGGCAAAGCTCTCTCTCTCTGTCCCTCCCCCTCCTCCCCTCTCCTACATATCCAGTCTCCCTCTTTCTGCAGGTTCATTGTCATAGAAATATGTCCTATTGCATTGTTTCTCAAATGTCCCTGGTGATAAGAACCACCGGGGAAACTTACTAAACATACAACTATCCAGGTCTATCCCAAGCTACTATTTCAGAACTTCTGGGAAATGAGACTGAAATGTAGATATTTGATAAAAACACCAAATAACTAACTTTTATAAGCAGGTGACTTTAAGCGATTCTGTTTTGTTGACATCACCTCTGTCAGTCCCACATCTCTGCCAACAACTTCCTTATTTTTCTAACACCTTTCACAGCCAAACTTCCCAAATAAAAGTCTTAGTCACATCTCAAAATTAATATTCTGAAAATGTATCTTCTTATTTTCTCAGATGGCCTCATTTTTCCACTGCCTTCCTAACTTACTTCCTAATTTACAGCAGCACCTATTCACTTACCTGTCAGGATTAGAGCAAGTCTTGGCACCTCTTTCTTTTCCTCCATACTTTGATCCTGGTGATGGTTGGATCAACATGACCCACCCACAAACACTCTCTTTCCACTATGAACAGTCTTCTCTCTACATAACTTTTCCCACTTTTGAGCTAGACCACAGCAATAGCCTTCTAATGTGACCCCGCTTCAAGCATCTTTTCATATAGCCTTCAGAATTTCCTTACCAAAATATATAGGATATTTTGATCACCTGTTTATAACCAATCTTGATTTCTTATTGCATGCAGAAAAAATCTACTCTTTTTGATTATTTAAATAGCCATACTTCTCTAATGTCATTACTTTTATTCAAATGTTTATTTATTCATTTTCCAACGATTATTTATTGGATGCCTATCTGTGAGCTAGGCATGGGTAGAATCTAGAGAACAGTGAAGAACACAAATGTGGTTTCTGCCATCCTGGACTTTACTCTGTAGAAGGGCGCAATACACAACAGGCAAGGGCAGACCAGAGGAAGCAAAGAGAGATGGTTGTGATAGCTAGCAAAGGGGTTGCTGGAAAAGA
Source organism: Molossus molossus (assembly GCF_014108415.1). NCBI lineage: Eukaryota > Metazoa > Chordata > Mammalia > Chiroptera > Molossidae > Molossus > Molossus molossus. The sequence continues at coordinate 91,852,599 of NW_023425388.1, read as the reverse complement.
GCCCTTTGAGGAGTTGATATGGAGCTAAGACCTTAAGGAAGGAATAGAGCTATAAGTTTAAAGAACCCTCCATCACCTTCCCCCACTGCCACCTCCTGTAAAGGACGTCTTGGCATAAGAAAAAGAAACTGCAAAGGAGTTTAGAGTGTTCTAGGAAGCAACAGAACGGGCACATGACTGCAGAACAATAAAAAGGAAGAGTCTCTGCCCTGAGCCTGAGCAGGCAGAGGGGCAGAGCCCCTGAGGCTCCCAGGCCTGTGTGAGACTTGAATTGAATCCATGAAGGCATCTGGAGCAGAGAAGGGCCATGGTTTGATTTACACAACTTTGAGGTGGGAGGGGCAACAGCTTGAGGAGAGGGCTGTTCCAGCCTCTCAGCCTGTGCCACTTACACTTGAACAAGCTCAGTGGCCGACTTCTAGTTCCTTCAGCAAGCCCAAGAGGTTCAGATGTGAAGTCAGTAGCACACGCTCTTGTCTTGTCTTCGAGTCTCCTTTGCATCCTTCTTTCAGGCGCCAGTGCCTCCGTCTTATACTAACTGGCACGTTCTCCAGCAACGCAACTTAGAGGTCAACACAGTTGTTCCTTTACAGAGCACCGTACTCCTGTTCTTTATTGCAATTTTAATTCTGTCGTGAGTGTGCATTCTTTTTAAGTATCCATTTCCCCAATAAACCCTAAGCCCCCTGAGATCAGACCTCTTGCTTCTGTGCTACCAGTGCCAGGGTCATAGGGGAGACTCAACCGATATCTGTTAAATGCATGAATACATATTTGCTAAAATAATACTAAAGTCCCATTTCAACAGACCCACTATTTTTAGAAAAATATTCTAGTTCTTTATATTCATTATACAGATTTCACCAGACCTCAGTCCTATGGTAAAAAGTTTAACATTTCTTCTAAGCAAAATTACACATAAGTGTGCATTCTGTCAACGTATTTCCAGAAACATGTCTCAAAACACACTTGGCAAACTGTCCAAATCTTAGTTTGTGGATGACATCAAGGATTCAGGTTTCTGAATGACTTAGATCAGTGTATAGAATGATGTCTAAAAAACCCTTTAGGAAAATCAATATCATGCTATCATTCCTACAGGGATGATGTTGCCAGAGTCTACCCGAGTCTAGTTAGTTTTACAGTAAAATTTATTTCTACTATCACAGAAATTGTTCTATATGCATAATTATACATTTCCACCTTCCTAAGAGTTGATGATTCACAACAGAATCATTCCCAAAGAACCTTCCACTGAGACTGTCTTTGTGAACACAGTGCTGAAAGGGGAAGTGTATAAGTAAACAGTCAGGGTGTCCAGATTCAACACGTACTTAGACGATCCAGAGTGGGGAGAAGAGAAGGGAAGTTTGATTATTTATTTATTTATTATTATTATTTTTTATTGTTGACACCCTTACAAATGTCTCCTAATTCTGCCCCACCCCCCCCCCCGCCACTTTGCCCACTTTCCTAGCTCCCACCGCCCCTCCCCTGGCCTTCATTACACTAGAGTCTGTGTCCATGGGCTATGCACATATGTTCTTTGGTTAACCTTTTCACCTACTTTTTTTTTTTTTTTTTTATCCTCACCCAAGGACATTTTTCCATTTTTTATTCAGATAAAGTGGGAGGGAGAGAGAGCAAGTGAGAGAGGGAGAAACATCGATGTGAAAAGGACACATTGAGTGGCTGCCACCCCCACGACCCAACCAGGGCCGGGGACAAACTGCAACTGAAGTACATGCCCTTAGCGCGAACCGAACCTGGGTCTCTCTGGACCGCAGGCCGACGCTCTAACCGCTGAGCCAAACCGGCCAGGGCTTTCACCTACTTTTATCCAGTCCTCACCACCTTCCTCCCTCTGACATTGGTCAGTCTGTTCCATGTATCCATGCCTCTGGTTCTATTTGTTCATTGGTTTATTTTGTTCTATAGATTTCACATATTAGTGAGATTATACATTATTTGTCTTTTCTGACTTTCTTATTTCCTTTAGTATAATCTCCAGATACATCCATGCTGTCACAAAGGGTAAAAGCTCCTCCTTTTTAACAGCTGCATGGTATTCCATTGTGTAAATGTACTACAGATTTTTGTATCCACTTATCTACTAATGAGAACTTCAGCTGTTAATAGATGTTAACTATGGTAAATAATTGCTATGAACTTTATGGTCATGAATTCTTTCTGGTTGGTGTTTTGGAATTCTTAGGATATATTCCCAGAATTGTGATTAGTGGGTCAAAGGCAGTTCCATTTCTAAATTTTTGAAGAAACTCCATACTGTTTTCCAGAGTAGGTACACCAATCTGCTCTCACCAACAGTGCACAAGGGTTCTGTTTTCTCCACATCCTCGCCGGAACTTGTTTTTTGTTGATTTATTGATGGTAGCCATTCTGGCAGGTATGAAGTGATACTTCATTGTTGTTTTAACTTACATCTCTCTGATAATTAGTGACAGTGAGCATCATTTCATATTATATTGGCAATCTGTGTGTTACCTTTGTAGCAGTGCCTATTCAGGTTCTTTGCCCATTTTTAAATTGGATTGTTTGTCTTTCTGGTGTTGAGTTGTATAATTTCTTTATATATTTTGGATATTAGCCCTTTATCATATGTATCATTGGCAAATATGTTCTTCCATACAGGGGGTTACCTTTTCACTTTGTTGATGGTTTCTTTGGCTTTGCAGAAGATTTTTAGTTTGATGTAGTCCTATTTTTTTAGTTTTTCCTTTATTTCCCTGCCATAGGAGACATATCAGCAAAATATAGCTACAAGAGATGTCTTAAAATTTACTGCCTATGGTTTCTTCTAGGATTTTTATTGTTTTGGAATTTACATTTAAGTTTTTAATCCATTTTGAGTTTATTCTTGTGTATGGAATAAGTTGGTTGTCTAATTTTTTTTTTTTTTGCATGTACCTGTCCAATTTTTCCACACCATTTATTGAAGAGACTATTTTTACTCCATTTTATGCTCTTGCTTCCTTTGTGAAATATTAATTGACCATAAAGATATAAGTTGATTTCTGGGCTCTCTTTTCTGTACCTTTGAACAATATGCCTGTTCTTGTGCCAGTACCAAGTTATTTTGATTACAATGGCTTTGTATTATGGTTTGCTATTCAGTATTGTGATCCCTCTAACTTTTTTCTTCTTTCTCAAGACTTTTGAGGCTATTCGGGGTGTTTTTGGGGTCCATATAAATTTTTGAAATATTTTTCTAAACTTTTTAAATCTGCCATTGATATTTTAATAGAAATTGCGTTGAGCCCTGGCTGGTTTGGCTCAGTGGTTGGAGCGTCGGTCTGCAGACCAGAGAGATCCGTGATCGGTTCCTGCTAAGGGCACGTACCTCAGTTGCAGTTTGTCCCGGGACCCGGTTGGGGTTGTGTGGGTGGCAGCCAGTCAATGTTTCTCTCTCACATCAATGTTTCTCTCTCTCTCTCTCTTCCTCCCTATCTCCCTCTCACTCTATCTGAAGATAAATGCAAAAAATTTCCTTGGGTGAGGATTAAAAAAAAAAATTGTGTTGAATCTATAAATCGCTTTAAATTTTGTTTTCTAGTAATTGATTTATTTTTAAAAATGAGAATTGGAGAATACAATACAATTTGAATTTTTTATTTTACATCAATATGAAGCTAGAGATGTTTATGTAGTGTTCTTTTGTTCAAGGCGTTATCATAGGGCCTCTGGTGATAATACAGATAACAAGACCTAACCTCCACCCTCAACAGCTGGCATTTATATATGGGAGGAAAATACATCTTCAGAAATAATTAATACTCCTCAGGATATAGAATTATTTGAGCAAAAAGAAAGGTGTTCAGGAATGTGACTTCCGACAGTTTAACTGAAGTGAGTGTTGCAGGGTGTGGGGACTAGGGAGAGGTGCGGAGTGACAGAGGCCCAGAGAGCTCCTGTGGGTCCCGCATGCGGAGGACTCGAGGACAGCAGTCGTGGGCAGCAGGAGGAGAGCAGATGCGAGGCAGATGAGGATTCTGGACGCAATTACACCGATTCCTAGAAGAAGCTGGAAGTTCCCATCTCATTCTGGAGAAAATATTAAAATTAAATTCAGGCATATAATTGAGAACATTCTCTGTATGAAGATAATAAAAGAAGCCATAGTCAGAAGCATGTTCAGCTGGTACAGATCTCAGTCTAGTGATGCTGGTTTTCACCACTAATGTAACCATTTTTATTTTATAAAACTATTTTATTTCTATTTTTTTTCCTTATAGATTTTAGAGAGAGAGGAAGGGAGAGGGAACGAGAGATAGAAACACTGATGAGAGAGAACATTGATTGGCCACCTCCTATATGTTCCCACTGGGGATCGGGCCTATAACCTGGGCATGTACCGTGACTGGGAATCGAACCCATGACCACTTGGTGCAAGGGTCGATGATCAACCACTGAGCCACACCGGCTGGGCCAAAACTATTTTATTTCTAATTAAAGCTTTCATATTCCATTAATCCTCAGTAAACTTTAATCTATGAAGAGTGGAGAGTGTTGTTTCTCATAGATTGACACAGATTTCCCTCATCATAATTTGCCAGACTGTACTTTTGAGCTGCTTCTTCCCACTTCTGTGGTGCCCTGGGGGCCAGGGATCTTTTTGAAGCCTCTAAATGCCTTAATCATTTAGTCCAGAAGTCAGTAACTCAAATGTCTATAAGAGCCAAGAAGCTAACAGAAATGAGTAAATGTTTCCATCGTATGTAATAGGGTGTGGTGGTGGCCAGTGGAGATTTCAGGCTCCTTACAAGGACATTGTGGAATTGATCAATGCCGGTGAATGGCACTCCTAAAAGGAGAAAAGTGGAACATTAGTTAACATTTCAGAATATTATCCCACTGTATGAACACCCACTCAGAGAGAAGGAAACAGTCTCTGTTGAGAGCTTTGGAGAACAGTACAAATTACAGAGCAGAACAGAGTTAGGAATGAGACTTAAATCACTTTAGAGAACCACAGCTCAAGGAATTAATTTTCCAAAAGCTGACAGAATGAACTGGTAACCAAAGAACTTATATGCATATACGCATTGCCCATGCACACGGACAATAGTGTGGCGAGGACCTGAGGCAGGGCAGGAGCCAGGTGGAGGGGGACAAAAAGAGGAGAAAGGGGGACATCTGTAATACTCTCAACATAAAGATAAATTTTTTAAAAAGCTGCAAAAGGGTGAGGGTGAGAAAAACAACTGCGGAAAAGGCCTTTCAATGAAGTAATGAGAATATCAGCTTCTTTTTAGAGGACTATTTTGATTTTTTTAGAGCAGTACATAAGACACAAAATTTAAGAAATTGAGTTATAATTGGATGATGAAAAGGAAAGAACAATGTGAAAATAGTTTTTTTGAAAAAACACTACATAATAGGAAAAAGTACATAATCATAGTGCTTATGTGTAAAAGGATAAATATAAAGTAAGTCCCCTCCCTTTCTTTTTATTGGGAATTGAAGAAATCCTTCTTGAAGAAGTTCTTGATATAAAATGGTGCAATGTAAGTAAGTAAAAAAAAGTGGTCTCGCATCAAAAAGTTTTATCTTACTTTATAAAAGATGCTTTTGTTATAAAGAGAAATAAGCAATATTTATATTTTAAAAGAAACTATTTTGCAAGCTTAGTTTTATAATATAGCTCCTGCTTTAAATAAATTGATTCAGTTACTTTTAGGAATGTAGCTAACTTGAAAATAAAAAATAAAAAAGACTAATAACAAAAAATGAGAGATGAATTTGTTTCTATTCAAGTAGTAAGATACTTTTTATTTTTGGATGTTTATATATAAAAGGAAATAGAGAAATGACTTGTTCTCTAAATCCATAGAATTTTCACCTTCAGGTCACTGGATTCTTTAATACTATTGTGAATTTATGGAATCCAAATTCTTGGCAGGAAGTATTAAAGAACACAGTTAATAATATATTCAGAATGGGGTTTTAAAAGAAAAGCAAAATGCTTCTGATCTCTAAGAATACATAACATTATTCTTTTAGATAATAACTGCTGTTTGACAAATATATCCTTTAAGAGAAATCTAATGACCAAAAAGCTTTCTGTTTTTCCAAATAACCTTGACCTCCCATTCTGAAAATGAGAGGGTAACTTTCCTCACTGAACAAATACAATACTGAACCTTTTGGAGGGAAAGAAATACATGCTAAATACCCAGGTGATCTCTGTGTTGTTTGTTTTTTTATCTTAAGAATCAAAGTAGGTAATTTTTCTACTGGGAGGAACTAAAGCAGGTATAACAGCTATAACTGCTAAGATTTTGTCTTTAAGGCCTAGCTATAATTAAACATAATGACTTTACTTTTCCTTAATGTGTCATTTACATACTAGTCCTCTATTAGGAGCTATACATATACAAAATTATTTTTAGAACTGATAACAAATTAAATTCACTTGATTCTATCTGAAATTTTAATGTTAGAAATAAAAAGATGAAGATACTCATAAATCTACACTTTTTAAAGAATTGGCCAATACGAGATTTCCCCCTGAAATAGATAAAGTCATCATTTGATATAAAAAAATAACACTAAACTATAAAAAGCATTAAAAAATTATTATTTTCAGGCAATAATAAAATAGAAATGATTAATATTTGCTTTAAGAAATTACTCTTTAGAGTTCATATATTTCTGAAATTATTCACAATAACAGAACAATGTAAATAAGGTATTATACATACATCTCCAATATTATTAATATCAGTTTCTAGACTCAGTGGACATCTACATATTCATTAAAAATATTTATTAATTGTTATTTCTAATACATGGAAAATGAAGCGCATAAACCAAAAGGAGTCTTCTTATGTTACAGAAGAATAACTGAGGAGTCACTCCCATGGTTTAGAATTCTAATGCAATATGAAATACGATCATTAGGAGAAGATATTCTTGGGACTGGCAGTTACTTATTGACATTTGTTTCCCAGTACCTAGGGCTAATTGGTATGAAAGCATTTACAGATAAAATAAAAATTGATGGGAAGAAAATTTAAGTGTACCTCGTTAATGCAACAGTATGAATATCCATAAAAGAATAATTCACGAACCTAAATGCAAGGAGGGAGAGAGAAAGGGAGGAAAGTTATTTTTTTGCTTCCCCTGAGCAAACATATAATTTTCATGATTTCTTTTTAATGACTGTGTTCTGCAGCCAGTAGGTACTGATTTATGAAAAGCTGTAAAAGATCAGGTGGAACTCTGCAGGACATCGTTTACAGCTGCACGGATTGAAACCTATCTAATTTGTCTAGTAAAAGTGTGAGCTCACGGTGCACATCACCCAGCCCATAAATTTCCCCTTCAGACCCAATGTCTGGGGCTGGGTCTAAAAAAACGCCAATGCCTGCAGCTGCTCAAAAAGCCCACTTCCCTTAGTGAGCATGAAGAGACATCACAGGCTCTTCACAGTGAGAGACAAATTCCTATCCATTGATAAACTCTCCAGATGTCCTCTCGGAGGAGGAAAGGAACCAATTTTATTTGAATTCCCCAGAGAAATCCTGGAAGTGGAAAAATGATACTTTGTAGGGCTGGTTATTCTGAGGTCACTGGCATTAAAATTAGGTCATTCTTTGTCTTTGTTGTACTTTGATCCAAGTAAAAAACAGAAAAACTCAGTTGGGGTCACTCTAATCCCTAATCCGCACGTCCTGTTCTATTTCAATCTGTTTATACCAATTTTCTCCAAATTCTTGTTGAGTCTTGGCTATAGTGTTGAATTTAAAATACAAACCATTTTTGAATTGAGAAGAGAAAAATTCTGCTAAAAATTTTGCTATTAGGCATGCTTCATAAATAATCTGAATACATGTCCTGGGGTTTGATTCTTTATACCCCCAAACACATAAATAAGAAAGTATTGCTATTCATGAGACCAAGAGTCTACAACAGTTGACATCAGAGTCTATGTATAGCTACTGTAGAAATCCAAGCTGTGGGGTATAGTGTGTGTGTGTGTGTGTGTGTGTGTGTGTGTGTGTGTGTGTGTAGATATTTTAATATATTACTGTCTTCTTTCTAGGTCTCATTTCATTTTTCTTATACAATTTTTTCATTTATGATTTAATATTAATTCTATCATTTTTTTTTACTCATTCAATGACTTTTCCAATGGATCCAATGTTATATCTACTTCTGGCTAGTAACAAAGACTGTTTAACCCAAAGGTTGCCATGCTAAAACATCCCAACAATAGCATGTAAGTTTTAGAACCTGGGTTCCTCAAATTTTTAGAAAAAATAAAAATAAGAGATTTTCATTTATTAAAATAAACAGTTTTTTCTTTGTCAGATGAGTAGGATAATAGAAATAGAATATATATATATTCACTAAGAGAATAATTCATAAAATGTTACATTTATTCACTAAGAGAATAATTCATAAAATGTTACATTTATATTTTGTAATTTTTATATTCCTAAAGGAAAGAAAAGTAATGTTTCATAAGATAATGTCTGTGTTTTTCTACCTTTTTTAAAAGATAACTTTTGAGAGTTAGTTAAAATTAAACCATAAGACATAAACATAAATTATAAACTCCATAACTTTAAGCTTTAATATAATTAAAATGTTTGAGGTAGAGAGGATTGAAGTAGTTGACCTTAGCATAAGGGGAAGAAAGTTGACAAGTCCTCCACTTTCAGCTGCCTCCACTTCACCGATGACTATGCCACGGAGGGAACTAGCTAGTAATCTGTTTTCCATACATTGACATTTTTTCCTTAAACTCAGCATTATGATTTTATTAAAATTTGACCATATTTATCAAATAGGTTTATGTATCTCCAACAAAATCAAAACACTCAATTCATACTCCTCTCGTGTGTCCCCAACAACAGGGTGCATGCCTAGAGCATAATATAAAATTATTCAAAATTTAAAATCTTGACCTCACACTTATGCATGTCTTTTATATAATCACCCAATTAAACATTCCTTTTAAACATGGTAGAGTTGGCATATATGCGAATATTCTTCACAGAGAGGTTTTCTCGGGAGGACATAAGCTTTCACCACATGTCTTAGCTGAGAATCAGGTGTTGGTATTCATAGGTAAAACGCTATGCAGTTTAATTGTGTCTGAAAGGATCATTTGCTATTATTTCATGTTATTTCTAAAAATACTGGAATTGGTACCTTAAAAAGCTAATTTGTTTCTAAAATAATGACAAATTCATGTCAACATATTTTTTGTTTTGGTGTCACCTATATATGATTGTTAAATGTTGAATTTAAAAACATTTCAAAAGATGGATTTTATTTAGACCAAATATTAATTTTTAATATATGTGAAAATGGACGTTTTAGTTTTAAAAAAATTTTAATATTCAGTAAATTAAAATAATAATTTGAAAAGTTTCAAGAGCTCAATGCTGATGAAATGCAGTATCACAAAACAAAAGATTCAGAATGATAACTCAGAAGAGGGAAAAATCCAAATGGACCTCCTCAATTATAAGATAAAGATTAGTTTATAATACTTTGCAAGACAATGACCCTGTCTAAAATATCCAGGGAGACATTTGATCCACATCAAAAAGATCTTAGAAATTTGCTGACATATTAATTAATGCACCCTGCACCAAGAGATCCCATACTCAACTTGTCCTCTGTGTACGTCTCTAAAAAGGACTCTTCACTGATCAACATACTTAATATAAATCCTGCTTTTCTGCTTGATTCAAAACTTGGTCCATCTGTCTTACCCCATGTTCCTTTACAAGCTAAGCTACTGAGGTAAAAAGGGTAATTGGCAATACAACCGCAAAGAAAGTATTGGACCAAGCAAACATGGTTGGATTTTTCACAAATTAATCCTGTAAACTAAAAGTATAAATAAATATAATGGACTATTTGAACCCAGGGACTTTTCTAAAATAAAATAATAGAGAGGACGATTGTCCACCTAGTGACTGGTCCCAGTCTCATGAGTTAAAGGAGAATTAATGAGGTCACTGAGAGTTGAAAATATACTTCCAGGGCAGTTCACCAGCAGGTGGGCTCTTTAGGAATGACAACATGATTTCTTCCATTTCTTTTACATCCCTTTGATTCACCATATTATAGTTGGTAATGGATCTGTGGTTAGGCCTGTAATTATAAAAAAACAATCTAGAATTTAAAAAAAAAATTTTAAATTTATTTTAGAGAGGAAGAGAAAAGGAGAGAGAGCTAGAAACATCAATGAGTGAGAACATTAATTGGCCGCCTCCTGCATGCCCCCCACTGGAGATTGCCACAACCTGGGCACGTGTCCTGACCGGAAATCGAACCAGCGACCTCTTGGTGCAGGGGTCGACACTCAACCACTGAGCCACACCAACTGGGCTAGAAATTTTTCTTAATGCTGATTATATTGTGCAATGTAAAACACAGTAACAATTTATTTTTGTCTTTTTAATTTTATTAAATTTATTGGAGTAACATTGATTAATAAAATTATATAGGTTTCAAGGTTACTATTCTGTAATACTTGATGTATACAATGCATTGTGTTCACCACCTAAAGTTAAGTCTCCTTCCATCACCATATATTTGACCCCCTTTATCCTCTTCTACACCCCCTATCACTTTGGTAACCACTATACTGTTGTTTCTTTCTGTGAGCTCTTGTTTTTTTGTTGTTGTTTGTTTGTTTTTTGTCTTGTTTTCTTGTTACTTTCTGATGTATATCTTGCATATGAGTGAAATCATATCATGTTTAGTGAAATAAGTCAGATGGAAAAAGTCTCTCTTTTTACTTTCTATTTATCCACCATCTACCTATATATAGAGAGAATTATATATATATAAAAACTCTACATATACTTCTATAACTATATATATAATAAACTGTCTATGTATGTTTGTATATACACATATACGTAATGAACTTCTTTTGGTATTGTCACATATGCAATGATTTTATTTGTAACTCATCACTTTTTCCACTCTTTTTGTTAATTTTATTTTTAATGGCTTTTGTCACATTATTTAAGTCTGTGCCGGTTTTTTGTCTTGCTGTAAGGATAGTTTAGGTTGTTCAAACTGTCTTTTAGACAGTAACCTGAACAATGGACAGGATTTAATAGGGAAAACCAAACCCATCACTCAAGTAGACAACAATTTAGTGTGTCATGTTTGTAACAATTATATCCTAAATTAAGACCATCTTTGCAAATGGTTAAACAAATTAAATTATTAAAGTATGCATGGATACATTAATGCATTTCACTGGCCAAGATTCAGTGATTTAAAAGGTGCCAAATCTGAACATCCAGCAACTCTACTGACTCCTGATCTCTCTCCCTTTGGTATTTTCTTTTCTTGCAGGCCATCAAACCTTCTTCTGGACCAAAGCAATGTCGACATCACTACCTTTCGCACAACAGGTGACTGGCTTAATGGTGTCCGGACAGCACAGTGCAAAGAAATCTTCACAGGCGTGGAATATAGTTCTTGTGACACGATAGCCAAGATTTCCACAGAGTAAGAAAACGTTTTTAAAAGGCTGAATATTTATACACTTTCTATTGAACATATATGTTTTGGATTAATGTGTTACAAATATCAGTTGAAACCCTGAGTTACTTACTGTCTCCTGTAACCACTGAACTGGATCCTGGGTCTCTTTGTAAATGACACCTTTTGGATGTATGTGTGTTGATGTGTCTTCTTTCTTCACAATAGGCATCTTGACTGAACTTTGACCTCCTTCAGATAGACCAACAGATACACATATCTGTACCCAACTCCAGATTGAAGCCCCTAGCTTAAAACATAAATAGATATAGCATGATGATTAGTGCATTCCTGCACTGGTGACTTTCTGTTACTTTTAACAAAACCTAGTTCCTGTGGAAATGGAAAATCGAGAATTAAGTGGATAAGCTGGTATAGAGGAAATACGCTGGAGTGGAGTCTGACGCAGTTTTCACAGCCCCTAAATAAACATATCATCACCTGTTACCAGTCTGTGAAGGGTATGGTGCTTGAAAATGAAGTTACAAATAGGTTTTAGGTATTACTTTACTGTTTTTCTTAAAAGGCTTATTCTATTTAGAAAGACAACATATGCATAATTAATATTTTATGTGTTAAAAGCCAATACTAATTAAGTGTAATATGCTGTATTTCTTAGACAGGGATCTTTGGATAATAGGAATCCTTTGACATAAGAAGCCCATGGGCTTAAGGAAAAGGGGTTTATCAAGCGAACCCAGAGACTAACCCATGACATTAATCTTCATTCACAAGACACAGCAATTGGCAACTGGCAGTGAAGAACAGAAGCCATGTCCTCCCTCTCTCTGAATGAGAGCCAGTTTACTTCACTGTCTAATGTAACCTGCATCTGTTTTTCTTGCACAACTTTTTCTGCACTCTCATGAACATAGCTAAACACGTCTTTCTCACCCGTAGGTCCTACAACCTTGGTGTGCCACTCAGCTGACCAGGGCCCAACTCTCTTAATTCTCAGTCCTCCAGAGAAAATTCTGCTGGACTCAGTCTTGCTTGTAGATGGCACCTTCCAAGTCATGTATATAACTATTTCTGTTCAAAAAAGGTGACGTAATATTGTATGATCTTGGCTCTAGGGGCCCTTTTCTGAGAGTAAGATGGGGAACTGTTCCAAAAGAAGAGTTTTTGTGTTGGGCAGATACACCAAAACTTGGACATGTTTGTGTAGCTTGTATAGTCTGTTTGCAAACTGTGTCCATCTTTATTTCAGAGTCTTAAAACAAACTTTTAAATGCCCTCAAAGTCCTCTAAGTCTTAACCTTTCCCACCAATATTTGAGTATTTAAATGCTGTTAAATATTTAAGGACTTTCATTGTCATCCTGTCAATCATCTAAATAAAGCCAAGGTGGAGAGCTACAGATAACGTATCTAAAAGGAACGTGCAGTGTAATTACTAGAGACAGATGTGCCTAGTAAATAGGTAAATAACTTTACTGTTTCATGGTATAACATTTCAATCAGAAACACCCCAAGTCACAAAAGGACCTGGTATATTACTACTGAAGAGAAAAACTGTTCCTTTTTTTTTTCTTTTTATTAATTTTTTTTTTTACAGATGTCCCCTATTTTTCCCTCATTGACACCTTCCACCCCGCTCCCAAGGAGAGTTGCTCTTAAGAAATCAGCTCACTCTGGCCTGTCCAGCCTGTGCTGGTGTTCCTGTGGAAAGGGAAATGCACAGACTTCTGCCCCAACCAACAACATGCTTTGAGTTTCTGTAGTAGTTCTTTTGATCAGACACAATCCCAGGATACAGTAATGCATTTAAATATTTTTATAAGTCCTTGTTGTCATAATATAAACAGTTGGGGTTGTGACGTACGAGACACCTGCTACAGAGCACCACAGCCTGAGAGAGAACAAGCACAAAGTTGAATATGTCCGCACCACTGCCAGATTTTCAAAGGCAAAGTTAGACAAATGTTTATTCTCAGTAAAAGATGAACAGTCATAGCTTTTAGATAATGGATCACAGTCCTGGAGTGGATGCGGCAGAACACTGTTAATACGATTTAAGTACAGATACTATGGACGGAGATGTGCTAGGAAAGCTTTGGTAAGCCTGGAAAGGTGACACGGCAGCATGTGTCACGTGCCAGCTCGGAAACGTGGTCTGTCTCAGCAGCACCGTGCTGGACAGTAAGCTCTTTTCTCTGGTTAGAATATTTTCACTTGATTGTTGTTGTTATTATTTAAACAATCTGTGAATGGACATCCAAGCTGAGTTTTCCTGAGAGACTCGGCTCTTTCAGGTCTGTTCTTCACACTGAGCCAGATGGCTTCAAACCTCACAATGTTCTTCCTTCTGTCCTTCTCCTCAAATCAGGGACCACACAGAATGCACATCCACTGACCTGAAATTTCTTCAACAGAATGATTTCTTAGATCACCTCAATGTGGTGTACCTCCTGCCCCTCGTTTGTACTACAAAACTGAGAATTATAAAAAACATTTAATACACTAATTATTTGGGGAATTTAAATGAGGCAACATTTATAGCTCAAATCCTATACAATATTTAACTCAGTGTTTCATTCTCCTTTTTTCAGTCTTAAGCTGACTGTTTGAATTTGATTTCTTTCTACCCCTATTTTCTCTGGTCACAGCAGATCCTTACTTTCTTTGTGGCATCCAGACTCAATTCAGAAATGATTCCTTTAACCAAATAATGCTACAGAGTCTTCTAGATAAGATAGTGGTACCTAAGAGAGTATATTAAATTCTTTTTTTCTATCCAGACTATCAAATCAGAAAAAATTCAACAGAGCTTCCAACTCAAAGACATATTGACTTATTTCAGTTCAGGATTTCATTGACATGCAAGCTACTCAAGTTATCTAATTTTCCAATGAAATCCAGAAAACATGAATTTTATTCAGTATACGTGGCATATCTTTAAAAATATTATTTCAGAGCTAAGATGGATTTCGTAAGGTTAATGTGAGAGGGAAAGAAAGAATGAAAAAGGGCAAAAGTTTCTGTAGACTCTGGAGAGAGACTGAAGGGTGTGGAGTGAATATTAGGCAGATTAATTGCTTCATGTCATTACCCTGCACCCTCGGATGCCATTTTCCAAGTGCCATCACCTATCCATTGGCCTTTGAAGTACCAGATCACTCATTAACCTCTGGTCTCAATCTTGAGCTGCTCTTTCGTCCTGAACTTTTCCACTGCCCTTCTGAGCAGCGTAGTGGAAACGACATGAGCTGTGCAGAGTGTTACTGAGACTGTTGCAGCTGTGTATTTGGAACAGCATGGACGTGGCAGGGTGGTGGGCAGAGAGAGCGGAGAGGTCATCAAAACCCAAGCTAAAGCATAGCCTAAAGGGATAATCACTTTAATTCTCTTTAACCATATAATCCTTGGCACGATGCACAGAATTATGTTTACTGTTAAAATTTTGCTGAGACAGAGTTCCCAGACATGGAATCTGAAACAGTTTTAGGAAGATTTCTTGAGGAGTGTGCTTGGAACTTAATCCATAAAAAGTGATGAAGAAGCAGTGGACACAGCCCTTCTTAGTGACAAGAGCCCCAGCATGGGGGGGCCTCTCAGAGAGCTCTGTGACCCCTCAGCACGGGGGGCCCTCTCAGAGAGCTCTGTGACCCCTCAGCACGGGGGGGCCTCTCAGAGAGCTCTGTGACCCCTCAGCACGGGGGGGCCTCTCAGAGAGCTCTGTGACCCCTCAGCACGGGGGGGCCTCTCAGAGAGCTCTGTGACCCCTCAGCACGGGGGGCCCTCTCAGAGAGCTCTGTGACCCCTCAGCACGGGGGGGCCTCTCAGAGAGCTCTGTGACCCCTCAGCACGGGGGGCCTCTCAGAGAGCTCTGTGACCCCTCAGCACGGGGGGCCTCTCAGAGAGCTCTGTGACCCCTCAGCACGGGGGGGCCTCTCAGAGAGCTCTGTGACCCCTCAGCACGGGGGGCCCTCTCAGAGAGCTCTGTGACCCCTCAGCACGGGGGGGCCTCTCAGAGAGCTCTGTGACCCCTCAGCACGGGGGGGCCTCTCAGAGAGCTCTGTGACCCCTCAGCACGGGGGGCCTCTCAGAGAGCTCTGTGACCCCTCAGCACGAGTCCTTTGCGAGCTGCTGAGGCACAGGCGCTGCAGGGGGTGGGCAGGGCCAAGCGTCACAGCATGGCACTGTGTCACACTACTCTGTCACTGTGAGCTTGTAAGAATGAAGAGAAGGAAGAAACAAATATTAGTGAGTCATAAAAAATGTGATATAGAATTGGAAGAAAGATGTTATAAGAAATACAAAAAGAGTAAGAATCTATTGATTTGTACACATATATTTCTGTCTGCCCTTTTTTCTGGCTCTAGATTCATAAACTGACTTTGATATAATTTGGGGACTAGTAGAGAGATGTTTGTTGTTCATTCTAAAGATGGATACATGGTATATCAAGAATCAAAATCCCGTAGAATGCACATTCTCAAAAGCAGGGATCAGTATAAATTGCCTATATTCCTCTAAATGAAGGATTCATTACCACAGTCACAAGAAGGGTGACAAGCCTGATTTCACTCCCCACCAACCTTCCTGGTTCAGCGAGGCAGCTGAAGAGTATTCAGAGAGGACCTCAGGCAAAATACAGGTTGTCTGTAGAAAATTTATCAGCCCCTTGAATGGCAGCAGGGAGGTGACCTGCAGGTCATCAGAAACTTAATTGCCAGCTCAGGTGATAGGAGTGCAACCAGGTCTGGTAAATTTTATGCAGGAGATGCTTAAATAACACCTAAATTGCTTCTTAAATAGTTACTTGTTTTCTGCTTGCACACCTTTATTGCTTGAGAACTCATTTCATAAGGAATCATTAGTCCATTACTGTATTGTTGAAATAACCAATTTCTCATTCTTTTCTTTAGGCTCAATATAAAGGAGCCGTGTGTGTGTGTGTGTTTTCTTCTTGCTATTCTTAATTTGCCTGGTTCTCTTTGACAAGTGATACTTTACTCTTGTGTCACCTTCCCCAGATAATCGCTTTTGGACTATTGATTCATTCTTTAGTAAGTGCATATTGAGCCCCTACTAAATGATAACCACTATTCAGAGTATGGTTGATAAGCAGAGTACAAAACCAGCCAGAATGCCTGTTCACATGATGTTCACCTTCTTGTGGGACAAGATAGAGAATAAAGAACATAAATCAGAAAGAAAGGCAATATGCTGAATGGTAATAAATGTTTGGAAGGAAATGAAACAAAAAATAAAATATGAAGTGGAGGTATGACTACAGAGAGGTTTTACAATATTAAATAGAAGGGTCAGGAAACTCTCATAGATAGGCATGCTTGACTCAAGACCTCAAAAAGGTGAATATATGAATTGAATACTTGATTCAAAAATATTTAATTAATGATTTACACATGTTAATATAACTATTTCTTTTCTTAATGAAATTTCTTATGTTCTTATTGTTCTCATTTTATGCCTGGTTTCCCAGTTTAAACTATTTCAAATTTAATAACTTTGATAGAGATAAATTCTTATCATTTTTTCATACTTTGAAGGAAATTTATACTTCAAAGACATTGTTCTGGTTAAATTTATACTTCAAAGATATTGTTCTGGTTATCTATGGCGGACAGCAAACTGCTCCAAAGCTTAAAGGCTGAAACAACGATGCTTTGTAGATCACAGTTTCATGGGGCATGAATTTGCACAGAGCTAGCAGGTAATCCTTCTGCTGCAGTCGGTGCAGCTTGAAGCATTCACCTAACAGGAATGAGGTCGAGTCTGGAGGGCTCAAGATGTGTCACTCCTGTCTTCCTGGTGCCGACGGGAGACAGCAGACTGAGGCCTTTCGCATAGCCTGCCCAGTGTCTCAGGGTGTCAGACTTCACGTACGGCACTTGGAGGCCTAGGGAGGCTGTCTCAAGAAGTTGAATCTGGCAGTTTCTGAGGACCTGAGGGCAGAAACTGATACAATGTCATTTCTGACATACTCGGTCAGTGAAAGCAGTCCTGGGGCTGGCCTAGATTCCAGGGAATGAGATCATGCCCAACAGAGAATGTGTGACCCTCTGTATTCATTTCCTAGAGTTGTCATCAACACATTACCACAAGCTTATTGGCTTAAACAACCAAAATTTGTTCTCTCACATTTCTGAAGTCCACAAGTCAGAAATCAAGGTGTTAGCAGATCCATAAGTCTCTAAGGGTGAATCCTTCCTTCCTTCTTCCAGCTTCTGGTGAATCCAGGCATTCCTTGGCTTGTGGCAACAGAACTCCAATCTCTGCTTCCATCTGTACATGGATCTCTTCTCTGAGTCACTGTGTGTCCTTTTCTGCCCCTAATAAGAATAGTCTCATCAGACGTAGAGTCCACTCTAATCCAGTGTGTTCTCATCTTGATACTTGTCTTAATTATATATGCAACGACCCTAATGGGGTTCTGTTTAGACAGAAATTTTAAGGGGACACTATTCAACCCATTGTATCATTTATATCCTTTCACAATAATAGAAGTGAATGACCAGGATAATATACATGGATGATGAAAAAATAAACAGTTCGGCCAAAGCACTGGGATGTGTGATTGTTCAAGCTTTGCTAACTAACTGCAAACCTCACGCTTACCCATCCAAGAAACCACGATTCTCATCAAACATTTTCTCCTCATTCTTCTTCACAGTGACATGAAAAAGGTTGGCGTCACTGTGGTTGGGCCACAGAAGAAGATCATCAGTAGCATTAAAGCTCTAGAAACACAATCAAAGAATGGTCCAGTTCCAGTGTAAAGGGCTGTTTCTCGAAGGAGGCGGTGGCTGGGGAAGATGTGGCATCAATCTGCACACAGATGATTCTGCTCGACACACTGGTGGATGCTTCAAGCTCAATAAGACACTCCTATATGAGTACAAATGCCTTAAAATGGATTAAAAAAAACTCTTTATTTTCCCATATCATTTAGTGGATAGGTGGGTGGGTGTATTTTGTTTCGCAGCTGATTTTTTATATTAGTTGATGGATTAAATTAAAATTCTTCAGCACGAAAGGATGAAGAACTAGACTAGAGCCATGGATCATATACTGACTATTACAAAAGCAAAATAAGTGAAATAACAAAATGAACAGAGTGGCTCTGCTCACTAACAGCCACAAAGGAAAAGACTTGTGATATTTTTATACACGGAAGAAATCTCTAACAGGTATTTTTTTTTTCTTTAAAAGCAAGCAAAACAGAGGAATTTATACCTCAAACTATCTGGCCATATTTACTACCTTTTCATTATATTATTCTCTTTTATCTGTTAAATGCATATAGAAATGAAGTTTGTAGTTCTTTTTAAGCACCACACATTTCTTTAATTATTAGCTTCATTAAGTATTATCATGTAAAAATGTGTCTTAATTTTGAAGAAAAGTGCATATTTATTTTCTTTCCACTTGTTTTTATTGTTTTTTATTTATGCCTCAATGATTCGATTTGGATTTGCTCCAGCCGAGTGCCAAACGCTCGCTCGCCGCCAGCAGCAGACACGTGGCCAACTCAGCCGGGGTGGCGGCTTTCTTCCAGATTTTTGAAACATCCACTTATCTGTTTTCTATCTATCTGTATAGATACAAAAAGAAAGAAACCCATCATTTCCTTGTTCATCCACTAACTACATCTCTCACAGTCTGAATTATCTCATACATTTTTGTCTCTCCACTTAGTACCAACTGTATGCTCCTAACTTAGTATAATATACTGACTTGTAAGCAATGGCTTCCCAGTGGCATACCTGCCCCACTCTGGTGTTTAGAAACACTCCATTCACTGGTAAAGAAGTTATATTAGAGCTCCTAAATAGAGAATGCCTACACTGGAAATAATTGAAATCCTATTTTGATCACTGCATTAATTGACAACAGCCTATGGGCCAGTGTACGAGTTAAAAACATTTTTCTGACAGGCTTTCAAATGTCACTCAATATGTTTGCTGAAATTTCTGAGCTGTTTTTAGGGAATGATTATAACTAAACTACTCATCTGCATCAGTGGGGTTTAGTTAAATTATTAGACATTGCAATAATCTATAGCAGGTACTGTTATCTTAAATTGTCTTCCACTGAAATACACCCGTTGTAATTTTGGTGTATAAGTTAAAAGCATGGAACTTCTTTGCATTAATTCAGCATATAATTTTCAAAATAGTTTTATTTTTGAAATAAATAAAATGGTTATCTAGCAAATGATTCAAAAATCTGTAGGCAGTGGAGTGGTTTCTCATTGAGGAACTTAGACTTACTATTTCATTAAGGCTAGACATGAGCATATTCAGTAATATTTGAAAAGCTGTACCTGTTGTAGATTCAGCCACGTATATATTGTGAAGCAACATTTTAGCTCTATATTCTCTCTAATGCTAATATAATCATTCTATGGGAATAAAAAATGCATATGTCATAAGAATAGAATGGATAAAACAATGCTGTAATCTTTATGCTTTCATGCAAAATGGAACATTATACAGCTTACAATCAGATCAGAATTCACAAGTGCTAATCTGTTGTAAATTTAGTGTAATAAGGCTTAGATTGTGTTCCTTCATATATGAGATTATTGTGTAAATTCGGCAATATTCCTTATAGTCAAATCATCCAACTAGAATTCTATATTGGATACATAAGAGCATGAATTTTTATAAAGATATATGTGATTATGAAATTAATTACAAATTTTACTTAAGTCTGGAAGCAGCTAAAACCATTTTTTTAATCAAATGTTGTGTTGTGGAATGTTAGAGTGAGATCTGAATCTGGCTTCAATCTTATTTTATCCCAGACTAGCATTTACTCTTGTATTCTGAGCATACTCCAAAAAACCATGCATTTCATGAACTAATAGAAGCTGAGAATTGTTGACCCTCATTCACTTACGTTGGCTGTGGTTTTCATTTGAAAGTAGAGATTCTATACACAATATATTGCTCTTTGTTTTTTTACTATTTTTCTACCTGACCTCTTATACATTTACTTTACACAACTCTTACCTGTACATATGTAAACATAACAGTGTACGATTCTTAACTGTGGAGTAGAGGTACTAGATGCTTATGGCCATCTCTTTGTACAGGAACTGCATTGACCTTCCATAAACATGAAACCATATCTCCATACAATGGTATATACCATATTATCTGTTTTATATCGTAAATTTGATTACATATATTATTTATTTCTGGCACGTTGCCCAGATTGTTCTGTACTAAGTATCAATTAAACCATGTATAAATGTGATATGATTGACAATATGTATTTACTTTAAACTTGTATTTTCAAAACATTACTCATTTAGTTTATGTTGTACAACGCAGATGGCCTCTTACTAATGTAAAATGATTTGTAGTGGAAACATTTATATTTTTATAATAAACATAATGAAAATATTTTTTACAGATTGAAATACAGAAGTGGTCTTTGAAGCTTTTTAAACTATTATTAAAATCTATGCTTATTTAAACAGCAAAATAATGAAATTTATATGTCATGAAGAATGTGCTTCTGTTTCTTTTTTCTCCCCTAGTGAGGAGGGGTTCATGTTATGCCCTTGGATACAGTGGGTGTGATTGTGTGGAATCGTTGCTCTAAAGCAGGAGTGGGGAGCATCTGGCCTGTGGGCCGTATAAGGCTCTCGAAACCAATACCAACTAACATCATACACCTCACCAAATTAGCCTGACCAAATATAGTAGGGTGATTTTTAAGTTGATAATTTTGTATGGCTCGCGAATGATGTTATAAATATCCAAATGACCTTTGTCAGAAAAAAGGTTCTCCCCCCGTGCTCTAAAGGGATTAGAGGTGTCAGAGTGGGTTATGTCAAAAAGAAACCCAGAATATCATTTATGAAAAAAGAAGGAAGAAATTTTAAGCAGGCCAAATAAAACAAACAAAAATTAAAACAAACCACAATTTCAGAAAACACTCTACGAACCTCCTGATGCTTTGTATAAAATAGGTCCCTAGTCATTTGCAATCTACTTAAAGAAAATAATTGTACGTGAAAAACAAAACAGCTAACTCACAATATGAGGCTAGATAATCACAATATAAGGCTAGATAACATGTGATCAATATTTCCAAAGAGGTAGAAGTAGATAAGGAGAGACCACAAACAGATCAGATTTGCACTTGCCCTGAAGGAGAAACAGCATTTGAAAACTTTGAGTGGAGGAAAGAATAACTTGTAAGCAGATTAACTAAGTAAAGGGAAATAGGTAAAGAAGACTATATTTATCCATTTAATAAAGATACATTAAGTACTATGATGATGAGATAGGTATTTTGCTATCACCAGTTACTAGTTACCTCATTAAATCTTTGCAACAATCTTGTGAATGGATATTACCCCTTTTAGTAAATGAGGGAATCCAGTCTTGGAATTCTTCCCAAGGTCACCCTAATAAATAGAAAAAGTAATTTCAAACTAGAATCTTCTTATTCTGTGTTCTTTCCATAATATAATTACTGAGGACAGTGCCAATGGCAATTTGTAAAAATTATTTGGGGAGAAGCTGTGGGATAAGTAGAACAAATAATGTTAGAAATCTGTTTTGGTGGTGTAGGCATGAAGCTATGCACTTTCTCTAGGGCAGTGATTTTTCAACCAGTGTGCTGTAAGAATGTTTAAAACATGCAATGCAGGCCCTGGCTGAGTGGCTCAATTGGGTGAAGCATCATCCCATACACCAAAAAGGTTGTGGGCTCTATTCTGGACAGGGCATATACCTGGGTTATAGGTTAAGTTCCCGGTTGGGAGGCAGCCAATAAATGTTTCCCCCAACCCCCTTCTCTTCCTCTAAAATCAACAAACATATTCTCAGTTGAGGATTGGAAAAAAACCAAACATGCAATATCTGACTATTTAATCAGGGGCAATGTCCTCTTTTCCCTTAGATTGTCAAATAAGGTGACAATAGTCAACACAACAATAGCCATCCAGTATGAATGAATCAAAATTATACCTATTTTTTTTATCAGATCAGCAAAAAATACAATATATATTTTGGTGTGCTGCAGAATTTCAGTAATTAGTTTATGTGTGCCATGAAATGAAAAGGTTGGAAATTGCTGCTCTTGGGTGGTGATAATAGAATAGAAAAAATGGAATGGATACACAGACACATGAAAGGAGAATTAATAGAACTTACCAGTATAATATGAGAATTGTTCAAAAGGTAGGAATCAAAGAAAACCATAAAATATAGGTCCTGGGTGTTTGTGAGAATGATGGCCCCACTCATAGAAGTAGGAAATAAGGAAAAGTTAATGTAACATCATGAACTTGCTAAATTAATGGTGTTAGCCAAAGCTTAATGAGTTAGTGGGTATTGAAGATGTGAGTTCGAAGCTAAAGAAAAAAAAATCAAAGGTAATAAAGGTAAAAGGTGTCTCTGACACTAGATATTAAAATATATATCTTTATCTTGGACCTTTCTTAAGCTAATGCTAGCTGTTGTAAATGTTAAATCCCACATGCCATCAGTTTAAAATAAAATAAAATAATTTTAAACGTAGAATAACCCAAAATATTTGCCAGGTGGCCTTGCTTGCAATGATTGAGATCCCACGCTCTTCCCATCTAATGAAGACTGTAAGGCCTTGAGATCTTTCTCTCAGCCAGTAAAATTGGAGGGAGGGTTGTCTGGCACGTTCTATGAGCCTTGCTTATGAGTGGCACATATCATTTCTCTCCTTCTATTGACTAGAAATCAATCCCATTGCTACTTAACTGCGAGAGAATGTGGAAGAAGTAGTATGCCTAAAAGGAAAGGAAATAGTGGAAAACTTTACAACCTCAAGCACAAGTCACTTTCACTTATATATGTAATATGTAATGTGTAATGTTTAATATGCAATATATAAGAGGAAGATAGTTCTAAAAGGCTATTCAGGAACCATCAGTCTCTTGCTACCTCCACCTATTTCTTATTCCACACAGGCAACCATTTTTAACTCTTTCTTCTCATTACTTGAACCCAATACTTCTAGTAATGGACACCTGTGTTCACTGTGGGTGTGAACTATTCAGATTTCCTTTCAGAAGAGAACTTACTAGAAGAGCAAGTAGCTGACACCCTCAAGCTGTTGTAGTTTCAAACTGCCCAGCACAGTTTACCCCAGGACATGGAGCATGGTGAGAGTACTAAAGCCCATTTGTTTCCTCTCAAGTGACAGAATTTTGTAATAAGTAATCTTGCATCTCATGCTCTAATCACCCTGGCTTAGGATTTTCTCAGAGGCCCACTAGAGTTGGAGCTTCTTGGCCAATCTCCCTCCTTTGGTCTCTCCTTACATAGGTTTCAGATGTGTATTTCAGTCTGAAACTCCTTATGCCTTCTCTTATTCCCTGTCCCAAGCCTTCCAAGCATTTCCACCAAAAATCTTCTTGCAGGTCTAATTCTTTCTTGATGTCTGTTTCTTGAAGATCCTACACTGAGACAATGATTCTCAATTTGATTATCCTGGCAATTAAAATGTCATCTTTTACTCTCCCCTCTAGCTCATTTTAGGTCACCTAAGCCATCATGCCATCATAGGAATGCTAACTTCTTTTCTCCATCTCCCATCACAACCGCATTACTTGTCTAGATTACCAAAGGAATGTCCTCCATAATGCATCGCCTCCAGTCCTGATACCTCCAATACCGGTCAGACTAATACATTAAAGCACATTGAGTTTTGTAGTTCCTTTTACAAACACCAATGCCGCAGGGACCCGGCAGGTTATAAAAATGAGTGAAGCAAGCGAGGAATGTGGTGACTCATGAAAGCACCCTTCACAGCTTTCTCAGAGACAAGGTGACAGAGGTCCAGTGTGAATTCCTGACCTTTCCAGAAAATTTCTAATTGATCCTGCATTATAAATCATCTCACTGAAATGGCCTCTTCTTTATGTCCCCTCTACTCACGGCTGAGGGCACCTTGACCAGGAACTACGCCTTATAAACCACTGTACCCCTTGCTCATTGTAATGCTTGATATAATAAGCATTCAAAAAATTGAAGTTAAATTAAGTGCATTAGAACCATTTTTTGATAATATAAGACAGGAGAATTTCCCTAGGTTTTTGGTCCTTACAGGGAAAAGTGTAAATTTCCTGGAGGTCAATAAAGTTAGTTAATGTTCTGGTTGTGTATCTTGGATCATTAAACATACGATTTCTGCTAGAATTGGTTCATTTTCATAGAATTTTGTAGACTCTTTTCATCGGTCTCAATGCTCCCATTTCTCTTAGTGCAGTTTAGTCGTTTAAGTAGACCCTTGAACCAGAGCTTAGCTATAAAAATTTAACAAGGTAAATGCCAAAGCTTTTCTGATCCTTTATACTCTCTTACTATGTACAAATAATGTCAACATGCCTACTAAAAACTACCCTTCTTATGGGGCATCTGGGATACACATTCTATTGACCCAGGGGATCTAGACACAATTTGGGAAAATAAGTGGTAGAGTTAAGTACACTATAAAATGAAGATTTTGGAGGTTTACAGAAGTCTTCACCCTGAAATTCTCTGGGAAAACTCACTTACAACTTGATAGAAAATAGTCATTACTGAATCATATTTTCCTGCTACATGGACTATCACTTTTCTTCTTTAAAGAAAGATAATGTTCTACTTAAATTAAAAAGTGACTATAGTAATACTAACAACAAATATAAATTTAGAAACTGCTTGATAATTTTTATTACATCTATGTACATAGATATGTATGTATTATAGTAACTTAGTCCAAATATTAAAAATTAACATCACCTAAGCATTTACTATTTGCCAAGCACTTTATATACAGAGAGTTGGGCAGAAAGTAGGTTTACAGTTGTTCTTATGGAAAATAATACAATAATTATTAAATCATAATACAAGAATAAACTCTGTCTCATGTACGCACAACTGTAAACCTATTTTTTCCAAACCCTGTATTATTTTATTTAATTTTCCCAGAAACTCTATGGACTGAATATGTTGTCCACTTTATAGCCTGAGGCTTAGAGTTAATAATCATACTAGGTCATATAGCTAACAAGAAGAACTGAAGTAGAAATCAACTCTAGGACCCTTTCCCTGAATAATTACACTCTATTACCTGTTTGTATAATATTACCAATGAGCATAAAATAGGAACTACAATTTTGAAATGCATTCTGTATTTATGACCTTGGGTAATCTCCATTTTGCCACTTTTCAATGTTCAAGATGTTACTCAGTGATTCGGCTAGTGGTGACTTTGCTTCCCACTTCTTCGGAACCTTGGATTCTTGCCGCGTACTACCATAGTAGAGGAAGGAACAGGCAGCTACCCTTGATTTCATTTCTGTGAACTCCGTTTCAAGAGCATGAGACTTGTCTGACATATGGTGAACTCTTCAAGCAAATATGCTCCCTTGAACATTCAACAAATAATCTAATTTGGAAACACCAAATACCACAAGGAAAAAGTAGTACTTTTTGTGCTATTTTCTGACAGATTTCCACACCAATGATTTATGGAAGTGTGTTAAGTTGGGATTCTTATCTGAAGCCAAAAAAAAAAAAAAAAAAAAAAATCCCTTACATTTTTTAAGCCGATCACCCTCAATGATGGAAGCCAAAACCTTGGAATGTTTGCTAAAATCAAGGATGAGAGAACACAAAATGTCATGTACTATCAAGAACTTATTGACTTTCATATGGTTCTCATTTATTCTCATACAGAGCCAGTCAAAAGTGTTGGGAGGAAGCCAATACAAATTGTTATAGATAACACTATCTGAATTTAACTGCCATAGGTATGCTTCATATAATAAATATATATATTTCATATCAGCAACTCAGCAACACAAAAATAGAAAAAGACTCTAGTCAAAATTCATTTGGATATTCTATTTCATAGAATGCTCAACTTGCCAATATTATTATTTATCTTGGGCTGGAGATCCCTTAATACTCAATTTGTTTCATGTTTCTGACTTTAGAGTTTATATATATAATAATCTATGGAATATTGAAATTATGTTACAATGCTATCTTAGGGTAATAACTTTTTTCCAGTACGTGAATTATTAGTATATGCTTGTAGAATTAAATAGATTAAATTGTTCTATTTTCAAAGACATTTTGCAAATTGGAATATTTTCCTTGTTTAACTGGCTATAATTCAGTTTTAGGCATCATTTGAACAGGAAAATTTCCAGGTTAACATTCCGTAAAATTTAGCCTAATAGTTATGAATCATTCATCAAATGCCTAACACAGTAACTGGCAAACAATAAATAAGAAGGCATAAAATAAGTAAATCTTGAATTAATTTTTGAATATGTTATAAGAGGACAAATTATTAGTATTACCATTTTCAACAAAGATGACATGGATGCAGTGAATACAACTGAGTTCCACTTGGCTTAATGTTCCTCTTAGAGAGAGTGAGAGAGCTTTTGTAGAGGCAAGTCCAATCGAACATATGGCCTGACCCAAAGAATAAACTCATAAATGTTGAATAAGTATTTTTAATGTAGTGTCATTATAGGTAACAAAATAATCCTAATTATAGGTAACAAAATAATCCTATCAAACCTTTTTCTACTGTGAAGAAAGGGAATCCAAATATAATACATTATAATACAATCAGTGAATGTCAAGGACAAAAATAAGACTAAAATTGTTTGAGAAATGCTTTTCTTCTAAAACAACATGTACATAAAAGGAATCAAGAAATATTAAAGCAAAGTGTTTTGGGTTTGGTTCTCTGTTTTAATGTATGTTTCTTACTATGGTGATGCAATATCACTTAGTGGCATAAATCACTAAGTCACTTAAAGTCACATATCTCTCATATTTTCTGTGGGTCAGGGATTCAGACATGGCATAGTGCAAAGAGCTTGTCTCTGCTCCAAGTTTTCTGAGCCTCAGATGTGAGACTCAAAGCCTGGGGGTTAGAATCATCTGAAGGCTCATTCATTCACATGTCTAGTTATTAATGTTGCTGTATTAGGAACATAGAAAGGTTATTGTGTGGAGCACTCACACATGAGCTGTTTTTGTGAACTGGACTTCCTCATGAGATGATGGCTAGTTTCAAGTACACACATCCCAGGGGAGACGGAGGTGAAAGAGTTATCAAGAATTGTGAAATGTCTGGGAATTTACCCTATTTATAAGCCAGCAAGTTAGCCTGTCACAATTTCATGAATGTTGGTGAAAGACATGAGTTCTCTAGGTCAGAGATAATGGATGGTTTGACACACATCAATAGCAGTAGCCAGAGCGTCATCATTATTATGTGTTGGTCCCCCAAGCCTCAGTTTCCACAGAGTGATGCAAAGTGTACACAGTGGGTTTTGTTGAAGGACAGAAAATACAAATTTAAGGAAGCTTAGTCTTTAATAATGGATGGAAAGCAAACATTTGTCTCAGAGGGAGATATTGTTTTTATTATACTGGGAGAATGAAAATCAACTCCTTCACCTTCTCCCTTTATTCATTAAGAATTACTACAGCAAAATTAAAAGTGTTAGTATCTTCAAGGTTATAAAATAATTAAATGATGTTTCTCAAGTAAATATTGCAATTTGTATAAATATATAAATTTGGTGAGATTTGATAGGATTTTTACCAAAACTATAGGTAATTTTTGTAGAATTGATATCTTTAATATGTTGACTTTTTGAAAATTCATGAGCAGGGTACATCTCTCCGTTTTTTGTTTCTGTTTTTTAAATATTTTTTTATTGATTTTTAGAGAGGAAGATAGAAACATCCATGTGAAAGGGAAGCATTGATCAGCTGCTTCCTGCATGCCCCCAACTAGGGATCAAGCCTGAAACCCTGGCATATGCCCTGACCAGGAATCAAATGGGGACCTCTCAGTCCATGGGACAATGCTCAATCCACTGAGTCACACTGGCCGGGCTACATTTCTCCTTTTATTTCAGTTTGTATTGGTATCTTTCATCAGCATTTTATAATTTTGATTATAGAGATCCTGTACAAGTCTTGTACAACATGTACCTATGTACTTCATTTTATTTGGAAAAATTATAAATAATATTGTTAATAATATCAAAACTCCAGTTTCAATATGTTCATTGTTATTTCCTTGAAAATAGTACATTTTGAGGTTAGATTTTATATCTCACTACTGTGTTTAACTTATTTATCAGTTCTAGGTTTTTACCTTTTGTAGATTCTTTGAAGATTTTCTATGTAGATAATCATGCCTTCTAAAAAGTGTGGCAATTTTATATCTTCCTCTCCAATCTGTATGTTTTTCATTTCTTTCTTTATGTTTTTTTTGGTCTTATTGCTCTGGCTACATCTTATAATACAATGCTAAATAAGAGTGGTGGGCAAGCATCCTAGCCTTGTATTCATTCTTAGGGAGAAAACATTCAATCTTTCACTGTTAAATATGATATTAGCTATAAGTTCTTTGTACATACTTTTTATCAATTTGAGAAACTTCTCCTCTTAGCTTTCCTATTTTTTTCAGGAATGGCTGTTAAAATTTAATGTTTTTCTGTCCTTAATTGCTATGATCATGTGGTTTTCTTCTTTAGCCTGTATATATGGTGATTATTTTCATTGATTTTTTAATATTGAACTAGCCTTGCATACCTGAATCAAATCTCCCTTATTCATGGTGCATAAATATTTAATACATTGCTGGATTCAATTTTACTAAGGTTTTGTTGAGAATTTTGCATCTAAGTTCAATGGAGACATGTAGATGTAGTTTTCTTTCTTTGACTTCTTTACCTTTTTTTTACATTTTTTGTGGGGCTCTTTGTATGGAGCTTCATGAAATAAGTTAAAGATCATTTCCTTATCCTTTATTTTCTAGAGTCCATTGTATAAAATTGTGTTAATTCTTCTTTGTTTATAAATTTCTTCATGAAATTATCTAGGTCTGGGGATTTATTTCCAAAGCAATTTTAAATTTTGAATTCAGTTTATTTTATTATTGTGTGACTATTCAGTTTATTTTACTTTGTTAAATTTTTGTAACTTGTAGTTTTTGAGAAATTAATCCATTTTAATACATTGTCACATTTATGAGTATAAAGTAGTTTGTAATATTCCCTTGTTGTCTTTTTAATGACTTTGGGGTCTAAAGTAATATCACTTGTTTTATTGTTAACATTTACAATTTACGTCTTCACTATTTATAGTTTTTATATTTTAAAAGTTTCATCGGTTGTTTTTTTTTAAGAACCATTTTATTGATTTTCTCTCTTGTTTTCCTCTTTTCATTTTCATTTGTATTTGCTCTTAACTTTATCATGTTTTTCATACTAGTTCTTGTTGTTTTGATTTTTCTCTTATTTTTTTTAGCTCTTTTTCTCCTTAAGTACGATCTTAAATAATTAATTTAAAGTCTTCACTCTTTTTAAAAATATCTATACAGTACTGTACATTTTCATTGAATTGTTACTTTAGGCATATCTCATTAATATTGATCTTTTCATCTTTTGTTTTCATTTTCTTCAGTTCTACATATGTTAATTTTTTGAGACTCTTTCAGCCATGGATTATTTAAAAGTATATTGTTCAATTTTCAAATGTTCACAGAATTTTCTGTTATCTTTACTGCATTTACTTCTGGTTTGAGTCCATAATGATTAAAGAACATATGCTGTATGATTACTATTCTTTGAAATGTGTTGATATTTGTTTTATGATTCAAGGTATGGTCTATCTTGGTGAATGGCCCATGGGCATTTGAATAGTGTGTTTATTATGCTGTGATTGGGAGGAGTATTTTAAAAAATGTCTACTTGATCTTGTTGATTGATAATATTTTTCAGTTATTCTATATTGTTGCTTACTTTTTGTCTATCACTTCTATACGATGCCGTGAGTGCGGTTTTGAAGTCCTCAATTTTAATGGTGAATTTGCCTATTTTTTTCATTCAGCTCTATCCTTTTCTGTTCAGTGTATTAAGAAGTTCTTTTGTTTGGTGCACACACATTTAGGATCACTATATCTTCTTGGTAGGTCAATCATTTTATTATCATTATTTAATAACTTTATTTGACTTTACTAATTTTCTTTGCTCTAGAGTTACTTTATCTGATATAAATATAGCTATTCTTGCTTTTTAAAATCAATGCTTACATAATATATTTTCTTCCAAGATTTTATTATTAATATGTCTATATCATTATGTTTGAAATTAGTTTTTTTTGTAGACTCTATATAGGAGGGTCTTGATTTTGTATCTACTCTGCCAGTCTCTGTCCTTTGATTTGTCTATTTAAATGATTTATTTGTAAAATAATTACAGTGGTTTAGGTCTGTCAATTTATTATTTGTTTTCATTTTCCCTTCAGTTCTCAGTGTTCTTTCTCTTTTCTTGCCTTCCTGTGAGTAACTTAATCTTTTCTTTAGAATTATTTTTATTTCATTTTATTGTTTTGGATTATTGTTTTTGAATATATGTGGTATAAATTTTAGTGATTATGATACTGTTGTAATTAGCTAGTTATTAATAATAGAAAGGGAACAAAGGGCAGGCCAGACATTAGAGGCATGTCTCTGCAAAACGTTGGGGGAAGGGGACTGGACAACGAGAAGACAGAAGCATGCCCAGTGAAGTTGGGATGACAAAGGGAAGATACTTGCCTGTCAATCACACAGGGACGAAGGTGGGGGGTATGAGGGTCGCGTGGGGGTGGGAATGATTGGCCAGAGTGGGCGTGGCCACTGCAAGTGCATGGGAGATTTGAGATACTTAATTCCCTGAACAAAGACGTTTGCTCTCTTGGCTCTCTTGGGACTAGGGACTCCGGCTTATGGGGCTCTTTTGCTCCTGCCGCCCTGCATTCATCTACATGGCGCACAGCATATGGACCCCACACACAATAGACGAACAAACTGAAACTAGCCTGATGCTCAGCTGAACCAAGCTCCAACATGGAAAGAAAACCCTGGACACTGGCTTTCTTTCTAGTTTTACTGAAATCCCACTACACTTCTTCTATGACTGGACTAAGGGAAATGGGACTTTGGAAATGCAGGTATTTAACTTCAAGCAAATAAAAATCAGTCATTCTCCTGTATGAGTCTCAGAAAATTCATTTTCTCAGGATATTGCAAGGATTCCACCTCCAGCAGCACCCAGGGGGGAAGAAGACCCCTCAATCCATTGGTGTCAGTTGCTCAGAATATAAAAATACATGTGTGACTCTGAACATACATATAAGTTCTGATAATGTTTAAGTGAACAAATTTAGTCTGTGTTTGCCTCTACTAAATGAGAATTGATGTAGATATTTTCTTAAGGTTCTTCGTGTTCTAAAATTTGTAATATGTGATTAAGAGTCATGATTTAAAAAAATTTTTTTTATTTATTGATTTTTTTTAAAGAGAGAGAAAGGGAAAGGGAGAGATAGAAACACCAATGAGAGAGAACATCGATTGGCTGCCTCCTGCATGCCCCCCACTGGGGATTGGGCCCACAATCTGGCATGTGCAGACCTCTTGGTACATGGGTCGATGCTCAACCACTGAGGCACAGCAGCCGAGCAATAGTCATGATTATAAATGTGTTTTTATTAGAAAATTATAGTACTCTATGAAAAAATAAAACTTTACAGTTTTGCTACATCTATTGATTTTTAAGTGAGAAAAAAACATATATATGGATGTACATGTGTAAGTATATTGGTGAAAACATGTGTTAAAAGGGTCATTTTTCCAAAAGAATTAAGAATAAAGATGGATTTTTTATCCATACACTGATCCAGAGTTTAAGGAGTTAATTGAGAACAATTCTGAACCCCCTTGTAATAATTCTGGATTATTTGGCATGTGTGAGGAATTCTAACTGTTCTGTGCTTTTCCAAAAAAAAACATATTCATTTTTGTAATTTTTGTACTTTACATATTAATAAATGCATCAATGTTTTTAAAATTTGTAAAAATCACCATTGTAATATAAGCTCACATCTGTGATTTGTATGTTTTGTTGCAGATCACTGAAACAACTGAGGCAATACAAACAAAGGATCTAGTTAGCTAAGTTACTTATCAGAACTAGAATAAGCCCCCCCCCCAAATCTATGCATTTATGCAATCGCAACAATTAATGTGTTTTTGTTTGCTTGCTCATTTGGGATACCTACCCTCTGTCAGGCATGGTTCTAAGCCTTGGATTCTTTTTCATGAAATAGAGAGCTAATGAATGTGTTGAAGATTGATGTAGAAGTTAAGTTGATGCCTGAAAAACTTTTAGTCCTTTGACTCTTGCAACAGGTCAGATACTAAAATAATTTGCTCTCCCACAATCCATGAATCATTAAAGAAACTCACCTTTGTTGAGTGAAGTGCATTTTTCTTAGTTTCTACATTATGATACAGTTTAAAGGACACACTTAACCATTACACTATGTACTTGTGGAGGATTGACAAAAATATTTTTGTTTATATGCCCTCAGGTTTTCCAAACACAAAAGGTCTTTTAAAAAATGACTATTTAAAAGAAAAAAAATGCTTTTAATTGAGTTCAGAGAGAGAGGAAGGAAAAGGGAAAGAGAGAGAGAGAGAGAGAGAGAGAGAGAAATATTGATGTGAGAGAGAAACATCAATCAGCTGCCCCTCATATGCACCCCCACCGGAGAAAGAGCACACAACCTGGGTGTGTGTCCTAACCAGAAATCAAACCTGTGACCTTTTAGAGCACAGGACGATGCTCAGCCAACTAAGCCACACCAGCCAGGGCTGAAAGTAGCTATTTTATTTTATTTTTTTAAACTAATTTTTCTTTATTGATTTTAGAGAGACAGGAAGGGAGAGGGAGAGAGATAGAGACATTGATAAGAGAGAACATCTATTGGCCACCTCCTGCATGCCCCCCACTGGGGATTGGGCCTACAACCTGAGGATGTGCCCTGACCGGGAATCAAACTGGCGACCACTTGGTGCATGGGTGGATGCTCAATCACAGAGCCACACCAGCGGGGCTGAAAGTAGCTGTTTTAAGTGGATATAGAAATAAACATGGATATAACTAGATATTATATGTTACTGTGAATATTTTATTTTGTTAAAAAGTACTGTGGTGGAAAAGAATCAGGATTTAGAGTCAAATAAAAGTAAGGTCAAGACCTTTAGCTATTTTTATCAGTTGAATTCAATGCTTAATAAATTCTAGAGACTTAGTTTCTTTAGCATGAACATAAAAATAATTATATCAAGGTAACTGAGTTGGAGTGTAAAAATTGAGTATTATAGGTGGAGTGTTTTTCCTTAGTTTACATTCTCAAGTAATATTTTCCCTTCCCTATTTTTTTATTTTAGTCTAGTGAAAAGTCTGGTTTTCGGATTTGTTAATCAAAATTGAACTTTGAAGAAAGTGAGCTCGAAACGTAAATTTTCAAAAGCCATTTGGGAGCCATTGTTAGACGCTTGGACAACTCTCATCATAATGTTTTACATTAAAGTGATCCATAATTATTTTTAAGATACAGAATAAACCTTCTTATTTCTCACTGTTAGAAAAATGATTTTGGTGACATTTGAAGTATGTTATAAGAAAATTATATAAGGTAGAAAATTTTCTTCAATGAATAGAATATTTTGACTTTCTATGAAAGCTATTTTTTGGTCCCCAAATAAATAATACAAAATTTAATTTCCATCTTTTGCTTTTAAATTCTAAGGTCATATATTCTTCATTTACAGTAGACTACATGCATTTATAGAGCTGGAAATGCTGTTTCAGATAGGTAGATATTGAGTGGTAAAAGGCTATTTTATGAGCATAGTTTTCTGCTATGTAGGGCACATAAATTATTAAATTTAGTCTGAAATGATTGAAAAAAGTTCCAACGTCTTTTAACAATTAAAAAAAAATATGTTAGGCTCTGAGACAATCTGATTCACTCAGCAAATTTGTATTTTGATTAAAGGAACGATTTAATCCTGCACAGTAAGTGCATGGAAAAAGTTGGCCAGCTGTTTGATTCCATGTGGTTGTTAGAGAAGAAAATACGGCTCTTATGCAGCCTTTTAGCCCTGTGTAGCTTTGTGATTGTAGTTGTTTACTCATGATGGAAATGTTCTTATTACATTGTGGGCAAGAGGCACTTTTATTGGTTTCCTCACAGTAACTGCTTATTTCAGGAAGCCTTACATTAAAATGCTGGATGCAGATCTCTGGAGTTGATCTTGTAACAGAGCTAGAACACACTGCCTTGATTCTTAGACATGTGCAGGAGACAAACAATTTCCTAAGAGGCTGGATGCAATTTTAATAATTTATTCTATGCTTACTAAAGATATGGGCATATATATCAAAAGATGAGGTTTGATACAGCCTTCTCTAAATTTTAGTTTTACATGTATATAGCAGTTGAGCCTCCCATGACTATAAAATGTCATTTAAAAATAAAAACTCAGTTCTGTAGGTACAGGTGAGCCACCATTAGTTGGTATGTTTTCATTAGCTATTATACTACCAACACTATAATGATCAACATAGTGCTGACCTTGGACTGCTTTTTCTGCACTTGGAGCTGAGTACTCCTCCGGTGGTTGGGCCAGTTGAGTCGTACATCTTTTGTCCTAAACCATATGGAGCATGTTTTTGTATGAACTCTCATGATTGAGGACAGCTGTCTCAGCCCCAACATTTGCCTTCAGGGGATCTTTGCATCATTTAACGATACAGCTAACAACATGTTTTTATCATGAAGTTAGCCATATACAGCTTGACGGGGAATTCCACTGTTTCCTTCCTAAAAAACACATGGAAGAGTCTATATTTTATCTTTTTCTATCTCTTTTCTTCTTTCTCTTTTAATGTCTCTTTCCTTTCTTCTTTATTTCTATTAATATTTACTGGGTGTCAAAAATGTGCTAGGTAGGGCTTGTAACACCAAATTGCCTGTTTTCAATAGTTTAAACATTTTCTGCAATTTCTAAATGCAGTTCATTTTTCCATTCAATTTCTTGTTTTGAGTATAATTTAGATATCTAAAATATATGTGTTACTTTTTCATTTTTTAGTATAAATAATATGATTCAGATTTAACTCTTAGATTTTCCTGAAAGATATTTTAAATGAACAGCTCAAATGTTGATGGATCTATACTGAAATTCTACTAACTCGTCTTACTTTAGAGATTTTCATTATAATGTAGTCATAAGTGTATAAATATTTAATTAAAATTAATTTTTATCACTTTTAAATGGCTATAATAACACTAAATAGGAAGTACAGTGACCTGTAATGGAAACTCATAAGCACTGGAAATATATGGAAGATACAAAATAATTAAACCAATTACATTATATATTGTTGCTGATTTTTACTTTATAATTTGTTAAAGACCTCGTTTGTTGTTGATACAAAGGCAAACTATTGAAAAACCAATGGGTAATGAAAAAAATCTAAGTTAAAGTAATAATACAGACTTTAGTCATAAAATTTTTGTTTCCTCATGGGTGAATTATCACTTGTCTCATTTATTGCTAAATGAAATATTCAACTATGTCTCCAAATAATTCCATATTATACAGATGAGTAAATTTAGAGGGTCTCAGTGAAATTATATTGATATTTATTTACTCTTTCTAGTGCTTATATTTATTCTTAATAATTCAGATAGATGTGCAACAAAAATATCATTGACTATCTATGGATGCCAGGTATTGTATGTGATAAACTAAAGGTACAGAAATGAACACAATGTTGTCGCAATCTGGTGGAGTCCACTTGTTGGTGCTGAGAGTTTGAGGAGAAGACACAGAGACAATAATGATAGACTTTGTTTTCAAGGGTGTGATGTCTTAAATAGGGTGCAGGCAAAAATTGGCACATTAAATGAATGATGTGAAGATACTAATATTCTCCAAATGCAAACATAATTCTATACTATGACTAGTTTTTATATCTCTTTAAGATATAAATGACATACCATAAATTTGCCCGTTTTGAGGAGACAGTTTTGATTACTTCTACAATTGTACTACCATCACCGCTACGCAGTTTAGGAACTTTTCTCACCTCCTCACTGCCCTGTATCCCTTTGTGGTCCCACACTCCCAGCCCCAGCCCCAGGCAAACACTGATCTGCTTTCTATCTCTTTTCCCTTTTCTAGAAATTCCAGAAAAATGCAGTGAAACACAGGGTGGGGCAAAAGTTGGTTTATAGTTGTTTGTATGGAAAATAATACAATAATAAATAAACGATGATACAAGAATAAGCTCTGTGTTTTGCATACTCACAACTGTAACCCTATTTGCCCCACCCTGTACAATGCAGTTCATAACATACATAGTTTTGTTATACGTTTCATGTTTCTCAGCTTACTTTTTACCACGAAAACTATGTTTCAGGTGGCACTGTGAAATGTGTAAGATGCTTTTTGACTAAAACCTTTTGGGGTACCAAACCTAACTGGCATCTTGCTCCAAAAAGTCATTATCAACCTTCAGAAAAGAAACCAATGGAGGTATAGGTATGAGGGGCATTTGACTTCTCATTTTAAAAACCCGGATGTCCTGTTTTTCCCATAGGCCACCATGTAGAAACCATGGGGCACAATGGGACGAATAATACTGAAGTTCTCAAATTTTACAGTGCAAATGTTTTATCAATTTTGATTTTAAAGTCTTCTGGCTTTTGGAACACCATTCCAAAAAAATTTCTTTGAACCCTTTGCTATAGTTATGAGATATATTTATATATATTTATATATATATATATATATATATATATATATATATATATATATTCATTTTATATATCAGAAACTAAAACTTACAAAAGATCAGAATTTGCCTAATGACACAACTAATAAGTGACAACTAAGATTTAAAAACAGGCCTGTCTGGAGCAGGGTGGGAGCAGGAAGGCAGGGGTCACTGGGAAAAAAAGGGGTGACATCTGTAATAATTTCAACAATATAAATAAATAAATAAATAAATAAATAAATAAATAAATAAATAGATAGATAGATAAATGCAGGCCCATGGAATTGTAAATTCACTACTTTAGTTCCTGAGAAGATTGAAATAGTTTAACATTATAAACTTATTGGTGGTATTATATTATTTTGGTTATTTTTTTTTTCCAAATTCATTTTTTTTATTCTCACCCAAGGACATTTTTGCATTTATCTTCAGATAGAGCAGGAGGGAGAGAGGGAGGAAGAAAGAGAGAGAGAAACATTGATGTGAGAGAGACACATCGACTGGTTGCCACCCACACAACCCCAACCGGGGCCAGGGACAAACCACAACCAAGGTACTTACCCTTAGAGGGAACCGAACCCAGGACTGTCTGGTCCACGGGCCGATGCTCTCACCGCTGAGCTAACTGGCCAGGGCTATTTCTGTTATTTTTAACGGTTGCCTTAAAATATGTAACCATGCTCAGCACACAATGGAATTTCAATTATTTATAATAAACTGTTCTATCATTTCAATAATTATTAAACGTGCATATACTAAATACTACACTAGTTGTGTGGGGTTAAACTAAGAGTAAGAAATAAAATAAACTCCAATGTAGTTTTCATATGTTCTTAAAAATCTCCCCTTATGATGTATCTAAAATCACACACATAAAAATAACTTTTCCTTAAAATTTCAAAAATCTATATTACATCTAGAAAAATAAATGGTTTTGCTGCCCCTCTCTCCTTCTCCAAAGCAAAGTTTATGCCACTTTGCTATGCTCATTGAGATAACTTATTTTTGAACATAGATTATGTTATTCTTGTTTTTCTTTTTTAGGATAGAAAAACTAACAAGTGAATCAGTTTAATTATATAACATCTACCATTATTCAATTATTTAAAAAAATTAAAAAACAAATGCTATTATAATATATTCAAATGCAGTCTGAAACTTTTTTGGGAAGTAATGCTTGTAGAACCAAATTCCCAAGCTGTTTTACTGGACGTTTTTAGCAATAAGTAAAATCTTAATATGTTTCCATATGCAAGACTTTCACACGTTTTTTATCAGGTACTAGAGAAACACTGAATGTTAATGCCTTCAAATCTTGCTGAGCTGGTGTACCATGTAACCCCTTTCATACTGAAGACGTCACCCACTTAACTTCACCAGAAGTGTGTTTTCACAATGCATGATAATGACAAAGAAAAATGACAGGAAAGAGAAAATTCCCATCAGGTTCAGAGTCAAAAGGGAAAAAAAAACACTTGTTTCTTTCAGTTATCTTTTTCATTTCAATAAAGGAAACATAATGGATTTGCAACATGCTTATTAAAATGTACTTAAATTCTTAATTTACAACTTATTTCAGAAAACTTACTTGTAAAACTGGGGGAGTGAGTGCTGTGCTAAGAAGACACATGTAATGTGAACTTGACATTTTATTAAAAGTTTGCTGTCAAAATATGTTTAATTAATTGGTGCTAGCAACCAAATACATTTATTAATAACTAATACTCAGACTACTTTTGCCAGTATTTTTTTTTTATAGAATTCTCTCTTCTCTCTCATTCTTTTTCTTTCATTTTCCAATAGGAGTTTGAAGTTTAGCCATGAGACCATACCACTGTCTATCATTTAAATCTTTATCAGGACATTGGAAATTAAAAAAAAACAATGTATGCATTATGGATGTGATGCTAGAGACAAAGGCATAAAACAAGGGAGTGTTTCTAAATGTCTCCCAATAACAATGAAAAAAACGGAAGTTATTTGCAATCCTAGAAGATGGTTAAGGAAAAAGTGAAACCTGAAACTAAGGAAACAAAAGTTTAGACAAGATAATCCCAACATCAGAGAGAGCATTTGTCATTGTCAGAACTCCAAAGAGCAATAAAGCTTTAATCCATTTCATGGACCCCAGGCCTCATGGTCTAGTAATTCTTATGTCACCAAACCATCTTCTGATCTGTATGAAATTACAGTGTGTCACCACTCTGCATCTGCAATCTTAATGTTTCCGTCCTTTGATTGCATGACAAGAAAACTCTTGAACCAGAGCTCTTCACTTCACAGGAGTTGGATAGAACCAGCTGCTCATAATTTTGGAGTTTTATAAAAAGGGCTTTTTAGTTCCAGAATCTCAGTCTGACCTGTGTCTATTTTCAGAATTCTTCAGGAAAATTTTTTGGCTATCTTTTAGTATCTTAAGCATTTTTTTAAAGTACTGAGAAAGATATTTCCAAAGCTACCCATAGACTAATTGTGTTTTTCCACTGTTTCTTCAATTGTTTAAGAGTTATTGTATCTAAAAATAGATCATTTAAAATTTTATGCACTGATTTCAAAACCAAACATTTATAAATGGCTTCATTATGTCCCCAGAAAGAGACATTGTTGTCTAAAATTAATATTTACTAATATTGATGGCATACTAGATAATGTGTGCATTTCTTCAGATTTTCTGTTGTGGAGCATCAAAATGAAATTGTTAACTCTTTTTATTTGGTATGAACAAAATGAGCGTTTAGAAATGTTATTGATGGAAAAATCAATTTCAAATTATACAAAACTTCAAAGTCTTCTGTTCCCACTTTCCCTATCGCTTGAGAATACAAACGTTTACAAAGCTCTCTGATAGCCTTGTGGATGGTCACTGATATTTTATTTAGCATTAATTTTTCTCCCACACCTCAGCAAATGTATGACATAACTTCCTGTTCTGTTAAAAACAGAACTGATATCTGAACAACTGGTTATAATAAGAGCTATGCAGTTTATATGTTTTGTTAATATTTTTCTGTGATATCTGGAAAATTTTTGTAATCTAAATGTGTTTATAAGAAATCAAATCAGGGTCAGTAGGAAGTCTCCACACAAATAGGAAAATTGAACTGTCACAGTCACGTAGGTGTGCTGCCCGTGGTAAATGGCTTTACATGACAATGTGTGCTTTCTCCTTCCCTCTCTCTCTCTCTCCCTCTTTTTGTCCCTACTGCAGACAAATAGTAGTTAATACAGCAGTATGAGTTATAATTGATTCATTCGTAAGGATTACAGTGAATGTACATTGCTAATAATTATGCCTACAAATTACATACTTTTAAATGAAAACACAAAATACTCTGTATTGGAAAAAGCAGTCATCATATTGTGAATAATTAAGTTTGGAAAATATTATATGTGATATACCTTTTATTGGTGAATCTTTATGCTTGCTCTTTGTTAACGTCTCTAGAAAGTTCAGCACTAAAACATCTGTTTAACTGTTCATTCTACATCACTCAGATGTATCTGACCACAGCATGCTGTTCTCTAGGTATCTGTTTTACAGAAGACACGCTGGGAAATGCTGCTCAGGGCTGACCTGAATCACCACCCCCGAGTTTCTACTACATGATGGTCAAAGGCTAAAATGGTTTTATATTTGTCTTGCAATTTTTTAAGTTTACAAATTTTATGGCAAAATATATAAGGCACCCTGATCATCAAGAGACGTGTCCATTCTAGTGTGTGCGAGCTACGTCTCTGTTTAAAGACTCTGCCTGCACCACGTCAGGACTAGTGATTCAGCAGGAAGTTTTACGACTATTTTCTTTAATCAGATTCAAGTGTAAAGAACATTAAGATTTCTTGGAAGTAGCTTTGTCAATGAAGATAGAATTAAATATCTGTATTTCCAGGATTCAGCTGGTATAGAACACACGTTTCATTTCCTCATATCTAAATCAGTTTAGTGCTCTACGCATCCCTTTTATGTTCTTCATATAATACAAAGTGAACTTCTCTGAGAAAAATATAAATGATGTCAGACTTGGACGCTGTCATGAAACATTTTATAGCTTCATACCAGAAAAGCATGAGGCCACCTTGCAAACATTTGAGAACAAACATTAAGCTCTCAACTGATGAAAATGTAATACTATTGACGTTAAATCTGAGGATAACTCTTTTCAAATAGAGCAGCAATTTCCAACCTTTATATCATAGCATACATACATTAATGACCAAAATTTGTTGGTGGCCAACATACACTAATATGTTTAGAATAATGCTTTTTGATAGAAAATGGAAATGCACAATGTGACATAACATTCAAAGCAGTGATGTGTATCAGAATCAAACTGAGGGAAAAACATTTTTATATACATCAATTCTCCCCTGAGATTATAACTATGTTTTTCTATTAATTTAACCTTAGCCTGACCTCTTTAAAACCCTGTTGTCACAAACTAAAGCACTGAAGTTGCCGCAACTCTTGCTTGAAAACTACCTGCTAATAGTTTAGATCCTTAGATCGCGCATGTTTCTTTAGGTTGTTTCAGCCAGACCAGCCAGTGGCCCCGAGGAATACAATATAGATACAATATTAAGGCTCTTTATGGCTAAAAAAAAAAAAAATGACATGGTACTTATAAAGTCACGCTGAAATATGTTTAATTTTGTCACAATGTTTTGCAAAATTGCTATTGAATATCTTCAAAGAATCTTAGTGATTGCGAGCAGTCTCCAGCCAGGAGCATGGTCAATGATAGAAGTAAAACTGCTTGAATGAAGGAAAATGTGAGAATGTTCATTCATAGCTACATTATCAGAGTTGGTCATGAAAATATTTCCATACAAGTTATTTTATCAAGAATAACACATGGCATAAAGTGAAAACCAGTGTTTGCTTTTCAGTGAAACTAATTCTATCTCATTTTAAATGTGTATTTTCAGGCAATGGGGTACAGCTGGCTAGTGACCTCTTGCAGAAATACTGAGCAGATTTCTTCATTTGTCTAATATAAGATATAGTGTTTTACACAGGACTAAGGAAAATTTATCATCATGACAGGAAAAGATAAAGCATCTAATAACTGAGTGATACCATATGTAGAATCTTTCAAAAGTACTTAGTAGTGCTACCCTATATAACAGCTATCTTGGTTTTATCTGCATCCACTCTTTTTGGTACCTTTGTGTTGAAGTCAACATTATAAATTCAATGACTTCCTGAACTTCTGCTAGCAAAGAGCTGATGGATGGTTCTAACAGGCAATGGGCATGTGCAAGCAGGAGCTAGACCTTTATTTTCAAGTAGCATCAAGCCAGACACAAATCAGTCAAATCAGAACTTGCTGCTACCCAGACATGAAGTTCTCGGTGGATAATAGGATGCTTCCACGTATCATTTTTATCTTACATCATGGAGATGTAAGTGATTCCAGTGATCCTTGAATAAAACTGTGCAGGATGAAATATTTATTGTTTTGTTTCAAAACAAAGTTAACCTTTCAAAAATCTTTAAACTCTACCAAATATAAATGTTCTCTGATGCGCATGTGAGAAAGAGGATTTCCCAGGCAAGAAATGACAAAAACAATGCTGTGAGCTGTAGCATTCTTACAAGCTACCACCTTCACTCATCCCGGCCAGAAATAAATATTTCTTGGGTCTCTAGTGCTAGAACTTCAGGTCCAAGAAGCACTTGATAGAACTATTCAGACTTGATCATTTGGGAGCTTTAAATGTCAGACTTGAAGTTGGAAACTCAAATGACATCTTAATTACCTGGGGACATTACCTCAAAGTC
This sequence comes from Molossus molossus, assembly GCF_014108415.1. Taxonomy (NCBI): domain Eukaryota; kingdom Metazoa; phylum Chordata; class Mammalia; order Chiroptera; family Molossidae; genus Molossus; species Molossus molossus. Next base: position 91,809,602 of record NW_023425388.1, on the reverse strand, counting down.
ATGAAAAGTAACTTCCCAGTAGCAGACTTTTGCTTTGCCAAACTATGATATAAAGAGTGGCTACTGAGAGTAATACATAATAGTGACACAGGTGTTCTAGTTTGGAATGATATTTGATTAAAATGCTTCAAGTTTAGATATAACCTCTTATAGCTTCACAAGATTTTATCGCTCACAAGGGGCAGAGACTTTTTTTTAGAGTTTATAGTAGCACACCAAAAAAATGTTTTCTTCTGGAATACTGACTAAGTAAAATGATATCAGGGTTGGTGTGTATGTGTGCGTGTGTGTGTCTGTGTGTGTGTGTGCACGCATGCTTCTTCCTTCTACCCTACAGATGTTCCTAGTATATAGCTGTCTCCAAAGTGGAAATACAGACGTCTACCCAACAGTGCCGCATGCTGCCATGTGTTCATGTGCCCCACTGGATACTGTGAAAGAGGGAGTTCAAGCCCCAGAATTCTTACTTTAGTAGATTATTTCATCTGCTATATTTTTGAAGTTCAAATCAGAAGAGTTTGTTGCTTGTCTGATACAAGACGGTGTAGTACGTTGACCTGGAGAGGAGCACACAGTGACAGGAACACAGCGAAAGCACGGGCTTGCGTTTAATAACTGAGTGATACCACATGGAGAACCCTGAGTGTTTACAGAACTGTGTGGGTGGGTTCATGGAATCAGGCTTTTTGCTGGATGTGGAAATCTGTTTACAGCTGTACTCAAGTAGGAAGGGAAATATCACTGGGCTTGATCAAAACACCATTTGGGAGAGGATGACCAACTTGGATGGGCTTTTAATCTTCAGTTTGAAAACAATATCAATATAGAGTTTGTTTTTCCTAGTTCTTCATTGGAAAGTCGGCTTAATTATTGTGCTGCCATTTCGCACTTGACTTCACTGGAAGGCCTCAGGGGATGCAAAAAAGCTGTGGCATTCCTGCTTATTTACTACAGTGAAAGGCTCCAGATTAAAAGCAGGTAAGGGACAAGTGCACGAGGTGACGTCCAGGAGGAGAAAACTCACACACTCCCAGATGTCCTCTCCCAGTGGAGTCGCATGAACATGTTTACTTCTCCCAGCAAAGATATGTTTCTTTTTAAGCTAATTTTTATATATGGTATAAGTTAAAGATGCAAATTCATTCTTCTGCATGTGGATATTCCATTTTCCCAGCACCCTTTGTTGAGAAGATTATTCCTGCAATGGTTTCTTGGGGCATATTTGTGAAAAATCAATTAAGAATTTATTGTTGAGCTCTCAATTCTATTTCATTAATTTATATGTCTATAGCAGTACCATTCAGTATTAATTACTATATATTGTTCTTATGTTTTGAAATAAAGAAAGTATGCGACTTCCAACTTTTTTCTTTTCCTAGAATGATATAGCTATTCTGGGTCCCTTATGTTTCCATATGAGTTTTAGAATCAGTTTGTCAATTTCTGCAGAGAAGCCCGCAACAGTTTGACAGAAATTGTGTATCGTTGCTGAATCAATTTGAGTAGTAGTACCACTTTAAAATGAACATCCAATGAACATCCATGCCACCTAGCCACAAATACTGGATGTGTTCCATGTATTTAGGTCTTTAACTTCCTTAATAATGTAGTGTTTTAGTGCAGACGTGCTTTCTTTTATTAAATTTATTCCTAATTCCTTTCTTTTAAAGCTTTTGTAAATTAATTTTCTTAATTTTATTTTTTTGTATCCTGAAATCTTGCTGAATACGTTGATTAGCTCCACATATATTTTCTGGTTTTTTAAGCACCTCTAAAGATACTTCTTTAATTTTATAGTATAATTAATTAGGTTACTATTTAGTTATATTGATATGTTTTGTTTTGTTTTCTAAATTTCATTATTTTCTTATCTTTGAATTGCAGGGGAAAATTTGTTTTGTATTTTTCTTTACACTGCTAGAAATGGTTTATTAATATTAAGAGAATTTTTACATTTTGTACCTAAAGTTAGATTTGTCTAGAATGTTATTCTTTTTGCACTGTTATTCTTTTTTTTTTCTCATATTAGTGTTAACGTCTTATCAGAGTCCTAATTTCCCAAACCTTTATTCACCTTTGAATTATAAACTCTCCAGATTTCTCATTCTCTTCTAAGTTATGGGTCTTAGAAAACAGCCATTATATTAAACTAAGAGATCAAAATTGTGCTTTTTATTTTATTTTATTTGTTTTCTTTATTGATTTTAGAGAGACAGGAAAGGAGAGGGAGAGAGACGTAGAAACATGGTTAAGAAAGAACATTGATCAGTCGCCTCTTGCATGCCTCCCATTGGGGATCTGGCCCACAACCTGAGCATGTACTCTGACCAGGAATTGAACCGGCGACCTCTTGGTGCCATACTGGCCAGGCTAAATTGTGCTTTTTAATTTTACTTATATACATTTACAAATTCATTCTGAATTCATAATTAAAATCATTTACTGTAACTTAGAGATACATTTCTACTATTTTAGTATAAACTCAGCCATATACTCTTTCATTTTTAGAATATGTTCACCTTTCATAAATGTGCCAGGAGGCATTTGTTGAGACCTCCTTTCTGTGTCAGAAAAACATAACTTTTATCTCAACTTGTCTGATACCAAACAGGACGTGGAGAAGGAAATGACTACCTTATCCTTTCTCTTCTATCTTTTTTAAAATTCTGAGATAAATTTTATTCCTGTAGGTGTTCAATTTCCATTGCTCAGCCGAGCTCACTCACTGAGAGAGCTCGTTTATATAAAGCACATTCTTTAATACGAAAGATAAACAGAAATGAGATTCGTAGCAGGATTTCTAACTATTCAACCAAATCACTTTCTTCCCTTCTGAAAAAAAGACACATAAGAACATTCATGTAACACCTCCAGAAAAACCTCACAAACTTAGTAAAACATTTATTCAAGGTATTTCATTATAGGTCTGACAGTAGTGGCTTATGTATCGAGCTTTAACTACCAACTCTGTTCTCAGCTCGAGCATGGTGCACAGAACTCCAAAGAGGCTACCATTTTACTACAGTAAAACATAGAAATGATTCTTGCTGTCCACCCCAGAAAAGATTTTGATGGAAAGAGAATTAAACTAGGAGCCAGGACACCTGATTAGCCTCTTGTCTTTATCATAAATGTTGTGAGACATTGGGCAAGCTGCATTTTAATCTCTGCTAACACTGCTTCCAAGTAAAATGGGGGAGTTGAACTAGCTATCTCTAAAGTCCACTCCATATGTAGAAATATATGATATTATGCTGATTAGAGACATCATATTGATAACGTAAAACTGGAAGTTTAACTGTAATCTTAGAAGTACATTGATGTTGAAATTAGCTAATTTATTTTGAAAAAGCTTAGCTTTGATCTAATGCATAGATTTAGAGCAGCATGATTTGCTTTAAACACAATTTAAACATAAAGTGACAGTCAGAGAGAGAATTATTGTTAGGCCCAGTTTTATAAAAAAAGAGTTTATGTTGCAATCGTGTCTTCAATTCGTCACAGATTTGCGTAAAGTCCTTATAAAATGTGAACTACGGTTTTTTGTTTGCTTGCTTTTTTTCCAAGGATCCTTTAAAACAAAGCTTCAAATAATGGTCATAATAGAATACAGTTAATATGTTGTTTTAATTTATTACAAATATATACCTTTTAACATTTACTACAACACATTATTAAACACTATTTAAGTGATTTAAAACCAAATTTAATATGTTTAGTTTTTTAAATTATGATAGGATAAAAACATAATCTTAAATAATTTTTAAAAAATTATTATGGAAAGTAATATAAATGCAAAGTTAACTGACCAAAATTGAATTTATTTTTAATGTGGATTATATTTCTTTATTATGTTCATCTGCATTATGTTGACAAGCTTCAAGTTGGCTTATATTTTTATTTAACTTTTTCTTCTATTATATTTCTGTAGCTGTGTATACAAATTGTTTACATTTTATACTTGACTTTAGTCAAATTTTTTAAAAGTAACATAGCTGATAACCACTTAAAAACATTAATTTAAGTTTTAATATTTTGGAAGATTGTTTAAAATTGTGACTCCACAGCCTAGATCTGATTCACTCACTATAAAGTCTATATAAAGATCTCACTATAAAGTCTATATGAAGATTTTAAAAAATGAGATATGTGATGCAATTAGTAATAAAGTTGATAAACTTTAAAAAATATTTTAATATATATTGCCAACTTTTTCAGTTGAACTTTGCCCTAATTTAAGTATAGATAAATTTGTTAAAATATTTACTAAATGAATTGATGAAAGTATTCTATTTTCTCTTCCTATTTATCATTTCTAGTTTTTATTTCCCATTTTTCTTTAACAATAAAAAGTGTTTTAAGAGGTTGATGTGACAAAGAAGTATACACCTGGGTTCCTGCCTCCAAGGTGCTTAAGATCGACTTGGAAACTCAGAATGTAGACAGAAAAGAAAGAAGGGAGAAAGGAAGTAGGAAAAATGAAAGAGAGAGAGAAAGAGAGAGAGAGGAAGGAAGGAAGGAAGGAAGGAAGGAAGGAAGGAAGGAAGGAAGGAAGGAAGGAAGGAAGGAAGGATAAATAAATTCAATTTAAAAAATAAATTCAATAAATTCAATTTAAAAAAAGATATTAAATATAATTTTTCCCTTTTTTGTCAGTCTCTCTCATGATATGTCATGGTGTTTATTATTTGCTATTTAATGTTGTTCTAAGTAAAATAAAATAAAATTTTAAAATGTTTTTTTAAAAGATGAGTGAAGAATAGACATTGCTGCTGGATCTCACAGGAACTAAAACAGAATTCAAATTGACCCTTGGTAACAGTATGTTGAAAAAGATGAAAAGAGAATGTGCACATTTCTCCTGAAATGAAGAGAACAAAAATCATACTAATGAGTAAACCATAGATCTTCTCTGTAAGTAGAAAGATATGTTTTGGAATAATTCACTTTTTAAATTTTAAGAAAATTAATAGTATTAGAACAGTTTGCTTGAATCCAGTTTTACATATTTTTAGTAGAAAGAAATGATGTTGAAAAGAAACAAATTTACAAAGATAAATATATTCAGTCTCACTTCACAAAATAAGAATGGTGGAATAGATAAAACGAAGCACAAAGAGACATGTGTAAAACTAATGCTTTAGAAAGGCTCTTTAAAAATTTTTTTTTCTTTTGTTTTTCTTTATACTAATTTTTTAAATTTTATTTATTAATTTTGTAGAGAGAGAGGACGGGACAGAGAAACATCGATTTGCTTTTCCATTTATGTATGCATTCATTGGTTGATCCTTGAATGTGCCCTGACCAGGGATTGAACTCTCAACCTTGGCATATCTGGGCAATGCGCTAATCAACTGAGCTACCCAGTATTTCTGGCAGTAGTGTGTAAACAGCTATTCAATGAGGCGAGAAGACAGCTGAAGAGATAATTAGCCGTATGCATATGAGTGTAGATAGCTTGGACTGGAAGACGTTAGCAGCAGTGAAGAATGGAAGAACAACGAAGGAAAGCAACACAAAGTGGAGGAATGTACACGATGTAATAATTAAGTAGATTGAAAAGCAGGAGACAGGGAGGATTGCCAGAATGTGAACATGAGAACCTAGGAAATAATGGCTCTACAAGAAAAAAATAAAGTTGTTTGGGGGAGAACCAGTTCTGGGAAAATCTTGATATATTTGATATTTGGTCAACATTAGGCACTGAAACAATGATCATACATTCCACTGGAAATAACTTTTATATGGGGTTGAACCAGAGCAGTTAGGTAAAGTTACAAATCATATTACTGGAGAGTATAGTTGAAGTCATTAGACATAAAATCTCCAAGAAAGAAAATAAATGGTGATCAGAGGGATAAAAAGTATGAGTCATGTGTCACAATTCAAACATTCATCCAAGTGAGAGGAACAAAGGAAACAGAAGCAGTAATTAGAGAGTTAGCAGACAGAAGTACCACTCTGCAGTGACCGTGAACTCAAGATGTTCAAAGTATCACATAGTTTGGAAAACATTAGGAGTGATGACCCCCCCCCCCCCCACACACACACACACACAATTATTTACATGAGAAGATCACTGGTTGACTTCAACTAAACCACTTGGGAGAGGTCAGAAACTATATAAAGAAATTACAAAGAGATTAACCAAAGAACTTATATGCATCTATGGAACAAAGCAATGCAGAAGCAAACATTATCTAAGTAATTCATGACCTAAATTGGACTATTGACACTTCTGGGCTCTGTGACTATTCTTTGTACTATGATCACCTACCTATGTATAGGTTGTGACTTCCTGAAACTTAAAACATAAGAAAGCAAAACAATTGACTTAAAAGCGTTTTATACTTTGCACTAACAGCCAAGAAACTGTACCCAGAGAACAGAAACCATGTAGGGAATATATTTGTTTTGTTTTGTTTTTAATCTTCACTCCATGATATATTTATTGATTTTGATTTTAGAGAGAGAGAGAGAGAGACACATCAATGTGAGACCAAAACATCAATCGGTTGCTTCCTGTAAGCACTCTGACTGGGGATGGAACCCAAAACCTAGGTATGTGCCTTAAGTGGGAATCAAACCAGCAACTCCTTTTTTTAATCCTCACTTGAGGATATTTTTCTATTTATCTTCAGATAGAGTGGGAGGGAGGGAAAGGAAGAGAAAGAGAGAGGGAGAAACATTGATGTGAGAGGGACATATCGATTGGTTGCTTCCCAAAGGACCCCAACCAGGGCTGGGGGCGAACTGCAACTGAGGTACGTGCCCTTGACCGGAATCAAACCCATGGCTCTTCATTCTGCGGGCTGATGCTCCAGTCATGTGAGCCACCCAGCCAAGATGGAAAAACATATTTTTTGAGGGTGTTGGAGCCTCCAGAAAAAAACCCTGAATTTTTCAAAGGCAAAACACTACTGCATGAGGTCTTTTGTCAATAGAGAAAGTTGTAAATAGTGAGTTGAGATATTTCACTTTTTATCCTGACTTTTGATAAATATATAATCTAGGATCTTAATTTTGTTCTTAAACCATACAATAGTTCCAGTAGAAATTTACTTAGGGATGATTATTTTAAAATAAACTTTTGATTGATGTATTTAGCACTGTCACCTATCATCATTTAGGGAAATATATATATTTATCTCATTAACCACTGTTAGTTTTTGTCTTCTTCAGCCACGAGTTTCACTAGAATGACAAAGAAGGAAACAGATGCCCACACTAATGATGTCATGATAGATCACACAATGTTGACAGTCATGGCCAGGCCACAGAGCAAGTCAGGGACATACCTACCTAATGTATTAACTTTGTTCTAGATTCTAGACTGTGAACTTGATGCAAACTGAAAATAAGTCCTAAAAAAGTTAAAAGGTATAAATACAAAGGGGAATGAAATGTATGTGGCAAATAAAATGAGTTAAAATCTAAAACATTGAGAATTCTGGATATGAGAGATGACAATAATTATTTTTTTAAATCAATTGATCCCAGTAATGCTATTAAATAATTGATCCCACTTGTGCCATTAACAATTAAGTATAAATGTTTTATTTATATATATTTTTTGGAATTATAGTTAAAAGTTTATTATCTTAATCAAAAGATTACAAAATAAGTTCACCTGCATTCTACATTATCTCAGCATCACATAAGACAACTGTAATTATATATCTATATATATCTTTGAAAAAAAAGTATGTTACTTTTCATTGCATAAAAACAGGTACATTATCACACATTTACCACCTTATTGGATGAATAAAAGCCTAAATATTTTATTTGTTATTCTCAAAATAGCAGGATAGTATTTTCCAGAAATTTGAATACAGAAAACATTCCTACGGATTTTAAGTGGAATTGACTTTGTTTAAATAACCGTTAGATCATTTTAATAGGAATAGTTATTTCTTCCACAAACTTTATTTTTCTTTATCTATCTTTCTTGCATCTGCAGTGGTGTATTTTACCAGTCGCTCTCTGCTGTCCTGGACAATTGTTATGGATCCCGAAGCACATCTGAAGCAATGGGGAGAACTGTAAAACAGGGAAGAAGTTTGACGGTATAAAGACGTTAACATATTTGAACTTAGTGCTGTCGGTGATCCGTCTTCAGGAAGTAAGGATGAGGCACCTAAGGGTCATGATGCTGAGAATAATTCAGGAAATGTAAAAAAAAAAAGAGGAAAGACAAGACAAGAAGAGAAATGCTTGAGATGTTATAGCAAAAAGATAAAATAATAATGAAGAATTATTCTATGTTGTGTCATCCATCACAGATGCAAAAATAATATAACCCAAGAAAGGCTATTGTCAACTTATGGTAATGTGTAACCTGATGCTAATTAGACAAGTTTTATTCCACACATAAGTCTGGCTCTTGCAGTTCTTTCTAGTCATAAACATAAAGAGTTACTGATTTAATGACAGGCAGAATTTCCTGCTGAGACAGGAAGAAGATAATGGTTTAGAGATTACATTTAAAGTGTTAACTAGGAGACACATTCGAAACAGCTAACTTTTTTGGAGGAAGGACCTGCTTGTGTTAGTTTAAACATATTGTAGAAAGCAATAGTGATATTTATAACTTTGTTATTCACTAAACAGAAACTTTTGAATGTTTTTCCAGGTGGAATTCATTTATTTCCCCTCTCTTTGTTGCCGAGATAAGCACTCACACAAGAAAAGATTAGAAAAGATATCATCAGGATATTCTACCCAACTCCTTTTGCAAATTGATTCACGTAGAGAGAGGTTTTATGCGTATTCATATTGTTAAAAATGGAAGATTACAAATCAAAACATTTTATGGACGTGGAGAAAATCTGAGACTTCTTACCGTTCTCCAAATGACAACTTGTTCCTATTACCATTACCCATAACTCTACTAAATTCACCACAGCTTCCCACCCCTGAATTCTTGTCTTGTTCCTTTGAGACAACATTAAAGGGAGACTACAACAGGATTGTAAAACATGAGATCCTGCAGGTATTTTAAGTTATTATACATATGCGTGTATTTTAAATATAGCCTTTTCAGATGAAAAAAAATGTACCTATTGTTTTCTTCCTTTAAAACGAATATTTACTCCTCAAGTAGACTTGAGCAAATAAATAGAAGCGAAGTGTAGAGAAATAGTCTAATACACACACAGTGATGATTGCCGTCTGTAATGGAAGTAAAAAATTTTCTCCTGCATTGATAAGGTTCACATGGAAACCCACAAACAGGCTACAACTGTTTTGTTTTCACAAAATTTACAATACACCCACCCACAAAATAAAATTTCACTTTATCTCGTAAATAAACTCTATAAATTATCCCAGGAAATTGAGGCCCAGAGAAATCTAACTAATTTATTTAAGGTCACGGGGTTAATTAGTGTAGGAGATGAAACTAAATTTCTCGGTCTTCTGGTTCATTCCTTTCTGCCCCATTATATTACCCACAGACACTGAATTTACAAAGAAAAGAAGCAGAAACAACCGTACAACCAGGTAAAAAAACAAAACGTGTGACCTCATTTGTCTTCTGGAGTACAGAAACGATGACACCCATTCTGGACAGCATGGAATTTGACTTTGAATTGCATAACTCTCCATTTCTTCCCCCTTGGTATTGGCACTGTCCTACACTTCATTCGCGGTGTATTTATTGCCATGTCCTCTGGCTGCATCTAGCACCTGGTGCATGGTAGATACTCAGTAAATATTTACAGAATAAAAAAATTGTATTTTGAATCTGCAAACTCTAATATTTTTAACACACCAACTGAATAGGTCAAGCCTTGAAATTGAACCACCCATATTGACACACTGTGTTGTTAGCAAAACATAGTCTAAATTTCTTTAGTGCTGCTCTATTTCTGTCAGTCTTTGGAAGTCTATTGATGGGATAGGTTAGAGTGTCAAACATTCTGGATACACTGTAAATATAAAACTAGAAAATGTGGATTCTTTTTTGGCTGCAATATAATTTAACTTCTGTTTAAAATGGAACATATTTTGCTTGACGCAGGAAAACACTTGCCTGCCCATTCTCTCACACTATTCAAATTATAACTGAATATTGAAAAACAAAAGTAGTTAGGTGGTATTCCACTTATTTTCTTTCCATTGCATAGCTGTTCACAATTTCCCCCAATATGTTACAGTATATAATCTGTACTTAAGAAATGCCCTGAATATATCTTGTTTTCATAGGTAGTTTATTAGATTCTTTGTTACAATTATGCTTATTATTTTAAGTAGAGTGCATATGTTATTAATGAAAATAAATTGACCACATTGAAAAGTATCATAGTGGTTAAAGTTTATGTTAAAATGTGTGATGAGTTGGTCTTGATTCAATAAATGATGAGTAGAGATATAAATTTCTAATGGTAGTATTGCATGGGACTTTAACATATACGACAGGATGTCTGGCCTTGGGGTGAATGGAAGGGCAAAGCCTGTGTTCTTTCTTTCCACTGGGGGCATGTTTCTCCCACCAAGGCCCTGAAGGCTCACGGACTGTGCTTCCCTACCGGTTGCTGTCCATTAATCTTACCATCTCCTGCCCCGCTGAGTCAGCACTACTAGATTCAGCACTTTGTCTCCCCAACAAGCAAACGACTCTTTATTTGTCAGATCTTGCTCTAGGGGAACAGGCAACGCAGTGGGATATGATTAGCCCTAACACATTTACAGTTCAAAAAAACATTAATAATTTTGGTCAAAATAAATAAACTTCTTTAGATATGTTTATCACCTAGATGATCTTGAGAGTGAAAATGACATGAATGTTTCTCCAATAAAATTAAAATTCTAATTTCTCAAAAACCCCACAAATAAGCACAATGTCATTTTATTATCCTCTTGTTAAATAAACTCTCCCAAACTATATAAGCACCTCTGAGTTTCAGGTAAGTTTAATTTACTTTTTGAATATTTGGGGATATTTATTCTATTTCAAATAGTTTAGTTTTTTTTTTTTTTTCCTATTAAAGACATCTTTTTCATGGATGGAGAAATCTCAACAGTCTTTAGGATGGTCTTTTGACATTATGCAGAAATAAAAGATCATGATAAATCACCTATTATATCTTGCTAAAGAAACACAGACATTTTTAGAAAAGTTACTGATTTCTAGATAAACTAAATTCTAGATAGTGCATATATATTTTCACATATCTAAAAACAACAAAAATTTCTAACTACATTTTTTTTCAGATTGCCAAAAAATAAGCATTTTATTAGTTGATCCTGATCTTGAAGCTACATACATTAAAATCTGTGATAGTTTGGATTATAAACAACTGTTAAATATTAAAGGTATGTAACCTTAAAAATACATAATGCAGACAGTGCACAACAACAGATACATTCAAATGTATGACATTTTCTCAGTGTATTCCAGGTTTTCCACTATTATGAGGAGTTCTTTACAATATCCCTTCTATAGTCCTTAATCAAGTATTTTTCTCAGGGTGATAAACTTTAAAACCCTTAAGCGCAGGTGCAATTTGTTGTTCATATGTTTATAAATGTAATAGCACCTTGCACAAACAAGGTGCAATAACATGCCTTGAGTTCAGTGATGGGAGTGGCTCTCTGCCTCATCTCTGAATGCATGCGTGCTAACTCTAAACTTGTCATTCCCAAACTTCTGCATGAGGGAATATTGTAAGGTGCATGTGTAAAATGTCTTTGCGGGTCCCGCGTAGGCTGGTGGTATTATTTAGAAGGTCTGAGTGTGACATAAGAATCTGAATTTGTTAACAGGCATCACAATAACACTGGCACAGGGGTTTCCTGGATAATATTTTGAAAATTACTGCTTTTTAACAGCTACAATATGTTGTCATCCACAATTCCATCACTGTATTCAATGAGGAGCTAATTGTTAGAACAATGTCCTCTTGCACTACCTATCATTCTCATGATTCTCCACAAGCCCAGGTTTTTGCGTGGAGTGAGGGAGACAGTCTTTGAGCGGAGATTGACAACTGGTAATAGTGGAAGGTCAGTGCTAATTACTGTGCCGAATTTGCATGAAATACTTTGAAAGATGGAAGCTAAAGTGTCTATGGCACTTTCTGCCAACAAATTACCTGGCTGACAGGAGGGTGTCACTGCTCATCAATGTTGATGGTGTGTAAGCTGGTACTTTTGCAATTAAGAAGTGAAATATTGCCTCAGAGAGTTACCTTCCTGGGAATAATTACTATAGGTGTCAACAAGGCCAGAAAAACAAAGGGGTCTATTTGCTGTTCTATGAGTAAAGGTTGTGCATGATGAAAGGGCCAGTTCTGACAATCATCAAAATTCCTATTCCACCTCTCAGTTCACTCATTTGTCACTGATTATAAGAGCATGAGAAAGGGCTCAGAACGAAGACAGTAATTAGGTGGATAAGAACAAAATCCCTGTTACTTATTCCATAGATTCCTGAGACATTTCTAATATGAGGTTGCTGTTCTGAAATATGATGTTTCTGGGTAGATTTCTCGAGCCAATAGAGGGAGTAAGAACAAGAGGAATCATTAGAAAATAACTGGACAAAGATTTATCAAGAAAAGAAAGGAATTAGAGTCCACATTTTCTGGGGCCCGAATCTTTGGAGTATCTAGGGCTTTGGTTCATGTCTCCATAGAGGTTTGCCAACTTCCTTCCCAAACCTGAAGCTGCTCTAAGCCTATGTCTTTCCTCCTTGCTCCACTTGCTTCTGTTTCTCATGCTGGTTACATGCTATCCACACACAAAACAAACCCTGCTTTCCATGAGCTTTTCTTGTAGCCACTGCCATCATATAGCAGTTTGGAGCCCCCTCTTGGAAATGGAGCGTGCTTGAACATTTGTTAGGAGGCAGATGAAGGCCAGGGCTCGTGAGTAGCTTGGAGTTCACCACCATCATCAACACTGTTCACTTCAGAGCTGTAGTTCTGTTCTGTATTAACCCTCTCAGACCCCTGTGGCCTCTGGGAGACCTGACCCCTACTTTGAGACACATTGAACTGGAAATAATAACTCCCATATGGGAGAAGAATACTTCAGCCCCATGAGCTTATCAAGCTTTGTTTTTTCTGACTGCTAAGAAAAGGAGAATGTATTGGAAGCAATTCTCTCAGCTTATAGCTATTTTGATAGGGGTTCTATATTTAATAAAGGTTAAATCCATTGAAATTGTGAGTCAAAAGCACTTTTCATGGCCAACAATCTTACCTACTTTAGAAGCTGGTCTCTTCTCACTCTCCCCATGTCTACTCAAACAGAAAATGGGCGACAGTGGCTTTGTTTAATAGCCAAATAGCCTGGCCCTTAAAGAAAATGAATAAGTATTTTCAATATGAACTTGTGCATCACTCTTATATATCTCTCTTCTCCACATAAAAGAAAGCTCTTTCCGTAATTGCAAGACTTAATTAGCCAGTGTTCACACAGACTTTCTTTGTTCACCTATCAACAGGCTGCTTTCATTGATGGTTCTCTGACTCTCTGAAGACTATTCTTTTCCTAAGTTTTACACAGACGTCTGTTTTCAGCGTTGGAGTCCTCTGATACAAGTGCTCTGCATTCCATTCCCTGGTGCCTCTCTCTCTGTTAGAGATAACTTCTTCCATGGCTGACAGTGATCTGATCACCTTCCCAGACTGCTAATTCCTAGTCTTCAGTGGGACAGAAACAGATTTTTGCAAAAGCAGTGATGCCATGGCAATTATGAGCCACTAAAGATCTGGTTTTCTTCCAGTTTCATTTTCTTATTTTCAAATCAGAGCTATAGCAACAGCAGGGAATGGGGGAACCGTGAACGCCTGAAAATACAAGAAAGGTGTTGGTAACAACACTGTACACATTTAAGCTATAGTCTTTTATGAATTAAAGAAAGAAAAGCACATTTTATATTGTTCTACAGACTTTTTAAAAAGCTTAGATTCCTTATGAGCAAATTTATGGCAATCACATCCTGAGCATTACCTGATCTTACTCTTTGAAATTACCTCCCTTTTCTCTCCTGTGTATGTAAATCCTACTGTAACATTTCATGGCCCTTTTATGTTGACATTTAAAAGGCTACTGTCCCAGAGATTGCTGTTCTCTTTCTAGGTAATAAACTTAACATTTACATACCTTTTGGAGTCTGATATCTACAGAATTAAATTTATAGTATTTCTGCCACTACTATAAAACAAAATTCTTGGAATGTCAGTTGTTAGTGAAGAGGAAGTTTTCACTGCCCGGAAAGTAGTAATCCCTCAAGAAAAGGTACTTATTATCATGATTATTCCCATCCAGTTGTAAGTGATGCTTATAATTTACATCCTTAATGATGAATATCTTACTTTTATTATTATTTTGTATTGGTTTCAGGTGCACAGCATAGTGGTTAGACAATCAGTATTTCCAGTACCCAAATGTCACCATACATAGTTGTCACAATATGATGGACTATATTTCCTATGCTGTACTTTACATCCCATGACTTTTTTGCAAAAAACAATTTATATTTCTTAATATCTTCCCCCTTTTCTCCTAGTCCCCTCATTTTATTTACAGTGTTTTTATAAACAAAAGTTCTTAGTTATTTTGTAGCCAAACACACCACATTTTTCCTTTATTATTGAACATTTTGTCTCATTATTTAATTCCTGCAACAATAAAATATGTTGTTATATAAAAAAGATAAATATCTATGGTATTCACAAGCATAGATCTCCATATAAAGTAAAATTGATAGGAAAAATCATTAATTACTTTATAAAGCTTTCTGTCAAGTCTATTAAACATAAATATTAGTTTACATCACAACATTTAATTTGAAAGATAATGCAAAGTTCAAAGAATGATGGTTTAAAATCATAAACATTTTATTACAATAAACTTAAATACAGTAATCTTGAGTTGTCATCAAATATTACCACCATAAATCAGGATATTTTCACCTGTTTTGGAAAAGAACAATGTACTAACTCTTTCCAAGTTTGCTAATGGAATACCAGTTCCAACACTTTCATGGGTATTAGGTTGCAAAAGGGTTTCATTTGGAGTCAATTACAATTAACCAGGGTTGTGTGATTGTGTTTGAACTTGTGTTTTTCTGTTATAATTCTCAGATTTTCATATGCTGATGTACAATTATTTCCAAGATGGGAAAACAAAATAAACTCTTCTCAATTAACGGGATAGAGAAACCCCTCTCTCAGGGAGCACCTCATGAGATTAGAGTTGTACAGTGCAAACTACGTTCTAATTCACCATTGGTTTTTCTTACTTTCGAGGCTGCCTGGAACTTCTAGCCATTCAGCAGCAGTTTTATCAAATATGAAAAACAAAGTTTGGTTATAACTCTTCTGATGAAAGGATTATTCTCACAGTTCTCAATAGATATTTGTTTAATTTCACCATAGTACTTTCACTATAGTGAAATTCTTTATGGACTGCATACTCCTGCATTTTTTTCTCTGCCATAACTACAAGAACATAGTCTACATTTCTTGTTTATCGTAAATTTGCCAGTATGAACCCTTTTTTGTTTAAGTATCTTTTTTTCCAGTTGAGGAAAGTCATTTCCTTCATTTGCAGACAGATTTTGTTTACTGATTAACTTATTTCTACGTATAGTTGGCCCCATTTTATAGCCATTCATCTATACTTTATTTCTTCTTTTACAGCTTGGCCTATGATATCAACTGTACTCTATAAAGTTACTTAGTTTATTGCAGAATAGCCTCATTAACCAATAATTAAATAAAACATGTGTGATTAAACATTTTTTTGTCATCATAAAAATGATAGTTTTGGGAAGAAATAAATCACCCCAACTAATAGTAAACAAATTGGTAACAGTGTTATGTATTTGCGTCCAGACATTTTCCTATCAAGGTTATCCAGATTTTACACAGACCCATCAGTGATGATTTGTTCTACATACCAACGTTCTTAAACTCTCAACTTTGATAATATGCTCTCCAGTATTTTTGATAATAAACATTTTTCAATACCAGCTATGGTTGGGGGGAGCACGTCATTGTTGTGCAGAGAGACAGGTCACAGTAGTATTCCTGACCTTAAAAGGTCCTCGGTATAATTCAATAATTAAGGCATAAATCCTCGAGAATATCATATATTGTAAAGGAAGCTTACGAGGAATGTAAAAGGATTAATAACAAGGTGAGAATACTGAGCACTGGGGTGGTCAGAGAAAGGTCGTGCTATGCTAAATCATGCAATATGCAGACTTGAAACATCTCTGAAAATGTACAGTGAAAGAAAAAGAAATCATGACTTTTAGGCATTTTAAGAGGAGAGAACTGAAGTCTACTGTCCTAGTTTGTTTGCTTATGCAGCCAATTGTCTTCTAATATAATGGTTAATAAAATTATACGAACATTTAATCATATTAATTAGGTTTAAAAGCTATTTTTAGTATGTACTCTTCCATCATGGAGATGCAGTTCTATAATTAAGTTAAAAGTCTATTTTCCTTTGTATCTTGGAATTGTTTGCAAACATTTTTTTTTAAATCTTGAGTTTTATCACTCTATTGTTAATATAAACATGTTGCAATAGAACTTTCATAGTGTGCTGTTATAGACTGAGTTGATTTAAACTGGTGAAAATACATTCATACTATATTAAATATCACTTTAAATAAGATAAACAAATGTACATTTTCACTTCACTAAGTAATTTAGAGACATTATTAGATTTTAATGCTATTTTGAATGCTAAAATATTCAGGCAAAACAGAAAATCATTTGTCTAAAATGTATTGGAGTTAATAATGAAAAAAAAAAAACCTAATCCTAAGAGCAGAAATATTGCAAGGGATATTTTAATCATGCTAGTGCTTCATCTGTTTCTTAATTTTATTTCATGAAATTTAGAAAGGTTATGATTTAAATCTTCCTATGTTGAATGACAAATAGTTAAATTTGAAAAATAGTTTGTTTTTTACTATGGGTTTTATGTACTTGATTTGCCCCTTCTCCCCTATTTTTTTCATGTTTTGTAACACTGGCACCACATTCATTAATAACTGCAAAGAGATTCTAATGTATCCTGTTTCTTTAAACTCAAGTTACCTTTAGTTCTGGTAACTTGGTGAGGAGGGTCAGGATCTTTATGCTCTCAATTTTACGTCTATCAAAATCTGTTCTCAGACTAAATCTGAAAATTTTGAGGAAACTTGGAGTTTTCTTCCTTCCAAAGGGTTGTATTTAACCTAGAGTAGTAATTTTTAAGTATGTTACAAAGGATAAAGGTTCATTTTTGACTGCAGGACCTTCCCAACACCCATAAAACCACTTCATGCAGACACTTACTTACCTTACATAGACTGTTCAGCAAGAGATTAGAAATGAATTTAGCTTTTTTATTGAATAAAATGCAAACATTATACCATACAGCTCCTGATTAAACACTAATATAGAACTAAGGCAAAATGTATAGGAACAGAAATTTCTCCTACCACATCAGTATAAATATACTTTCACTTATTAAAATAACAAGCAAATATTAATTATAGGTACATGTGAGAAAAAAATGTTTTATTAAAAGATTTTATAGTGCAATTTTAAGATGTAATTCTAAGTAATAACTAGTATCAATGAAGACATGATTTCTTACTTATAGAAAACATTCCAACAGTTTCCTAATTTTTTAATATTAATAATTTTCTTGGAAAACTCAAAAAGTTCACAGAAACAAAGACACAACTCTGCTACATATTTAGGCAAGGGAGAGAAGAAAAGACTAAAATGATGCAGAATTTATAAACTTAGTAGTGAAATGTCCAATAAAATAGACTGTGACTACCTATAACTGCATAATAATAATCTATATACTTGTTAAAAACTTACTAAATATTTTTCTTCTCATTTCTTGCAAGTCTCCATTTGCGTAAAATGGTAAAAATTTTATCCTTTTCATTTTCGTATGACTATAGAGTGACTCAGGGCATGCAGAAAGGATGTGAGAGAAGTAGTATCCAGTTGAATGACATCTAGCCTTAATCACACACATTTAGCATACTTTTTCAACTTGAAAAACAATTTTAAAGTGGTCTAATCTGCAACCTTGCATGCTATCTCTACTGCGCTGCACACAATTGGCCATTGATTCTCACAACAGTCTTTCTATGAAACTTGTGTGGTCCTTCTTAGGAAGCCAAACAGTGAGATAACGACAATAGCACTTATTATAAAGATCACATTTTTGATCACTATATTTGCTGCCTCCAATTTGTGGTTTAAGTTTCCCTTTATTAAGAAAAACGGGCAGATGTAAAATCACATAGTAGACAGTGCAGACGCAGCTGCCCTGTCTTCCAATTTTCCACAGAACCACTGGCCACCACACACATTGCTGTCAAATTATTCTGTTTCTTGTCTGCTGCTCACTGGACAGAAGAACAGGAGGCTGGCCATGCACTAATTAAAAGGGCAGACGTTTTCTTTTAAGTCCATTATGAGAAACATAGGTGCCAAATATTAGCTTATGTAAAAGTTATTTAAGGAGAAAGGGCAGGGATGGAAGCATTACAAAATAGAATTTTAATGTCTTTGGATTAGAATATTATGGGAAATTTGTTCTCAGGATGGTACCAATGTTAAAGTAAAATACTTCCTTAAGCCAGAAACGGGCTGAACTGTAGGCCCACTTAGAACTGATGGGTTTGGAAAAAATTCCAAATATACAAAATCCCTTGGGTGGATGTGACTAAATAGCTCTGTTTATCTGAAATAATTACAGGCTAATAAAGATGCTAAATTTATCAGAAAGACATTAATCTAGTTTGACAGAAATAATAAATGGTGTAAACCTGTAGTACATTCAAACTTTTCATAGCAGATTGATATTTTAATATTATTAGTTATGGATGAAGTGTACAATAAATAGTTTTTCCCTACTGAATAAATTTGCTTATGCTAAATATTGCTTAACATAATGTTAAGACAGTATGCAAAAAGAATGTTTTAAAATATTTATGGTTATAGAATGGTATGAAAGTCAAAATGTGCCCTAGCTGTTTGGCTCAGTTGGTTGTCATCCATGTATTGAGAAGTCGCAAGTTCGATTCTGGCAGGGCACATGCCCCAGTTGTGGGCTCAATCCCTAGTAGGGGTGTGTGTAAGAGGCAGTCCATCGATGTTTCTCTCTCATCAATGTTTCTCTTCCTCTCCCTCCCTCTCCCTTCCTCTGTCTCTAAAATAAACAAAAACACATTTTAAAAAGAAGAAAGTCAAAATATATTAGAGTATACAAATGATTTAAAAAGCATATACATTTATTAATTTTGTGAATATATCACTTTATATATGTATATATGAATATATATGATACAACAAGAAGATTATTTGCAAAAATCTTAAAGTCAATCATTTCTTGATAATACTGGTAATTTTTAATTCATCTCTATTTTATATGATTTTCTACTGGGAATAATTTGCTTATCAATAATTGCAATATAAGTTTTTAATGCTTTTTGAAATTTTGGGTAATATTTTAAACACAGAAAACTAAACTGGTACTAAAATGTTTATAAATTAAATAATATCCACAGTGAGAAGAAAAGAGGCTTGTAAGTTCATATTTGAGCACTAATTTTAAAATGTTTATAATTAAATAACAGAATAAAACAAAAGTACCCCTCCCTGCTTTAGTGGGTTAGTAGTACTGAGAAGATTTAGAGTGGCAAGGAATTTCTAATGCTTAGAAGAACATTTAGTAGCTAATATGCTAATGTCAAAATGAACTTCAGCAAAAAATAAACTTAAATTTTAAAAGATTTTTTTTTTATAATGGGCCATTTAGTAACACATTGAATGACAACTAGAAATAATTTAACTGATATGTTTTACTAAAAATATAAATTAATATTTATACAATTTTTTCTTGTATTAATCTTAGCTAAAAACTGAGGACGTGGAATACTTTAATAAAGTACATATGTGCATTCTTTGTTATTCACCGTAGTGTTCAGAATGTACTCTGAATAAATGAGGAACTGAATTACATGTGCTTTAAACTATCTGATTAAAAATGAATTTGTGATAGTTCAAATAAACTATGAAAGTAGCAAGGATATTTTTGATAGTATATCAAATGAGATGAAAGAAAATATGGTAATAATTAATAGTGGAGTGATTGAGATCACAACCTATTGGTTATCTATCATACCTGAAAGAGTAAATCCATGGTACATTAGGAGAAAAGTTAGCATAATGATTTTTTGAAATATCTGTCATTGAAAGATAATTTCACAAACACACATGCACAAAATAAGATAAAGTACAATATGAATTCATGCAGATGTTGATGTATTTGAAAACCACATTAAACGTATACTTCAAAAAGTTATGGGACATAGCATTCCATGCATGATTTTGTTTTCTTAATTTTCAATATGTAAACAATTTGATCTATTTAGAGTTGAATTTTGTATATGGTGACAAATAGCAGTCTAGTTTTATTCTTTTGCATGTAGTTTTACACCACAGAAAATTCTAACAAAATTAATGACATTTCTGTTAAGTATAAACTTCCAGGATTTGATGAATAAAATTTAATAAGAGTAATAAAAAGATTGCCAAGAAAAACCCAGAGAAGATCTACTGAGTATATGTTATGCCTAGGTGGTTTTACTAGTAACTTATCCCAAACTTCCAAATAACAGA
Source organism: Molossus molossus (assembly GCF_014108415.1). Taxonomy (NCBI): domain Eukaryota; kingdom Metazoa; phylum Chordata; class Mammalia; order Chiroptera; family Molossidae; genus Molossus; species Molossus molossus. The sequence goes on along the minus strand of NW_023425388.1, from coordinate 91,788,939 downwards.
AAAGATAAGTGGATGAACAAAATAGAAACAGAAACATGAATACATAGAACAGACTGACAGCTGTCAGAGAGGAGGTGGAAGAGGGGGCTTGGCTGAAAGAAGGTGAAGGGATTTGCCAAAGAATATATAAGCATAACCCATAAAAACAGACAACAGTATTGTGATGGCCAGAGGACGGCGGGCTGGGTGGAAGTGGGCAAAGGTGTGTGTGTGTGGGGGGGGGGGGGGGGATGGAGACATCTGTAATAGTCTCAACAATAAAAATAAAGAAAATAGAGAATATTTTTTTTAAAGAAGAAGAAAAGATTTGCCTTTCTGGGATGAACTCCACTTGGTTATAATCTAGTATTCTTTTGACATATTGCTGGATTTCATTTGCTGATATTTAGTTGAGGAGTTTTACATCAATATACATGAGGGTTGTGTTCTATAGTTGTTTTGTTTTACAGTGTGTTTGCATGATTTTATTCCTACTAGCATCAAATAATTTGTGAAGTATTTTTCTCTTCCATTTTCCCTGAGAATTTCTGCAGAATTTGTATTAATTATATTTTAAATATTTGATAAAATCTACTGTTAAAAGACATTTGAACCTCAAGTTTTCTCTGGGGAAATGTTTTTTTAAGACTTCTTTGTAAAGAGAAGTTTTAGGTTGATAATAAAATTAATAGGAAGGTAAAAATCTCCAATGTATCCCAGTCCACACATTCCTCTTAATCAACATCCTCCTCCCTAGTGGTATAATTGCTATAATTAACTAACCTGCATTGACACATCTTAACCATTCAAAGTCTATAGTTTGCATTGGAGTTCACTCTTGTTGTATTTCTATGGGTTTGGACAAATGTATAATGATATGTATCTTCCATTAGAGTATTATACAGAGTAGTTTCGTTGCCCTAAAAATCTTCCATGCTCCGTCTATACATCTTTTTCCTCCTCATTAGTTCCTGGCAACCAATGATAGTTTTATTCTCTCCATAGTTTTGCCTTTTCCAGAGTGCAATATAGTTGTAATCATACACTGTGTGGCCTTTTCAGATAGGCTTCTGTTATTTAGTAATAGGTATTTAAAGTTCCTCCATGTCTGTTCAGGGCTTGATAACTCTTTTTTTTTTTTTAGCCCGGAATAACATTTCATTGTTTGGATGTACTATAATGTATTAATCCATTCATCTACTGAAAGACCTTGGTTACTTCCAAGACATGACAATTATGAATAAAGCTGTTATAAAAATCCACGTGAAGGTTTTCATATGGATTCTATTGATCTATCCTCTAGCTCAGAGATTATTTTTATTCTCAGCCATGCCCAGTCTACTACTGAGCCTATCAAAGCAATTCTTTATTTCTGTTACAGTGTTTTTCATCTCTAGCATTTCCTTTTGGTTCTTTCTCAGGATTGCTATCTCTGCTCACATTGTCCATCTGTTCTTGCATGTTGTTTACTTTATCCATTAGAGCCCTTAGCATATCAACCATAGTGGTTTTAAATTCCTGACTTGATAATTCCAACATTTTTGCCAAGTTTGGTTCTGATGCTTTCTGTGTTTCTTCAAATTGTGTTTTTCTTTTTTGCCTTTTAGTGTGTCTTGTGATTTATTTGATACCTGTACATACCTGTACGTAAGGGACTGCTGTAAATAGGTCTTATTAATGTGTGGGTGGGGGAGAGGGAAGTATTCTGTTGTCTTTTAGTGAGCCTGAGACTCTGAACTGTAAACTTCACAGGTGTTTTCAGGATTTTTGTTTTTCTCCCCCTTCTGTGGTACAGATGGCTGGAGTGGCTAGAGTTGGGTACTTCCTCGCCCCGGTCAGTGAGGCTCTAACGCTGTCTCGGCAGGTTAGGCTGGTTCACGAGTTTCCTTGAAGGACAGAATGTTCTGGTGTATTTCAACATGGTTACTCTTTCCTCTCATCTGCCAGAGCACAAGGGGGTTTTTCTCTGATATTTACTGCAGGAACTTAGTCAAGCTCCTAGAGGTCAGTTTCACAATATTATGCGGACCCCCATTACTGAGTCCCCTTTTAGAGTTGTCTATATTGATCCTTCAGCAATTTGTTTATTATAGTTTGGTTTTTCCTAACCCAGAATTGGTTCCCAAGGCGGCTTCCACTTTGGAGTCTCTGGTCCCATAATCATGGATCCCTGTATTTGTCTGTCTTTTCAATCTGAGAGCAGCGGTTTGTCCTGTTGCCTCCCCTATTATGAATCCAAGAAGAGTTGCTGATTTTTCAGTCGCTTTAGGTTTCTACTACTTGTTAGGACAGAGTGGTGACTTCCCAAGTCCTTATATCGAACCAGAACACAGAAGTATGTGAGAATATTTTTAAAAACTTATCATCACTTGAGTACATGTAATTTTTAAATTAATTTTTAGAGAGAAAGGAAGGGAGGGAGGGAGAGAGAGAGAGAGAGAGAGAGAGAGAGAGAGAAACATTGATGTGAAAGAGAAACATCAATTGGTTGCTTCTCATATGCACCCTGATCAGGGATCAAACCCCCAACCTAGGTTTGTACCCTGACCAGAATCAAACCCACAGACTTTCGATGTACAGGATGATGCTTCAACAAACTGAACCACCTGGCCAAGGCATATGTGAGAATATTTTTAACTAAATATTAATTTATAAATAGTTACAGGGTAATAGGATCATCAGATTATTTTTTCATGAGTAAACCTTAGTCATTTGTCTTTCAAGTAATTTGTCAATTTCACTTAAGGTGTTGAGTTTAAAAGCATAAAATTGTTGATAATATTCTCTTATCATAGTTTTAATATTTCTAGCTTTTATAATGATGTCCATTCATTACTGTTGCTGGTAATTTGCTTCTTCCTTCTTTTTTTCTTGAATAGTTAAGCTAAAGATTTATTAATTTTATTGATCTTTTCAAAGAACCACCTTGTGGTTTCATTAACATTTTATTTTTTATTTTAAAACTGATTTATTTCTGCTCTTATGATAATTATTTTATTTCTACTTACTTTGGGATAATTAACTTTTCTTATATTTAATTTATTTATTTTATTAAAATTTTTTTCTTTATTGATTTGAGAGAGATAGAAACATCGATGAGAGAGAATATTGATTGGCCACCTCCTGCATGCCCCCCACTGGGGATTTGGCCCACACCTAGGCATGTGCACTGACCAGGAATTGAACCGGCAGCCCCTGGATGCATGGGTCAGTTCTCAACCAGTGAGCCACACTAGCCGAGCTCATTTTTATTTAAAAATTATTTTATTTTATTTTTTCAATTACAGTCATATTCAATATTAGTCTGTATTAGGTTGAGGTATACAGCATAGTGATTAGAGAATCATAAACTCTATAATGTGTTCCTCCTGATAGATTCGCTACCCATCTGACACTACTTAGTTGTTAGTGTATTCCCTCTGCTGTACTTTACACCCCCATGACTATTCTGTACCTACCAAGCTGTACTACTCAATTCCTCCACTTTTCTCACCCAGTGCCCCAAACCCCTTCATGCTCTGACAACCGTCCGTCTGTTCTCTGTATCTATGAGTCAGTTTCTGGTTTTTGTTCATGTATTTATGTTTTGCTATTTGTCTCTTAAAATGGGATTTTGGTTAATTGACTTCAGATAATTCTTTCTTTCTAATATTAGTGTTATTGCTGTACAGTTTTCTTAAGTAGTTCTTTAGTAGGACATCACAATTTTGATATACTGTTTTATTTCTATTAATACAAAATATTTTCAATTTTATTTTACTGTTTTGTTAACTGACATGATATATAGAAATGTGCTGTTTTATATACAAATATTTGAGTCCTTGTAGTCCATGAAATTACATTTTGATCTAAATTATTTTAATTAGTTGCAGTTTAGGGTTTTTACACCCAAAATCTGACTTACTATAATCAATGTTCTTTGATCAAAATACAAATTATCTTTAAGAGCATATATAACATTCACTAAGGTAAATGATGTTCTGGATCTCATCTTGTTGGCTGCTAATTTTAAGGTTAGATCAATCTTATTCAGCATTAAGCTGGGTTTGTATTTTGTTGTTTCTATGGTTACCTTCAGTTCTTAAAAAATGGCTTCAAAACCCTCTTATATTTGTATGCTTGGCCGGAAAATTTTCCTCAAAGCCTTCTTCACTCTCAAATTTAGGTCTTCCCTTTGTGCGTGTACCTCATAGAAGGTCTGCATATATTCTTGTCTCTCACCAGGCAACAACAAACTGATAGTGCTTGATGCCTGGCGCTTGATACTTGCTGATGGGAGCCAGAAGGGTTCTGCTGTCCTACTCCAGCCTCTGTGATGGGCAGGCTCTGTGTTCCTGTGCTAGGGGGTGGAAGTCATTCTCACTCAAGAGTTAAAGATAATTTCTCAATGACCATATTTGCTCTCCAAATTTTTAGAAGTGGTTGGCCTAAAATTTCATTAATCTGATATTTAAGGAAAAGTAATGATTTTATATGTTATAATGAATTTTCCTTTTGTCAGTTTTGGATTTACATTATTTCCAACTATCTACAACTTAAGCTAAAGCCAGAAGTCTCTCTCTTTCTTTTAAATGAAAAACAATACTTTTATATATTTTCCTCTGAGTGTACATTTGACCATATATCATCAATTTTTATGTAAAATATAGTAGCAATTATTTTAAGTTAACTAGTTAGTATAGCTTTTAAAATTTAATCTCAATTAATAGTATCAAACTTAGATATCAATTTCTTTGTATTTTTATTTGTGATAGCATGTATAAACTTTACTATTAATTTCAAATTTTATTACATTATAATCAAAGGATATAATACTCATATTTTATTTGACTAAGAATATTACCATTTTTTTTTAATGCTCCTTCAACAGTAAATGAGAATTTGGATACCTAAAGAAAGTGATTTTTAAATGGTACTGAAAAGTCAACTGAAATTTAATATAAAAATTATTGCTAAAGCCCTGGTTGATGTGAATCAGTTGGTTGGAGCATCATCCGGTACACCAAAAGGTAGCGGGTTTGATTCTCAGTTAGGGCACATACCCAGATTCTGGGTTTGATTTTGTCAGGGGGTGTGTGGGAGACAATTGATAGATGTTTCTCTCTCAATCTCTCTCCTTCTCTCTCTCTCTCTTCTCTAATATCAATGAAAAATAGTGTTAAAAGTAACTATCATTATTACATAGCAGCTTATTTAAAAGGTGAAGTCACAATGAGCAGTGAATTAGGGAAAAAAAGATTATTATTTTACTCTAGAATATACACTAGATATTAATGTAATGTATGATCACAGTGATTTTATTTAATTGCATATGCTGTTAACCATTGGCCACTGTTTTCTAAAAGTCTTAAGATGCTTATCCAGCTAAACCCATCTAAAATTGGTCATTTTGAAATTTTTATTTTATTACTGTGTCTTAAATTTATCTACATTAAAATTTCCATATTTAGTTTAATTTCTTATTTTGTCCTGTCGATACCTTCTTTGATAGTAATACTGTCATCCAAAACAATATGTATTCTTTCCAGATTCATGCCATCTTCGATTTTGATAATTATATTTTTATATCATTGATAAATGACATGTGTTACACGAAACAGTACTGAGAAGAAAGCCTTATGTTCTGCCACTGACAATGTCTTTTAAGTTGACACTCTTCTGTAAATAAATAAATACATTTGAACATGGCCATTTAACTTATTACAAATCTGCCTAACCATTGTCTTAACCCAAAGCAACATGATGCCATCTTTTCCAAACATATTATAAAAACAATCTGGTTTAATGTTATTTTGAAATTTAGTTAGCTATGTCTCATCTCTTGCAGAATTCATTTAATATTTTTCTGAAATTATGCTTACAACTTTTGTCTGTCTTTGAAGAAAACTACTGCAATAAATTCATTGCGAAAGTGGCTGAATTCACCGCTCTTTCTTCTATGCCTGCCGTTAGCATTGTAACTTTCACTCAAAAAGTAGACCCTGGTTTTCTCACCTCTGAGTCTTGGCAGACCCAGTGAATTGATTTGTCCAATAGAATATGTTAGAAGTATCAATATTACAAATCTATTCTGAGAGCTCAAAAAGACTTAAGAATTTTCACTGTTTCTTGGAATTTTGCCCCATCATGAGAATAAGGCCAGTATACCTATCTGAAAGATGAGAGACCAAATGGAGGAGAGCAGAGTTGCTCAGCAGAGGCTATCTAGATCAACTAGTTGAACAAAGAAAGGTGAGTGATCCCAAAGATTTACTGAATCGGGCCCAAGTTATCAGAAATACCCATAGACTCATGAAAAAACAAAATAAAACATGTTACCCAAAGTGATGTACAGAGTCAATGCAATCCCTATAAAAATTCCAATGGCATTTTTTCTAGCAGTGGGAAAAAAAAAAAAAAAAACAAACCCTCAAAATTCTTATATAACCACAAAAGACCACAAATAAAGCATTCTTGAGCAAAAAGAACAAAGCTGGAGGCATCAAAGTATCTTATTTCAAAATATACTATAAAGCTATAGTATTCAAACTTACCATAGAAAACAGACGTATAGAGCAATGTCACAGAATGCACAGCCCAGAAACAAATCCATGCACTACAGTCAATTGATCTTTGACAAAGTGCAAAGAAAATACAATGGGAGAGAAGACAATCTCTTCTATATATAAATGGTATATACATAAGCAAATGAATTAAATTGAACATTTCTTTCACACCATATATGAAATAAACTCAAAATGGAATAAATAATTAAGCATATGATGTCAAACTAAAACTATTAAATGAAAACAAAGGGGGGAAAGTTTTTGACATTGATCTGGGCTACAGATTTTTTTTATATAATCTCAAAGGACAGGCAACAAAGGAAAAAGAGGTAAGTGCAATTTCATAAAACTAAAAACCTTCTGCACAGAAAAAAAGACAATTAAACAAGTGAAGAGAAAACCGGAAGAATTAGAGAAAATATTTGCAAACTGTACATCAGATAAGGGGTTAATACCCAATCAAAATAAAGAACTCAAACAACTCAGTAACAAGAAAGAAAAATAACCATTTAAAAAAGGTCAGAGGACTAAATATATATTTTTCCAAAGAAGACACACAAATGCCCAACAGGTGAAACCAAATCTGAATTCTGTTGCCTGCCTCAATGAAAACCAAACTCTGAGACAAGTGCTGGTAAAAGGAAAGTGGTCTATTCAAGTGCCAATGTTTCAAGAAGACCGGTACATTTGCCAGTCCTCAAAAACTCCTCTTCCCCACAGTGCAGGCTCGGGTTTTTATCAAGGAGGAGAGTGCCAACAGAACAAAGAGACCAGAGGGAGGGTATTGAGCAATCTATCTCTCCTAGGAGTAAAGAGAAAGGGAAGCTGAGGAATTGTCACTTACCAAGGTTTCCTCAACCCATTTCAGCATTACCTCTCTGAATTTGTAGTTTTACTGTGGACAGCTATGGGTTTTCGTGGCTGACACAAGGCATTCCCTTCTTCTCCAAAACAGCCTTCTTTTAAGTTGTAAAAAAGAGGTTAGATAAGAAAAAACAACATTGGGTTTTATTTACACACTCTGAAAATACAAGAAGTTCATCTGTAACATTGAAACAAAAGGAATATATAGTTTTTTGCTTAATTGGATTGTTAATTTGAGGTTACACAGGTACATGAAAAGGTACTCAACATCACTAAACATCAGGGGAATGAAAATCAAAACCACAATAAGATATCACCTCAGACCTGTTAGAATGACTGTAATCAAAAGATAAAATATAATTGTTAGAAAGGATGCAGAAAAAGAAAACCTTTGTACACTGTTGGTGAGAATGTATATTGGTGTAAGTTCCTCAAAAAATTAAAAACAAACAAACAAACAAACAAAAAACATGATTCAGTAATTTTCTTCTCTTATATACATCTACGAAAATTAAATCAGCATCTCAAAAGATATTAGTCACAGTAGACAAGGTGCAGAATCAACCTAAGTGTCCATCAATAGATGAATGGATAATAAAAATGTGATGCATATTTAATTAAGTTCTTTCAACCTCAAAAAAAATAAGTATATCTTGTCATTTGTAACAGCATGGATGAACCTGGAAGAAATTATGTCAAGTGAAATAAGCCAGACATAGAAAGACAAACACTGCATGATCTCACTTATATAGAGACTCAAAAAAGTCAAACTCAACTTCTAGTCAAAATGGCAGAGTAGGTGAATGCTGTACTTGCCTCCTCTGTTACCATCATAACTAGCTAGCTAATATTAATAACAAGAAAGGAGCAAATGGAAGGCCAGATGTCATAAGCACCATCATCTGGTCAGCTTCACCATGAAGTTGCAACTTTACACTCTCCAGGGAAACATTGTCCATTTTCTGCAAATCACTGTGGGAAGGGGGGCCTAACAAAGGTGAAGATGGATGCATGCACAGTGAAGTCAAGGTGATGTAGGGAGGGTACTTCCTGTCTGTTTAACCCAAGAACAAAGATAATTGGCTAGAGAGGTGGATCCAATCCAAGCCTGTGAAAATTTGGGAATACAGAATCCCCAGACAAAGAATTATCTTTCTTGTTTCTTTTGATTCACTCCAACTTCCTCGCAACACATTATATATACACCGTATACCTCCATAGCCATGTGGCCCTGGAAGCCACATGGTCCATGGTCCACAGCCATGTGGGCCCCACACACAATGGCCTGTAGCAGGGAACACAGGTTAACCTAACCAGAATCTGATCTGAACTGTGCTTCAATATGGGATGGAGGGTCTGGTCAGTGGCTTTGATCTTAGCCCTGCTGAAGAAAAATAATGAGACTTTTTCAAGGTAGGATGGAGAGAGATGGGACCTTAGAAACTCTGGGGTTTAATTCCACAGAAATAAAGCTTTCCATGATCCCTCATCCTCCCATGGAGGTCTCAGGAAATTCTTGTTTTCATGGTACCTCAAAAAGCCCACTTCCATCAGAACAGCTGGAAACACAGAGGACACCCCACCAATAACACTCCCATGACCATATAAATATTACAGCTAAACTACAGAATAACCATTATTGAGAACTGCTTGAAGTCTTAGTGAAAAGAAATCCTATAATAGGATATACAGAGAAAGCCACTTCAAGACTGATAAGAAAGTTAGAAACACAAAATACAGGCTGCTTCAACACCCTAGTGCAATGGTTAAAAACTGGCTGCAGAGGTCCATCATGAGGAGGAAAGACTCCCAGCCACATCAGGCTCCCATGCCAATTATTCCACTTACAGGAAAAGAAGTACCCATAACTTCTAACTGTGAAAATAAGCAAAGGTTGTGGCTGAGTGAAACAGGGCTTCAGAAGTCCCAGGCACTCCTTTTTAAGAGTCCATACATGGACTTATTGTTGATGGACTCACTCACTTTGAGCTCCAGCACTAGAGTAACAGCTTGAAAAGTGCCAGGGTAATACGGGGAGGAATTGAATTGTTTGATTTCAGAGCAAGGGCTGGAGGGGCAGCATTCTCCCAGATAGAAGTGCTGACAGAAGCCAGTGTTCTTTTGCTGATGCCAAGCTCCTTCAGACAAGCATCATCTAAACCTCCATTAATCTGGCTATCACTGTTTGCCCTGCCCTGGTGATTTCATGAGCCCTACCCCACCCAACTTGCAGGCCTACTCAAGCTCCTTCTAGGGGGTTTTCTGTACAAATGACCTGTCTTGGCTCATGCTGCAGACTTTCTTAACATTTCTCAAAAGTTTACAAACTCCAAGCAAGTAGCATTTTGCCCCATAACTCTTGCTAAGCAGCCCCAAGCCCAGTATTAGTGGCAGCCAGTTTCAGTTCACAGTTTAGCCTCTCCCAGGTACCTCCAGGCTAAGCACAAATGGCACCATCTGCAGACCACTTTGTAGCACATACCAAGTGTCCCCCAAGAAGGGCACAGGCAGCAGCTAACCTGAGCCTTCACCTCCAAAAGTTCCCAGAACCAACACATCCAGTGGCCAGCTTTAAACCATACTACAGGACAACATAGACAACATAACCACATCCACAAAGGACAAACTCAAAGGGCAGACTCGGCAGGCATCAGAGACCTCTTAAGCTAATCTTGCTGTACAGGGTCAGCCCCTGCACAACAGCTCCTTCACTGTAGTCATGGCCAGTCTTCATAACCAATCTGCCTAAGGGCCATTCCTTCCCATTGATGTGCCAATAACAATGAAGTCTCAACTACAATAAAAGGGCACACACAACTCACACAGGGAACACATATAGAGCACCAAGACCATGTGAGCCCCACTGGACAGCTGCTATACAAGGCTATTCTACAAAGACCAAGACTCACAGCATCTCTACCTAATACATAGAAACAAACACAAGGTGGCAGCCAAAATGAGGAGACAAGAAAACATGTCCCAAATGAAAAAACGTAACAGATCTCAGAAAAAGAACTTAACAAAATGAGACAAGCAATTTAACAGATGCAGAATTCAAAACACTGGTTATAAGGATAGTCAATGAACTCAGTGAAAATGTCAAGGAATAGATAGAAAACATAAAAATTAAGATAGAAAACATAAAAAAAGAATCAGTCAGAAATAAGGAATACACTAAAGACAATCAATGATAGATTAGATGAAACAGAGGATCGAATCAGTGATTTGAAAGATAAGATAGCAGAATACACCCAATCAGAACAGGGGGAAAAATGTATTCAAAGAAATGAGGATAGTTTAAGATGCCTAGGAAATAACATCAAACACAGCAATTATTGAATTATAAGAGTATCAGAAGGAGAAGAAACAGAGTAAGGAACTGAAAACCTATTTGAAAGAATAATGATGGAAAACTTTTTAACCTGGCAAATGAAATAAACATACAAGTCCAGTAAGTGCAGAGAATCCCAAACAAAATAAAATCAAAGAGGTCCACATTAAGACACATCATAATTAAAATGCCAAAGGTTAAATATAAAGAGAAAATCTTAAAAACAGCAAGAGAAAAGCATCTAGTTACCTACAAGGGAGTTCCCATAAGACAGTCAGCTGATTTCTCAACAGAAATTTTGCAAGCCAAAAGGTATTGGCACAAAATAGTCAAAGTGATGAAAAGCAAGGACTACAACCAAGATTACTCTAAGGAGCAAGGCTATCATTTAGAGTAGGAGAACAGATATAGACCTTCCCAGACAAGAAAAAGCCAAAGGAGTTCATGACCACCAAGCCAGTATTATAAAAAATGTTAAAGGAACTTCTTTAGAAGAAGAGTAAAAAAAGATTTAAAAAATGACTAATAAAATGTAATAACTACATATCTGTCAATAATCACTTTGTCAATAAATGTAAATGGATTAAATGCTCCAATCAAGGGACATCAGGTGGCTGAATGAATAAGAAAACAAGACCTGTACATACTCTGCACCAGATTCATTTCAGATTGAAAGACATACAGACAAAGTAAAAAGATGGAAAAAAAATTTCATGAAAATGGAAATTGAAAATAAAAAAGCTGGGGTAGTAATACTTATGCCAGACAAAATAGATTTTAAAACAAAGAAAACAAAGAAGGACCCAACAATTCCACCTTTAAGTATTTATCTGAAAAAACCCAAAACACTAATTTGAAAAGACATATGCATCCATATGTTCATTCCAACATTATTTAAAATAGCCACTCTATGGAAGTAACCTAAGTGTTCATCAATGGATGAATAGATAAAGAAGAGGTGATACCCAGTGGAATGTGACTTGGTCATTAAAAAAAATTTTTTTTTGCCATGTACAACAATATGGAAGGACCTAGAGGATATTGTGCTGAGTGAAATAAGTCAGACAGAGAAAGACAAATGTCATCTGATTTCACTTATATGTGGAATCTAACAACAAAAATACAAAAATGAACAAACAAAACAGAAGCAAGCTTATAGACACAGAAAAAATTTTGATGTTTGGCAAATAGAGAGGGGTTGGAGGACTATGTGAAAAAAGGGAAGGGATTAAGAAGTACAAACTGATAGTTACAAAATAGTCATGGGGATGTAAAGTATGGCCTTGGGAATATAGTCAATAATATTATAATAACTATGTATGATGCCAGATGGGTACTGTAAGTACTGCGGTGATCACTTTGTAAGTTATATAAATGTCTATCACTATGTTGGATATCAGATATAATATTGTATGTCAATTCTAATTAAATTTTTTTAAATTAGTTTTAAAAATAAAAAGTCAAACTTATATTAGCAAAGAGGTGGCTATAGTTAATATTATTATATTGTACACTTGAAATTTGGTAAAATAGTATATCTTAAATATTCTCACCATACTCACACAAAAGGTAACTATGTGAGGTGATGGATATGTAAATTAGCTTGTTTTAGTAATCATTTCTCAATCTAGTTGTATGTCAAAACATTACATTGTACCATTACACTGTAAATATATATAATTTGTACTTGTTAATTATATTTTAATAAAGCCGGAAAATACAATAATAAATGTTTGCTGCACTAAGCCATTAAATTGCTTTTAATTACCAATAGACAACATATATTATTCATTTCAATTTTTATGAAAATTGAAACAATTTTCTGTCAATATTTATCAGTCTGTCTTCCATTTTCTAGGAGTCTTCAGAAATTATAAATGTATGTTTAATCTCATTAACACATTTATTACCCTAAGTTTGGGGTGATGTAACTTTTACCTAGTTTTGTAGTTCTGTTTCACAGGCAGTAATATTGTATCAAGAAAGGTCATGTGGGTGCTTTAATTGCTTATAAAGGACTGCTGTGGACACAGGATAAGTAACAACATCTGCAGTATATTTGTTATTCTTGCTTTAGAATGTCTAATGTATTTTGTGCACCATGTATTTCCACAATTATAACACTTCCAAGTTATATTTCAAAGGTAAGAACACTGACTACGTTGTCTCTTGGAGATTACTATTAAAACAAATTTACATTACTGAGCAAGTGATTACTTGCATTCTCTGTCATTTGTTCATTATTATGTATTAACTTTTTAGGTTGTCCAGATTTTATCTTAAAGAGAATATAAACCTTGGCCCTAAGATGATTGAGCAGATAGAAAAAAGTCAGTGAGGGTACAGAACAAGGTTTCATTAGGAACACAACTTCAGGAGTCATCCATTCTTCTGCACTCAAGAAACTGGAGAAAGATGATTGCCTATCCCACCTGGATAATTCTGTATTGATGACAGTGAGCCACACTGATAAAGAAATTTTTTTTATTCTTTGTTTATTTGTAGCTTATATCATTAGTGCATAGAGCTAGATTTTGTCCTTGGTTATTTTCTTTTGTCGGGGCATTCCACTAAGACAGATAGGGTAACAATAGAAGTTCAGGTACTTTCCAATAGAATGGCTAAAACTGAGAACATATTAGATGACTGAATTTTTGTTTGTGTGTTTGGGCATGGACCTATCACTTCTATTTATGCTTTGTATAATAATTAACCTGTTTAACTTAATGAACTATTAGGATGTTTTCTCTAAATATTTTAGTACTATTTACACAATTAATGAATAAAAAATCCCAAAGAAATAAATCAAACTTCTCAAACACTTAAAATCGACTAGAAATAGTAAAATTCCCTTAAATATGTAAAATAAACCATTCACAGTTATCAAATGATTCAAAACTCCTTGTTATCTCCACATAACATATAAAATTGTACCCAGAAACCCTTCAGGTTGAACCCAGTAATTTGTTACACATGCCCTCCCGGTGATTCTGATAATGCTCATATCTGAAAATCACGGTTTAGATTCCTTCACCAGTAGCACATCTGTTTTCTCCTCCTTTTATCCTCACCCAGCTCTACCACATATTTTCGGTTTATAGAAAAATTGAGGAGAAAATCCCTCAAGGCTCCATGATTAGTCTTTCAAAGTTGTCAAAATATTTGGTAAGTAGCATTTTGGTCTGGAACAATGCATACTAAATGTCATCTATGTTATCATGAGAAGTAGAGATTTCTTTCTTTTTTATATGAAATAGCATTTCATGTATATGCTTTCTTTCCATTCTTTTTCTGTACATGTGATTTCTCTCTCCCCTGCCCTTTCTCTCTTTTTAAAATCTAATTATTTTAATTTAATTAATTAATTTTTGTTACAGATGTTTCTCCTTTTTCCCCCATTGGCATCCTCCTTCCATTCCTGCCTCCCTCCTCCCGCCCCAGCATTATTCTCTGTGTCCATTGGTTATGCTTATATGCATAACTTCTTTGGTTTATCTCTTCCCTCCCTCTGAAGTATGTCAGTCTGAACTTCCATGTCTCTGGGTCTATTTTGTTCATCACCTTATTCTATTCATAATATTCCACAAATAAGTGAGATCATGTGATACTTGTCTTTCTCTAACTGGCTTATTTCTCTTAGCATAGTACTCCCCAGGTCCCTCCATGTCGTCCCAAAGGGTAAGAGATCTTTCTTTCTTACTGCTGCATAGTACTCCATTGTGTGTATGTACCACTGCTTTTTTATCCATTCGTCTATTGATGAACACTTGGGCTATTTCCAGATCTTAGCAATTGTAAATAGTGCCACTATGAACATGGGGGATACATATATTTTTTTCTGATTGGTATTTCCGGCTTCTTTGTATATATTCCTAGAAGTGTGATCACTGGGTGAAATGGCAGTTCCACTTTTAATTTTTTGCTTTCCATGGTGGCTGCACCAGTTTGCATTTCCACCAGTGTACAAGAGTCCCCTTTTCTCCACACCCTCGCCAGCACTTGCTGTTTGATGATTTGTTGATGACAGCCATTCTGGCAGGTGTGAGACCTCATAGTTGTCTTAATTTGCATCTGTCTGATAATTAGTGACGTTGAGCATTTCTTCATAGTCTCTTGGCTATTTGCTCCCCCATATAATGGGTCCCTTTTCCATTTTGATGGTTGTTTCTTTTGTTGTGCAAAGCTTTTTAGTTTGAGGTAGTCCCATGTGTTAATTTTTACCCTCTGTTTCTCTTGCCTTAGGCATTGCATCAGTGAAAATTCTGTAGCGTGTGATGTCTGAAATTTTGTTGCCTACAGTTTCTTCTAGGATTTTTGTGGATTCACAAGTCACATTTAGATCTTTTATCCATTTTGAGTTTATTCTTGTGTATGGTATAAGTTGGTGGTCTAGTTTCATTTTTTTGCATGTAGCTGTCCAATTTTCCCAACACCATTTATTAAAGAGGCTGTCTTTACTCCATTGTATGCTCTTGCACCTTTGTCAAATATTAATTGAGCATGATGTCTTTGGTCAATTTCTGGGTTCTCTGTTCTGTTCCATTGATCTATATGCCTATTTTTGTGCCTGTACCAGGCTGTTTTGATTACAATGGCTTTGTAGTGCAACCTGATGTCTGGTAATTGTGACCTCTTCTACTTTGTTCTTCTTTTTCAATATTGCTGTGGCTAGTCAGGGTCTTTTTTGATTTCCATATAAACTTTTGGAGTGTTTGTTCTAGTTCTGTGAAATATGTAAATGGTATTTTAATAGGGATTGCATTGAATATATCGATTGCTTTGGGTAGTATAGACAGTTTAATTATCTTAATTTCAAATCCACAAACAAGTTACATGCTTCCACTTTTTTGTATCTTTCTTTATTTCTTTTTTCAGTGTCCTATAGTTTTCTGAGAAGAGGTCCTTTACTTCTTTTGATAACTTTATTTTGAGATATCTTAATTTTTTTTATTGCAACGGTAAATGGGATTGGTTTTTTAATTTCTCTTTCTGTGAGTTCATTATTGATGTATAAGAATGCTGTCAATTTCTTGATGTTAATTTTGTATACTGCTACTTTGCCAAATTTACTTATTAAATCTAGTAGTTTTTAGATGGAGACTTTAGGGTTTTCTATGAAATATATTATGTCGTCTGTGAATAATGACAGTTGCACTTCTTCCTTTCCAATTTGGATCCCTTTTATTTTTTATTCTTGTCTGATTGCTGTGGCTAAGACTTCCAGTACTATGTTAAATAAGAGTGGTGAGCATGTTCCTGTTCTTAAGGGAAATGTTTTTAGTTTTTGCCCATTAAATATGATGTTGGTTGTGTCTCATAAATGGCTTCTATTATGTTGAGATATGATTCTTCTATTTCCACTTTGCTGAGAGTTTTTATCAATAATAGATGCTGGGTTTTGTCAAATGCTTTTTCAGTGTCTATTGATATGATCACATGATTTTTACTTTTCATTTTGTTTATTTGGTGTATCACATTCAATGATTTACAAATATTGTACCAGCCTTGCATCCCTGTGATAAATCCCACTTGGTCATCGTGTATAATTTTTTATATATATTGCTGGATTCGATTTGCTATGATTTTGTTGAGGATTTTAGCATCTATGCTCATCAGGGATATTGGCCTGTAATTTTCTTTCTTTGTAGTGTCTTTGTTTGGTTTTGGGATTAGGATTATGCTGGTCTCATAAAAAGAGCTTGGAAGTCTTCCTTCCTCTTGACTTTTTTGGAATAGGTGATAGTTCTTTGAATGTTTGGTAAAACTCTCCTGTGTAGCCATCCCAACCAGGGCTTTTGTTTGCTGAGATTTTATTGATTACTTTTCTATTTCCTTAATTGTTATTGGTCTGTTTAGGTTTTCTGACCCTTCCCAGACAAGTTTTGGAATAGTATATGATTCTAAGAATTTGTCTATATTGCCTAGGTTGTTGAACTTATTGGCATATAATTGCTCATTGTATTTTCTTACAAGCTTTGTTATTTCTCTGGTGTTCATTGTTACTTCACCTCTTTCATTTCTGATTTTATTAATTTGGGTTCTCTTTCTTTGTTTCATGGTAAGTCTGGCTAAAAGTTGATCAATCTTGTTTATCTTTTCAAAGAACCAGCTTTTGGTTTCATTGATCTTTTGTTTTGTTTTCTTAGTCTCTATGTCATTTAGTTTTGCTCTGATTTTTTTTATTTCCTTCATTCTGCTAACTCTGGTTTTTGTTGTTGTTGTTCTCTTTCTGAATGTTTAGTTTTTGGGTTAGTTTATTAGAAATGTTTATTCTTTCCTGAGGTAGGCCTGTATTGCTATGAACATCTCTCTCAGGAACTGCTTTTGTTGAGTCCCATAGATTTTGCATTGTTGTGTATTCATTTTTATTAGTTTCCGGGAAGTTTTTAACTTCTTTCTTGATCTCATTCATAACACATTTGTTGCTTAATAACATGCTATTTACCCTCCATATGTTTGAGTGTTTTTATTATAATTGATTTCTAGTTTTACACCATTGTGATCTGAGAAGATGCTTGATACAATTTCCATCTTCTTGAATTTGTAGAGACTTAGTTTGTGTCCTAACATGTGGTCTATCATTGAGCATGTCCCATGTGCACTTTAGAAGAATGTATATTCTTCAGCTTTGGGGTGAAATGTTCTGTAAATATCAATTAAGTCCAACTGATCCATTGTCATTTAATGACTCTGTTTCCTTGTTAATTTTTTGTCTAGAAGATCTATCCAGTGGAGTCAGTGGGGTGTTAAAGTCACCCACTACAATTGTATTGCTATTAATGTTTCCCTTGAAGTCCTCCAGAAGTTTTTAAATATATTTTGGTGCTCCTATATTTGGTGCATATATGTTTACCATGGTTATATCCTCTTGTTGGATTGATCCTCTTAATATTATGTGTGACCTTCTTTGTCTCTTATGGCCTTCATTTTAAAGTCAGATATGAGTATTATCAGATATGAGTATTGCTACATCAGCTTTTTTTCATTTCCATTTGACTGGAAAATTTATTTCCATTCCTTCACTTTCATCCTGTGTGAGTTTGTTGTGAGGTGGGTCTCTTGTAGATAGCATATATATGGGTCGTGTTTTCTTATCTAATCAGCTACTCCATGTCTTTTGATTGGAACATTTAAGCCATTTACATTTAAAGTTATTATTGATAGATACTTATTAGTTGTCATTTAATTTTATGCCTGTGTTTCTCTCTTCCTCCTCCCCCCCCCCCTCCTCCTCCTCCTCCTCCTCCTCCTCCTCCTTCTTCTTCTTCTTCCAGTGGTCCCTTTAGCATTTCTTTCAGTGCTGGTTTGCTGGTGGTAAATTCCTTTAGCTTTATTATTAGTAGTAGTAGTATTTTATGTGAAGCTCTTTATTTAACCTTCAAATTTGAATGAAAGCATTGCTGGATAGAGTAGTCTTGGAACTCTCTGTGTTTCCTGGACTTGTGTGACTTTTTTCATCACCAAATTGGGGAAGTTTCCTGTCATTATTTCTTCAAACAGTTTCTCTATTCCTTTCTCTGATTTTCTCCTTTTAGTACC
This sequence comes from Molossus molossus, assembly GCF_014108415.1. Classification (NCBI taxonomy): domain Eukaryota; kingdom Metazoa; phylum Chordata; class Mammalia; order Chiroptera; family Molossidae; genus Molossus; species Molossus molossus. Next base: position 91,770,681 of record NW_023425388.1, on the reverse strand, counting down.
CCTGTGATGCAAATGTTGTTTTGTTTACATTGTCCCAAAGCTCACTTAAACTCTCCTCCTGCTTTTTAATGTTTTTTTTCCCCCCATTTGATGCTCTATGTGGATGTTTTTTTCTACCTTGTCTTCTAACTTGTTGATTCAATCTTCAGCATCTTCTAATCTACCATTGAGAACTTCTAAGTTATTTTTCATATCACTATGCCATTCTTTTTCCACTTGATTTTTATTCATAGCTTCTACCTCTTTTTTATGCTAGTGTAGTTCCCACTGAGCTCTGTATAATCCTCATTAAGTTGCTTGTAATTCTCACTATATTGTTTTGAGTACCCTTAAAATCATTGCTTTGAATTCTTTATCTGACAAATTGCTTTCTTCCATTTCATGTAGTTTCTTTTCTGGTGATTCCTTCTTTTCTTTCATTTGGATATTGTTTCTTTGTCTTATCATTTCAGCTGTCTGGTAGTTCTGGGCCCAGTGAGGGATGTTGGGATGTGTAGGCAGGTCAGTGTGTATCAACTAAGGCTGCCTTGCCTCCCAGACTGTTTTGGTGTGTGGCACCTCTTGCCTGCCATGGGTCCTGGAGGACTGACAACTGGCAGCTGGTATAGTTCTGTGGTGGTAGGTGCTGCTGGGTTGCATGGATCCAGCTGTTGCACTGCTTGTGTGAGTGGGTCCTGCTGCTGCCCTGCTGGGGTGTTTGTGTCCTACTGGTACATTGTAGGGTATGTGGGTCCCACTGGTGTTCTATTGTGGTGTGCTGCTGCCTGGTGAGGCTCAGCTCCTGATCAGTTGCTGCTGATGCTGCTGGGAGTGAGTGTCAGCTCCCAGTTTGTACTGCTACTGCTGCTGCTGTTGCCAGGGTGTGCTCTCAGCTCCCAATCCTCTGCTGTTGTTGGGGACTGAGGGTGCTCAGCTTCTGGGACTTTGCTGCTGCTGGGGAGGAGCTCCACTCCAAATCCTCTGCTGCAGTTGTAAGGGGCGGGACTCAGCTACCTGAGCCTTGCTGCTACTTGGGCTGGGACACCACTCCTAATCATCCTCTGCTGATGCTGCTGGGGATGGGTCTCAGCTGCTAATCTGCACTGCTGTTGCCTGGGAATGGATGTCTGCTCCCAAGCCTCAGCTGCTGATGGGGGTGGGACTCCCCTTCCACCCAGTCACTGCTGCTATGGGGGAAGGTGCTGGCTCCCCAGCTGGCGCTACTGCTGCTAGGGGTGGTGCTCACTTTGATCAGGCTGCTGCTGTGGAGAATGGTGCTCAGTTCCCGGCCAGTTGCTGCTTCCCCAAGCAGGTACCTTGATGCGCTGTTAATGTGCACTGGTCTGCCTTGACACAGCAGGGTCCACAGGTCTCACGGTGCAAGGCACACTGGTGGACTCAGGTCACTTGGCCCTAGCCACTCCTCTGCTTCCTCCCTGAGAACACCAGGTATCTTCCAAAATGGCAGGGCCTTTCGACCACACAGGGAGAAGTCCCATGTTTCTGCACTTGTCAAGGTTGCTCATCCACACTCACACTCACTCTCTCACACTCACTCACATTCTCATACACTCACCCTTGCTCTGGCCCCTCCCACCACCATCTTCAGCTAGAGATATCTTATTTAATCATTTTGTCATGTTGATTTTATAAAATTCTATGGGTGGAGTTCAATATTATTTCTTATTTCTGTCATTTAGGAAAAAAAAATTGGCCAAATATACATTTGTCAAGCCTTTGCCCACAATCCCTGTTTCTATTTATTTGAGCTTATAACTATACTGTCTATTAATAAGAAAGATTTTCATAGGACATATTCTCACCTACAACATCTAACGCTTGTATTTCCCAATGTCAAAAAGGGGCACCATTGACCTAGTTTAACTAAAATATAACATGTTTGCTAGGCTGTACATCTATCTTCTTCATTGTGGCTGTTTAAAAAAAGTAATGTCTTGTTAGAGTTAACCATGTGTAAATTTAAGAAGTGATGGGAGCTGAGTAAAATGACATTCCAAAAAGTACCTTCTGGTCAAATGTCCAAAGTTCAAGTAAGTAGTCAAAATTATTGCTAAACTCCAAATCTAAATTACATAGTAAATGCAGGTAGAAATCACTTAGGTAAATGTACCTGGAGATTAATACATGTATTCTATGTTTGAAAGACTTTTCTCATTTCAAACTGAGAGTGCAAAATGTTTCCTTCATGTCTAAGTAAGTTTGATTTGAAGCACTTTTAAAATGTATACACTGTGCAAATCATCTTAGGAAATGAAAACCCAGAATCCTATATGTACTTCAATATCCTGAAAATATGTCTGCCTCTGGGCCAATAAAAGTAATGGTATTTGGCTGAAACAAAAATTCCGAATTATTGTTTTCTGGAGACATAATATAATATGCAGATACATATCATTTTGCACAATCAAATAGGATAAGGTGCTTTGGAGGAAGCTAAGTTCTGCATGCTTATTAGGTGTTATTTGAGATTAGTTAAAAGCTGAGAATGAAACCTGTGATTCTAGAAATGATAACAAGGAAAGTAATTCCAGGATCAAACAGTAAGTGGCTCTGTTCACATCCTCTAGGAGTATATTGACTAGCTTTCTGTGTATGTGAAGCTGTGAAGTCAGGAATGGCTCAGAGTGAGAAATCCCTTAAACATGAAGTGAGAAAGAGCAGAAAACAGAATCAAGAGACATGAGTTGGCAGTGGCTCCATGTTCACACAATCGTCGATCTCCTCATACTCAATCAAGCTGGCTTAGACACTGCTCCATGATTCTCTGCCTTCTGCATTGATAGTTGCGCATGCTTATAAGTTTGTGGAACAAAACCCAGGAATGTAGAAATGTTTTTTAGAAACTTTGTTGCACACCAGAATCATCTGGAAAGCTTATTAAAATGCAGATCCAAGTCCACCACCCTCTTTTTTTTTACTAGTTCAGGATGTCAGCCAAGAGTCTGACTTTTTCAAGTGTCTCAGAAGGTTCTGATGTATGGGTCTGCAACAAAGTAGCATTTTGTAAAAGAGTTACTGGATAAATTGAAATTACATTTTTTACTTGTGTAAATTCTCAATTTCTGAGCCCAAGCCCAGATTATTGAATCAGTGTCTCTGAATTGTGAAACCTGAGGTCTGCAATTCAGCAAGTAACCTAGTGATTGGTACTCATACTTCTGACACCCAGGACGAGTAGACAAGGTTGGTTCAAGGGCAAGTTCTGCATCTGCGGTCTCACCCCTAACACATTCTCCCTCACTTTGCCTCTAATTTCATTGTTTTCCTGAAATAAATTTTAACTCTATTTTAAACTAAACATAAAGACAAGTAAAGTTTAAAACGCAATTACCTGGCAAAATTGACTAGGAAATAAATCATGACTTTAATTTTCTCATCTTTCCTGAGCTCAGTCCTCTTCTTTCTTGGCTTTCTCTGTAGCCACATCTAAGGTTGATGGTACTCTTCCACTCTTCATGGGCACATTCTCAGTATTCATTTCACTTGACAGTATTCATCACTTTGGGGTTTGGGGGGTATACAGTTTTCTCAACTTAGAATGTTTTCACTGACTCATTTATCTGGTTAACACCAACTTATCCTTCTAAGTTCATCTTAAACATCACCACCTCTGGTAATATTTTCTGGTTTCTCAAGTTCAGGTTATTCACTGCCCTAAAGATAGCATCCAGGACCCTTCCTATTATATACACAACACACCACTCTATGTGTGCATCCATTTGCCTTGGTTTCCCACTAGATCAGGTTTGTCAAACATTTTTTTCTGTCAAGTACCAAATTACCTTAGGCTTCCCAGGTCATGAGATCTCTGTCCTAATTACTCAGCTTTGTCACTATAGTATAAAAGCAGCAACAGACAATAAGGATGGCTGTGTTACAATAACATTTTAATTACCAAAACAGTCAGTGGGGACACTTGGCTCATGAATTGTAGTCTGCTGACCCCTGCACCAGATGGTTAGTTAAACATATCCTTTCTTATTCACCATTGTAGTATCAAATTATGGAACAGCCCCAGGCCAATGATAAGCATGTCACACAGATTGGCTGAATTTAATCTGTATTCTGTATAGAACGTAGTTCAGTTTCCAATAAACAAACAAACGAATACATAATTACTGGTTTAAAAAAAGGTAGAAGCTTATTTCTCTATCATGTAAAAGAATTCTGGAGGAGACAATTCAAAAATGGTATAACAGCTTCACTGTTTTAAGTCACTGGTTCCCAGTTATATGTTCTACCATCCTCAACACGTAGCATCCATTCTCAAAGGGACGTCATTAGTGCATGAATGAAGAAGGTGGGGAGTTCGTTTAAGGAGACCTCCTGGAAGTCTGCTGTATATTCACGTACACAAAATTGTCCAGAACATAGTCACATTTGACTGTGAGAGAGATTGGGAAACGTGCTTGTTTAGCGAGGAGTATCAGGCTCAGGTAAAAATGGGAGTCCAATCACAAAGTAAAAATGGGAAATGGAAGTTGGCATTTTTCATGCATGTTAATACCTGTTATTGGGGCTTGCTTGGTCTTCTGTTCCCATGCTAAATCTATGTCCAGAAACAAAGCCCAAATATCATCTACTGGAACGGCTAAAATGTGGCAGCGGAAGGAGGAAATGTCCGTCATAATGTTCCTTCCTACCTTACGCGTATATTAGCTCATAAGCATAGGGAAATGACTCAAGCAGTTTCAAACTTGCATTTTTTAATTGTCGACACTATTATAGATGTCCCCCATTTTCCTCCTCTTTGCCCACTTCCACCCATTTTTGAGTGACACCCAGAAGTTCACAAGTAAATTGCCTTCCTAAAAATTTCATTTCATGATGAATGTGCTTGCACATAACTCTGATCTCACATGCTATGCTTCAGAAAGGCAAGTCATGTTTATGTTAGGCCAGCCCCACCCACAATCTCTAAAGCAACTGTTTTCGTGCATGAAAGGCTGCCTAAAACATGCATAATTACAAATGTTTACATCTGTTTCCAATCTCTAGGCCAGAGCACAGAATTACTCTTGTACTGGGGCTTACACAGTTGTCCCGGTTGTTTATTTATGTTTTGGTTCTTGAATTATATGTAAACATGCACAATAACAACAATGTTCTAATGTCTGACATCTGTCAGATGGTCGGGTTAGCACACAGGAAGAGATTTGGGTCTTCTTTATAAAAAATGAGTATTTGATCTTCATCAGAAGAGTTCTGAGGTTGAAGATTTAAAAAATAAAAACTTGTTAAGCTAATTTGTTTTTATTATTGAGTCCCTCTTTCTATAAAATGTTGTGGGGTTTTCCCCCATTCATATTGTATTTGGAAAACATGGATCTCTCTCTCTCTTCCTCTCCTCTGCACAGACCACCTCTCATCTGTGTAAACATAAACCTTACTCAATTATCATGAATCTGTTTTAGTTTTGATATTCTTTCAATATTCAGATTTTGTATATTATAATTCCTGTATCTGAAAATAGAAACATTTAAAGCTTCCATTTGTTAGCTCACCATTTTTACTGTGGTGACGTTGCGTAATTTTAGGAATCTAAGACTTTAGAAAGTTGGTTTTATTGGTAGCTCATTAATGCTTTTTTAAATGTTAGATTATCAGAAGGAAAATAGTTATTTTATAATATTTATTATTAGATTTATTTTTATGCCTCTTCATTCTTCAACATCTGACATTTATAAAGAAAATCACTGACCTTTGTCTTGGGAAGATATTATAGAAATAGCAGTGGTCCTCTACCTGTAACACATTGAATAATCACATATGAAATTTGTAAAAATACAAATTCACAGTCATTGTTTCTAAAGGTGCTAGATTCAGTAAATATGGAATTTTGCCAAGAAATTATATTTTTAAATAAGTCTGCGGCTCATCCTTTTAGAATAATGTAACAAGCATGTTTGACTATCTCTGTTCATATCATTTTCTTCATGTAAAACATGGTTTGGGTGTGGGTGTGTGTATGTGTGTTCTCTTCTATTGGTTTTAGAGTGATTTTTTTCTTCTTTCTAAAGTAGCATCTTTGATTTTTAAATGAATTTATGGGGGTGACATTGGTTAATAAAATTATCTTTCTTGGGCTACTGCTCTGAAACATCCCCTTCCCACTTTCTGCTTCGCCCTAGTCCCAGCTTAATTTGCACCGGGCAGTATGAGCTCTGATGTCCTTTCGGCAGGGCTGAGCTGCGTTGACCACCAGAAGACCGGCACAGTTGGGATGATGGCAGCACACAGAGAAGCTGAGTGGCTTTTCATCAGGTTACACTTTGTACCACTGCCTTCTCTCTATTCCATGGCTGCTCCCAACGTTGCAGCCTCTTCCCAGACTCGGTGCCCAGGGATATTCCGGGAGCCTGGGAACCAGCAGGGCCATCAAGTCCCTCTTCTCCAGAAAGAGTTGTGGTATTTTTACATAACGTGATTGAAATATAGTTTGTAACAGCCAGTCATACCTTTTTCACTAGGAATCTAAATGCTGTAGAAAAATGAACACATTCAGCCCTTTACTACGATATGTTCCAGGGTTTCATAGAATTCTAGTATAAATGTAAAAGCTCATTGTCATCCCAGTATAATGCTATTTACGTATCAGTGTAGACTATTGAAAGTCCATATTCCTTTGAATATATCAGATTACTGAGAGGGTCTTGATCGTCGTCTCAAAATTATTTGATTTCAACTGTGGATGTTGTAATTTGATATTCACCTGTACTAGGTGAGGTGAGTTCTTAGCCATAACCTTATGGGAATTCTCATTAGTTTTGAATGTTTCCAAATATACACAGGAAAAGTTGTTCCATGACACTAGGGTACAGAAAACATGACTCAAAATAACAAAAGAATTTAAAAACCAGACTCAGTATCCTTAACCCCCCCACTCCCTGACTAAGAAGACATAAAAGGCCAGTTATTTGGGGGAAATCCACTCCCCCCACTATGTCCAAGGAAATGTGGGGTCTCAAAGATGTCCCCTGAACTACAAAGCCACACCACAGTTCCTCCTGTCTTGGCAAAGGGAGGATGTCCTAGCTGACTGGGAAGCTGTGTTCAGGACTTCAAGGTGGTACACGCCTGCTGGCAAAGGCAGCTGTGGCCCAAGGCAAAGTGGGAAGAATGCATGATTTGGAGAATATATACTGCAACTCAGAGGAGCAGGGTGCAAAAAGAACAGAGAACATGTCTATACCTATAAGCACAGAGAAGAAATTGAGTCCTGGAGTCTTGCTACAGGCATTTTTGTAATAGAATGAGCAAACTATAATCTAAAACTGCAAAAAATGAAGTATAAAAAATATTACCTTGAAGGATATCACCATTCATCATAACTGCCACCTAGAGACCTAGACAAACCTTTCCTGGAAACCAGTTAATAAGTTGACCTCATTCTATATGGTCAAAACTTTATCTGCACTGCTTCAAACAAAGAGTAAAAATTAAAACACACACACACAATAAATAGTTGCCCTCAGGTAAGCTACCAGTAGAAAAGGTGAATGGCATTGCTCAAGGACACAGTCTCCATGGAGAAATGAAGGTTCTGTATTCCCTTTCAGGCTGGTATGCAGCTCGGCTAAGACGTGTAACTCCTGCTTATTACAATCCTGTCTGGTGCAGCTGCCTGCTGTCGCCCTCAGCAGAGCCTCACTGAGTCCCCAATATTCAATCACTACACCAGAGCTCTGTCTAATGTAGGCTACCTTACATCTTTGCTTGTCTGCAGGCTGTACTGGAGGAGTCCGGCTCCAGGCCCAAACACTCTGTGTGATCTTTCATGCCTGACAATAGGCAATTAAGAGGCTTTGTCTGGCAGGCCTGAGGGTGGAGGGAAGCTGTCCTCCACCTAAAGACTTGGTGCGGGGCAGAGCACTGCACTCTTCTGGAGGGAGCTGCAGCCAGGGATTCCGGCTCCTGTGCAGACCCTGCATTCCTGGCCGGTGCCTCCCTTGGAGGCCTCCTATTGAAAGGACCTTACTGAGACACCTTTCTCGCTCAGCACTTCTCTACTCGGAGCGCATCCTCTCTTCCCGCCTGCCCTGCTGGTCCACAAGACACTGGTGACTTTCATTCAGGGATCATCAGCAGTGGGGACATCCTCCTATCTTCTTCCTTTTCTTTTAGATTTTGTATTGATTTTTTAGAGAGAGGAAGGGAGAGGATAGAAAAAGAGAAACATCCACTTGAGAGTGAAACATGGATTGGCTGCCCCCTACACACCCTCTGCCAGTGTGGCTCAGTTGGCTGGGCATCGTGTTGTGCACCAAAAGGTTGCCAGTACGATTCCTGGTCACAAGCCCAAGTTTTGGGCATGGTCCTCGGTAGGGGATGTGCAGAATGTCGCATTATTTGTGCTGATCCACTTGACCAATGCCTGGTACTGTTCTACGAGAAACAACGGAGCATTAGAGAACGGTGTTTAATTTTGAGTCTTACTTACGCTGTATCAGTAGGTGAATATGGTTTTGATTATTACCTTCAGTTTGACTTGTTGTCCTAATTGACCACCTAGAGACCTGGCAGCTTGACAAGAGTGTGAAGCACACAAGTCTCTCCCCAGGCAATGCTGGGATTAACAAAATAGCTGGGGAGATGTGTTAGGAGAGAACAAATGTTTCCCCTCTAACCAGCCAGTGATTAACATATCCAATCAAGTTTTTATCTATACTGAGGCTGGCCAACTGCCCACAATATAATTATTTCAGAATGTGAGATTTATACTTAAAAGAGAAAAGACTTGACTAGCATGTGTCTACAAATTGCATATTCTTTTGATGCACATTCTGCTTTCTTGAGAATTATCAGGCCACTCTCACTACATGCCTCCGCTGAAATTAAGCCAGGGCTTGGTGTTGTGGCTTACAGGGAACAAACAGTGAGAGAGAAAGATGCACATAATATTCTCCTACTGACATGAGAGAGCTAAAAGAAAGTTTCCTTCTGTGTTGTGGCGTGCATGGGTAAGCTCTGGCTAGCAGCTGGAGCACAGAGAGTATTCGGAAAACAAGAAAAAAGAGAAGAGACAAAGAGGACTTTTTTGGGTTTCTTTGCATTAGTTAAAAAAATATGTCTCGGGGAGAAAAAGAAAAAACATCTGTAACAAAAAATTAATTAATTAATTACAATATATATACATACATACATATAAATGGCTGGCTGCCCAGAGAGATCTCAACCCAGTTGTGCAAGCCATCTTGTTATCTGTAAAAGATTCTTTACCTACTTGGGGGTTCCCACAGACAGATGCATACTGCCAGGTAAGTTGTGCACTCCCAACTCTAGGACATTATTCACAGAGACACATCTCAAATTTCATGGGCACACAAGTCACCTGGGATCTTATTGAAATGCAGATTCTGAGTCAGCAGGGCTGGTGGGGGATCTGAAACTGTATTTCTAACAAGGTCCCTGAGTTGATATCTCAGTTGCCAGCCGAAGGCTATAGGCTGTGATGGAAAGGGACCCCTGGACCTGTGCACTGTACAAGCTGCAGATATTCACAGTGGCTCAGACTTCAGTGCTTGAGATACTGCAAACCATGTGACCTACTATGCTTGTTATAAACTTCTTTTAAATACCTGAGGAAAAAAACAAAACAAAAATTCCTCCTTTTCACCTACCACATTCTTCCTACTACTTTACAAAAAAAAAAAAACCCTTCTTGCTAGCCTAATTTACTACTCTTACTGCTCTGCTCACAGAGACCCAGTGACTCAGACTATGAAATGGGATTGCACATACGCTATGAAGGCCTGCTTCAGGTCACCTGGTGAATACCTGCTTAACTCTTTATTGTTTATTGGCATAAAGTATAGATAGCGTTTTAGTGTCCTAGCCCTAATATTCCATAATTAGCAATCATGGAAAGTTCAAGGCATAAAAAAGTAGCCCAAAAGCTTGCAAAGACTCAGTTTAACAGAGCTACAAAGCAGACTTCTGCTTTCAGCCATGATGGAGTAAGAGGAATTATCTTTTTTTTTTAATGAATTTTTATTTATTTTTTTGTTACAGATATTTTACCTTTTTACCCCATTGGCAACCCCCACACCACCCCCCCCTCCACCCTGTCCCCGGCTTAGTTGTCCATGTCCATTGGTCATGCATACATGCATATAAGTTCTGTGGTTTATCTCTTCCCACTCCCCCACCCCCCATCCCCTCTTCTGAGGGATGTCAGTCTGTGCCCTACTTCCATGTGTCTGGGTCTACTGTATTCCTCAGACTGTTATGTTCATTATATTCCGTATATAAGTGAGATCATGTGGTATTTGTCTTTTTCTGCTTGGCTTCTTTCACTTAGGATAATACTTTCCAGGTCCCTCCATGTCGTCTCAAAGGATAAGAGATCTTTCTTTCTTACCACTGCATAGTACTCCATTGTGTATAGGTACCACAGCTTTTTTATCCATTCGTCTACTGGTGGACACTTGGGCTGTTTCCAGATCTTACCTATTGTAAATAGTGCTGCTATGAACATGGGGGTACATATATTCTTCCTGATTGGTGTTTCAGGCTTCTTAGGGTATATTCCCAGCAGTGGGATCACTGGGTCAAATGGAAGTTCAATTTTTAATTTTTTGAGGTAGCACCATATTGTTTTCCATAGCGGCTGCACCAGTCTGCATTCCCACCAGCAGTGTATTAGAGTCCCCTTTTCTCCCCACCCTCGCCAACACTTGTTGTTTGATGATTTGTTGATGGCAGCCATTCTGACAGGTGTGAGGTGATACCTCATTGTTGTTTTAATTTGCATCTCTCTGATGATTAGTGATGTTGAGCATTTCTTCATATGTCTCTTGGCCATTTGTATGTCCTGTTTGGAAAGGTGTCTATTCAGCTCCTCTGCCCATTTTTTAATTGGGTTCTTTGTCTTCCTTTTGTGGAGTTGTATGAGCACTCTATATATATTGGAAATTAACCCCTTATCTGATACATCATTGGCAATGATGTTCTCCCATACAATGGGTTGCCTTTCCATTTTGATGATTGTTTCTTTTGCTGTGCAGAAGCTTTTTAGTTTGATGTAGTCCCATGTGTTCATTTTCTCCTTTATTTCTGTTGCCTTAGGTGATGTATCAGTGAAAATTCTGCTCCGTATGATGTCCGAAATTTTGTTGCCTACATTTTCTTCTAGAATTTTTATGGATTCACGGGTCACATTTAAGTCTTTTATCCATTTTGAGTTTATTTTTGTGTATGGTGTAAGTTGATGGTCTAGTTTCATTTTTTTGCATGTAGCTGTCCAATTTTCCCAACACCATTTATTAAAGAGGCTGTCTTTACTCCACTGTATGCTCTTGCCACCTTTGTAAAATATTAATTGAGCGTATTGCCTTGGGTCCATTTCTGGGTTTTCAGTTCTGTTCCACTGGTCTATATGCCTATTCTTGTGCCAGTACCAGGCTGTTTTGGTTACAGTCGCTTTGTAGTATAACCTGATATCTGGTATTGTGATCCCACCTACTTTGTTCTTCTTTTTCAAGATTGCTGTGGCTATTCGGGGTCTTTTTTGGTTCCATATGAACTTTTGAAGTATTTGTTCTAGTTCTATGAAATATGTCGTTGGTATTTTGATGGGGATTGCATTGAATCTATAGATTGCTTTGGGTAGTATGGACATTTTAATTATGTTAATTCTTCCAAATTATGAACAGGGTATGTGCTTCCACTTTTTTATATCTTCCTCTATTTAAGAGGAATTATCTTTATTCTCCAGCTTTACACAATTAAAACCATGAACAAAATATATGAAACAATGGTTTTCAGATATTTGACAACAGGCAGCGCAGAGCAGCATCCTAGAAGGAAAAACAATAAGCAGTTAAAGCCCTATGATTGCCCCGTTTCAGAGACAGAGTGAAGCCTTTGAGGAGGCAGCACATCGAGAATTCAGAGGTTACAGCACAGGAGGGAGGAGCTGCCTGGTGGGAACTCTGGAGATGTGGAGCAGCTTCTCCTTGACCCATCAGCTGGGTGTTGATCAACAAATATACATGAGGCTGGAGAAAGGAGGAGGCAGAGCAACCACTGAGGCTCACCTTGGTCATGTTTTCAAGAATGAAATAGAAGTCCGGTCGGTGTGGCTCAGTGGTTGAGCATCGATCCATGCACCAAGAGGTTGCTGGTTTGATTCCCAGTCAGGACACTTGCCCAGGTTGTGGGCCTGATCCCCAGTGGGGGCGAGGGGGCAGCATGCAAGAGGTGACCATTTCATGTTCTCTCTCATTGATGTTTCTCTCCCTCTCTCTCTCTCCCTCTCTCTCTCCTTCTTTCTCTCTAAAATCAATAAAGGAAAAAATTTTAAAAAAAATGAATAAAAGAGAAGATGGGGGAACATCAGCAAAGTACGGAGAAAGTCGTTGTCTCTGGAATGGGGCCAATCAATCCTAGACTAAAAATTATTCTGATCCTGCCAAAAACAGTTTAAACAATCAGCCTCAGAAGAACCAAACTGTTCTCAAGTAACTCAGCAGTGTCTTAAAACAAAGATAAGACATATTTAAAAGGATTAAAAAACTAATGTACAAATAAAATGTCACAAATTATTTGAAAAAAATTGGCTGGAAAATTTCCAAATTTTTTATAAAACTTTAAACCTACAATTCCAAGTATTTCATGAAACTCAAGCATAAGATATATTTAAAAACCACACAAAAGCATAGATCATCACATTCACTAAACCAGATGAAAAGTTGACCTACAGTGTAATTTTTTGTAAAATGGGACAGTATAAGATGACCTCCTCACTCACATTTTCACAGGTGTGTAAAAAAAAAAAGTATGTAATTCTATTGTAATAGATTAATAATGAAGAAGCTTTTATTTTGATAAATAAATGTTTATGCTAGCCCACAGTCAGTATTGCGAAGGGCTTCACATAGCACCCAGTTCTACCGACAGACCACTGGATTGTGGTTTACTTTCCGGTTTATTGGCTTATCATATGGCTCTTTAAAAATAGAAGAAAGAAAACAAAAACAAATAGAAAATAAATTTCCCGGTGATATAGATGATAATAAAGAGAGTTTTTCCTTGGCAGGTGTGGCTCAGTTGATTGTGAGTCATCCCATGCACAGAGAGGTCTCCAGTGCGATGACCAGCCAGGGCACATGCCCAGGCTGCAGGCTCAGTCACATCGTAGGGGCCATGCAGGAAGCAGCTGGTTGATGTTTCTGTCTCTCCCTCTCCTTTTCTCTCTTTAATATCAATAAGAACATATTTTTTTAAAAGTTTTATTCTCATCTTTTCTGGAGTACACTCTATTATGAAATTTGACATCATTTAACATCAACTTTAATGTGGGAAAAGAGAAATAAGATTTCTGCCTTCCTTTTGAAATTTGCACATTGTCCTTCCTGTTGGATGTGCTTAAATTATTTATGTCCATTCTTTATAGTAGGCTTCATCTGGAGCAACAAATACTGAATTCTCAGACTACAAACTGTTAGAGGTTCTCAAAGAAACACTAATGAAACAAAAACATTTTTCCAAGCTGTATATTCTAGAACTTTACACACATTTTTCTTGAATATTTTTAATAAGCAGACCTAACATTAACTATTGTGATAATATATTTATAAGGAAAAACTACAGGAAGCTCATTTTTTTAAGAACTCATATTTTCTGCCTCATGTCTATTGAAGTATAATTTAAACAGGTAAAATTGTGACTCTCGCACTAATATGAAATGAACCTTGCCAAACATTTTACTTAACCCACTGTGATAAACTGTTAAAATCAATTCAAAGGAGAATTCCAGATTTATATTTTGTATGAAATGCATTTGCATTGCCACGAGCAAAAATCATTTACATTGCTATGTAATGTAATTCCAAGATGCAATTGCATTATTTCAGTTTCTCCAAGTTAACTCTATCTATCAGAGGTGGACAGTCCTATAGAATAAAATAATCCCAGCAGGTCAGTTATACAATGCCCAGTGTTCCATTTAAAATACACCCAGCAATCTCTTTGCACATTTCAAAGCCTTGCATAAATTCTAACTAAGCATATTTGCCATTATAATAGTGCTGTTAAGATACTTTAAAACTCATTAAAGTATCACACTTGATTAATTAGAAAAAGTTATATTTTATTATAATTATTCAAACTGTTTGTCATGAAATTGAATTTCAGCAAAAGGTAAAATAAGATAAATTCTAAAGAGAAAAGTTTCAACAATTACTTATTTTAAATTATAATTAACTTTAAAAATTATAGCATATGGGTTTTCAAACAATAATTGGACTGTGATCTCATCTGAAATAAATATTGATGTCTGGGAGGTAAAGATACTAACTGCTCCCCAAATTAGAATAATATTAGCTAATTTAAAAGAAGGCAAGGAGAAGATTTATTCACTAAATTTTAATCACTTCCTAAGTTTCAAAATAATATATTAAAAAGTAACTATAACCAGTTATCTCTTATTTTGCCTCAATAATTTTTTCATATTTTCTTTTATTTGTCAGTAGCTAGAGTATGAAAGTTGATTATTTAATATCCTGCGGTTTTTTTGGTGGGGAGAGGGAGGGGGAATGAAAACCAAGTGATTTAAATACTATAAAAATAGTGTATTTGAAATTATTTTTCCTGTTTTAAATTATAAATGTAAACACTTAACATTAAAAATAATAATTATTTTTAAAACTTCTTTTTGTTTTTCTTGGAGCTCTCGGATAAATTGCCAATCCTATGTCAGCATCTAAATGAAAGAAAACACTTTTACTTTTTATTACTCATTTTTTTAAACATATGGCAACCTATAGTTTTGCAAAAGTCATGACAATTTAGTTAATATTTTTTCTGTGCCATCCAATGGCTATGTCAGAGCGCAGGAATACACTTTCACCCCATAACGTGTTGTTTTAATACATACTCAGATAATCTATTAGTATCACTTCATGCGTATCGCCCCACAACAAGCACAGTGCAGACCCAGTAATTTCCTTTTCCCTACCATGAGATGGAGTTAATCCATCTTGTCCACTAACACTAAGTACAAGAAATCTTTCACAGGCAATTAAAGTGACAGAAAAATATATAACTCTAGCGTCAACCTCTTTGGGATGCACCCTGTGAATTACGTTCTCTGGCACCTTGATGCCAATTTGGTTTCTTTGCTCCGCGACCACAGAGTAGTTTCATTTCAAGTCACGGATTCTGGATGCCAACCAAGCTGGCAAATGAAAAATAACTCAGCTGGGGCCATTTCACCCACCAGTGCTCTCTGTCTGTGAGATAATTCCTCCCTGAGGTTTCTTTCTCTCCACTACTATGTTCTTAAAGGCCTAACACAGGGCAGCAGGCTGGTGCTACGGTCTAAGGTTTCAATTAAGACATGTGAAGATATAAAGAAGTCACAAGCAGGCCTCCACAACAATGCCTCGTGCTTCTCTTTCTGTTCTAGTTCAGAGATGGCAAGATGCTTGAAAAATGTAGTTCATTAATCCCTGCAACAGATCCCAGAGCTGGAGAGGACAGAGAGGAAGCCGGCAACAGGATCGGGTTTGAATAGTCTCTCTGTTGGTTGTATACATTTGGAACTGACTGTGAAATCTATGTGGACATACTGAACCCTCTGGTTAACCTCATGGTGCAAATACATTGATCAAAGGCACTCTGTCAGTATCTGATTAAGAGCCATGTAAGAGCACTGAAGACATTTCCTTCTGGTTAACAACTCTGATTACAGGGGGCTCCTGGAGTGAGTTTTCCTGTGAGCAGTCAAGCAGGTCCCTGGGCTCCAGCTGGAGCTCTAGGGTTTCCCAATGGCAGTGCTTCCTGCTGCTGAAGGCTTCAATTCATTCGCAGCTTGTAAATCAGTAGCCTGTAAATCAACAGATTGAGCTACTACTGTTTAAAACACAGTTTCCTCAACCACCTTCCTTCTGGTTTTGTTTTCATATATCAAGGGCATGAAAAAAAAGTGTCCAAGTTTTAACACCTGGACCGATGGGGACCCAGCAGGAGAGGTATGTTACACCAAGCTCTGCAGTTTTGTTTTCATTTCAGTGGAGCAAGAATTTAGTGGCTAAAGTCATGATAGCATTTACTTAGAGAAATGACAGAGTTCCCTTTTGTGGAAATTAAAAGTTATAAAGCCTGTATGCATTTCAGCACATTTTAATTTCTGATAAGAAATATAAAGCTAAAACTGGAGTGAGAATCAATACACATGCGTCGACTCTCCTGTACTAAACATGAGTCAATTATATTTTGAAATTGATATGAGTTGTTTAATTCAATTATTTTGAACATTTTCTATGACTTAATACTTATTGAAATAAGATCAACATCAAGAGGACTAGTTAACTACGGAAATCTCTGTTAATGACATAGGGTATCTGAAATGGTAAACTTCTAAATTCATGACTTTACCTATTATCAGAATGTTTTAGATGGCAAAAACAGGTATTGTATACTATCTGAAATATCACAATAAGCTCATTATAAGTTTACTCATCATTGCCATGCCTACTTTAGAGGACAATTGTATGAGAGAGCATTTGTACATTTTAATATTGTATTCAAAGTCAATATTAAGCAATATTGGATAATTAGTATCCAAGAAAATGAAAAATTTTACTTTATCCTGGTCCCTCTACTAAATGTAGCAAAATTCACATAGAAACTTAATCTATGCCCCTTGCCAGGATTCTATGTATATTGTTACCTCTAGGCTCTCTGATAAAGGGAATTAGAACTAGTCCTTTGAATAACATTGGTGGTAGTAGAGGTTGCAGTAATAGTAGTAGTAGTGGTATAGACTTTAAACAGATTTGGATTTAACTGACCCATGCTCTTGGAAAGAAGTCTTTCTAAGCTGGAAATCTCCCTCTGGGACAGAGTAGAGATTTGGTAAGGAAGGCAAAGACCGCTGTTTATATGGTCACACACTACTTAGTAGCACATGGTTTTGTCCTTGGGGAATTTGATCCAACTACCTAGATAAAGAAGTGTCATTCCTGGGGAGAAGACTATATCGAGAAGATCAAAAGAAGTACATTTACTTAAGGGCCATATCTTACTTGAAGCTAAACATTTTTTCTTTTCTCATGAAGGAGCTGAGATTCTCCAAAGATTCGAATGAGCTCAATGTCAATGGTGTAAGAGAGGGGCAAATAAATGACCCAGAATTTAGGAGAAAAGAAAGTACAGATTATGGAAAATGTCCCCCCATCATAACAAAAGAGTGAAAGTTCCAATTAGTACTAAAAGATTGCCACCTAGACAAGGGAAAGGAGAACCCAAATTCTAGGAGTAATTTAGTCTAGAAATCACTGGGACTTTGTTCAGCACATCTGTAATGGAAGTTAAACCCTGGCTATATCCTATGGTAAACAGCTGTACAAACACATACAATTAAGTTTGTAAACACCAACAGTTACACATTTTTCATCCATTGGTCCTTCCCTGATAATCTTTGTTTAATTGTTACTTCTCTTCAAACCCTTTCTATAGTTACTGTCACTTCATCTACATAACAATACTTTTCAGAACTGCCACACTTTATTTTTGCTTGTTTTGTTCCTTGGTGTAAGGAAACAGGGCAGGGGAAGGAGGGAGGGAGGGGGGAGTCATTAAGGCAGCCAGCAAGATGTTCTCTGTAAAGTTGGAGGACGCTTCTCCACAGTTTCAGAGATAAAAAGGCACAGAGCACTTTAAGGTAAATGACATCTCATCTCTTGGTTCTGTTGCAGCCACTCCACTGCTCACTCTGGGTTACCTTCTGCTTTTTGTAGATTAAGTGCTTCAGGGCTCAGAAGGCAGAGATTCACTTGTGTGAGTGAAAAGTCAGCATCTGCAGCAGCAGCTGTGCTCCAGGAGGCTCCATCTCAGATATCTCCAACTGCTCTGGGCGGGCCCTCTGGGGAAAGGCTCCTCTGGGTGGAGACGCATCTTGAGGCCAGTCATCCTCTGCAGCCCAATCAGGTCAAAGATTTCGCCTAATTGGTCATCTTCAGAGTTTCCACAGAAGAGGGGCCTTCAAAACATCTCTGCAAAGATACAGCCAACAGTCCACAAGTCCACAGGTGTTGCAGAAGAACTTCCAGGACACAATACCATAGTGTAACAACCACAAGTGTAAGGTGTAGATTCTGGTAGCTGCGGATTCTGTCCAGGCCAAAGTCAGCCAGTTGACTGTCCCACCACTTGTCACCAGAAAGTTCTCTGGCTTCAGGCCTCCGTGAGCAATGCAGTTGGCATGAAGGAAATCCAGGCATCTTAGACGCATCGGGTCCTTGATGGTCTTCACTGGCAAACCTGGTGGGGGTGCCTTTTCCAGATATGTCCTTAAGTCTTGGTCCACATGCTCAAACACCAGGGTCACTTTGATCTCTGGGTCAGTTTGGCCATGGCACAGATATTCATCAGCTGGACTACACTGGGATTCTCAAGGCCCCCAGCCTTCTCGGTTATATCACCTCATGAACTGTGCTGATGGTAAGGCCCCCTCAGCGCCCCCTGCACTGGGGACTCAGGCTCTTGAGCACCACAAAGTGGCCACTGTGAAGATCACAGCCCTTGTACACTGTTCCATGTGCACCAACACAGACCTCACCCACTGGCTCATACTGAGGGGTAGCCATTCTCAGATCAATAACAATTTGTCTGCAAGACTCAAGATTTTATTCATTATTCAGCCTATATGCAAACCTTAAAAGAAAACTAAATTTCTTCTTTTTTTTAGTTTAATTTTTAATCCTCACCCGAGGATATTTTCTATTTCTCTTCAGATAGAGTGGGAGGGAGGGTGAGAGGGGGTAGAGAAAGAGAGCAAGAGATGTGAGAGAGCCACATTGACTGGTTGCCTCCCGCATGACCCGACCAGGGCTGGAGACAAACCGCAGCTGAGGTACATGCCCTTAACTGGAACTGAACCCGTGACTCATTGGTCTACGGGCCAATGCTCTAACCACTGAGACAAACTGGCCAGGGCTAAATTTCTTCTTAATTCATCTCCTCCATAAAAATAATTATTTCTCAGTTCCCCATTACATAAGATATAGGGCTTCTCCGTATTTACTCTTGCTCACTAAAGATGGGCCAAAGGTATTGTCATTTTGCTGTCACCTAATGACCTTTCTTTTATGACATTTTTTGTGTCTGTCTATAGCAATGACATCTCTGATTCATTATAGCCAGCAGCAAGCACAATGTTAATTGGTTAGAGCTCTTCCAGGCTTCCTTATCATAACTTGTTCTGACTTCCCATAATTCTCTGATTACTAAACTTCCAAATCAGTCATTAAAAATATTCCTATCCTCTACATATCACATATCTTACAAAATACTCACATTTCTTCTGTGATAATTGACCTGGATAAACTATTTGGCTGTGTGTATGTTCTAGGGAAGTCCCAGTTTCAGTCTTCATGTCAATTCATCGAAGACGCCAGGGATAATAAAAGGAGGGAGAAAGAAATCAGCAACTGGAATTATTAGAAGTTTATTTCATCTACTCTATAAAATATGTTATATATGTCTTCAGTAACCCAATTCATGTCCATTTTGGATGAGATACAACATTTCAATAATTTAATTAAAATTGTGGCATAGAAACTGCTTCAAATCTTTGGGTGGCAAAGAAAATAAGAGGAAACACTGACAACCCATCTCAATTTTCTGGCAATTCAGCTTGGATCAAGAAAGAATGCTTCATACCAGATGAATGTAAGGCTAATTTTTTTTTAAGTATATATACAGAGAGAGAGAGAGAGAGAGAGAGAGAGAGAGAGAGAGAGAGCACGCGCGCACCTGAAGCACAATGGATCATAATGAATATTACTTCCTTTTGAGAGATAAAGATTGTTTTCCAAATGCAGAAATGTAAAAGGGGCTATATGTACACAAGAGAAGGTCCACGTGCGTTAACACTATCCTGAGGAGACAGAGTACCCATGGGAGCACACTACCCCTTTGAAGGAGTAAGTTTTGAATAACACTCTCCTTTCTAACTGATATAAGGGAATAGCTGACTTAGATACCATTTCAACCTTTATTTAAGCTACAATAAAATGTCTTTCTTAGAATTTCATATTTTTAAAAAATAAGTAATATGTATATTTCCATGGTAATGAAAATTACCATGACTGTATTGGTAAAGGCTGATGGTGTAAGGATGACTTACGGAGGGTGACTATCTGACCTGCCCAGTAATCTCCTGGACAACTAGCGTAAACAAATGGGAGAGGAACCCAGCACATCTTGTGTAGACTTTCATGTAGAGTCTCTTTGGTGTGTAGGTAATGGCAAGGAGATCCAAAATTCTAGGAAATGTCTAAGGCATACAAGATTTTGGAGAAATGAGACCAAATTCTCTGATTGCCACTTTATAGGGTAGGAATTATGACCTGTGGAAGTAAAAAGTAAGGATATGATCACTGCCACACTGCATTATATTATCTATCTCTGTATTTATTTTAAATTCCATATTGAATTTTCTGCAGTTACCATCACTAATGGAATAGTTACTATAACTCTTGAAAACTTACTTCCAGTTGACATAACTTATACCCATAATCTCAGAGGTTTACCCATCTGGCTGTCCTGCAAATATTAGGGCAATTTAATGAAGGCCCTTCAAATTTTCTATCAACTTTTGTATTGAATTTTTAACTTTATAGATTTTGCTGACTCCTACCTACCTGCATGAAAATGCATTCATATCTTTCCTTCCAAAAAGAGAAAACATAAATGTTAATTGAAGCATCATGATTTCTCTGTCACTTGTTACTATTATACAATTGATTTCATTTTTCTTTTTCTTACAATGAACATTAAAAAACATTTTTTATGTTGTCAGAATTTATTCAAGTTTAAGCTTTTAGAGATTTTTACCTCAAAACTGTTTGTAACAGTTTTTGTCTCTTTCTCACATGGTTTCTTAATCTTGAGTCACAGCCTTTCATCAGGAAGATCACAGGGGTTATCTTATTTAATTTTTAACAAAATCTCCATGAAGTAGGTACTATTATCTTATCTTATAATTTATGATGCCAAAAATAAGTGACATGTTTAACATAGCTTCATGGGTAAGTGGAGCAAAGATTTAATCTCCATGTCTTGTTCTGGATCTTACACATATCATTAGTTAATAAACTCCACCAAAAAATCAGCAACAGTCTACAAGTTAAAATACACTGTAAAATAAATACAATTTAACAATATATTATAATGACAAAATATTTATTTAATCTTAAATTACAGTAATAAAAGCATAGTGTCACTATCAAAGGAGCAAAAACATATTAACCTCTGTACTTTTAATTGGTCAAACTTTGGCAGATTTTAAAGAGGATGCTAGTAAACAGGAGCTAAATTAGTGATAGCAAGAATGATATTAAGCCCTGGCCGGTTTGGCTCAGTGATTAGAGCATTGGCCTGCGGTCCAGAGAGATTTGGGTTCGGTTCCCGCTAAGGGCGCGTACCTCGGTTGCAGTTTGTCCCCGGCCCTGGTTGGTCGTGCGGGTGGCAGCCACTTGATGTGTCCTTTCACGTCGATGTTTCTCTCTCTCTCTCTCTCTCTCTTCCTCTCCCCCCCCCCCCCCTCTATGTGAACAAAAAATGGAAGAATGTTCTCAGGTGAGGATATATAAAAAAAAAAAAGAATGATATTAAGATCTAAAATAATATTATATGAATAGCATCTTGAGGAACTGAGAACATATACCAAAGAAATATGGACATAGGAGGAGAGAGAAGCATTTTGCAAGTGCCCACGGGAGAGAGGTTACATTTGATATAAACAGCGTTAGGAGGAAGATTGAAGATCAAGAACTAGTAGATATAGAAAAGCAATTTTTTTTTATCAAAACAATATGAAAGTTATTAAATTTGAAAGATTTAAATCACTATTAGTAATTATTACTGGAAGACTGTAACAAATGTTGGGTGGACAATTAAAGCATGATGTAGAATAAAGTCCTTTCCTAAAATAAGTTTGTCATGTAATTTAAAATCATTTTCTTCTAAAAGATAAAGAATGACTGTGGTAACAAATTATGTCAGTTAAGAACAGATACACGCTACATAGAACTCTACTGTCTACTCTGTACCTTCCTGGGACCTGGGCCCATTCCCTAAAAAGTCACCTATGCTATCAGCTTCTTGGGTATCGCTTCAGAGATACTCTATCTCTACACAAGCATTTTATGTAATTTTACTGCACTCTACAGAATTTTCTGAACCTTCTCTTTCCCCTTACAGATAATTCTATATCAAGACTTAAGACAAGTCTTATTTATCTTAGTAGCTACATAGAGCTCTCTTTAATATATGAAATATAATTATATTAGTATCTTATTATAATCATATGGGTGTTTTAGTCTTGTTATGTAATAAACATAAAAACATGCTTGTCTGAGTCTATATTAGAATATCTGTAAGATACATTCTTAAACATAAAATTCCTCAGTTAAAGGGGATTTTTATGTTTGAGATTTTGATAGATATTTGTCCCACACAGAAATTTACATTGTTCCACATAACAAACGTATAATTCAAAATTTTATAAAAATGCAGTTTTTGTTTATTTTCTTTTAATATAAAGTTGAGCATCTTTTCATATTTCAAAAATGCATTTGTATTTTATTTTACCATAACTTCTATTTTTATGCCTTATACTATTTTTAATGAGTTGTTGCAGTAACACTTTATATTTTAAGTAAAATAATAAGAATTGAACTGTCATATTGTTGCAAATAGTTTTCAAAAGTTTCTGTCTTTTAATTTTGTTCATGCCATTTATGTAGACTTTTTTTTTATTAAGTTAAATTCATCATTTCTCATATTTTTGGTTTGATACCATGGTAAGCAATTCTACCTCCACATAACTATACCAGATACTCTCCCTTGTTTTCTTTGAGTGTATCTGGATTCATTTTCAGAGTGTTTAAACATCAGACTATGAGATATTTTTGTTATAAGAAGTCAGCTATAGATCTAAATATTTCTCAGTTAGCTGCTCAATTGTTAAAAATGTTTCCAGTTATTTATCTTTTCCTCACTGATGTGTAATAACACATCAGTGTACTCAATTCCCTTATACATGTTGGTCTATCCATTTGTGTGTCAGAATTCACCATGGCATTGCAAATATATATTAATAATTGTTTAGGTTAGTTTTGCCCAATCACTTTTATTTTTCAGATTTCCTGTAACTATTATTACATATTTTTCTCATATCAACTATTGTGTCAACTTAGATTAAAAATAAAGCACACATAAATTTGTTTAAATTATTTTAAAGTTTTAAATTAAGCATCAGCAAATCCCAACCCACGGGCCAAATCTGGCCCGTCTTTGTAATTAAAATTTTATTGGGACACAGTCACATTTATTCATTTTGGTACTATCTATGGTTATTTTTGTGCTATGACAGAAGAGGTAAATAGTTTGACCAAAACCATATAAACCATAAAACCCAAAATAATTAATATCTGGACCTACACAGAAAAAGTTTCTTGATTTCCATTGTCTATTATTATTCTATAGTTCAATATATTCCAAAATTGCCAAGATAATCACCAAAGCTCACTGGCTTAACACAATAATATTGTATATCTTCTGTCTACTATTCATTCATAGTAATTCAACAAGAGTGGTGGTGAGGTAGTCAATTCTCATAATAGCTACTCAGGGACCTAGGCTAACAGATTTCATCTTGAAATTTGCTACCATAAATCCTGTAGAAAAATGTAGTCACTAGAAATGTGTTAAATCATGTACTGGCTTTTAAAGCTCCTTCCTGAAGGCAACACATGTAACTTCTCATATTTTATTGGCCTAAGCAAGTCATATGGCCATACTTAATTTCAAGGAAGCACGAAAGTCAATTCTATGTGCCCCGGAGAAAAAAGTGACAAAAAATTTTTGATGTACAGTATTAATGACTACCATAATTAATGTAGGATGACCTGTCATTTTTTTTAATATTGAGGCAACCTATTCAAGAATATAACTGGAAAATCATTAAAATTTCATATCAGGCCTTTCATAGTATATTCATTTATATCCATCAAACAGCTCTTGAAAAATATTTGGTATGTTTACTGCTCAGTACTGTCATTTCTGTTACTAATGTAAATGGGATTTATAATTGTTTGTTGTTTACATATTGAAAAATACTGATTTTATGTATCAATTTTTATTCCTAGACATATTATTAAGGACTATGATTGTGCTTAGGAACTTTTATGTGTTCCCCTTGGATTTTCTAGGTGCATAGTAATTTCTTGAGAAAATAATTATTTGCCTTCATCTTAGTTGATATTTAAGGTGCTTACAATGTCCAGATTTCTATGGTATGCTTGGCCTGAATTGATGTCCTATAGTTCCTTGTTTCATTGATTTATTGATTCATTCATTTAATATTCAATTATTATTTAACATATGAGGAATATTATATTATGAATCATAAATTGAAAGGGCCAAAAAGCAGAGTCTCTAGAGAAGCTTATTTATATAGGCAGATGTATTAATAAATAAGTATATAGTATAAAAATCCTATATGTAAGATACAAATGATGTCCTGTGGAAAAATCTAGTAAAGTATGCCATATTTAGTATTGAAATTTAGCAGTTAGTAAGTGCATAAGTATGGTCATTATAAAACTATTGTTAAACATATCATTGAATATATATTTGTATCTCAAAATAATTGTGTTATTTTTCTATTTATATCTTACTATTTATAAACTATAAATTTATAAACTATTTTCAAAATATCAGGGGCAATGTAACTTTTTTAAAATTTTCTTTTGCAGCAGCATCTAATATTATTGTAACTTCAGTGAATTCTCAATTAATTGTGACTAAATTTGTTAACAGCACTTTGATTATTACTAGATTGAGTTAAGAATATTTCTAGAACAAGGGAGAGATTATTGAGAGCTAACAAGCACAAAATGAAAAAATCTTAACAGGTATGAATGTTTTAAAATTATCAATACATGTTTAGAGATAATACCTATGATAGTAACAATGACAGCAATTTTAAAGATAATTTTATTGTAAATCTACTTGCTTAAGTTTACTGCATTATGGATTTTAAATTTTTTACATTCATGACTGAAGTAAGTGACCTGACAAAATTCAAGAACGTTTAGAAGTATTTACTTTGCCAGTCCCCGTTTTGAAACGGCTTTGCTAGGGAGGAAGCGGCCTTTGCCAGTTGCAAGGGTCTTAACAACTCTCCTGCTGCTGTTTCAGAAGCCTGGGGGTGATTTGATGACTGATTCTTTTTCAGTCCCCTAGAGAATCTAGTTAAATTGAGAAGAAAACAATCATCATAAATCATACACAATGTCTTGAGACTTAACATTTTTCATATATAACTCAGAGGTTCTCCAATCATGACACTTGAATGGCATGAAATAATAAGGTACATGGATCTCCAATTATCAAATCAGGGTGGTCTCAAAGCAGGATAGGCATTTGTAAGATTGCAATGTATTGCTAATAAATGGTGATTAAACACTGGGTCAGGTTAGCAGAGAAACTGTCTTACTTTGGTCACTATCCATTTCATTAAGCTGAGATTCCAGTAAAGTTTAACAGAATTTCAGAAGAAATCATATAAACTGGTTACTGGATCATAACATATTGCATCAGATCTCTGCTCTAGAATTTTTTCTCAATTATTTGCAACTTTATTCTGGAAACAGGCATTATTATACAGGACCTGGTGGTATATTAAAAAGTAATAGCTCGCCCTGGCTGGTTTGGCTCAGTGGTTAGAGCATCGACCTGCGGTCCAGAGAGACCCGGGTTCGGTTCCCACTAAGGGCACGTACCTCGGTTGCAGTTTGTCCCCAGCACAGGTTGGTCGTGTGGGGGCAGCCACTCGATGTGTCCCTTTCACTTCAATGTTTCTCTGTTTCTCTCACTCTCTTCCTCTCTCTCCCTCCCACTCTATCTGAACAAAAAATGAAAAAAAAGGTCCTCGGGTGAGGATGAAAAAAAAGTAATAGCTCAAATGTGTACACAATTTTCTTTCAGTCAAAGATTTATACATGTTGAAACTATATACATATGTATATCCAAAAAAAGTATTCCTAGATTTTGGTTATGTTCTTGGGATTAGATTTTTAGTGAGTATCATTTTAAAAATAAAAAATAAAAAAATTACTCTCTTTGTTTATATTAAATCTAAGAGAGGTAGCATCAATTGATAAATATGATTTTATGGCCATTATTTGATCATTCATGAAGGAAATGAAACTCAAAACCCAGAGATTAAATCTCCAATGCCTCCTTTTTATCTGCTCTTTCCTGTCATTCATGGATCTCCTAAAGCTTTCTTCAAACCTACTTTCCAAATTTATCTCCCACTGTTTCTTTATATTAATATTTTTGCTAAAGCAAACTGACTTACTCATGATTTCTTATACAAACCTTACAACTATAATGCTTACGAAAACTCTATTCATATTTTATGATCTCTTAGACACATTTTTATACGTGTAGTTTCACAAATTCATTCCAATCCATAGTGATCATTCTTTATTGAACCCCATGCAACTTAGTAAACAATGCTTCCCAAGTTTATCCGGCCATGATAGCAAAGAAAATCAATAGAGCTGTACAACGCACTGTGGTAAATCAGCATGCCTTTACAATATTGGAGGCAAACTAAGAGATTCCAAATGCCCTAGATCCAGTAAAACCAGCCAAGATTCAGAATGTGGTACAGGGATAATCAAGCATGCCTGAAGGAAAGAGCTGAATTCTGTCAACTCCTTGGCGGTCTGACAGGCGTAGTCCTATATTCAGAGTTCTATCATTCTTCATTATTGGACTCTTCTTGCTCTATTTCTCGATCAGATCAGACAATTTTTAAAATTAGATATGTCTTCTTAATCTTATCTACCTATCTATCTATCTATCATCTATCTATCTATCTATCTATCTATCTATCTATCTATCTATCATCTATCTATCTATCTATCATCCATCCATCTACCTATTTATCTATCTCACTATCTATTTAAAATTGTGGTGATATATATATATATATATAAACCAAAATTTACTGTTTTGAACATTTACTAAGTGTATAGTTTAGTGGCATCAAATACATTGCATTTTTGTTCTCAGCGCCACCTTCCATCTCCAGAACTTATTTTATCTTCCAAAACAGAAACTTTGTATTGCTCTCCCTCCCAAGCCCCTGTCACCCACCATTCTACTTTCTGTCTCTATGGATTTACTATTCTAGGTACCTCATATAAATGGAATCATAAAGTATTTTCTTTTTGTGGCTGGCTTATTTAACTTAACATAATGTCTTCAAGGTTCAAGAAAAAAATATACATTACTTTTTTATTACTCATGCTGATCTCTAAGAAGCTTACATTTAGTAGCAAAAAATATGTATTAGACAAGTTAGTTTCTGAATACACTAGTACTTGTGAATTATATCTAAGCTTTATTTTGTCTGATATTTATTTCATTTGATATTTTTTATTATTATTTTTTCTTTATTGACTTTTAGAGAGAAAGAAAGAGAAAGGGAAAGAAAGAAACATCGATGAGAGAGAACATTGATTGGCTGCCTCCTGCATGCCCCGCACTGGGGATCTGGCGAGCTCTTGGTACGTGGTTCGACGCTCAACCACTGGGCCACACCAGCCGGGCTCATCTGATATTTTTGATCTCCTATTAAATTATTTTTATGAGACTCAATATAGCCATTTGTTTGAAGATAGTTATGACTGACTTAGTTACCATTTGATTTCAATGTATGAATTATCCTTTATCACACAAAATCACATAGTCTTCAATTGACCCTGATAATTCAATTATTTTAAATTAGATTACGGTGTCATGATCATTAATATAACCATGTATCTTAATATTTCTTGTTTTTTGGAAGTTTTCTAATAAACTTGTTAAGATGATTATTTCTAAAACCCATCATTTCTTTCAAAATAATAATGTTTTACTGTTTTACATAAGCGAGTGTAGTACACTAAATTGCTTTGTTAGAGTTTGTTTTGAGGGAGGGGAATCAGTTTTCTATAGGAAAACTTGAATATCTAAGAAGTTCCAATTTGAATAAACCCTATGATATAATTATCATTATAACGATCTACAAATATCGTTTATGTATGTGTGAGAAAGCTATTATTTAGTTTTACAATCAGATGAGTTTCTAGGCAGAAAGCATTGTTTTAGAAAGCATGCTGCAAACCAACTCTGTCAACTATAGTTGAAACAGGAAACAAATAAGCATAGACATTATTACAACTTTTATAATTCTGCTGTACAAAAGGTACTACGTGCTATTCAAATAAGGCTTGAAAATGTAAATGAGTTGGTATTTGTTTGGGTGATCTCAGCTAATTAAGAGTCTCTTGGCTTCATTTAGTTTCTCCAGCACTTAAGAATTTTCTGAGAAGAAATGTGAACATTCTGAAAGGCTAAGAAGAGGGTGAGCACCAATTATAGTCCCAGCTGAGACCAAAACAATACCAGCCATCAGTAAGCAAGAAGGTGAACCACTGGAAATGCTCTTTATATTAATGCCCCAGTACATGTGGTGAGTCTGTCAGAGGATAGTTTAATACACTGTGCATGTCATTCAGATGTGTGGGCCACCTGCTGAGAAGGTGGGGACTTAACCTCCATGCTGTAATTTTAGTGCATTTTAAGAAATGTCTCTGGCCCTGGCCAGTTTGGCTCAGCGGTTAGAGCATCGGCCTGCGGTCCAGAGAGACCCGGGTTCGGTTCCTGCTAAGGGCACGTACTTCAGTTGCAGTTTGTCCCCGGCCCTGGTTGGTCCTGCGGGTGGCAGCCACTCGATGTGTCCCTTCACGTCAATGTTTCTCTCTCTCTCTCCCTTCCTCTCTCTCCCTCCCACTCTATCTGTACAAAAAATGGAAACATATCCTCAGGTGAGGATAAAAAAAAAAAAAAAAAAAGAGAAATGTCTCTGTTTTACCTCTTCCCCAAAATACTTGGGTTTGTACTTCCTGAGTTAATAGGAAGCATGTTCAAGCGTTTCCCCCCTAATTTAAAGGAAGGTAAACAGGTTCAAGTTAAACTGTGCTGATCTTGCATTAAAAACAAACAAACAAAAAAAAAACACACATTCCTGTAGTCTACTACAATGAAAAAATAAACAAACAAGGAAAACGGAAGAAATGAGAGACAATCAAATATATAATTAAACATCCAAACCTTAAATAAAACACATAAATGCTTAGCACAACTGATGAATTTTTGTTCTCATTGGGGCAAGTTCCAACTTTGATCTACCATCTGTTATAAGGTTTAAGCTACCAATATAGCTACATATTATTTCACAAATAATGTAACTCTTACAATAACAGTATATTTGAAGGAAATATTAAATGCCACTGGTCGAGTTAATAGCCTATTACAGTCAAATCCCCTTAAAATATGTACCTATTACAGGTATTAATGCTTTTTAATTATTTAAAATTGTATAGCATAACTGTGAACTGAAATGGAACTCTGATTGATGTTTTGTGGAAAATTAAAGTTGCAAAATAACCTAATAGAGTTTTACTCAGGAAAGAAAATATACAATCAAATCTGTAAAATGATAAACAATTTTTAAAGAGAGGATCCATTTTTTTGCTCCAGTTTTGGCTGAATCTGTTCAATGTATTCAGTACGTCCTGTAGCAGATTTGTTAGAGGTGCATACTGCTTTCATGCACGAGGCATCCTTGAGCAGTGGAACAGCACAATATATCACAAAGCAAAATAGATATATATCAAATAAAAGGAAAGAGCATCTTCAACTTGACTCACCTTTCTATCACAAGTACACCGGTCTGTAGTTTGTCTGTAGTACCTTAGCATTTACTCTGCTATTAAGATCATTTTATACATTGAGTTAACAAAACATAATAGTAAAGATTATGGTCAGTTGAGTAGAATTACATGGATTTAAATACTAAAAGACAAGACCATTTACGAGGTACAAGATTTGGGGCAATTTACTCACTCGCTGTGTTTCATATTTCTTATCTATAAAATAGAGATTTTTCTACCTTAGAAAAGGCTTGTTTAGGGGCTAAATATGCCATCCTTGTAAAGTTATTGATACTGTTTCTGGCCCATAATAAATTATCAAAGAGACCTAACTATTGTCTTTATTATTATCTATAAGAACAAAAATTTTAAATTATATTTTAGTTATTTTTTTGCCTATTACTACCTATTGTTCCATTCATCTGTGATTGCATCTGTAGAAAAGGTATAAACTATCAATCACCTTATAAACACATTGATTAATCAGTATATTAAATAATTCACCAGAAATAGAACATCTATGTTTTGAGCACTGTTAGTCACTGATGAAATAACAGAGCAAAGTAGGTTTGTTCTCTGTTTATGGGACGCTCATAGTTCATTATGGAAAGATTCAGATAACCATAAAAGAAGGATTTTCTATTTTATTATAATAAAAAATTATTATCATCTATTTAATTAAAAATTAGTCTACCTTCAGACCATTTATTTAATATGAAGCTAAATACATATCAAGTATAAAGTTAGTCATTTCTGTCCAGCAACTAAATGCTGCCGGATATGTAATATTACATTTATGTTTACAGTCATTCATCCACCAAATCAAATGGTTGAGCTGTTTGCTGTGCCAGCTCCGAGAGGCATCCTGACCCAAAATGCTGATAAAAAATTCGCATCCTGGCCCTCCGAGAGTGCTAAGAAAGTAGATATGTAAATAGATTTTATTTATAGTTAAAGTGTGAGCAAACTGCTTTGGAAAAGAGGAATAAACAGAAAGAAGAAACATTTTAGATTTAAAAGTTAATATATAAAGATGCATATATAAAAACAAAGGTGATAAATAAAAAGAATGTATGTAAGAATGTTATAGTTCTGAATATATAAGTATTAGTAGTAATAACTAAGTAATATATTAATATATAAGTAACAGAAGGTATATTTGATTGGAAGTAGAACTGAAATTACAAAGGTAAAAGAAGAAACTGACAACAACAACAACTGACTTTTGGCTTGGGAAAGAATGTTATGACAAAACAGTGAGTAATAATTTTCTTGTTACTAAAGAAATTACAGAAGGAATCTAATCTAAGGCTCCAGATTAAAAAGAATTCCCTCATAACATTGGTATATAGTTCAGGAAGGTTATGGAATTGTGTTTGGTGAATAGTTACTAGTAACAATACAGACATTGTTTTTTGAAGAAAAAAGGCAAATACATTACCCCCTAAATTACATCTTGCAGCTTAAGATAGCTGTCTGTCTGCAGGGTGCCTGTGAGGCTGAGCACTAACCATCAAAACTGACTCTTATCAATGGCCACATGGAACAGTCTGTAAAGCTTAAAGAAAAACATACATGAGGTTTGACACTTGACATTCTATTCACAGAAGAGCAAGGCCACCTTCAGATTTCTACCATAAGGATGTTTTGTAAACCTGGGGGAAAGCCTTGATTATTAGTTAACAGAAATATTTAATAAGAAGTTGTTTTTAAGAACTGATGAAAAACAAATACTCTGTAATTGGAACATATGTAATCCAATTTTCTGTTTTTGATGATGTTTGCCCCAAAACAAAGGCCACAATGACAGCACCTCAAAGCTTTCAATTAAGGATTATTTACATAATCTACTCTCTGTTTTTTACTTTAATTTTTAAAAATTTTCAATTATAGTTGATATACAATATTATCTGAGTTTCATTTATTGGGGTGATCATTTAGTATATTTTATAGTGTTCAACCAATTATAAAATATACTAAATGATCACCCCAATAAATCTAGTATCCACCTGACACCATACATAATTATTACAATATTATTGACAATATTCCCAAATTTGTACCTTATATCCCCATGACTGTTTTGTTTACTACAAATTTGTACCTTTTAAAAATTTGATTTTAGAGCAAGAAAAAGGAAGGGGGAGAGAGAGATTTGTTGTTCCTCTTATTTATGCATGCATTGGTTGATTCTTGTGTGTGCCCTAACCTGGGATCGAACCCACAACCTTGACATTGAGCTACTAGACCAGATCTTTAATTTGTATTTATTGATCCCTTTATCATTTTAACCCTGTCCCCCACTGCCCATTTCCATTGGCATCCATCAGTTTGATCTCTGTATCTACGTTTCTGTTCTGCTTGTTGGTTAATTTTGATTTTTAGATTCCACATATAAGTGAAATCATATGGCATATGTCCTCCTCTGACTGATTTATTTCACTCCTCACAATACTTTCTAGGTCCATCCATGTTGTTGTAGATGGGAAGATTTCATTTTTTTAGATAGAGTCATATTACATTTTCTATATGCACCATTTCTTTATCTATTCATTTATTGATGGAGACTTAGGTTACTTCCAAATCTTGGCTATTGTAAATAATGCTGCTGTGAACATATGGATATATATGTCTTTTTGATTTAGTGTTTTGGATTTCTTCAGGTAAATACTCAGAAGTAGAATTCCTGGGTCTTTCTCTGTCTCCTGTTATATAGCCTTTGTTTTAAGGTCTATTTTGTCTGGCGTAAGTATTACTACCCCAGCTTTTTGCTTGTTGGTTTATTTCAATTTTTATGAATTATCTTTTTCTATCCCTTTAGTTTCATTCTGTGTCTTTTAATCTGAAGTGAGTCTCTTATTGACAGTATATGTGAGGGTCTTATTTTGTTTTCCATTCAGCAACCATATGTCTCTAGACTGGAGCATTAAATCCATTTTTATTTAAAGTAACTGTCAATAGAAATGTATTTATTGCCAGTTTGTTATTTATATTTTTAATTTTTTTCTTTTTAAAGAAAATCCTTTAACATTTCTTGTAATACTAGTTTGTTGGTGATGAACTCTTTTAGCCTTTTCTTGTCTTTTTTTATTTTTCATTCAGTTCTAAATGATAGCATTTCTGGGTAGAGATAAGTCCTTGCTTTTCATCACTTTGAATATTTTTTGTCAATCCCTTATGGCCTGCAAAGTTTCTATTGTGAAATCAATTGACAGTCTTATGGGAGCTTCCTTGTAGGCAACTAACTGCTTTACTCTTTCTGCTTTTAAGATTCTCTTTGTCTTTATTTTTTGTATTTTAATTATGATCTATCTTGGTATGGGCTTCTTTGGTTTCATCTTGTTTGAGACTCTTTGTGTTTTCTGGACTATTATATGTCTATTTCCTTCACCAGCTTAAGGAAGTTTCCATCATTATTATTATTATTATTTTTTAATCCTCATCCGAGGACATTTTTCCATTTTTTGTACAGACAGAGTAGGAGGGAGAGAGAGGAAGAGAGAGAGAGGGAAACATCGATGTGAAAGGGACACATCGAGTGGCCGCCACCCGCACGACCAACCAGGGCCGGGGACAAACTGCAACCGAGGTACGTGCCCTTAGCAGGAACCGAACCCGGGTCTTTACGGACCGCAGGCGGACGCTCTAACCGCTGAGCCAAACCGGCCAGGGCTCCATCATTATTTTTTTTACATAGGTTTTAATTCCTAGCTCTCCCTCTTCTCCTTCTGCCACTCTGCCCATTTTTTAATTGGGTTCTTTGTCTTCCTTTTGTTGAGTTGTATGAGCACGCTATATATATTGGATATTAACCCCTTATCTGATATATCATTGGCAATTATGCTCTCACATACAGTGGGTAGCCTTTCCGTTTTGATGATTGTATCTTTCGCTGTGCAGAAGCTTTTGAGTTTGATGTAGTCCCATGTGTTCATTTTCTCCTTTGTTTCTGTTGCCTTAGGTGATGTATCAGTGGAAATTCTGCTGCATATGATGTCTGAAATTTTGTTGCCTACATTTTCTCTAGGATTTTTATGAATTCATGAGTCCCATTTAAGTCTTTTATCTATTTTGAATTTATTCTTTTGTAGGGTGTAAGTTGATGGTCTAGTTTCATTTTATTTTATTTTTTTGCATGTAGCTGTCCAATTTTTACAACACCATTTATTAAAGAGGCTGTCTTAACTCCACTGTATGCTTTTGCCACCTTTGTCAAATATTAATTGAGCATATTGCCTTGGGTCCATTTCTGGGTTCTCTGTTCTGTTCCACTGGTCTATATGGCTGTTCTTGTGCCAGTGCCAGGCTGTTTTGATTACAGTGGCTTTGTAGAATAACCTGAAATCTGGTAATGTTGTTCCTCCAACGTTGTTCTTCTTTTTCAAGATTGCTGTGGCTATTTATGTTTTATTCTTATTCCATATGAACTTTTGAAGTATTTGTTGTAATTCTGTGAAGTATGCCATTGCTATTTTGATGGAGATTGCATTGAATCTATAGATTGCTTTGGGTAGTATGAACGTTTTAATGATGTTAATTCTTCCAATCCATGAACAGGGTATGTGCTTCCATTTTTTATATCTTCCTCTATTTCTTTTTCCAATGACCTGTAGTTTTCTGTGAATAGGTCCTTTATTTCTTTGGTTAAGTTTACTCCTAGGTATCTTAATTTTTTTGCTGCAATGGTAAATGGGATTGTTTTCTTAGTTTCTCTTTCTGTGAGTTCATCTTTGGTGTATAAGAAGGCCATTGATTTCTTGACGTTAATTTTGTATCCTGCTACTTTTCCAAATTCATTTATTAAGTCTAGTTAATTTTTGATGGAGTCTTTGGAGTTTTCTACGTATAGTATCATGTCATCTGCAAATAATGACAGTTTCACTTCCTCCTTTCCAATTTGGATCCCTTTTATTTTTTCTTCCTGTTTTATTGCTGAGGCTAAAACTTCCAGTACTATGTTAAATAAGGGTGGTGAAGGTGGGCATCCTTGCCTTGTTCCTGTTCTTAAGGGAAATGATTTTAGTTTTTGCCCATTGAGTGTGATGTAGGCTGTAGGTCTTTCATATATGGCCTTTATTATGTCAAGATATTATCCCTTTATTCCCACATTGCTGAGAGTTTTTATCAGAAATGGATGCTGGATTTTATCAAAGGCTTTTTTTTGCATTTTTTGATATGATCATGTGGATTTTATACATCATTTTATTTATGTGGTGTATCACGTTTATTGATTTGCGAATATTGTACCAGCCTTGCATCCCTGGGATGAATCCCACTTGGTCATGGTGAATAATTTTTTGGTGTATTGCTGGATCCAATTTGCTAGTATTTTGTTCAGGATTTTGGCATCTATGTTCATCAGGAATATTGGCCTGTAGTTTTCTTTCTTTGTAGTCTCTTCTTCTGGTTTTGGAATTAGAATTATGTTGGCTTCATAAAACAAGTTTGAAAGCCATCCTTCTTCTTGAATTTTTTGAAATAGTTTGAAGAGAATGGGTGTTAATTCTTCTTTGAATGTTCCATAAAACTCCCCCGTGAAGCCATCTGGGCCTTTGCTTTGGTTTGCTGGGAGAGTCTTGATTACATCTTCAATTTCCTTAGTTGTTCCTCTGTGCTTCTTGAACTTGAATGCCTATTCAAGTTTTCTAACTCTTTCTGTTTCAGTTTTGAAAGACTATGTGTTTTAGAAATTTGTCCATTTCACTTAGATTGTCAAATTTGTTGCCATATAATTGTTCATAGTAGTTGTTAACAATCTTTTGTATTTCTGTGGTGTCAGTTGTTACTTCTCCTCTTTTATTTCTGGTTTTGTTTATTTTGGTTCTCTGTCTTTGTTTCTTGGTGAGTCTAGCTAAGGGTCCATCAATCTTGTTTCGCTTTTCGAAAAAACAGCTCTTGGTTTCATTGATCCTTTGAATTGTTTTCTTGGACTCTATGTCATTTATTTCTGCTCTGATCTTTACTATTTCCTTCCTTCCACTTGCTCTTGGGTTTTCTTTTTGTTTGCTTTCTAGTTCTTTAAATTGTGAGGTTAGATAGTCTATTAGAGATTTTTCTTGTTTCTTGAGGTAGGCCTGTAGTGCTATGAACTTCCCTCTCAGAACTGCTTTCACTGCATCCCATAGATTTTGTGTTGTTGTGTGTTCATTTTCATTGGTTGCCAGGAAGTTGTTGATTTCTTCCTTAATCTCCTTGGTAACCCATTCATTGTTTAATAATATGCTAACTAGCTTCCATGTGTTCAAATGTCTTTGCATGTTCTTTGTTGCAATTGATTTCTAGTTTCATGTCATTGTGATCTGAGAAGATGCTTGATATGATTTCAGTTTTCTTGAACTTGTAGAGACATAGTTTGTGTCCTAACATGTGGTCTATCTTTGAGAATGTCCTATGTGCACTTGAGAAGAATGTGAATTCTGTAGTTTGGGGGTGTAATTCTTTGTCGATATCTATTAATTCATTTGGTGTAATGCTTCATTTAGAATCTCTATTTCCGTGCTAATTTTTTGTGTAGAGGATCTGTCCAGTGATGTCAGCGAGGTGTTGAAGTCCTCTGCTATGATTGTATTGCTATCTATTTCTCCGCTGAAGTCCTCCAGAAGATTTTAAATATATTTTGTTGCTCCTATATTGGGTGCATATATGTTTATCAAGGTTATATCTTCCTGTTGGATAGATCCTTTCAATATTATGTAGTGGCCTTCTTTGTCTTTAGTTATGGCCTTCATTTTGAAATCTATTTTATCAGATATGAGTATTGCTACCCCAGCTTTTTTCCCTTTCTGTTTGCTTGGAAGATTTGTTTCCATCCCTTCACTTTCAACGTATGTGAGTCTTTTGTTGAGAGGTGGGTCTCTTGTAAACAACATATAGATGGGTCATGTTTTTTATTCAATCACCTACTCTGTGTCTTTTTATGGGAATATTCAATCCATTTACATTTAAGGTGATTATTGATATGTTCTTATTTATTGCCATTTTTATTTAGTGTGATTATATTTTTCTTCCTCTCTCTCCTGCTAATTAGAGCAGTCCTTTTAACATTTCTTGAAGTGCTGGTTTGGTGCTAATGTATTTCCTTAGTCTTTTTTTTTTTCTGGGAAGCTCTTTATTTGACCTTCTATTTTGAATGATAGCCTTGCTGGGTAGAGTAGTCTTGGATTCAGATTCTTGTTTTTCATGACCTTGATTACCTCATGCCATTCCCTTCTGGCCTGTAGTGTTTCTTGTGAGAAGTCAGCTGAGAGCCTTATGGGGTTTCCTTTGTAGGTAACCTGTTGCTTCT
Organism: Molossus molossus; assembly: GCF_014108415.1. NCBI lineage: Eukaryota > Metazoa > Chordata > Mammalia > Chiroptera > Molossidae > Molossus > Molossus molossus. Next base: position 91,733,607 of record NW_023425388.1, on the reverse strand, counting down.
CTCTTGCTGCCTTTAGGATTCTCTCTTCATCTTTAATTTTTGGCAATTTGATTATTATGTGTCTTGGTGTGGGCCTCTTTGGGTTCTTCTTACTGGGTGCTCTCTGTGCTTCTTGAACTTGAATACCTTCTTCTTTCACCAAATTATGGAAATTTTCTGTCACTATGTCTTCAAATATATTCTCTAACCCTTGCTCATTTTCTTCTTCTTCGGGGACTCCTATGATGCTAATGTTATTAAGTTTCCAGTTGTCCCACAGTTCTCTTAAGCTGTCTTCCTGCTTTTTAATTATTTTTTCCTTTTGGTTTTCTGATTGGTCCATATTTTCTACCCTATCTTCTAATTCACTGATTCAGTCCTCAGCTTCCTCTACTCTGCTATTTAGACTTTCCTATGTGTGTTTTATTTCTGATATGTCATTCTTCATTTCTTCTTGGTGGTTTTTAATATCCAACTTGTTGATTTTCAACATTCCTATGTGTTTACTCATGGTGCTCATCTCCTTAGACATGCTGTTGAGCTTCCTCAAGATCATGGCTCTGAATTCTAGTTCTGTTAGCTTGCTTAACTTCACCTCATTTATCTCATTTTCAGTAGAGGTCTCTTGTTCTTTCGTTTGGCTTTTGTTTCTGTGTTTCACCATTTTGGCTATCACAGTGGGCTTTGGAGCCTGCCAAATTTTCCCTGTGGGTGTTGGTGTTCTGCTGTTTGTGGCTCCTTCTCCTGGGTTTGGATGAGGCAAGGAGGATCCACTTTAAACACACCACTGTCAAGTCTTACTTTCCCAGTTCGAGTTGCTAGCCCAGGGAATGGTAGTTATCCTCTAGCTTTTGTGCCTGGAGGATATTAGTAGGGGTCACCTGAAGAACCTTGGTATCTGAGTTGACTGAAAAACTCCCTGAGGTGGTCAGTGTAAGAGGATTTCCTGAGGATGGAGCAGATGCTGGTTGTTAAAGGGCCTCAATTAGCATTTCAATGGCCACCAGGTGGGGTTGAATCTCTGTGGAGGGGCCGCCACCTCTCCCCAGGGCCCTTTTAAGGAGTAAGATGACCACAGTCCTGCGTGGCTGCAACTCAGCAAGAGCTCTGAGCACCCTCCAAATCCCAAGTGTTCCCACACAGTTCCAGTCCAGTCTGCCCTCCCTCTGCAGGAGCCCAATGTGAGTGGCTGCTGCTAATTTAGCCTCTGTCCTGGCTCTGTGTTGTGGAGCCACCTGGGACTCTTACCTGAGGGCGCCACTCCCAGCTAAGTCCGTTGCTCCAGGCCAAGGCTGTGGCAGCTCCCAGCCAAGGTTGCAGGTCCCAGCCAATTCCACAGGTCCCAGCTGTGGCCGCAGGTCCCAGCCGAGGCTGCCTGTCCCAGCCGAGGCCACAGGTCCCAGCCAAGGGCGCAGGTCCCAGCCAAAGCCACAGGTCCCAGCCGAAGCCACAGTCCCAGCAGGGGCCGCAGGTTCCAGCCCAGGCCGCTGCAGACTATGGGCTCCCAGCCCCCTCTCGCGTCTTTGCAAGCCTACCAGGATTGAGTCAGTGTCCCTGGTTATGTGGTTCTCCAAGCTGTTTTTCGGTTGCTTTTTCCTGACGATTTATCTTTATTTTCATTGTAATTCCAGTTTGGTCCTGGGAGATGGTCTGTGTAGCTTCCATTCACTCTGCCGCCATTTTCCTAATCCCTGTGGCTTCTTCTTTATATTCCTTAGTTGTAGGAGTTCTGTTAAGTTAGATTTCAGGAAGTTCTAAATGATGGTTTTTCTGTAGTTTAGTTGTAATTTTGGTGTGGTTATAGGAGGATGCAAGTACTGAATTTATCTACACTGCCATGTGGACTGGTACCTATAATCTATTCTTTGTTAGGTATTGATTGAAAGAACATCACATATTTGGACTCAGTTATTACTATTTTGAATGTCATATTTTCAATTTTATAAATGCCTAAAAAATGACTCATAGTCATTTATGTCCATATGTCATCTAACCAATAGAAAGTAAGCTCTGAATTCTCTCTCTTGGCTGAAATTTTTAGGTTGCAATTTGAATTCTCAAAGACTTGCAGAATAATAGAAGTGGATACTCGTGGAGGCCCTTCATATACATTTGAAACTATTAGGAATTTTTTTTGATAAGTGGTATACATTTCTATTTCTGTTTTAACAATATTTCTCCCAGCTATAAATAATAAATCTTAGATTTACATGAGTTGGTTGGGATTATTATCTTTACTTTCTACAAACTGACGTGCAATAAAAGTGAAATTTTATTGAGAAACAAAAGGAAAGTCAAGTACTTGGGCTGAGACCTAGTCCCTTAGTAGTCTGATAAATGTTAGGAAATGAGCCCTTAAGTCCCTCTTAAGGAAGCCAGAATTCAGTATAGCCCATTAACATGAATTCTTCCCTTTCTCCCTGCTCTGCTTAGCATCAAACGAAACACTGACCTATCCAGGCTGCATTTCCAGACTCCTGTGTCAAGTGGCTCTGGCTGAATTTGGCCAAAGAGAAGTCAAATGGCATCTCTGACAAAAACTACTTCCAGAAAATGGACTCGTGTGGTTCCATGTTCCAGTGAGGATTCAGATTCCAGGGCTCCTTAAGCAATATGGTTTTCATTTGTCCCTCCATCCCAGCAGTGGTGAAAGATTCCTGCTGTTGCTCACCTTGGATTCTCTTTCACTGATCCCTACTGTTTCCTGGCTCTTCCATTGTCTATGTAACTGATCCCTGGATTAATTATATTTGTTTAAATATTCAGAGTAGCATTTTCACAACTGTTTTGCATTAACCAATATAGTCCTTGGGAATAGAAATAGTCTCAAGGTAAAAATCCTTAAGTTGGACTTCTGAGATAAATTACTCATCTGTTTAAGAGGGATATGGCTAATCAATGGTTTGCAGGAGTGTTAAGATTATATAAATTATTGCTTGTCATTGCTTGGAATAAAGTACTAGTCAAACTCAAGACGTTAGAAAATCAGAGAGTTGCTTCACCTGACCATTTACCATAGTAATAATGATGCTCACTCAGACAGCAAGGTGGAATCACTATTTCTGGTGGCACCAAAGAGTTTACAGGAAAAACAAGCTTAGATGTTTGAAATCTCCACTCACAGCACAGAGAACAACAATAAGGCTTTAAATATGGCATTTAAAAGGATTGTCTACTGTTTGAAGCTGCAAGGAAAACATGGTTGTTAATCAGACCTAAAATCTAACTGGACAGGTGGCAGGAACACAAGTCAAGGTGAACACACAATTGTACCAAATATGTTATGTAGAAGTGAGGGTATTAGTAGAGGAATGAGATTTCAAGACTTCGGGTGAGTATATCTGGGTATACCTAAGTGAGCCTGAGAATCATTAAGCCCCAAATGTCTCTGAGCTCCTTTGTAAGTGGACCCAGTTTAGTCTTCCCTCTCTAAGGAAACTAGGTGCATTAGTCACAGTCTACTGAAAGCAGAAGGCATACTCATGTAAGATTTTCCAGTTAATTTACTGATTAACTCCTAAAGAGTATGCCTACTATTAAGAAAAAAGAGGACTATTGAGACACCTAGGTACTTGCAACTATGGTAATCTTTACCACCCACATTCTTCAAAGAGTAAGAGAGAAAAATTAAAGCTCAGTCTGATTTAGAAATACTCAAAATGAACTCTACTTTTAGAGAGATGCAACCACTACCAGAAATGCAACCCAACCTCTCTCTTCACAAATCCTCTAATATTACCTACTGGTATTCCCATTAACCAAGTCCAACTAGAATCCAGAAGTTAGGGAGGCATGGCTTTCCTTCGAGGGCTAGCCCCTAATGATATAGAGTAGGTAGCAAGGATCAAGCATAAACTTGTAGAACAAATGAAGATTATAGAGTATATTCCACCCTTTTTTCTAATCTTTATCCTTTCCAGATATTTTCTCAGAGGAAATAATTATCAGCCCAGGGAAGACACCCTATCACTGAAAAATAATCTCAATTCAATTATACTTCCCCAGGGGCCCACAATTACATTAGTCATCATCTTTACTTCTTAGATATGGTGCAAGAAGGATTACTTAAGTTAGCTGCCATGGTGCTTAACAATGTGCCTAGTTACTAGACCTAAAACTGATAATTATACCTTTTGACAGCATCTCTACTTGGTGAAATGATCCAAGTATTTATTAGGATTGTAGCACTCACTGCACTCTGTCTTTTTTTTTTTTAATTAATTTATTTCTGTTACAGATATTTCTCCTTTTTTCCCCATTGACACCCTCCTCCCCCCCCCCCCCCGAGTGTCCCAGGCTTTGTTGTCCATGTCCATTGGTTATGCGTACATGCATATAAGTTCTGTGGTTTATCTCTTCCCTCCCCCCCACGCCCTCTCTGAGGGTTATCAGTCTGTACCCTACTTCCACATCCCTGGGTCTGCCCTATTCCTCAAACTATTATGTTTATTATATTCCACAAATAAGAGAGATCATGTGATATTTGTCTTTCTCTGCTTAGCTTGATTCACTTAGGATAGTACTCTCCAGGTCCCTCCATGTTGTCTCAAAGGATAAGAGATCTTTCTTTCTTACAGCTGCATAGTACTCCATTGTGTATATGTACCACTGCTTTTTTTATCCTTTCGTCTTCTGATGGACACTCGGGCTGTTTCAAAATCTTAGCTAATATAAATAGTGCTGCTATGAACATGCGGGTACAAATATTCTTTCTGATTGGTGTTTCAGGCTTTTTAGGGTATATTCCTAGAAGTGGGATCACTGGGTTAAATGACAATTCAATTTTTAATTTTGGGGGGTAACGCCATAGTGTTTTCCATAGTGGCTGCACCAGTCTGCATTCTCACCAGCAGTGTACTAGAGTCTGCTTTTCTCCACACCCTCACCAACACTTGTTGTTTGATGATTTGTTGATGGCGGTCATTCTGACAGGTGTGAGGTGATACCTCACTGCTGTTTTAATTTGCATCTTTCGGATTATTAGTGATGTTGAGCATTTCTTCCTATGTCTCTTAGCCATTTGTATGTCCTGTTTGGAGAGGTGTCTATTTAGTTCCTCTGCCCATTTCTTAATTGGGTTTTTTGTCTTCCTGTTGTTGAGTTGTATGAGCACTCTATATATTTTAGAAATTAAGCCCTTATCTGATGTATCATTGGCAATTATGCTCTCCCATACAATGGGTTCCATTTCCATATTGGTGGTTGTTTCTTTTGCTGTGCAGAAGCTTTTGAGTTTGATGTTGTCCCATGTGTTCATTTTTTCCTTTGTTTCTGCTGCCTTAAGTGATATATCAGTAAAAATTGTGTGGCGTATAATGTCCAAAATTTTGTTGCCTACAGTTTCTTCTAGGATTTCTATGGATTCATGGGTGACATTTAAGTCTTTTATCCATTTTGAGTTTAATTCTTGTGTATGGTGTAAATTGATGGTCTAATTTTATTGTTTTGCAAGTGGCTGTTCAATTTCCCCACCATTTATTAAAGAGGCTATTTTTACTCCATTGTATGTTCTGACCACCTTTGTCAAATATTAATGGAGCATAATGTTTATGTCCATTTCTGGGTTCTCTGTTCTGTTCCACTGGTCTATATGCCAGTTCTTGTGTTAGTACCAGGTTGTTTTGATTACAGTAGCTTTGTAGTATAACCTGATATCTGGTATTCTGATGCCACCTACTTTGTCCTTCTTTTTCAAGATTCCTGTGGCTATTTGGGGTCTTTTTTGGTTCCATATAAACTTTTGAAGTATTAGTTTTAGTTTTGTGAAATATGTCATTGGTATTTTGATGGGGATTGCATTGAACCAATAGATTGCTTTGGGTAATATGAACATTTTAATGATGTTAATTCTTTCAATCCATGAACAAGGTATGTGCTTCCACTTTTTTATATATTTCTCTTTTTTTTTCAATGTCCCGTAGTTTTCTGCAAATCAGTCCTTTACTTCTTCAGATAAATTTATTCCTAGGTATCTTAATTTTTTTTTTTTTTTTGCCATGGTGATAAATGAATTTTTTTTTTTTAGTTTCTCTTTATGTGAGTTCATCATTGGTGTATAAGAATACCATCAATTTCTTGATGTTAATTTTGTATCCTGATACTTTGCCAAATTCATTTATTAAGTCTAGAATATATTTGATGGAGTCTTTAGGGTTTTATATGTATAATATCATGTCATCTGTGAATAATGAGAGTTTCACTTCCTCCTTTCCAATTTGGATCCCTTTCATTTTTTCTTCCTGTCTGATTGCTGTGGCTAAGACTTCCATTACTATGTTAAATAAGAGTGGAGAATGTGGGCATCCCTGTCTTTTTTCTGTTCCTAAGGGAAATTACTTTTAGTTTTTGCCCATTGAGTATGATGTAGGCTGTAGGTTCATATATGGCTTTTATTAAATCAAGATATGATCCCTCTATTCCCACATTGCTGAGCATTTTTATCAGAATGGGTGCTAGATTTTGCTGAATGATTTTTGACATCTATTGATATGATCATGTGGTTTTTATCTTTCATTTTGTTTATGTGGTGTATCACATTTTTTGATTTGCAAATATTGTACCAGCTTTGCATCCCTGGGTTGAATCCCACTTGGTCATGGTAAATAATTTTTTGATGCATTGCTGTATCCAATTTGCTAGAATTTTGTTAAGGATTTTGACATCTATGTTCATCAGGGATATTGGCCTATAGTTTATTTCTTTGTAGTGGCTTTTTCTGGTTTTGGAATTAGAATTATGCTGGCCTCATAAAATAAGTTTGGAAGGCTTCTTTCTTCTTAAATTTTTTGAAATAGTTTGAGGATAATGGGTGTTAGTTCTTCTTTGAATGTTCGGTAAAACTCCCCTATGAAGTTGTCCGGGCCTGGGCTTTTGTTTGCTGGGAGAGTCTTGATTACATCTTCAATTTCCTTAGTTCTTATTGGTTTGTTCAAGTTTTCTATCTTTTCTCAGTCCAGTTTTGGGAGACTGTGTTTCTAGAAATTTGTCCATTTCTCATAGATTGTCAAATTTGTTGCCATATAATTGTTCATAGTATTTATTAAAAATCCTTTGTATTTCTGTGATGTCAGTTGTTACTTCTCCTGTTTCATTTCTGATTTTATGTATCTAGGTTCTCTCTGTTTCTTGGTGAGTCTAGCTAAGTGTCCCTCAATCTTGTTTCCCTTTCGAAAAACCTGCTCTTTGTTTCATTGATTCTTTCAATTGTTTCTGTGGTCTCTGTGTCATTTATTTCTGCTCTGATCTTTATTGTTTTCTTCCTTCTACTTGTTCTGGGGATTTCTTTCTGCTTCCTTTCTAGTTTTTTAAGTTGTGAGGTTAGATAGTCTATTCGAAATTTTTCTTGTTTCTTAAGGTAGGTCTGTAGTGCTATGAACTTCCCTCTCAGAACTGCTTTCTCTGCAGCCCATAGATTTTGTGTTGTTGTGTGTTCATTTTTATTGGTTTTCAGGAAGTTTTTAATCTCTTCCTTGATCTCCTCAGTATCCCATTCATTGTATACTAACATGCTGTTTAACCTCCATGTGTTTAAATGTCTTTGCATGTTCTTTATTGCAATTGATTTCTAGTTTCATGTCATTGTGATCTGAGAAGATGCTTGATATGATTTCAATCTTCTTGAACTTGTAGAAATTTAGTTAATTTTCTAACATGTGGTCTATCTTTGAGACTGTCCCATGTTCACTTGAGAAGAATATGAACTCTGAAGTTTTGGGATGTAATTCTCTGTAGAAATGTAAATCCATTTGGTATAGTGCTTCAATTAGAGTCTCTGTTTCCTTGTTCATTTTTTTGCCCAGAGGCTCTATCCAGTGATGGCAGTGGGGTGTTGCAGTCCCCTGCTATAATTATATTTCTGTAGATTTCTCCTTTGAAGTCCTCCAGGAGATTTTTAATATAATTTGTTGCTCCTGTATTGGGTGCATGTATGTTTACCAAGGTTATATCTTCCTGATGGATAGTCCTTTCAATATTATGTAGTGGCCTTTTTTTGTCTTTAGTTATGGCCTTCATTTTGAAATCTATTTTAAAAGGTATGAGTATTGCCACCCTAGTTTTTTTTTTTTTTTTTCCTTTTCATTTGCTTTGAAGATTTTTTTCCATCCCTTCAATTTCAACCTATGTGAGTCTTTTGATGTGAGGTGGATCTCTTCTAAACAACATATATATGAGTAATGCTTTCTTATCAAAGCAGCTCCTCTGTGTTTTTCATCAGAGCATTCAATCTATTTACATTTAAGGTGATTATTGATATGTACTTAGTTTGCCATTTTTGTTTGGTGTGGTTATATTTTTCTTCTTATTTCTTCTACTGATTACAGCAGTCCTTTTAACATTTCTTGCAGTACTGGTTTGGTGTTAATGTATTTCCTTACATTTTTTGTCTGGGATGCTTTTTATTTGACCTTCTATTTTGAATGATAGCCTTGCTGGGTAGAGTAGTCTTGGATTCAGATCCTTGTTTTTCTTGACCTTGATTATTTCATGCCATTCCCTTCTGGCCTGTAGAGTTTCTTGTGAGAAGTCAGCTGAGAGCCTTATGGGGGTTCCTTTGAACCTATCCTGTTGCTTATCTCTAGCTGCTTTTAGGATTCTCTCTTTGTCTTTAATTTTTGGCATTTTAATTATTGTGTGTCTTTATGTGGGCCTGTTTGGGTTATTCTTACTGGGGGCTCTCTGTGCTTCTTGAACTTGAATGCCTTCTTCCTTCACCAAATTTGGGAAGTTGTCTGTGACTATTTCTTCAAATATATTCTCTAACCCTTGCTTATTTTCTTCTGGAACTCCTATGATGCAGATGTTGTTATATTTCCATTGCCCCACCGTTCTCTTAAGCTGTCTTCCTGTTTTTTAATTGTTTTTTTCTTTTGGTTTTCTAATTGGTTGACTTTTTCTACCCTGTCTTCTAATTCACTGATCTGGTCCTCAGCTTCCTCCACTCTGCTGTTTCGTCCTTCCAATATGTTCTTTATTTCTGCTATCTCATTTTTCATTTCTTCTTGGTGGTTTTTCATTTCCAACTGGGTGATTTTCAATGTTTCTATGTCTTTATTCATGGTGTTGATGTCCTTACTCATGCTGGTGAGCTTCCTCAAGATCATGTCTCTGAATTCTACCTCTGATGACTTGCTTAACTGAATTTTATTTATCTCATCTTTGGTAGAGGTCTCTTGTTCTTTCATTTGTGATTTGTTTCTTTATTTCAACATTTTGGTTATCTCAGTGGGGTTTGGAGCCTGCTAAATTTTCCCTGTTTATGTTGGTGTTCTGCTGTTTGTGGCTCCCTCTACTGTGTTTGGATGAGTGTGGGAGGAGCCATGTTAATCACCACTGTCAAGTCTTACTTTCCTGGGTAGATTTGCAATCCCTGGAATGGTTCAGTTATTCCCTAGCTTTTTGCCTAGAGGCTGTTATTCTCTATTACTTGAAGGGCCTTAGTTTCTCAGTTGAGTGAAAACTCCCTTGGGTTTTCAGTGTATGAGGATTTTTCGAGGTTGGGGCAGATGATGGTTCTTAATAAACCTCAATTTGCATTTTAATGGCTCACCTTGTGGAGTTGTACCTATGAAGGAGGGGCTGCTGCCTCTCCCGAGAACCCTGGGAAGGAGTAAGTTGGCCACCTTCCCGCATGGCTAAAACTCAGCAAAAGCTCTGAGTGTCCTCCAAATCCTGAGTGTCTCCACACAGTTCCAGTTGATTCCACCCTTCCTCTGCTAGAGCCAGGGTGAGTGGCTGTTGCTATTTTAGCGTTCTGTTCCAGCCCTCTGCACTGTGGAGCGGGCTTGGGATTTTGAGCCTGAGGGCACTGCTCTCAGCTAAGACCAATGCTCTCCATGGGCTCCCAGCCCCACTCTTGCACCTTCGTAATCCTACCAGGATCAAGTCAGTGGCCCTGGTGATATGGTCCTTGCAAGCTGCTTTTCTGTTGCTTTTTTTTTTTTGACAATTTATCTTTATTTTAGTTGTAATTCCAGTTTGATCCTGAGAGATGGTCTGTGTAGCTTTCATTCACTCCACCGCCATTCTGGAATCCTCTGCACCTTGTCTTTATTTGATTGATGCAGTTTCCATTGATGATTCTGACTGGATATGGGAATAATAAGAGGTTCTCCAGTGAATCCTCTGCATTAGTTCTCCTTTGCCCCTGTGGTGTAGTAGCAGACTAGTTCTTTCTTCATTATTGGGAATAAGCTTCATAACTATTGGATTGAACTTGTTATTTACTGTTGTTTCAGTGTGAGAAACCCCAAAGGGCCAGTGGTTAGTCTCAACTAGCAAAGTAATGGAAGCATGACTATGTTCTCTAGCATATGCACTTCTCCTTTGGCCACTAGCAGTTCCAAACCCAACAAGGCCAAGGCTGCAAACATTAGATAAATGGATTATTAAATATATCAATGAAAGAGGCCTACTTCTACCTTGGTTCACAAACTTATACATTCTAGCTAAAAATAAATTAGAATGATACTGTGGACATCATTGTAACTATAGGACATAAATGAATCATCAATAGACTATAATTCTATTCTATCAAACTCTTTTTTTAATGAGTGAAGAGTTCATGGTAAAACCAATATATCCCTTGTACATGAGCTCATTGTTTCATTTCTTTTACTGTAAAATGAGTTATTTGTTTGGAGGCAAAGATGTGTGAGATAACAGAACATAAATAAGGCATTATATAAGTCCACTAATGGATGTTCTGGCAGAAATATTTCAAATGTGAAAGGAAAGATCATATTTGGAATATGTACATGTATTTCCAAGAAGACAAATAATTTCCTCACACCTAAGGGCAGGGATCAGATGTAGTCTAAATGTAACATCAATTGACAGGTTGGGCAAATGGTAGCCAGATCAGCCTTAATGAGAAAAAAAATCATGTTTATTGAACCCATGCTTAGCCTAACAATTTTAATTTTACACAGCCCATTTAGGAGACAGTGAAGTAGTAGAAGAATGAGATTGACTGGCATCAACAGGATGGTTCATCTTGATAATGGCAAGTCCCCTCTGAAGTGGATGTTTTTTGAAGGTATCTATTTGGTATACAGATTCTTTCTCTTATGGTTCATTCTATGATGCCCACTCATGTTTTCCTAAATCTTCCTTGTTATAAATATTCCCATTTTATTATGTTTCCAGCAAGATAAGACTTAACCACTACTATGAGTCGATAGAGATCTATAACATACACAATCCCACATATATGCAAGGTGGGACAAAAGTAGGTTTATAGTTGTTCCTGTGGAAAATAATACAATAATTAATAAGTAGTATACAAGAATAACTTCTGTGTTTCATGTACTCACGATTGTAAACCTTCTTTTGCCTAACACTGTGTGTGTGTGTGTGTGTGTGTGTGTGTGTATACATACACACATAAAATAATTAGACACACTGCTTGACATTTGGTCAAGAAAAACTTTCTCTTCAGCTCTGTCTTCTACAGGCTCCCAAATCAGTCTGTAATGCTACTTGGTATATTTATTTTCAGGTTTTAAAAAACAGACAAAGCATTAAAATTTGACTTCTTCTTGAATGGCAATCCAAAGTGTACTAGTTTTTTTTTAACTTGAAAAAAATAGCTCGAACATATCCCAAACACTAGTTGGAAGCACTAATGTGGGAACCCCTGAACATTTTCAGGGCTCACTGCCTGCACTCTAGTGTACATTTATCCCATTAAAGCACAGAGAGAACTTTCTAACTCCTCTTCCCCAAGTCGGTTAGTAAAATTTTTATATGATTAGATATAGTTTATCAAGGGGAACATAATATATTTATTCCAATATTCTCATTTCCTGGCCCTCTGAATCCCTTTGTCTATATAATGTGCCAGGGAAGTTCTGGCATCTTAACCTCATTGACTCTAGCCTATTACTGAGCCAAAAGATTTCTTATCCAACAAACCAAACATGAGGTTCAGCGTAGGGGCTTGAGCTAACATTTTAAATTCTGAATTCCAACTAATTGCACATATAGCAATATATTTAGCCTAAAATATATTCCATCTTCCCTTTTCTAACACAATTAAAATCATTCCCCATGAAAAATGGGAAGAGATATCTCCAAAGTTAGGTAATGAAATGCTGCTTTTTAAAATTAAAATAGTTTTCTCAACTTGGGAGAAAGTCTAATTTTGCTGTTAAGGGAGGTTCAGGGGAAATTGAGGGTTCAAGTTTCTGAGTTCTATTGAAATCATATAACATCCTCAGTTGGCTATAATTTGACTTCTCACAAGATAACTGAATTACTACTTAGTGAAATCTGTATCTATAAATACATCAGTGACTAAAACAAAAATCACCATCTTCATAGTTAGATTATAGTAGGAGAAGCATATAATATGTTAAATAAAATATAAAGATTTTTAGTGATTAGTTTTAATAGAAAAATAATGCAGAAAGAGTCCCTGGATAGAACATGTCAGTGATAGAGAAATTGCAATTTAGATTGATGTCCATATTGGGCTCCCACTAAGATGATAACAGGAAAGATGAGAGTTTAAACCATAAAGGTGTGATGCATTGGGATTTTGAGGTACTTAGCATTCCAGGTAGAGGAAGCCTTGAGGGCAAAGGTCTTGAAGCAGAAGTCTATCTGACTGGCTCAATAAACAATGAGAGGCCAGTGTCATTGAAGTGAAATGAACCCAGGGTACCATCAGTGGGAAATAAGCTGAGAAGGGGCCAGGAAAAAAACAAAAAACAAAAACAAAAAACTTGTATATTTTAAGAATTTTAGGTTTTCATCTCAGCCAGTTGCAATAGATTGTCATTGGGGGTTGGGGTGTGGAAGTTGAAGGTTATTGCAGTAATGCAGAGTAGCCAGGTAGGAAGGTAGATCAATGAGAACAAAGACATTTCACTCAGTATGAGACTAATAAACTGGTTTAAGTAGAGATATTTCAATCTAAGGGATAACTAAGTCCCTCATCTTCTCTAATTCCATTCCCATGAGATTTTTACTCCTGGATACCATTTAAACTACTTTTGTCAATTCACCTGTTATCTCCATGTTCTGCTCTTTACTCTTCTATCTTTTTAGATTTAAAACATTAGAACAGTCTTGTGTAGAGGAAATAGTCATGGTGGAGACTTCAATCTCAGTTTAGAACCCAGATGTGCAAAGGCATATCTGAGAATACCAGCTACTAGGAACCAGAGACCTTTTGGGGAGTGGGACTCAGCCTTCAGGGGAGCAGAGCCCAGGCCTCTAAGAACAGAGTATTCATTACAGCCTTTTTGGATGGAGGAGGACAAGCAACAAACTCCATCAGTCAAACATTCTAGCACCACTTATGAAACAATTCTGCTTTTGACTTCCATGCCAATGAAAAGTAAGTGATTTATGTCTGACCTGTGTGGCTCAGTGGTTGAGCATCAACCCATGCACCAAGAGGTCGCTGGTTCGATTCCTGGTCAGGATACATGCCCAGGTTGTGGGCCAGATCCCCAGTTGGGGACATGCAGGAGGCAGCTAATGGATGTTCTCTCTCGTCGATGTTTCTATCTCTCTCTCTCCTTCTCACTTCCTCTCCCTCTAAATATCAATAAAGGAAAACAAATAAAAAAAAAGTAATAGTGACTTACACTAGAATAATAATAGTTTGAGATAGTAAAAAATAAATCTTCAAATTCTGATTACTTTCTAAAAGGTTAAATGGTAGGATTTTCTGGAAAATCTGATATGAAAAATAATTCAAAGATGACTCTTGTGTTTTGGGCTGAGGAATTGGAGAATGGAATTGTCACTAGCTGAAACAGGGAAAAATGCAAAAAGATCTGAATTTGAAAGGTAATGCAGAGCTCAGAGCAGGAAAGAGAGGTAGAAAAGATAGAAATTGACTCACAAAGTGCAGTCTCTTAGGAGATAGGCAAAGATCGCATCTAAAGAGCAGGTTGAAAGATTTAAACAATGAACTTCAAATATGGTAGACACTTTTTGTATTGGTAGAGAAGGAAGACTTTTTTTTCTTTAAATGGTTGAAAATGTAGGTCTTTGTGTATTTTTAGTGGCAGGAACTTGAGAGAAAGCCTTTGTAGATCAATAATAAAGTATAATAGGAGGCAAGATCATCTGCTAAGAGTTGGGCGAAAGAGAAATCATAAGATCAAAGACATGGATGATTTGTGGACATGTGTGTTAGCCTTTCTAGGAAAAGTTATAGAGGGCTGACCTGTGAACCACAGTGGGAGCTGGATTGGCAGTTTGCATAGAAGGCAGAGTTGACAATAAAAACCATACATTTTTAGTTACACCTATAATAATATAAACAGATAAAACTCATGCAGCATTACCATGGACCAGACATTGTTTTAGACACTTTGCTATATTAATTCATTAACTTTTCACTGCTATTCTATTGACTTAGTATTATTAATGTCACCATTGTAAATGAAGGACTTGAGATAAAAAAAATTAAGTAATTTAGCCAACATTATAAGCTAATAAATGGCAGCGCTGGTATTTGACCCTAATGTAGTTATTAACCACTGTCTTATACCTCAAACAATGAAGTTCTGTGCTTTGCCTCCAGCAATGACAAACAACACAATTATAGGCACAAGGAAAATGACACATCCAGTTGGTTGAGGTTTTGGGCAAGAGACTGAAGTGAGGAGTCGACCATATAAACTAGGTGTGGAAGGCAAGTAGACTCTGCTGTACCATAGAATATTGTAGTATGGTGTGAGAGCATTCTGTCTGCATCTGAGAGCACAAAAGTGGCAAGGGTGGTCTAGGTATCAATGTTCAGAACAAAATGTTAAAGATATATTAGAAAGGCCTCATATATTAATATGCGCTTCAAGTTAATTCTTCTATAGCTGAATTATGTAATAAATTTTTTATTTTGGATGTTGAAAGTTAATTTTTATTTTTGTTTTTTTAAATAAAAATTATATACTTAAGGTGTAAAACATGATGTTTTGTGTACATAGTGAAATGATTATTAGAGTCAAGTTAATCAATGTATCTTCTCATAGTTACTGTTTGTGTGTATGTGTGTGATGAGAGCACCTGAAATCTACTTTCTTAGCAGATTTCCAGTATTCAATACAGTATTATTAACTATAGTCATCATGCTCTACATTAGACCTCTAGACTTGTTCATCCCACATAAATGTAACTTTGTACCCTTTATCTAAAGCTCCTCATTTACCCCATCTTCTCACCCCCAGTAAGCACAATTCTACTCAACCATTCTATGTACAGTCGTCCCTCACCACTTCGTGCTTCAACTTTCACAGCTTCACTCTATCATGGTTTTTTCAAATATATTCATTAAAAAGTTGATTGAGACATTGAAAATGATACAGCATGCACTGGTTGTCTGAGTCAATTATACACCCCTATATTACAATTAAAATGAAAATTACTGTACGCATGGACTGTAGGCCTATGTATTCGAGCACCCCAGGAATCCTTCAATGCCAGGTGCAACTGCTAGAGTCTGGAACGGATTAACCGCTGTAAATGAGGGATGATTGTATGCAGCTTTTCTAGATTCCACTTACATAAGTGAGATCACGCATTTTTTTCTTTCTGTTCTGGTTTACTTCACTTAGCATGAACCTCTACGTTCGTTCATGTTGTTGCAGAAGGTAGGAGTTCCTTCTTCTTAAAAGCTGAATAATATTCCACTGTATATATACACCACGATGTCTTTATCCATTCATCTGTCTACAGACACCTAGATTGTTTCCATATCTTGGCTACAATGACTAAAGCTGCAATTAACGTGAGAGCACAGATTCTCTCTTTGAGGTACTGATTTCATTTCCTTCTAGTATATATCCATAAGAGGGATTGATAAATCATATGGTAGTTCTGTTTTTAGTTTTTTGAGGAGCCTCCATACTGTTTTCCACAGTGGCTGTACTTAGGTACATTTCCAACGACAGTGTACAAGGGTTCCCATTTCTCCGCATTCTTGCCACACAGGCTTGATGTAATGTTTCATGTGACTTTGATGGATACCTCTGATAATTTGTGATGTTGAATACCTTTTCATGTATGTGTTGGCCATTTGTTTGTCTTCTTTAGAAAAGTGTCTATTCAGGTTCTTTACTCATTATTTATCATGGATTTTTTTTTTTTTTGCTCTTGAGTTGTATGAGTTCTTCATATATTTTGTATATTAACTTCTTATCAGATATATGGTTGGCAAATATTTTTTCTAATCCATAAGCTTCCTTTTCATGTTTATTTATTTACAAGGTTTAGACTTTAAAGTAAATAATATAGCCCTGACTGGTGTGGCTCAGTTGGTTGAGCGTTGTTTCAGGAACTAAAAGGTTGCTGGTTCAATTTCCCGCCCAGGTGTGCAGGAGGCAGCAGATCGATGTTTCTCTCTCACATTGATGTTTCTTCTGCTCTCTTCCTCTCTTTCTAAAAAAGGTCATTAAAGTAAATAATATAAACAAACTAACAAGTATGCAAGGTGGACATAACTTCACAAGCCGCATGGTCTTTTTTGTCAATTTGATTTTTCTTTTCATGATTTAAAAGAGATACTATATTATTTCTACATTCTGTCAGTAATGAATGAAGCTGCATTTATTACTAGATATTCTGTTTCTAATTAGGTGAGCAAGGTGGCAATAAGAAATACATTGTGTAAACGGAAGAATTTGAATTACAGATTGCAATTATTATTTTTGTAATATTAGAGAACTCACTTATGCTCCCAATTTGGTCTTGATAGAATGAAACTGAGCTGATTTTGGTATAACAGGGTTATACTCATAATTTAAATTATATGAAATACCTGAAAAAATGTAAAACAGCACATTTTCTTTACTGATTATCATTATATTTCAGCCTCTAAATAGCCATGTGAACTAATTAATAAACTCATTTAGCTTCTAAAGAGCCTCAGGCCTGGCTACATGTACATGCCTGAGGCCTGCATATATTTTTGTACCCTCTTGGAGCATATTTGTATTTATACTCGTAAAAATTTTAAGAAACATTAATTAAATGTACAAAAGCTCCCTGTTTCCTATGGCTGCCTTACCAAGGTACCACAAACGGGGTGGCTTGAAACAGCAGAAGTTTATTCATTCATGGTTCTGGAGCCTAGATGTTCAGAGACAATATGTCAACATGATTAGTTCCATCCCAGGCCTCTCTCCTGGCTTCTGGTGGAAGCCAGCAATTATTGGCGTTCTTTGGCTTGTAGATACATCATTCCAATTTCTGCATCCATCTTTACACGCCATTCTCCCTGTGTCTGTCTTTACATGGCTATATTCTTATATGTATCCACTAGTCATATTTGTTTAAGGGCCCGCCTACTCCATTATGGTCTTATCTTAACTAATTGTGTCATCAATGACTCTATTTACAAACAAGGTCACATTCTGAGATACTGGGGTTAGGACTTCAACATTTTTTTTTTCAGGAGGTACAATGAACCCATAACACTGTCCTGTTGGAATGCGTTTATAGACATGACTTAACAGTAAAGATTTTCCTAGGAAACCAAATTAGACTGGAATTTGTTCTTTTCCCATAAAGCATCTGATGCATTTTTCTATGATTTTTAACTATTCTGCTCTTATCATCAGAGATCAATAAGAAGCTGAAAACTTAGGCAAATATTTTTATTACAGGCTTAAGTACATGGTCCTTGAGGTTAATAACATTGTAATTAATATAACCCTTTCTCCAAAGACAATCCTTTATTGCAGACAAACACAGATAATTCAGTGATGATCATAAAGATAAATCAAATTTGTCCTTATTCATAACATTGAAAGCTTAATGGTGTACCAAATTTCTACTAGCTTTACTATCATCAGATTTCCTGCCAGAGGTCCATTTTAAATCCAAGTCCTTAATGTCAGAAAACTTGAAACAGGTGGGCTTCTTATATATCTTGTGAAATGGACAGAAAGAGGCTGTAGGATTCCATATGCATTAAAAGTATCGTCTTATAAGATAGCATGTTCTAATGGGAAAAGACTGGGCTCTAAAATTAACTTGTTTAATTGTTTGTATCCCAGAATTTCTTCAGTTCTTTATTTTATCATCATATATAAGATGGAGATAAGCTCACATACTTAAAGAAATCAAAAAAAGATAAGGTAAAATCTGAAAAGCAGACAACATAGTGCTGTTACATGGTAGGCACTGGTAAATATAGATTTCCCTTCCCTTGCTTTCTAACTATGTGAGGTTTTATATCATTAAATTGAATGTCTTTATCAGCGAACAAACACTTTCCAGTGATACTATGGAGGTAATGAAACAATACACATTGTTAAGGGAATCATTTGATAATGGTTAAGAATCTCATGAAAACATAGTTATGAAGATCTAGAAAATTAACAGGATAAACATATGTATGCAGTGCTGACAGAGTCAAAGGGGATTATGAGATTTAAGAAGGTGGACTGGCCACTAAACACAGGACATGGAGGCATTACTCCAGTGTTGAGGTTCAGAAATTTACTCCTGAGATCTCAAGTGACCAAGAGAGTCCCCATTTCACTGGGAGCTCTGAGACAAATTTCGAGAATACTTTTCACTCTCACTGTGAATACAGGCCCATGTTTAAACTTGAGATGTTCTCCAGGCTTTGTCCCCTCATAAAATTGTGCTCCATGAATGGTAAAGTATATTTAAATAGAAGGACCACCTTTATTATATATTCAAATGTTTCTAAATAAATATTACTCGTGAATCAGGGAGGCCTTCCTAGAAGATGTGGAGTCTCAGATAAATACTAAGGGAGAAAAAAGTATTTAGCCCTGGCCGGTTTGGCTCAGCGGTTAAAGCGTCGGCCTGCGGTCTGGAGAGACCCGGGTTCGGTTCCCGCTAAGGGCACGTACTTCGGTTGCAGTTTGTCCCCGGCCCTGGTTGGTCGTGCAGGTGGCAGCCACTCGATGTGTCCCTTTCACGTCAATGTTTCTCTCTCTCTCTCTCCCTCCCACTCTATCTGTACAAAAATTGGAAAAATGTCCTCGGGTGAGGATGAAAAAAAAAAAAAAAGGAAAAAGTATTTAGCTAGTAAAATAAGTTTGAGATTAAAGAGAAGATAAGTTTTATAAGCAAAGGATATAACAAAAGGTAATTAATTCAGAGTGAGAGCAAATAACAGATTAATTCAAAGCACATGTGTAGTTCATTAGAATGAGATTGCTAAATGCAAGTGAGCCACTCTTAAGAAGTAAAGCGAGAGGGGCATGAAGGGACCCTTACTGTATGGTCCTAACAAATGGAAGTGTTTTGCTCTAAAATGGGGAGACATTGAATGTTTTTAAGTTGGGACAAGGACTGATATGTTTAGTTTTGTGCTGTAAAACCATTTGAGAATGGTTTGGGGGTTCCAAACCAGAAGCTAGGATGCTGTTTCAGTAAACAGAATAGAGATCACAATGGGTTTAACAATGGCAGCAGTAATGAAAACAGAAAAAAATAAATAAAGAACCTCTAACAGTAAACAAGAATTTTATAATCATAAGACCTAGAAATAAATGTGGTATGTGAGCAAAGAAAGAGAGGAGTTTAGGAGGATCTAAGGATTTCTGGATAGGATGGAACAACAGGTGGAGTTGCTGCCTTTAGCTCAGAGAGCACAGGAAGAGGAGGAGGTGTATTGGCCAGTGGGATGATTACTCGTGTTTCTGTGCCACATTATGTATGAAGGTGATTATGATATTTCAGGATGAAAACTTAGAATTGTATCCCACCTCTACATCTCTGTGACTACCTCAAAGACCATGACTTTTCATACCGATATATCACAAATACGAATGCTGTCACAGAGCTAACATTTAAAAGGCATTCAACAAATATTTATGTATCTATTTATTTGTTCACAAATATTTACTGAACATCTATTGTGTACCAGGCATTAGCCTACATCAGTAATTCTCAATCATACCTGCACATTAAAGAGCTGGGGATGTTTAAAAACAACTGAGGCACTTGTCTTTCTCAGACTGCTTACTTCACATAGCATAATACTCTCCAGGTCCATTCATGCTGTCACAAAAAGTAAGATTTCCTTCTTTTTTATGGCTGAGTAGTATTCCATTGTGTAAATATACCCCAGCTTTTTTTATCCACACATCCACTGATGTGCACTGAGGCTGCTTCTAAATTTTGCCTATTGTAAATAATGATGCTATGAACATAGGGGTGCATGTATTCTTTCAAATTAGTGTTTCAGGTTTCTTTGACTATATTCCCAGGAGTGGAATTGCTGGGTCATAAGGCAGTTCCATTTTTAATCTTTTGAGGTAACTCCATACTGCTTTCTACAGTGACTGCACCAATCTGTATTCCCACCAATAGTGCACAAAAGTTCCCTTATCTCCACATTCTCACCAACACTTGTTGTTTGTTGATTTATTGATGATAGCCATTCTGACACGTGTGAGGTAATATTTTATTGTGGTTTTAGTTTTCATTTCTCTGATGATTAGTAACCATATGATTTCACTTATATGTAAAATCTAATGAACAAAAGCTAACAAAGTGGAGATAGAGTCAAGAATAAAGAGAAAAGACTGACAGCTGTCAGAGGGGACAGATTTGGGGACTGAGTGAGACTGGTAAAGGGATTAAGCAAAGAACAAAAAGAAAGACTCATGGACACAGACAACAGGATAATGATAGCCAGTGGGAAGGGAGGTCGAGGGAGGTAGAAGAGGGTAAGGGGAAGATAAATGGTGATGGAAGGAGACTTGACTTGGGGTGGTGAACACATAGTACAAGATACAGATTATGTATTGTGGAATTGTACACCTGAAACCTATATAATTTTATTAACCAATGTCAACTCAGTATATTAAATTAAAAAGTAATAATAAAAACCACCAAAGCCTAGGTCTCTACTTGAACCCACTATATCAAAATATCTAGGCCCAGAAAACAAGTAATTACAAATGGTAGCTGGGTGGAATCCAGTACATTACATCCAGTTTTCAGGGTTAAGAACTACTGTGTTAGGAGTTGTAGATGCTGCAAAGAACAAGAGAGCCAAAGACTCTAATCACTTGGGGATTATATGCAAAGGTCTGTGAAAAGCAGAAAAAAATAAAAGCAGAGAGCCAGAAACAGCTTTAACATAAATAATAGTTATAAACTAATTATAAAAAAAGCAAAAATACAACCAAATTATATAAATAAAGAAAGAGATTCCAAAATAGTGGCAGAGTGAATGGAAGTTACACAGACCATTTCCCAGGACCAAACTGGAATTACAATGAGAATAAAGACAAATTGTCAAGAAGAAGCAACAGAAAAGCAGCTTGGAGGACCATATAACCAGGGACAACGACTCAATCCTGGTAGGATTGCAGCGGTGCGAGAAGGGGGCTGGGATCCCATGGAAAGCAGCGGCCTTAGCTGTGAGCAGCGCCCTTGGGGTTAAACTCCCAAGTAGTTCCACAGTGCAGAGCCGGGAAAGATGTTAAAATAGCCACAGCCACTCACCTTGGGCTCTGGCAGAGGAAGGGCAGACTGGACTGGAACTGTGTGGAGACACTTGGGATATGGGAGGTGATCAGAGCTTTTGCTGAGTTGTGGCCACACAGGACAGTAGTCATCTTACTCCTTCCCAGGGCTCTGGGGAGAGGTGGCAGCCCCTCCCTCAGAGATTCAATCCCACCGGGTGTCATTGAAATGCAAATTGAGGCTCATTAACAATCAGCATCTGCCCCACCCTGAGGAAATCCCCTTATACTGGGGGAGTTTTTTATTCAACTGAGAGGCCAAGGGTCATCAAGTAACAGGTACTGATAGCCTCCAGGCAAAAAGCTAGAGAATAACTAAACTATTCCTGGGCTTGCAACTCTGCCCAGGAAGGTTAGACTTGACAGTGCTGTTTAACATGGGTCCTCCCATGCTCATCCAAACCCAGCAGAGGGTGCCACAAACAGCAGAACACCAACACCCAAAGGGAAAATTGGACAGGCTCCAAAGCCAACTGAGATAGGCAAAATGGTAAAACAAAGAAACAAATGCCAAATGAAAGAACAAGAGACCAAAGATGAGATAAATGAGGTGCAGTTAAGCAAGTTAACAGAACTAAAATTTAGAGCCATGATCGTGAGGAAACTCAACAGCATGTATAAGGACATGAGCACCATGACTAAACATAGAAATGTTGAAAATCAACCAGTTGTAAATTAAAAACCACCAAGAAGAAATGAAGAATGACATATCATAAATAAAGAACACATTGGAAGGTCTAAACAGCAGAGTAGAGGAAGCAGAGGACCGGATCAGTGAATTAGAAGACAGGGTAAAAAAAAATCAACCAATCAGAAAACCAAAAGGAAAAAACAATTAAAAAACAGAAAGACAGCTTAAGAGAACTGTAGGACAACTGGAAACATAATAATATTCACATCATAGGAGTCTCTGAAGAATAAGAAAATGAGCAAGGATTAGAGAGTATACTAGAAGAAATAGTGACAGAAAAATTTCCTAATTTGGTGAAGCAAGAAGGCATTCAAGTTCAAGAAGCACAGAGAGCCCCCAGTAAGAATAACCCAAACAGGCCCATACCAAGTAATCAAAGTGCCAAAAATTCAAGACAAAGAGAGAATCCTAAAAGCAGCAAGAGATAAGCAACAGGTTAACTACAAAGGAAACCCCATAAGGCTATCAGCTGACTTCTCAATATATACACTATAGGCCACAAGGGAATAGTATAAGGTAATCAAGGTCATGAAAAACAAGGATCTGAATCCAAGACTACTCTATCCAGCAAGGATATCATTCAAAATAGAAGGTCAAATAAAGAGCTTCGCTGACCAAAAAAAAGGGTAAGGGAATACATTAGCACCAAACCATCACTTCAAGAAATGTTAAAAGGACTGCTATAACGAGCAGGAGAAATAGGTAGAAAATTAGAACCCCACTAAACAAAAATGGCAATAAATAAGAACATATCAATAATAACCTTAAATGAAAATGGATTGAATGCTCCCATAAAAAGACACCGAGTAGCTGATTGAATAAAAAAAATGACCCATCTATATGTTGTTTAAAAGAGACCCACCTCACAACAAAAGACTCACATACGTTGAAAGTGAAGAGATGGAAAAAAAATTTTCCAAGCAAATGGAAAGGAAAAAAAAGCTGGGATAGCAATACTCATACTTGATAAAATTGACTTAAAAATAAAGGCCATAACTAGAGACAAGGAAGGCCACTACATAATATTAAAAGGATCTATCCAACAGGATGATATAACCTTGATAAATATATATGCACCCAATATAGGACCAACAAAATATATTTAAAATCTTCTGGAGGATTTCAAAGGAGAAATCGATAGCAATACAATCATAGCAGGGGACTTCAACCCCTGCTGACATCACTGGATAGATTGTCTAGACAAAAAATTAGCAAGAAACAGAGACTCTAAATGAAGCACTAGACCAAATGGATTTCATAGAAATCTAAGGAGAATTACATCCCAAAGCTACAGAATTCACATTTTTTCTCAAGTGCACATAGGACATTCTCAAAGACAGAACACATGTTAGGACACAAACTAAGTCTCTACAAGTTCAAGAAAACTGAAATCTTATCAAGCATCTTCTCAGATCACAATGACATGAAACTAGAAATCAATTGCAACAAGAACATGCAAATATATTTGAACACATGGAGGCTAAATAGCATGCTATTAAACAATGAATGTGTTACTGAGGAGATCAAGGAAGAAATTAAAAACTTCTTGGAAACCAATAAAAATGAACACACAACACAAAATCTATGGGATGCAGTGAAAGCTTTTCTGAGAGGGAAGTTCATAGCACTACAGGCCTACCTCAAGAAACAAGAAAGATTTCTAATAGACTATTTAACCTCACAACTTAAAGAACTAGAAAGCAAACAAAAAGAAAACCCAAGAGCAAGTAGAAGGAAGGAAATAGTAAAGATCAGAGCAGAAATAAATGACATAGAGTCCAAAAAAACAATTCAAAGGATCAATGAAACAAAGAGCTGTTTTTTTAAAAAGTGAAACAAGATTGATGGACCCTTAGCTAGACTCACCAAGAAACAAAAACAAAGAACCCAAATACACAAAATCAGAAATGAAAAAGAAGTATCAACTGACACCACAGAAATACAAAAGATTGTTAACAACTACTATGAATAATTATATGGCAACAAATTTGACAATCTAAGTGAAATGGACAATTTTCTAGAAACACATAGTCTTTCAAAACTGAACTGGGAAGAGATAGAAAACTTGAACAGACCAATCACAACAAAAGAATTGAAGATGTAATCAAGACTCTCCCAGCAAACAAAAGCTCAGGCCCGGATTCCTTCACTGTGGAATTTTACTAAACATTCAAAGAAGAACTAACACACATTCTTCTAAAACTATTTCAAAAAATTGAAGAAGATGGAAGACTTCCAAACACGTTTTATGAGGCCAGCATAATTCTAATTCCAAAACCAGAAAAAGACACTGCGAAGAAAGAAAACTACAGGCCAATATCCCTGATGAACATAGACACCAAAATTCTGAATAAAATTCTAGCAAATTGAATCCATCAATACATTCAAAATATTATTCACCCATGACCAAGTGGGATTCATCCCAGGGATGCAAGGCTGGCACAATATTCACAAATCAATAAATGTGATACTCCACATAAACAAAAGGAAAGATAAAAATTATATGATCATATCAATAGACACTGAAAAGCATTTGACAAAATTCAGCACCCATTTCTGATAAAAACATTCAGCAATTTGGGAATAGAGGGATCATATCTAGACATAATAAAGGCCATATATGAAAGACCTACAGCCAACATCATACTCAATGGGCAAAAACTAAAAGCATTTTCCTTAAGAACAGGAAAATACAGGAATGCCCACTTTCTTCACTCTTATTTAACATAGTACTGGAAGTCTTAGCCACAGCAATCATGAAGAAAAATGAAAATGAAGAAAAAATAAAAGGGATCCAAATTGGAAAGGAGGAAGTGAAATTGTCATTATTCGCAGATTACATGACACTATAGGTATAAAGCACCAAAGACTCCAACAAAAATCTTTTAGACTTAATAAATACATTTGGCAAAGTAGCAGGATACAAAATTAATGTTAAGAAATTGATGGTATTCTTATACACCAATGATGAACTCACAGAAAGAGAAACTAAGAAAACAATCCCATTCACCATCGTGGCAAAAACATTAAGAAATCTAAGAATAAACTTAACCAAAGAAATAAAGGACTTATTTGCAGAGAATTACTGGTCATTAAAAAAGAAATAGGGAAAGACATAAAAAAGAGGACGCACATACCTCGTTCATGGATGGAAACAATTAACATCATTAAAATGTCCATACTACCCAATGCAATCTATAGATTCACAATGCAATCTTCATCAAAATACCAATGACATACTTCGCAGAACTAGAACAAATACTTCAAAAGTTCATATGAAACCAATAAAGACCTCGAATAGCCATAGCAATCTTGAAAAAGAAGAACAAGGTAGAAGGAATCCCATTAACAGATTTCAGGTTATATATTACAAAGCCACTGTAATCAAAGCAGCCTGGTACTGGCACAAGAACAGGCCGATAGATCAATGGAACAGAATAGAGAAACCAGAAATGGACCCAAGACAATATGCTCAATTAATATTTGACAAAGGTGGCAAGAGCATACAGTGGAGTAAAGACAGCCTTTTTAATAAATGGTGTTGGGAAAATTGGACAGCTACATGCAAAAAAATGAAACTAGACCATCAACTTACACCATACTCAAGAATAAACTCAAAATGGATAAAAGACTTAAATATCACTCATAAATCCACAAAAATCCTAGAAGATACTGTAGGCAATGAAATTTCAGACATCATACGCAGTAGAAGTTTTACTGATACATCATCTAAGGCAATTGAAACAAAGGAAATAATGAACACATGGGACTACATCAAACTAAAAACTTCTGCACAGCAAAAGAAACATCCATCAAAATGGAAAGGCAACCCTCTGTATGGGAGAGCATAATTGCCAATGATATAACAGATAAGGGGTTAGTTTCTAATGTATAAAGAGTGCTCATACAACTCAACAAAAGGAAGACAAAGAACCCAATTAAGAAATGTGCAGGGGAACTAGACACCTCTCCAAACAGGACATACAAATTGCTAAGAGACATATGAAGAAATGCTCAACATCATTAATCATCAGAGAGATGCAAATTAAAACAACAATGAGGTATCACCTCATACCTGTCAGAATGGTCGCCATTAACAAATCATCAAACAACAAGTGTTGGCGAGGGTGTGGAGAAAAGGGGACTCTAGTGCACTGCTGATGGGAATGCAGACTGGTGCAGCCACTATGGAAAACACTATGGTGTTACCTCAAAAAAATAAAAATGGAACTTCCATTTGACCGAGTGATTCCACTTCTAGGAATATACCCTAAGTAGCCTGAAACACCAATCAGAAAGTATATATGTACCTCCATGTTCGTAGCAGCACTATTTACAATAGCTAAGATCTGGAAACAGCCCAAATGTCCATCAGTAGATGAACGGATAAAAATGCAGTGATACATATACAAAATGGAGTTCTATGCAGCTATAAGAAAGAAAGATCTCTTCCTCTTTGAGACGACATGGAGGGACCTGGAAAGTATTATACTAAGCGAAACAAGCCAAACAGAGAAAGACAAGTATAGTATGATCTCACTTATTTGTGGAATATAATGAACATAACAGTTTGAGGAACGAGGTAGTCCCAGAGACGTGGAATTAGGGTACAGACTGACAATCCCCAGAAGAGGGGGTGTGGGTGAGTGATAAACTACAGAACTTATATGCATGTTTGCATGAACAATGGACATGGACAACAAAGCTGAGGATAGGGAGGGGAGGAGGGGAGAGGGAAATGAATGGGGTGAGAAGGAGAAACATCTGTAACAAAATTAAATTAATTTAAATTAATTAAATTAAATTAATTAAATTAAATTTAAAATAAATAAATAAATAAAACCACCCTTTCTGTGATATTTTATTATAGAATCTTGAGCAGACAAATACAGTCACGCGCACTGTATTTTAGCCACCAGCTCTGTCGTTCACTTGTGATACAGAATACATTTGATTCATTGTAAACAACCTCCTGGTTTCCAGTTGTTTCTGGTGAGAGAGAACACACTAGCACCTGCAAAAGATAGTAATGGGTAAATGGAAACAGTCAGTGCACAGAAAGTGGCCTCAGGACTGCAAGGACTGCAAACACAAAGACAAACGGAATCTGGGACCATTTTGAGTAAAAACAGCATTACATATTCCAGATTTTCCTCTGTTGGTGAATAAAATTAGTTATGGGAAAATGAATGAGAGGAATCTTAGTTTCAAACTGCCTGAGAGGTGCCGGCATGTGCCATGGTATTAGAGCATGATACAATGCCCATGTCCCTAGCACAACTTGATGATTTAAAAAAAATTGAAATAAAAAATTAAATGGTAAATGACAAAAGCCAGTCAGAGAAAGACAAATACCATATAATTTCACTTATATGTGGAATCTAACAAACAAAATAAACTAACAAACAAAATAGAAATAGACTTACAGATTCAGAGAACAGACTCACAACTTTCAAAAGGGAGGGGTCAGGGAATTGGGTAAAAAAGGTGAAAAGATTAAACAAAAAAAAAGACTTCATAGACACAGACAACAGTATGGTGATTGCCCAAGGAAAGGGGGCTGGGGAGCTATGAGAGGTAAAGGAGGGATAAATGGAGATGGAAGGAAACTTGACTTGGTGTGGTGAACACACAGTACAGTACACAGATAATGTATTGTAGAACTGTACCCCTGAAATCTATATAATTTTATTAATCAATGTCACCCCAAGAAATTCAGTACAAAATAAAATATCACAGTCTCAGAGTGTTTTAAAAACAATGAGAAAGAGTAAATATTTTATTTCAGAAATTAAGCACTAATTATCTGAAAATTTTTACTTATCCTGAACATCTAATTTCCCAGAGGGTACAGTATAAATGAAACCTTACTAGCCTATTATAAAAGGTGATCTATTATTGCCCATTACATGGGGCAAACTATTAATTTCATTTAACATTTGCCTTCAAATAAAGCTTGAGAGTCATTACTCAAAAGATAATTAAAACATGGCCGAAGCATATTTATACAGGGTCAATGAGCATGGATATATTATATAACTGATGTGTATACATTTGTTACTTTAGATAAGAATTACATACAGAAATAATTTAATTCAAGATTAGTAACTTAAAATATACATTTATCACCACTTTAGAATAATACATAATATATATTTTATACATTTTCATAGGCTTTTTATTATATATATTTTAATTAATTTAATGCAGTAAACATATTAGAATAAAAACAAGTTCTGCATATTCATATTTATCAAGTACCAAACAATATGCTGGGTATTTTCTCATGTAATTTTACAATAATGTCTGCAAAGTCATTCAAGATAAACACAAACATTCTCGTTTTTTGTTGCTGTTAATCCTCATCCAAGAATATTTTTCTATTGACTTTTTTTTTAGATAGAGTGGAAGGGAGGGGGGAGAGGGTGGAGGGGAAACAAAGATGTGAGAGAAAAATATTAGTTGGTTGTCTCCCGCATGACCCTGGTTGGGTTGAGGATCAAACCTGCGACCCAGATATGTGCCCTTGACCGGAATCAAACCCAGGACCCTTGGGTCCAAAGGCTGACACTGTAACTGCTCAGCCAAACATGCCAGGGCCAAACATTCTAATTTTAAAAATGGATGAATTAATTACTAAGTGATAAATTATTATGTATGAATAGATAAATCTCTGAACATCAGAAAAGTTGGGAGAATTAATCATGGTTCCAAGCTACGGAAAAACAGCATCAGGATTCAAAACCTGGTTATTCAGATAGTTCAATGGTTCTCAAAGTGCGGTCCCTATAGCATCAGTGACATTTGAGAATTTATTAGAAATGCACATTCTTGGGCCTCCCTCCAGACCTACTGACCAGAAACTCTGAAAGGGGATCCAGTAATCTATGTTTTTAGTTCGTTAGCTGATTCTGATTCAAGCTACAGCTTGAGGATCATCATAAGAGTCAATGCTTTTCCCTCTGTGCCATACAACTTGTAATTTAGTGAAATTTTCATCATAAACACTTAGTAGTCTGCAGTTTTTACATGTGCTTCTCCAAATCCATGCTCATTCTGCACCCAACTTTGCACCCAGAGAGAATGGCCAGTCTAGACCAACATAAAAATGTTTCTTGACCGTGGACTTCTAGCTGGATTCTGTGAATACATGACAATTGTGAGAGATTTGAAAAGGGGGGAAAAGGGCTTTCAGTTGTGCTTCTGAACCCAGTTCCTTTCCTGTCATATTGCTGTGACTTAGCTTTACCCCTAATTAATTTCAACACCTTCATTAAGGCAACACTTTGAGATAATTCTTTCTTTAGGACAAGGTAACTGTCTTATCCTCTGTGCCTTCATTAATTGGGGTAGAAATAAAGCTCTATTTTTATTACCCTGGGCTACAAATGGTGCTGGGATTTTCTATATAATGTGGGTTTCCTATATAATGACCACACCTTTTATTATATTCTTTTTAAATTTCCCAGTTAAGTATACCATATATTACCCATAGGAACACTGAATAATTTACCTCTACTCATAGTTATTTACATTAACAAAGAATATTTCATATTATTTACTTTTCAAATATTCTTTATTAAATTTGAAATATGTAATTACTCAAACATTATTCAACCACATCCCCAGAAAACTACATATACATTTTAAAATCCATTTCCCTGTATTTATAATTAGTGTAACACTGGCTATATTAGTCAGGTTAGGTTAAGGTATGCTGAAGTAACAATTTCTAAAATCTCAGTGGCTTAACACAGTAAAAAGGTTTTTTTGTCCTCATTCTGAGACTGATGAGAGAAAGAAGCCCTCTTTTAAGCAGTGACATTAGTATTTGTGTGGCTCCCACA
This sequence comes from Molossus molossus, assembly GCF_014108415.1. Classification (NCBI taxonomy): domain Eukaryota; kingdom Metazoa; phylum Chordata; class Mammalia; order Chiroptera; family Molossidae; genus Molossus; species Molossus molossus. The sequence goes on along the minus strand of NW_023425388.1, from coordinate 91,703,617 downwards.
TCAAAGATGGTGAGAAAGCAAATACTTACACTGTCCAATAAATGCTTTGAGCGGAAGTGATAAGCATAATTTTTTCTATAGTCATTTGTCAGAAATTAAAACACAGATCTAACCTGCCGCGATGGAATTTGGGTAATATGGTAAAATACACAGAGTTTTTTTAAACACTACCAAGGAGTTGGTTTTCATTCACTATGGAAAGGGAAAAGTATGAAAAAAAAAAGTGATAAGGAAAAAAAAATTCCCAAGCATAACTAGTACAAACTTCTTCCTAATAAATGAAGTCAACTTTTTTTGTTTGTTTTAAGTGTATTATAACGTTATTAAGATAAAACTTAACTTATAAAATTGATCCATTTAAGGTATATAATTCAATAGTTTTTAACATGTTCTCAGAGCTATGTGACAATCATCCCAATTAATTTTAGAGGATTTCACATACCCATGTGTATACCCATACTCGTTAACAGTCACTCCCCATCTCTTCCCATCTGACACAGCTCTAGGCAACCATTAATCAATTGTTTTGTGTCTCTATATGTTTGTCTATTGTGGACACATCTCACATAAATGGAATCAGGCAACGTGACTTTTGTGACTGGCTTATTTAACTTAGCATAATGTTTTCAAGATTCAGCCATGTTATAGCATGTATAAATACTTTATTCCTTTGTATTGCTCATAATAACACATTGTATGGCTATATTACATTTTGTTCATTAGTTAAACATTTGGGTTGTTTTCACTTTTTGTCTATTATGAATAATGCTGCTATAAATACTCATGTACAAGCTATGTGAGGACATATCTTTTCATTTCTTTTGTATATACCTGGGAATAGAACTCTATGCTTTTCCTTTTGAGAAACTGCCAGACTATTTTCCAAAGTGGCTGCATCATTTTACATTCCCACCAGCAATATATGAGGGTTCTGATTTCTCCACATCCTGCCAACACTTCTGATTATAAACATCCCAGTGAATGCAATGTGGAATCTGATTGTGGGTTTGATTTGCATTTCCCTAATGACTAATGTTGAACAACTTTTCATGCACTTATTGGCCGTTGGTATGTCTGCTTTGGGGAAATGTCTATTTATAGCCTTTGATGAATTTTCAATTGGATTGTTGTCCTTTAGTATTGAGTTGCAGATTTCAGTCGATATCCTGAATACAAGTCCCATATCAGAGACATGATTTGATTTCTCCCTCTCTGTGAGTTTTCTTTTCACTTTTTTATATCTTTTGAAACACATTTTTTTTTTTCATTTTAAATCTTAATTTATCTATTTTTACTTTTGTCACATACTTTTTTGTTCTATCTAAGAAGGCTATGCCAAATCCAAGGTGACAATAATTTACTCTTGTATTTCCTTTGAAGAATTTTATAACTTTTGCTGTTACATGTAGGTCTACAAACCATTTGAGTTGATTAGTATGTAAGCTACAAGAAAGGGATTCAACTTCATTCTTCTGTATGTGGATACTCAGTTATCCCAGCACCATTTGTTGAAAAAACTATTCTTTCCCCATTGAATTTTCTTGATACTAACGTTGAAAATTAATTAACCATAAATGTGACAGTTCTTTTCCTGGAATCTAAATTATATTTAAATGAACCATATGTCTATCCTAATACCAGTACCAAATTATTTTGATTCTTGTAGGTTTGTAGTAAGTTTTGATATAAAGAAGGGAGTCCCCTAATTTTTTAATTCTGCTTCAAGATTATTTTGGCTTGTCTTGGTTACTTGAATTTCCATATAGATTTTAGAATCAGCTTGTCAATTTCTTTAAAAAAGAAAGCTGAGAATTATATGGCAATTTCATTGAATCTGTTTAGGGAGTATTTCCATTATACTAGCATTGGCTTCCAATCCATGATTATAGGATGTTTTTCCATTTATTTAGATATTCTTTAACTACTTTCAACAATATTTTATAATTTTTACAGTACATTTTTGAACTTATTCTGTTAAATATATTCCTAAGTATTTTATTATTTTCACTGCTATTGTAAATGGAATTTCTCTTTTAAGTTCATTTTTGTATTTTTCATAGCTATTCTATGAAAATACAGTTGATTTTTGCATTTGACATTGTACCCTGCAAACCTGAACTGTTTTGTTTTAGTTCCCATAGCTTTATAGAGAATTTTATAGTATTTTCTATATACAATATCATGTCATATGCAAACAGAGACAGTTTAACATCTTTACCAGTTGAGTTTCTTTTTATTTATTTTTGCTTAGTTGTACTAGTTCTAGAGTCCAAGAAAATGTTGCACAAAAGTGGCAAAAATGAACATCCTTGCTCTGTCTCTGATTTTAGGTAGAAAGGATTCAGTCTTTCACCACTCAGTATATTAGCTGTGTTTTTTTGTTTTTGTTTGTTTTTCATACCTGTCTTTTGTCACATTGATTGTTTCCTTCCATTTCTAGTTTTCACTTCATTTATGTTGAAGTTCTGGTTTATGTATATATGCTTATCATTATTGTATCTTTCTGATGCACTGGCCCTTGGAAATTTTGATATCCTTGAATATGTAGATTGGTATTTTACATCAAATTTGAGAAGTTTTCAATTATTATTTTATCAAATAAAGAATATATAAATAAATGGAAAGACATCTTCTATTCATCCTTTCTCTATCACCTCTCCATAGAAAGAGTACCATTCTGGTACTCCTTCTATGCATTTGCAGATGTGTTTACACATGTGCCATATTTCTTTGTAGCTTTGTTCATTTTCCCTCATTCTTTTATCTCTCAGTTCTTTGAACTGAATATCTTCAACTCTACATGTACACTGATTCTTTTATCTGTTAATTTAAACTTATACTTAATTTATATCCACTAGTGCATTTGTAATTTCACTCATTGTACTTTTCGACCTATGTTTTTGGGATCAGCCTCACTGCCTTGGCAAATGTCTGAGCCACTGCTCTGGAAATGGGCATAAGGGTAATGCCTGCTTCTCTCAGAAGGACATCACTGGTTTACAATATAGGCATTTAGCAAGAATGGTAGTCTGTGGTCTTTTGGACTTGCTATTTTTAGCATGGAAACTTTATGAGGGAATTATGGTAAAAGGACTGAGAGCCAAATAGTCTTGGCCTGCCATGTCTGGCTTAGCGCCTATATACTGTAACTTGTGGCTGGTAGAGGGAGGGAGATCAAACCTCCTGGCTATACTCCCCAGGAACTAGCCTCTACAACCCAGAGCTGGAGGGTGGGTGAAAATGCTGACAGCTTGCCCCTCCTATAGAAATACCTTAGACCTTGACTGGGAGCTGGAAGGAGAGAGATTCTCAACTTCTTGGCAACACCTACCAGGAATGGCAATTCTGTCATGCCGAACTGAGGCATGGGAAGAAGGGGACAATTCCCCTATGAAATGCTATAGACTCTCATCCTTATTTAGTTTAGTGCTTTTCTTAAATAAAGTGTCCTTATGTATTGTTTTCTCTTATAAAATATTCCAGAATTTAACTGGTTGTGTTTCATAATTTTTATACATTTATTGCTTTGCTGGAAAGTGCATTGGTGGAACTCTTCATACAACCATTCTGGAAATGTCTAAAGGTTGTTCACACTGCTTTTAATTTCTATTAATTTATTGAGAACTCACTTTTCTGATTAGTCAGAAGGCCAAAATCTCTCTACTACCTCATTATTCCACTAAACACAGCGTTTACTCAATACATGGTATCATTCTTATTGCAAACTATAGATGGAGAAAGAGGAAAACCTTCAAAGCTTCTGGTTGCTCTAAACTAAATTGTGTCCCTCCCCAAATTAATATGCTGAAGCACAAACCCCCAATATGATGAGTATTTGGAGGTGGGAATTAAGGAAATAATTTGGTTTAGATAAGATTATGAGGGTGGGGCCCTCATGATGGGATTAGTGCCCTAATTAGAAGAGACACCAGACAGGTGGTGGTTTCTCTCTCTCTCTCTCTCTCTCTCTCTCTCTGCCATATGAGGACACTGCAAGAAAGCAGCTATCTATAGGCTAGAAAGCAGCTCTCACCAGAACCCCACCATGCTGGCACCCTGATCTTAGACTTCCAGCCACCAAAACTGTGAGAAAATTAATTTGTTTTTTGTTAATTCACCTCATTTATGATATTTTGTTATGACACCCCAAACTCACTAGACACTTATACTTTTACTTTTGGTCTTACTGTGTGATATTGCCATTGGATATTGCTCCTACATATTCTCATAAATATCTGTTCACAACAGGGGTTCTTTTTTTGGTGACCCAAATCCCTACACCCAACCTGGCATTGGATTTCAATGTTCTAGCTCATGCTGTTCATTCTCAAATGCCAAATTCATACTTCCATACCACTGGAATTGATTCTATAAAAGACTGCCAACTATAGCCATATATTTTCTGAAACTAGACATTCTTTTAAAAATATCGAGCCCTGGGGATAAGCCTGGATTATTAATGCATATTACCTCTTCCTTGTTCTGAGTTGTTTGGGTATTTTTTAAAAAATTCCCTTCCAATCAATATCAGTTAGGTCAATGACAGTTCATCAGAGAAGTTTTAATAATACTAAACTTCAAAAAAAGGCTATGATCTCAATGTCTTTCTTTTCATAAGGATTATTTGTCTCAATTCAAATATGTCTACCTTCTCCTTACTGATCAGTTCTACATTCCAGGTAGCTTTGGGAAAGAATCAAGGCTACAGATGTTTTATTTCACAATTCTCCAGACAGAGTGGCTTCCTATTTGGTTTATATTTACATATGTAAGTACATAGGGAACATTCCAGCGACTTCCTTGAACAAGGTCTCTTATAAAGTGATTTGTGCTGTCCACCGATAGAGTGATCTCAGATTGTCATTTTATAAGAGTTCACAGGCTATTAAAATTTTTTGCTAAGAAATCACATTACACATTTAAGAACATTTCATCTGAAAGATTAGAAAACCTAAAAACTGACAGATCATCAAATTTATTTTAAAATATAATGTATTCATATTTTCACTATATTTTTGTTATTATATCTATCAGTTCTGCAAAATGAGCAAAGCATTTTAGTTCTTGCCCTCATGGGTACACATGTATTTTACAAGGCCACTGTTGATATATTTTTCTATACAAATCACAAGATATAGTTTACATAAGCGCTTAGGTTTTTATACATTTCTCCCCAAAGGGTATTCATATTTGATAAATCACTGATTGAAATCTGAGGCAATTAAGTTATGATGACCTTGGCATACTGGTGGATGTATTTTCCATTAAGACAATGTCAGTCCTTTATTAGAGTCAGCCAGACTAGAAGAGAGCCAAGTTAAACCCACATCGCATTTAATTTCTTATCCTTCATATATACACAATGTTTTAATTCACACTGACCAAATCTACCTGGCAGCCTCTTGCTTGATTAGGCCAAGGTGAATGTCTTGCTTAGAATTTCCACTCTTTCATTGAAGTAATAGTCATTAATCATCAAAAAGGCAAAACAAGTATCTATCATTTGATTTGAATTTTTTAATTTGTCTTTTTGAAATAATGAATAGAAGATTCTAGTATATTCTACATTGTTATAATCCATTACTTAAACATATTTTGACTGTTAAATATTCCAACAACATCCAAGTTTATAGAGAAAATATGGCCATTCACTTTCACACTGTGTTCCCACTCTCTCTTTTCTCCTCAGAGGTACATTTCTCACTAGCTATTATGTTTTCATGCAGGCCTTCCTATTCATTTATTTTTTAATTTATTGTTGTATTAATCCTCACCCAAGGATATTTTTTCCATTGATTTTCAGAAAGAGGGGAAGGGAATAGGAGAGAGAGAGAGACAAAGAAAGAGAGAGAAAAACATTGATGTGAGAGAGACTCATCTATTGGTTGCCTCCTGCACCTTCCCTGACTAGAGCTGGGATCAAACCTGCAACCCATGTACTGCTCTTGACTGGGAATCGAACCAGTGATCACTCCATGCATGGGCCAGTGATCTAACCACTTGGTAACACCAGCCAGGGCCCTATTCATTTTTATACACAATTTAGAAGGTGGAAAGTGGGACTTTTCCTGTTATATTTTTTTAGGGTAATCCCTGACATAGCACATAGTACTTAATCCGAACAACCTGGGCTTCTTGGAAATTCTGTGAATCATCAAATTCCCCTTAATAAATTATTTTTCTGCTTATACAGTCAGACTATATTCTGTTGTTGGCATAAGAACCCTGAATGACACAGGCCTTTCTTGACTCTTTTCCTCAGAAGATAGCCATGGATAGTAAACTTCTTGAATTTCTGATTATCATTAAGTGATTTTCCAAATGATAACTAAGGACGGTACTTTTGTGTTGCATTCCGTTCAGCTCAGCATTGTGCTCAGGCTATTCTGCTTTCTTCTTGATTTGGGTTTACAGAGGAGTCTGATGGTTTCTCCTCTGCAGGTGCTTTGTTCTTCTTGCCTCAAACTTTATAAGATTTTCCCTCTTCATTCTTTTTTTTTAAATTTAATTTTACAGAGAGGAAGGAAGAGAGAGAGAGAGGGAAACACTGATGTGAGAGAAACATTGATTGGTTGCCTCCTACACATGCTACAACCAGGATCGAACCTCCAACCTGGGTGTGTGCCCTGACCAGGCCTTGAACCCACCACCTTTTCTTGTATGGGATGACACTCCAACCAAATAGGCCGCACTGGCCAGGGCTTCCTAATTCTTAGAGTTCAATGGTTTTACCAGAAATGCCTGTTCTCATCATTGAAGCATTAAATTCAGTGATTTTTTTCTGTGGGAAGTGTTAATTTAGCTCTTCTTCAATACAGAAAAAAAATTTTTTTCTAATTGATTAATTCTTGTTAATCTATATTTTATTTTATAAAACTTCTATTTTTTTTCATGTAATTCCACTTGATTATATTTCCCATCTGATATTTTCTTTCATGATTTTTGTAGTTTTGCTCTGAGATATTTCTTGCATTTCATCATTCTAATTTAGGTTTGAATATTTACAATTCTTTCCTTCAATAGAGCAATTGGTAGAGTTATCTGGCCTTCCATGGGGCTTCTGTTCAAGCTGCCCAGTTCTCAGAGAAAAAAGTACTGGTCTCACCAGCTTCCTGCTGTCTGGAGAAGAAAACTTATTGTATTTGGGATTAAAGTGGAGGGAGTTTCCTAAAGGTCATCAAATTCCCAAGAATTCTCCATAAATAACCTTAGTAAATATTATAGAATATTTAAAGAGAGAACCTACTAAATGGGAGAACATATTTGCTAATTATATATCTGATAAGGAGTTATGATCCAAAATTTATTAAAAAACTCATACTACTCAACATCAATTAAACAAACAACCCACTTAAAAAATGGGCAGAGTACTTGGTTGGTGTGGCTCAATTGGTTGAGTGTCATCACATGCAACAAAAGGTTGCTGGTTCAATTCCGGTCAAGGCACATGCCCAGGTTGGGGGCTCAGTCCCCAGTAGGGGACGTGCAAGAAGCAGCCAATCAATTTATGTTCCACTCTCACATCGATGTTTCTCTCTCTCCCTCTCCCTTCCTCTTTCTTAAAATCAATAATAAAAAAAATAATAATTTAAATAAAAAAATAGAAATAAGTCAGTCAGAGAAAGACAAATATCATATGATTTTATTTACATGTGGTATCTAAAGAACAAAATAAACAAAAAAATAAAATTTAAACAGACTCATAGACAGAGGGTGAACTGGTGGTTGCCAGAGGGCAGGGATTGGGAGACTGGGAGAAACAGGTGAAGGGAATAAAAAGCACAGATTATTACTTACAAAATAGTCACAAGGAAGTAAGTGAAGCATAAGGAACATAGTCAATAAGACCACAATAACCATGTATGGTGCCAGTTGGGGTACTGTATATATTGAGAGGAACACTATGTGAATTACATGATTGTCTAATCAATAAGTTGTATGCCTAAAAACAATACAAAATAAACTTGAAAGAAAAAAAATATTGTGGAATATATTCTTTTTGGTACTTAATACTGTTTTGTTCTTTTCTTAGCTAACCTTCAACAGAATGTGAAAAAAAGGATAGATTCAGCACCTGTCTTAACACTGACCTTTCAGCTACTTACCTCATTTATGTCTAAATTTGTATATCTCTTCTCCCACAACTCCACTTTGCATACCTATAACACTTCCTCTCAACTTCCAGACATGCCGGTGGGAATTGGTGTGGGTCCGGGGCAGCTGTGCTGTGCTTGTCAAGTCACTCTGCGTGGAAACCCACGCCCACAGTGGCCTTCCTTCTGGCATATGGCCTTTGAACTTTTTGTTCCTAGATTTTTAAGCCTTGATTTCCACCTTCATCTTTTACCAGTTGAGATAATATTATTTTAACATCTTAAGTTATCATAAAATAAATATACTCAAAATAACTTGAAAGAATATCTTTTTGACTTGCTGGTCAACAGCTACTTGGAATCATTTCTGTCATTTCTGGACACGAAAATAAGAAAGGAATGAGTTTGAGATGTGTCGTTTTTGCCTTGTTTCTTTCTGATCATCTACTCCTTTGATAATAAAAGATCATATAAAAGCAGAGTGTATCTTGCTCAGCTCTCAGCACCCTCCCTCACTTTATGGGTCTTTCTAAATTGAATTTTTAAAATGATAATGTAGTTATTGATTTTACCAAATTTATTCAGAATCAATTAAATTATACCATGCAGCGAAGGTTATGGATTTGCTGGATTCATGGTATTTAGCAGCATTTAAAAATATCCATAAATATATTAAATATTTTAATTTAATCTATTTTTGTTTTTTCATTGAAAGCCTTAATCTTGAATTTATATTTGTAGTTTTACAACTAGTGTGAGGTAAAGATCGAATTTCAGATTTTTTTTCATAAAGTAAGACAATTAATTTCTTATGATTTATTTTAAAAAATGTATCCTTTTTCTATTGATTCTTGTGACATTTTGAAAGCATGGTTTTATATTTAGAATTATTTATTTTCATGTCAATTCTTGTTAATTATTCTTAATATATTGGCTTTATAAGGCATATGTTAGACTCAAATAATTTTAAATCTAAATGTTGACATCTAGATATTAAAACAAATGAGGAACATGATCCAAATTTTTTTAAAAAATGATCATTGTTTTTGGACTTAGTTCTTTTTGTTAAAAGAATCATTGTATTCACTTTAAGTCAGATGTAATATTTTCTTCCAGATGTGTTGAAGAGCTTCATCATGATTTTATACTTTGAATAACTGAGTCCACACTTGTCTCACTTGCTGCTATGTGATGGTTAAACCTTCTGAGTGGAATGAAAATTTCTGTACCTCTGTAATGCCATGTTGATGAAATTAAGGAGACTCAGCAAGTTTTTGTTTAGCATGATTGTGCTTCACTAGGTAAATATATCTCATAGTATTGGAAAAATCTGAGAAATGGAAAAAAAGAATATTGCTGTGACATACACAAATATTTTTTTGAAGGAGAAGAAATTAAATTTTATAATTTAATATTTTCTTCTACATTTGGAGCAAAAGATTAATTTTCACTCAGATCAGAAAAACTGTCACTCATATATCTGAATATACCATCTTACTCAGATACTGTGTTTTATTTTTAAATTTCAACACGGCCCTAAATTCACCTTGCAAACTAGAAATGTTATTTTTAGACAGTGTTTTGTGTGGTGCTTTTTACAGAAAGGTATTGATAAAAGCAGCTGCATTTAATTATAGGGGCTGAAAGTGAAAAAAAACAACACTATTTTGAGGTTCATACCCTTGCAATAATTAATAAATAATTTAACCTGGTGATTAGACAAACCTTTTAATATTCCTGACTGACTAAGGTACATACTTAAGAGAAATAGAAAGCTCAATTTCTAATCAAGAATTTACAAACTACCATTAAGAAATTTCATTTATAAACTAGTGGAGAAATAATAACCAGATCTTACTTATTTTGAAATAAATAAAATGATGTAATTTTTCTTAGAGTAAAAGTGAGAATATCCTTGGTATTTTGCCTCAGGCAGTAGAGTATGTTTAATTCTTATATGCACAAACATAACTTAGATTTGAACTTCTTATATTTTATTTGTCTTTAGTTTGAGGGCCTAAAGATGCATGTAGCCAGACAGCTGTGTTGTCCTGGTTGTAGATAATGTGGGTGTACCAGGAATTTGGCCCTCTATGATTACACTGGCAAATATATATTTCTCCAAGGAACCAGTCAATTGAGACCATATTTCAGAAACATATGAATTTTAATAATCTCAGGTTTAAGCTGAATTAACCACCTAGGTGAAGACAGCTTTAGCCATTAACTACAATTTTCTAGAGTTCCCATCTGCCAGGTGGTTTAGGCCAGATCTCAAATAAAGGAAAAAATACATATCAATAAGTTCCATTTGAAATCTAACTGTCCCCTTGCTACATCTGTGAATACAAAAGTATTATATTTTAAATTCATTGTGTTATAAATCTCAAAGCCCTAAGCTTTCACTTGCATGATTAATTTAAAATAAAAAAAAAGAAAAAAAGTCCAATCTTCTGGTAACTGCTTCATCAGTTTTCTAGGTATCTGGAGAGGTGTGTTATGTCTGAATATGTAAAGATTGTTTGGTTACCATTTGATAGTTTGTGGTAAATCTTTGGCCCTAGTGTTATTTATTTAACAATTGTTGATTATCTACTATTAGCAAGATATAATTCTAGATACTGAGCATAATTAATAAACAAGATGATAAAGGTCCCTGGCCTCCTGGAGGCAGCTTTCTAATACAGCCGCTTTGTCGTTTTTCTGGATCATTGATACTGTGGATCTCCTGCCCTCACTGCTACCTAAGTCCTGGGACCCAACCTCCAAGCTTCCCATCAGCTGCCTCTCTCAGTAGCTGCAGACCTCTTCTAAGTGCTCCTTCTCTACTCAAATCAAAAGGAAACTTCTTATGTCTCCTGGGACAAGCTCTTCGAAGGACACAGCACAGCAGAGCTCTCACACCCTTGGTGACACACGTCTTTCCGTTCTGCCCGTGTTCCTGGATCTTGGTTGTGAGATGTTTGAAAGATACAGGTTTTTTGGTTCACTTCATGTTTGCTTAATTAGAGTAGTTAACAGCGAAACCCAAACATCTATATTTTTAAACCTCCTCAGATGATCCTGACGGACGTGAAGCATGGCCTCATGTTTCATGTGGTCTTCCTGATGCCTTCCAATCTGAACCCCGTTGCTCATTTCACTCAGGCAAACTATCCATGCGTTTGTTTTGGGCTTGTTTGTTTCAAGATTCCAATTTTCTTTTCCATCCTTCTGAGCCCATGTTAGGATTCTCAGTCCCTCAAGTTAGTCTGAGTATGCCCAAATTCTAATTGTAGATCAGTTCAAGTTCATTCTCACAGAGCTCTATAAAACTCAAAGTTGTGGTTTAAATTTTTTATGTCCCTGGGCTGGGACCAGCATTCCACATAACTACAAGATTTTTTCACTACTTACTAAAAACACAAAGGCTAGTGCATGAAGAACAGAGACTCCAGAGGGTGTTGGTGTCTAAAACCCAGGAAACTAAATAAAGGTCATCTTCAACCCAGCCAAATACAGTTTCTGTGGGAAAGAACATTATTAGAGATAAAGATGCATATTAGAACATTAATCTAACAAAAATATCTTTAGAGTTGTCTAACTTCGCATCTGGAAATATGCAGCTATCTCTGATAGGACGATGGTGGTACAGCCTCTTGGATCTGAGTCCTGGCAAAGATGTGTCCTATCCGGGTGGTCGGGATGGTGTTTAACTTCCAGGGGCTGGTTTCCTCTCATGGGAGCAGAAATGCTAGGAGTATCTACATTACAGGGTCATTCTAACATTTAGTTAAGAAATGCACATTAGCCCTGGCCAGTTTGGCTCAGCGGTCAGAGCATCGGCCTGTGGTCTGGAGAGACCCGGGTTCGGTTCCCGCTAAGGGCACGTACTTCGGTTGCAGTTTGTCCCCGGCCCTGGTTGGTCGTGCGGGTGGCAGCCACTCGATGTGTCCCTTTCACATCGATGTTTCTCTCTCTCTCTCCCTTCCTCTCTCTCCCTCCCACTCTATCTGTACAGAAAATGGAAAAATATCCTCGGGTGAGGATAAAAAAAAAAAAAAAAAAAAAAGAAATGCACATTAAGCACTTAATATAGTACTTAGCACATGTTAAGGACTCAAGAAGCTGATGACTCTTATTGATATTACAACCATTATCGTCACTAAATACGTGAAGTTAGAAGTCATAGGTAAGGTTTCCCTCTGGGTAATTTCTACAGTGAAACTTATCATGGCATGTGCCAATAAGCATTTTCTTTCAATGGTCATAATGCAGCAGTTATCATAAGATTTTTTTTTTTCTTTTTTTGTGGGGGAAAGTAAAAAACAACATTCTCATACTCTCTCAAGTCATCATGAAGAGGCTTGTTCCTATCTAAAATAAAATTTTAAAAATATCACTTTCTTTTTATTTAAATATTAGCCATGTTTATGCTCATAAAATATGTGTGATAAGACTTCAGTTCACAAACTATTTATGGTTCAGTTAGAAGAAGATCTCAAGAATTTACTAATTTTTTTCTAGGATTTGCACTCTGAAAAATTTATTTTAGGCCAATAAAATTATTTGACAAGTCCTGTAAATAATGTAATTTTCTGCTATGAAAGCACACAGTTATGATAGAAAATATTTAAGAATTTTTGTTGTTGTTTTCTTTATTTTGTTTTATTTTTTTCCATCACCTTTTATCCTCCTTATACCTTCTTCCACCTCCACCTACCCCACCCCACCCCACCCTGTTGTCAGAAATAAAAATTATAAAGAATATCATCAATATAATGATTGGACCTCATTTTCGAGGGTTATAAGGGAATTAGCCTGTCTGACAGTTATCTATATCTGATTCTAAAACAGTGTTGTGCTTCCTTTCCTCAGGCATTCTTGTGAGAGTGACATCACTTTAAAACCTTGTGTGGCAATCTCTGATGTACCTCCGTGATTCCCAGAGAAGAGAGGGCACCTGGAAGTCCAACTACTTCCTTAAGATCATCCAACTTCTGGATAATTATCCAAAATGCTTCATTGTAGGAGAAGACAATGTGGGCTTCAGACACATGCAGCAGGTCCGCAGGCCCCTCTGCAGGAAGGCCTGACTAGTGGGCAAGAACATCGTGATGCTCAAGGCCGTCCGAGGACACGGAAAACAACCCAGCTCTGGAGAAACCTCACACTGGGAAACGTGGGCTTTGCGTTCGCCAGGGAAGACCTCACTGAGATGAGAGACATGCTGCTGGCCAATAAGTCGCCAGCTGCTGCCCGCGCTGGTGCCGCTGCCCTGTGTGAAGTCTGTGCCAGCCCAGAACAGGGGTGTGGGGCCCGAGAAGACCTCCTCCTTCCGGGCTTCACCCCTGCAGTCTCCAGGGGCACCATGGAAACTCTGAGTGACGTGCGGCTGATTCGGACTGGAGACAAAGTGGGAGCCAGGGAGGCCGCGCTGCGGCACGTGCTGCGCGTCTCCTCTCGTCCTTAGGGCTGACCAGCAGGTCTTGACGTCGGCAGCACCTACAACCTGAAAGTGCTTGACATCCCAGAGGAAACCGCATTCCGCTTCCTGGAGCGTGTCGGCAATGTTGCCAGGGTGTGTCCGCTGATTGGTTACCAGCTGCTGCAGCAGTGGCCCATTCTGTCCTCAGTGGGTACAAGCGGGTCCCAGCTTTGTCTGTGGAGACTGATTACACCTTCCCACTTGCTGAGAAGGTCAAGGCCTTCTTGGCTGACCCATCTGCTTTTGTGCCCCGGCCACCACCGCTGCCCCTGCTGCTGCCCCAGCCCCAGCCAAGGTGGGAGCAAGGAAGAGTAGGAGGCGACCAGGATGTGGGGTTTGGTCTCTAGTAACCAAAAAGGAACCTGCTCAGCCAGCATTATTTGTGAAACAAGGAAATAAAGGCTTACTTCTCTTAAAAAAAAAAAGTCGAAGAGTTTTTCAGGTGCTCACTGGTCATTGTTCAATATCTAATTCAAAGTGGTCTTTATAGAACACAGGCATTGAGCTGAAGGAAAATAAGTCCACAGAATCCAGTATACTCACCTTATTTCTTTGCATCTTGAGAAAAACATTTTTCATAAGACTAGGAGTCTGTGATAAAATTCTGAGCATATTTGCTATAGGTGGGTGTTTGTTTCTTTCAGAAATTCTCAAATAGTATAAAATTGAATAGTTGTTTTTAAATAAAACTTTGTTTCATACCACAATGAATAATGCTGTTTTTTTCTTCAAAAGAAAATCTATTTATAATGTATGTATTTACCTCTTGTAAATGACCATAGTTAAAGTCTTGGACTCCTTCCCAGTGGTAGCTCCTGAACTTCCAAAATATAGGACGATCTTAGGACATAGTTATGTTTGGAAGGAAAGACAGACATGTCCTGACAGCATGGGAAACCAGCAACAGCATCACTGTAACACAGAGCTGTGCTCTCTGCCACGGCTTTGGGCAAACACACAGTTATGTGATTACATTGGGGGAGGTGGCACCATGGCTCCCTTTCTGATCAGCTATTACAAAAATAAAATTGGTCACAGAAACTTTAACGTAAAAGGGAGGAAAAAGTAATAAACTATAGTCTCTCACATCTCAAGTTACACAACAGAAGATATCAAATGCAAATCAAATGCAGAAATGAAACATAACATAATTCTAACAATCGGAGAGTATCTTATATTGTACTTTTGATTCTATCCTAGAACTATTGTACATTTCATGGATAAGCCATTCTGTTATGGGAGAATTGTGTGGATTGCCTTTTTCTGTTGCTAGTGGGAGTGAGGTTCTTGGGGTGCCACTAGAATAAGCATTTTGGAGGCCCCCATGGGAGGATAAGATGTGGTAAAAAGCTTTATGTTCATGGGGTTATATCCCTTGGTTTGTAATATACCAATTACTTAAACCAGTCCTGGAAGAGGGGTAGCTGGGAATTCAGAGGAGCTAGAAGCAACGCCAGCATCCAAAGTTTTTGTTTAATGGTGTAGTTAAGTCCAGCACAGTTTTAGGCTAATTCCAGTCCATTATGTGTGGGGTCACATTGCCTTGAGCCACGTGGGTAACTGAAGGAGCATGAGTCAGGAGTCAGGCTCGAGCAGCAAGAGAGCAAAAAGGGGGAACTTCCTTTGTTTAGGAGTTTAAATATCAAATCGCCCTGCACTTGCAGTGGCCACGCCTATTCTGGCCAGTGATTCCTTCCCAAGTGCGAATGATAGGCAAACTCCTTTCCAAGTCACCCAGACCCTACTGGGCATGTGTCTATTGTCCAGTCCCTTCCCTCATCAATCTGCAGGGAACAGATCTGGAGAGTGTTAAACGGCAGCTTCCTGGCACAAATGGCATACCCATATTATCTGGCCTTCCCGATGCTCCTTTCCTGTTAATTAATTAATAACTGGATTAATTACAATGGTATCATTATGACTTCCAAATACATTTCAATATGAGAAATAATCTATTGTGTGACAAAGAAAAGAACATGAAACAAAGACATTTAAGTTAATAAACCAGTGCACATTCAGCCTCAGGGCAATGATGATAATGAAAAGGATCATATATTATGAGAATTATTATTCTATTGAATGACAAGGTTCATTTTCCCCTTTTGATACAGAGAGACCTGCTCAAGAATAAAAAACAACCTGACTTTAATTCTCTTTTGTTTTATCTGCAGTTTGAAGAGTTAATTTTTACCAGAGTAAAAAACCTATATTAACAAAGAATTTCATGCTGGCACTAAAACTTTTTCCCCAGACTTTTTTTTCTTCCTGAAAACTATTGAAGGAGACATTAGTTCCATTTCTCTAACATCTTAACTTGGGACTTTAGGGATATAAACAATTATCCTCATCCGGCATCAAGCTGAATTTCCTGTCTGGGAAAGCAAATGTATACACAGTTTGATTCTACTTAAACCATTCTGTGCCGTGAATTTCTAGGTTGCTTGTACATATTTACCACTCTTCTTTATCTCCTAGTGTGAAAATCTAATTGGTTGACTGTCTTATAGTTTACCCAAAAAATAAAAGACTACATTACTAAGCAAGAATTTAATAAGACAGAAAATCAGGATGAATGTATATGATTCTTCCTTTGTCCCATAAATCCCCAAAGACAATACAAATAAATTTGAGAGAAAAAAATTATTATTAAGAAGGAAAACTGGACTTACAATCTCAGCCTAATGGGACATGCAGAAGAAATATGAATCATATTCATAGAGTTAAGTTGATAGAATGTTAGGTTGACAGATGTTTATGGAAAATATATGTGCTTCCTCATAGGAAAATGCACATACAAACTTTCATAACTTCTATAATATGCTTGAATGATGTTTCCTTTACTTGCTATATAATCATACCAAGTGGGCAAATATATAATGGTGAAGTCTAAAATTTTGCTTGTTATTTTCATTCAAAATATTGAGATGCTGTTTTGTGAGTTACTCTCTAGTGAGTGACTATAGTAAATACAACTAGAGTAACTGTAGTGCTAAGCTCTGTCTCTATTGCTGCCTTGTGAAGGTGCATTCCAGCTTTGTTTACCATCCTCACCCAAATAAAATGCACATTGTTAACTGCCCCCACCTTCTACTTAACTATTTTTAACCTACGGGCCACTTTGTACTTTTGACATAGTAAAGATGAAGAGATTGGTTCTGGTGCAAATCAGGTTCTCATTAGAGTAAGTTGAGTTCTTTAATCAACAACATATTTTTTTTGTAAAGAAATTAAAACCAATGTTTGGAGATTTCCTGGTTTTCTAATGGTTTACTTTTCTCTTTTTAAAGTCGCCTTAAGCCAAAGTGAAGTTGAAGTTGGGGGGGAGGGAGGGACAGGGGAAGTTATGCAATCCAGAAGTTTGTTGACAAAACTTTTTTGATGTCTTCCAGTTTATAATGGAAAGTGAACTTCCCAGGACAGAATGAAAAGCAAGTGAATCTCATTATCCTTAGTCAAAAATTTAAATACAAAACAGTTCTCAAAATGCTCATGTTTAAGTTTTGTGCCTTTTTGGCAAATTCTTACTTCATGAGCAGTTTATTCTGTGTGAAAAACAAATATCTTTATACTTAATTATGAAACTACTAATAGAGGTGGTAAAGCTAATTTCCAAAGTAAGAAAATTGATCTTTTTCTATGTTTCTGTGCTTAAAATAAATCGAGATCTTTAGCCAAAACCATTACTACAATTAAACTAGGTAATGTTTCTAAATCTTTTCTCTTTCAAAATCTTGTTTTCTGTAATTGTATGGTCCGCAAAAGAAATCTAAAACTCTAAGACTAGCCTGTTTTTTCTGTCCCCAAAGAAGGAGCATAGTGCTGGTAATTTTATTCATATCAGTTGCTCTTTATTTTTTAATCTGTTCTGTCATCTTATGGTCAAATATCCATCTGTTTTATTGCAATGTTGTAATTTTTAATTATTTTGGTGGCAAAAAGTCTTTTCAAATATTTTTCTTTTAAATGGGTTGTTCAACAGGATTTCATTAAAATTTAAAACTTTTTCTCTGCAAATAACCATGTCAAGAAAATGAGGAGACAAGCCACACAGTTGGAGGAAACTATTTCCAAAAAGTACATCTGAGAAAGGACTGTTATCCAGAATATATAAAGAATTTGTACAACTCTGGTGTTTCACAATTCTTAGGATATATTGCTAAGGATGGGGTCAATGGGTCAGATGGCAGATCAATTTTTGATTTGTTGAGGAAATTCCATACTGTTTTCCATAGTGACTGCACCAGTCTGCATTCCCACCAGCAGTGTACCAGGGTTCTCTTTTTTCCATATCCCTGCCAGCACTTGTTTATTCATTTATTGATGGTATATGCACCCCTACGTTCATAGCAGTGCTATTCACAATAGCTAAGATCTGGATACAGGACCAAGTGCCCATCAGTAGATGAGTGAATAAAAAAGCAATGGTACATTTACACAATGGAATACTATGTAGCTGTGAAAAAGAGGGATCTATTACCACTTGAGATAGCATGGAGGGATTTGGAGAGAATTAAGCTAAGTAAAATAAGCCAGTCAGAGAAAGATAAGTATCACATGGTATCCCTTATATGTGAAATCCAATGAACAAAATAAATTGATGAATAAAGTAGAATCAGAGGCATAGAAACATGGAACAGACCAACAAACCTCAAAGGGAAGTGGGGAGGGGGGCCCAGAAGAGATTAACCAAAGAACTTACATGCATATATGCATTACCCACAAACATAGGCAGTAGGGTGGTGAAGGCCTGGGGTGGAACAGAAACCAGGATGAGGGGGGCAATGAGGGGAAAAAAGGGGGATATCTGTAATACTCCCAACAATAAATATTAAAAAAAAAAAAATTTGTGAAACTCAACAATAAAGAAACAAACAACCCAATCAGAAAATGAGTCAAAGTCCTGAACAGACATGCCTCTAGAGAAGATATGCAGATAACCAATAAGCCTGTGAAAAAAAGTGCCACATCATATGTCATCAGAGAATTGTAAGTTAAAACAACAATGAGGCACCACTACATACCTATTAGGATGGTCATTCTGGAACACAGAAAACACCAAATTCTGGAGAGGATGCAGAACAGCAGGAACTCTCATTCATTGCTGGTGGAAATGCAAAATGGTTCAAGCACTTTGGAAGACAGTGCGGTGATTTCTTATCAGACTAAATATACTCTTTCCATATGACCCAGTATTGTACTCCTTGGTATTTACTCAAACAGATTTAAACACAGGTCTATAGATTATGTCTGGGGACATGGGGTACATAGGAACTCTCTGTACTTTCTACTCACTTTTGCTGTGAACCCAAAGCTGCTATAAAATATAAAGCTTATTAATTGCATTATCTGAAATATATTTTTTATTTGAGTTTTCAGGTGATGTACTATTGTGTTGCAACATTTTAAAGCAGTTTTTCCCCTCCTTTACGTTTTCAACTTTGTATGGGGAAAGATTTATTCAAGTCTCTTTGCAAAGAAGCAAAAGAGTGGGAAATTTCTACAGTTCTTTCCAATGTTTGTTTGATACACATAGATTTTTCCTTTCAGACCATATCCTTATATCAAGTTACTATCCAGAATGGGACTAACTTCATCTGTGAGGGCAATTTGATATTCATTTGTCTGCTCAAAATTCTCCTGCTCTCTTTTTGGCCACTCTAAATAGCCACCTAAATAATATGGTTGGTTTTTTGTCTTTATTTTTTTTTCCCCTGGAATATTTTATACAACTCACCCCCTCCCCCAAAACATCCATTACTTCTAGAAATCTACTTCAATGACCTATGAATTCATTTTCCATTGGTGGTTAAGATTCACAGAGTCTATAACACCTTCATCCATTCCTTTATTCTCCCCATTCTGGTCCTCAACATTTGTATTGTTTGAATAAACTTGAAAAGATAGTCACTGTCAGAGTGAGATGAAAAACTCTGGTGGTTGCTGGTAATAACTACCAAATTTTCCTACTGTTTGACCAGGTTCTTTTACTCTGGATTTACATAGAAAGTGATTGCAGATTAAATCTATTTCTCACTGTTTCTGTGGGCAGTTTTCCTCATTCTGGTTCACAAGTGTGTATATGTATCTGAACCTAGTTTATTTGCTACTCTAGGTCTATTCAACATGTCCTCCCAGGGCCTTGGCCACTTGCCTTGTTCCTTGGCCGGAGGGGCTCTAGCAGAAGGTCTGTGCTGTTCCCAGAGTTATAAAGCTCTGGAAGCCATCACTGATATCAACAATACCCACTGAAAGACCCTTTGTTTGATGACAACTGACAAGAAGAGAATGGCTGGAGTATGCCCAAGGAAGCTTGGATTTCTCTGATGACTTCCTAGAGAATCAGCCAGATTAAACGAAATAAGCATATGGGATACTAATGTTCCCAGAAGAAGGTTTTGACCGAAGGCAAGGAAGAATCAGCAAAAAATGGATCTCTATCCTCCGCTGGCTGGCTGTTTCCAGACGCAAGGGTGTTCTCTAGATGCATTTCATGTAACTGAACAACAAAATGTCTTTTTAAGTCAAAGCTGTGTCCAGCTCTGGAATGTACCATCTAGTGTTTGCTCTGCACGTTCCTTGCTTCACTTTCCTTTATCCTTGACCCTTGCTTCCCTGGGATTGCGTGCCTCAATGGAATATCAACCTTTAGTTTTTGCCTAAGCTCTGTTTTCTAAGGAATCAAGATTAAGACAGTGTGTGTGTGTATGATCCAAAAATGTGTTTTCACTGTTCTTCAGAATTCAGTTTAGTATAATTCCTTGATTGAGTTATATGAAATATGCTCTTTTAACATAAGTATATAGTGCTATTGCAAATATAATTTCCTAAAACTTTCATGGGTGTTTCAATGGAATATTTAGAAAGGATAGTTATGAAACCTCTAATTCACCATTATTTTGTCCTGGAGAATAAACATTTTATTTTATCACTGATGCTCTAAACACACCAATATTTCTCTGATCAATCAATCAGTTTTGTTAGGAAAATTAAAAAAGAAAAACAAAAAAAGAGAATAGGTAAAATAGAAAATGGGGGGTATTTCTTTTTTTCTTTTTTTGGCTTTGGTTTTTTCTTTTACAGAATGCTGACCCTGCTTTGACCATTGAAACAGACTCCTTCAATGAACTTGTTTCTGTTATTCCCAAAAGAGTTTCTTATGTTTGAAGGTCATTTATATTCTAGTTTGGAACATAAAACAAAGCAGAAAAATATCAGTCGTCTGATGTCATTTAACCACTTAAAATTGGTAACTGAATGTAAAATTTAAATGTAAAATGGAATTCCTCCCTACCAGCTCAATTTCATTGGAATGCTGATGTCACGTAACTTGTTGCATTGAATTCTGGTGGCAGAGAATGATAATGCTCACTTAAAGATATCTATCACTTTTTCTTCCTGGGCACAGTGATAATCCACATTTTGTCTCTATACATTTAGGTGAGTTTATGCTTCAGTTTTGGACAATGGAATCTGGTTGGAGGTGATATATATGTCATTTCTGGGCTAAAATGTTCCCTGTGCACCTCCATGCTTTCCCTCTTCTCCTGCCTTGTCATCAAGCTTCAGAGGATCCTGTGGAGGGCCCTCAGCCCGTAAGTCTGGAGAACTACTAGATAAAAGGGCTGTGGAGCAGAGTCCCCATCCTACCAACCCATCAACCATATTGGAATATGTGGTTCATGAAATGTGTCTTTTTATTTTAAGACATTAGAGTTTTGAGGTAAACTGTCATGATCAGATGCCCTAACATTTTTTATTCAGCAATTCAATAGTTATATTATAGCATAAAGTACATTTCAAAATTGAATAAAAGTAAATTTTGTATTATCATAATTATCACTATTAATATAATTTCATAAATTATAAAAATGCTAAAGTTGAAAATTTTATTTATGAACTTGCCTTGCATATTTAGTAAATCTAATTAAAATGCAATTTTTATTTTTTATGTATAATAAAATTTTGGAAACCTGATTGTTAATATAAATTAAAAATATTGTTGTTCACAAAACACACATCAGAAATATAAAGTTATTGTCAAGAAAGTTTGTAAAAATCTTTGAAACCTATTTTTATTATATATTCATGAAAGTAATTTTTACTCTTAGAATTTGGTGAATGATACAATCCAGTTATGGAATAAATAAAAAAAATAAAAATAATTTTCAATAATAGAAATATAATGTAATTTATATATACCAAGGGAAATAGCAGACATTCCCATTCACTATGCACAGTGAAAACAACCTCTACCCAATCCACAGCAACTGCTCCTCATCTCCCCTAAAACATTATGCAGAAAGAAACAATATAGAATAAACAAAAAATACCACTAAGGGAGAAAATCACATACAGAATCATCAAAGAGCAAAAGGTAAATAGAGAAAGGAACATACAACTCTGGAATAACTTCAATTTTAATCCTTTGAAAGATGTTGACAGAATGATATTTTTATAAAAATAATTGCAAAAAGAAGAATTTTGATTATTTAAATCAAAATCTCAGCAAACAAAAATAAAATTAGGTTCAGAGAGAAAGAGTTAATTAGTGATCTATAAATCTGAGCAAAGGCATTCTCCCAGACAGCAAAACACATTTGAAAAGGTAAGACACTGAATGTAAACAAGCAATCTAAAACATAGGTAGATTTTCAGAATGTGAAATGGAAAAGGCATGGAAAATATTGACAATGATTTGCAGAACAGAAAAAAAAAAAAATTCTATACATAATAATGACCAGCATATAGAATTTTAGACATAAATAAAAAACTCTAATTTTAACAAAATAATTTTAGGAAAAAACATGTTTAATGTACTTGTAGTGAATTGATTTTGTAGTAAGAACATTATTTTTCTTATATACACATAATGTGTTCTAAATTAAAAGTCACAAATTCTGAATAACAGGACTAGTTTGTAGATCTTAAAAGTCTAAAACCAGGCAAGAGAAACAAAGAAAAAAATGAACACATGAGACTACATCAAACTAAAAAGCTTTTGTACAGAAAAAAACAAAAACAAAAACAAAACAACAACAACCACTAAAATGGAAAGGGAACCCACTATATGAGAGAGCATAACTGCCAATGATACATCAGATAAGGGGTTAATTTCCAAAATATATAGAGTACTGATACAACTCAACAAAAGGAAAACAAAGAACCCAATTAAAAAATTCTCAGAAGACCTAAAGAAACACCTCTCCAAACAGGACATATAAATGGCCAAGAGACATATTAAAAAATGTTCAACATCATAAATCATCAGAGAGATGCAAATTAAAACAACAATGAGGTATAACCTCACATCTGCCAGAATGGCTACCATCAACAAATCATCAAACAACAAGTGCTGGTGAGGATGTGGAGAAAAGGGGACTCTAGTACACTGCTGGTGGGAATGCAGACTGGAGCAGCCACTATGGAAAACAATATGGTGTTTCCTCAAAAAATTAAAAATGTAACTGCTATTTGACCCAGTGATCCCACTTCTAGGAATATACACTAAGAAGCCTGAAACACCAATCAGAAAGAATATATGTACCCCTATGTTCATAGCAGCATTATTTACAATTACTTAGATCTGGAAACAGCTCAAGTGTCTATCAATAGATGAGGGGATAAAAAAGCAGTGGTACATATATACAATGGAGTACTATGCAGCTGTAAGAAAGAAAGATCTCTTATCTTTTGAGATAACATGAAGGGACCTGGAGAGTATTATCCTAAGCAAAACAAGCCAATCAGAGAAAGACAAATATCACATGATCTCACTTATTTGTGGAATATAATGAACAAAACCAACTGATGAGCAAAATAGACCCAGAAACATAGAAGTAGGGTACAGACCGACAAACCTCAGAAGAGGGAGGTGGGGGGGAGAAAAAAGATAAACCACAGAACTTATATGCATGTATGCGTAATCAATGGACATAGATAACAAAGCTGGGGACGGGGATGGGGGGCGGATTGGGAGAAGTGTCAATGGGGGATAAAGGATAAACATCTGTAACAAAAATAAATTAATAAAAATAATTTTTGAAAAATTCTAAAACCACAGGGTTAATAATATTATTCTTCTCATCAGAAATATGGGTACATAATTTATACTAGAAATACTTTTAGTCCGGGTGGTTTGGCTCACGTGGTTGGGTGTCATCCCATGCAAATGGTTGCTAGTTCGATTCCCAGTCGGGGTACATGCCTGGGTCACAGGCTTATCAATCCCAGGTTGGGTACATGCAGGAGGCAGCCAATCGATATTTTACTCTCACATCGATGTTTCTCTCTCTCTAAAAATCAACAAAAATATATTTTTTAAAGAAATACATTTAACTATAAATTCCAGCAGACATACTTTCAATTGTATATATAACTGGCTATTTTCCCATGACACATTTTTTTCATTAGAAGAAAATGACCAGTGAAATATAAAATTTGAATCTCTCTGATATTTCACCTGCCATGTTTTGTTATTAGGGGCCTTTTTGTTCAAAAAATAAAAACTTGACAGAACAATCTGGAGGGATAGAAAGTGCTATAAATTTACATAGTACACTGTCAAATAAAGAAAAATTCTAGCGATGTCAACATGGAAGATGGGATGGTAGAGAAGAGAACAGGTGTAAGCAAATGCATGCTTTATTCCTTTTTCAGAATAGTAGACATCGATATCCATATAATTTGCTACAAAAGCAGGTTTAAATAGCTGCAATAAAACTATTAGGATAGAAGGAGAGGCATAACTTTAAAGCAATAGATTAAAATGAATGGTACAAAAATATTCATCATAATCACAAAGGGTAAGAAGAGTAAGAAACAAAATATAGTAAATAAAAAAATTATATAAAAACTATACAATCACGCTAATCTGTAATTATAATTAATGTAATTAAAATTTACTTGATACTTATTTATTAAATGATAAGAGTTGAGAACACTTGTTGGTTTCAGTAGCAGAAATTAGGACAACCTAAAAATCCATCCATACAGAGAATAACTGGATAAACATTTACATGCCCATACTATGCAACCTTGTGCTGTAAGTAGTTAAAATGAATGATATAAATAAAGAAACACTGATCTGGAAGGAAAGCAAATTACTAAATATTAGTTAATATACAGCTCTAGCCAATAATAATAAATATGTATATGTATACATATATATTCATACACACACATACAACCAAAAATATGCTATGTATTAGATGGGTACATATGTTTAAATATTTGTATTGAACTCATAAATATGCGTATTTTTCATTAAGGGAGCAGAATTAAAGTAAATTATCAAAAGAAATTTTAGCCTTATTAATAGTATTTTAATTTTTAATGGACATATTCATACATTACTTGTATAATTAAAATTTAACTTGAAATATAAAAAAATATGAGTGAGGAAGAGAACTAAATTATTAGCTATCAGTTGGCCGGGGGCATGTATATTTTTCATGCTGTCTGTCCCTAAGCATAGCATTCTTAGGAGGATTATATAACAATATATATGACTAAACATTATGAAATGTGAAACATAATAGAAATTCTAGATTTTATTCAAGGATTTTTTTTTTTACTTCAGGCAATTGGGTTTTTAACATTGTCAGAATATAACAAAATCTTTGCCAACAGGGATATTAATGAACATTATGCTATTGAAAAATTCTGGAAGCTAAGAAAATAATTTTCTCTCAATCATTTTCCTTTCAGAGCAATGTGAATGGGAATCTTCTGATGGATAGAACAGATCTATGAAGAAACAGCTTGTCAGCACACAATGACAATAGCAGTATGAATATGTGGGGAAAACAACACTGATGTATATTAGGGTTCCATGAGTAGAAGGAAATAAATGTTTTAAATAGGCAATTTTTGGAGAGCAAAGCAATGGAAAAGTGAAAGGCTGAGGGAGGCACAGCTTTGCTGAATTATGGGGGCAGTGGATTGGGAGTGTTGTTAGAGACAAGCTGAAAAGTGTGAGTATTACAGGTTTCAAAGCTGAAAAGGATCATACTTGTAATCTGACCAAACTCAGTCATTCTAATGACAGATTATCTAAAAATTGATGCATGATATGGCATTATCAAAGTAACAGTTTGTAAAGCAAAGGTAATCTGAGAAACCATAATTTTCATCCTGTATTCCAATGACAGTTCTCCCTACACTTTAGGGAAAACACACAATGGTAGATCTTGCCTATTTATTTTGATCACCAACAATGACTGTTTTCAATGATATACCTAAATACCATTGTATCCAGTGAAACCTGACAATTTCTTCTAGAAAACGTAAAGGTATTGGTCCAACTTTTACACTGTCAACCCAAACCTTGTATTTTTCCCATGCTCCGCATCTTAGCAAAAGGTTCTACCTGCATCCTAGTTGTCCACGATAATACTAGTAATACCACTTTGAAAATCACTCACTTGCAGTTAATAATAAAGTTAATAAAAAGCCTAGTACATGTCCCTCTAAGTATTCTTCAAACCTGACTATATCCGCCCCCTCCTTACTATGACTCAATTTAAGTTCCCATAATTTGCAAAATACTAAGAAAAAAATAGACAAATCAAGAATATTTAAGTTGATAAATTTTTACATTATGTTGAACACATAAAAATAAGCAAGTAGATCAAGAAATTTAATCATAACATTATCACAGATGTCCCTTATGTGCTCCATAACTACTTTCCCCACCCAAGGATTAAAACTAGTATAATTTTTAATACTGTAATTAGTTTTGCCTATTTTTGAACTTTCTAGAACTGGGGCCACACTGTACATATTTACTCTATTATTAGTCTAACTTCTTTGGCTTGGCATTAGGTTTGTGGGAACCATCCTCATAGGCATAGATGGGTTTGATCGCATTGCTGTGTAGTATTTCTTTCCATGGATAGAGTATAACTTATCCACCTTTTCTATTCTTTTAAAAAAAATTTTTTATTTATTAATTTGTTTTTGTTACAGATGTTTCTCATTTTTCCCCCATTGACGCTCTTCTCCTCTTCTCCCCTACCCTGTCCCCAACTTTGTTGTCTATATTCATTGGTCATGCATACATGCATGTAAGTTCTATGGTTTATCTCTTCCCCCATACCCCCCCCTCCTCTGAGGCTTGTCAGTCTGTACGCCACCTCTATGTCTTGGGTTAATTTTGTTCAGCAGTTTGTTTAGTTCATTATATTCCACAAATAAGTGAGATCATGTGATATTTGTCTTTCTCTGATTGGCTTGTTTTGCTTAGCATAACGCTCTCCAGGTCCCTCCA
Organism: Molossus molossus; assembly: GCF_014108415.1. Classification (NCBI taxonomy): domain Eukaryota; kingdom Metazoa; phylum Chordata; class Mammalia; order Chiroptera; family Molossidae; genus Molossus; species Molossus molossus. The sequence goes on along the minus strand of NW_023425388.1, from coordinate 91,676,790 downwards.
TGCCATCTCAAAGGATAAGAGGTCTTTCTTTCTTACAGCTGCATAGTATTCCATTGTATACATGTACCACAGCTTTTTAATCCATTCATCTACTGATGAAAACTTGGGTTGTTTCCAGATATTAGTGATTGTAAATAGTGCTGCTATGAACATAGGGGTACATATATTCTTTCTGACTGGTGTTTCAGGTTTCCTAGAAGTGGGATCACTGGGTCAAATGGCAATTCAATTTTTAACTTTTTGAAGTAACACCATATTGTTTTCCACAGTGGCTGCACCAGTCTGCATTCCCACCAGCAGTGTACTAGAGTCCCCTTTTCTCCACACCCTCATCAACACTTGTTTGATGATTTGTTGATGGTGGCCATTCTGACAGGTGTGAGGTTATACCTCATTGTTGTTTTAATTTGCATCTCTCTGATGACTAGTGATGTTGAGCATTTTTTAATATGTCTCTTGGCCATTTGTATGTCCTGTTTCGAGAGGTGTCTATTCAGCTCCTCTGCTCATTTTTTTTTTATCCTCACCTGAGCACATTTTTCCATTTTTGTTGTTGTTGTTGTTGTTGCTGTTCAGACAGAGTGGGAGGGAAGGAGAGGAAGAGAGAGAAAAACATCAACGTGAAAGGGACACATTGAGTGGCTGCAACCCGCACAACCCAACCAGGGCTGGGGACAAACTGCAGCCGAGGTACGTGCCCTTAGCGGGAACCAAACCCAGGTCTGTCTGGACTGCAGGCTGATGCTCTAATTGCTGAGCCAAACCAGCCAGGGCTCCTCTGCCCATTTTTTAATTGGGTTGTTTTCCTTTAGTTGAGTTGTGTGAGTACTCTATATATTTTGGAAATTAACCCCTTATCTGATGTATTGTTGGCAATTATGCTCTCCCATACATTGGTTTGCCATTCCATTTTGATGTTTGTTTCTTTTGCTGTGCAGAAAATAGCTTTTGAGTTTGATGTAGTCCAATGTGTTCATTTTTTTTTTTCTTTGTTTCTTTCTTTTGCCTTAGATGTTGTATCAGTGAAAATTCTGCTGCGTATGATGTCTGAGATTTTGTTGCCTACATTTTCTTCTAGAATTATTATGGATTCATAAGTTACATTTAAGTATTTTACCCATTTTGAATTTATTCTCGTATATGGTGTAAATTGGTATTCTAGCTTCATTATCTTGCAAGTAGCTGTTCAATTTTCCCAACACAATTTATTGAAGAGACTGTCCACTGTATGCTCTTGCCACCTGTGTCAAATATTAATTGAGCATATTGTCTTGGGTTCATTTCTGGGTTCTCTATTCTGTTCCGTTGATCTATCTGCCTCTTCTTGTGTCAATACCAGGCTGTTTTGATTACAATGTCTTTGTAGTATAACCTGAAATCTGATAATGTGATCCCTCCTACTTTGTTCTTCTTTTTCAAGATTGTTGTGGCTATTCTGGGTCTCTTTTGGTTTCATATAAACTTTTGGAGTGTTTGTTCTAGTTCTGTGAAGTATGTCATTGGTATTTTGATGGGGATTGCATTGAATCTATAGATTGCTTTGGGAAGTATGGATATTTTAATGATGTTAATTCTTCCAATCCATGAACAAGGTATATGCTTCCACTTTTTTATATCTTGCTCTATTTCTTTTTTCAATGACGTATAGTTTTCTGAGAAGAGGTCCTTTACTTCTTTGGTTAAGTTTATTCCTAGGTATCTTAATTTTTTTGCGGCAATGTAAATGGGATTGTCTTTTTAGTTTCTCTTTCTGTGAGTTCATCATTGGTGCATAAGAAGGCCATTGATATCTTGACATTAATTTTGTATCCTGCTACTTTGCCAAATTCATTTATTAAGTCTAGTAAATTTTTGATGGAGTCTTTGGGGTTTTCTACGTATAGTATGTCATCTGCAAATAATGACAGTTTCACATCCTTCTTTCCAATTCAGATCCCCTTTATTTTTTCTTCCTGTCTGATTGCTGTGACTAAGACTTCCAGTACTGTGTTAAATAAGAGTGGCAAAAGTGGGCATCCCTGTCTTGTTCCCTCTCTTAAGGGGAATGCTTTTAGAGTTTTGCCCATTGAGTATGATGTTGGCTGTAGGTTTTTTATATATGGTCTTTATTATGTTGAGATATGATTCCTCTATTCCCACATTGCTGAGCATTTTTATCAAAAATGGGTGCTGGTACCCTTTCTATTCTTAATGAATATTTTAATTATTTCCAGTTGGGAGCTATAGAGAATGATGTAATTATTCTATACACATTTTTAATGAACATGTGCATGCATTCCTATTGGGTATATGTCTTAGAATGGAATTGCTGGGACATACGATATAAATATGGTAACATTTAGTGCCAATAAAGAGTAATACTAATTAGTTGTGTTACCTGGTGATCATCACAACATATTAAATATTGAATCACTATTATGTAACCTCAAACTAATAGGATATTATAAGCCAGTTATAATTCAATAAAAAGTTGTTGTGTTAAGAAGTCCAATTGACTCATGAAAAATATATTAATTACTATCATCTGTGTTTTTTAATTTAACCATTATGGAAGTTGTGGTTGAACTCACTGTGGTTTTAATTTGTATTCATTGATAATAATAATGTTAATCACTTTTCAAATATATTACCTGTATAAATATCTTATTTTCTGAAGTATCTCTGTTATTTTTCTATTGTATTTTTTTCTTTTTCTAATTTAAAAATATATAAAAATGTCTATTGTTGAAAACTGTAAATGTATATAATAATAATATATAATTCCCATAAAGGGAAAAGTTTATATATAATTATATATATAATTACATGAAATATATAATTTATATTTATAAATACAGAAATTTATGTATATACCTTATATACTAATTACCTTTAAATATATACTAAATATATATGCAGTATATACAGTATATAGTCTAAATATATTATATAAAATATACTCTATAAATTATAGATTAAAATATATACTAAGCCCTGACCAGTTTGGCTCAGCAGTTAGAGCATCAGCTTGCAGTCCAGAGAGACCCCGGTTCGGTTCCCGCTAAGGGCACATACCTCGGTTGCAGTTTGTCCCCGCCCCTGGTTGGGTCGTGCCGGTTGCAACCACTTGATGTATCCCTTTCGCGTCAATGTTTATCTCTCTCTCTCTCTCTTCCTCTCTCTCCTTCCTACTCTATCTGAACAACAACATAAATAAATAAATTAAATTAAATATATACTAAATACCTTATATATTTATAAATATTAAAATATCAATCATATTTTATATACTTATATATAATATATTTATATAATTACCACTATCTAACTTGGATTTTCACTGTCTCAATGGTGTTTTATAAGAACCGAATTTTAAAATTTCGGTGTAACCTAACACATTTCTTATGTTTTCATGGTAAGCTCTTTTTGTGACTTATTTCACACATCTTTGCCTACTTAAAAGTGGAAAAGATATTCTCCTGTATTGCTTTTTAGAATTTTTAATTATTTTCTCAAATTTAAATGTACAATCTATCTGGAGTGTTTTTGTGAATGTCATAAAAATATTTCTTTAACCCTTTTTTACATAATGGGAAAATTTTACAATTTAAGCCTCTCTTTATTGCTTTGTTATTGTTATGTATTTTAATTGTAGATACGTTGCAATATTTAAAGAAAGTATTGTTGTTATTATTTTCAGTTAACTTTTTTAAACATATTTATGTATACTTATCATTTTTTATATTTTTCACTTCTTTCTGTAGTTTTACAATTCCATCTGGTATTAGTTTTCTTCACATTGACAAACTGTTATTTCTTATAGTGATTGTTTGAAATTTACAAATTGTCTCAGCTTTGAGATGTCATAAGAGATGTTTATTTTGCCTTTACTTTTAGTTTTTTATCCTCACCCGAGGAACATTTTCCCATTTTTTGTTCAGATAGAGTGGGAGGGGAAGAGAGAGAGAGACAGAGAGAAACGTTGACGTGAAAGGGACACATCGAGTGGGTCCCACCCACATGACCCCAATCAAGGCTAGGGACAAACTGCAACCAAGGCACATGCCCCTAGCGGAAACCCAACCCGGGTCTCTCTGGACCACAGGCCGACGCTCTAACTGCTGAGCCAAACCGGCTGTGGGCTATTTTGCCTTTACTTTTAAGGGTATTTTCTCTGAGTCCTGAATTCTAGGTTGGATGGACGTTTTTCCATTTTCTTTTCGATCCCATGGTTTGTGTTTTATACATATTGATCAATATTATCACTATTTTGTTATTCCTTTGAGGAATATAAAATTTATTTTTCGCAGATTACTTTAAAAATGTAATTTGTCTGATTTGTTTCTCTGATTTGAACAAATTATCCATAATGTGCCTTTGTATCCATAATGTGTGGCTTTATATTTATACAGCTTAAAGAAGTCCAATGAGTTTCTTGATTCTGTGGGTTGATATATTTCATTAGCTTAAATTCTTTTCAAATATTATCTCTTGCAATGTCGCTTTTATTCTACTATCTCCCTGCTCTCTTTGACTGAGACTCTAATGACATCTATGCTATATTATTTGACTCTGTCTCAGGTCTCTAATAATTAACTTTGTTCATTTATTTATTTTTTCTGTCTTTAAGTTTGAACATCTTCTGTTGCTCTAGCTTCAAGTTTATGAATCTTGTCTTTTATTATGCCCCGTCTGCTATTAAACCAATACAATGAGTTCTTAATTTCAAGTATTTTTATAATTAATTTCTAGAATATCATTTAAATTGCATACACTGTAAAATTCTGTAGAAATTAGCCATTCTTTGTTGGTTTTGTCTTTTACCCCTCTAAATTCTTTAACAAATGCGTAGATATTACATTAAAGTTCTTGTCTGCTAATTTCAATATCTGATTGTTTGGGATATTTTTCTATCATATTTCTTTTCTCTCAATTATCTGTTACATTTTCCTCTTTATTTCACGTCTTTCAAATTTTTATTGTCATATGGTATCTAAAATAATTATAGAGAATGTGGATTTTATTTGCTTTCTTCACTTTAAAAAAGTTTCATTTTTCCTATTCAGCAGATTAGGTGATCAACTGATTACCTCAGTCTAATCAAGAAATGATGTGTGTGCTATTTTGTAAGGCTTTCCCTTATGGGTTATCCCTGTTCCTCATACAGGGTCCTCCCTGGCATTTAACCGACTGGTGAATGACTGTATATGGCTTATTGGAGAGTTGCATTTTTGTTTTGTTTTGTTTTAGCTCTATTGATTCTTGCCCTATAACTTCAAACTCTGATAAATGTCTTAACCTCAAAGTGCTAATATATTTGAATCTAGCCCCACTGGATCTAGTGGGATTTTGTCTCATGAGTATCCAGAGACTGCAGAAGATTTATTCTGCACTTGAGAATTTTACAAATCAAGCCTTTAGCCACCACCACCACGACCCACATACACCCCACCCCGACACAAACAACTCACTCAACAAATGACTCATTAAAAAAGATGGCCATTCACTCGGGCTGCTCTAGGTTCTACTCCATCACTCTAGCCTGAGGAATAGGCAAAAACTCCTCCGGATTTCTGTTACCTCAGGAAAGTCCATGTCCCTAAATTAAGCTAATTTCTGCTCATGTTTAGTATCAGCAAATGATTCTAGGCATGAAAGTGATTGTCAGATCATTTGGTAAGGGCTCTTCCCAACTTGCAATTTCAGCTCCTTTACTCTTTGTTGATATCATACTTTTTGATATCTTAAATAATATCATATTTGTAAATATTACTTTATTTCATATTAGAAGCAATGATAAATGCTTGATAATTATATATATTGAAACATTACATATCAGAAAGATTGATCTGCCTGATAAATTTCTGGCTAACTTGTAAAATTGTTGACAGAGAGATAAAATTTGATGTTTTCTCCTTCTCCTTTTTCCTACTACTATTATTTAGTAAGTGCTTATCATGTGCCAAACACAATGCTAAATGTTTCACTGTATCTCTCAATAGGTACAATAATTATTCCTAATTTCCTTATTTATAGTAATTCAGGCTCATAGATGTTTATATAGCTAGGATGTAATGGAACTTAGATTTTTGTCACTGACCATGACTCCAAAATACAGACTTTTTACCATCATGCCATATAATATTGATATATATAAATATATATGTAACTATATATATTTATATATATCAATATCTTGCATATATTATGTATATGCATTATATGCATTCAATATCATTACTTTTTAAATAGTCAGTATATAATTCAATAAATATTATATATATATTTTAATATCTTCTCCAAGAACTGATTTATACACAGGTTTGCATCAGAAGGATGGGTTTATATGCTACCTCTTGCATTTGAAAGTGTAACCCTGAGCTCAATATTTAACTTTTCTGACTCTCACTTTCCTTATCTATAACAGATAGGAATAATACCTCACTGGGTAGTTCTATGACAGGAGTTAATAATATGGAACCAATACTTAAATGATAAATCACCATAAATATTTTAGTCATCATTTCCATTAATAGATATGCATATTCATATCCTAAGTTTTTGGTTGTTCACATCTTTCTTATAGTTAACTTCATCACATGCCAATTAGAGTTAAACCAAACAATCAGGTTGTTATCCGATTGTGCAGAATAACCAGCTAATCTCATTATTGAATTTGGCACATGATGTTGAATTATATACCCTAAGTGTCAAGAAAATGTCCTTAAATAAGCCATTGGCAGTAATACAATTTTAACCTTAGTTGGCTTGCCAAAGACACTTTAATTGATTGCATTATTAAACTTGCTGAAACTCCAAGGAGGCTCTAAGAAAATTGAGCTGCCAGTTACTTAAAAAGTAACAGGATGGAGAAGCAGCAAGTTAGAATAGTTTTTAAAACAAAGACAGATATTATGTTGAGAATAATTCAAGCATTAAAAAAAATGTCTGTACAATATATACAAGTTCTATTTTGCTGAAATTCATGTAACAGAAAAGCATGAAATGAGGTTTTTTCTTTAAACATCACCCAACACTGGGAGTGAATGCTCATGGTGATGGACTCATGCACTGCAGCTCCCAGAGCCAACCTCTACATCATCAGTCAGTTGAAATTACGTTCGGCGTAATTACAGTGCAGTGTTTATTTGTGAAACACTAGAGTCTTAGCACACACCCATTTAGTTTACACAAACATAACTACATGCTCCGTAAAGATAATTGGAACTTAGAAAGAGACAGGGAGTCAGAAGGAAGAGGAAATAGCAAAAATGGAGAGAAAGAGAGATTGGAAAGAGAGAAACATCTCTGTATTTAATTTTGTAAAGTTTAATTTTCTAATTACTTTCCCAGAACTAAAATGCTGAAAACAAATAAAAATCAACCATTGTGATTTTGGCTGTATGAGATTTGTTACCCGGCACCTTCATAAAACATCATTCCTTTCTGTTTTTAAAAGAATAATTTAATTAGTTTTTTTTTGTTTTTTGTTTTTGCTTTTGAAAAGATTTCTCTCCCTTTCCTTGACTTAAAAATAATTTAACTTATGAGGAAATCATGACAGGTATTACCCTTGTCTAGAATTTACTTCAGAGTCCAGAGTGCTATCCATTACACTATGGAACCTAGAATTTCCTTCAGAGGTTTGGAAGACTTACCTAAAATCACAGGCCAGGTATCACCATATAGGCACGACACCTGTCCTTCTTCTCTATAGTCGTGATCTTTTTATGGCTTTATATTTCTTGTAAACTATACTTACACACATATGTATATATGTGCACACAGGCCACACACATTTGGGTATGTTACACACACACACACACACACACACACAAAGAAGTTTAAGAGAGTCATGAGAAAATAAATCTTAGAAAGAGAATAAAGTTTCCCCAAAGCATTCTGTAGCTCTTTAATTTTTACTAAACAAGAATTACTATTTTATTTATTTTGTCAATCACCGTGCTTTACTGTGGATTCTTCAGATTATATTCAGTTTGATTAAATTTGTGATAAAAGACTAGTGCTAAACCTACAGTTTACATTTTCCATTTTCTTCCCTAAATTTTCATAGACTAATTAATGGGCTTTTCCTTAAAAGGAAAAGTACAGTACATGTCATGACACTGCATGGATAGCAGTTATGCTCCTTTGTTTGAATAATCTTTTCTTCTAAATTTAGTCTTTCACATTTGAAAGGAATCTTGAGAAATTAAATCTATGGTCTATGTAAAATGTATCTAATCGTAAGTCTGCCATCTTGACAGGTTTTTAATTCTCCAGATATCCATATACACTGAACATATAATCACACCAAGGAATCAATTATTATACCATATCCTGGTTAGCATCTACATTTAGTCTTCAGATGGATTACACCACATACTAACTTATTAACTGAGAGAAACAAGCTACATTAAATATATTGTAACAAGAAATACAAGTTCTTCAAAAGAAAATGCATTTTATAATAAAAAGCATTTTTAAAAAATAATTTAGGCTATTATACGATGTGGACATTACTGTGGAACAAAAAGAAAGCTATAAAACAGAAAACTATAGCAATGCATTCAGAAAAGAATAGTCTATAAAAAAACTTTTTTCTCAAATAGTAGATTATCTAGTTTTAAGTTTTCTTTTTTTTTTATCCTCACCCGAGGACATTTTTCCATTTTTTTTGTTCAGGTAGAGTGGGAGGGAGAGAGAGGAACAGAGAGAGAGAGAGAGAGAGAGAGAAACATCGACCTGAAAGGGACACATCGAGTGGCTGCCACCCGCACGACCAACCAGGGCCGGGGACAAACTGCAACCGAGGTACATGCCCTTGGCGGGAACCAAACCCGGGTCCCTCTGGACCGCAGGCTGACGCTCTAATCGCTGAGCCAAACTGGCCAGGGCTTAAGTTTTCTTTTTATTCTATGCCTTCTTGTTGATTTGTTTGGTTTTAGTATTTCATCAATAAATTATAATAAAAATTAATGTCTTATCATAAACTTTTATATCTACATTTGATCTTAGCCAAGAGGTTGAGAAACAGTTAAAACTTTTATATCTAGCATAGTTTAAAAGATAAACAAGTCTAATGCAAACAAAGACAGTATATATCAAATTTCTCTGTGAATTTTTAATGCTCTTTTGAAATTAAGACTTTTAAAATTTCTTCAGTTTGTACCTATAAACTTGATATTAATTTTCACCTATGGTCTCTCTAACAAAATTTAGGAACTTTTTAAGTGTTTGGGGTAGTACTATACATTAAATGCATAATTCTGTGTCATAACAAAATAAGTCCTCATGACCGGAATCTTATCTTATAGTGAATGATTAATTGTGGAGTGTTCTTAGTCTTCCTACAAGAAACAGTGAAAAATTAAGGAAACTCGAGGCAAAAATGCTAGAGCACTTCCACTGTGCAATCTAGTCCTGTCTTCAAATTATTCATAAAATCAAGATTAAAGTGAAAATACCCACTTCAAACTAGAAATGGCTGGCTTACCCTTAATTTATTAAATCTATGTTGAGTTAATAAAGAAAAAAATTTAATGAAAATTCTACTTTAACAGAAATCACAATATCTTTTAAGCACCTAGCTATAAGCATTTACATAACCTCCTTTCTATTGTTATTAAAGTACTGAAAACATTGGTCATGTACAATTAGGTTTTACTCATTAGGGTTTCCTTTTATTCATTCATTTATTTAGCCATTCATAAAACAATGACTGTGGATATGGCCGGGACCTAAACACAGCTCCTGTCCACATAGACATTACTTTCTAACGGAGAGCCACAGACTACTTTTTCCGAAACTGAGCACAGCGATGTTTCGGTCCCACCTGTTCTCGCAGAGCGTCGCCCCGCTTGCACCTGGAGCCGGAGTGTCCTTCCCTTCCACTGGGAACTGAGCAGGCTTTCGTGACTCATTCAATGACTAGAATTCTGCAGAAGGTACGTGTTATGAGGCCAAAAACAAGGTCCTAAAAGACAAAATAACAACTTTTGCACTTGTTTTGAACCCTGAGTCTTGATGTAATGTTCTGATACTTCTAACACTGCCACGTTGGGAAGAAAGTACACAGAGAGACAGAGCGATGGCTACGGAGCCCCCAGTGCCTCCCACCCTGCGAGGTTGGAGTCTTCAGGTGTGGAGAAGACGAAGAGGTAATCATGTTCATGATTTGAACCCCAGTCCCTGTGCAACTGTATGGGAAACTCTGACAGAGGACCTGGTAGCTAAGGCCAGTCAACTTCTGGATTCACGAGTGAAATAAATGACTCATTGTTTTTAAGCTATGGTTTTGGTAAGATAACGTAAATATAATGTAGTAAGAGAGAGAAAATAAACAAATATGCTAAGAAGTATAGAGTATGTCACAAAGGCAAAGGAAGGAAGCAATGCAATGTTAAGACAGATTAGCAGAACCAGGCAGGCAGTACCAGTGGGAGTTTACTATTTTGTAAGGGGTTCTAAGAAAAAACTTGGCTGATATCTGGACAATTGAGCAGAAATCTAAAGAGAGCCAACCCTAAAGAGGTGTTGGGAGAAACATTCTGTCAAAGAGAACACAGTGCAGAGGCTCTGGGGTGAGTGTGCGTGGTGTGTTTGCCAGCAATAAGGACACAGGTGACTAAAGCGGAATAAAGGAGAGGGAGAATAGTAGGAAATTAGGTTTTTAAGTATAAATGGGCCAAGAGCATATAAAGATGTAATTATCTACATTCCCTATAATTAAGGAAAATGATTACAAAATATAGCACTAAAAGTCCTCACAGTACCAAAAATAATTCCAGCTTCAAGCTTTTTGCCAAATTTTTACAATCTACTTTGATTAACGAGCATAGCCTGATTTTGCTTAGCTAAATAGATAACATACTCTATTTGCATACCAATGATTGTTAAACCACACAGAAAATAATTTGCTCTGATGTTCTTCATAAGCACTGGAAGGCAAATAAATCATATATGACAACTTTTTAAAGCACATATTGCAAAACATTCATCTTAATGTCTTAAATTTTACTGCCTATTCCAGAATAAGTGATTAATCCAATTTGTAATTTTGTTTGTGAGATTAATGCTATCTTGAAAACATAGCCATTGAATAGGAAAGTGTTTCTTATCTGTGGTCCAGACTGCTTCAAAATGTTTTATATTGGCAGAACATATGCATTTGTCTATCACTAGTGGAGTAATATAAAGTCACATAAACATGCCTGAAGGATTGTTAGTTGACATTAAGCACTGACTGAATCTGGATTTAGATACAGCTGTCCTCTTAGGGCTGCTGGAAAATATGGTGAGGGATGGACGTGGGAAATGACAGATAATCTCAATAAACTTTATTTAGCTCTAACTCCCATCCCATTATGATCATGCACACGTGCATGAAGGAGGATAATCGTGACATTTAACTGGTCTGGGTTTAGTAATCACAAAAAGAATGAAAAAAAAAAAAAAAAAGATGAGGAAGTTAAATGCAATTAAAAAAAGTTAAACCCTGGAAAAATTCTGCTGGAGTAATTAATAAATGACTGCTATTCAAGGTAAATGCTTTCCAAGTCCCAGGAAGTTATATGTAAAACAATGTTTATTTGCTGAGACTTATGGACTCTTACGATTATTCTCTGATGCAGAGAGTAAATTATTCATGCACTATGCTACTTCTCTTGATCCCTTTTGTTGTCCTCTTGCAGCTATTTCATTGTTTATGCCATATCTGTTACTGTGTTTCATCCATGCTTCTAGGATTTTATTTGTTTGGGTTTTTGATTTTTTGTTTTGTTTTTAGATTGATTGTTTCTTTTTCAGAAAATAGTAGAGAATTTTTTATTGTTTATGATCCTGTGGTTTAGTTGCAGGTCCATCATCTCATGAGGTAGGAGAAACTTTAAGGGAGAACATTTTGCAGAATCAGGGATCTTTTTTTGTTTTGTTCCTCTTAGTGGCAAGCAACTTGTTATAGATGAAGAAACATAAACTTTGTAGTTGGATAAAGATTTGAACCCTGTTATACCATGTATATCAGAGTTACACATGTGACCTGGGCCAAGTCACTGAGCTTCTCTAAACTTTTGTTTTCTGAATCTTTAAAATGGAGATGCTTGATGCACTTTGGGAGGCTAAAGGAGTCAGCGTGTATAAAATGGTTAGCGCAATACCCAGTCCACTTTCTTCACTTAGGGAGAGAATATTTGTTGAACTTCTGGCATGACCCAGGAAATGTTTTTATGCAGTGGTGAGGAGGCTGTTAGGTAGCTGGTCTCACAGAGTTTATATTTTTATGGATGCTCTTTAAAGAAACTTGTATTTTATTGCTGTAAAACAATGCAATAGGGAGAAGAAGACATGTGGCGTCTCCTTCTAGCTCTGTTGTTAACTTATTAATGATATGTCCAAGGGATGAAATATAAAATGAGAGCAAACACACATGTATGTCTGTATAAATACTTTTCTTCTACTTTTAACGTTTGGTATTTCTGAGTTAGCAAATATTGACAGTAGAGTACATCTGAAATCTTCATTAAAATGTTATGAGGGACTTCCGATTCTGGAAATATGGACTATATATACTTTTATCTATTTGTACCACTGTATAGAACTAAAAGGCTGGCCATTATATATAACACAAACATAAGCAGACTTTGAAAACTGGAGAGAGGATGGTAGACCAGCTAGGTACCTTGGAATCTTGGGACGCAGTGGTAGATTTCCTGGGACCTCTCTGTGTCTCATTTATTTCACAGCTGGTAAGTGGAAGAGCCAGCAATCTGGAAATGCCAAAGGAAGTAGATTGTGTGTGTTTTTTACAAAGTAACAAAATCCTGATCTCTCTAGCTAGAAGGCCAGAAAAGGAGTGTCATAGTAACATAGAAACTTTTAAATAACTGCTCTACTCCCACCAAACACCATAGGGGGAAAAATGTGGCCCCATTCCTATTCATACCATAGAAGGCCAAGTGGGCAAACTAGAAATCAATCCCTTCAGGAGTGGTATCAGAAAAGGTTAAGTAGAGAAGCATGTTCCCTGAGTACCAACTCATTTGATGATAAAAAGCCCCCTTCCCTTTCCCTGGTAGCAGAGACCATTGTGGGAGACAGGTGCCTATACTTCCGCTTCCGCTTCCACCCAGAATTACGAGGAAACCCTTGCCACTTCCACTGGAGTATTTTCAAAGGAAACCTAAGAGTCAGGAGTTTCACCACTGCCCTCTGTGGCATTCGTGGAAGTCAAATGCTGAGCAGTAACAAGGCACTTCTACCCTTTCCCAGTCAGGGGACTAGCAGGGAAAGCTTGTTGAGGAGTGAAAACTCCCAACCCCACCCATCACTCCACCTCCAAGGGTCAACGGAGGCCAAGTGGGGAAACTGAACTTCTACCCCTACCTGATGGGAATGAGGCCACACTCTCTCATTTCTTGCTGGAGCCATCTCAGAAGTAGTCAGTTAAAATGGAAGGTTTAAGTTAAGATCCAGAGTCAACATAATATGTAAAATTTCCAGGTTTTAATAGGAAATCATCAACATACCAAGAAGCAGAAAGATATCAGACTGAATGAAAAGGGACAATCAAAAGATGACAACACCAAAATGACAAGGATGTTAAAATTCTGGTAAATATTTTTAAAACAGCCTCCATAACACATTTCAATAAGCAATTATAAACACACTCGAAACAAATTAAAAATAGAGTCTCGGCAAAAATATAAAATATTCAAAGAACTAAATATTACTTTTACAACCGAAAACAAAATAACTAAAATAAAAAAAGTCAATGGATGGACTCAACAGTAGATAGGAGAGGGCAGAAGAAAAGAAAATCAGTGAATTAGACAATGGAACAACAGAGAACAATGGAACAATAGAAATTATTCAATCAGAACAACAGAGAAAATTGATCTGAAAAAAATACAAAATGAATAGAGCCTTGGGGTCCATATAAACAGGACAAAATATCTAACACCTGTCTTATCAGTGACCTAGGAGGAAAGGTAAAGAGGGTTGGGTTACAAAAACACTTGAAGAAATAATGGCTGAAAACTTTTCAAATGTGGCAGAAAATATCAACCTAGGGAATGAAGAAGATGAGCAACTTCCAAAAATAATATATTCAGAGAGATCCATACCAAAGCACATCAGAGTTGAAATTCCAAAACTAAAAACTGTATCTTATTAGCAGGGAGAGAGAAAAATGACACTTTTGTTATCAGTAGAAGTAGAGTTCTTGGGGTGCCACAAGGAAAAGAATTTCCTGAGGCCCCCACGGGGTGATGGGGTTTATGGAAAGCTTTCTTGATGATGTTAAATTAAAGGGGTTCCCTTCCCAGGTCTTATCTCTGTTCATCTAGCCATGGAACAAATCTGAACTTGTCTTCAGCAGGGCCAGAATTAAAGCCACTGCCCAGAATTTCTGTCCCATATTAGAGTAAAATCCAGTCCAGCATCTGGCTGACTTAGCTTCTGTTCCCAGCTGCAGTCCATTGTGTGTGGGGTCCATGGCACAGGGCTTCTTAAGGCCACATGGCTATGGAGAGAGAACACTCAATCATAATGGTGAGTGCGGGTCACAGAGCAAGAGAGAAAAAACAAGGAGAGAGGGAACTCTTTGTCTGGGGATTTTAACTTTCCAAGAATTCATGAGCTTCTGATGAGGTTCACCCCTGAGCCAATCCATTGTTTCCCAGCCTAGACTGACAGGCAAGCACCTTCCCTGTGTTGCCCTCACTTCACTGTACGTGTGCCCATCTCTTCCTTGTTCGATCCCTTCCCCCGTAATCTGCAGGGAATGGACCGGTGGTTCCCTGGGGAGGATGAAGCTGTAGCTTCCTGGTGAAGCTGCCCAGATGATCATGCTTATAATGTCTGGCCTCTCCTTTGCCCTCTTTCTATTATTAATATTAATAAACTAGCTAATTTTGATGATAACACTTTGACTATTGGGGAAATACAACTTAAGTGAAAGTAAGTTTCTCATCAAAAACTATGGAGTACAGAAGAAGGTGTCACAATGGTTTTCAAGTGCTGAAAGAAAATAAATGTAAACCCAGAATCCTATATCCAGTAAAAGTATTTCCCTCAGGAATGAAGGGGAAATCAAGACATTCTGAGATGAAATAAAACAAATAATTTATCTCCAGCAGAACTACCTAAAATATGGCTGAAGAAAGTTGTCAAAACAGAAAGGAATGGTATAAGAAGGAATCTTAAAACATCAATAGTGGGAAAGAACACAGGAAAAAACATATAGTTAAGTATAATAGATTTTCCTTTCCCTTTTGAGTTTTCTAATTGATGTTTGATGATGAAAACACAAATTACAACAATGTATGATTTGGTTCTAAATCCCAGCAGAGTGAAAACTATATTATAGTTTAATAATATAGTTCAGAAAACCAAATTATAAAAGAGGGAAGATTAAGAGACATAAAGGGAAGTAAGGTTTCTAATTGGTAAAATAATGACACCAGTAGACATGCTTATTCAAAACTTTTTGTTAACAACTGATTTATAAAAAATAGACAGAATATCGGATGATATAGAAAAACTAGTAACACCATCGACTAACAGGATATTATTGACAGTTACAAAACACTCCATCTAAGGAAGGCAGAATACACATCGCTTTAAAGTACCCATGAAAAATATACCAAGAGAAACCATTTCTTAGAACACAAAACAACCTTTTAAAAGAGTTGAAATCACAGAGTGTATTTTGAGATCATATAGAGTTTATTCCCTGCCCCAATGGTGTAATATAGAAATCAATTAAAAATAAGAAAATGTCCAAATATTCAGAAACTAAATTAAACACTTCCACATAACACATAGATCAAAAAGAAAGTCTCAGGAATTTTAAAAAATTCATTGAAATGATTGAAATGAGAATACAGTAGATATAAATTTGTAGAATACAGCTAGAATAGTGCTAAAAAGGCAAAATACACCATTAAATGCATAAAGTAAGAAAATAGAAGATGCAAGTTATCAATATAAGTTCCCACCACAAGAAATTAGAAAAAAATAAATAAACCAAAATTAGGAAGAATGAAGGAAATCATAAAAATAAGATCATCAAATGTCAGTGATAATGAATACAGAAAACAATAGGAAAAAAATCAGTCAAAGCTGGTTCTTTGAACAGGTAAATATAATAGAAAAACCCTCAAGTAAAACTGAAAAAAAAAGAAGACACAAATTACCAATATTAGAATAAAACGAAAAATATTACTACAGAAGCCACAAATCAAAAGGGTATTAAAGAAATGCTATGCACAATTCCTAATATGTAGATTTAACAACTTAGACATAATACATCCATTATTTTTTTTTAAATTACTACAACTCACCCAATTTGAAATAAACAGTTTGGATAAATACATAACTGTTTAGGTAACTGCATTTGTAATTTATAAACACAAAAATTAATCTACAGGCCTTAAGATTTTACTGGATAAATCTACCAAAATTTTAAAGAAAAATCAACACCAATTCTATATAATATTCTCCAGAAAATAGAAGAGGAAGAAATATTTTTCAATTTGACTTGAGACAGAAAAAAAATAATACTTCAGATCAATATTCATTATATATGTTGATGCAAAATAAACATATAAAATTCAGCATTATATAATATGATCAGTGTTATTTATTCCAGAAAAGAAAGGCTATTTCAACATTTGTAACTTAATCAATATAATACAACATAACATGCTAAAAGGGCAGGTTGTCTACTAAGTAAGCACTTTTATTCAACATACTGCTGGGACTGCTAGCCAGTGCAATAAGTCAAGATGAGGTTAATGATGTACAGATGGGAAAAAAAGACATCTCATATTTGCAAATGAGATGACTATCTAGAAAATTCCACAGAATCTAGAAAAAAATTTAGAGATAAGAAGTGAGTTTAATAAGGCCACAAGATACAAAATAAAAACAAAAATACATATATGCAGTTAACTCTGTGGACTAAGATTAATTATTATTTCTAGAAGTACATTAAGATTTCCTTTCTAATGTGAGATAATTGAACATGATCATGATAACTCCCAATTGAGAAATCTGTTCAAAAGAAATTACTACAATTAATGTGAAAATACAATGGAGAAATATTTAAACTAATGCCAGAGGTTTTTTTCTTTTTCTTTGAAAGTTTATATATATAAATGTGTATGCACACACACACACACACACACACACACAAACACACTATGAGCCAGGTTTACTGACAACATTCCTTATCTACAACCTAAAAAGTCACCTTCAAAGTTTTTTTTAGTTAATTTTACTGCAAAAGAGAGAGAGAGAGAGAGAGAGAGAAAGAGAGAGAGAGAATGTGTGTTAAAGTAAGTACTTGAGGGGAAAAAAGCATTTCTATATAAAAAGAAAACCTTCCTGCACACAAATTAGATGCAAAGTTTTTCAAACGATGCAAATGGGCATGGTAACAGGTATACAAAATATTTAAAAATACAAGCTTATTGAGCAGGAAAAATGGCGGCGGAGTGAACGGAGCTACACAGACCGTCTCCCAGAACCAAACTGGAATTACAACTATAACACAGACAAATCGACGGGAAAAACCAACAGAAAAGCAGCTTGCGAGGACCATACAATGAGGGACACTGACTCCATCCCGGTAGGCTTGCGAAGGCGCGAGACGGGGCTGGGAGCCCACGGTTGGCATCTCGGCAGCAGCCTTAGCTGTAAGCGGTGCCCTCGGGTTACACTCCCAGGCGGCCCCACAGCGCAGCCGGGACAGAGGCTGAAACAGCCACAGCCACTCACCTTGGGCTCCGGCAGAGGGAGGGCGGATTGGACTGGAACTGAGTCGGGACACTCGGGGTTTGGAGGGCTCTCAGAGCTTTGGCTGAGTGCAGCCACTCAGGACAGTGGCCACATTGCTCCTTCCCAGGGCTCTGAGGAGAGGCAGCAGCCCCTCCCCCAGAGATCCAACCCCACCCTGTGGGCCACTGAAGTGCTAATTGAGGCTCACTAACAACCAGCATCTGCCCCACCCTCCTGAAAGCCCCTTGGCTGAGCACCAGAGGGAGTTTTTCAATCAACTGACAACCCAAAACTCATCAAGTAACCTAGACTGCTAGCCTCCAGGCAAAAAGCTAGAGGATAACAGTACATTTCCTGGGCTGGCAACTTTAACCAGGAAAGTAAGACTTGACAGTGGTGTTTAACGTGGGTCCTCCCTCGCTCATCTAAACCCAGGAGAGGGAGCCACAAACAGCAGAACACCAACACCCACAGGGAGAACTTGACAGGCTCCAAAGCCCACAGTGATAGCCAAAATGGTGAAACACAGAAACAGAAGCCAAATGAAAGAGCAAGACACCTCCACCGAAGATGAGATCAATGCAGAGCAATTAGGCATGTTAACAGAGCTAGAATTCAGAGCCATGATCTTGAGGAAGCTGAACAGCATGAGTAAGGACATAGAGACACTGAAAATAAGCCAATTGGAAATTAAAAACCAACAAGAAGAGATAAAAAATGACATATCAGAAATGAAAAACACATTGAAAGGTTTAAAAAGCAGAGTAGGGGAAGCTGAGGACCGGATCAGTGAATTAGAAGACAGGGTAGAAAAAATCAACCAATCAGAAAAACAAAAGGAAAAAACTATTAAAAAACAGGAAGACAGCCTAAGAGAACTATGGGACAACTGGAAACGTAATAATATTCGCATCATAGGAGTCCCCGAAGAAGAAGAAAATGAGCAAGGGATAGAGAATATATTCAAAAAAATAGTGAGAGAAAACTTCCCTAATTTGGTGAAGGAAGAAGGCATTCAAGTTCAAGAAGCACAGAGAGACCCAAGTAAGAAGAACCCAAACAGGCCCACACCAAGACACATAGTAATTAAAATGCCACAAATTAAAGAGAAAGAGAGAATCCTAAAAGCAGCAAGAGATAAGCAACAGGTTACCTACAAAGGGAACCCCATAAGGCTCTCAGCTGACTTCTCACAAGAAACACTACAGGCCAGAAGAGAATGGCATGAAGTAATCAAAGTCATGAAAAACAAGAATCTGAATCCAAGACTACTCTACCCAGCAAGGCTATCATTCAAAATAGAAGGTCAAATAAAGAGCTTCCCAGACAAAAAAAGGCTAAGGGAATACATTAGCACCAAACCAGCACTGCAAGAAATGTTAAAAGGACTGCTGTAATTAGCAGTAGAAATGGGAAGAAAAATAGAACCACACTAAACAAAAATGGCAATAAATAAGTACATATCAATAATCACCTTAAACGTTAATGGATTGAATGCTCCCATAAAGAGACACAGAGTAGCTGATTGGATAAGAAAGCATGACTCATCTATATGTTGTTTACAAGAGACCCACCTCTCAACAAAAGACTCACATAGGTTGAAAGTGAAGGGATGGAAAAAAATTTTCCAAGCAAATGGAAAGCAAAAAAAAGCTGGGGTAGCAATTCTCATATCTGATAAAATAGATTTCAAAATGAAGACCATAACTAGAGACAAAGACGACCACTACTTAATATTGAAAGCATCTATCCAACAGGAAGATATAACCTTGATAAACATATATGCACCCAATATAGGAGCACCAAAATATATTAAAAATCTTCTGGAGGACTTCCAAGGAGAAATCGACAACAATACAATCATAGCAGGGGACTTCAACACCCCATTGACAGCACTGGATAGATCCTCTAGGCAAAAAATTAGCAAGGAAACAGAGACTCTAAATGAAGCACTAGACCAAATGGATTTAATAGATATCTACAGAGAATTACACCCCAAAACTACAGAATACACATTCTTCTCAAGTGCACATGGGACATTCTCAAAGATAGACCACATGATAGGACACAAATTAAATCTCTACAAGTTCAAGAAGATTGAAATCATATCAAGCATCTTCTCAGATCACAATGGCATGAAACTAGAAATCAATTGCAACAAGAACATGCAAAGACATTTCAACACATGGAGGTTAAATAGCATGTTATTAAACAATGAATGGGTCACCGACGAGATCAAGGAAGAAATTAAAAACTTCCTGGAAACCAATGACAATGAACACACAACAACACAAAATCTATGGGATGCAGCGAAAGCAGTTCTGAGAGGGAAGTTCATAGCACTACAGGCCTACCTCAAAAAACAAGAAAAATTTGTAATTGACTGTCTAACCTCACAACTTAAAGAATTAGAAAGCAAACAAAAAGAAAACCCCAGAGCAAGTAGAAGGAAGGAAATAGTAAAGATCAGAGCAGAAATAAATGACATAGAGACCAAAAAAACAATTCAAAGGATCAATGAAACAAAGAGCTGGTTTTTCGAAAAGATAAACAAGATTGATGGACCCTTAGCTAGACTCACCAAGAAACAAAGAGAGAAAACCCAAATACACAAAATTAGAAATGAAAGAGGAGAAGTAACAACCAACACCACGGAAATACAAAAGATCGTTAACAACTACTATGAACAACTATATGGCAACAAATTAGAAAATCTGAGCGAAATGGACAAATTTCTAGAAACACACAGTCTCCCAAAACTGAACCGGGAAGAGATAGAAAACTTGAACAGACCAATAACAACCAAGGAAATTGAAGAGGTAATCAAGACTCTCCCAGCAAACAAAAGCCCAGGCCCAGATGGTTTCACGGGGGAGTTTTACCGAACATTCAAAAAAGAACTAACACCCATTCTCCTCAAACTATTTCAAAAAATTCAAGAAGAAGGAAGACTTCCATACACGTTCTATGAAGCCAGCATAATTCTAATTCCAAAACCAGAAAAAGACACTACGAAGAAAGAAAACTACAGGCCAATATCCCTGATGAACATAGACGCCAAAATCCTGAACAAAATATTAGCAAATCGGATCCAGAAGTACATCAAAAAAATTATTCACCATGACCAAGTGGGATTCATTCCAGGGATGCAAGGCTGGTACAATATTCGCAAATCAATAAACGTGATACACCACATCAACAAAATGAAGAATAAAAACCACATGATCATATCAATAGATGCTGAAAAAGCATTCGACAAAATCCAGCATCCATTTCTGATAAAAACGCTCAGCAATGTAGGAATAGAGGGATCATATCTCAACATAATAAAGGCCATATATGAAAGACCTACAGCCAACATCATACTCAATGGACAGAAACTAAAAACATTTCCATTAAGAACAGGAACAAGACAGGGATGTCCACTTTTGCCACTCTTATTTAACATTGTACTGGAAGTCTTAGCCACAGCAATCAGACATGAAGAAAAAATCAAAGGGATCCAAATTGGAAAGGAGGAAGTGAAACTGTCATTATTTGCAGATGACATGATATTGTACATAGAAAACCCTAAAGACTCCATCAAAAATCTATTAGACTTAATAAATGAATTTGGCAAAGTAGCAGGATACAAAATTAACGTCAAGAAATCGACGGCATTCTTGTACACCGATGATGAACTCACAGAAAGAGAAACTGAAAAAACAATCCCATTTACCATCGTGCCAAAAAAATTACGATACCTAGGAATAAACTTAACCAAAGAAGTAAAGGACCTATTTACAGAAAACTACAGGTCATTGAAAAAAGAAATAGAGGAAGATATAAAAAAGTGGAAGCACATACCCTGTTCATGGATTGGAAGAATTAACATCATTAAAATGTCCATACTACCCAAAGCAATCTATAGATTCAATGCAATCCCCATCAAAATACCAACGACATATTTCATAGAACTAGAACAAATACTTCAAAAGTTCATATGGAACCAAAAAAGACCCCGAATAGCCACAGCAATCTTGAAAAAGAAGAACAAAGTAGGTGGGATCACAATACCAGATATCAGGTTATACTACAAAGCGACTCGTAACCAAAACAGCCTGGTACTGGCACAAGAACAGGCATATAGACCAGTGGAACAGAACTGAAAACCCAGAAATGGACCCAAGGCAATACGCTCAATTAATATTTGACAAAGGTGGCAAGAGCATACAGTGGAGTAAAGACAGCCTCTTTAATAAATGGTGTTGGGAAAATTGGACAGCTACATGCAAAAAAATGAAACTAGACCATCAACTTACACCATACACAAAAATAAACTCAAAATGGATAAAAGACTTAAATGTGACCCGTGAATCCATAAAAATTCTAGAAGAAAATGTAGGCAACAAAATTTCGGACATCATATGGAGCAGAATTTTCACTGATACATCACCTAAGGCAACAGAAATAAAGGAGAAAATGAACACATGGGACTACATCAAACTCAAAAGCTTCTGCACAGCAAAAGAAACAATCATCAAAAGGGAAAGGCAACCCACTGTATGGGAGAACATCATTGCCAATGATGTATCAGATAAGGGGTTAATTTCCAATATATATAGAGTGCTCATACAACTCCACAAAAGGAAGACAAAGAACCCAATTAAAAAATGGGCAGAGGAGCTGAATAGACACCTCTCCAAACAGGACATACAAATGGCCAAGAGACATATGAAGAAATGCTCAACATCACTAATCATCAGAGAGATGCAAATTAAAACAACAATGAGGTATCACCTCACACCTGTCAGAATGGCCGCCATCAACAAATCATCAAACAACAAGTGTTGGCGAGGGTGTGGAGAAAAAGGGACTCTAATACACTGCTGGTGGGAATGCAGACTGGTGCAGCCGCTATGGAAAACAATATGGTGCTACCTCAAAAAATTAAAAATTGAACTTCCATTTGACCCAGTGATCCCACTGCTGGGAATATACCCTAAGAAGCCTGAAACACCAATCAGGAAGAATATATGTACCCCCATGTTCATAGCAACACTATTTATAATAGCTAAGATCTGGAAACAGCCCAAGTGTCCACCAGTAGACGAATGGATAAAAAAGCTGTGGTACATATACACTATGAAGTACTATGCAGCGGTAAGAAAGAAAGATCTCTTATCCTTTGAGACGACATGGAGGGACCTGGAAAGTATTATCCTAAGTGAAAGAAGCCAAGCAGAAAAAGACAAATACCACATGATCTCACTTATATACGGAATATAATGAACATAACAGTCTGAGGAATACAGTAGACCCAGACACATGGAAGTAGGGCACAGACTGACATCCCTCAGAAGAGGGGATGGGGGGTGGGGGGGTGGGAAGAAATAAACCACAGAACTTATATGCATGTATGCATGACCAATGGACATGGACAACTAAGCCGGGGACAGGGTGGAGGGGGGGTAGGGTGGGGGGTGCCAATGGGGTAAAAAGGTAAAATATCTGTAACAAAAAAATAAATAAAAATTCATAAAAAAAATAAAAAATAAATAAAAATAAAAATACAAGCTTATTGATTTTATTTTACTTGCACTATTTGTTTATACTTAATCTTCCTTTCAACAACTGACATTTAGTCATGCTTTTTTTACATTTCAGATACTGTACAATACACAAAATATGTAAAAATAAAGAAAATACAGGGTTTCAAGGATTTGTGAACTGAAACTCTTGACTACTGAATAAGTTAAAAAATTCTGAGGACGATGTCACTTTGCAATTCTTAAACTCAAGGGTACTCAGGAAAAGTATAAGTGGGGTTTTAACGGAGTGAGAATAAAGAAACAGATTATTTATCAAATAAATATCAGCATATTGGAGTTTGAAGTTAGAGTCAAAAGTAATTGATGAAATTCTTTCATTATACCCTTTATAACACCAACACTCAGATCTCACAGTTAGTGGGTCACAGAAACAGGACTAAAACCTAGATGTCTAAGTCCTAAGTCAAGTAAGAAATCTTTCCACCTAGCCAGATGTAATGTTATTTGAGACAAGGTGAGATTTGCTTACCAATGTAGAATTTCTTAGGTTTTGCATAGTAATCAATAACCAAGTTCAATGCTATCTAATGCTATGATTTCTCCCATACTTTAGTGAGTCCATGGTGCTTACAGACTGTGATTACCCAGCAACTACGATAATGCTTAGTAGATAGCTCATTTTCATTATCTACTGCACTTCCTCCTCTGTGCTAAGTTTTGCCTGATTATACTTTATAGCACTCATCACATCCTACTGTTTCCCCAGTGGATACTGAATTCCTCAAAGTCAAAGACTTCATCTCATGTAGATTTGCATCCTTTAGACTTACACAGTAAGTGGCTTTGGGCAAGTCCTTAAAACAGTTGTATTAATTGAACTTACTGTGTTAAGAAGAGAAACAGAGGATGTAAATGACTAATTATTGAATTGTGTCTTATTGAGTGCAGATTCCTTTCATTAAATAAGCTTGCCGATTGCCTGAAATACCTACAATAAGTCGGGGAATGTCCATGCCGCCTTTCTGGTACCACATCTTTACTAAAATATTTCCATAAAGATTGTGAAGAATTAGATGATCAACTGTTCTCTAATGTTGATAAAGAAGTGAAAGAACTAAAAAAAAAAAAAAAAAATGAGTTAAAAATGGTCAGGATTAGTATTGAACAGTAATGAGTATTTTTATAAAGTGTTTATTTTATTATACTATTTTTATTTTCACTAGGATTATAAATATTATTTTATTGTTGGTTTCTCCTATAACTGCTAAGAACAATGGGCTTCCTTGATTTACCAATAAGGAATGTGTTTGTTAGCTAGGGAAGTAACTGCTGACACTTGCTTCTGTTCCAAGGTGGTGTGAAGAAGCAGGGAGTAGGGAGGAGCAAAGGCTTGCAAGTGGCCAATGTATGGACGTATCTTTGGAGGAGCTATATTATGTAAAGATTTTAACATTAATGCCTGCGAATAAACCAAAAATTATTGCAATAAAAATATGTAAGCAAAATAAGATAGTTTTATGTTGAACATTATGTAGCTGAACTGGGACAGAGATTGAGCAGGTCCACACAGACTCTTAATAGTTTATATACCACAAAACAGAAGAATAATGGCTTTATTTGGGCTAAGGTGAGGGATGAGGGGATCTGTCTTCTGCTAGCCATAAAATATTTACAGTAAAAATCAAAGGCATGACTTGTTCAAGTATATGGAATCTTTGAAAAGAAAGATTTGCACTAAGACAAAATAGGAAACATAAACAGGTATATCAATACTTTTCTAAAACTAAGCATTATTGTTAATGTGTGTCATCTCTTGAGGAATAATCATCTGCACCTGAGTTTGAATTATTATGGATGAACCTAATTATTCTATTTCTCCATGAGTCAAAGCACAAAACCGGTGCCAGTTCTCTTCCAATATACTACCTGTCCATAAAACACTGGATCTTATGCTCAGTTTTTCTGTTCTGGGAAGCTACAAATGAAGCTTAAAATTAATTGATTTTTAATGCTAGAAGTTAATAATTTAAGTCCTGTTTCTAAGGCCACTAAAATGAAAATAAACCATCCACTTCTCAAAGTGGATTGTATATCTCTAGGAAGCAGTCAGAGATATGCCACAGAGAGAAGAAATTATAAACTATAGGGTATCAAGGGGTCCAACTCCTCGCTATGTTCAATAGTGGATAAGACAAAACATATATACATATGTTCTAAAAAAATATGAAGCACAAGTATTGAAACACATTTACATTGAATACCTTGTTTTTTTAATATGATTTTTAAAATTGATTCTTTTAGAGAGAGAGGAAGGGAGAGAGAGTGAGAAACATCAATGTGAGAAATATCTATTGACTGCCTCCTGCACGCCCCCTACTGGGGATCAAGCCCACAATCCAGGCATGTGCCCTGACCAGGAATCAAACCAGGATCTCTCAGTTGGTAGGACAGCTCTCATTCCACTGAGCCACACAGACTGGGCAAATACCTTGCTTTTATACATATTCGGACAACCTCTGCCTTTAAATGTGGGTGTAACTCTATTAATATTTAATGTAAATCTTGATGTTTGGGTTTAATATTATCATTCTCCTACTTACTGTTTTCCATATTGTTCCTTTTATTTCTCAGTTTTTCTCTTTCCTGCATTTTTTTGAATTGTTTTAATAGCTTCTAGAACTGCATTTTAATTTATCCTTTGTTCCTTTTTAGCTAAACTATTACATTACTTTTTTTGTGTTCATTTTAAGGTTACAACATGCTTTCATAGTGTTTCAAGGGTCTGCTTTCATATAATGTTGTACCATTTGCAACATGTAGATCTATTTACCACACCCTCTTTCTCCTTATGGTAAAGTTTTCATGTGTATTAAATTGCATATTTTCTGAACCCCAGAAGACAGAGTTACAATATTTACTTTAATCAATAGTATGCATTTAAAAGAAATTATTATTTCCAATGTTTTTCAGTCATTGCTGCATATACAAGGGTTCATACTGTATCATCTCCTACAATAGACAGCTCACAGCATACTAAGTCTTCTGGAGAGATGGAAGTGGACTAAGTCTTAACTTTACCTTCATGTAATTCAAACAGTGCAAGTAACCATGGGGTCCATTCTTCTTTTACATCTGGTACACACAACAGATGTTCAGTTGTTCTTAATCACATATTGTCATTTGTTTTTTGGAGTAGTTTTGAAAAGTTTTTATATTGAGTACACATCTGTTCATTTCCATTGCTGCTTAAGTGAAGCTTTAGCTGAATATAGATTTACAAGTCAGCTTAAGCTTTCCTAATATATTTTATATCACATGCAAGACTGATATGTAGTTGGCAACAATCTACCTTATTTAAAGCTTCTACTTGGATAAACTTCAGCTCCTTATTCAGGAAAGGATACTGTATTGCACTATTGTCACAGAAGCATAGATATAACTGATCATTATTTTGAAAAACAATAATTGAAATTGATGTGGTTTAAAGTCACTGAGGCACTGACCTTTTTCTAGTTATTGTATTGTTCTAACTTAAATATTAAAACAAATAAGAAGTTCCTCGAAAAAAATGAATAAGTAAATAAAATAAAATATAGTTAGTTCTTCTTCATTCTGCAATGTTATTTACCCTGGATGTAGTATTCATGTTGACATATTTTCTGCAGCTCTTTAAAGATATTATGTCATTGTCTTCTAGCCCCAATTATTTTCAGTGGAGTCAGAGATCATTTGAATATTTGCATGGCTATATAGAACATGTCTTTTTCTCTGGTTTCTTTAAAAATATTTACTTTGTCTTTTGTTTTCAGAAGTTTCATTATGTTCTTGTTATGGCTGTTGTTATCCTACTTGGTGTTTGCTGAAATCTTGACATTTGTAAATGTATGTATTTTACCATTTAAGAACTTCTCAGCCATTGTTTTCTTAAATATTTTAATTTCATTACCTATTATCGTTTTCCTTTTCTTATGGAATAGGCCTTTTGATATTTTTCTCACAGGTCTCAAGGTTCTGTCAGTTTTTTTAATCATCTTTATTTTTCCCCCCTTTTTAGATTTTTTATTAAATTATACTGCCTTTTTATAAAATATTTTTAAATTTAATTTTAGAGAGAGAGAAAGGGAGAAGGAGAGAAAGAGAGAAATATCAATGTGAGAATGAAACATTGGGGGGGCCACCTCCTGCACGCCCCCTACTGGAGATCTAGCCACCTGCAGCCCAGCATGTGCCCTGACCAGGAAATGGAACCATCAACTTTTCATTGCACAGGATGATGCCCAACCAAGTGAGCGATATTGACCAGGGCTACACTGCCTTTTATTTGTTTTCCAGCTTTTATCTTCTGTTAGATGCACACAGTAAATTATTTCTCAGATACTGTATTTTTTCAGTTCTATAATTTCTACTTAGTTTTTTTTTTTTATGGTTTCTATTTCTCAGCTGAGATTTTTCTGGGCTTTCATTTATTACAGTTTTATTTTCTTTTATGTCCTTTACTGGCTAATTCTAATTTTTTGGTGCATCTTAAAATGTATTTATATTTATTATCTTTTTCTGTGAGATTATTCACATTTTTCTGTTTCTTCCTATGTCAAATCATTTTAAATTGCATCATGAACATTGTTGTACATTCTGTTATACTCTTCCCAAGTGAATTGTTTGTTTTATGAGACATTTAACTTGGTTGGAATTAAACTACAATTCTGTCTCAGACACACATCCAAATCTCAGTTCATTTTTTGTTTGTTTGTTTGTTTTTATTTTTAGCTTTGCTTGAGTTTTTCAGTCTACACTGTGAATTGTAGTTCAGAGGACTGGCCAGAAATGTTGACGAAGTTTACAAGAGAATTTTGATTCTGTCTCTGTTCTTTATTTCTAGAATTCCTCCCTCACTTACCAGTGATTGTAATTGCCTCAAGCTTAGGTCAGAAAATCTAAAGTTTCCTCTTGAATTTTAGAGGACTACATGGCAAGATGAAACCTCTCCTTAGCAAATTGTTGTAAAATAAATAAACATACACACACACATACATGCATAAATAAAGAATAGTCACCTACTGCATTTCCTATTCCAAATTATCCATTCCCCTTTTTATCAGTTTATACTTGCTCTTCACTGTTTCTGATATTTTATAAATGGTTTATACCTGTCATCTTAGAGATTTCCTGAAGTAGCACCTGAAGATAAATTATTTTAATATTAAAATGAACTGGAATGTAAAGCAAGAAAAGCAGGTTTAAGATCTGGTAAAGCTGGCCTGCAGAGAAGGTCAGCTATGGCACAGATGCTCAAAGCTCCAGCCAGGCTAACTAGGTCTTGATGTTGATTTAGACAAGACTGTCCCTGCTGTGCACATGATGTACCTGCATTTTTATGTAAACCAAAGACCTTATAGACATTTATTTATCAATGAAACCCCTGGAAAAGACTAAACGTTTTTGAAAAACAAACTTCTCACCTTGACTATAAGAAAAAAATTTTTATCCCATATTTCTGAATCATGCCTCTTCGACTTTTCTTTGTACTGAGTAGCATGATTGTGAATTGTTTCTGAAAATGATCATTTTAATGAAGAGATCACTTTTTTGTTCTTGTTTTTAACAAATACTGTGGCTCAACATGTGAAAAAGATGATGGTTTTCATTTTAAATAATAGACCATTTATATTCAAAAGTTTTTGAGAAAGCATATATTTTGTTGATTTTCTGAAAGTGTTGCTTATTTTGCATATTATTTTTTCTGGTAGCTTTAGTAAGTCTTGAAATTTTGCATGAGATTTTAAATCATGATCCCATCATCTGCCTTAGACAGACTTTTCAAGGGAGCTTCATTGTCAGAAAGGAAGGTCTCTAGAGTGATGAGATGAAAGAGTGAGGGACACTTTCATTTCTTTGAGTTACTTGGAAAGGAGAAAGTGAAGACAGCGTGTAATCAATCATGCAACTGTGTGTGTGTTGGCACTCAGAGTAAGTTACAGTTTTGATATCCCTTTAAGATGAGAATGGAAAGCCAACAGAGTCCTGTACCAGTGATTTTCAACTCTTTTCATCTTATAGACACATAAACTAATTACTTAAAATTTGCAGCACACCCAAAAATATATATTTTTTGTCAATCCAACAACAACAACAACAAAATAGGTATAACTTTGATTTATTCACACTGGATGGTTTTGTTGTGTTGGCTGCTTTTTAAATTTGACAATCTAAGGGAAATAAGGTCAGGGCCCCTGACTGAATAGTCAGGTATTCATGTTTTAGAAAGTCTTGCGGCACACCAGTTGAAAATCACAGTCATACACAATGTATTTTATTGTTGTTGTTTTTTTTTCATTATTTCTGCGCAACTTGTCTAATATGGTGGAAAAAGAATTACCCCTATCTTGAGGAACTTCTATAAATTATGTGGCCATGCATATATTCTGTCTACTCTTCTATTACATTTTTCATCAACTTTGTCTTGGCCTGAAATATTACTTTAGTATAATTATCTCTGTATTTTTTTCCTTAGTACTCAACAGGTTCTATGGGAACAGATTTGTTCATTGTAATTCCCTGCACAATGTTATTAAACACTTTGATAGTAATGGTCATGAAAAAAGAAAAAATCCTTTCATCTTGATTAAACAAAGTAAATTTTCTTAAAATGCAAAATAAAATGTATATTAGTTCTCATTTACTTAATTTGAACAGTATTTTTCTCTCAAAATAAGGAAAAAAGTGTGAATTTAGAGTGAGCATCACTTAAGATTTATTTTATAGTCAAAGCCAACCCTTTACTTTCCTAAAATTGTGCAGTGATGGTTGAGCCATCCCCATATATCTGGTGCTCTGTGCTGGAAGTGAGTCTTGCACATATCTTGATATTTCTTCATGGCCAATAAATCTATTTGTAACCATGTTGACAAATATTGATTAACAGACTTTGGAACATTTTATTGTTAATTCAGTCCCACTATTATGAACATTCATTATAGCAATGTTCTGCCTACCTTATAATGTTTCATAGTCATGCTGTCTCATGTCAATTAACACTTGAGTGATGATGTGAGTGAGCCTCTAACAAATTTTTCAGCTTCTAAGCTTTGAAGGGATAAAAAACTAGACAATCAATTTGTATTTTGGGTTAATAGTGATTGTGAAAGGTTTTTTAAAACAATAAAAATAAGATTCCTAGATTCTGCCCAGTGAAGTAATGAAAGAGCATGATTTAAGAGGAAACAATCTTTTAATAGGGATATTGATGAGATGGGGAGTCCCTTATTTATAGAGTGTATGCTCCAATTCTAAATGCAATAAAGTTTCATTTGATAACATTTACCTAATGCATTCACAAAGAGACAAAAAGTTTGTAAAAAACATTATTTTATTACCAGGGTGAGTTCATGTTTTGGAATATTTGCTTCCAGTATGCATAAAAAAATTTATCATATTATTGTCGCTATGCATTAACATAAAACATTACTTTTCTTTCTATTTTAGCTTTAAGGAAGTTTAATTAACATACAATACTGAGTTTTTATACATAATATAACTGCAAAACCATAAATACAGTGAAGAGAATACATACCAATCAACACATTTTTCTCACACTCCTTTGTAAACCTTCCTTGGATCCCCGTCCACTTTATGCTGCACACTCATCCTCAAATGATATGTTTTCTGTGAACATAAATTAATTTAAATTTCTTATAATTTTTTAACTTATTGGGGTGAAATTGGGTCACAAAATTATACAGGTTTTATGATTTTTATGTAAATGAAATCATACAATATGAACCCCTTATAGTGTCTCTTTAGAATTTTTGCATTTTAATAGTGGTGTAGTGGTATTCAATTAGCTTTTCTTTCCCTAACAACTAATGATGTTAAACATCTTTTCATGTGTTTATTTGCCATCTATTTATCTCCTTTGGAAGTGTTTATTCAAATATGCTGTGCATTTTGCCCTGGCCAGTTTGACTCAGCAGTTGGAGCATGGGCCTGCTGACCAGAAAGTCCTGGGTTTTGTTCCCGCTGGGGCACGTACCAAAAAATAAATTTAAAAAATTCTGTGCATTGTTATTTTTATATTGTGCTTTTTTATTATTTGCATTTGGAAAGTTTATATATTCTGACTCTAAATTCATTATCAGATATATCATTTGAAAATATCTTTTGCCATGTTATCTCTTCTCTCTCTTTTTTCTCTTAACTATGCTTTTTCAAGAACAGAAATTCCTAGTTTTGATGTCTGATTTATCAAATGTTTGTCAGTATTGTGCTTTCAGTGTCATATCTTAAAAAACTTTTGTTTAACCCAAAGTAACAAAGATTTCCCCATATATATTTTGTTTAAAATTTATGACTTCTAGGTTCTACACTAACATCCATGGTAGATTGTGAGATAATTTTTTTATATAGTGCAAAATATAGATTGAAGTTCATATATTTTTACATATAAATATCCAATTATTCCAGCACCATTTTTTTAAAAAGACTATTCTTTATCCATTGAATTACATTTGAATTTTTGTTGTAATTAAATTGACCATATTTGTGTGAGTCTGTTTCCACATTCTTCATTCTTCTTTTTAATTTAATTAATTAATGTATTTTTGTTACAGATGTTCTATTTTTTCCCCACTGATATCCTCCTCTCCCTCCCGCCCCCCCCTCCGCCAGCTTTGTTGTCCATGTCCATTGTTCATGCATATATGCATATAAGTTCTGTGGTTTGTCTCTCCCCAACCACCCCTGCTTCTGGGGATTGTTAGTCTGTACCCCACTTCCACATCTCTGGACTACCCCATTCTTCAGACTGTTATGTTCATTATATCCCACAAATAAGTGAGATCATATGATAATTGTCATTCTCTGCTTGGCTTGTTTCGCTTAGGATAATACTTTCCAGGTCCTTCCATGTCATCTCAAAGAGGAAGAGATCTTTCTTTCTTACAGCTGCATAGTAATCCATTGTGTATATGTAGCACTGCTTTTTTATCCATTCATCTACTGATGGACATTTGGGCTGTTTCCAGATCTTAGCTATTGTAAATAGTGCTGCTACAAACATGGGGGTACATACATTCTTCCTGATTGGTGTTTTAGTCTTCCTAGGGTATATTCCTAAAAGTGGAATCTCTGGGTCAAATGGCAGTTCCATTTTTAATTTTTTGAGGTAACATCATATTGTTTTCCATAGTGGCTGCACCAGTCTGCATTCCCGCCAGCAGGGTACTAAAGTCCCCTTTTCTCCACAACCTTCCCAACACTTGTTGTTTGATGATTTGTTGATGGCAGCCATTCTGACAGGTGTGAGGTGATACCTCATTGTTGTTTTAATTTGCATCTCTCTGATGATTAGTGATGTTGAGCATTTCTTCATATGTTTCTTAGCCATTTGTATGTCCTGTTTGGAGAGGGGTCCATTTAGTTCCTCTGCCCATTTTTTAATCGGGTTCTTTGTCTTCCTTTTGTCGAGTTGTATGAGCACTCTCTATATATTGGAAATTAACCCCTTATCTGATGTATCTTTGGCAATGATGCTCTCCCATACAGTGGGTTGCCTTTCCAATTTGGTGGTTGTTTTTTTGCTGTGCAGAAGCTTTTTAGTTTGATGTAGTCCCATCTGTTCATTTTCTCCCTTGTTTCTGTTGCCTTAGTTGATGTATCAGTGAAAATTCTGCTGTGTATGATGTCTGAAATTTGTTACCTACATTTTCTTCTAAGATTTATGGATTCATGAGTCACATTTGAGTCTTTTATCCATTTTTAGTTTATTCTTCTGTATGGTGTAAGTTGAAGTTCTAGTTTCATTTTTGTGCATTTAGCTGTCCAATTTTCCCGACAATGTTTTGAAGAGGCTGTCTTACTGCACTGTATGCTCTTGCCACCTTTGTCAAATATTAATTGAGCATATTGTCTTGGGTTCATTTCTCGGTTCTCCATTCTGTTCCATTGAACTATCTGCCTGTTCTTGTGCTAGTACCAGGGTATTTTGATTACAGTGGCTTTGTAGTGTAAGCTGAAATCAGGTAATGTGATCCCTCCAACTTTGTTCTTCTTTTTCAAGATTGCTGTGGCTATTCAGAGCCTCTTTGATTCCATATGAACTTTTAAAGTATTTGTTCTAGTTCTATGAAGTATGTCATTGGTATTTTGATGGGGATTGCATTGAATCCATATATTGCTTTGGGTAGTATGAACATTTTAATGTTAATTTTCTAATCATGAACAAGGTATGTGCTTCCACTTTTTTATATCTTCCTCTATTTCTTTTTTCAATGACCTGTAGTTTTCTGCAAATAGGTCCTTTATTTATTTGCTTAAGTTTATTCCTAGGTATCTTAATTTTTTTTGCTGTGATGGTAAATGGGATTTTTTTAAGTTTCTCTTCCTGTGAGTTCATCATTGGTGTATAAGAATGCTGTTGATTTCTTGACATTAGTTTTATATCCTGCTACTTTGCTAAATTCATTTCTTAAATCTAGTAAATTTTGGATGGAGTCTTTAGGGTTTTCTACGTATAATATCATGTCATCTGCTAATAATGACAGTTTTACTTCCTCATTTCCAATTTGGATCCCTTTTATTTTTTCTTCCTGTCTGATTGCTGTGGATAAGACTTCCAGAACTATGGTAAATAAGAGTGGCGAAAGTGGGTATCCTTGTCTTGTTCCTTTTCTTAAAAGAAATGCTTTTAGTTTCTGCTTATTGGGTATGATGTTGACTGTAGGTATTTCATATATGGCCTTTATTATGTCAAGATATGACACCTCCATTCCCAGATTGCTGTGTGTTTTTATCAGAAATGGGTGCTGGATTTTGTTGAATGCTTTTTTGGCATCTATTGATATGATCATATGATTTTTATTTTTCATTTTGTTTATGTGGTGTATCACATTTATTGCTTTGCAAATATTGTACCAGCCTTGCATCCCTGGGATGATTCCCACTTAGTCATGGTGAATAATTTTTTGGATGTGTTGCTGGATTCGATTTGCTAGTATTTTGTTCAGGATTTGGGCATCTACGTTCATCAGGGATATTGGCTTGTAGTTTTCTTTCTTTGTAATGTCTCTTTCTGGTTTGGAATTAGAATTATGCTGGCCTCATAAAACGAGTTTGGCAGTTTTCCTTCTTCTTGAATTTTTTGAAATAGTTTGAGGAGAATGGGTATTAGTTCTTTGACTATTCGGTAAAATTCCCCTGTGAAGCTCTCTGGGCCTGGGCTTTTGTTTGCTGGGAGAGTCTTAATTATGTCTTCAATTTCTTCCATTGATATTGGTCTGTTCAAGTTTTCTATCTCTTCCCAGTTCAGTTTTGGGAGACTCTGTGTTTCTAGAAATTTGTCCATTTCACTTAGATTGTCAAATTTGTTGCCATATAATTGTTCATAATATTTGTTAACAATGCTTTGTATTTCTTTTGTGTCAGTTATTATTTCTCCTCTTTCATTTCTGATTTTGTGTATTTGAGTTCTCTCTTTTTGTTTCTTGGTGAGTCAAGCGAAGGGTCCATCAATCTTGTTTTTGTTTTCAAAGAACTACCTTTTTGTTTCGTTGATCCTTAGAATTGTTTTTTTGGTCTCCATGTCATTTATTTCTGCTCTGATTTTTACTATTTCCTTCTTTCCACTTTCTTTGAGGTTTTCTTTTTGTTTGCTTTCTAGTTCTTTAAGTTCTGAGGTTAGACAGTCTATTAAAAATGTTCTTATTTCTTGAGGTAGCCTGTAGTGCTATGAACTTCCCTATCAGAACTGCTTTCACTGTGTGCCATAGATTTTGTGTTGTGGTATGTTCATATTCATTGGTTTTAAGGAAGTTTTTAATTTCTTCCTTGATCTCCATGGTAACCCATTCATTGTTCAATAACATGCTATCTAGCCTCCATGTGTTCAAATGTCTTTGCATGTTCTTGCTGTAATTGATTTCTAGTTTCATGCCATTGTGATCTGAGAAGATGATTGATATGATTTCAATCATCTTGAACTTGTAGAGACTTAGCCTGTGCCCTAACATGTGGTCTATCTTTGAGACTGTCCCATGTGCACTTGAGAAGAATGTGAATTTTGCAGTTTGGGGGGGGGGGTAATTCTCTGTAGATATCTATGAAATTCATTTGATCTAGTGCTTCATTTGGAGTCTGTGTTTCCTTGTTAATTTTGTGTCTAGAGGATCTATCCAGTGATGTCAGCAGGATGTTGAAGTCCCCTGCTATGATTGTATTACTGTTGATTTCTCCTTTGAAGTCCTCTAGAAGATTTTTAATATATATTGCTGCTCCTATATTGGGTGCATATATGTTTACCAAGGTTATATCTTCCTGTTGGATAGATCCTTTCAATATTATGGAGTGGCCTTCTTTGTCTCTAGTTATGGTCTTTCATTTTGAAATCTACTTTATCAGATATGAGTATTGCTACCTCAGCTTTTTTTTCCTTTCCGTTTCCTTGAATGATTTTTTTCCCATCCCTTCCTTTCAACCTATGTGAGTCTTTTGTTGTGAGGTGGGGCACTTGTATATAACATATATGTGAGTCATGCTTTCTTACCTAGTCAGCTACGCTGTGTTTTTTATCAGAGCATTCAAACCATTCACATTTAAGATGATAATTGATATGTACTTATTACAGCCAATTTTGTTTAGGTGGTTCTGTTTTTCTTCCAATTTTTTTGTACTAGTTACAGCAGTCTTTTATGCATATCTTGCAGTGCTGGTTTTGTGTTAATATACTCCCTTAGCTTTTTTGTCTGGGAAGCTCTTTATTTGACTTTCTATTTTGAATGATAGCCTTGCTGGATAGGGTAGTCTTGGATTCAGATCCTTGTTATTCATGACCTTGATTACTTCATGCCACTACCTTCTGGCCTGTAGTCTTTCTGTTGAGAAGTCAGCTGAGAGCCTTATGGGGGTTCCATTGTAGGTAACCTGTTGCTTATCTCTTGCTGCCTTTAGGATTCTCTCTGTCTTTAATTTTTGGCATTTTAATTACTATGTGTCTTGGTGTGGGCCTGTTTGGGTTCTTTTTACTTTGGGCTCTCTGTGCTTCTTGAACTTGAATGCCTTCTTCCTTCACCAAGTTAG
This sequence comes from Molossus molossus, assembly GCF_014108415.1. NCBI lineage: Eukaryota > Metazoa > Chordata > Mammalia > Chiroptera > Molossidae > Molossus > Molossus molossus. Next base: position 91,640,431 of record NW_023425388.1, on the reverse strand, counting down.
AAAAGTTTTCTGTCACTATTTCTTCAAATATATTCTCTAACACTTGCCCATTTTGTTCCTCTTCAGGGACTCCTATAATGCGAATGGTATTATGTTTCCAGTTGTCCCACAGTTTTCTTAATCTGTCTTCCTATTTTTTAATTATATTGTTCTTTTGGTTTTCTGATTGGTTGATTTTTTTCTACCCTGTCTTCTAATTCACTCATCCAGTCCTCAGCTTCCTCTACTCTGCTGGTTAGTCCTTTCCATGTGTTCTTTATTCTGCTATGTCATTCTTCATTTCTACTTGGTTGGTTTTCAATGTTTCAATATCTTTACTCATGGTGCTGATGTCCTTACTCAGGCTGTTGACCTTCCTCAACATCATGTCTCTGAACTCTACCTGTGATAATTTGCTTAACTGTATTTCATTAATCTCACCTTTGTTTGAGTTCTCTTTTTCTTTCATTTGGGATTTGTTTCTTTGTTTCACCATTTTGGCTATCTCAGTGAGTTTTGGAGCCTGCCAAATTTTCCCTGTTGATGTTGGTGTTCTGCTGTTTTGGCTACCTCTACTGGGTTTGGATGGGCCTTGGTGTGCCCATGTTAAACACCACTGTCAGGTCTTACTTTCCTGGGTATATTTGCAAGCCCAGGAAAGGTTCATTTATCCTATAGCTTTTTCCTGGAGACTAGTACTCTCAGTTATTCAGTGCCTTGGAATGTAGCCCTGGTGTTCTGCATAGGAGGATTTCAAGAAGGTTGGATAGATGCTAGTTGTTAATGAGACTCAATTTGCATTTCTTTGCCTTACCTGAGAAAGGCTGAATCTCTGAGGGGGAAGGCTGCTGCTTTTCCCCACAGCTCTGGGAAGGAGCACACTGGGCACCATTCTTTTTGGTGCCAGGTGAGCTGGTGGACTCAGGTTGCTGGGCCCTAGCTACTCACACAGCCTCCCCCCAGGGAAGATCCGGGATCTTCCAAAATGGTGGGACCTCCCTGGGGCACAGGGAGAAGTGTCCTGAAGGGCCACTTACCGCAGTAGCTAGCTGCTCCGTCCATAGCACAGGAACCTTCTGCTCTGTGGCTCTGCACTGCTTGCATTTGGTCGTCCACCTTCACGCCCACTCACACTCTCTCACACACTTGCTCAATCTCTCACACACTCACCCTCCCTCAGGTCCTGCCCTCGCCATCTTTTTTTCTAAATTCTTTATTCTTTTACATTGACTTATAAATCTGTCTGGAAACCAACAGTACAATACATTGAATATTGTAGTGTTGTATTAAGTTCAGAAGTTAAGTTGTATAAATCTTCAAAATTTGTTTTTCTCTTTCAATATTATTTGACTATTCTAGTTCCTTTGATTTTTTTATACAAATTCTAAAATTAGTTTATCAATCTAAAAAAAAAAATGTCTGTTAGGATTTTCATTGCAATTGCATTGAACATATGTAGCCATTTGGGGATAATTGACATCTAACAATAGTTATCTGACACATAAACACTGGATGGATACACACACACACACACACACACACACATTTATTTGTCCACTTTATCTCAGCAATGTTTTGGCATTTCAAAGTGCAGATCTTATACATCTTTTGCCAATTTCATTGCTACGTATTTAATATTTTCTGCTCGGTATAAATGGTAATGCATTTGTTATTGCAATTTCTAATTGTTTGTTGCTAGTACACAGAAATGAAAAGTGATATTTTTTTATTAACACATGTGCCATGAACTTTGTTAAACTCACTTAGTAGTTCTAGTAACTATTTTATATATACTGTAAGATTAGTCACATAATCACAAATATAGATTTACTTACTCTTTTCCTATATTGACATATTTTATTTCTTTTACTTTTCTCACTCAACTGGCTGGCATGTACAGAACAATTTTGAATAGATATAATAAGAATAATCATCTTTGTTCTTTTTGTTGTTTTAATGTCCTGAGGAAAGTATTCAGTCTTTAGTTATTTAGTATAAGGTTAACTTCAGGTTTTTCACTGATCTTCTTCATCAGATTGGAAAAGTTCCCTGTTGCTGGTTTGCTAAGAGTTCAATCAGTAGTGGGCTTTAGACTTCTCTAAGGTTTTTTCCATAACTCTGGAGATGATCATATGGTTTTCACTATGTAGTTTGTTAATATGATGAACTACATTGATTAATTTTCAAATGTTAAATCAGCTTTAGAAAAGAGCTCTAAATGATAATGAATCATAATCATTATGTGTCCAATTTGATTTGCTAATTTTTACAAGAATATCTGCATCTATGTTTCTGATGAATATTTTTTTGTAGTTATCTTTTCTGTAATGTACTTGGCTGGTTTTGGTAATGGATGATGCTGGTCTCACATAATAAATTGGGGATTTTTTTCTTCTTTTATATTATATACAAGAATTTATGTATAAAAGATTAATTCACTGTTTCATAGACTATGTCAGTGAAACCATCCAAGCCTGGAGTTTTCTAACAGTAAGACTTTCAGCTACAAATTAATTTTAAATAGCTATAGGGTTTTTTACATTATCTATTTCTTCCTGAGACATCTTTGATAGCTGTGTATTTCAAGAAATTTTTCTTCTTTCTCTGAGTTGTCAAACTTATTGACACTAATTTATTCATATTATTCCCATACCATTAATACCTGTGGAAAATATGGTTCTTATACCTCTCTCATTCCAGATATTGATAATTTGTGTTTCCAAACTTTATTTATTCATCAGTTTGGCTAGAATTCTTTCCATTTTAATGACCTTCATAAAAGAAATGGGTTAGGATTGCAATGGTTTCAATACAATTTTTTTCTGTATTTGATTCCAGTGATTATTGTTTTTAACTTAATTATTTTTTTCTTTTCATTATATATAATAGATTTTTTCTAGTTCTTTAAAGTGGATGCTGATGCCATTGATTTGAGACTTTTCTCTTCTAATATATCCATATTTATTGCTATAAATCTTCTCAAGCACTATTTGCACTTGTCAAAGTTTGATATGCACTTTTTTTTTGTTTCATTCAGTTTATAATACTAATTTGCCTCTTGATTTTCTCTATGAGCCATAGATTATTCAGAAGTATGCTGTTTAGTTTTCAAATGTTTGGGGAATTTCCAGATATTTTTTGTTATTGATTTATAATTTAGTATCATTGCTGTTTAAGAACATAGTTCGCATGATTTGAATAATATTTAGAATACTGAGATGTTAGTGGCTCGCATGATGGCCTATTAACAGTCAATGTGTTCTATGCACTTGAATGCAAACACTGTCTGCTGTTGTTGGGTGAAATGTTCTGTAACTGTCAATTGTGTTATACTGGTTTATAGTGTTTTCTAGTCATAGTTCCATACTAGTTTTGTCTACTTATTCTACCAATTATTGTGAAAGGTGTGTTGAAAGTTGTTTGTGTGTTATGAAAAAGTGTTGAAATCTAGAACTATAATTGTGAATGTCTATTTACAGTTCTATTAATTTATGGTTCCTATTATTTTGAAGCTTTGTTTTTATTTAAATAATTATTTTGAGTTGTTAGATAAATATAACTGCGAAATGTTCGTAATTCCAGTAATATTTTTATTAGAAATTTATTTTGTATGATATTAATATGGTCATGCCTACTTAATCATTTACTCTACTATTTGTTAGTTATAGTCATTGCATTATTATTTCAGACAGTATCGTTTTCTTATCTAGAATTTTGACTTGGGTCTGTTTTACATCTTTTGTTTTGCTGCTTAACATCTTTCATTTTCATGTTTCATTTACATTCCTGAACATGTTGAATATAATTATATTAAATGTTTTGATGTACATGCCAACTAATCCTATCATTTGTTTCATTCTTTGATTAATTTTTATATTCTTGTTATGAGTTGTATTTTTCTTCTTGTTTGCATATCTGCTAATTATTTATTGTGTATTTTACCTAGCTGAGTGTATATACTTATACACATATATTTCCTATAAACATTCTTTAGCTTTGTTCTGCGATGAGTTTAAGTTACTTGGAAACAATTGGATCCTTTGAAGCCTTTTTAATTTAAGTTTTGTTGTGTAGGATCAAAGAAACTATTAGTCTAGAGCTAATTTTGTCCTACTACTTAGGTAGTAACTGTTTAAGTACTCTTGCTGATATCAGTCTTGTGAATTTTGTGTATTTTCTGCTCTCGCTTATGGAAACAAAAAAAAATTCTCATTCTTGTGTGAGTTTCAAGGGTGATTCCAATGCTCTCACATGATGCTTTCCTTAGACTCAGGTGTTTCCTCACACATATGTGCGTACCCGTGTTCATCTGAAGTCTCTGAAGGTATCTGGGCTCTATTTCTTTGCAGCTCCACCTCTTGCTTCCTAAGGAACTACAGCCCCTTCAACTCCTTGGACTCTCAGCTCCATCTTTTCACCTGGGGAAGATGGACGGGCTCTGCCTGGGCCTTCCTTTGTTGCCTTGTGAGCTGAAATTCTTTCCAGATAGTAGGCTGAGGTAATTGTAGGGTTTACCTGCTTTGTTTTCTCTTTTTTTGCTGCCTGATATTCATTACCTAAAACTAGTTTGGTTTTAAGCTGTTTCCTATAGGAGGACAAATCCAGTCTTCATTACTCTATCTTGACCAGAAATGTGAGGTTTTCATTTACTCATTCAAAGGATTATTTTCATTTTAAAAAATTTTTGTATTGATTTTTAGAGAGAGAGGAGGAAGAGAGAGAGAGAGAGAGAGAGAAACATTAATGTAAGAGCAAAACACCAATCGGCTGCCTCCTACACAGTCCCTACTGGGGATCAAGCCCACAACCCAGGCATGTGCCCTGACCGGAATGCAAAGACAACCTTTTATTTCATAGGATGACATCTTATCAAGTGAGCCACATGGGCCAGGGCTCAAAAGATTTCTTTTAATTGTTTAATGCATCTGATGTCAGTGAAACTTTGTTTGGATGTGTCTTGATTTAATTTTTCCTCATGTTTGTACTTTAAATTTTGTAATGATTCTTTTTGGCTATGTAATATTACCATCAGTATTTTTGTATATAAATATTATTATATACCTCAGATTGTTCTGCCACTAAATTATATTAGAAGTAAATATTATTGGTCAAAGTATGGTTTTATGACTACTTTGTATCATGTTGAAAACGCTGACTTTTTGAATAACCCTTACTATATGTAAGAATAAAATTGCATTTCTAAATTATCACCAAAATAGAGTATTAACATCATGAAACTTCTAAGACATGCATAATTGTTATTTCGTATTTTAAACAGCAGGAAGTTTTTAAAAAGAATTTCAAATGGTAAAGAAGAAACCACTTCTTTTTACTTAAGGAACTATTCCAACTATAAACATTTTGTCTTATGTATGTATGTAAGCAAGGACAATAGAAAGCAAATAATAAAATTTAGAATAAATATTTGTAATATACAATCTTGTTTTGAAAATTTGACTAAATTGATTCGTGAACCTGTAAATTCAAGAACACATGTCAAGGAAAATTATTTTTATGTGAAAAAGTAAATCCCTATTGCTCTAAACTACTGACACTTCAGCTTTGTGCTTCTTGCAGTGAACATTCTCTTACAGAAATTGATTTGTAATAGGTGAATAGTGGGAGACAAATAATTGTATTCCAAAGTGCTTGCAGTAGTGTGATTCAAATGTTGTAATTATTATCAGCATAGAATAAACTCCTTAAAGCAAAGAGAAACTAACTTATGTTTCAATATTTTTTTAGTGAAAAATTACAATTTTTATAATGCTCATAATTGAAGTAGAGAATAGAGATAGATATTGGAAATAATGATGTAATTAGACAGAAAGATAGATAAAAGAAATATATATATATTTCTCCTTGGAAGAAGGACAGATTTCATAGTTTTCTTTACAAGTAGGCAATCAGATGATTTTTGAAATTAGTAATTCTATATCCTTTGTACACTAATGCTGTGAAAAGTCGAGTATTTATCATTGAAACTTTAAAAAAAAAAAGAAACTCATTTTGTCCTTCAGCTCAGAGAAATTTTTTTCTTGTTTAGAAAGGATATTAAGTGATTATTAATTATTAATGTATTTCATTCAGTCACTCCTTTGTTTACTCATTCAGGTGGCAAATCCCGTTTCCATAATTTTTCCTTGATTTCCCAGCACCGTCTCTCCACGCTGCTATGGAGGAGACACAACACTGATGTTCCCCTCCATGCTCAGCCCACCGACCATCACATTAACTGAAACTCTGCCTCCAGGCCACCTAAGGAAGAAGGTCTCTGAGGAAATTTCAATCACCCTTTGGCTATCAAAAAATAATAGTTTCAGGAAATGAAAGTATGTGGCAGCCCTGTGTTTTCCTGCTTGAACTGTTTGCCCACTTTCTCTCAAGAAACTCTCAGGGTTAATCCTATCATTCCTCACTTTCTGATTCTCCTTTGTCATTTGGAGAGGCCCAGGACACCCCTGCCTTCACTCATCGAGGGAAGTAGCATTCCCACACTGTGTTGTATGTTCATTAATCTCCTCTAATCTCTTAACTCACAAACCCTTCAAGTGTGCCCTTTGCAAAGCACCCTCTGTCAACAGCAAATTACTGATATGCTCCAACTCTGTTCTGAACGCTCCCCTCATTCTCTTCTCCTACCGAAACCTTGCTGCTCTGTAACATCACTTCCCTACAGTTTTTTAACAATCTTTTCGGCCTCTCAAAGACTTCACCAATGTCTCCTTTTCTTGCACACACTTTTTTAATTATGTCAAATCATTCCAATTTACCTTTCTAAAAACAAAAACAAATATTTGACCTCCACACCACATCCCCATCCCACCCACCATCCTGGCGATAGTCCCATCTCTCTGCTCCCATGAAGGCAAAACTTACTGAACACGTTTTTGTAGACAAGACCACCACTTTCTTACCTACACTGTTTTCACAGCACTCAGATAGAGCTCCCCAGCCTACCACGCCATTGCCCAGGCCCACCACGCCTCCGAGTCTCATTTTGCAAGGTTGCCAATGACTTCAAAACTCTCGCCATGTGAGCCATCTCTTCAAGACACCAAATTAAATTTTCCACATGACTATGTTATATTTACACTTAGATTTTTAACAAACATCTTGTAAAATTTTGCCAAAACATAACCGTTTTTACCCCCCAAAGATGTTCTTGTTGACTTGTTTTCAGTTTTAGTAAATATCTAGTGATTTCCTCAAGTCAGAAGCCTAAATATTATCTTTGATTTATATCTTTCCCTTAGTCATTCAGCCAATCAAATAAGGATTCTTTAATTCTACTTTCAAAATATATTCTGCACCCGTTCACTTTACCATACTTCAACCACGTCCACAGGGTGTGCAAACGGCAAGGCATCTGGCCAGGGGTAAGTCTGTGTGAAAATTCAGCCCATGCTCTCCTTACTATCCCAGTGTTGGCTGTGTCTTTTGGACAGCATGGATTTTTCATATATACACAAATACTTTTCTACTTGGCAAGCCTTGAACTGAAAGGATCACCGTTGCCAAAGTGCGCAGAGGAGACAGACTAGCTAACCCCACTATCACTCCGGTGACAGACAGCATCATCTCTTCCCCAAACAGATGTAGCAACCTTCTAATGGTCTTTTTTCTCTCTACATTTTCCTCAATGCAATTGTCCCTTATAACAATATAATACATTTAGCAACCAATGTATAATTATAAACCAGAACATGTTCTTGCTGCCTTAAAATCCTTGTCTGATTTACAAAGTTCTACATAATATATGTTCAGTTTAATTATCCAAGTTTATTTGATAACACTTTGGAGATATTTTTGCATCATTCTACATAAATGTATAAGGAAAAAACTCATTTTTTCACCTATATATTTCTTTCCTGTGTGTTTACTTACCAGTCACACAGAACATTGTACTTCTGACACTTCTGGCCACCAAATGTGTGGGGTTTTTTCCACATAACAGGCTGTTCTCTCTAACACCAGCTGGCTATCCTACAATTTTACTTAATTATGACATTATGTCCCTAGAGACAGGTTAAGGGCTCAGTCCCACAAGACTGACTCCACCCCACTTTGATGCCAATCACAAGACGTAGGTCCCCAGGTGACCCACAACTTCTGTCTGATTTGGCTACAAATCTGATGTTCCCATGACCCCCTCCTCAGGTTCTACTAATTTACTAAAGTAGTGTAGAGAACTCAGGCAAAAACTTATGTTTGCCCATTTATTAAAGAATATAGAACTGGATACAGATGAATAGCTAGATGAGGAGATATATAGGGTGGTGTGTGGGTGGGTCCCACATGCAGGAGCTTCTGTCTCTGTGGAGCTGGGGTATGTCACGCGCCCAGTGCAGATGTGTTTGACAGCCTGGAAGCTCTCTGCCTAAGTACTGTATGACTGGGATTCTTATGGAGGGTTCATTACATGGGCACAACAGCTCATAACTCCATTTTCAGCCCTTGTCCTGTCTCAAGAGAATTGCAGGCAGGACTGAAAATTACAAGCTTCTTATGGCTTGTTCTTTCTGGTGACTGACCCCCAGGAGCCATCCAAAAGCCCACCCAGAGTTGCCTTATTAGGACAAAAGACACTCCTATTACTCAAGAAACTACAAATATTTCAGAAGCTCTATGTCAGAAGCTGGGGGGAGCCCTGGCCGGTTTGGCTCAGCGGTTATAGCGTCAGCCTGCGGTCCTGAGAGACCCGGGTTCGGTTCCTGCTAAGGGCGCGTACCTCGGTTGCAGTTTGTCCCCGGCCCTGGTTGGTTGTGCGGGTGGCAGCCACTCGATGTGTTCCTTTCACATCGATGTTTCTCTCTCTCTCTCTGTTCCTCTCTCTCCCTCCCACTTTACCTGAACAAAAAATGGAAAAATGTCCTCGGGTGAGGATAAAAAAAAAAAAAAAAAAAAAAAGAAGCTGGGGGGAGAGATCAATATATATATAGAGAGAGATATAGATAATATAGATATAGATAGATATAGGATATATAGATATATACTCTCACAATAAGAACCTTTGTTTTAGTTTCTTTTTTTTTTTCTTGGACATGTTTCTATTTGATTCTCTTGTGCTGGGCTTCTTCTCATCATTTAGAGCTTAGCTTAATTATCATATATATTTTTAAGGGTTTCTCTGAGGATCCAAACTAAATAGCTCCTATTTCAATATTTAAGTTATTATTAATTAATTTATCATTACATTAATGAATTGTTTAATCTATATCTCTCTTCTCAAAAATGCAAGGTCCCTCTCTGGCACAGTCACTGTCATTTGCCAGCATTTTGAATTATGCATCGCACACATGCGCTTCTGCGAATACTGGTCCAATGACTTCCTGAATATCTTAAATGCCTGCTCAGCTAGTCACACAGTGCATCGTGGGATATCACTGTGTGTTTACTGAAGCAAAAACAACCAAAATTATATCCTTCAAGACATAGCTAAAGAAATTTTCTATAAAGTAATTTTTCTCTCTCAAAACCTTTACCAGTGTACACACAAGAATTCGAATCTTTTAGAGAGGAGTATTTGTTTTTAAAGGAAGAAAACGATCAGTGGTTGGTTCTATTTATGATGAAGTCCAGGCTGGGAGATACAGATTTGAGTCCTACAAATAAATAACCTTTAAAGTAGATACACTAGAGAAAAAAATTCTAAACAAAGAAGAGGAACTAACATAGCAAAACAAAATGGTGACATTAGAAAGGAAGTTTGAAAGTCAGAAAATTGTATTATGTCATAGTGGGAGAAAATAAGTATAATTATTTTTACAATAATTTTAGAATAATATATTTTATAATATATTTTTTATATATTTCTATATGACTAGACATGGCTTTAGCTTACAAAATCTAATTTATCATGTTATAAGATTTCTTTAAGTAACTGCTGAGATTTAATCAAGTTAAAGTGAGGTATTGGTTTGTGATGTACTTATCCAGTTTTCTTAAGCTCTGAGCTTTCGTTACTAAGTGGGACATTAGAAAATGATGACTCTGGAAGAAGCTGTATCAAAGAAAATATACTGACTTAGCACAATCTGTTTTCTTGTCTGTTGCATGTAATGTAATCTTGGTTCACTTTCGTAGCTCAATTATTTTTAATAAAGTAAGACAAATTTTAATAATACTTTTCTCAAGTTTTAGAAGCACACAAAAGATTTTATAATTTCACTAATGTGTACATTACAGTATATAAGTGTTTAGGAGGAATTTAGAGAAATCGTGTTCAAAATCCTGACTCTATTGTATACTAACTGAGTGCCACTGAGGAAGTTATAAAAACTGCCTTAAGTTTAAATTCTCTCACTTGCAAATGGATCCATATTATTTTGGATTGTTTTAAAAATAATTAATGTAATATGTACAAAGCTATTGGGACATTGCCTAGAACTGTCCAGAAGTGCTCAGTATACTGATGCTTTCATTTATTTATAAGACAAATAATTCGCAAGTAGAAAGACATTATTTTGCCCACTTAACAAATATGTTCAATGCTGTTTTCAAAACATGTGTCTGTAACATAGACTCTCTGCCTCACAGACAAATATAGTATTTTTCTTTCATGGTTGTAAAAAATAATTATGCAGAAAAATGTATATTTCTTTAAGTCATGAAACTTATCAACATAAATAAATGCATAAGGTGAGAAAAGTTTTACAATAGGCTCAAAGTTTCATATGGTGGCAGGATCTATTATCTGGTATTACGTTACTTGGGGCAGCTGTCTGTCTCCTGCCCACTGTCCCCATGACTGCTTCAATCTGTAGTTTGAACTCTCTCTCTCTCTCTCTCTCTCTATATATATATATATATATATATGCACTTTTTTTTTACAAGATATGTGTGTGTGTGTGTGTGTGTGTGTATATATATATATATATATATATATATATATATATTTTTTTTTTTTTTTTTTGTGGTACGTGCCCCTAGTGGGAACTGAACGCGGGACTCTCTGGTCCACAGGCCGATGCTCAACCACTGAGCCAAACTGGCCAAGAGCTATCATCTTACATGCCCCACCCTTGCCATCATTTATTGAAAAGGGAGTTGTATGTACTCAAAGATGTATCTTTCTGATGCCTTCTCCAGGAATTTTGAAATGGAAATTAAGAAAGAAAGCTAGTTCTTCTTGAGTGGTGAGGGAAGAACTACAAATAAGAAAGCAACCAATTGACATGATGTCCACAGTGCGGACAAAGTTTACCTGCTCAGAGGGAGTAAGCTTGAGAATGTGAGCTAGAAAGCCTGGACACAGTTCTTTTTTCTTTACACTTGTCCCTAAGGCCAGCTGCTCGTGTGACTTTTGGTGGTCTGTGTATGTGAACAAATGTACCTCCCTTTTGGCCTAAGTTTGTTCAAGTTGGGTTACCTTCAATTGAAAACAAAACTGTACTGAGAAATGTTTATTGTCAAATGTACAGTGCATATTTAACCCATTTGAAGAGCAAGCAAAACAAAACAAAACTGTCTTTATATTGTAGTATTTATATTTGAGAATTTGGGGTAGAAAGTCTAACTTAGGGAAATAGTGAGTAATTTTAGAGAGCAAGACTTTGATCTTCAGAGATATTTCTATCTAATCTTTTCATATTGTTAATTTCTACTTTTAGAAGGAAATATCAGTGATAATTTTTCCCTTAAGAGTACAGAACAGTTTTTGCTTGATTGGAATTTATCCTTTTAGCCCCAAAGTGGTCTGTTTAAGCAGCTGCATAAACAACAGATTTAGTGCTTTAAATTGAGGATGCAACTTTTACTGGTGTTTGCATTATCCTTGGGTTCATCCTGTTGGTTGCTCCATTTTCTAGAAAATGTAAGAAGACCACAATATAACAAGACTCTTGGTTTTAACAACTATCAGGTGTTAAATTTCATAAATTTTTCTACATCCTTCCATTTTCACCATTTAATATTCTAGTAGTTACATGTAATCATGTATAGATATTTCCAAAATATAACTTCCCAACAATTTCACAACACATGTTGTTATTTGGAAATTATTTGAATTTGCTACCATTAAACATAAAACACTGTCACCAAATGAAATACTACTGCTCAAGATTTAAGCAATAATGTACCATTCTTTGCTAGCTATTCTGTTACTAAAGAGAAGTGACAATAGTGGTTGGTAAAAGAAACATCAGAAAAAATTGTTATTGATCCCAGTGTGGCATTTACCCAGAAAAGATATTGTCTCCATTCCTCACTTTGGGCTATGTAGAAAACAGAAAAAAAGTTGTGTGTGTGTGTTAAGCATATACAAAGCTATAAAAACAAGGCTTCTCCTTCTAGAATAGATTGAGAAGCTTCCACCATTGAACACATTGAACAATGAATACATGCTCTTCGACAGTTTTGACATCACCTTTGGAGGTGTCCCTGTTTACAATCCTCAATGCTCCAGCGCCTTTGCTGAGCTTTTCTCCATCCAGCCTTTGGCTGTGTGCTGCCTCATGTTACTTTCTTTACCACATGCAGGTTCTGAATGAATTTTCTCTAATACTCTCTGTGTGGGCCAGAGCATGGATAGTAACTCCTCATACTGATGAACTGAGTGGAACACTTCTGAAGATACTATAATAAATAGAATACCTAGAAAAAAAAAAAAACCTTAATACAATTTAGTAAGGGGTGCTATTTCTCAAGTTTTATCAATTCAGACACTAGAACACCACTGTCAGAAATGATTTGCCCAGCCCAAATACCTATCTGTGATAATATCAAGAGGGACTATTTCCTATGTATTTATGAAGAGAAAATAAATGTAAGTTTACTTAAAATGACTAACTTCTAACTTTGGGATGAGGATAACATACATTTTACTATAAATTTCATTAGACCATTTAATAGATAATAATAAATAAGACAGCAAATTCTGATATAATTTTATATAGAAAGAGCTTCTCAGTATATAACATGTACAGTTGTTCAGTACATATTAGTCTATACATACCTACATAAGGCTTTATACTAAGAATGTAGTTTAAAAAAAAGACATCATTATTCATGTATGGTTAACTGAATTGCCTTTGTATTTATCTTTGTCCTTTCTAAATTCCATTGACACTGCTTTTGTTGTTCTGAGCTTATCTACCAGAGGCAACCACTTTCATCTAATGAGCCCCATACTACTCTTTGCAGGATATAACTTGATTTGTTAAGAAGGTATTATTCCATATACTCAATCTAATATCTGTTTTATTATGTATTAGTTCAAGAATAGCTTCTCTCCCTCTGTTTCAGGACCTTAAGGTTATCTGTCTTTTGTGTGTTACTTATTGATATGAAGTACTCTATAAAAACTAATGGAATAAATATATGAAGGATCATTATAATAGAAATAACAACTTGCAGACAAATATCCAATCCAAAGCAACTAACCCTTTCCACGAATGAATGGAATAGAGACATCTTGAAACTTCCAGAGTGCCCTTTACAAGAAAGCTTCCTGAAGCATATATCGTTCAGTGGTCAAAATATTAGACAATATTTTGGTTGTTGCCTCAAAAATATAAGCATCTGCATTCCGAAACACTTTTAATAAGTTACTTCACATCACCTGGCTGGTGTGGCTCAGTTGGTTCAGCATCACCCGCTGCACCAGGAGGTCACCTGCCCATTCCTGGTCAGGGCACATGCCCAGGTTTCAGGCTTGATCCCCAGTAGGGAGCATGCAGAAGGCAACCAATCAATGTTTCTCTCTCACCGATGTTTCTATCTCTCTCCTTTCCTCTGTATCTAAAAAATAAATAAAAACATATTTTTTAAAATGTTACATATTTACTTCACAAAAATTTTAAAATTGAGTAAGTGTATTAAAACATTAAATAAGCAGTAAATGACTAAAACATTAAAGAAACATGCCCTGGCCAGTTTAGCGCAGCAGTTAGAGCGTCGGCCTATGGTCCAGAGAGACCCAGGTTCAATTCCCGCTAAGGGCATGTACCTCAGTTGCAGTTTGTCCCCAGCCCGGGTTGGGTCGTGTGGGCGGCAGCCACTTGATGTGTCCCTTTCACGTTGCTGTTTCTCTCTCTCTTCCTCTCTCTCCTTCCTGCTCTATCTGAACAAAAAATGGAAAAATGTCCTCAGGTGAGGATAAAAAAAGAAAGAAACAGTCAAAGCATCATTATTTGTCATAGATAAAACCTATTTCTGTATTAGTTCTGGCTGCTAAAATCAAGTTTTGTAATCACTCCTTTCCATCCCCACCTCCAGTGTACCTGACATAAATGAGGTAGGATGAAGGTATGCCTATGTTTACCTTGAGGATAGAGGCAGAAATCTCCAGAATACTTGCAGGCTGCCTAATGACACCTTCACTGTTTTTGAACTGATTTGTTGATGGGGTTTGCATCTAACTACTTTATATGATATACAGCAGAGCACTTCTTAGAAAGATATTACACAAGGAGATTTATTTGGACAGTTACATACACAGTCCTATCTGCAATCATTTATTTTCAGCCTACACATTTTTCAATGTTTGTAAAACTATCCCCCAAATATTATCATAAAAATTCATTATTGATTCTTTTATACCTTCTTTTTAAAATTCAGAAAGAGAAAATGAGGTGTGATTGACTTCAGTTTCTTATTCAAAATTTTCTATACTGTTGGGGGTAAAAACCATAATAGTAGTTTTTGGAATTGTTTTTACTCTATTCTGGGGTGGATATGGCTTATAATGGCAAACTGAATCCCAGGGCAAGCTCTGAAATAATAATGTGGAGTAAAATACTCTTCTTACTAGAAATTTCTGGGTTTGGTTCTTTTTCTCCTTTCCCATTTCTTTGACTAGAAAAGTTTAGTTAATCTAGGAATTCTTGGAAATTGCACTTGGTAGGCAATTTGGGAGAAATCAATTAAAATCAGTATATATATATATATATATATTACAATGATTTTTAAAATGGTCCTGTTACTGAGTTGAGAAACATAAGAGTTTGGTGACAGTATACAGTTATAGGAGTGAAACATCTGGTCCAGTTACAAGTAGATTACTTGGAATAACAGACTCATCTGGGCAGAAAGTATGCAAATGAAGAGATGTCTCAGGAGAAGTCAGTTGGTGGGAAGAAACAGCAGAGCTAGGCTACTTAGAAGAGCAAGCATAATACCAAAAAGCAACTATTTTTAACTTTTGGATGTGTATTTGAAGTTTCACAGACAAAAGAATAGGTCACAGTGAGAGAGAAAAAATGATGCAAAACATACCAGTTAACTTTTCTGAATAGTAATGCCATATGCAGGAGTTTCCCAGCCATCAACACTGTCCCTGAAGACCATTTATACTTCACAGCATTAATATTCATTAGGTACAACCCATATGTTGCACAGCAGGGTGCATTGCCAGCAGGCTGTTTGTCATAAAGCCAGATTTAATAAAGCATTGTAAAACAAACATTATGATGATAAATACAAAATGACAGGCTAATTAAGAGAATCTTAATCGCCATTTTTCCATAATAACATTTGTTTAGTTGTATCTGTCTGTGCTAGCATCCTTCTGGTTCAGCTTGCATTTTCTGCACTTTCCTCATCATTCACCCCTCAAGGGAAAAGTACTTAATGCCTCCTTTTCCCCTCCCACAAATCAATTATAAGGTAATGAATACCTGTGTGCCATTGATGTTCACAAACATTAACCTATAATCCTAAAGGAATAGAAAGTATCTCTAATTGAGGTCGTGTACTCACATGGCAGGTGAAATAAGTTTCAGGAATCAACGTATCATCTGAAATCTTTTGTAAAATATTTGGAGTTAATATTTTCAGCCTCATGAAATCCATTCTGGATTTTGGAAGTCACCATAACCTTTTTCTTTTTATCCTGAAACCCATCAAATTTCAAGCATAAAGATGTGATAGACATCGAGGGTCTCTCACATTCACTTAAGACTTCTGTATCATAATCTGCATGCTCTCTAACTGACATGCTCTATAAAAAGTGAAAATACCATAGTTAGTCATTTGGATAATAGCATATATGTTTTTCTCCACTTTCTTTATAAAATACCATTTAAAATGTGTATATTCTTGCTGCAGCTTCAAAATAGGGGCTCACTAAGAGGTCAGAATATTGCCTAGGAAAGGATAAATAGTCAAGCTCCCAAGAGTCTCTGCTAAATTTCCTTGGTATTTTACTAGGATACAATTTCTTGTTCTCAGATTTGCTGTATCACAGAACAATTAGACTCAAGGAAATTTAAAATTAGAGGTGTGGTTGTAAATATTTAATAACCAATTCCCAGATGAGAAAAAATGAGCTCTAATTTGTAGGATTTGCTGAACTCAAGATACCACTGAGAAGTCATTTAACATGTAGTTGGAAAGTGATGTACACTGGCTGCCAGGAATGTTGATGTAATATAAAATATACAACAAATTAAAATAAGTGGAGCGTCATCAGTATCTGGATTTTCCATTTGGGGGAAGAAAAAGAAAACATTCTGAATGGATTGTATCTATAGTTCTGAGAAAATCTCTGAGCTCAGATCTAAATAATATTTCTAGATAAATCTTGACCAAATAATTACGATAAACAAACAGTTAAATTGGTACAATTATCAACTCTAACCAAAATTATAATAATGTTAACTGAGGCAGAAAAAAATCACAGTGGCCTCTGAAATACAATGTTAAAATTTCTCTTAACATATTTGGAAAATAAGTAAGTACAATTATTTAAAATACAATTTCCAAAAAAAACTTTTTAGAAAAGTTGATGATATGTTCCATGTTATTTGTCTATATTATAAAAATTATCTTTCTTATTTGAGATATGTTTGTTCAATTAATTTCAATTTTTTTGTGGGGATGGCTGGGAGCAAGGGGAGGCCAAACATATCTTCTTTAAGATGTGAGGAAAGTCAAATGAAATGAAAACTAGTAGTTTTAACAAAATAATCTGAAAAGTTCTTAACACTTCAAAACTAACTACTAATTCTGCACTGTGTTATATGGTAAGCTTAAACATGGACAATTGTACATTTTCAATTGATGTTTTTAGATGTTTCTCTGATCAATTATTTTGTGAATCATTATAGTTATATCACTTTATACAATTAAAAAAGCATATGATATAACATCACTGGATAGATCCTCTAGACAAAAATTAGCAAGGAAACACAGACTCTAAATGAAGCACTAGACCAAATGGATTTAATAAATATCTACAGAGAATTACACCCCAAAACTACAGAATTCACATTCTTCTCAAGTGCACATGGGACATTCTCAAAGATTGAACACATGTTAGGACACAAACTAAGTCTCTACAAGTTCAAGAAGACTGAAATCATATCAAGCATCTTTTCAGATTACAATGGAATGAAACTAGAAATCAATTGCAACAAGAACATGCAAAGACACTTGAACACATGGATGCTAAATAGCATGTTATTAAACAACAAAAGGGTCACAGAGGAGATGAAGGAAGAAATTAAAAACTTGCTGGAATCCAATGAAAATGAACACAAAACAACACGAAACCTATGGGATACAGTGAAAGCAGTTCCGAGAGGGAAGTTCATGGCACTGCAGGCCTACCTCAAGAAGCAAGAAAAATCTCTAATAAACTATCTAACTTAAATAACTAGAAAACAAACAAAAAGAAAACCCCAGAGCAAGTAGAAGGAAGGAAATAGTAAAGATCAGAGCAGAAATAAATGACATAGAGACCAAAAAAACAATTCAAAGGATCAATGAAACAAAGAGCTGGTTCTTCAAAAAGATAAACAAGATTGATGGACCCTTAGCTAGACTCACCAAGAAACAAAGAGAGAGAACCCAAATACAGAAAATCAGAAATGAAAGAGGAGAAGTAACAACTGATACCACAGAAATACAGATTGTTAACAAATACTATGAACAATTATATGGTAACAAATTCGACAATCTAAGAGAAATAGACAAATTTCTAGAAACACTTAGTCTCCCAAAATTGGATTGGGAAGAGATAGAAAACTTGAACTGACAATAACAGAAGAAACTGAAGATGTAATCAAGACTCTCCCAGCAAACAAAAGCCCAGGCCCAGATGACTTCACAGGGAAGTTTTACTGAACATTAAAGAAGAACTAATACGCATTCTCCTCAAACTATTTCAAAAAATTCAAGAAGAAGGAAGACTTCCAAACTTGTTTTATGAGGCCAGCATAATTCGCATTCCAAAACCAGAAAGAGACATTACAAAGAAAGAAAACTACAGGCCAATATCCCTGATGAACATAGATGCAAAACTCCTGAACAAAATACTAGCAAATTGGATCGAGCAACACATCAAAAAAAGTATTCACCATGACCAAGTGAGATTCATCCCAGGGATGCAAGGCTGGTACAATATTCGCAAATCAATAAATGTGATACACCACATAAGCAAAATAAAGAATTAAAACCACATGATCATATCAATATATGCTGAGAAAGCATTCGATAAAACCCAGTATCAATTCCTGATAAAAACGCTCAACAATGTGGGAATAGAGGGATCATATCTCGACATAATAAAGGTCATATATAAAAGACCTACAGCCAACATTATACTCAATGGGCAGAAACTAAAAGCATTTCCCTTAAGAAAAGGAACAAGACAGGGATACCCACTTTCACCACTTTTATTTAGCATAGTAATGGAAGTCTTAGCCACAGCAATCAGACTGGAAGAAAAAATAAAAGGGATCCAAATTGGAAATGAGGAAGTGAAACTGTCATTATTCACAGATGACATGATACTATAAGTAGAAAACCCCAAAGACTCCATCAAAAATCTACTAGACATAATAAATTAATTTGGCAAAGTAGCAGGATACAAAATTAATATCAAGAAATCCATGGCATTCTTATACACCAATGATGAACTCACAGAAAGAGAAATTAAGAAAACAATCCCATTTACCATTGCAGCAAAAAATTTAAGATACCTAGGAATAAACTTAACCAAAGAAATAAAGGACCTATTCGCAGAAAACTACAGGTCATTAAAAAAAGAAATAGAAGAAGATATAAATAAAAATTAATGCACATATGTTGTTCATGGATTGGAGAATTAACATCATTAAAATGTCCATACTACCCAAAGCAATCTATAGATTCAATGAAATACCCATCAAAATACCAATGACACACTTCACGGAACTAGAACAAACACTCCAAAGGTTCATATGAAATCCAAAAAAGACCCCGAATAGCCACAGCAAGCTTGAAAAGGAAGAACAAAGTAAGAGGGATCACATTATCAGATTTTAGTTCATACTACAAAGCCACTGTAATGAAAACAGCCTGGTACTGGCACAAGAACAGGCATATGGACCAGCGGAACAGAACAGAGAACCCAGAAATGGACCCAAGGCAATATGCTCAATTAATATTTGACAAAGATGGCAGGAGCATACAGTGGAGTAAAGACAGCCTATTTAATAAATGGAGTTGGGAAAACTGGACAGCTACATGCAAAAAAATGAAACTAGACCATCAACTTACACCATACACAATAATAAACTCAAAATGGATAAAGTACTTAAATGTGACTCATGAATCCATAAAAATTCCAGAAGAAACTGTAGGCCACAGAATTTCAGACATCATATGCAGCAGAATTTTCACTGATAAATCAACTAAGGCATGAGAAACAAAGGAGAAAATGAACATATGGGACTACATCAAACACTAAAGCTTCTGTACAGCAAGAATACAATCATCAAAATGGAAAGGCAACCCACTCCATGGGAGAGCATAATTGCCAATGATATATCAGATAAGGGGTTAATTTCCAATACATATAGAGTGCTCATACAACTCAACAAAAGGAAGACAGAGAACCCAATTAAAATATTGGCAGAGGAACTAAATAGACCTTTCCCCAAACAGGACATACAAATGACAAAGAAACATATGAAGAAATGCTCAACATCACTACTCATCAGAGAGATGCAAATTAAAACAGCAATGAAGTATCACCTCACAGCTGTCAGAATGGCCGCCATCAACAAATCATTGAACAACAGGTGTTGGCAAGGGTATGGAGAAAAGTAAACTCTAGTACACTGCTGGTGGGAATGCAGACTGGTGCAGCCACTATGGAAAACAATATGGTGTTACCTCAAAAATTAAAAATGGAACTGCCATTTGACCCAGTGATCCCACTTCTAGGTATATACCCTAAGTAGCCTGAAACACCAATCAGAAAGAATATATGTACCCCTATGTTCATAGCAGCGCTATTTACAATAGCTAAGATCTGGAAACAGTGCAAATGTCCATAAAAAAGCAGTGGTACATATACACAATGGAGTACTATGCAGCTGTAAGAAAGAAAGATTTCTTATCCTTTGAGACGACAAGGAGGAACCTGGAAAGTATTATCCTAAGTGAAACAAGCCAAACAGAGAAAGACAGGTATTATATGACCTCACTTATTTGTGGAATATAATGAACATAACAGTCTGAGGAATGAGGTAGTCCCAGAGATGTGGAAGTGGGGTACAAACTGACAATCCCCAGAAGAGGGTGTGAGGGGGGAGAGATAAACCACAGAACTTAAATGCATGTATGCATGAACAATGGACATGGACAACAAAGCTGGGGACAGGGCATGGAGGGTGGTGGGGGAATCACTGGGGTGAAAAAGGAGAAACATTTGTAACAAAAATTAATTAATTAATTAATTAAAATAAAAATATATTATCATTATTAATTATTTTACACTATTTAAATGGTTACAAGTAGTTTGGCCACTGAAAAATAGGAAGACAGTATTTCTCTTTTTTCCTAAGCCTTTTCATGATAGAATTGTCTTTCCTTTGCACTAATGTATTTTCAGGGTGAATTGTATCCATCACAAATGCAGCATTTATATCTTTATAGTTCCACTTTTTGTTATAAGACCAGTTCAGGAAAAACATGATGAAGGAATTTTTCAGGTTAGAGCTTAGATAGAGCGCATCTCTGATAAACATTTGGACAATGGTGTAATTTAATGGCAACTACTTTTTTTCTAACCCATTGCTATATATTAATGTAAGAACAAGGTGGAATGAGGTGGTGCAGGGTCTCCAGAAGTTCAGGCGTATTGGGAATCAGCCTGCAGGACTACCTCTAAAGAGAGTAGCAACCGGCTTGTACAGACTAGGGATTTTAAAACTCAGGGCTGGAGGGGTGGTCTTCTTTATTGGTTCGGCCTGGGGTCTCCGGAGTTCTTGATTGGTCGGGGGCTGGGGTCTCCTGAAACTTGTTTTTCTTGTGGAGTGACTGTTTGCAGTTTCGGGTGGGTTAGGGTGGTTCCATCATTCCATTCCTTCTGACTGGAGTGATGGGTTTCGGTTTCTTGGAATGAGAGGTTTAGGGGAGTAATATGGAATTTAAGAGCTAACAACTAAAATGGGACAATCAACATACAAACGAAACTGGAGGATTAAGGAAGTGCTTGAAATTTGTTCAAACCTATTACTGCTAGTAGATAAACTACTTAATGAGTTTGTACTTCTCACAAATTGATTAAAGTATAGACATACCAAATACTACAACAGAGATTCTTAATAATGATTATCTTAATAATTTATGTCTTATTTGATTTTGGTTTCTTAATGACTCTGTTCATGTTACAAAGCCCCTGTAAGTTTATAGTATTCCTTTTTAAAAAAAGTAAAGGCATTTGAAAATATAATATTTTTATTATTTTAATCTTAATTCTTATAATTATTTTTGAGCACCCAAAAATAAATTTGAAAATGCATGGCAAAGTGGCAACAAATAAAAAGATATAAATTCTCAAAATTAATAAGTAGTAAAATGTGTTACTGTTTTTTATTAATACAATTGTGCTCATAAAGGCAAAAAAAATTATGTGAGGACATTACACAACAAACATCAATAAGTAAAGTTACAGGAGAGAATCCCACATAAATAAAATACTAACTGTACTAAATTACAGGATAATAGTTTGAAAACATATTCATAAAACTAAGAAATGTGATAAACAATTTTGAAATGAACTCAGCATGTTCAAATGTCTCTTTTACTCCTGAAATCATTGGAAAAATAAGAAAATAAAACAACCCAATTAATTTATTAGAATAAAAGGAGCATTTCTCAAAAAAATATAAATAAATAATGTACTTACAATTGTTCTAACAAAGTTATAACATCTACTTTCATTGTTTACATTTTATAAATTATTGTTTGTCATTTCTAAGTTCTATACTTTTGTGATTCAGGTGAGATATTTATTTTTATATTTAATTTAAACTTAATATTTAGCACACATTTATAAAACTATAGATGTAAGTGATTTAAATGCAATAAAATCTTTGTCATAAAGAAAATTACATTAAACAGTTATATTACTAGGCATCTTTACTCAGTTAAAATAAAAAGGTAGGTATCTATACTTCATTATGAAGGAAAAAGAATCATTACACAAAGAAATATTAAGAAATAAAATTATTTTCCTGAAATTTTATTGCCCTAATCTAATTATCATCTTATGAAAACTAAGTTTACTCACAGGTAGTAGAGGATATGTCTATTAAATCAATCATTTTGACAGAATTTCTGAATCAGTTAAATTCAAGGAGAAGCATCCACTTACCTAGCCTACAATGTGATTCAGCATTGCCTTAAGTTTTTTCAGTGTTTACCAGATGTTTGATTATAAAGATCAATTGCTTTGGGTGTTAAAAAAAAAAAAAAAATCTATTGTCTGGGCAACGGGTTTAGTTAGAGAGTAAACATAAAAAAATTACAATTTTTTTAAAAGCTCATATCATCAGTCTAATCTCAGTAACTGAAACTGAGTTCAGTGAAATGACCGACATGTTGACACACAATATAGAAGTGTATCTGTTACAGAAGAAGCCAGACTCCTTATTTCTTGGCAACTTTTACTGCTAGATGTGCTCTGAGCGTATCTTTAACAGTGAAGTGTGTGGGCTGGACATTGGATCTTCTGTGTGGCTCCTACCCCTGCAGGTAGAAGGGAGTAAACTCAGTGACTCAGTGAACCAATTGATCTATATCACTTAAGTAATTCCTTGATAACAAGCAAAACATTAGTAACGCGGCATGTTCACTAAAATTTGGTATCCTGCAGCCATAGATTAAAATGACACTTGGTTGAATATTATATATATATATTAGTTTCCACATGTTCTATTTATTGTTTTTGCTGTTGTGACTAATTTAATACAATTACAATTTTGTTTTAAATCATTAATATTCAGAAAAGCCTAAAGGTAGTATTATTTTGTGTTAACTATATAGGGAATAATATATAAAAGACACCTAAAATTCATGTTTAGAAAACCTGACCTAATATTTAAGAATCATAAAAAAGTAGATACTTTAAAAAATATTACAGCAGTAATAATTTAAACAGCATGGGATTTGTGCAAATAAAAATAATCAGTGCACCTTGGCCTGTTTGGCTCAGCAGTTAGAGCATCAGCCAGCAGACTTGGGACCCATGGGTTTGATTCCAGTCAAGGGCAAAGACCTCAGTTGTGATTCAATCTCCGGCCCTGGTTGTGGTCATGTAGGAGGCAGCCGGTCAATTTGTCTCTTTCACATCAATGTTTCTCTCTCTCTCTCCTCCCTACCTCCCACTCTATCTGAAAATCAATGGAAAAATATCCTTGGTGAGGATTAAAAAAAAAAGATCAATGAAAGAGAACAAATTTTCCTTAAATGGATTATATGTTTGCAAAATTATTATATGATAAAAAATGTAAAAAACAATATAAAATAGATATGTCTAATAAATTATGCTGATAAGATTGATAAAGGGCAAAGAAAAGTTACATAACTTCTGTACTTATGTATCATGATAAATTTGATTAGCCCAACCATTGCTCAGATTTCTTGTTTCACATAAGTAAACATAATTATTTTACTGTAGCATTTATTTCACAGTAGATAATATATAAATATTAATTATGACAAGAAATCAGAAGTACATTTCTTGTAAGTCCCACATGTTATAGTTGATAATTCCAAATACAGCGTAGTGCTTAGCTTATAAATCAGTGTCATAAAATATTTGTCTAACGGATTATTATGTATTGAGACTATTTATCCAACCCATCTAAGTACCATTTCAAAACAAAAGATTTCTTGCAACTGATTTAAGAGAGTTTAGACAGATTATAAAAAGAATTAATAGAGACTGTAGACTACTTGCAAAGATATAAAGATATGTAAGGAATCTAGTAGTCCTCAGACCACAGTCAAAGAATTTTGCAAGAACAGAGCTAGAAAACAATAGTTGTCAGGCTTCTGCATTTGTGTCTTGCTTAAGGTTTTTTGTGTTTCATATTCTGTTGAGGTCTCTCTCTCTCTCTCTCTCTCTCTCTCTCTCTCTCTCTCTCATCTCTCCATCTATCTAAATTCCAGGTCCTATTTATAACAGCATTAGTTTGCAATAAGCAGTCTTCCATGTGTTAATTTCTCTGTCTGACCTTGTTCAAATCCCATATCAATGTTTTTGTTTTTGAAATTGCACTTTGTAGGGTTGTTTTTTTTTTTTTTTATCATTATTGCATTTCACTGCCCTTTCTGTATCTCAATGTGTGCCTTTCAGTTTATCATGAATTTACACATGAATACTTAGAATGAACAAATTAATCAGAGTAGTTACATATGTAGTAAGAGAAAGAGATAAAAACCACAGTCCATATAAACAACAAACTTAAATACTTACTCAGGTGCAACATGTTTAAATTCAGGTATAAAGACCTGGCTGGATAGCTCAGTTAGAGCATCGCCCTGATACGCCAAGACTGTGGGTTCCATCCCCAGTTAGGACACATAGAGGAATCAACCAAAAAATGTATTAATAAGTGGAACAACAAGTCTCTCTCTCTCTCTCTCTCTCTCTCTCTCTCTAACATAAATATTAGTTAATTCATAATTCAGGTGTACTGAATTATAACTTTGCTGTAACTAATTCTATTTACTCTGATTCCTAATTCTATTGAACCACTAGGAAACATTTACCTTAGTCTTCTCAGTAAAATTTCTGGTCGATGTGTGTAAGACAAAGGGGAAAAGAGGAGCCAAAGAGAAGGCTATGGAATGTTCAGGCTTTCTGAGATAGGAGGGGGCCTTTCTCAGACGGTCCTACACATGGCTCTCCAAAGATACCTCTTCTTAAATTTCTGCCTGGCCTACTTGTTCCAAATTAGGAGTCATGGAGTCCAGTGAGTATTTCACAGTGTGCCAGAGGGCCCAGAAGTTTGTGAGAGTCTCCATCATACAGAAGAATCACAAAGCTTTTACTTCTCTGGAGTTTCCACCTCCTAGGTGTACATGACCCTCTTTGGGGCTCACGTACTTTCTTTACCCCAAGGACCATGTACTTTTGTTTTTCCAAGGGAAACATGTACTACTTTTTAAAATTTTTTACTTACTGATTTTTAGAGAAAGAGAGAGAGAGAGAGAGAGAGAGATTTGATGTTCCACTTATTTATGCCTTTATTGGCTGATTCTTGTATATGCCCTGACCTGGGATGAAGTGGAAATCTTGATGTATGGGGAAAATGCTCTAACCAATTGAGCTGCCTGGCCAGGGCCCCATGTACTTTTTAATTTACACTGCCTCTTGTCTGTTCCTTTAAACACAAATCCTAGACTTCTTAAAATTTGCACAAAGTCGGTTTGATAAAATAGAAAAATATTTCTCTCTACAAAAATTTTCAGTTATCTCTCCTTTAATCTCTGTTTCTGCAAAAAGGAAACTAATGTGTCATATTCACAGCCAATGGAAAATAATCAACCCCAAATATCTTCATTGTTAGACATGAGGCATTTTTTACACAATTTTATTAAAAGGGAAATTTTAATTTGTTGCTAATATTCTAAAAACTGGATTTCTAGTTTCTTCTAGAAATTTTTTAAATTGGGATTCAAGAGAGCCCTATATTCCTGCATCACAAAAAGTAGTGCTGAGTTAGCTTTGCTTACTTAACATGATTCTCATGCCTATTTCATGATGGTTCTCATCAGTCCTACAACCTGAGGATAGTCTAGTTGACATTCATGAGTGATCTTTCACTACTGTTTCTCTTATACCTACCTGGTCATTTCACTCTTTCATAGGACCTGTCTTGCCCTTTATAAGGATTTGATTTTGCATATAGGATGAAGAGCTTATGTTTTGGAACCTAAGTATAGAAATTTTGAAAAGCTTTTTTTCTATCTTGTCACATCCCTGGGAATAATGAGCCCAGCCCAATTAATTGTTTCTAAAGGACCAAAGAAGGCACATTGAAGAAGTAAAGGACTTAGATTGCTATCTCAAATATATTATTCAGTTACTGCCTTGTCAAATTATTTCATACATTATTCTAATCATAAAATAAACTTTACAATCCTTAACTTACATGAAGCCTCAAATGTGACACCGGTTTACCAAACACATCAATTTGTATGTAGTGCACTAGCTTTACGGATGGTTTGAAAGAGGCATCAGGAAACTCAACACTTTTGGAGATTTAATTTTAGTGAAAACTCAAATAAAATTAATTCAAAATAAAACCAAATGACTTGAAATCTACATGTAAATTTTGAAATGGACAATTTACCAGAAAGGCTTTTGCAAAGAGATAGCTGATGTGGAGTTCCAGCTATGATGTCATACTAGCTAAAGCTGTGTTAAAATGGAACCAGAAGTGTTTTCCTTTCAAAGGACCAGATCTAGTCTGTAAAAAATCAATTTCCTTGCAGGTGGATACCATAAACATGCTGAGGTGTGTGATGCCTCTCAGAGTACTATATGCATAGTAGGGCCTTAATATAACTGGGGAAAAGGTGACTGCATGCTGACTGAAGGGGGAAAAAACACAGAAACACCCGAAAAGTGTTCCATTTTTTAGAGTAAACAGAAAATGTCACATAGATAGAATTTTAAAATGTGACTTACCCAGATTAATTATCTATTAAAACAGGATTCAGATTCTCCAGACATGGAAATTTTAGACATATAAAGAGGTTCATTTACATTTAAAGGCAGAGGTGGACGTCTAAACATGTTTTCAGACTGACTCCTGCTTCCTGAGCATCTCTGCATGAGATAGCTTACGTAGTGGAGTTTGTTTATACCATGTTCCTATTTCATTTCTTTCCTCTAGATGTTAACATTCCAATAGTACATATGAGAGAATTGAGTCCAAATGGTTGAGAACCTGATCCCAAACTATGACTAAGTAATTCAGAGAGCAAGAAACTGAACTAGCACTTGTCCCTGAGGTTGTCTGTGTTGGATAATCACACAGTTTGAACTTGGAGTATTGGATTTCTGTTGCATGTGTTTTTTGTGCCTCATTCATTCTTTATACACGTGTCAGAAATAGAAATGGTTTCTCCTTGAGCTCCTTCTCCCTTTCTTCCTCAACCTTGGGGGGGGGGGAGTGGTCTTTAAAAAAAAAAAAAACATACAATGTATCAAAATTATGCTAAAAAAGAGGTGGGTAGACTGTTATCTCTGACCTAGCTTACCTCCTTCATTTTATAAATGAGGAAACTAAGTCCCACTGGGAGTATGTCCTAATTCAACAAAATTCACTATATTTTTATAGTTCTTTCAAACATAATTTTAGGCAGTTCATAGGCAAATATGGCAATATAGATATAACACAAAGAAAAGTGGGGAATATGGATGAAAGAAAGAAAATGGTTAAAACATTGTGTTTAGCATCATATTGTATTAGAAGAAATGCAGGTTCATAAATGATTACGATGGTCATGATAAATGCAATAAACTATCTATAAGGTAAAGTGATACACATCAAGAAATATTTTATTTTATATGGGTAATCAAGAAGTTTCCACAAGAAATTTTAAATGAACAGAAATGAGAATGTTTAATTCTCTCATGAAGCATAGATGTAAAATAAATAGAAGTTAAAGACTTTATTTAAGTTATTAATTAATGAGGGAACCAATAAAATGGCTCAGCTATTTCTAAAGGTATTCACCTGAAACCAATCAGAATAATATTGACTGTAAATTGTAACTGAAAAGTAAATTCAGAAAAAAATTTTTTAAGAAATACATACATAGTGGATTCCAAACTGGCAGCAGAGTGAATGGAAGCCACACAGACAATCTCTCAGAACCAAACTGGAATTACAAATAAAATAAAAACAAATCGTCAGGAAAAAGCAACAGAAAAGCAGCTTGTGGGGACCATATAACCAGGAGCACTGAATCAATCCTGGTTGGATTGTGGAGGAGTGAGAGGGGGGCTGGGAGCCCATGGACAGCAGTGGTCTTAGCTGTGAGCTGCGCCCTAGGGTTAAAGTCCCAAGCAGCTCCACATTGCAGAGCCGGGACAGAGGCTAAAACAGCCACAGCCACTCACCTTGTGCTCCAGCAGAAGGAGGGCAGACTGGACTGGAACTGTGTGGGGACACTCGGAATTTGGAGGGCACTCAGAGCTTTTGCTGAGTTGCGGCTACGCAGGACAGTGGTCATCTTACTCCTTCCCAGGGCTCTGGAGAGAGGTGGTGGCCCACCCTCAGAGGTTCAACCCCAACCAGTGGGCCATTGAAATGCAAATTAAGGCTTATTAACAACTAGCATCTGCCCACCCTCCAGAAATCCCCTTACCCTGAACACCTGAGGGAGTTTTTCATTTAACTGAGAACCCAAGGCACTTCAAGTAACCACTACTAATAGCCTCCAGGCAAAACTCTGGAAAATAAATGAACCATTCCTGGCTTGCAACTCTACCCAGGAAAGTAGGACTTGACAGTGGTATTCAACATGGGTTCTCCCTTGCTTATACAAACCCAGTAAAGGGAGCCACAAACAGTAGAACACCGACGCCCACAGGGAAAATTTGGAAGGCTCGAAAACCCACTGAGATAGCCAGAATGGTGAAACAAAGACACAAATCCCAAATGAAAGAACAAGAGACCTCTACCAAAATGAAGTAAATGAAATGCAGTTAAGCAAGTTAACAGAGTTAGCATTCAGAGCCATGATCTTGAGGAAGCTCAACAGCATGAGTAAGGACATAAACACCATTAGTAAAGACATAGAAATATTGAAAATCAACCAATTGGAAATTAAAAACCACCAAGAAGAAATGAAGAATGACATATCAGAAATAAAGAACACATTGGAAGGACTAAACAGCAGAGTAGAGGAAGCTGAGAACCGGATCAGTGAATTAGAAGACAAGGTAGAAAAAAATCAACCAATCAGAAAACCAAAAGATAAAAAACAATTAAAAAACAGGAAGACAGCTTAAGAGAACTGTAGAACAACTGGAAACATAATAATATTTGCATCACAGGAGTCCCCAAAGAATAAAAAAAAATGATCAAGGGTTAAAGAATATATTTAAAGAAATAGTGACAGAAAACATCCCTAATTTGGTGATAGAACAAGGCATTCAAGTTTAAGAAGCACAGAGAGCCCCAAGTAAGAAGAACCCAAACAGGCCTACACCAAGACACATAGTAATCAAAATACCAAAAATTAAAGACAAAGAGAGAGTCCTAAAGGCAGCAAGAGAGAAGAAACAGGTTACCTACAAAGGAAACCCCATAAGGCTCTCAGCTGACTTCTCACAAGAAACACTACAGGCCTGAAGGGAATGGAATGAGGTAATCAAGGTCATGAAAAACAAGGATATGAATCCAAGACTACTCTATCCAGCAAGGCTATCATTCAAAATAAAAGGTCAAATAAGAGCTTCCCAGGCAAAAAAAAAGGGGGTAAGGGAATACATTAGCACCAAACCAGCATGGCAAGAAATGTTAAAAGGACTACTGTAATTAGTAGAAGAAATAGGAAAAAATATATAACCACACTAAACAAAAAATGGCAATAAATAGGTACATATCAATAATCACCTTAAATGTGAATGTATTGAATGCTCAAAAAAAAAAAAAAAAAAAAAAAGACACAAAGTAGCTGATTGGATAAGAAAGCATAACTCATCTATATGTTGTTTACAAGAGACCCACCTCACAACAAAAGATTCACATAGGTTGAAAGTGAAGGCATGGAAAAAAATCTTCCAAGCCAACGGAAAGGGAAAAAAAAGCTGGGGTAACAATAATCATATCTGATAAAATATATTTCAAAATGAAGGCCATAACTAGAGACAAAGAAGGCCACTACATAATATTAAAAGGACCTATCCAAGAGGAAGATATAACCTTGATAAACATATATGTACCCAATATAGGAGCACCAAAATATATTAAAAATCTTCTGGAGGACTTCAAAGGAGAAGTCGACAACAATACAATCATAGCAGGACATCAACACCCTGCTGACATCACGGGATACATCCTCTAGACAAAAAATTAGCAAGGAAGCAGAAACTCTAAATGAAGCACTAGACCAAATGGATTGAATAGATATCTACAGAGAATTACACCCCAAAACTACAGAATTCACATTCTTGTCAACTGTGCATGAGACATTCTCAAAGATAGACCACACATTAGGACACAAACTAAGTCTCTACAAATTCAAGATGACTGAAATCATATCAAGTATCTTCTCAAATCACAATGACATGAAACTATAAATCAATTGCAAAAAGAATATGCAAAGACATTGGAACATATGAAGGCTAAATAGCATGTTATTGAACAATGAATGCGTTACCAAAGAGAGCAAAGAGGAAATTAAAAATTTCCTGGAAACCAATGAAAATGAACACACAACAACACAAAATCTATGGGATGCAGACAAGCAGTTCTGAGGGGGAAGTTCATAGCACTACAGGCCAACCTCAAGAAACAAGAAAAAATTCTCATAGACTATCTAACCTCACAACTTAAAGAATTAGAAAGCAAACAAAAAGAAAAACCCAGAGCAAGTAGAAGGAAGAAAATAGTAAAGATCAGAGCAGAAATAAAAATGACAGAGAGACCAAAAAAAAAAACAAAAAAAACAATTCAAAGGATCAATGAAACAAAGAGCTAGTTTTTTGAAAAGATAAAGAAGATTGATGGACCTTAGCTAGACTCACCAAGAAACAAAGAGAGAGAACCCAAATTCACAAAATCAGAAATGAAAGAGGAGAAGTAACAACTGACATCACAGAAATACAAAGGATCGTTAACAAACGCTATGAACAATTATATGGCAACAAATTCGACAATCTAAGCGAAATGGACAAATTTCTAGAAACATATAGTCTCCCAAAACTAGACCGGGAAGAGAGAGAAAATTTTAACAAACCAATAAAAGTAAAGAAATTGAGGATGAAATCAAGACTCTCCCAGCAAATGAAAGCCCAGGTGCTGATGGCTTCACAGGGGAGTTTCCCGGAACTTTGAAAAAGGAACTAACACCCATTCTCCTCAAACTATTTCAAAACATTCAAGAAGGAAGACTTCCAAACTTGTTTTATGAGGCCAGCATAATTCTAATTCCAAAAGACATTACAAAGAAAGAAAACTACAGGCCAATATCCCTGATAAACATAGATGCCAAAATCCTGAACAAAATACTAACAAATCGGGTCTAGCAATACATCAAAAAAATTATTTAGCATAAACAAGTGGGATTCATCCCAGGGATGCAAGGCTGGTACAATATTTGCAAATCAATCATTGTGATACACCACATAAACAAAATGAAAGATAAAAACCATATCATCGTATCAATAGATGCTGAAAAAGCATTCAACAAAATCCAGCACCCATTTCTGATAAAAACACTCAGCAATCTGGGAATATAGGGAAAATATCTAAACATCAAGGCCATATATGAAAGACTTATAGCCAACATCATAGTCAATGGGCAGAAACTAAAAGCATTTCCCTTAAGAACAGGAATAAGACAGGGATGCCCACTTTCACCACTCTTATTTGACATCGTACTGGAAGTCTTAGCCACAGCAATCAGACAGGAAGAAAAAATAAAAGGGATCCAAATTGGAAAGGAGGAAGTGAAACTCTCATTATTCACAGATGACATACTATACATAGAAAATCCTAAAATTCCATCAAAAATTTATTAGACTTAATAAATGAATTTGGCAAAGTAGCAGGGTACAACATTAACATCAAGAAATCGAAGGCATTCTTATACACCAAAGATGAACTCATAGAAAGAGAAACTAAACAAACAATCCTATTCATCATCACAGGAAAAAAATTAAGATACCTAGGAATAAATTTAACCAAAGAAATAAAGGACCTATTTGCAGAAAATTAAAGGACATTGAAAAAAGAAATAGAGGGAGATACATAAAAGTGGAAACACATACCTTGTTCATGGATTGGAAGAATAAACATTATTAAAATGTTTATATTACCCAAAGCGATCTATAGATTTCCTGCAATCTCCATCAAAATACCAACGACATATTTCACAGAGCCAGAAAAAATCCTTCAAAAGTTCATATGGAACCAAAAAAGACCCCAAATAGCCACAGCAATCTTGAAAAAAAGGACAAAGTAGGTGGGATCACAATACTGTATATCAGGTTATACAACAAAGCTACAGTAATCAAAACAGCCTGATATTGGCACAAGAATAAGCAGTTAAATCAACGGAACAGAATAGAGAACCCAGAAATGGACCCAAGACATTATGCTCAATTGATATTTGACAAGGTGGCAAGAGCATACAGTGAAGTAAAGATAGCCTCTTTAATAAATGGTGTTGAGAAAATTGGACAACTACACGCAAAAAATGAAACTAGATCATCAACTTACACCATACACAAGAATAAACTCAAAATGGATAAAAGACTTAAATGTGACCCGTCAATCCATAAAAATCCTAGAAGAAAATGTAGGCAACAAAATTTTGGACATCATATGCAGCAGAATTTTCACTGATACTTCACCTAAGGCAACAGAAACAAAGGAACAAATGAACACATGGGACTACATCAAACTATAAAGCTTCTGCACAGCAAAAGACACAATCATCAAAATGGAAAGGCAACCCACTGTATAGGAGAACATCATTGCCAATGATATATCAGATAAGGTGTTAATTTCCAAAATATATAGAGCACTCATACAATTCAACAAAAGGATGGCAAAGAACCCAATTAAAAAAGTACAGAGAATCACTGGCCAGTTTGGCTCAGCGGTTAGAGCTTCAGTCCGTGGATCAGAGAGACCTGGGTTTGGTTCCCGCTAAGGGCATGTACCTTGGTTGTGGTTAGTTCCTGCCCCTGTTGGGGTTGTGTGGATGGCAACCTATTGATATGTCTCTTTCACATAGATGTTTCTCTCTTTCTCTTCCTCCTTCCCTCCTTCCCACTCTGTCTGAAGATAAATGCAAAAATGTCCTCAGGTGAGGATAAAAATAAATAAATAAATAAATAAATAAATAAATAAATAAATAAATGGCAGAGGAGCTAAATAGGACATATAAATGGGACATACAAATGGCCAAGAGACAAATGAAGAAATGCTCAACATCACTAATCATCAGAGAGATGCAAATTAAAACAACAATGAGATATCACCTCAGACCTGTCAGAATGGCCACCATCAACAAATCACCAAACAAGTGTTGGGAGAGTGTTGAGAAAAGGGGTCTCTAGCACACTGCTGGTGGGAATGCAGACTGGTGCAGCCACTATGGAAAACAATATGGTGTTACCTCAAAAAGTTAAAAATTGAACTGCCATTTGACCCTATGATTCCACTTTGAGGAATATACTGTAAGAAGCCTGAAACACCAATCAGGAGGAATATATGTATCCCCATGTTCATAGCTGCACTATTTACAATAGCTAAGATCTGGAAACAGCCCCAATGTTCATCAGTAGATGAATGGATAAAAAAGCCATGGTACATATACACTATGGAGTACTATGCAGCCGTAAGAAAGAAAGACCTCTTATCCTTTGAGATGACAAGGAGGGACCTGGAAAGTATTATGCTAAGTGAAACAAGCCAAACAGAGAAAGACAAGTATCATATGATCTCACGTATTTGTGGAATATAATGAACATAACAGTCTGAGGAATTGGTTAGACCCAGGGACGTGGAAGTAGGGTACAGACTGACAACCCTCAGAAGAGTGGGTGGAGGGGGAGGGAAGAGATAAACCACAGAACTTATATGCATGTACGCCTAACCGATGGACATGGACAACAAAGCTGGGTATCGGGTGGAGGGTATGGGGAGGAGGGTGTCAATGGGAAAAAAAAAGAGAAACATCTGTAGCAAAAATAAATTAATAAAAAAATACATATATATAAATAGATAGATTTGGATATATACATATGCCATTAAAATGATATTTTTATGTTTTAAATATATCAGAAAAAGATTCTGAGTGTAGCCACAAAGTTAGAGATTCACTTACAGAATGGTGATGTGAGGAGTTCTGTGGATTCTCTTGTTCCTCTGCAAAACAATCACAGATTATTAAAATTATTTGTTTTAAATCCCAAATATCCTTTAATAATCTCTGAAATTGTTCTAAGGGCATACAAGCACACAGCATATGAAGAACCATTTATTCAGGACAATCTACTAAATCTCTGTAAGATAAGTGAGAATCTGTGGCACTTAGGCCATAACCCACTCCCTCCCCAACTCCCACAACACAGCTCAGTGTGATGGAAACTCCACTCTGGGAAGAGACTGCCAATCAATGGGGCCGCTCTACCCTCAGCTCTCAGTCAGTGGCTACTGTATGTCTATGGAGGGGCAGTATTTCTTGTACCTCCCCCTGTCCAGCTACATGTTGCAAACGCTAAATTCCAGATGAGCACAGCTGAGATGTTAGGTCTCCCTTCATCTATGCAGCCCCCACTTGTAGAAGAAGGACGCTCAAGGCCAGGAATAGCAGGCAAAGAATATTGGGTTCCAGTCACCATCTCTCTAGCAACTGCATCATGCATAGTTTCTAGGCCAGAGGAGGTGAACCAAGAAGAGAGAGGACTAAAAACAGAGAGATCCACCGCTCTTCCCAAAGGAAATGACTTTCTTTAGAATAGAGTGCAGTTGCTCCTCAACTTAAGATAGGGTTATGTCCCCATAAATCAACTGTAAGTTAAAAATATTGCTAAGTAGAAAATGCATTTAACACTGCACTCTAGTACTGGTTGTTTACCTCTGACCACATGGTGGACCGGGACCTGTGGCCCACTGCTGCAGCCTAGGATCACAAAACAGTATCCATACTGCACATCCATAGCCTGAGAAGAGATTGAAATTCAAAATTCAAAATAGGGTTTCCACCTAATGCGTACAGCCTTTACACCATCAATGAAGTAGAAAAATCCTATACTGGATCACCGTAAGTCAGGGCCCCACTTTACAGGGTAGTTTACAACCAAGGGCCATTTTGAAAACAATGGAAATTCTAGAAGGATGCTATCAAGAGGAGGTTAGTAGTTCCTTGAGAACAAGCTAAATCATAGGTGGGCTAGCTTACCAGAGTGAAATACAGAAATAGACAACTAATAATTTTTCTTGTGGGATCAGAACAAACCTTTAAAATTTTCCCTAAAAAGAGACTATATTTATCTGGATCAAACTGTGGAGCAAATTTTGGTCCAGGTCCTTATCAAAGACAATAGAGCAATCAGCTGGCAGTTATAGGAGGAGTCAACATCTGGGTTGACAGGCAGACTGTGGAATTGATAGCCCAGAAGAGTTAGGAAAACCTTGCTAAAACCACTGTCCTATAGGAGACTGCTTGTGCTCAAGGAATGCCCTCTTAGGAATAATACCAGAGATTTCACTCAGTGGGAGCAATAAACTTCATTAAATTAGTCTAACCATGCCACTAAACCAATAAACAAGCACATGAGCAATCGGAGATGAGAGGGAATCAGTACCCAGAATTGCTACGGTATATGATCTAAAGTCCAGTTTTTTTGTTTTGTTTTGTTTTTTTAAATTTTTTTCTTTATTGATTTTATAAGAGAGGAAGGGGGAGAGTGAGAGAGAGAGACAGAGAGAGAGAGAGAGACAGAGAGAGAGAGAGAAACATCGAGAGAGAACATCGATTGGCCACTTTCTACATGCCCCATACTAGGGATTTGGCTCACAACATGGGCATGTGCCCTGACTGGGAATTGAACCAGCGACCTCTTGGTGCGTGGGTTGGCACTCAATCAGTGAGCCACACCAGGTAGACTAAAGTCCAGTTTTTAACAGCAACAGAAAACAAATGAGACATACAAAGAAACAGGAGTGTGACCATATAAAGAGAAAAAAGAAAAACAAACAGTGAGGAGGCCCGAATGTTGGACTTAATCAAAAACTTCAAAGCACATATTGCAAATGTGTTCAAGGAACTAAAGGAAACCATGTCTTGAAGGCCTAGGAGGGACAGGGGCAGGGTGGAGGGAGACCAAGGGGGATAGGGAATGGGAGACAGCTATAATAGAGTCAACAAAAAAATTCAAAACTGTATTTCACACTCAAAACTGTATTTCACACATCTAATAAAAATTATCATATAAATGTCTAAATGTCTTAAAATATTAAGGAAGATATGAGGAAATGTCTTATTAGATAGAGACTATCAATAAGAACAAAGTTAATGTCTGTCATGGCAATAACCATATTGAGTTATCTTTTCTACCAGATGAAGTTCATTTGTATACATACTGGGTGCAATATGCAAATTAACAGGGAACG
Organism: Molossus molossus; assembly: GCF_014108415.1. Lineage (NCBI taxonomy): Eukaryota > Metazoa > Chordata > Mammalia > Chiroptera > Molossidae > Molossus > Molossus molossus. The sequence goes on along the minus strand of NW_023425388.1, from coordinate 91,603,862 downwards.
TCAGAGAATCTAAGCCATTGATTATTAGGGAATAGCACAATCAATGGCACATTTTTCTTAGAAAAAAAAAACTAAATACCTTTTATGTGGCTTTAAGAAACAGTTCCACAGCATAATAATAAAAGAAACTGCAGACATCCTCTTTCTCTTATTTAAAAGTTTTGAGTAACTTATTTTAGCAAAACTATGTCCCCAAGTAGACTGGGATATGAAGGTAGAGGAAACAACATGTACAAAAACAAGAAGGAGAAAATAGCAGAATGTGTTTGGAGAACAGGTAATTTATTGATGACTGTGTATAAATTATTAGATATGGAAGAGGAGCTTATAGAGTTAGAATCAAGAAGCCACTTGTGTGTCTGGCTAAATAAGAAGTCTGTACTTTGTGTGAATATTAATCTCACCCTTTAAAGATTTTAAATAAAGGTGAACATGGTTTTAAAGAAAACAGAAGTGAGAAAGGTAGGTTTGAAGGAGAATAGATGGCAAAGATTAATGTTGCATGGTTGTCCAGAGTCCTTCTGTACATTTAATGTGCACACAAATCACTTGAGAAACTTGTCAAATTCGGGCTTGTATTTAGTAGATCTGAAAGAAGGAGCCTGAAATTTTGCATTTCTAAAAAGCTCCCACGTAATGCCAATGCTGTTGCTGGTCTTTGGACCACACACAGATTGCAAGAATCAAGATCAGAACAGTCTAATAAAAATACAATGCAATTCATAAGTGCAATTTTATTTTTTGGTGGGCACATTCAACAAAAGTAAACAAACAAACAAACAAAAAGATCAAAATTAATATTAAAAATAGATTTCATCTAACCCAATAGATTGAAAATATCAGTTCAACATATCAATTAAAAATAAAGAGTGAAGCCCTGGCCGGTTTGGCTCAGCAGTTAGAGCGTCAGCCTGCGGTCCAGAGAGACCCGGGTTCAGTTCCCGCTAAGGGCATGTACTTCGGTTGTGGTTTGTCCCCAGCCCTGGTTGGTCATGTGGGTGGCAACCACTCGATGTGTCCCTTTTATGTCGATGTTTCTCTCTCTCTCTCCCTCCCACTCTATCTGAACAAAATATCAAAAAATGTCCTTGGGTGAGGATAAAAATAAGAAAATAAAAAAATAAATAAAGAGTGATAATCACATATTTTGCATTCTTTCATTCATACTCAGTGTTAGATATCCAGTTTTTCTTTTACTCTTACTACACATTTCAATTCAGACTCTAAGTTTTTATTGGGAATAATTGAACTGCATTTAGACTTCATAAAACTTATAGTTGAAAAATATTTACATACTCACATTGTTCCAAACATACTCAACATTTTTGCAATAACAGAGTAAAATTTTATTTTAAAAATTTTAATTATTTAAAATTGAACAAGTTTAAAGATCAGTTCCTTAGTTGCATTACTCACATTTCAGGTGCTACATTATTGGAGAACACAGGTCTAGATGAAACAAAGGAGATCAAGCGTTGCTATTTTGTGGCATGTAAGTGATACATTAAAGATGTATAAAAAGAACTCAAAATATACTCAAAGAGGTATTGAAAAAACAGGAGTCAGCACTCATTTTTTTCTTAAAGCTCAAGAGAAACAATTGTGCACCTGTCTTCCTTCTTCTGTCTTTAGTGATGTCTCATTGGTAGCGTGAATTTGATCATGCTGGGCATATTTACACCATAGTCAAATGCTCCCTTCTTCCACAAAAGTCAGTTGTTAAATATTTAGCAGCACATCACTGAAGTTAAAATATTTTAGGAATCTGCCTGGTTGGCATGGCTCAGTGGATTGAGCGTCGTCCCACAGACTGAGTGGTCCCAGTTCAATTCCTGGTCAGAGCACATCCCGTGTTGTGGGCTCGATACCTGGTAGGAGGTGTGCAGGAGGCAGCTGATAGATGTTTCCAGCTCACATCAATGCTTCTATCTCTCTCTCCCTTCATCTCTCTCTAAAAAAATCAATAAAAACATACTTAAAAAAAATTTTAGGAATCAGATCAGTTTATTTTCATTTTCTAAACTAACAGCTTTCCATCCAAATGAAATAAAAATCCTATATTAATCCAAATTAAAATCCTATCATCTAGCTTCTCTTTTTCACCAACCCAAGACAATTTTCTCATTACTTAGTTCTAGCAAAAATATGTATTTTCTTCTATAATGGTTGACCTCTCCAAAATCATTTATATTCTGGTATTAGATTGTTCTGCTCTTCTTGTAACAATAACAAGCTTGTTTTAACTTAGTATTCTCTTTGATTTTTGAACATTTTTTCCCACAAATCTGTGAATTTGTCCTTTTGCATATTTGCTTAAGTTTCATTTCTCAGAAAAACCTTCAGGAGCCCGTCCTTCCCTAGCTATTGGTGGCTATCTAAAGCATCCTTGCTTTATTTGTCTTTCTAGAATTAAACACATTTTTTTTTTTTTGCTTGTTTATTTACTTCTTGTCTGTCTCAGAGAAAAAAGTAAGGTTTGCATGGCCAGTTTGGCTCAGTGGTTAGAGCGTCGGCCCGCAGACCAGAGTCCCAGGTTTGGTTCACGCTAAGGGCACGTACCTCAGTTGCAGTTCATCCCGGCCCTGGTTGGGGCTGTGCAAGGGGCAACCAGTCGAGGTGTCTCTCTCACATCAATGCTTTTCTCTCTCTCTCTCTTCCTCCCTCCTGCTCTATCTGAAGATAAATGCAAAAATGTCCTCGGGTGAGGATTAAAAAAAAAAATAAGTAAGGTTCTTGAGGACTTGATTGGTTTTGTTCTGGAGGCTCAAATTTTTCGCACACTATATGATGCATATGGTATCGTTCAGTAAGGCTTTAATGCATGTGAGATAACTGAATGAATGAATTTAAATGGTACCCATACTACATGAATTTGGTTACTAATTGGATATAGGGGATAAAAGAACCAAGAGAGCTAAGTGGTTCTTTGTACCCAGGCTTAAATGATCAGGAAGACATTCACTAGATAAGACAATGAATGCAAGAGGAGGAACTGATATGGTGATGAGTATTACAAGTTCAGCTTTCACCACATTGAGTGTAAGTGATTGTGGAAACTAGAAATTATAAAATCCAAAAGGACATTAGATATATGCAGGCCTGGATTTGGGGGGAAAGGCAGGTTCTATTTAGAGGTCTGATAAACACTGTTTATAGGCTGCAGTTCTAATCACTGAGGTAAATTAGATCATTTAGGAAGGCGGTGATGAAAGAAGAAGACAAGAAAGTTAAGTATGGAATTCTGGAGAACACAGACATTTAAGTAGCAATTAGAGGTAAAAATGTAGAAAGGAGTTTTCTTTCTTTAAAACAACAACAACAACAACAACAACAACAACAACAAAAACAGAGATAGTATAGAAACCAGTAGTCAGTCTTCATTTATAGTTTCAACAAAAAAATTCCAAGCCCTGTGCTGACATACTGAGCAATCAGTAGAAATAAGATTTGATTTCTACAAGATTTCAGGAAAATAAGCACATGGCACAAAATACCCATAATTAGTCAGAAAGGCCTAATTGTTGGGTAGGGGTTTAGAGTACACATAAGGGTTGCATAAATCTTTTCTGACTCAAATCTCTCTTCCCCATTGTCATTGATAGCGCTTCTCAGTCCCTCCAACCTGAGTCAAGTGTTGAGAAAGAGAAGCGTTAAGTGGTAGAGAACTGGGGTCCCAAAATATCTGCTCCAAGATCTTCTTTTGAAAGCCTACATACTAAAAAATGTCAGTGTCAAAACAATGTATTCCTTGCCCAGCCCGTGTGGCTCAGTTGGTTGAGCATCATCCCATGCACCAAGAGGTCACCAGTTCAATTCCTGGTCAGGTCAGGGCACATACCTGGGTTTCGGGCTTAATTCCCTGTAGAGGGCGTGTAGGAGGCAGCCAATCGATGTTTCTCTCTCATCAATGTTTCTATATCTCTCTCCCTCTCTCCCTTCCTCTCTCTCTAAAATCAACACAAACATATTTTTTAAAATGTAGTCCTTGAGGAACAACCAACCACTGCAGTAAAGAGCAAGGTGACTCTCCAGGGTGCCAAAGTCCAGAGGTGGCCAGTACTGCTGATCAGGCACCAGAAGAGCCACTGCATGAAGCCTAGCAGAAGAGTCTTAGAGCCGAGACAACAACAGGGTTATATGAAGCTGGGCCCACAGAGCATTTCTCATCTTGGGAACTATGTTGAGGTCCTGCCACTTGGCAAGTGGGTTCTTGGTTCTACTCATCTATGCAGCTCAAGACCAGCTCAGGTGTTACAGTGATTTTCCCAGATCCACATATTTTATGGGAGTTAAACTGGATATTAACTTACTATATTATAATGTTACTAACTGGAAAGATATTTTTAAAATACAAATTTTCTTGAATCTGTCATAATAGTCTAAAATGCAGTCATATATATTTGTGTGCAGACACCCTTATCAATCATCTTCCCATTATGTTGTCTAATTATTGGTACTACAATAAGGTCATTACTCTATTCTATTCATATATGGTATTCTTATATATTATGCCTTATTTGTTTTTATAACTTCAGTACTTAAAAATAGTAGGGGTTTAATGTATAGTCTCTGAATTATTAAATAGTTTTTTGCTCTACTTTTTTTCCCAGTTAACTTTACACTTTATTTTTTATTCTCTATAGAATTTTGATTTTGTAATAATAAACATAGTCTGACATATACTATTGAAACAAAACTTTCACTTTATGAAAGATCAGCAAAAATACATCAACAAAGATGTAACTCATGCATTTACAAAAATACATCATAATCTTAAAACCAACTGATCACACTCAATAGCCTTCACATTTGACATACATACCAGTTATACCCTAGAAAAGCTACTGTCTTTGGCAGGTGGTTAATGTATGTCAGTAATGACACTGATCAATCATAACACTTCTGAAATGTTGATGCTTTATCAGTTAAACCTAAAATAAATCAACAAGAGTATTTAAATATAATTGTGGGAAATAGCCAAGAGTCCCCAAGGTGGCATCCCACTTAGAAATTAACTGGGGGCACACTAAGAAACATCCTACTAAAACACTGGGGAGACAGCTGATATAATTTCAACCTAAAATCAGAGCAGATGAAATGAAATATAATTCAGAATAACTGAATGCTGACTTTCCATACTGAGGCCCCAGTATGGATGGGCCTCACCCAATCCTTTGAAGGCATGAATAGAACAAAAGGCTGATTCAATCACTAAGCTAATTTTTACTTTTTAATGTCTACAAGTGTGCATTCACTAGGGAGCATTCTGGTTATTATAAAAGAGGCTGTCAGGTAAAGTAAAGATCAAAATACAAATTGTAGCACATAGGAACAGTATGTGAATTTGTGTTACTCCCTGGAGAACTTTAGGTTTATAAAAAGCAATGAATGGATTACATGAAGACATAAATATGCTCCTGCATTTTCATCTGTGACAGATACACTCTTATTGCAATGCAGTCTTAAAACTACACCACCTTGGGCTATGAGCTCATCAGAACTCTCAAACTCAGCAGGGTCAAATCTGGCTAATGTTCGGAAGGGCGACCTCCAAGAAAAATCCAGGTGCAAGAGGATATGATGTTAGTAATTCAATAGACGACATGGTTCCCTTTAAGTCACTAATAAGCAATTTCCCCTCAAGGAAGTTACCAGACACCAAGCTACCGGATGTTTCTTCATAAAGATTTAACAACACGGGCATTGAAGATTTCTTGATTTTTTTTCCTATCTATGTTATCATGATAATCATTCTGCATTTAACATTTTTTATTGAGGTAAAATACACACAATATAAAATTTACCATCTTAATTTTTTTTAAATACATCAGTGACATATAAATACATTCATACCATTGTGCAACCATCGCCACCATTTATCTTCAGAATTCTTTTCATCTTACAAAATTGAACTCTATCAGCACTAAATAATAACTCCCCATTTTCCTTCCTCCCAGCCCCTGGCAACCATCATTTTGCGTTCTGTCTCTGTGATTTTTATTACTCTAGGAACCTAATATAAGTGGAACCATAAAGTATTTATCTTTTTGTGATTGGCTTATTTCACATAGCATAAACGTCCTCAAGTTTCATCCAGATTGTAGTATATATCAGAATTTTTATCAATTTTCTTGATCTTTCAAAATAACCTAAATTTGTGGGGCTGCGTGGAAAAAAGGCTGATTATTTTTCATGGTTAATTTTATATGTCAACTAGACTGAGCCATGTGAAATCTAGAAATTTGGTTAAACTCTATTTTGGGTGTTTCTGGATGAGATTAACATTTGAATCAGTATACTGCCTAGAGCAAATTGCTTTCCCCAGTATGGATGGGCTCACCCAATCCTTTGAAGGCATGAATAGCACTAAAGGCTGAGAAAGGGAGAATTTGCTTTCTCTGCCTGAGTTTGTCTGAGCTTGAACATTGGTCTTCTCCTGCCTTTAGTCTTGGAGTTGGAATGGAATTTATACTATTAATTCTCCTGGTTCTCAGACCTTTGGACTCAGATTATACCATTGGCTCTCCTGGGTGATTCTATCCTTCCAACTTCAGATCTTGGGACAGCTCAGTCTGCATGATTGTGAGAGCCAATTTATATATACATACATATTCTATTGTTCTGTTTCTCTAGGAAACCCCAACTAATATATCAAGTATATGTACTCCAGCATGCCCAGTTCTATGAACTCTTTTATTCCTCTTTACACTTTCTATCTCAGGAGTTTTGACATTTCTGCTGTATTTAATGTAAACCATTACTTTCTTCAAGTTTCCAAAAGCCATTTTAGAAGCACTGTCATTCAGTCATTTCCAGAGAGCTAAATACTGTATTCTAGGATAAAAAAATCCTCAGATAAATGTTACCTTATCAAGTCTTATGTTCATCCCATCAATCCTGCCACATATACAGTCACATGTACAGTCCCCTGGTTTTGCCCATGCACGAAAGCTAGGTCCCACAGTTCTCTGGGGCATAGTCTCTTTCTCTCTTAAGAAGGTTTAACATTTCCTTGGCCTGTTTATGCTGTTACTTGATCTCCATATTGATCTGGTAGTGGAACATAAGGTGAAATTAGACCTTGAAGGGGATACTGTTGCATATTTTCTTTAAGCAAGAGGCACTAGTCTTTAACTGGGACTGGGCCATATCTGTAGAAATTAGGGAGCTAGGGCATTTTTTAAAACAAAGTTTTTGTTTTTTGAACTTTGCCTTCTTTGACTTGAATGTTCCTGGGTGTTCTCAGGGTCTCAACTCTTCTCAACCAAATCCCTGACCTTGGCAAAGCTGATTTGAGTAACTGAGAATTCAAATATCTTTGTACAAATCTCTATTACTTTTATTATTAATGCCTAAGCCTGGATCTGTGGGTTGTGTTTTTCTTTTTTCAACACTCTAGGTGTATGCAAAAGATAAAAGACTTTTTAAAATGCTACTAAGGAGGTCTCTGACATTTGCACTTCACCCTCATTTAATGATCATACACCCTCAGCTTTTCATTCATTATATTTCTCAAATGGGTATTTGAGAAATTTCTCAGAGGGTATTCAGCAAAACCTATCTGATTCCATTGTTGATATAATTAATTCTTTCTCCCAAAGCTCACTTCCTGGGATATTATTGCATCTGCCATTGAATTTTTTTTTTTTTTTTTTTTTTTTTAGAGAGAGACCTCAATTTATTGTTCCATGTACGTACGTATTGCATTCATTGGTTATTTCTTGTATGTGCCCTGACCAAAAATCAAACCTGCAACCTTGGCATTTAGGGATGATGCTCTAACCAAATGAGTTGCCTGGTAAGGAACTGCCATTGAATTCTTTTATAGTGGCATCCCATCGTTACTGACTATCAGTAAAAATTTTACATTGCACTGTTACAACCTACCAAGGCTATTAGTACTCCACTCACCAGTAGCAAAGAGTTCCTCATTAGCTCACCAGTGAGTGGTCCTAATCTCCTTTCAGAGTCTGCTTCCTTGGACCAACCTACTCCTAATTGTCTCAGGTCACGTTTCTTAGGAAATAGGTTCTGAAACAGAGGTTTTTATACAGGGCCTTTACTGGGAGTGTCATTGGCATCAGCATTTCTGTAGGACTGAAGAAGGAACTAGCATTCACACACACACACACAAATTCTCAGCCAATCTTAGGCATGTTGCTTCAGAACTGAATCCCTAAAAACAAAGAGATCAGGCTTTTATATCCCTGTCTCAACCAGTCTAGGGGTGAGTAAACTTTTTTTGTAAGACCCGGGCAGCAAATATTAGGCTTTATGGGTCACATTCATTTTTTGTCACATATTCTCTTTCTTCTCCTCCTCTTTCCTCTCCTTTTCTTCGTCCTCTTGTTCATTTTAATGCAACCCTTTAAAAATATAAAACCAGTTTTATTATCTGTGCCCTATGCACATGAACTGCAGGTCAGACTCACTCTGCAGACCATATTTTGCTGACCTCTGAAAAGTTAACAAGTGTGTGCTGGCTTCAGAAAGGGAATGGGAACTTCTGGTTCCTTGCGACCTGGGGAAATTCTTAGAGAAAGACTAATCTTTGTGTTGTCAATCTCCACCCTTGGTAGAAACAAAGGGGAATGAGTGCCTCAGTCCTGAGTGGGAAATCCAGGTGGCAACCGCTTTATATCCTATTAGTGGAAGTCATATTTCAGCAGGAGACATAGAGAGTAAACTATAAACTAATAAGCAATAAGATAAATAATAATGTATTATTATTATAAAGTTATAAGTGTTCTAGAAAAAAATTAAAAGCAGATAAGATAAGGAGAATCAGAGATGAGAAATAGATTTTACTAAAGTAGTTAGGTAAATCTCATTAGGATGTTTAAGTATGTCTTGTTTTTTTTTTTATCCTCACCCGAGGACATTTTTCCATTTTTTGTTCAGATAGAGTGGGAGGGAGAGAGAGGAAGAGAGAGAGAGAGAAACATCAATGTGAAGGGACACATCGAGTGGCTGCCACCCACACGACCAACCAGGGCCGGGGACAAACTGCAATCTAGGTACGTGCCCTTAGTGGGAACCAAACCCGGGTCTCTCTGTACTGCAGGCCGACGCTTCAACCGCTGAGCCAAACCAGCCAGGGCGAAGTATGACTTTTTATAGATATACAATAAAATTAATATTTCACATCTAGTCCAATGTGTTTTGATTAATATATGCAATTATATAAGTATCATCACAATTAAGATATAGAACATATCTATTACCCCTGAAATCCCCTATGTCCTTTTGTAGTCAATTCCTTCTTTCATCCTAAATCCTTGGAAAACACTGTCTCCTCTTTTCTATTCCTATAGTTTTGTTTTTTTCCAGAATGACATATTAATGGAATCACGTAGTATTTATATTATGTCTTCTCTTACTAAATATGTGCTTTTGAGATTCATCCATACAATTGCATACATTAACAATCCATTTATTTCTGTAGCTGAATAATACCCTATCAAATAGATACACCACAATTTGTTTATACATCCCCTACTTGATGAATACTTACGTTATATGCAGTTTGTCTTTTTTTTTTTTTTTGCCATAAACAATAAAGCTGATATTAATATTTACATGCAGGCCTTTGTGTGAACACATGTTTTCATTTCTGTTGGGTAAAATATCTAGGGATAGACTGAAAGAGTCATACATGTTTACCTTTATAACAAAGTGCCAAAATGTTTTCCAAAGTAACTGTCCAATTTTGCATTCCCAAAAGTAATGTAAGAGATTTTTTTTTTTTTTTATCCTCACCCGAGGACATTTTTCCATTTTTTGTACAGATATAGTGGGAGGGAGAGAGAGGAAGAGAGAGAGAGAGAGAGAAACATCGATGTGAAAGGGACACATCGAGTGGCTGCCACCCACACGACCAACCAGGGCCGGGGACAAACTGCAACCGAAGTACGTGCCCTTAGCGGGAACCGAACCCGGGTCTCCCTGGACCGCAGGCCGACGCTCTAACCGCTGAGCCAAACTGGCCAGGGCTGTAAGAGATTTTTAGTTGCTCCAAATTCTGAGCATCATTACGTATTACCAATCATTTTAAATTTTAGCTATTCTAGTAATTGCATAGTGATATCTCATTTATGGTTTTTATGTGCACTTTTTCTGGTGACTAAAGAGGTTGAGCATATTCTTACATGCCTTCTAGCCATTTAAATATCTTCCTTGGTAAATAATGTTCAAATATTGTGTCTGTTTTATTATTGTATATCTGTGTTTATATTATTGGATTAAACTTTTTAATATATATTTTAAATGCATATCTGGCATCAGATATGTGTTTTTCAAATATTTTTTCCTATCTGTAACTTTTCTTTTCCTTTGCCAAGTGGCAGCTTTCAAAGAAAGTAAGTTTTTTAACATTGACAAAAGCCAATTTATACATATTTTCTTTTATGGTTTATACTTTTTTTGTCTTATTTAATAAATTTTTGCCTAATGTACGATACTAATGGTCTTCCATTTTTGTTGCCTTTTTAAGTTTTATAGATATAATGCTGTCATTCAGGTTCCCAAGTCAAAATCGAGTTTGTTTTTATATAGTAACATCTAATTTTTCCAGACTAGCCTTTTCATCCCTGAATTATTTTAGGGCCTTTATAAAATAAATATTTGGTTCTATTACCGATTGCCTTTCTATTTAATCAATCTATTTCATTAATTTTTTATTACTATCTTGTTTAACTATGTGAGTTTAGAGCATTTGTATGTGTCGAATTAGAGGTGGTATGAATACTAATTGAAAGATACAGTATTTTATTTTGAAGCAATGATATAGGATTCATTTCATGTGAGATATCATCTGCTAAGTTTAAGTAATAAAACAGATTAAATAAAGTTCCCAGGCATATATATAATTAGTATATTAAGTTAACAAGATAGATAAGATATTCAAATAATTTCAAAACAGGATTTTAAAAATGTACATTATTACTCACAAATTTGTCTTCCTTGAATCAAAATAAAATAACTGTATATCAATGCTTTCTTACATTCTTTCCTCCAGTATTTATTTAAATTCAGACATTCACTGAATTGTGTTCGAAGATGAAACTCTAAAAGATAATTTGTCTCTATCCTCAGGGTTTTCAGAGTGTTAAGAAAATATATTTACGTCATCAAAAAACTCTGAGGTGAGTACTATGAACACATGATCTTTATATTAAATTCCTGAAGGCTTCCCTGAGAAAAGAGAAGTGCTAAATATTGGAGAATGAGTAAAATTTTTCTGATAAATCACTAGATTTAATTCTGTTGAGTGAAGGTGAAATATTAATGTGAGGTTTTCTTGGTTGGTTGGTTGGTTTTTTTCTAATCACCTGAAAAACCTATTTTTATTCTTGTCATTCACAAAGTATATATTGAGGACAAAGATAATTGAAATGCCTTTTTCAATAATTTCCCAAAAGGATAGTGTTCTTTTCCCTTTAAATGTATAATGCACTTGCCAAGCAATTATTTATCTTCATTTTAGAAATGAGAAATAGAAGATTAATACCTAGTCACCTTGGTACCTAATAAATATTCAAACTAGGTACTATCTGGTTAATTATTTAGAGAATATTTCAGAAGCTCAAAACTGTGAATGCATTCTCCAGTATGGCTTTCTCTTGAGCAGTAATTTATACTTAGGTAGTTACTGAATGTGTTTGGGTGACAATGATAATGATATAGTACAAACAAACTATGATTTATCATAAATGATACACACAATGAATGACTGAGAAAGCACAGAGATGTGAAGGATTTCTGGATCCTTCTCTCTCTATACTGAGTCTTCAATATTGTTTATGTTTTCCCTCCTAGTTTATCACTGTCACTTGATAAATAATTTACAATGTAAGGGATTTAATATAATATTCATAATCTCATCCATTAGGTTATTAAATTAAATGAAATATAGATTAATTTTAACCATAAATATATTTTCACAAAAAAGGCATTGATGTGACTGTGAGATTAGAGATATTTGTTGTTTTTTGGTGTGTGTGTGTTTTTTTTTTTTGGCCAAAGTCCTAATAAATATAAATATAGAGTCATTAAAAATTATTTTCAATATTTAAAAAATATATTTATTTATTATTTTTAATTTTCACCCAAGGATATTTTTCTATTTATCTTCAGGTGGAGAGAGAGGCAGAGACAGGGAGAGAGAGAGAAACATTGATGTGAAAGGGACACAATAACTAGTTGCCTCCTGCATGATTCCGACCAAGGCCAGGGATGAACAATGACCAAAGTACATGCCCTTGGCTGGAATCAAACCAGGGACTCATTGGTCAGTGGGCTGATGCTCTACCACTGAGCCAAACTGGCCAGGACAACAAATGTTTTTAAATCTATCATTTATTTGGATTAAAGCTAAACATGATCTAAATCATAATTCTAAATAGTTGATTAGAATTATTTTTATTGGAATTAACAACTGATTTTCTTAATCAAAAGCATTGGTTTACAATTATAATTACTTAAAATGGTAAAATTAATAAATATTTGCAGATTAGAAAAATGGTGGCAGAGTGAATTGAAGCTATACAATCTGTCTCCCAGGATCAAACTGGAATTACAACTAAAATAAAAATGAATCATCAGGAAATGCCAGCTGAGAACAGCTGGACAGAACTAGTGCAATCAGGAATGCTAAATCAAGCCTGGTAGGAATTGTGGAGGTGCATGGGGGCTGGTTGGGAGCTCTTGGACAGCAACAGAGTGCTGTATTAGTGGTGTGCACTTCCCACTGAAAATGTTGGGGTTTTTAAAAAGCACCAAACCAGCTATAGCCACTCACCGTGGACTCCAGCAGAGGGAGGGCAGACTGGACTGGAACTGGGTGGAAAGAGTCCAGGGCTCCTGTCTCAGGAGGGGGGGATGATGGGAGTTCTGTACTGAATCACTCCTTCACAGGACAGTAGCCATATTACTCAAAGAGCCCCATCCCAGAGCCCTGAGGAGAAGCAACGGTCCTTCCTGCAGCACTTCAACAACACCAGGAGAGGCCAGAGAAATGCAAATTGAGGCTCATTAATATCACAATTTAATGAGCTATCAAGTGCCTCACCTGCAAATCAGCTATAGTCACTCACCTGGATTAGCAGCAAAGGAAAGGTAGACTGCACTGGAACTGGGTGGAGAGAGTCCAGGGCTCCTGGATCAGAAGGGGTGGATGGTGGTAGTTCTGTACTGAATCACTTCTTCACAGGACAGTAGCCATATTACTCAAAGAGCTCCTTCCCAGAGCCCTGGGGAGAAGCAACAGCCACTTCCACAGGACCCCAACACCACCAGGCCAGGCCAGGGAGATGCAAACTGAGGCTCATTAACATCTCAATTTAATAAGACAGCAATAGTCCCACCCCAGGCTCATCAGTACTGAGTTTGATAGCCTCCAAGCAAATAGCTAGAGTATAACTGAACATTTCCAGTGCTTGCAAATCTACCCAGGAAAGTAAGACTTGACAGTGGTGTTTAAGTAAGACTTGAATTAAGTAAGACACACTCATCCAAGCCCAGTAGTGGGAGCCACAACCAGTGAAACACCAACACCCATGGGCAAAATTTGGCAGCATCCAAAACCTACTGAGAAAGGCAAAATGGTGAATCAAAGAAACAAAGCCCAAATGAAAGAACAAGATAATTTGACAGAAGATGAAATAAATGAAAGCGAATTGAACACAATATCAGAGGGAGACTTCAGAATAATAATCATGAGGAAGCTCAACAACATGAGTAAAGATATAAAAGCATTGAAAACCAAACAATTGGAAATGAAAAATGGCATAGCAGAAATAAAGAACACATTGGAAGGACTAACTATTAGAGTAGAGGAAGCTGAGGACTGGATCAGTGATTTAGAAGACAGGGTAGAAAAAAATTAACCAATCAGAAAATCAAAAGAAAAAAAACAATTAAAAAACAGGAAAATAGCTTAATAGAACTGTGGAACAACTGGAAACGAATAATATTTGCATCATAGGAGTCCCCGAAGAGGAAGAAAATGGGCAAGTGTTAGAGAATATATTTGAAGAAATAGTGACAGAAAACTTCCCTAATTTGGTGAAGGAAGAAGGCATTCAAGTTCAAGAAGCACAGAGAGCCCCAAGTAAGAAGAACCCAAACAGGCCCACACCAAGATACATAATAATTAAAATGCCAAAATCAAAGAAAAAGAGAGAATCCAAAAGGTAGCAAGAGAGAAGCAATAGGTTACCTACAAAGGAATTTCCATAAGGCTATCGGCTGACTTCTCAACAGAAATACTACATGAATGGCATGAACTAATCAAGGTAATGAAAAACAAGGATCTGAATCCAAGACTACTTTATCCAGGAAGGCTATTATTCAAAATAGAAGGTGAAATAAAGACCTTCCCAGACAATAAAAAGCTAAGGGACTATATTAGCACCAAACCAGCACTCCAAGAAATGTTAAAAGGACTGCTGTAATAAGCAGAAGAAATAGGAATAGAAACATAACCAGAATAAATGAAAATGGCAATAGATAAGTACGTATCAATAACAATCTTAAATGTAAATTAAAATCAAAATATACAGAGTAGCTAAATGAATAAGAAAGCATGACTAATATATACATTGTTTACAAGAGACCCACCTCACAACAAAAGAGTCACATAGGTTGAAAGTGAAGGGATGGAAAAACATTTTCCAAGCAAAAGGGAAGGGGAAAAAAGCAGGGGAAGCAATACTCATATCCAATAAAAATAGACTTCAAAATGAAGACCATCACTAGAGACAAAGAAGGCCGCTACATAATATTGAAAGAATCTATCCAACGGGAGGATATAACCTTGGAAAACACATATGCATCCAACATAGGAACACCAAAATACATTTTAAAACTTCTGGAGGACTTCAAAGGAGAAATCAACAGCAATACAATCATAGCAGGGGACTTTAATACCCCGTTGACATCACTGGATAGATCCTCTAGAGTCTAGACATGAAATTAACAAGAAAATGGAACCTCTAAATGATGCACTACAACAAATGGATTTAATAGATATCTACAGAGAATTACACTCCAAAACTGCAGAATTCACATTCTTCTCAAGGGCACATGGGACATTCTCAAAGACAGACCACATGTTAGGACACAAACTAAGTCTCTAGAGGTTCAAGAAGATTGAAATCATATTAAGCATCTTCTCAGATTACAGTGACATGAAATTAGAAATCAATTACGACAAAAACATTCAAACACTTGGAGGCTAAATAGCCTGTTATTAAACACTGAATGGGTTATCAAGGAGATCGAGGAAGACATTAAAAACTTCCTGGAAATGAATGAAATTGAACACACAACAACAGAAAATCTATGGCACGCAGAAAAATCAGTTCTGAGAGGAAAGTTCATAGCACTACAGGTCTACCACAAGAAACAAGAAAAATTTCTAATTGACTTTCTAACCCTATAACTTAAAGAACTAGAAAGCAAACAAAAAGAAAAACCCGGAGCAAATAGAAGGAAGGAAATAGAAAAGGTCAGATCAGAAAAAATGACATAGAGACCAAAAAAACAATTCAAAGGATCAATGAAACAAAGAGCAGGTTCTTTGAAAAGATAAACAAGATTGATGGACCTTTAGCAGAATCACAAAGAAACAAAAAGAGAGGACCCAAATAAAAAATGTCAGAAACAAAAGAGGAGAAGTAACAACTGACGATACAAAAATACAAAGGATCACTAAAAAATATTATGAACAATTATACACCAACAAATTGGACGATCTAGGTGAAACTGACACATTTCTAGAAACACACAGTCTCCCAAAACTGAACCGGGAAGAAATAAAAATCTTGAACAGACCAATAATAATTAAGGAAATTGAAGATGTAGTCAAGAAACTCCCAGCAAGCCAAAGCCCAGACCCAATGGCTTCACAGGGGAGTTTTACCAAACATTCAAGAAAGATCTAACACCCATTTTCCTCAAACTATTCTAAAAAATCCATGAAGACGAAAAACTTCCAAACAGATTTTATGAGGCCAGCATAATTCTAATTCCCAAAACCACATAAGACACTACAAAGAAAGAATATTACAGGCCAATATCCCTGATGAACATTGATGCCAAAATCCTTAACAAAATATTACCAAATCAGATCCAGCAATACATAAAAAAAAAATTATTCACATGACCAAGTGGGATTCAACCCTATGATGCAAGGATTCACAAATCAATAAATGCGATACACCACATATACAAAATGAAAGATAATAACCATATTATCATGTCAATAGATGCTTAAAAAGCATTTGACAAAATACAGCACCCATTTCTGATAAAAACTCTCAACAATGTGGAAATAGAAGAATCATATCTCTACGTAATAAAAGCCATATATAAACAAACTTCAGCCAATATCATACTCAGTGGAAAAAACTAAAAGCATTTCCTTTAAGAATAGGAACAAGACACCAGTGCCCACTTTTGCCACTCTTATTTAACATAATACTGGAAGTCTTAGCCATAGCAATTAGAAAGGAAGGAAAAATAAAAGGGATCCCAATGGGAAAGAAAGAAGTGAAACAGTCATTATTTGCAGTTGACATGATATTGTACGTAGAAATCCCTAAATACTTCATCGAAAATCTACTAGAGCTAATAAATGAATTTGGCAAAATAGCATGATACAAAGTTAACATCAAGAAATCTGAGGCATTCTTTTTTAAAAATTTTTTTCTTTATTTATTTTTAGAGAGAGTGGAAGGAAGAGGGAAAGAGAGATAAAAACATCAATGAGAGAGAACATCCTCCTGCATGCCCCCCACTGGGGATTTGGCCCACAGCCTGGGCATGTGCCCCGACAGGGAATCAAACTAGCAACCTCTTGGTGCATGGGTCAATGCTCAACTACTGAGCTACACCAACCAGTCTGTACCACAGCTTTTTTATCTGCTCATCTACTCATGGGCACTTGGGCTGCTTCACTCTATTTTTAAAATACAGGACTTCATGCCTCTGGACCTATTTTGTTTGTCAGTTTATTATGTTTATTTAATTCTACTTATAAGTGAGGTCATGTGATATTTGTCTTTCTCTGACTGGCTTATTTCAATCAGCAGAATACTCTCCAGGTCCATCAATGCCATCTCAAAGGGTAAGCAATCCCTCTTTTTTACAGCTGTGTAGTGAAGGAGGCACCGAAGGGAATGACATATCTCTGAAGGGAAGAGAGGGAGACGGGAAGAAATTAACCAAGTAACTTATATATATATATTCATAACCAATATACACAAACAATAGTGTGGTGAAGGCCTGGGGTGGGGCAGGGGCTGAAAAGAAGGGGGTAAGAAGAAGGAAAATTGGGATACATCTGTCATACTGTCAACAATAAAATTTTTTAAAAGAATATTTAATCACTTGTTAAATGTGTATACATAATTGTGTATATTTTATGACCCAAAAAATATATAATTTCATGTATATTAATAAAAATAATTAAAAGAAAATGTACTAAATTGTTAACCTGTTGTTTCTAGATAGTAAGATTAATTATGGCATCTATTTTATTTTTGATACTTCCCTGAATATTTTAATTTTTAAAAATGAATACATACCGTTCAAATAAGGCCAAATAAACAATGCTATTTTGAAACTTTTATTGGGGATTTACTGTGGGAATTTGAAAAAACCTAATTATTGGGTGGAATAAAAAAAGCAGTAATTTATATTAATTATACTATCTTCTTGTCTGTTAATTTTTTTTATCAGGTTAGGAAGTCAGAGCCTATCAAAAAGAATAGCAATATTTACCATTGTTTTGCTAAGTATTTTTTGAGAAAGAGGAAGAGGGTGGGGAAAGAGAGAGAGAGAGAGAGAGACTGAGTGAGGAGGGGGAGGGGAAAAGAGGAGGGGAGGGGAATAGAGAAAGAAAAGGCAATTTGCATCTAGAAAATAATAGAAATTAATTGATTCATTCTGTGTTCTGAAATTCACAAATGGTAGGAATGTATATGAAACACAATAATTTGCATGTGCAATACAACTATATTAAATATCATTTTATATTAAATTCATAGAATATTTTTATATAAAAAGTACCTAGAAAGTGTCATCCTAAGTGAAACAAGCCAAACAGAGAAAGACAAGTATCACATGATCTCACTTATTTGTGGAATATATGAACATAACAGTCTGAGGAATGGGGTAGTCCCAGAGACATGGAAGTGGGGTACAGACTGACATTCCCCAGAAGATGGGGTGGTCGGGGAGAGATAAACCACAGAACTTATATGCACATATGCATGAACAAAGCTGGGGACAGGGTGGGGAGGGAGGGTGAGGGGGAATCAGTGGGGGGAAAAGGAGAAACATCTGTAACAAAAATTAATTAATTAAATAAAAAATAATAATAATTTAAAAAGTACAGGGCTCAAATAATGCTATTATAAAATGAGGATTTAGAATATACCTGAAATTCTTTAACAATCTTTTAGGCATCTCAATGAGACTGAGAAGACCAGTGGTCTCAAAAATGAAAAAAGGAAATAAAAAACTTAAGTTAATATAATAATTATTATTTTAGTATTTATATTACTGCCTAGTTGCTTAATTGATTTCATCTGATAGAGTATCAAAATCTTTCTTTTGACTTTTCCAACTCAGATGTTTCTTTTACAAGAAAATTTTCACATTTTATAAATACTTGCAAATTTTTTATGCAAATCTTACAAATTTTGCCTCAAATGTACGCAGAATACTTTTACTTTTATATTTTGCTTTAGTTTAGATTAATTAATTATACCACAGGTATAATGATTCCTTAGTACTATAAAGTAACAAAGGAAGTAAATTTTAGAAATGGACATATTCACCTATTATTCCAGTTGGATCAAAGATTATCTTCAGTTTTATACATGCTGAGTGATAGTAGTCATTGTTTCCTAATAATTTTATAGCTTATTTTTTAAAATAAAATATTACTTTAATTTTGTGTGATAGATAGATTTATATTTAAATATTAATTTGGAAGATGCTTGAATGGATAATATAAAATACAACTTAGTATTTTGATTTAAATAATCAGTCATATTTTCTAAAAAAAATCTATTACTAGAAAAGTTTTAAGATCATGCAATTCTACAAAACTAAAAACAAACAAACAAACAAACAAACAAAAAAAACTGACCCAAACATCTTAACCTTTGAAGAGCACATGCCTGAAAATAAGTACATACTTAATAGCTACTAATGATACATATGTATTGATGAGAAAATAAAAAAGAATAAAAAGACCTTCAAAAATAAGATAAGTTTATAGCCATGTACCTATGTTTTATTTTAAGCAAAATATATATTGCCCTGGCTGGTTTGGCTCAGCAGTGGAGCATCGGTCCACAGATCAATGAGTTGCAGGTTCGATTCCGGCCAAGAGCATGTACCTCAGTTACAGTTCGTCTCCAGCCCTGGTTGGGGTAGTGTGTGTGTGTGTGTGTAGAGCCTATGTGTATGTTTCCAAAATACCAGACAAGGCATCTGTATTTATTTATTTTTATTTTTTTTATATGAATTTTTATTTATTTTTTTGTTACAGATATTTTAACTTTTTACCCCATTGGCACCCCCCACCCCACCCCACTTCCGCCCCGTCCCCGGCTTAGTTGTCCATGTCCATTGGTCATGCATACATGCATATAAGTTCTGTGGTTTATCTCTTCCCACCCCCCCATCCCGCCATCCCCTCTTCTGAGGGATGTCAGTTTGTGCCCTACTTCCATGTGTCTGGGTCAACTGTATTCCTCAGACTGTTAAGTTCATTATATTCTGTATATAAGTGAGATCATGTGGTATTTGTCTTTTTCTGCTTGGCTTCTTTCACTTAGGATAATACTTTCCAGGTCCCTCCATGTCGTCTCAAAGGATAAGAGATCTTTCTTTCTTACCGCTGCATAGTACTCCATTGTGTATATGTACCACAGCTTTTTATCCATTCGTCTACTGGTGGACACTTGGGCTGTTTCCAGATCTTAGCTATTGTAAATAGTGCTGCTATGAACATGGGGGTACATATATTCTTCCTGGTTGGTGTTTCAGGCTTCTTAGGGTATATTCCCAGCAGTGGGATCACTGGGTCAAATGGGAGTTCAATTTTTAATTTTTTGAGGTAGCACCATATTGTTTTCCATAGCGGCTGCACCAGTCTGCATTCCCACCAGCAGTGTATTAGAGTCCCTTTTTCTCCACACCCTTGCCAACACTTATTGTTTGATGATTTGTTGATGGCAGCCATTCTTTTTTTTTTTTTTAATCCTCACACAAGGACATTTTTCCATTTTTTGTTCAGATAGAGTGGGAGGGAGAGAGAGAGAGAGAAACATCGATGTGAAGGGACACATCGAGTGGCTGCCACCCGCACGACCAACCAGGGCCGGGGACAAACTGCAACCGAGGTACATGCCCTTAGCAGGAACCGAACCCGGGCCTCTCTGTACCGCAGGCCGACGCTCCAACCGCTGAGCCAAACCGGCCAGGGCGATGGCAGCCATTCTGACAGGTGTGAGGTGATACCTCATTGTTGTTTTAATTTGCATCTCTCTGATGATTAGTGATGTTGAGCATTTCTTCATATGTCTTTTGGCCATTTGTATGTCCTGTTTGGAGAGGTATCTATTCAGCTCCTCTGCCCATTTTTTAATTGGGTTTTTTGTCTTCCTTTTGTGGAGTTGTATGAGCACTCTATATATATTGGAAATTAACCCCTTATCTGATACATCATTGGCAATGATGCTCTCCCATACAGTGGGTAGCCTTTCCATTTTGATGATTGTTTCTTTTGCTGCACAGAAGCTTTTTAGTTTGATGTAGTCCCATGTGTTCATTTTCTCCTTTATTTCTGTTGCCTTAGGTGATGTATCAGTGAAAATTCTGCTTCGTATGACGTCTGAAATTTTGTTGCCTACATTTTCTTCTAGAATTTTTATGGATTCACGGTTCACATTTTAGTCTTTTATCCATTCCAAGTTCATTTTGGTGTAAGGTGTAAGTTGATGGTCTAGTTTCATTTTTTTGCATGTAGCTGTCCAGTTTTCCCAGCACCATTTATTAAAGAGGCTGTCTTTACTCCACTGTATGGTCTTGCCACCTTTGTCAAATATTAATTGAGCGTATTGCCTTGGGTCCATTTCTGGGTTTTCAGTTCTGTTCCACTGGTCTATACGCCTGTTCTTGTGCCAGTACCAGGCTGTTTTGGTTACAGTCGCTTTGTAGTATAACCTGATATCTGGATTGTGATCCCACCTATGTTGTTTTTCTTTTTCAAGATTGCTGTGGCTATTCGGGGTCTTTTTTGGTTCCATATGAACTTTTGAAGTATTTGTTCTAGTTCTATGAAATATGTCGTTGGTATTTTGATGGGGATTGCATTGAATCTATAGATTGCTTTGGGTAGTATGGACATTTTAATGATGTTAATTCTTTAAATCCATGAACAGGGTATGTGCTTCCACTTTTTTATATCTTCCTCTATTTCTTTTTTCAATGACCTGTAGTTTTCTGTAAATAGGTCCTTTACTTCTTTGGTTAAGTTTATTCCTAGGTATCGTAAATTTTTGGCGCGATTGTAAATGGGATTGTTTTTTCAGTTTCTCTTTCTGTGAGTTCATCATTGGTGTATAAGAATGCCGTCGATTTCTTGATGTTAATTTTGTATCCTGCTACTTTGCCAAATTCATTTATTAAGTCTAGTAGATTTTTGATGGAGTCTTTAGGGTTTTCTATGTACAATATCATGTCATCTGCAAATAATGACAGTTTCACTTCCTCCTTTCCAATTTGGATCCCTTTTATATTTTCTTCATGTCTGATTGCTGTGGCTAAGACTTCCAGTACAATGTTAAATAAGAGTGGCGAAAGTGGACATCCCTGTCTTGTTCCTGTTCTTAATGGAAATGTTTTTAGTTTCTGTCCCTTGAGTATGATGTTGGCTGTAGGTCTTTCATATATGGCTTTTATTATGTCGAGATATGATCCCTCTATTCCCACACTGCTGAGCGTTTTTATCAGAAATGGATGCTGGATTTTGTCGAAGGCTTTTTCAGCATCTATTGATATGATCATGTGGTTTTTATTCATTTTGTTTATGTGGTGTATCACGTTTATTGATTTGCGAATATTGTACCAGCCTTGCATCCCTGGAATGAATCCCACTTGGTCATGGTGAATAATTGTTTTGATGTATTTCTGGATCCGATTTGCTAATATTTTGTTCAGGATTTTGGTGTCTATGTTCATCTAGGATAATGGCCTGTAGTTTTCTTTCTTTGTAGTGTCTTTTTCTGGTTTTGGAATTAGAATTATGCTGGCTTCATAGAACGTGTTTGGAAGTCTTCCTTCTTCTTGAATTTTTTGAAAGAGTTTGCGGAGAATAGGTGTTAGCTCTTTTTTGAATGTTCGGTAAAACTCCCCCGTGAAGCCATCTGGGCCTGGGCTTTTGTTTGCTGGGAGAGTCTTGATTACCTCTTCAATTTCCTTGGTTGTTATTGGTCTGTTTAAGTTTTCTATCGCTTCCAAGAGTAGTTTTGGGAGACAGTGTGATTCTAGAAATTTGTCCATTTCGCTTAGATTGTTGAATTTGTTGCCATATAGTTGTTCGTAGTAGTTGTTAACGATCTTTTGTATTTCCGTGGTGTTGGTTGTTACTTCTCCTCTTTCATTTCTGATTTTGTGTATTTGGGTTTTCTCTCTTTGTTTCTTGGTGAGTCTAGCTAAGAGTCCATCAATCCTGTTTATCTTTTCAAAAAACCAGCTCTTTGTTTCATTGATCCTTTGAATTGTTTTTTTTGTCTCTATGTCATTTATTTCTGCTCTGATCTTTACTATTTCCTTCCTTCTACTTGCTCTGGGGTTTTCTTTTTGTTTGCTTTCTAATTCTTTAAGTTGTGAGGTTAGACAGTCAATTCGAAATTTTTCTTGTTTTTTGAGGTAGGCCTGTAGTGCTATGAACTTCCCTCTCAGAACTGCTTTCGCTGCATCCCATAGATTTTGTGTTGTTGTGTGTTCATTTTCATTGGTTTCCAGGAAGTTTTTAATTTCTTCCTTGATCTCCTCGGTGACCCATTCATTGTTTAATAACATGCTATTTAGCCTCCATGTGTTGAAATGTCTTTGCATGTTCTTGTTGCAGATTTCTAGTTTCATGCCATTGTGATCTGTGAAGATGCTTGATATGATTTCAATCTTCTTGAACTTGTAGAGATGTAGTTTGTGTCCTATCATGTGGTCTATCTTTGAGAATGTCCCATGTGCACTTGAGAAGAATGTGTATTCTGTAGTTTTGGGGTGTAATTCTCTGTAGATATCTATTAAATCCATTTGGTCTAGTGCTTCATTTAGAGTCTCTGTTTCCTTGCTAATTTTTTGCCTAGAGGATCTATCCAGTGCTGTCAACGGGGTGTTGAAGTCCCCTGCTATGATTGTATTGTTGTCGATTTCTCCTTGGAAGTCCTCCAGAAGATTTTTAATATATTTTGGTGCTCCTATATTGGGTGGATATATGTTTATCAAGGTTATATCTTTCTGTTGGATAGATCCTTTCAATATTATATAGTGGCCTTCTTTGTCTGTAGTTATGGTCTTCATTTTGAAATCTATTTTATCAGATATGAGAATTGCTACCCCAGCTTTTTTTTGCTTTCCATTTGCTTGGAAAATTTTTTTCCATCCCTTCACTTTCAACCTATATGAGTCTTTTGTTGAGAGGTGGGTCTCTTGTAAACATCATATAGATGAGTCATGCTTTCTTATCCAATCAGCTACTCTGTGTCTCTTTATGGGAGCAGTCAATCCATTTACGTTTAAGGTGATTATTGATATGTACTTATTTATTGCCAATTTTTTTTAGTGTGGTTCTATTTTTCTTCCCATTTCTAGTGCTAATTACAGCAGTCCTTTTAACATTTCTTGGAGTGCTGGTTTGGTGGTAATGTATTCCCTTAGCCTTTTTTTGTCTGGGAAGCTCTTTATTTGATATTCTATTTTGAATGATAGCCTTGCTTGGTAGAATAGTCTTGGATTCAGATTCTTGTTTTTCATAAGGCATCCGTATTTAGTAAGACATTACTATTTTGTTAAAATTACCTTCTAAGAGGAAATAAAAAAACTCTATGTATCCATAATCTCCCACAAAATCAAAGGAAATAGCCCTAATAGAAAATATTCAGTAAGTGATAGTTACTTAAAAAGTGGCTTCTCTTGCAAAATGAAGAAATGGATAAGCATTTTACCTGTCAATGTTTTCTTTTTTGCTTATGAGAAAACAATAACAAAGACAAATACAGAGATAATCAATTTTCTTTACTTAAAATCAAGTAAGAGAACAACTATTTCTGTGCATTCTTTGCCTACTACTTTTCTCAACAACAATTTGTCATTTTCTTTCTCCATAATGGGAATAAAAAACAAAAAACAAAAAAAACAAAACAAAAAAACCCCAATCTTTTCATATGTAACTAATCAAACTTAAATAAATTAAAACAAATATATTTTAAAATTTATATTATATTTCAAATTGTGCTTAGAAGAAACAAAATTTGTCTTCAGAAATATTAGCTAATATTGTTATCTGTTGAGATAATATAAAGTGAAGGTGAAATGGCAATTGTTTCTATAGGAGATTTTCATTTTTTACTTTTTCCCTGGATCTGGAAATGATAGGTCTAATGTTGTCCTCTTTTTGCGTCTTTTCCCTACTTCTCATAATTCATCATAGTCATCTGTAGAAGAAAGTCATAATATTGTCATGAATGCCATTTTGAATGACAGCTTATCCTAATAGCATGTCTCTCTTACTTCCTGATTTCCTGTTAGGCTTTCAGCTCCGAGTTTGCTCTTAAACCTGTGTTCGCATTCATTGTATCAACTGACATCATTTGAAGTGTCATTTTCTTCAGTCCAATTCCTTCTCTATAGTTTTCACATTTATTGGATAGTACATTCCTGAGAGTAGAAGTTATGCTTTGTTTAATTCTGTAATTTGACATGGAAATTGGCATTGTATCTGACAACTAGAAAGCAACTACTAATTATTTTTCAAAGAAATGAATAAATACATAATGTTCACACTTTCTGAGCTCATTTGACTACCTTTGCCTAGTGAAATTATATTTCTACAGTAATTTAGCAGATTTTATTTATTATTTGGCTAAGATGGATGTCTATACTGGTGGTATTCCCCGTTGTTCACTAATCACACTATCCTTCAATTAATATTTTAATGTCTCTGAGTTTTTTAAACTAACAGGAATTAAATCATGTTAATAGTTATTTTTATAAAGAGAAACATAGACTATATTCTGCATTACATCAATAACTTGGAATTTGGCCCCAATAATTTAAATATGACTTTCATCTCTTTATATATTTTTTATATTATGTGCTGTTTTACTTAATATGTGTAATTGTATATTTTTATATTTGATTCATATAATGATAACATTTTACTAATGGAAGGTTTCTTATTACCAATTCTGTCCTTCAAAGTATATTTCTTATGGACACCAAGCAACAACATCTGCTTGAAGGATGACATAATTAATTCTATAAATGTATCAGGTTTTGCAAAGAATTTGAAATTGTAAACCTAATTTTAGATGTATGCAAACATTAGTCAAGACAAAATGATATGTTATCTTCTTCTTAGCTTTATTAAGATATAACTGACAGCTCTAGCTGGCGTGGTTCCAAAAATAGAGTATAGGCCCATGCATGGAAGGATTATGGATTCATTCCCTGGTTGCAGGTTCTATCCCCAGCTAGGTCAGGGCACATGCAGAAGGCAACTAATCAATGTGACTCTTTCACACCTATGCTTCTCTCCCCTCTCTCTCTTCCACTCTCTCTAAAAATCAATGGAAAAAATATCCTCGGGTGATGATTAACAAAAATAAATAAAATGAAAAAGATATAACTTTCATATAACATTCTATATGTTTACATTGTACAATGTGATGTTCTCATACCTATGTATTGTAAAATGGTTACCACAGTAGGGTTGGTTAATATCTCCATTTCCTCACATAACTACCATTTCTTTCTGTGGTGAGAACACTTAAGATCTATTTTCTTAGCAACTTTCAAGTATATAATAATATATATAATATATACTAATATATAGAATAATGCATATTATAATACAGTATTGATATCTCATTATGGTTTTAGTTTGATTTCCCTTATAAGTGGGGTTGAGCATTTTTTCCTGTACTTGGTGGCTACTAGGATGTGTTCTCTAGAGAAATGTCTATTCCTCTGCTCACTGTTTAATCAGATTTTTGTTTGTTTGTTTTACCATTGAATTGTATGAGTCACATAATTTATTTATTTTCACTTTTTCAAGATATTTTAAAATTAATTTTTGTTACAGATGCTTCTTCTTTTTCCCCCATTGACACCCTCCTCCCAATCCCATAACCCCGCCCCCCAAACATGTTTATTTTGGGTATTAACACCTTATCAGTGGTTTGGAATTATTTTCTCCCATTCTATATGATGTCATTTTATTTTGTTAATGTTAAATGTGCTCCACAGAATCTTTGTATTTTGATGTAGTCCTATTTACTGATTTGTACTTTTGTTGCTGGTGCTTTTGGTGTCATGCCCTCCAAAACAATTTCCAAGACCAACGTCAAGGAGATTTCTCCCTATGTTTTCTTCGAGGAGTTTTATGGTTTCAGAGTTATGTTTGAGTCTTAAACTATTCCTAGTTAATTTTTATGACTGTTGTAATGTAGGAGTCCAATTTCATTTTTCTGTGTGTGATTATTCAGTTTTCTATCCTTTCTACATTGAGTCTTCTTTGCTCTTTTGTCAAATGTTACTGGAGGATTTCGTTCTGGGCTCTTAATTCTCTTTCATTGATCTATGGATTTATTTGTATGACGGTACTATACTGTTCTGATTACTATAACTTTGTAATATACTTTGAAATCAAGAAATGTGATGCCTCCAGCTTTGTTTTCTTTTTCCTCAGGATTACTTTGGCTATTTGGGGTTATTTTGGTTTCTGAACAAATTTTGGGGTTGTTTGTTCTATCTCTGTGAAAAATGACATTGAAAGTTTGATAGAGACTATAATGAATCTATAGAAAGGTTTGGGTAGTATGAACATTTTAGCAATATTAATTATTCTGATCCATATAAACACAGGCTACCTTTCCAATTATTTGTGCCATAATGAATTTTTTTCATCAAAGTATTGTACCGATTTTTCACCCCTTTGTTTAAACTTATTCCCAAGTACTTTATTGTTTTTGATGCCATTTTAAATGAAATTGCTTTATTTTTTTTAGATAGTTCAATGTTAGTGGATAAAAATGCAACTAATGTATGTATGTTGATTTTGCATCCTGCAACTTTACTAAATTCATTCACTAGTTCCAATGCTTTTTTGATGACATCCTTAGAAACTTTTATATATAAGATCATATTATCCACGGAGACAATTTTACTTCTTCCTTACTAATTGGCATACTTCTTGTTTCTTTTTCTGGCCTGATTGCTCTGGGTGAGACTTTCAGTACTATGTTAAATAGAAGTGACAAAAGCGGCACCCTCATCATGTTCCTGACCATTATTAAATATAATGTTAGCAGTGGGGTTGTCATTTATGACCTTCATTATGTTAATATATGTTTCTTCTACACTCAATATTTTAAAAATTTTTTATCATAAAAAGGTGTTGTATTTTGTCAAATGTTTTTTTCTCCAATTACTGAAATGATAATGTGATTATCTTTTATTTTATTAATGTGATGTATCACTTTACTGATTTGTGTATGTTGAACCATTCATGTATCACAGGGATAAATCACACTTGATCTTGCTGCATGTTCCTTTTTATATGCTGTTGAATTTGGCTTCCTAATATTTTGTTGAGGATTTTTGCATCTGTATTCATTAGGGATATTGGCCTGAGTTTTCTTTTCTTGTATTGTCCTTATCTGGCTTTGGTATCAGGGCAATACTGGCCTCATAATTAAGTTTAGGAGTGTCCCATTCTTTTCAATTGTTTTGGAAAAGTTTTATTCTTCTTTAAAAGTTTGGTAGAATTCATCAGGAAAACCATCTGTTCCTGGACTTGGCTTTGTTAGGATTTTTTTAAATTATTGAGTCAATCTTCCAGTTACTCATTATTGGTCTATTTAGATTTTCTATTATTTCATGATTCTACTTTGGTAGGTTCTATGTTTCTAGAAATTACCCATTTCTTTCATATTATTTAATCTGCATGTATACAATTCCTCAGTCTCTTACGAATTAAACTTCTCTGCAGGACTCCTGCATTTCCACATAGGCTCCCTCGTACATGGGTGATTGCCTAAGACAGTGTTCTCCATGGCCTCTTGGACTGTGGCAGAGAGTGGCTAGAACCAGTACAAAGGTCACTGCAGGGTCAACAGTCAGCACTAAGCTCTCCATGCCTGTTAGTCAATGCACAGGTGGACAAGACTCTACAGAGGCATCAACACTTGGTGCTGGATTCCACAGCTCCTACAAAGGTATTTTTGTCTGTGAATAGAGGTCAAATTGTTGTTGTAGGGAGGAGACACATGAGAGGGATGTCTCATTCACCATCTTGCTGATGTCATTCCTCAAAAATAATATTTTAAAATCATGTGTTTTCATTTGCAAAATTAATGTTTTCACTAAAAAAGATAGGTAAATCCAAAATTTTTCTAAATCAAGTTAAGCCAAGCATTATGTAAGTGCTTTTTTGTATGGTAGTTAAGATGAGTTTTACAATAATTATGTGAGGTAAATGATAATATCTGGTTTTACATAAGAAAAACAATGACCTTTAGAAAAGTTAACTAACTTGTCTAAAAGCACCTCTTTATAAGTGGAAAAGTCAACAAATAAAAAACATAATGATAAGAAATTCAAGACCTCTTTTCTTATAACCAAGAAAGAAATGTACATATTTCAGATAATGTGTTCATTTCATATTCTATATCATATTGGCTGGTTGATAATATGCTCAACTTTTTTTTTTTTTTTTTGCTGAATAGGTAAAACACATCAAAATAGTGAAACAAATGCTAGAAAGCAAAAGTCAGCTCAATTTATTCAAAAAATAATTAAAAGATTAACAGAACATTCATTTCCCTCAGGTTGGCATGATTTCACCTCTGCTTTTTATTTCTATTCTCATCCTGATGATCAATCATAGTATGCAGAGCAACCTGTCAAAATGTGCTATATTAGCGAATCTGGGATGCTATGCTCATCTTTCCCCTCAAATCACACACATTTTAATAGGACAAGTGAACTTAAGCTAGCATTTGGAAGGAAATAAGATCAGAGAGTAAATCAAGATGATCTTGCTTTGATATTCTTTATGATTTTTTTCTATTAGTTAAAGAAGTGTTTGTGATCATAGTAAATTCTGTGTTCAATCAGAAAATTTTAGCATTCTGTATAAAAACATATGTTACAATTTTAACCAAAATAAGGGAAAACATACATCTTGTATTATGTAAATCCTATAATGACTCACAGCATTCTGCAATAAACAACTGATGTATACTCTTCAGTTAGAAAGAAATAGTCTTGCTCATTTGACATTTCTTCTGTCTATAAACTCTTTCAAGTTAATTCCTTTTATACTAAATATTTTACTTCTTCAAGGATTAGTAACTTTTGTCAACTAATGAAAGAATGGCATACAACTCCTGAAATGGCAATGGATTATTAGACATCCAAAAGAACACAAAAATATTTTTTAATCCCTTAGAGTACATACTAAGATTGAATATCTGTTAAGCTGTTTCTCTTTAAAAAGCTTACTGAGGTATAATGGACATATAACATTATATTAGTTTCAGTAGTATAACATATGATTCAATATTTGTACATATTAGAAAGTTATCACCCCAATAAGTCTAGTTAACACCCATTACCATACATAGTTAAAAACAGTTTTTTCTTGAACAAAATAAGCTGTCAATCAAAATAGACCCAGAGATATAGAAGAAGGGAACAGACTGACAAACCCCAGAGGGAAGGGCGAGGGAGGGAGATAAACCAAAGAACTTACATGCATATATGCATAACCAATGAACACAGACAATAGTTTGGGGAAAGCAGGAAGGGGGTTGGAGTGGGGAGGAGGCGGTCAATGGGGTAAAAAGGGGGAGACATTTGTAATACTTTCAACAATAAAGATTTTAAAAATAGTTTTTTCTTGTGATGGGAACTTTTAAGATGCACTCTCTTAACTACTTTCAAATATGTAATACAGTGTCATTAACCATAGTCATGTCAACAGATGGTTGTTTGGGTCAATTCAATGCCAATAGGAATCCCCAGTTTGGGGTGCAGTGAATAAAGAAACTTTATTCAATGCAAAAAAGCTCAATTGTGATATAGCATGGCTGTGAGAAAGCCCTGGGACAAGGTGGCACCAGGAGCAGGCCCCTCTCTGGCTGGACAGCTCTGCTCTGCCCCTCCATGGTCTGCTTTGCATTTCTCCATTCCAGTATGCTTTGCACTGCTCTGGTCTGCTCCACTCTGCTCCGGTGAGACATCATCTTCTGTTTTAGCTCAGCCAGGAAGAGGCAGTCTTAAGTAGAAACAGAAAGTTTACAGTACTTTGAGAGACAGAGGGAAAATGGCTTATATGATTGGTCCCTGCCCCTAATTGGTCTGTCCTCATGCAAATAAGGACGTCAAATCCTGGTAGCTTATTGGTCCAAAAGGCACTGTCCTTATTGGTCAGAATAGAGCTTTTATAGGTGGTTGGAGCTGACCTTGCTACAGGTGGATGGAGAAAGCTCAGTCCTGTTGGTTGAAATAGGATAGGAGGAACTCCTTTGTAAGGGCTGGCTCAGATGGCTGAAAGAGTCAGGTAGGCAGTTCAGTGCAGGCTTCTCCCTGAAGTGCTTTTTGTGTGAGAGTCCTCTGTGTGGAAATGGCTGCTAGGCTCTGTCTTTTATATTTGAGCTCAGCCCTTCTTAGTAGGTGTCTTCTTTCTCGGGGTTCACAGTCATCATGTCATACACTACATCCCCATGATTTAATTCTTTTATAACTGAAAGTCTGCACCTTTTGATCCCCTTCTCCCAGTTCTGCCACCTGCACACCACCACCTCTGGCAACCAATACTTTTCTGTTTCTATGAGGTCAGTTCTAATTGTTGTTGGCTATTTTTAATTCAACATATAAGTGAGATCATATAGTATTTGTATTTGTTAAGCTATTTATAGCAGTTAGGCTGCATTCTGCTACAACTTACAAAAAATCCAACCAAATATAGCTTAAAGGATAAGATTTATTCTTTCATATAGTAAGATTTATTCATCCATATGACAATAATTTGGGAGAATGGTAGCTTCAGATCAATTCTAGGCGTCATTTTACTCTGCAACATACAAAAGCACAAAAATTGAAAGAATTGTTAATTTCTGTTTTGTTTTGTTTTTAAAATCCTCACTCAAAGATATTTTTTCATTGATTTTTAGAGAGAGCGGAAGGCAGGGAGGAAGGGGGAGAGAAAGAGAGAAAAAGAGAGAGAGAGAGGGAAACATCAATGTGAGAGAGACACATTGATTGATTGGTTCCAGCACACACCCAGACCAGGGCTGGGAATTGAACCTACAACCCAGGTATGTGCCCTTGACCGGGAATCAAACTGGTGACTCTTTGGTCAGAGGGCCAACACTCTAACCACTGAGCCAAATCATCCAGGGCTCTTTTCCTTTTTCTAAATTTTATTTATTTTTTCTTTTTTTTAGAGAGAGAGAGGAAAGAAGAAAGAGAGAGAGACATTGATTCTGTTCTTTTTTAAGACTGAGAAAACTTTCTGGGAAATGCCTCAGCAGATGCCTCCTTACTTTATATTCACCAGAACAAGCTCATATCAGAAGCAAACTATGTTAAGGAGAATGAATATTTTGTGAGTGGTTTAGATTATACTTATTCCCTGGTTAAATCAATGACAAGATGTGAATAAAATCTGGTTTTTGCTGTCAAAAAATAAGGGAAAAGAATGTAAGAATGGCTCTGGGTAGTTAAACAATGACTGCAAATAATTTTTTGATGTTAAAATCTCTAAAGCATATTCTTATGTTTTTGTATAATATGTATTATCATAATATAAACAGGAATTTATTGGTTCTGCTAATTTTACAAGGACAATTTATTTGCCCCCTCTGGATATTATTCTTTTCTGTAATATAGGAGGATTACAGGGGTGATATCACAGAATAACAGCCAGAAGGAGCAAATAAAAATATGTGTGTGTGTGTGTGTGTGTGTGTGTGTGTGTATATATATATATATATTTTAAAGCTCACCCTCTCATATTGCAATTTATGCAAATGAAATAATATATCCCTATACAGAGGTGACTGTGGGGAACCAAAAAGAGCTCTCAATTTTGTTCCAGTGCCAGATTCACTATTGTATGTATGTATGTATGTATGTATGTTGACTTTGGGTAAGCTACGTAACTCCTCTATGTTATTATTTGTAAGGTGGGAATAATATCTACACCTATTGCCATAATTATGATAGCACAATGAGCAAAAGCATATTAAAGCATCTAACATAAATCTTCAGCTATTAATAGGTGATTAATATATACTAGTGTGCATGAGTAACAATACTACCAAATACATCCTGTGACATGAAAGCTTAGGTAAGTAGGTAGATAGAGATAGATTGATATAGATAGATAGATAGATAGATGATAGATAGATAGATAGATAGATAGATAGATAGATAGATAGATAGATAGAGTCATCCATAGCTCTAGGTAAAGAACTTTGAATATTTCTTTGCACATGGAATTAAACATAATGAACAATGTTGAGACTCAAAGGACTTAAATGTCTTAAATGGAAAATTAATGATCTGAAATCTTTCAAACAAGAAATTCTTCTTTGGGGTAGTGTATTTTGTAAGTGTCCATTTGTGATAACTTTAAAATTTGCATCAAATATTAATATATTTTATAAAAATATATGGACTAATACCCCTTTTAAATGTGTAGCATTAGTACAAAAATAATATTTTGTAAAATCACAATTGTATGTGAGTGTTTGGAGCAAAGAAGTTATTTTTCATTGTAATTAATTGAATCCTGATGGGTTCTTCAGAATTGTTGAAACTGTATTTAAAGAAATTTTAAGAATGGTTGAAAATGAAGAGCAGGTGACTCATGAAGAGAACCTTCCAGGATACTGAGTGTGCCATAGACTGAGTCTGGACGCAGTAGGGCTGCAGGCAGTTTTAGAAATGGCTGGAGCAAGAGCAGGTCTTTGCATGACAGCAGGTTATTAGCTCATACCTGTTAATACACCAGCAGCTCCATCTGTTGTGCGGTGCTGTTCCCTCCAGATCTCACAGACTCATGTTCAACATGTCAGTATTCAAGTGTAAACCTGAACGGGCCACCCAAAATTTCTGGAAACTGAAGAATTGTTTAACATAAATAAAAGTACGTCCAACATGACAGTCTTATACAGATTGCTTTTATGTTGATGGCTTTGTGTGACCTGATCTCACTAGATAAACTTTGCATTGCTCTGATTTCCAGTTGCATAATTTAATTCAGAGTTTCCCCCCACACTTTATGTATTTTAATTTCATTCGTACATGTATTAAGTGACATAAAAACTCTACTTTATATGCACCTCATTATTTAAATCCCTCTTCTCCACAAAAGTACCAATTGATTTTCAAATATCTATGAAGTTTACCTGAGAGCAACCACAAAAACATTTCCTTCCTTAAGATTTCATTCTTTTTTCCCTGTAACATAAGTAAAACCAAATTGTTTTTTGTTTTTTTTTAGGTACTTAATATTTATAATAAAAACAAATGTTAACCTTTATCCTCACCAGAAAAATAGAAAAAAATATCTTGAGTTAAAAGTTCTAATGATCAGGTTGACCATTTCCCTAAACAGATACTATTAGTCTAAAGACCATACCATGTTATTCCCACTCACATGCTTTTGTGTGTCCATTGTGGCATGTTCCAAATATGAACTGAATGGATAAGTACTCTATCCATTAAGTACTTATTAAGGATTTATTAAATGTCCTGCACTGAGTTAAGCTCTAGACATACAATAGAGTCCCAAATAATAAACACTTCTACTCATAGAGGGGACACACTATCTAGTTTGAGAAATAAATAACACAAATAGTTAATAATTAGGCATCTATCAATTTGTTAAAATAAAAGTACATTCAGGAAAACTGCAATGTATAAACATATCAACTCTTTTTTGCTTTCTTTTTTTTGTTCAGTATTTATCACTGTAAAATGGGAATTACTGGGTATAAGTTTTAGCGAATTTATAAGTTCATAAAGAGCAAAAGGGGAAAAATGTAAGAAACAAATTTAATTAAAGAAGATGACTCTTAGGACAAACTTTTTGGCAGAAAAAGGCCTACATTCTGGGCCCAACTCCAATGTGTCATTGTTCCAACATCTCTGGGGTTTTCCTTTTCATTTTATTAGTTATGAAGTCCACCAAACACAATAATTTCGACAAACACGTATGTTTTAAAATTAGAAACATTCCTGGCATAAATTTTAATCCAATTAGAGTGAGCAGAATTAAGCAGCATTGTTTTCTTATTATAACCTGAGATCAGCAACATCAAAAGAGGGGGTATGTTGTTGGTGGGGAAGGGATGGTACACAATGCTGGAAAACTGAATTCTGCCAAGAACTGATCAAACCAGAGTTGCAGTCCTTCATGGTGGTTTAGGGCTTATGAAGTCTCATGAGAAAGCCTAAGATATTCAGTGCTGGAAAGAGGAAGAAGCTATCACTGGTGGAATCAAAACAAACAAACAAAAAAAAACTGGCCAGAAAAGAAAGGCCATTTTCTTCTCAAATCCTTTCTCCAGAGACCGATGCTGTCAGCCAAATAATGAGATAAAGCAGCTATTTGGGGTTTTGCTTGGAAAACAATAACATTTAACCTAGTGTATACAATAAAATATGTTCTTAGTCACAAACAACTGACTTACAAATGCACTTTTGGAATACAATCCATTCATAAATTGTGGTCTCCTCCTATAATTACATTCAGACAAAAATCCTCTGACTCATAAACAAATTAAACAAATAATTTCCTTCCCAAACATCTGTTAGTGTGAACTGCAGTCCTGTACATCAGCCACAAGATGCCTTATAATAACACGCATGGTATAACCTTAGCATACGAACAACACAAAGTCATGAGTTCCTGTGGACGTGGTGAGTCATTAACCATTTGTTCATGCCCTTTCCCCAAAGATTTTAACCTGGACTTTTTAAGGCAATAGATAATAACTTCATTTCTTTCTAGGATAATCTAGAGGAAACATTATTTTTGAAGATAATAAACTCTGGGACTATTACTAATGACCTTATCTTTCATTTTAGAATATTCTCCTAAAATCCATTTACATTTTATATTAGAAATTAATTAAACCCATTTGACTTCAGTGGAAGCAATGATTTTAGTGCAGAGAGTAAGTCCAAAAGTTCATTATTATCACAGATTTAGGAGGTAGTTGATTACAGATAACCTGGATGTAAAGTACACAAAGGATGTCATTAGATGAAATGTTTAACTAAATTGGTTGATAAGGAGCCAGCCCTTCTCTAAAATTATTTGCCAAACCTAATATTTTAAAGATAATGAGAAAAACCAGATATTATATCATATAATAATAATATTTGTTAATAGTTATTCATTGCTTATGATATTCTAGGTCCTGTTCTATGACTATTTGGAAATATGATACCATTTAATTCTAACAAAAATCTGTAAGATAGGCACCAGATTTATGACAGTCTTAAAATGAAAAATATGAAGTAGAAAAAGATTAAGCATCTGGTTCAAGGTTACACAGCTAAGTGGCTTAAGTTTACACAATTAAGTGGTAGGATATGTATATAACATTAACCTGAAGAAAAGAAATGCTTTGTGTAGTTGATTGTTAGATAACTTAGATGCTACATTAAAGCATCCACTAAGAAGTTTAGAAGCTTACTGAGGAATTTTGGATTTTACTTTCGGTCTAGGTTCTCCTAACTCCAAAAACTATACTGTAGAGATTATTTTTCTATACTCTTATTTTTAAGAGTATTTATTATTTCAAATAAAAACGTTATTAGGTTATCTTCAATAAAATGTACTTTTGCAGATACTGTAGAAATTCTGTAAGAATTCAGAAAAAAGAAGGAAGAAAGAGAGGAAAGAATGGATGGAGACCTGGTCAAAGAAAATAATTCAAGTTGTTTCATAATGGCTAAGTCTCTTGCAAAGCCCACTCAGGAAATAAAACCTATATACAAATGTCTGTAACGCAGTGTGGAGTATCATAATTGTTATAAGAAGAACATAAATAAAGTGAACAGCCAAAGGCAATAAAAAAGTACATGCATACACTAGTTCAGGGAAAAATATGCCTTAAAAGATTAATCTATTTAGTTAGTGAAGACATAGACATGGGGAAGTGGAAACTATACTTAATGTAGAACATTCCTTAGTTCATCGGATATAAACATGAAAACACATACAAGAAAAACAAAAAGTAAGATTTTCCAAAAGGTGTTTGGGGTCTTCAATCACCTACCAATTTCTGTTAATAAATTTCCTCAAAAATTACTGACATATAATCAGTCATTCCTTATGTCTCATGAATCGTGGGTTGACACTCTGGGCTTAGGTGGGGAGGAGGGCAATTGTCCTGCTGCTCAAGGCTGGAGTCACTCATACAGCTGCAGTCATCTGGAGACTTGAAAAAGGTTGAGTTGTCCCAGACAGCCTCACACACAGGTCTTGCTGTCATGTTAGCTGGATCTCCCTAGTTCTTCTCCAAATCTGTTTTCCTCTAGAGATTTGAGATTAGACTTTTTTAAGTAACAGAGAATGCTCCAAGAGAGTGAATGCAGATGCCCGAGGCTCCTTAAAGCCTAGTCTTAGAAGGCATACAGTGACACTTCTACAGAGTCCTCCTGGTCAAAATGAGTCACAAGGTCAATCTAAATGCAAGAGATGAGGAGACAGACTAAACCTCTTTATAGGAGCAAATCATGTTGCCGAGAGGCCTAGAATCAAATGCATGAATAGCCATTATTGTAACAGGGCCATTAAGTGTTTTGGCTCATCACTGAAGTTTTCCATCAGAATAAAAACATGCTACCACATTCTTCCATTTTTCAAAAGAAAAAAACTTTGCCAGAACCCACTTCCTACTCTGATAACTT
Organism: Molossus molossus; assembly: GCF_014108415.1. Classification (NCBI taxonomy): domain Eukaryota; kingdom Metazoa; phylum Chordata; class Mammalia; order Chiroptera; family Molossidae; genus Molossus; species Molossus molossus. Next base: position 91,566,620 of record NW_023425388.1, on the reverse strand, counting down.
ATCATTCCTTTTATATTTTTTTGTAACAAACCATTTTCAAAGAGCAGCCTGTTCTCACAGTCTGGTTTCTTTTCTTCCATTCACTCTTTTATTCATTTATCTTTATTGCTTAAAGTATTACAGATGTCCTTCCCCTTTTTCCCTGCTTCCGCCCCCACTCCCACCTTCACCACACCATTATCTGTGTTTATTGCCTATGTATATATGCTTATAAGTTCTTTGGTTTATCTCCCATTCACTATTCAACCCAATTAAATCAGGCTTTAGTCCTCCCTACTCCACCAAAACTATTCTTGTTAAATTCATCTACAAGCTTGACATTCTTAAATCTAATAGTTACTTCTTAGCCCTCCTCTTCTCTGACCTGTTATCAACATTTCACATAATTCAATACTCCTTCTTGTTCTTCACTTGCTTCCTAGGACACCATGCTGGTGCCCATAAAAACAGACCTTTCCTATAACCAGTTGCAGGGAGCATAATCAGATCAATGCCTAACTCAGCACTCCTGGGTCCACCTCTATTTTTGTTGAGTCCATGCTTACAACACGTTCCTCCCAGCCAAAGGCATCAGCATTAATGAAGCTTTAATCCTGAGAGATACAAAACTCAAATGAAGACTTTGGCTTTAAAGGACTTGCCATCAGCTCGTTGAAACATTCCCAGAACTGCACTGCAGTTTAAGACTCGTCACTTAAATCACTTCCTCCCCACTTTTTTCATAATATTCAGACCACCATCAAGAACAGAAAATTCTCTTCATTTCCTTTGGATCCCTGTCCTTTTTCCTTAAAAAAATTTTCCTCCAAAAAAATCTCTTATACAACTAATCCTTGTTATCTACTTCTCTTTGGACCAGAATTAATGTACACTCTAGTGATTTTCTCCCTAACTCACTGGTTAATTCTTCTTAGCATATTTTGATAATTCCTCTTTTGTACTACATGCTAACTATTGAAATACACCAGAGCTCATTTGGGGTCCTGAATTCTTCACAATCTCTTGTCACTCCCTTGGTGATTTCATTTAGACCCATGACTTTAAAACCATCTCTATACCAACGACTATTAAGTATATATCTCTAGTCCAGAACCCTCATACAAAATCCACATTAGGCCTAGCCAGTGTGGCTTAGTGGTCGAGCATTGACCCAGGGACCAATAGTTCCCTGGGCTTATTCTCTAGTCAGGGCACATGCCCAGGTTGTGGGCTCAATCCCCAATAGGGGGCGTGCAGGAGGCAACCAATGATGATTCTCTGTCATCAATGCTTCTACCTCTCTCTCCCTCTCACTTTCTCTGTCTCTAAAAAAAAAAAAAAGAAAATTAACAAATTCCACATTAGTACATCCACTACCTGCCTATGTGAGATTTCCCCTTGGGTTTATAATAAACATTTCACTCTCAAGATCTCCAGAGATAAAATCTTGACCATCCCCTTTCATGAAATAAAAACAAAAACAACTTTCCTTATATCCTTCCCCATCTCAGTTCAACACTCAGACTAAAAAAAACATATACTCTTCTCTGTTTGTTTTTTCCCCCTCTCATAGCCCATTTCCAACCCTTAGTAAATTCAATTGGCTCTACCTTAAAAACATTTTTAAACACTCAAAGCTTCATCTCTCCACTGGTGCCTTCCTAGACTGATGCACTATTATGTCTTTTTCAGATGACTACAATACTTTCTAGGTTGTCTTTCTGATTCTAGAGTTGCTTAACTACAGTTTATTCTCATTATAGCAGCCAAAGTAGGTATTTTAAAACCTAAGTCCCATCATGCCCCTTTTCGAAATACTGCATTGGCTTCTCATTTCACTCAGAGCAAAAGACAAAGTCTTTAGGACAGTTTTCCAAGCCCTCCATGGTTTGCAACCTTTTGACCTCTCTGAAATCTGTTCCTCACTCTCACTCCCAGTACTCCAGCTTCATTGACATTGGTGTTTCCAGAACATGTCAAACCTACTCTATCTCAAATTCTCCTGCCTGGAATAATCTCCAATTATCAAAGGAAGTACACAACTGTATTCATGGTTAACGTTCTTCAACAATTTGTTACACCTCCATCTTCTTACAAGTTTTGGCCTGACCACCATATTTAATACTGATATCTGCCTCTGCCTCCAATAACTATTCATCAACAGGGCACTCCTCATTCTTGTTAATATACTCTACATTGGTAAGTAGATATTGTTCATATCTCTAATAACCTTCATACATATTGCATATTGAATAACTTAGTAATTTTAATATTGGTTGTTTATTATGTCTCTCTCTTCCAAGAATATAGGTTCTCTGCATAGGAATTTTATCAGTTGTTCACTGATGTATACCAAGCATATGGATGTTATCTAGTACATAGTAGTTTAATAAATATTGAATAATGAATATTATATGAGTAATATATGGTATTATATATGATATATATACATGATATATATACATATATATGTAATAGTTTGTTATTGTTAAAATTAAAATTTTAAGCAATCTATGTCAAATATATTTTTCTCACTCTAACATTATATCTTCCTCCAATAACCATGTTTAGTTAAATGTAAAAGCTTACATTACGCAACATTGAGTAATTAGAGTCAAATACAAATGTTACTTTAACAATTTCCTCAATAATTCTAGAACTTTAAGACTTTAACTTCAGTCATCTCTCTCCTAGGTTTTTCATTGCATTTGTGATGCATTTTAGCTCACTTATATTTTACATCCCACAAAATATTACTATTCAGTGTTAGTCAATATTCACTTAACTTTCACTTAAATATTTACCAACATATTTGTTCTTTTCAATATTCTTTCTGCTTTCTTGGTAACCTACTGGATTCATGTCTTAAAACAAGCATTAAACTGTACACTCAATATTTTACTACATTTTTGTAAGTATACTCCAGTACAAAGTTTATATTTTAAAAAGTGAAATTTGAAATTCAGTATTTATACTTGTTAAATCTTGTTCACATCTATACAACACAGATGTTTACATTGTCCTTACAAAATTATTGTGAGGAGGAGGAAGATGGTGGCGGGCAGGCCCAGAGGGAGGGTGAGTATGTGAGAGAGTGAGTGAGTGTGTGAGAGAGTGTGAGTAGACATGAAGGTGGATGAACAAATCCCAGCAGTGCAAAGACACAAAGCAGAAGGTTCCAGTGCTATGGACAGGAGCAGCTGGCTACCCCGGTAAAGTGGCCCTTCAGGGCACTTCTCCTTGTGCCCCGGGGAGGTCCCACCATTTTGGAAGATCCTGGGTCTTCCGTGGGAGGAGGCAGTGGGAGCGGCTAGGGCCCAGCAACATAAGCCCACCAGCACACCTGGCACCATTGGACCAGTGGACACCCTGTGTCAACACAGACCAGTGCACAGTAGTGGAGCTCTCAAGTTGCAGGTCGCAGAAGCCGCAAACAGCCCAGAGCCCAGCAACATCCTCCATAGTAGCAACCCGATCATAGTCAAAATATACCCCCAGCAACAGAGGCTGGGGAGCAGACATCTATCCACAGGCAACAGAAGCACAGACCATTAGCTGAGACCCATCCCCAAAAACTACCCCAAAAGATGGGCAGGAGTTGAGCCCCACGAGGCAGCAGCATACCCCAGCCACCAACCATGGGACCTGGGACTCCACAGAGGCCTCTAGGGTCCAGTAGCCCACAAGAGCAGTGGAAAGTAGGAGCCACAGAGGGATGGGTGTGATCCAGATGCCCGTGGGTCCTGCAGGGTGCTGGGGCACTAGAGAAACCTATGCAATCGAGCAACCCAAAAGAGCAGTGGAAAGCCAAAGCTGCAGAGGGACTGGTGCAATCCAGATGCCCGCCTACTGGACCTTCAGGGTGCAGGGATAGATGCTGGTTGTTAATGAACCTCAATTTGTATTTTTTTGTTCCACCTGAGAAAGGATGAATCTCTGAGGGGGGGCTGCTGCTTTTTCTCACAGCTATGAGTGCAACCCTACAGGGACTGTGCCATACAATTACCCTCAGGACCTGCGGGGTACTGAAGCACCAGAGCACCTGTGCAACACAGCAGCCCATAACATAGGCATAGAGCCGGGTCCCCAAAGGGACTGTGAGATCCAGTTACCAGTGGGACCTGCAGGATGTAGGGGCACCAGAGAAGCCTATGCAACCCAGCTGCATACAAGATAGGCAAAGGATGTGAAAATGGAGGTGGAATGAATAGAAGCTACACAATCTCCCAGGACCCAATGGGAATTACAACTAAAATAAAGAAAAATTCTTGAAAGAAAGCAACAGAAAAGCAGCAGGACAGGACCATATAACCAGGGACATTGGTAGGATCTACGCAGGCACGAGAGGGTGGCAGGCTGGGAGCCCACGGACAGCAGCAGTCTTAGCTGTGAGCAGCGTCCTTGGGGAATAAAGACCAAGATTGATCCTCCGTGCAGAGAGCCAGGACAGAGCACTAAAATACCCACAGCCACTCACCTGGGGGTTACTGCACAGGGAGGGCAGACTGGGCTGGAACTGTGTGGGGACACTCGGGATTTGGAGGGCACTCCCGAGTTTTTGCTGAGTTGCAGCCACAGAGGACGGTGGCCAGTGTGCTCATTTCCATAGCTGTGAGGAAAAGCAGCAGCCCCCCCCTCAGAGATTCAGCCTTTCTCAGGTGGAACAAAAAATACAAATTGAGGCTAATTAACAACCAGCATCTATCCCACACTCTGGAAATCCTCTTATGCAGAACATCATGGTACATTCCAAGGCACTGAGTAACTGAGACAACTAGCCTCCAGGAAAAAGCTATAGGATAACTGAACCTTTCCTGGAATTGCAAATCTATCCAGGACAGTAAGACTCGACAGTAGTGTTTAACGTGGGCCCACCCAGGCCCATCCAAACCCAGTAGAGGGAGCCACAAATAGCAGAATACCAACATCCATAGGGAAAATTTGGCAGGCTCCAACAGTGACTGAGATAGCCAAAATAATGAAACAAAGAAATAAATCTCAAATGAAAGAACAAGAGAACTCTATCAAAGATGATATAAATGAAATGCAGGTAAGCAAGTTATCAGAGGTAGAGTTCAGAGCCATGATCTTGAGGAAGCTGAACAGCATGAGTAAGGACATCAGCGTCATGAGTAAAGATACAGAAACACTGAAAACCAACCAAGTGGAAATGAAGAATGACATATCAGAAATAAAGAACACATTGGAAGGACTAACTAGCAGAGTAGAGGAAGATGAGGACCGGATCAGGGAATTAGAAGACAAGGTAGAAAAAAAATCAACCAATCAGAAAACCACAAGGAAAAAGTAATGAAAAAACAGGAAGACAGCTTAAGAGAACTGTGGGGCAACCGGAAACATAATGACATTTGCATCATAGGAGTCCTCGAAGAAGAAGAAAATGAGCAAGGGTTAAAGAATATATTTGAAGAAATAGTGACAGCAAAATTTCCTAACTTGATGAAGGTAGAAGGCATTCAAGATCAAGAAGCATAAAGAGGCCTAAGTAAGAAGAACCCAAACAGGCCTACACCAAGACACATAGTAATTAAAATGCCAAAAATTAAAGACAAAGAGAGAATCCTAAAGGCAGCAAGAGAGAAGCAACAGGTTACCTACAAAGGAAACTCCATAAGTCTCTCAGCTGACTTCTCAACAGAAACACTACAGGCCAGAAGTGAGTGGCATGAAGTAATCAAGGTCATAAAAAACAAGGATCTGAATCCAAGACTACTCTGCCAATAAGGCTATCATTCAAAATAGAAGGTCAAATACAGAGCTTTCCAGACCAAAAAAAAAAAAAAAAAGGCTAAGGAAATATATTAACAGCAAACCAGCACTGCAAGAAATGTTAAAAGGATTGCTGTAATTAGTAGAACAAATAGAAAGAAAAATATAACTACACTAAACATAAATGGCAATAAATAAGTACATATCAATTATCACCTTAAATGTAAATGGTTTGAATGCTCCAATAAAAAGATACAGAATAGCTGACTGAATAAAAAAAAAAAAAAAATGACTCATATATATGTTGTTTACAAGAGACCCACCTCACAACAAAACACTTGCATAGGTTGAAAGTGAAGGGATGGAAAAAATCTTTCAAGCAAACAAAAAGGAAAAAAAAGCTTGCATAGCAATACTCATATCTGATAAAGTAGATTTCAAAAAGAAGGCCATAACTAGAGACAAAGAAGGCCACTACATAATATTGAAAGGATCTATCCAACAGAAGGATATAACCTTGGTAAACATATATGCACCCAATATAGGAACACAAACATATATTAAAAATCTTCTGGAGGACTTCAAAGGAAAAACCAACAGGAATACAATCATAGCAGGGGACTTCAAAACGCCACTGACATCACTGGATAGGTCATCTAGACAAAAAATAACAAGGAAACACATATTCCAAATGAAGCGCTAGATCAAATGGATTTCATAGATATCTATACAGAATTATACCACAAAACTGCAGAATTCACATTCTTCTCAAGTTCACATGGGATGTTCTTAAAGATAGACCACATGTTAGGGCACAAACTAAATCTCTAGAGCTTCAAGAAGATTGAAATCATATAAACCATCTTCTCAGATCACAATGGCATGAAACTAGAAATCAATTTCAACAAGAACATGCAAAGACATTTGAAAACATGGAGGCTAAATAGCATGTTATAGAACAATGAATGGGTTACCATGGAGATCAAGGAAGAAATTAAAAACGTTCTGGAGCCCTGGCCAGTTTGGCTCAGCAGTTAGAGTGTCGGCCTGCAGTCCGGAGAGATCTGGGTTCGGTTCCCGCTAAGGGCACGTACCTTGGTTGCAGTTTGTCCCCAGCCCTGGTTGGGTCGTGTGGGTGGCAGCCACTCGATGTGTCGCTTTCACGTCGATGTTTCTCTCTCTTTCTCTCCCTCACACTCTATCTGAACAAAATATCGAAAAATGTCCTTGGGTGAGGATAAAAATAAATAAATAAAATAAAATAATAAAAACGTTCTGGAAAGCAATGAAAATGAGCACACAACAACACAAAATCTATGGGATGCAGCGAAAGCAGTTCTGAGAGGGAAGTTCATAGCACAACAGGCCTACCTCAAGAAGCAAGAAAATTTTCCAATAGACTATCTAACCTCACAACTTAAAGAACTAGAAAGCAAACAAAAAGAAAAGCCCAGAGCAAGTAGACAGAAGGAAATAGTAAAGATCAGAGAAGAAATTAATGACATGGAGACCAAAAAAAAAAAAAAAAAGAATTCAAAGTATCAATGAAATGAAGAGCTGGTTCTTTGAAAAGATAAACAAGATTGATGTACCCTTAGCGAGACTCACCAAGGAACACAGAGAGAGAACCCGAATACAAAAAATCAGAAATGAAAGAGGAGAAATAATAACTGACACCACAGAAATACAAAAGATTGTTAACAAATATTATGAACAATTATACGGCAGCAAATTTGACAATCTAAGCAAAATGGACAAATTCCTAGAAATACAGAGTCTCTCAAAAATAAACCAGGTAGAGATAGAAAACTTAAACAAAACAATAACAACAAAAAAAATTGAAGATGTAATCAAGGCTCTCCCAGTAAACAAAAGCCCAATCCTGGACGGCTTCACCGGGAAATTTTACCAAACACTCAAAGTAAAACAAATACCCGTTCTCTTCAAACTCTTTTAAAACATTCAAGAAGAAGGAAGACTGCCCTGGCCAGTTTGGCTCAGCGGTTAGAGCGTCAGCCTGCGGTCCGCAGAGACCCGGGTTCGGTTCCCGCTAAGGGCACGTACTTCGGTTGCAGTTTGTCCCCGGCCCTGGTTGGTCGTGCGGGTGGCAGCCACTCGATGTGTCCCTTCACATCGATGTTTCTCTCTCTCTCTCCCTTCCTCTCTCTCCCTCCCGCTCTATCTGTACAAAAAATGGAAAAATGTCCTCGGGTGAGGATAAAAAAAAAAAAAAAAAAAAAAAAGAAGAAGGAAGACTTCCAAATTCATTTTATGAGGCCAGCATAATTCTAATTCAAAAACCCAAAAAAGACACTAAAAAGAAAGAAAACTATAGGCCAATATCACTGATGAACGTGGACGCCAAAATCCTGAACAAAATACTAGCAAATCGAATCCAGCTATACATCAAAAAAATTATCCACCATGACCAAGTGGGATTCATCCCAGGGATGCAAGGCTGGTAAAATATTCACAAATCTATAAATGTGATACACCCCATATACAAAATAAAAGATAAAATCATATCATTATATCAATAGCCGCTGAAAAAGCATTCGACAAAATCCAGCACCCATTTCTGATAAAAACATTCAGCAATCTGGGAACAGAGGGATCATATCTCGACATAATAAAGGCCATATATGAAAGACCTACAGCCAACATCATACTCAATGGGCAGAAACTAAAACCAGTTCCTTTAAGAACAGGAATAAGACAAGGATGCTCACTTTTGCCACTCTTATTTAACATAGTACTGGAAGCCTTAGCCACAGCAATCAGACAGGAAGAAAAAATAAAAGGGATACAAAGGGAAAGGAGGAAGAGAAACTGTCATTATTCGCAGATGACATAATATTATACATAGAAAACCCCAAAGACTCCATCAAAAACCTACTAGACTTAATAAATTAATTCGGGAAAGTAGCAGGATACAAAATTAACATTAAGAAATTGACCGTATTCTTATATACCAATGATGAACTCACAGAAACAGAAACTGATAAAACAATCCCAATTACCATTGCAGCAAAAAAAATTTAGATACCTAGAAATAAACTTAACAAAAGAAATAAAGAAGCTATTCACAGAAAACTACAGGTTGTTGAAAAAGAAATAGAGGGAAATATAAAAAAGTGGAAGCACACACCTTGTTCATGGATTGGAAGAATTAACATTATTAAAATGTTCATACTACCCAAAGCAATCTATAGTTTCAATGCAATCTCCATCAAAAAACCAACAACATACTTCACAGAACTAGAACAAATACTTCAAAAGTTTATATGGAACCAAAAAAGACCCCAAATAGCAACAGCAATCTTGAAAAAGAACAAAGTTGGAGGGATCACAATACCAGATTTCAGGTTATACTACAAATCCACTGTAACCAAAAGAGCCTGGTACTGGCACAAGAACAGGCAGATAGATCAATATAACAGAATAGAGAACCCAGAAATGGACCCAAGACTTGACAACAGTGGCAAAAGCATACAGTGGAGTATAGACAGCCTCTTTAATAAATGGTGCTGGGAAAATTGGACAGCTACATGAAAAAAATGAAACTAGCCCTGGCCCGATTGGCTCAGCGGTTGGAGCATCAGCCTGCGGTACAGAGAGACCCGGGTTCGGTTTCCGCTAAGGGCACATACCTCGGTTGCAGTTTGTCCCCGGCCCTGGTTGGTCGTGAGGGTGGCAGCCACTCGATGTGTCCCTTCACAACGATGTTTCTCTTTCTCTCTCTTCCTCTCTCTCCATCCCGCTCTATTTGAACAAAAAAAAAAAAAAGAAACTAGACCATCAACTTACACCATACACAAGAATAAACTCAAAATGAATAAAAGACTTAAATGTGACTCATGTATCCATAAAAATCCTAGAAGAAAATGTAGGCAACAAAGTTTCAGACATCATATGCAGCAGAGTTTTCACTGATATATCACCTAAAGCAACAAAAACAAAGGAGAAAATGAACACATGGGACTACATCAAATTCAAAAGCTTCTGCACAGCAAAAGAAACAAGCCCCAAAATGTAAAGGCAACCCACTGTATGGGAGAACATCATTGCCAATAATACATCAGATAAGTGTTTAATTTCCAAAATATATGGAGTGCACATACAACTCAACAAAAGGAAAACAAAGAACCCAATTAAAAAATCGGCAGAGAAACTAAATAGAAACCTCTCCAAACAGGACATACAAAAATGGCTAAGAGACATGAAAAAATGCTCAACATCACTAATCATCAGAGAGATGCAAATTAAAACAATTATGAGGTATCACCTCACACCTGTCAGAATGGCCGCCATCAACAAATCATCAAACAAAAAGTATTGGTGAGGGTGTGGAGAAAAGGGGACTCTAGTACACTGCTGGTGGGAATGCAGCCTGGAGCAGCCACTATGGAAAACAATATGGTGCTACCTCAAAAAATTAAAATTTGAACTGCCATTTGACCCAGTGGTCCCACTTCTAGGAATATACCCTAAGAAGCCTGAAACACCAATCAGAAAGAATATATGCACCCCCATGTTCATAGCAGCACTATTTACAATAGCTAAGATCTGGAAACAGCCCAACTGTCCATCAGTAGATGAGTGGATAAAAAAGCAGTGGTACATATACACAATGGAGTACTACGCAGCTGTAAGAAAGATGGATCTCTTATCCTTTGAGATGACATGGATGGACCTGGAAAGTATTATCCTAAGTGAAACAAGCCAAACAGAGAAAGACAAGTATCATATGATCTCACTTATTTGTGTAATATAATGAACATAACAGTCTGAGGAATGGGGTAGTCCCAGCGTCGTTGAAGTGGGGTACAAACTGACAATCCCCAGAAGAGGGTGTGAGGGGGGAGAGATAAACCACAGAACTTATATGCATGTATGCATGAACAATGGACATGGACAACAAAACTGGGGACAGGGCAGGGAGTGAGGGGGAGGGGGAAATCAGGGGTGAAAAGGAGAAACATCTGTAACAAAAATAAATAAATTTATAAAAATTAAAAAGTAATTATTGTGAGGAAGTATTAAGACAGCGTAAATGAAACATTTAAAAATGATAAATGTTATTTTATAAAATAGTTTTATAGTTAACAATAAGCTAATATCTCACTAGAAAAATTAATTATTAATTTGCTTCAGTGTGCTGCATTCTCTAAGAGAGCTTCTAATATTCAAATGAATTATGTTCTAAATTTCTGTACAGATTCATAAATCAATCAAAGGGATAAATTAAAGTTCTCTAACCCCAAATTACATTTAAAATGCTGGAAAATACACTAATACTTATACAGTTGGAAATGACTATTTTCTCAATGCCTCTTATTATGAATAAAAAGATAAAATGTTTATTCACAGCTAAAGGAAACTAACCTAGTATAGATATAAAAAATTAAAAAGTAGATAACTGTGTATCTGTTAAAATATTCACATTGTATTTTTTTTTTAATCCTCCCCTGAAGACATTTTGTTGTTGTTGTTGTTGTTGTTCAGTTAGAGTGGGAGGGAGAGAGAGGCAGAGAGAGAGAGAGAGAGAAACATCAACATGAAAGGGACACATCGAGTGGTTGCCAACCCCACGACCCAACCAGGGCCAGGGACACTGCAACCGAGATACATGCCCTTAGAGGGAACCGAACCCGGGTCTCTCTGGACCACAGGCTGATGCTCTAACCGCTGAGCCAAACTGGCCAGGGCTCACATTGTATTTTTATTAAAATATTGGCTTAAAATTATTTGAGATTTTTGTTTTATTTCCATAAATCCATCTTAAAATGCCTCAATTATTATTTAGTAAATATTTATTTAGCTTTATTGATGGAAACTACTAGATTTACTTTGAATTTAGAAAGAAAGTGAGTTAATCACTACAAATTTCCTGAGTTCTAACTATGTTATGCTGTGCATAAAATTCTAATGGCATGTTAAATTAGAAATTTAGACTGAGATCCTACAGTGATAATGACAACATTCCAATTACTGATTAACACATAAGATTATCAAAAATTAAATACCCAAAACCAATCTTGTGATATTTAATCCTCTTTCCCACAGCTAGAATATGAAGACTGGGATTTTGAAAAGAACTTTAAAAGGTGGTGTTGTGTTCTGGGAGAGTGTTACTTCTTTTTTCGTGGGGGAGGAATAAGGGCGCCTTTTCCTTTCCTCAGCCCAGTGAGAGGGGTTTCAGCAGGGCCCCCAGGGGCAGGACAGGGCTGCCGCAGTGGAGGGCGTGTTGCACTGGTACACAGCTCCTGCTGCAAGAACTAATGCAGCTTCATGCAGGTCAGGAAGAGAGGGTTTAAAGAATGTGGATGCCTATGCATATTTGTATTTATATATTTCATTTGTCTCATTTAAAATAATTAATTTACTGTTTTTAATGAGATACCTGAAAACTGGTATTATTTTTTACCTCATTGCGATTGTTATGTAAGAGCAAAGCAAATGGAAGAGGTCGTGGAAGGAGAGGATAAAAGGGAACATTATAATTAGTGTTTTACTAATAAATTATAAATTTACTAACAAACGTTGAATTTAAAAAATAGTGAATTATTAACAGGATAAAGCAAATAAACTCATCAATCCTCAGAGAGACAAAACGTCACACTGAAGAACCATTTTAGTCGAAGAAAATTATTTTTCCCAGAATCCTTCACTTGGAATTCTAATGTTCTAATTTAAACAAACAAAGTAGTGAGTTATGTAACCAGCTAACAGTGGTTGGGGAAATCACCCACAATGATCAACCCCACAGAAGACAGAGGGAAAGGGGCTGGTGAAGCCTTTAGTTTATTTAGTTCTATGCCTACAAAAACTCATTGGGAAGAAATTATGAACACTTAGTTTTAAATATTAGCTAAAAAAAAAAAAATTCTAACACAACAGGAGGAGCTTGTGAAAAGTAAGGAGTGCATTTCAAATATTTAGAGGGTTTTATTTCTTCAAATAGAAATAGATTCAGTCATGGCTGATTTGGCTCAGTGCTTGGAGTGTCTGCTGAAGATGAAAGGGTCATAGGTTTGAATCCAGTCAAGAGCACATACCTGGGTTGCAGTTTTAATTCCCAGTCCCAATTGGGGTTGTGTGGGAGGCAACCATTTGATGTGTATCTCTCACACTGATGTTTTTCTTTCTCTCTCCCTTCCTCCCTTCCACTCTATGTAAAAAAAACAAAAAAAAAAACAAAAACAAAATCAATGGAAAAATATCCTCAAGTGAGGATTAACAACAACAACAACAAAATAGAGTCATCTGAGTTTCTCTGAGGTAGAAATATCACATTAACAATTTTACTCCATTGTAGATAATTTTCCAATCCAACTCTGGCCTGTTGCAACTAAAACTGAACACAAAATCTGTCTTAAAATAAACACATACATGCATACCAATTATAAAAATGGAATACATTAATAAAAGTTTAAGATTTTTCAAAACATAGGAAGCAACAAAAATACTTAGGTTATATCCTACATACATTTATTTTTAAAATTGTTTAACTTGCACAATATGTCATGCTGAGAGACAGACTTAGACACTCAGAATGTCTGAGTAGGAGACCTCAGGGATCATGAAATCCAACCTCCAACAGTGTTTGGAGGAGAAGCGGCTGGTTGTGTTTAATGTCTAATATCATAGAGTAAGTTCTAAGAAGAATCATATTATGTTTGGTTTTGAGATAGTTCTGTCTACTTTAAGTGTAGGGAAAAGAGTGAGAGAGAGCCCCTACCAACCTCTGAGGAAATGAGGTTTCACTGGAGCAACGCTAAGAGAATCTACCTCTCCCAGGACCTTGGCCCACCCGTTGTGAGAAGGGTTGCTTAGAAGCAGTATGCTGTGTATCCGCAAGAAGACAGGCTCATACAGAGTGATGAATGCATCAGTCCTTCTAACTGACATTTTTGTTGCAATTTAATATCATGATCTTGGTTTATCTCCATAGGATGGTTCAGGCACTTTGGGATTGTGGCAAAGGTGAGAAGGGGTCAGTGCTGGGAGCATAAAAAGGATCTGCTGAGGTTCCAAGTTTTGATTGGATAAGTGGGCAGTAGTCACACACTGCCTTGGTGTGCTACAATTAACCTACTGCTAATAAATGGTGAGATGAGACATTGAGTTTTACATTTTAGGTCACAGTTTTATACTCATCTTCACATTTGCACAATAACCCATTAACATATATTAAAAATGAATAAACCATGAACTAAACACACTGCTGAACAAAATTAACCCAGAGACATAGAGGTGAGGTACAGACTGACAAGCCTCAGAAGAGGGAGTGTTTGTGAGGGAAGAGATAAACCACAGAACTTACATGCATGTATGCATGACCAATGAACATAGACAACAAAGCTGAGGGGGGGGGGAGGGGAGGAGGGTGTCAATGGGGGAAAAATGAGAAACATCTGTAACAATAACAAATTAATAAATAAAATTTTTTTAAAAAATGCATAAACCATGACTCAAAGTATTTAAGTAAATTTCCATATTTACACAGCCAGGAGCTGGCCTTGTAAGACTTCATTCCTGGTCTTCCCATACCGGAAGCCAAGCTCCTTAACTATAATGCTCTCTGACCTACCTCTTAGAATTGTTGTTTGTTTCATTTGGGAACTTCAGGGAAACCTGATTTGTTTTAAATACTTACAGGACTTAAAATCTTATAAATAGGTGAATCCCTGGCTACTGTGGGGAAGATGGTGAGTTATCTATAAAGGGGGAGTATGAGGATGATCTTTGTGGTGATGTGTAGTTGTTTTTTGATTGCACTGGTGATCATAGGATTCTACACATGAAATAAAAAGGTGTAGAACTTTATACATATTGTACCAATATTTCCTAGTTTTGATATAGTACTATAATTAGATATAATGTATTATTGGGAAAAGTGGGTAAAAGGAACACAAGACCTCACTGTACTATTTTTATTTCTTTATGTATTTTTATTGATTTATTTGTTTAGAGAGAAAAGAGGAAGAGAAAGAAAGAAACATCCATGTGAAAGAGAAATATCCATTGGGTGCCTCCTACACTCCCCCTACTGGGGATCAAACCAGGACCTCTCAGTCCATGGGACAATGCTCAATCCACTGAGCGACACTGGATGGGCTACCTGTACTATTTTTAAAACTTCCTAGGAATCTGTAGTTGTTTTCCAAAAAGTATTTAAAAACTTATTCTCTATATCTTAGAGTCCTGGCAATTGAGATGATTGTTGACCTCCAAGCCTTATGCTAAACACAGCTCATTTTAACCTTTATTTTACAGTCATTCCTCGGGAACTTTCAGTGTCTACCTAAGATTTGAATCAGACTAAAAGCTTTCTACATTCTGACTTTGACTGCGATGAAACTCTTAGCACTGGCTCTCCATGTATTCAACATGACACATATTGTTATAAATTGAATTGTGTCCACCAAAATGATATGTTGATATCTTAACATCTTGTACTTGTGAATGTAGATTCTTGCCGATGGAATAAAGTTAAGGTGAGGTAGTACTTGATTAGGGTGGGCCTAATCAGTATGATTGGTGTCCTTATCAGAAGAGTAGAAAAGACAAAATGACACAGGAAGCTGACATCATGTGATGACAGATATGGACACTGAAGCAATACAGCTGCCATCCAACGAACACCAAGCACCAAACAGCTATCACTGAAACTAGAAAGAGGAAGGAAGGATTATTCTCTAAAAACATCAGAAAAGCCATGACCGTACCTACACATTAATTTTTGACTTCTAGGCCCTAGAACTATGAGTTGATAAATTTCTGTTCTTTTATTTTATTTTTTATTTTTTTCAGATGTGCAAGATATGATTTATTGTATTTCCAACATAATATTACATTTGAAGTTAAGATCCTGTTTTCCCATTAGATTGGAAGGAAAGTCCGTTTTACCATTCCTAGTATTTCTTCCACAGTGCCCAAGGCTTGAACAAAGTTCTGGGGTTGGGGTGCAGAGAGGAGAGGGTGTTCAGAAGGCTTGGTTTTTGGCCCAGGTGAGTGACTGCGCACGCATGTTACCAGACCCATGGCACCAAGCAGGCAGGGAGAGCTGAGGCATCTGCTGAATGTTGGGCTTTGTATTCTTTCCCAAACCGGGAACCTTGGTGCCCAAGGTTCTGTCTTCCTGTTTCACGTCACAGTCATTCATTTCTGTTCTTTTAAAGTACCCAATTCATGATCGTGTATTGTAGCAGCCCTAGGAAACTTATATACACAACAGGTCCATGATTGTTCCCCAAAGTACTATATCACTGTGTAAAGAAAAGAATGTTCATTATAGAGAAAAAAAAAAAAAGGAATGAAACTAGTGGATTCTTAAGACCTTCAGGAAAGCAAGCCCCTTTAAATATGGCTGTGAGAAGAATTTTAAGCACGATTAACGTGCTTTTTTCATGTAGGAAAAATGCAGAATAACAGCTATATCTTTCATGATATGTCTTTCATAATATGTTTTTACCTGCGTTCACATTTTTTCTAACATAATACAAATCACAGAACAAATCACTTTTTTTAAAACCTGAAACAATGTATTTAGTTCATGAGATGCTAGTTTTTCAGTCAAGACTTCTAATTGAATATTTTTTTCTCCTACACACACAGAAAAAAACGCTAAGCATCTGCAACAATAAAATCACAGCAATTTTTATGTTATGAGAATGTGTTTGTTAATCAAAGAAAACATCAAGTTAATGTATTGTGTTGTGTTAATGTCTTGCTAATGGACGCAGTCTTGATTATGTGAGCATCTGCTGTGAGGCTTTTCAAAGAATTTCTGATTAAAATTATAGGCATTGGATTTGCTAGTTTCATGCAAATCTCTTAAAGGAGAAGGTACACCAACTAAAATCTAAATCCTTTCTTTGATTAGCTCAGTAAAATGAATGAATCACTTACAAAGCTTTGTGTCACTGGTGTTTTGATAAGCAGTTAAGTGCACCTAAAAACTAATTTTTAAGAAATGATTACAATAAATAATTTGATTCATTTCATGAACAAGTATTAAAGGTAATGCTAGACTTTTGATGATAAAAAATACCTGTTGATAATTTCTTATATTTTAATGAAGTTTAACAGATTACAAAATGTTATTGTTTAAATTATTTCAATCATAGTCACTAAAATAGGAATCAGTGGGTATTCTTTTCTATGGCATATAAAACTGCATTAGAGTAATAATGGGACTTTTCAAGATAACTGAAATAGTGAAAAGCAGAGAACACATTCCATTGCTAGTACTCTTTTTAGTTCTGTGTGGACGACCGTCAACCTATAACCATTTCACATTCTAATACAGTGCTATCTGACCAAATGCCCTCAAACTTTCTCTCTTTCTCTAATTACACTTACTTTCTAGGGACACGTAAACAATACTCCTTATTTAATCATTGTTGCATTGTTTCAGTTATTCCACTGGCTAAATGTCCCCCAGTTTTTTAAACTGGGTAAATTGTTAATTTTACTCTCTCTATTATTCTATCTAAATAGCTAATCCCTGAAGGACTAGTTACTTGAAATTCAGCATCACTACAATGATACATTTCTAATCTCAGTTGTATCTATCATGCCACTTGTCAATTATTTTGATTTTGAGCTGGCCCTCTCTCTCACCCCCTTCCAGAGAGTCTCCTTTTTCAAACGTATCTGTCCATATGTGCTCTTGTTTGTTTGTTTTTCTCATTTGTTTGTTTGGGGTCTTTTGACAAAGAGTGGAAATGGGGAACAGGGCTAGTTTTGTTTTTTTTCTTCTTGAGATATAGTTTACACAGAGCAAAAAACACAGATCTTAAGCATTTAGTCCAATGAGTTTGAACAATTGCATATATACATGTAACAGAAAACAACACAGAGAGCCTCTCTATTCCACAGACATTTTCTTTACATTCTTTTTTAGTAAACACCTGTCTTTCAGAATTTGATTCAAATGAGTTCAGGAGAGAATGGAAGAAATGCTATTTGAGACACACATTTTACACAACTATTTCATTAATGACATTATGCTTACAATTGGGTAGCAAATGAAGAATAATGATTATTCAAGAAAATTCATTTTAAGATGGACAAAATAACTATGTATTTAGCTAGCAAGGATCACTAAAGAGAAAAATGTTCATATAGCATACAGTGGCAGTAACTGACAAACTGGTGCATTTTAGAAGGCAAGAGTAGACTCATAGATAGACTAGCTTAGGCAGGAGTGCAAACACTGGCATCATGTGGCAAGATGGAAAACAGAGTATATGGGTATAGATGGAATTAAGTTGGTAGATCTGCCAGAAAAAATCATGTGGTAGTTTTGCATTTGTCTTTTCTGATTTTGAATGAGTTTTAATAATGAAATCAGAAGCCTTTCCATCAGCGGAAAATGGGGAGAGAATTATTTGGCATTTGAGAACAAAAGAAAAAGGAGTTTTCTTGTATATGGGGATAAATGTAACAGGAATACTTATCGGGATTGTTCATGGTGCACCAAGGACTCGTTTTGTGTAACGGGTCATAAATGTAAAGCAAACAAATCAGTATGGTCTTGTTTTCCTCCAACAATGTTTGTTCTGCTGGGTCCATAATGGGGCAACATATGTAGAGCGTTTCAGGCAACCAGCACTGATATTTTCCAGGCAGGCAAAATAAAGGGCAGAGGCCAGAGAGTTAAGAAACTGAGGCAAAGGACTGATTACAATGACAGACCATTGACCTAAGTTGGATAAAACAGTAGTGAAAATATTACGTGAGTGAAGTAAGATAATCGTGCATCAATATAGTTACATCTTTTAAATGCTTTTAAATGATCACATTTTGTGTGTGTGTGTGTGTGCATTTTTATTGTAGGTAGACAACTCATTTTTCAAATATCAGAGGGTACCTGCTATGTGACATAATCCAGAATTTTAGAAAACCCCATACATTTTTTTTCTTTCTGTTGCATATCTTCAAATAATAGACTTTTTTTTTTGTCTTCATCTTTTTAGACTAAGATATTCTAATATTAACCTACCAAGAACTGTCTTGAATATTTAGCTGTCTCTCTCTCTGAATGCTCCCTGCTTCAATTATATCTTTTGTTAGTGGAATAACAGCTGTATTGTATTTATTCAGGTTAACTTTTTAAGAATTGATTTGTTGCTCTGTTTCTATCAACAACATAAACAAATATCATTTAAAATATAAAACTTCAAGTGAACATAAACAAAAATAGTTTATCCCACCAATTCAAAAGTCTTAAGTTTTCAATTTAAACTAAAATGAGGTTTTGTTAAGGTCAGAAGTGACTTATACTTTGCTAAATGCAGTGGCCAGTTAGTTCTCAGGTGAATATATTGAATTATTCCACTTTTTTTTTCTTTATTGATTTTAGAGAGAGAAGAAGGGAGAGGGAGAGAGATAGAAACATCAATGAGAGAGAAAATTAACTGGCTGCCTCCTGTATGCCCCCCACTGGGGACTGGGCCCACAACCTGGGCATGTGCCCTGACCGGGAATCGAACCAGCGACCTCTTGGTGCATGGGTCGACATTCAACCACTGAGCCACATTGGCTGGGCTCATTCCACACTTTTAATGCACCTGATCATTCATCATTTTTGAAATGTTTCCTTCCCATAGCTTCTTGATTGTTCTCTTATTTAGCAGGATGCACTTTTCTCAAAAGGTATAGACTCTTAGTTTCAGGGTTTACTCAGGACTTATCTCTTCTTTACTTATACTCACTCTATAGGTGATTCACTCATTCTCATGGTTTTTAAGTATAATTTATATGGTGATGACTCCTCAATTTACTTCTCTGGCTCAGACCTATTCCTGTGAACTCTAGATTTATATATCTAAGGTATTATTCAACATCTCCATTTAGATATCCAATAAATTATTAAAAACTAACATGTCCAAAACCAAATTTCTTATTTTCCCCTCTCAGAATTATTCATGCCTCTCTTCCTTATTTCTGCTTCTGACAACTCTGTTCTTCCAGGTATTCATTCCAAACATCTTGGAGATTCCATGATGTCTAATCTATCAGCATTTTCTGTTACTTTCACGATGAAACTATAATCATAATACAATTACTTAATCCAAAGCCAGCATTGCCAGCTATTAGTACCTCCCTAAGTTTATATTTTAAATCTTAACCTCCAAAGGTCATGGATTAGTAAGTGGGGGGGTGACTATGTCATGAGGATGGAGCCCTCATAAACAGTGTTAATGATCTTATAAAAGAAATTCCACAGAGCTCCCTGGCCTATTCCACCATGTAAGGCTATAAGATATCTGCAACCTGGAAGAGATCCTTCACCCAACAATGCTGGCAAGGTGGTTTTGGACTTCCAGCCTCCAGAACTGAGAAAAATAATTATCTGCTATTTATAAGCTACCCAGTCAATGGTATTTTACTCTAGTGGCCCAAGAGGACTAAGACAAAGTGTACCCAGCCTACCATAACCCCTTATCTGGATTATGGCTATGGCCCCTGTGTTCTTCCTGCTTTTGTCCTTACTCTACTCTAGAGTCTGATGTCATGACAGACAATGCAATCCTTTTAAAACATAAGTCAGATCATATAACTACCCTGTAAAAAGTTTCTGTTAGCTTCCCTTCTCACTCAGAGTGGGGAGGAATATCCTTACCAAGACTCCATATAGTTTGGCTGTGCTATATCCCTCTCTCAGTAGTTAATCTCGCACTATTCTCTCACTCACTCAGGACCCAATCATATTAGCCTTCCTGTTCCTCAAACACCCAAGTATAATTCTTCCTCGTGAACTCTGCTCTTGCTCCTCCTTTTGCATGGGATGATTTTCTCCATGATATTAACATAGCTCTTTCCAGATGTCACTCAGGTCTCTGCTCAAATGTCACTTTTCTGGAAAACTCCTTGCTGAAAACCATTAGTAACACTTGGTTATATGCCCCTGTCTGCCTAAAGTTTATTTAATGTGCTGTACTCTCATTTTCTTATCAAGGGTTGTGCCTTTGGTTCACGTGTAAGAGAGGAGATAACTAGCACTCTGATCCAAGAGACTAACCTAAACTTGGCCTTGAATTAGACACAGGTTGTTATGCAAGGTAAGCTTCTGATTCAGGAACCTGAGTCTGACAATAGTCAGTGATCCAAGCCCCGAGTCAGGACATAACCAGTGGTAGTTCTAGGTGATCCCAGCAGTGTAGAGGTTCCAATCAGTGGTCAGGATCTAAGGACCCTGGTGCCACATTAGCTGGACTCCCAAAACACAACAGTGCTTTTGCTTAGCCAAGGAGTTCATCCTGCAATTCAGCACTCCCCTCCTCATGGAGGAACTACAATGCTAATTACAATGTAATCTAGATACACAGACTATAAAAACATTGTAGAAATTATGTTAAGGTTGTAGATCTGAATAAACCCAGGAGTTCAGGGTTCAATCCAGACATACAGAATGTTGGACTAACAACACTATGACTAGTTTCAAGCCCCACAGGGCAGGGAATTTGAATGTACAGTACATATACACAGCCAATATTGGTCAAGATTATCTGAGCCTGTCAAAGCAAAGTCTGTAAAACAGAGGCCTAGAGTAGTTCTGGACTCTTAAAATTCCTTATTTATTTGGGATGGGTTTACATTTTGGGGGGGGGGGGAAGATAACTTAAAAAGAGTAATATGATGTGATAAGTACAACAGGAATAATAAAATACATAAGAATTAAAGACAAATGCAGCATGTTTAATTATCAGAATCTCTATTTTGATTATATTATTCTAGGCACTTAGAAATCATACCACAAATATGTGTTAAATTGAAGGTACAACATCTGGGTTAATATTTGTCAGAAATAGTTCTTAAGCATATTAGCAAAGACATTAATCTAAAATGTGAAAATAAAAAGTTGTATTTGACTATTTACACATGAAACTCCACCATGTGAAAAATAATCTCAAATTTCATTATCAATGATAAACTGAAAAAGAATTCAATGCATGTGGCAAACAAATAGCACTACTAATCTTTTATGGGAACATACAAATCTTTAACATGAAAACATATGCTTCTACAGAAAAGTGCACAAAAAGCTTTAAAAGGAAATTTAGAAAAGAATAAGTATAAATGACCCATGAACATCTGAAATATTTCTAGTATTCAGAAAAATGCATAGTAGCATAATGTACAAACATTTTTTTCTTCTACAACTGTTGGTGGCCAAAGGTAACATGTTAGGGATAAATTTTATTATCTGCCCCAATAGTGTATATGATACAACTTTGACAAAATTATCAAGAGTTTTTAATATATTTATAATATTTGACTCAGAAATTGTCCTTACAGTAATTTAACCTAGAAAATAAAAGTCTTAAGTTATATATTTATAGGGTTAGCATAGTCATTTTCAATAGGAACATTTATGATACAGAAATCTAAAATTTTTGGAAATTTTAAATACAATAAAGTTTTCCTGCTGTGGCCGGTTTGGCTCAGCGGTTAGAGCGTCAGCCTGCGGTCCAGAGAGACCCAGGTTCGGTTCCCACTAGGGGCGTGTACCTGAGTTGTGGTTTGTCCCTGGCCCTGGTTGGACACACAGGTGGCAGCCACTCGATGTGTCCCTTTCACATTGATATTTCTCTCTCTCCCTCTGTTCTTCACTCTCCCTCCCACTCTACCTGAACAAAAAAAAAAAGGAAAAATGTCCTTGGGTGAGGATAAAAAAAATTAATACAATAAAATTTTCCTGATGATTGCATTCTGTATAGTCAATAAATAGCATGAATAATAGTTAATTACAACATATAATACTAATAGTTAATACGAATTTTTAAATTATACAGAATATATTATAGAAAAAGGCAAAGTTATAAAACTATATAGCATATACAAAACAAAAACTAAGTGTGGATTTTTTTAAACTTTTAGATGGTAAGAATATTGTGTGTGCTTTTTTATATTTTTCTCAATTTTTATCTTCCTATAATGAACTTATTTGACTATAGTAAGAAAATATTGTATATGATAAAGGTTTAAAAAAAATTAGACCTAAAGGTAAAAAGAGGGAAAAAAACCCACAATATTGTCCTACTAAACACTTTCATTGTCATCAACAGGGAAAAATACCAGATGTGGTCGGCTGTTGATATAAACCATTACACCAACTAACAATTTTTTAAATAAAAAGATTACTCTGAAAAGTCTCAAGACCCTTAAAACATTAGTCAAGGTTAAGTAATGTTGTTTTATTTCTACAAGAGGAATAGTATAGAATTTGTTTAAAATCTAATTTATCATAACAGTCTGAGGAATGGGGTAGTCCCAGAGACGTGGAAGTGGGGTAAAGACTGACAATCCCCAGAAGAGGGGGTAGTGGGGGAGAGATAAACCACAGAACTTATATGCATGTATGCATGAACAGTGGACATGGACAACAAAGCTGGGGACAGGGCAGGAAGGGAGGAAGAAGGGGGAATCAGTGAGGGAAAAAGGAGAAACTTCTGTAACAAAAATAAATTAATTAATAAAAAACAAAAATAAAATAAAAATGACAACATCAAGTATAAAAAAATAAAACTATTATATTGTATACTCAAAAATAAATAAATAATATCTAATTTATAACTCTCTATCTCTATAATTGTAATTTTGCTTTTTCTCAAATATTCAGGCTTCAGATTGAATTAAGGGTATGAATTAGACTTAGCTCAGTCCATAAACATTTCTTTCTAAAAACCATTGTTTTCTGTACTACTGCTATTGGCCTTAGATCAACTACATTGGTCACTGAGTTATGAAGCAAATACAGAATCAACACACTAAGTACAAATTTAGAAGATTCTTAATGCACAGTCACCTTCTAAACAGGAAGGTAGAGTTTGCATTACTCTCCCTCTCAGCACTGTCAGTTCATTACCGCCCACTGAAATAGAATGACACAACTATTGCTTTAGCTCCTTATACTTTAGTTGGATTTATTTGAGGGAATGGGTTCCAGGATACCCCTCCCCCAGCCACAATACCAAAATCTTTGAATGCTCAAGTCCCCTATAACCTATGCACATCATCCTGGTATACTTTAAATCATCTGTAGATTACTTATAATATCTAATGAAAATGCTATGTAAATCATTGTTAAAATATATTGGTTAGGGATGAACTTCCTAGATTTACAAAATATTTTCAACACATAGTTGGCTGAATCCACAGATTTGGAACTCTTGGATACAGAGGACTGACAATAAATATTTAAAGAGGTAAAACATAATAATTTAGGTGTTTTATATTATCTAATATATTTAGTCTATAGATTTTTATTGAACTTACATTGCTAAAACTAAATATTCAGATTAAAAAAAAAATTTTTTTAGAGGATTCCAAAATGGAGGCAGACTGAATGGAAGCTAAACAGACCAGCTCCCAGGACCAAACTGGAATTACAACTAAAATAAAGACAAATTATTAGAGAAAGGCAACAGAAAAGTAACTAGAGGACCAATATAACCTAGGGCAGGAAAATAGACACTGAATTGAGCCTGGTAGGAACTTCGGAGGCTCAAGAGGGTGGGCTGGGGGCCCATGGAAAGCAGCTACTTTAGCTGTGAGGAGCTCCCTCAGGGTTAAAATCCCAAGCCAGCTCCACAGGGCAAAGGACCATGACAGAATACTAAATTAGCTACAGCGACTCACCTTGGACTCCAGGCAGAGGGAGGGCAGACTGGGCTGGAACTGTGTAGAGACCTGGGAGCTTAAGAAGTGAGAGGCCAATGGAAGATTTTTGCTGAATCACTCCCTTACAGGACAGTAGTCATATTACTCAAAGAGCCCCTACCCAGAACCCCAAGAGATGCAACAAAACCTCCCTCAGAAATTTACCACCACCCAGCCAGGCCAGAGAAATGCAAATTGAGGCTCATTAACAGCCAGCAAGCATTTGTCCAACCCTCTGGAAATCCTCTTACCCTGAACACCTGAAGGAGTATTTCATTCAGTTGAGGGCTATAACCCAAGGCTCATCAAGTAACTGAGACAGCCTCCAGATAAAAAGATAGAGGATAACTGAACCTTTCCGGGGTTTGCAAATCTAACCAGGAAAGTAAGACTTGTCAGTGGTTTTAACGTGGGTCCTCCATACTCATCCAAACCCAGTAGAGTCACAACCAGTAGAACTCCAAAACCCACAGGGAAAATTTGGCAGTCTCCAAAACCCATTGAGATACCAAAAGTAGTGAAACAAAGAAACAAATCCCAAATGAAAGAAAAATGAGAACTCTACTGAAGATGAGATCAATGAAATGCAGGTAAGCAAGCTATCAGAGGTAGAATTCAAAGCAATGATAATGAGGAAATTCAAAAACATGAGTAAAGAGTTCAAAAGCATTCAAAGCAATGATAATGAGGAAATTCAAAAACATGAGTAAAGAGTTCAACAGCATGAGTAAAGATATAGAAACATTGAAAACCAACCAATTGAAAATAATATAGCAGAAAAAAAGAACACATTGAAAGGAATAACCAGCAGAATAGAGGAAGCTGAGGACCAAATCAATAAATTAGAAGACAAGGTAGAAAAAATCACCCAAAGTAAAAATCATTAAAAGTAAAAATCATTAAAAAACAGGAAGTCAGCTTAAGAGAACTGTGGGACAATTGGAAAGATAACAACATCTGCATTATAGGAGTTCCAGAAGAAGAAGAAAACAAGCAAGGGTTAGAGAATATATTTGAAGAAGTAGTGACAGAAAACTTCCCTAAGTTGGTGAAGAAAAACCATTTAAGATGAAGAAGCATAGAGAGCCCCAAGTAAGAAGAGCCCAAAGAGGCCCACACCAAGACATATAATAATTAAAATGTCAAAAATTAAAGTCAAATAAAGAATCCCAAAGGCAGCAAGAGATAAGCAACAGGTTACCTACAAAAGAACCCCATAAGATTATTATTTGATTTCTCAACAGAAACACTATTGGTTAGAAGTAAATGGCATAAAGTAATCAAGGTCATGAAAAACAAGGATCTGAATCCAAGACTACTCTATCCAGCAAGGCTATCATTGAGAATAGAAGATGAACTGAAGAGCTTCCCAGACAAAAAAAAAAGGCTAAGGGAATATATTAGCATCAAACCAGCACTGCTAGAAATGTTAAAAGGACCGCGATAATAGGAAGAAAAATATAATGACAATAAATAAGTACATATCAATAATAACCTTAAACATAAATGGATTAAATGCTCTGATCAAAAGACACACAGTAGCTGAAGAGATATGAAAGCATGAATCATATATATATATATATATATATATATATATATATATATAATTGTTTTCAAGAGACCCAGCTCACAACAAAACACTCACATAGGTTGAATATAAAGGGACGGGAAAAAAAAATCTTCCAAGCAAACGCAGAGGGAAAAAAATCTGGGTAGCAATACTCGTATCTGATAAAATAGATTTCAAAATGAAGACCATACTAGAGACAAAGAAGGTCACTACATAATATTGAAAGAATCTATCCAACAGGAAGATATAACCTTGGTAAACATATGTGCATGCAATATGGGAGCACCAAAATATATTAAGAATCTTCTGGAGGCTTCAAAGGAGAAATTGACAGCAATACAATCATAACACCCTGCTGATATCTCTGGATAGATCCTCTAGACAAAAAATTAACAAAGAAACAGAGATTCTAAATGATGTACTAAACCAAATGAATTTAACAGATATATACATAGAATTACACCCCAAAACTAGAGATCCACATTCTTCTCAAGTGCACAAGGGACATCCTCAAAGATAGACCACATGTCAGGACACAAACTAAGTCTCTACAAGTTCAAGAAGATTGAAATCATATCAAGCATCTTCTCTGATCACAATGGCATGAAACTAGAATTGATTACAACAAAAATATGCCAAGACATTTGAACATATGGAGGCTAACAATCATGTTATTAAGCAATAAATGATTTACCAAGGAGATCAAGGAAGAAATTAAAAACTTCCTGAAAACCAATGAAAATGAACACACAACAACAGAAAATCTATGGCAACAGTAAAAGCAGTCCTGAGAGGGAAAAAAAGTAGAAGCATATACCTTGTTCATGAATTGGAAGAATTAACATCATTAAAATGTCATATTACCAAAGCAATCTACAGATTCAATGCAATCCCAATAAAAATATTTCACAGAACCAGAACAAATAATTCAAAAGTTCATATGGAACCAAAAAAAAACAAAACTTCAAATAGCCATAGCAATTTTGAAAAAGAAAGAAAAAGTAGGAGGGATCACAGTATCAGATTTCAGGTTAAATGCAAAGCAACTGTAATCAAAACAGCCTGGTAGTGGCACAAGAACAGGCATATAGATAAATGGGACAGAACAGAGAACCCAGAAATTGACCTAAGACATTATGCTCAATTAATATTTGATAAAGGTGGCAAGAGCATACAGTGGAGTAAAGACAGCCTCTTCAATAAATGCTATTAAGAAAATTGGACAGCTACATGGAAAATAATGAAACTAGACCATTACCTTACACCATACACAAGAATAATCTCAAAATGGTTAAAAGACTTAAATGTGACTCATGAATCAATAAAAATCCTAGAAGAAACTGTAGGCAACAGAATTTCAGACATCATATCCCGCAGAATTTTCACTGATATAATGCCTAAGGCAAGAGAAACAGAAGAAAAAATGAACACATTGGACTACATCAAACTAAAAAGCTTCTGCACAGCAAAAGAAACAACCATCAAAATGGAAAGGGAACCCACTCTATAGGAGAGCATAATTGCCAATGATACATCAGATAATGGGTTAATTTCCAAAATATGTAGAGTATTCATACAATTCAACAAACAGAAGACAAAGAATCCAATTAAAAAATGGGCAGAGGACCTTGATTCACCTCTCCAAAAAGGACATACAAATGGCCAACAGACATATGAAAAAATGTTCAGCGTTACTAATCATCAGAGAAATGCAAATTAAAACAACTATGAGATATCACTCCACACCTGTCAGAATGGCTGCCATCAACAAATCATCAAACAATAAGTGCTGGCGAGGGTGTGGAGAAAATAGGACTGTAGTACTCACTGCTGATGGGACTGCAGACTGGTGCAGCTACTATGAAAAACATTATGGTATTTTCTCAAAAAATTAAAAATTGATCTGCCATTTGACCCAGTGATCCCACTTCTAGGAATATACCCTGAAAAGCCTGATACACTAATCAGATAGAATATATGTACCCCTATGTTCATAGCAGCACTATTTACAATTGCTAAGACCTGGAAACAGGCCAAGTGTCCTTCAATAGATGAGTGGATAAAAAAAAAAAAAAACAACCTGTGGTACATATACACAATGGAACACTATGCAGCTATAAGAAAGAGAGCTCTCTTATCCTTTGAAATGACATGGAGGGACCTGGAGAGTATTAGGTTAAGCTAAAAAAGCCAATCAGAGAACGACAAATACCACATGATCTTACTTATTTGTGAAATATAATGAACAAAATAAGGTTATGAACAAAATAGATCCAGAGATATAGAAAGGAATATGGTCCAGACTGACAAATCTCAGAGGAGGGGAGCGAGGGAGATGGATGAGTAAAACCAAAGAACTTTATGCATATATGTGTAACCAGTGGACATAGATAACAATGCTGGGGTTGGAGGAGCCGGATGGGGAGAAGTGTGTCTGGGGGGGGGGGGGAGTAACATCTATAACAATAATAAATTAATAAATATATATGTATGCTATATATATATACACATGCATACATATACATACATATACATATACATATATATATATTTCTAATTTCACAACGAAACTACATGCTATCTAGGAGTTCAAAACCTAAAACATAATAAGCTGAACTGAACAAGGGCGTAATGTCTTCATCATTTTTGTTTCTCAAAGTGTTGCAAAAACATAAAGCATTAAACATCTGTCAAATTGTTTGTATTTCACTGAATATTTAATTTGCTTTAAGTATATATATAAAAATTTATTACTATAAGATAGATAATAAAGTTATTTAAGATTTTTCTTGACCAAAGACATCTAGTTAACATTGTATCAAATATCAATTATCTTAGCACACTTGAAAATATGAAAATTAAATTATTCCAGTTATAAAAATACTTGTGTAAATTTTCTCAGCTGTATGTCAGATGGAGTATATATATGTTATACTACTCAAGAGTTTCTGTTACAAATTCATCCTTTATTAAATATGAGAAATTAATCTTCCTAAAGCATAGTTCTAAATAATCACTTTATGTCTTAAGTTTCTTTAGTGGTTTTCCATTACTTCTGCATTCTGCACCAAGAACACTCCTGGGGAATTCATCATGTTCAATCCTACCTCTCCTACTTAACATTTCCAATGTTCTTTTTCAAGGCTTCTCTATTTTCATTTTTTTTCTCCCACCAAAATATTCTATGCATTTACCTAGATCATGTCCCAAATACCCTTGCCTTTATTCTTGTCCTATGCTATTCCTGCCATTCTTATGTCATAATTTCTCCAATTCTGTTGCTGACATACTATCCATCCTTCAAATCTCAGAAGTCTTCCTGCATACTCCTAAACTTGATTTCATTTTCCTCACTATAAATTTCCTTGATTACTCTCTCTGTCATTTGCACATTATACGATTTACTATGGTTATATAGCCTCTCATTTTCCCATAATCTGTTCAACTAGCAGGTACTTTGCTCAACAAATGTTTGTTGAATTGGGAGACTAGGATACATTAAATGGATAGTGTAAGGAAAGGGATGACAGATATAAATGGGTGTGACAAAAATATCTCCGAATGAAATGGGGAGGAGCATACAACTGGGCTACATGTGGCCACTACGCAAGCTAGGAAAATCTATCCAGTTTTATATATGTTCTTAGATTTTTACTTCACAAGTATAATTTCTATTGGACATAATCATGTTTTGTCCATTAGGGGTTCATTTCCTACCCTTACCTAATCACTATTCTTTACCTTATTGGTGGATTCACCTTGTGCTTACAAAAAATATTTAGGCATGTGCTAACCAAGAATTCATTGGCCCTTAATAAAAATTTAAAAATTATGCTTTTAAATGTTCAAAACCATGTAGTCTATATCATTTTGAGAACTAAATTGTCTTTTTTTTTTTTAAGACTTTTTTAGAGCAGTTTTTAGTTTCACAGCAACATTCGGTGGAAGGTACAGCAATTTCCCATATACCCCGGGACCCCACACATGCATAGTCTCCTCCCATTATTAACATCTTCCACCAGAGCAGTACATTGGTTACAGTCAATGAACCTACAGTGACACATGACAATCACCAGAATTCCAGAGATTACGTTACTGTTCACTATTTATATACATTCTATGGGTTTGGACAAATGCATAATGGCATGTTATCATATAGAGTATTTCCACTGCTCTGAAAACCCTCTGTGCTATGCCTATTCACCCTCCACCCCCATCCCCTGGCAACCATTTATTATTTTACTGTCTTCAATAGGTTTGCTTTTCCAAAATATATAGCTGGAATCATGCAGTACATAATTCTTTCAGATCAACTTCTTACAATTAGTAATAGGCATTTAAGGTTTTTTCATGTATTTTCATAGCTTAATAGCTTATTTCTTTTCAATGTTTAATAATATTTTATTGTCTGGGTATACTATAGTTTATTCTCTCATTTACTAAAGGGCATCATAGTTGTTCCTAGCTTTCGACAATTATTAATAAAGTTGACATAAACATCTTTGTGTAAGTTTTTGTGTGGAAATAAGTTTTCAACTCCTTTGGGCAGATACCAAAGGGTATGACTGCTGGATCATATTGTAAGAATATGTTTAATTTGTTTGTTTTTAAATTCCTAGGGAAAAAAATTAAGAATAGTTGTTGATTTTATTTAAGAAAGAGGATAGAGGTAGGTAGAAGAAACATTTAAAAACATTTTAGAGATAATTTATTATAAGATAGCAAGTTTATTAGAGAAATATTATAAAGTATAGATCAAAGATTTAAAAAGAAATGTTATAAATACCATGACCCAGAGATAATCACCATGACTCATTTGGTACACATATTTCTGACCATTTTGTGGCTATTTATATCATTTCATTTTGTCCACAAAATTAGGAACTTAAGTTACACCATCTTTTTCACTGAAATTTTATTGGAAGTGTCTTTCAATACAAACAAATATACATCTACAATATGTTATTTGATGCAAAAATATATATATGTATAATTGAAAAGAAGCTTCTGCAAATTATGCCATCAGCCTATTTATTTAGCAGGTTGACAGCCACTGCTTAAGTAATTGGCAATGTGGTCCTTCTTTTCTACCAGAATTTGAACTCAACCATTAAATATAAATTTCTCAGGATTAAAAAAAAAGAAAAGTATTGCATTAGTTTGCAAGTAGCAACAAAGTACCATAGACTGAGTGGCTAAAGAACAGAAATTTATTTCCACACATGTCTGGAGCTGAAAGTCCAGAAGGAAGGTGTCAGTGTGGTTGTTTCTTCTGGGAGCCTCTCTCTGTCCTGGACATGGATGTTTTCCTTTGTCTTTACATGGTCTTTCTAATTTGGCTATTTCCACATGTCCTTTTCTTATAAGATCACCATTCGTATTTGATTAGAGTTTACCCTAATAATCTCATCTAACATTAATTACGTATCTAAAGACTCTGTCTACATATGTGACATTCTGAGGTTCTGAGGGCTAAAACTTCAACCTATGAAGTATGATGGGTTACAATTCAGCCCATAACATTTAAATATCTTTGTATCTTTTCATCTGGGAAAGTAATAAAGATCTGTTTATTTTTCTAAGATATGATGGAAAAGGATTTAAGATAGATACATTTTATCAATTAGTAACCAAATCCTTTCTCATTTAATCACTAAGATTCATGAGAGCAGGTACTAGGTCTGTCTTGTTCATCCTTATTCTCATTGACAGTATGTTATCAAAAACAGAACAGGTACATAGTAAAGATTTGTGGATTAGTTGAATTAACAAAAAAAATATCCATTTACTTAAAAAATTGATAATTGGTGGTAGAGAAAATCAAGGAAGCATGTGTTGCTTTTAAAGAATGTGGAATATCAAGGAAAGGATTATGTTTGAAGTCTGATGATAAAGCCATATTGCAGACTAAAATGTCTTCAGGGGTTAGGCAGGTAATTTAAATGGGTGAAGCAGCAATGAGTAAGAAAATTAGCAATGGTAGAACCTTCCATAAACTAGAAAAAGCAATGCTAAACCTAATCAATTCATGTTTTTTTAAAATAACCACAATACTGTGCTACCAAACAAAATATGTCTGAGAGTTTATTCAAGACCACAGGGTATCAGTTCTCAACTCCTGCTTAGGATATGCAGTTGGTTATCTTTAACTTATAAAAAAAATAATTATTCAACAGTCAATGACTAGCACAGATTCTGCAATATATGTAGTAGACACTCAGATCTGAGAAAGCACTGTAAACCTCGTAGTGTAGTTTTATACTCCAAACCATTGCCAGACAGAAATATAATCTAAGAAATCTCTAAATTTCTTCACTGGCTTAAAATATATAAGTAATTCCATGTAAAAATCTTTATGAACTTATAGACTATATTAACTAGTAAAAGTAAACCTAATTTTCCCCATTATAATAATATATGTGTTCTTGAATCTATCTGATTGACTAATTTTATTTAGTTTTTACACAGACAATTTTTAAAATGTGTTTCCATTGTTCTTCAGAGGCATATAGATTAGTTACAAGTTTCTAGGTGGTTTTAAAAATAAATCACCTTGGATCCATGTCTTTGTTTTGTCATAGCCACTATCGGTTCCCTGTGTTAGCTCTTCTTGTGTCTCAACTAAAGAAGTGTATTTATTGACTGCTGAATGAATTCCTTTACCATATTTTCTCAAAGGGAGAAAGTAAATGATGAGTATTTTTTATTATACATTAGGCCCAGAGCTTGATTTAGCCTAGGGCTACATGTACATATAAATTTTCATAGACAGAGTTAGTACATTTCCTGTTTTATAGCCCCCTCAAATTTTACAGATAGAAGTAAAAGGCTGTTTAATCCCTTCTCTTTGATAGATTTATGAACAGAAGATATGTGGACAAGGCCTGACTTGCTGGCTCTATAGCTGGCTTCTTTTTGAATCAGATATTAATTTGGGGAGACATTTTAAGATTTTCAATAAATATTGCATGTTGCTGTTTCACACAAGAGGGATTTTCCTCTCTGAAGGAATTTAGTATTCCTGAAAGGTTTCAGATGGTAGAGCATTTATTGAGATGCAAAATTACAAGACACAGCCAGAAGCAATGGAAACGTCTCTGAAATGCTCAGTGGAGGACCCTGCTGAGCTAAACCGTCTCCACAAATTTTCCTTCTTATATTTAGGAGAACTGTAAATTGCTGGAAACAGCTACTTTATTTCTGTTCTTTGGCCAGTGCTTGAATCCCAGGACACATTCCAGGGGATATAGGCTTGATGGCTTCAGCACATCCTCCAAGGACTCGCCATACAAACCGCAGCTGCACTGGTGGCCTTTGGTAAGGGATGTTTCTACCCAGCAACACTACTGCATTGTCCCTTCTACCTGAAGAGAAAGATCCTTTTTTATTGAGCTTGTGATCACCTCAGGGTCAGAGGGAGTACCTTGCTTTAGTCTCGCTGGCTTTTCCCCAGTCGTGAGTAGGGTCCATCTGCTTCCCTGCCAGCACTTATTTGAACTTGAGCAGCATCATTCAGAAAGGAGGGGTCAGTGGAAGGATGCAATGCAAAGAAATCCAGGTATGAATTGGTGACCAGATGTTTCCGTTGGAAGGGGTAATCCCCCAATCGATTGTTGGAAAGTCTTATTTTTGTTTTCCTGAACTAGATTGGTTTTCAGTGCCTCAATTGTTCATGCTTGCTCAGATTTAGGGTTCGTTAATGTCCATTATTTAGAAACACATTTGTAGGAGAACAGGTGAACACAGGTTTCCTGCCTCACTTGAGTATTTTTCTTCTACAAAAATCTATGTATTAAAAAAAATTTTAAGTAAAAATTTGAATTTATGTATCTTTTAAGAGAAAAAAAAACAAGATTTTATTTTATTGTTATCTTCCTAATAGATAGTATGAAACTATGTTCTATGAGCACTTATTTTACCTATAGAAATTTGTTACATGTACATATCCATCAGTTTAATAAATCACCACACACACACACAGTATTAATAACACAAATCCAAAATATTATCCAAGATGCATTTTATAACCCTCTTTGGGGAATTTTCTTTTGGTGAGTAACATAAAGTTTCTCTAGATTCCAAAATGAGAAGTAAATGTTACTGATGTTTGAAGATCTGCTTGAGGTAAATGCTTCTGCTTGTGATGCAAAGAACAGTGGATTGAGAATTGGGAACGTTAATTCTTCTAATCCAGATGCAATCACTAACTTAATACATAAACAACACCAAACGCATTACCTTACACTAAATAAATGTCTATGACTTATTTTCTTCAACTGTACTCTGAGGGAATTGCCTAGAATATAGAACCTTGCTTCTCAACATATGGGTGGTAGACCAGCAGCCTGTAAACCACTCTGGAGCTTATTTAGAAATGTAGGTTCAGAGCCTGTCCTCAGAAACACTGATTCAGATCTGCGTTTTAACAGGATTCCCTATGGTTCATACACAAATGAGAGTTTGATAAACACTATGTAGACTAACTTCAATAATCCATGATTGCATGGAATAAAAATCCCATAAAAATGTTACTTCAGCAACATGTCCAAATGTAGCTCAAAAGATTTGTGTACTTGCTGTTGGCAGAAATGGAACATAGGTGACCGCTGTGAACATTTGTTTTTTCATGTGCACATACGTGCATAATGTTTTCACATTTTAGTCTGGGAAGAAAGAATGTCCAAGTGACCAGGGAAGAGATGCAAATGGCAAGAACAATGGGGAGAGAGAGATGACAGTTGTTCTCAGTCTATCTCTATGAACTCATTTGAAATTCTGAGGATGAGGGCACATATCTGAGTCGAATACCATCATTATACCCATAAAGATTTGGCCTTCGGCAGTAATTCAGAGCCAGTAGCAACGTCAGTGAGCACAGCAGAAGTAATCGCTGTGCCCAGGAGACTGTCAGGAAGTCAGCACAGCATGGCAGGGAGCAGGCACTGCCAGCGAGCCTCCTTCAGATCACCTTTCATTGTTACACTTACGGAATGTCATGAGAACAGGAGACAATGCATGGGCTGGTTTGGGAACACATGTGCCCACTGGGGATGCTTAGAATAACTGCCTGATAGTCAAGCACTAAGAGTGAATCTCTTTCCTTTCACACCTGAAAATATTTAGTGAATGGTACTCCTGTCCAATCAATTGCTCAAGCCAGTAACTAGGGAATTATCTTTGACTTTCTTTCTCCACCATTCTCACATGGAGTCAATGAGCAAATTAAAACTCCTAAATGTCCTTTGTTTTCACGTGGTTACCTCTATTCCTCATGGTCACTTCCGCACTTAGTAACACCATGTCCCACAAACAACCTTGCAACTGGCCACCTTGAAGTGGCTTTTGTTTTTCTCTAATCCATTTGTTATTGCTGAAAGTCCAGTTTCAGTCTTGCCCCTGCAGAGATCACTAGTTTCCTCTCCCATTCCCTTACAAATGATGGGAACTTTATGTGTATGGAGTTTCGCCTTCAAATATATTGTTTTTGTTTCAACTCCAAGCATTTCTACGCAGTTTTCCCAGTTTGGCGGACTATTCCTTCTCAGTTTAGCCAAAGTATTACTAATCTTTAAATCTTCAATGAAGTCAAAGTAAACTAGGTAATTTGGACTCCACTAAAAATGTAGATTGTTATGGCGTATATAACAGGCAGAGATTGCATCCTCTCAGTCAAGGGGTCTCCTAGAGCTTTACTGGGACCTCAGTTAACACTCTAATTTTTAACAAACTAGCTAATGGATTTTAAAGTTGACACTGTCTTATCAGAATTTTAAAAGGTGTCTGATACATTTCCTTCATAGTACAGTTCCTCAACAGAATCATCTCAAACCACTTTTGTTCTGTCAAGCATATGAAACATAAGTGGGACTAATTACAAGTACATCCGCGTGACTAACCAGATGGAGTATACTAGTACGTATTCTAGTTAATCATACTCCCTGTGTTAATTGTTTGTACATGGCTTTGAGCATGTAATATCAGAAGAGAATAATCAGTTAAAATTATCAGAATGGCTTCGCCAATAGTTTATTATCTCTGGTTCTCAGCAGAAAGCTTAGCTTCACAGAAAAGCCATGAAGAATTACAGCATCCTTGTTCTTCAAGCTGACCCTCTTTACCTCTAGTTACACAAACAAGTCTCACAAGTGCCTTAGGCTACTCTCGCCCTCATATTTCAGACATTTTTCCAAAAGTGCAAAAGTAAACTTAAAAAAAATATGTTTTTATTAATTTGAGAGAGAGAGGAAAGGGAGAGGGGGAGAGAGAGAGAGAGAGAGAAACATTGATCTGCTGCCTCTTACGTGCCCCCTACTGGGGATGGAGCCAACAAGGAATTGAACTGGAGACCTCTCGGTGCACAGGACCACACTCAACCAACTGATCCACACTGGCTGGGCAAAGGTGAAACTTTGAACACCGCAAACTAGAGCACTTCACAGATCCATGGTTTCACCACACATGAGTGTCATGTAACCATGTTTATCACATAATTTTGCACATAAACTTCCTCAAGATCTACTATGCGATACACAGCCAAATTAGAAAAATAAAAATAAAAAGTCTCCCAGTCCTGCAAATATCCTCTCTCTCAGTAGACTCACAGTTTAAATTTTCTTAAGAGACAAAAAACAAAAAAGGAAGTGCAAAATTTCAGAGTACTGCATCTATGTGTTTTGGGGGGAGGGTTCGGGGGGCAGGGGAAGAAGGTCTTTATCGACTCCCAGGTGAGTTTTTACCATAAATGTGTATTATTTCTAACTCCTCCAACATTCACACAGTTTTCAATATGCAGAGAAACCCAAAGCCAGGGGAGCGTTTCTTGGTCTCTTTTTCCTGGCGAACATTTTACATAGATTTGCAAGATGGTGTCTTCAGAAATTCCTCTCTTTGAGATTCCTTTTATTGGACATAATATCCCTCCCAACTTGGAAATGCGAGCAGGCCTATATATTTCCCATTTTTGACTGTTCTGGCAATTTTCCCTGAAAGGGAGGAAAAACCCTATAAAATTTCTTTGGCCCCCAAAGCAGAAACATCTGCTGGACTCATGAGCAGCTTGCTGGCGCTGCTGCAGTCCCAGCCTGGAGCTGATTATCTCCCAGCCTCACCAGGGTCAGTGCACTCAGCGAGGAACGCACTGAAAGGTTTCTGGGAAGACTCATTATAAATAATGAGAACATGGAAGAAAAGAAAAGGGAAAAGGTTCAAGCTACTTTGGCCCATGCATTTTATGAGCTTTGCAAACTAAAATCATTAGACCACCAAACTGCTCAATTAGAAATCAAGATTAAAAAAAAAAAAAAAAAATCAGACCATCGCTTTCTGTAAATACAGCTGCTTGGCAGACACAAATAAAAAGAATGACAGACTGCCGTTTTGTTTTTGTTTTTTCCAATCAGAAAAAAAAGGTAGTTGTTTTAAGTGATATTTTGAAGAAAGGCGTGGTTGCTGACCTGTCTGTCAGTTGCCAGTGGAGCTGGCCGTCAGTAGCTTTTCCTGGCTTAAGTGCACAGGCGTTGCTTCCTCTTCGAAATAGTTTAACAGGTGCAAGTCAAGTCCTGCTAAGAACGTTTCTGTATGACAATGTACTAAACTTTCCTAAATTAATTCACTCCACCCAATGTAAAATATAACTTGTTGCAAAACTTTTTGGTGTGCTGTCAATTCAGTTACTTCACAGATAAAAATAACCCTCATTCTTTGCGTCGTCCAGCAACTCTGACAATTTTATTATTTTTCTACCATCAGTTTTTCTAATGTTAACAACTGACAGGGGCATAATGCTCACTTTCATTCTGATAGGATTTGCAGGGGAAAATATGAGCAGATTAGATTTTTTAAAGCCTGATATAAAGATTTAGATTAGAATTTCAAGGTAAATATAATAGGTACATAAAGAAAGGTCAAAAGCTAGTGATCTGTGAGAGTGATCTCTGGAAAAAGTCCAATGGTCTAAGTGGAGGTGACTTATTCTCTGAGACATGAATTCTCAGACTTGACTGCATCAGAAACCCTTGGAAAGCTTGTTAAACACATATTGCTAGACTCCACACCAGAGTTTCTGATCCAGTAAGTCTGGGGTGGTGTGTTTCATAACAAGTTCCCAGTGGCAGGTTTTGGAGCTGGATTGGAGACCATATTTGCCAACCAATGTTCTAAGAGATAGTGAGAGGAGCCAAGTCAAAATCCCAGAGTGTCTATCTCTAAGAAGGGTGTTCTTCAGATTTCCAAGCTAATGTACTACTAACTAGTTTCCAACAAGATCACAAACTCTTTGAACCCTGGGTGCCAAGCACACCTTCACTTTTAGACCACCAAGCAAAGGCCCTATTTTCATGCTCACATAGTCTAAGTGACTATTTGACCCATGGGCTCTTTTTTCATTAGTATGTCTGTATCACTATAAATTTATAACTTCCTTCAAATTTCTTTTTACCAATTAATTGCTCTGATGACTCAGTGACTTTTGATTATTTTCATATTAAAGTCGATCCTATTCCAATACCATATCAAATAAACATTTAGAGACACAAACACAAATTAGTTCCCTTACAAATTAGTTTGCTTTCCCATCATACCCTGATACCAACTTCTCACTTGTGTATGCCGAGGGAGAATCACAGCTTCCCTAAGATTTTTTGGTTGAGAGTCACACCCTAAAGGAGTATCCTTGGCCCTGTTCTCTGCCAATAGTCTCTACTTCTGAAACCTTTCTTTATAACTCCCCATGTTTCTACTTCTTCAGTAAAACTTCACCGACAGCTCTGCTCAACAGACACAGACACAATCACCTGACTTGCTGGTAGTCTTTGTTGATGTTGCTTTAGTGAATTTCCCACTGAAGCCTACCTTTTAAAATAATTTTTATAATTTTGGTGCTAATATAGCAATTTGGCTAAAAGTGTTCTTGATAACTCAGGTTTACCCTACAAAGCCAAAATTTTAGCAGTTTATTATAAGAATTACAAAAATCATAGACAATTTTAAGATACTGACTGTACTACACAGGTCCTGGCCAAGCCTGATTTCTGACTAATTACATCTTTCAATTTTTAACAGTTAATTTTGGACCTACAGAAAATTACAAACCCGGTTTGTGTGGCTCAGTTTGTTGAGCATCATCCCATACACTAGGAAGTTCCATTCTCAGTCAGGGCACATGCCCAGGTTGTGGGCTTGATTCCCAGTCGGGGGCATGCAGAAGGCAGCCAATTGATGCTTCTCATCGATGTTTCTCTCTCTCTCTATCCCTCTCCCTTCCTCCCTCTGAATAAAAATATATTTTTTTAAAAAGAGAAAATTACAAAATAGTATGAAGTCTCTTTACATCTCTTGCTGTGCTTTCCCTAATGTTAATATCTTACATAATTAAATCATTAAATATAGAGATTATATGTAATAAAAACATAAGAAAAGGTTGATATAGAACTTTTAAACTGTACACAGCAGAAGTAACTTTCTTTTCAGAGTGACCTAATAATATAAATAAACATTTTTTTACTAAAAGAAATGAGGTAATATGGCCATTTAAACTATGTTGATTCTTTCAGGCCATAAAAAGCAATATACACATTTAATAAAATCTTCATCAAAGTCCCAATGGACTTTTTCGAAGAAGCAGAACAAAAACCATCAAATTTGAATAGAACCACAAAAGACCCTGAAGAGCCAATAGTACAAAGCTGGAGGTACCACACTCCCTAACTTCAAATTATACTACAAAACTACAATAATCAAAACAGTATGGCCCTGGCCGGTTTGGCTCAGCGGTTAAAGCATGGGCCTGCGGTCCTGAGAGACCCCGGTTGGGTTCCCGCTAAGGGCATGTACCTCGGTTTGCAGGTTCCCTGGCTCTGGTCAGTCGTGCGGGTGGCAGCCACTCGATGTGTTCCTTTCACATTGATGTTTCTCTCTCTTTCTCTGTTCCTCTCTCTCCCTCCCACTCTACCTGAACAAAAAAATGGAAATATGTCCTCGGGTGAGGATTTAAAAAAAAACAACAGTATGATATTGGCAGAAAAACAGACACAGAGACCAATGGAACAAAATTGAGAGCCCAGAAATAAACTCATATGAATATAGGCAACTAGTTTTCAACAAATAAGCCAAAATCATGCAATAGAGAGAGGAAAGTCTCTTCAGTAAATGGTGTTGGGAAAATTGGAAAGTCACATGCAAAAGAATGAAATTAGAGTGCCATCTGACACCACACACAAAAATTAACTCAAAATGGATTAAACACTTAAATATAAGACCTGAAACAATAAAATACATAGAAGAAAACAGGTATTAAACTTATGAACCTTGGTCTCAGAGAAGTTTTTGTGAACTTGACTCTAAAGGCAAGGGAAATAAAAGTAAAAATAAATGAATGCAACTACATCAAACTGAAAAGTTTCTGCACAGCAAAAGAAACCATCAACAAAATAAAAAGGCAACCAGTTAAATGGAAAAAGATATTTGCAACTGATACCTCCAATAAGGGGCTAATATCCAAAATATATAAAGCATTCATAAAACACAACATTAAAAAAATATAACTGAAAAATGGGCAGAGGACCTGAGCAGACAATTTTTCCAAGAAGACATACAAATAGCCAACAGATAGATGAAAAGGTGCTTACAAGGGAATGAAAGTCAAAACTACAATGAGTTATCACTTCACACCTGTTAGAATGGTTATTATCAACAAGACAAGTAATAACACGTGTTAGAGAGATTATAGAGAAAAAAAACAAAAACCCTGTACATTGCTGATGGGAATGTAAACTGGTACAGCCACTATGAAAAGTACCATTAAGTTTTCACAAAAAATTAAGAATAAAGCTGCCATATAACCCAGCAATCTGTCCTCTGGGTATTTATCAGAAAATTTTGAAAACGTTTATTCTTAAAGACATATGTACAACCTATTTTCACTGCAGTGTTATTCACAATAGCCAATATAGGAAACAACCCAAGTGTCCTTCAGTGGATGATTGATAAAAATGGATGAAATATTGCTTTGTAGCAACATGGATGAATCTTGAGAGCATCATGCTGAGTGAAATAAGATGGAAAAGGACAAAACTCATATGATTTTACTCAAATGTGGGATAAAAACAAAAAAGAAACAAACTTAGACAGACAACAGTATGGTGGTTACAAGAGGGAGAAGGGAGTGCGGAAGGATGAAGAGCATAAAGTGGGTCACATATATGGTGACGGAAGGAGGTTAGTCTTTGGGTGGTGAGCACACAATACAGTAGTATACACATAATATATTATTGAATTGTACACTTGAAACTTATATAATGTAATTAACTAATATTAGCCAATAAATTTAATTTTTAAAATGAAGGAAAGAACTTCATAATTCAGTGTAGCATGAGAGCCCCTACAATGCTCATTGCCCACATCTGAGGGGTCCACTGAAGACAGGTAGCTCTGCCCTACAAGTACAAAGCTTGGCTACAGCAGATTTTATGGAGCCTGGGAACATCAGCATCTTATGCCCAGGCTCCTTACATGCATCTTATAGCTATTGCTCTCCAAAGTCTATAAGTTGGTGCAGTGCTAAGCAACCCTGACATGGGCTTCCTAAACTCCCGTGTCCTTACCAGGTGAAGGGATCTCTCCTTCCCTCAGGGCCAGCCACTCTCACCTCTAATCCAATTATCCCCTTTCATTCTTCCTCTCAACAATGCGTCATCCACCTTAAAGATCCACTGAGAGCTTTGCTCTAAAAACCCAAACAAACCTGTTCCCTCATTCCCAGGGTCTGGCTGCAGAATGATGTGCTAAACTCAGTCCATTTTTTCCCTCATAACATACTCTACAATGAATGTATCTTCAAAGCCTCTATTACATTATTAACATTGTGTATTAAATTATATTAGTCCTTGATAAATTTCATAGATAATTTGTTTTGTTTTCTAAGTTCTAAGTTTTAAACTTCTAAAACTATACAGAAAAAAAAGAAGACACATATATTTGAGGGAAAGAAAGAAAACATGATATATACTGAGGGAAGTTAATAGGCATAACGTTATTGTAGAGAACATTAATATTTCTTAAATATGGATACTTCCAAATCTATAAAGAAAAAATGATCCCAGACTGCATGCTGTTGTGTGTTAATATTTAATGTTTTAATTTTATAAGACAGTCACGAATATATTTACTTCAGTTTGGGCAAATATGTGAAACACACGCAGCTATTCTGCATTCACTAGCCATGCTGCTGAGCACAGCCCCTGCAGGCTGAAGCCCAAGAAGGTCTCAATCTCCCAGCGCAGTGCTCCCCACACCCACTCTCCATGCACTGCAGGTAATGTTTGCGTTGAGGAAAACTTCATCATTTTGTCTTTTTTCATACATTGGCATTATTTACTGGGGTTAAATGAACATGCCATAATAAATACAATTATATGTTATATAATATAATAAATATACTCAGCAATATATATTGCTGGAATGTAATAGATTTTTTTTCCTTTTTAGGTAACAGCCCAAGGTGTTTATTTCTGGTTGACAAGAGGTGCATTAACATTAATGTTCAGTGACTCAGGCTCCATATACCTTGTGGCTCCTCTCTAATACCTATTGCCACATTGTCATCTCCATCCAGTCAGCAAAAGAGGAGAGAGATCATGGAGAAGGCAATTATCTGTCATAAAAGCTTTGTCTCAGAGACGAGTCACTTACTTACCCTCATCTTTTATTGATGAGATCTAGTCCTGTGGACTCACTTAACCACAAGAGAGTCTGGAAAATGTATTTTAGCCATGATCCCAGCAACAATCCTACTACTATAGAAGGAGAGGTGGATTTGGGTGGAGGGTTAATAATCTGTGTCCTCTGATGGCAGTTGCTGAAGTTGCAAGTTGCAATTTCAGAAGACAGAAGTACATCTCCTTGCACATCTTACAGTTGTGATGTAAGGGTTTGGACAGTTAGAAAGCGAGTACAGGAGCATATCTGGAGATATGCAAAAAGATAAAGATGTATTAAACTTTTTTTACAGGAAAATATATAAATGTTCACTGTGGTATAGGGTCAAAATTTTACTTTTGAATACATTGGAGCAAAAAATTACTTATTTCCTAAAATTTATACTGAAATTAAACTGCCAAATTTGCATTGATTATTTAGACATTTGAAAATTCTATAAAATGATGTTTTCTACAGTTTGTAACAGGTTTTGCATTTTTATACATTTTAACAAATTGTTAAATGATATTCCATCACTGCTAACAACAGGAATAAATCCTAAGGGGAAAACAATTGCTTTATATTTATGTTAAAATCCAAATACATAGAATGTTAATGATATTCCATTTTCATTGCATATTTTCTAATATTTGCATCTTAGGATGTTAGAATGAGACAGAAGTAAAGAGATTGTCAAAACCTAGAAAGCCACTGTCTGAGAAACAACCACATGGAAGTCCATAAATAATTATAAATACGTGGACCACCTGGCTTTAGTAGAAAAGGCCTGGAAAAGAATACAGGAACAGCATATTATCTATTCAAATTCATCAAGATCTCTGCAATATTAGGTTACAAATGTGTGCCTAACATTCTACACAATATTTTGCCAACCCATTTTCCTCCCACAGGCCTTCTCCTAGTTTTATAAAATACAAAAGCACATGCCAACACACACAGTCAAATGTAGTCCAAGTTTTATAGCACAATCATAATATACAGTGGAAAATTCAGCTACTAATGTATTGTTGTGTACAGAACTAGAAAACTATGAAAAATGTCCATAATTGAGCCCTGTGCTCTGAATCTTCTGTTTGCCTATAACTATAAGAGGCTTTCCTCTTCCAATAGGACAATCTAACTGAACTCTGTTTCTCAAGATCAAAAAGGCAAACAATTTTGGCCTGTTATTCTTCAATACTTGATTATAATTATGGCTAAAAATAGCATAACTATAAAATAATCTACACAAAAGGGTTGTTCTAAAGACTATCTATATACAAAAACCTAGGTCAGTATCTGGCTGGCATACAGAAGACACCTGATAAATGTAAGCAACTATGATATATGGGAAAGTATTTATAAAGATGAACATATTATTTTTATTTTTTAACACATATTAATAATGTAAAGGCAAATGCTAATATTTATTCATGGAAGAAGAGCAACTTAAATGAAAACTCTCTAGTGGTTTCCTGTACCTGTTTGCTACACCAGTGCCTCATTATGGAATGAAACACACACACACCCTACACTTAGCACATGAGAACTCTGCCAGCATGGAACACATTAAGCTTCATCAAAATGCTTTTGGAGTCCATGAAATGCTCTGCTACAGGGAAGCCACACCAGAAGCAATTATTAAGTGACTGGGGAGATAAATGCAGCTATTAATACTGCACACCTGCCGTTCTTTCCTCTGCACTTTGATCTAACAGATGATGATTTGTAATGGCACAACCTCAACACCCACCCACCTGTAGTTTATTAGGAAATCAGCCAAGTAACAGTATTGCTTAGCTACCAGCAGCAGGGAGGTAGACAGGCAAAGAGTCAATTTTTGTTATTTCATGGGTGACACCTTCATCCAGAAATCACCCTTAACACATGTGCTGCCCTTAGCCAGTGATATGCAAATGAAACATACCAGTGGGCAGATGCCTCTGCCTATTCAGACTCTGGGCTTATGGAGTATTTGTATTGTTTTTAAAGGAGATTTAAGTATGCATTATTTTTGAACTATTTATGCCTCAGGAGAGTAAACTACGTTATGTATTTTCCTTTGGTTAGAATTTTATACACATTATTTAAACTTCATCTAAAGATGAGCCTTCTGAGATATTTTAGCACACTAGAATAAACACATAAGTGCTTATTCAGCTACAAGAGAGGCTATTAGGTAGTTTCTGCATTGAACAATGTAGAAAAAAATCATGGCAGGATAAAAATTTCAGTTTTCATGGAGCCTTTGTATTAACTTGACAGTTTCATTTATTGGATTAGGATAAAGCTTTATTTGCCATGAA
Source organism: Molossus molossus (assembly GCF_014108415.1). NCBI lineage: Eukaryota > Metazoa > Chordata > Mammalia > Chiroptera > Molossidae > Molossus > Molossus molossus. The sequence goes on along the minus strand of NW_023425388.1, from coordinate 91,521,668 downwards.
ATACCCTCACCATAAATTAGCACTGTAGAAGCAGAGACCTTTTTCCGCTTAAATGTTCAATATTTTGTTATCATAAAATGACTGTAGAATTCAGGTACAATGGAAACAAAACTCTAGAAGCAGCACAAAAATCAGTAAATTCAAAGCAAAACTAGACTTCAAAGTCCAGTATGCCTGCTAATATTGTTACAGGATAGGGGAGGTCCTCTTCTCCCCTCTACTGCTCATGGAAGTGGAGTTCTTGGGGTATCACTGGGACAAACATTTCTGGAGGCCCACACAGTAGGAAGAGATATGGTAGAAAACTTTATTTCCATAAACTTACATCCCTGGGTTTCCAAAGTCCCATTTCCTTAGTCCAGTCATAGCAGAAATGTAGCTGGGGCTTCAGTAGAGCTAAAATCGGAGCCAGTGTCCAAAGTTTCCTTTCCATATCTGCACAGTCCAATTCAGCATTCGGACTAGCTACAGTCCATTAGTCCATTGTATGTGGGGGGCCCATGGCCTTGGGCCACATGGATGAATACAAGGAAATAGAAACAAGAGAGTCCCACAAGCCAAGAGTCACAGCAATAAGAAAGCAAACTCCTTTGTTTAGGAGATTATGTATTCCCAAATTTTTATGTGCTTACAGTGGCCACACCCATTCTGGCCAATAATTTCTGATCCCAGCTGTGGCTGACAGGCAAGTATCTTCCCTATGTCACCCCAACTTTACTGGGCATATGTTTATCTTCCCTTTGTGGTATCTCCTTCCCCCAATATTTTACAGGAAATAGGCTGATGGTTCCCTGAAGAATACAAAATTGAAGCTTCCTGGTGGAGCTGCCCAAATGATATGCCTATAATTGGTGTTACCCCTTTGCTCTTTTTCTATTATAAATAACTAGCTGATGACAATGGTATCAATATTTTGTGAAAATTTAACATATAGTACATAATATCTTAATGGCAAATAAAATAGATATAAACCAAGGGTTTTGAAGCATGTAAAATGATGCACGACTAAATTCTCTTTTTGAAACCTGTTTTCATTCATAAACAAAACTCTCATCATTGTAATTAAAATTCCAAAATCATGAGGTAAGATAATTTGTATCTTCGTTTGTGTGTGTTTGAAATATATGTTATCCACATTAATTGCCAGTTTTACTTAGAAACTTTTAATACTTCTATTATTTGAAAAAAATAATAACAGAAAATGTTAAATAGATATACAATTGCAGGAAGCAAAGAGAGTCCCAATCAAAATAAACCCAAAGAGGCCCACACCAAGACATATCATAATTAAAATTCCAAAGTTTAAAGACAAAGAGAATCTTAAAAGGAGCAAGAGAAAAACAGTTAATTATCTACAAGAGAGCTCCCATTAGACTGTCAGCTAATTTCTCAATGGAAACTTTGCAGGCTAGAAGGGTTTGGAAAGAAATAATCAATATGATGGAAAGCAAAGACCTACAACCAAGATTACTCTACTCAGCAGAGCTGTTCTTTAAAATTGAAGAACAGATAAAGAGTTTCCCAGGCAAGTAAAGCTAAATGAGTTCATAACCACCAAACTAGTATTATAAGAAATGTTACAGGGTCTTAATTAAGAAGAAGAAAGAAAGCTCAAAAATATAAATAATAAAACAGCAATAAATACATACATATCAACCATAAATTTAAATGCAAATGGTTTAAATGCTTTAATCAAAAGACACAGGGTGGCTAAATGACAAAATAAGATCCTTACATATGCTGTATATAAGAGACTCACTTTAGATCAAAAGATACATACAGACTGAAAGCAAAGGGATGAAAAAAGATATTTCATAAAAATGAAAACAAACAAACAAAAACAAACTGGGGTAGCAATACTTATACTAGACCACATGTGCTTTAAAACAATTGCTATAACAAGAGACAATGACCCCAAAATTCCACTTCTAGATATTTATCCAAAGAAACTCAAAACATTACATTGAAAAGACATATGCATCCTTATGTTCACTGCAATATTATTTACAGTAGCTAGATTATGAAAGTAATTTAAGTGCCATCAATAGATGAATGGATAAAGAAAAATTTCTGAATATATAAAATGAAATATGACTCAGCCATAAAAAAAATATTGAAATACTGCCATCTGCGACAACATGGATGAACCTAGAAGGTATTGTGTTAGTAAAGTAAGACAGAGAAAGACTAATGCCAGATGATTTCACTTATATGTAGTATTTAAAAAACAAAATAAACAAGCAGAACAGGAACAGACTCATAATATAGAGAACATTTTAATGCTTGCCAGATAGGAGTGGGGTAGAGGGGATGGGTGAAAGAGGTGAAGGGATTAAAAGGCACAAATTAGGGGGAGCTTCCGGTCAAGATGGTGGCGTAGGTAAAAGCGGTATCGCGTCCTCCCACAACCACATCAAAGTTACAACTAAACTACAGAACAACCATCATTCAAAACCGCCTGAAATCAAGTTGAATGGAAGTCTTACAACTATGAAATTAAAGCAGCAGCCACATCCAGACGGGTAGGAGGTGCCGAGGTGCGAGGGGCGGAGGCAGACAGGCTGGTCCCACACCCACGTGTGGCGGATAAAATCAGGAGGATACCTGGGAAGATCCTCCCTGAGGACTGAGGGGTCCCCGTCCCACACCAGGTGCCCTGCTCAGAGTTCCAGTGCCAGGAAGAGAATCCCCATAACTTAACTTCTGGCTGGAAAAACCAGCAGGAACTGAGGCTCAGGGAGGCTGAGGCGGCTGGAGCCCCAGGCAGCACCTTAAAGGGCCCGCACACAGACTTATCGGACTCCCTCCCTCTAAGCTTGGAGGGGAGGCAGCTCGAGGGGCACCAGAGACATACAGGGAAGAACTGAGCTGTTTGGCACTGGAGCGAGGGCTGGAGAGGGTGCTTTCTCGGGGACAAACGTGCTGTCAGAGGCCTTGGTTCCTTTGGTGAACCCTTCCCGGGGGGCGGCAGACAGAAGCCATATCTGGGACTCCAGCAATGTGGCTCACACTGGTAGCCCCGCCCTGGTGATCCCGAGGCCCCGCCCCACCCAACTTTCAGGCCCACCCAAGCTGTTGCCACTTGCTTAACCATAGGATTGGCCTGTCTTGGATCCTGCTTCAGGTTTTTCCTAAATTCTTTCAAACAAGCAGCATCTGGTCTCAGATAGCCCCATACCTCTCTTTAAGTAATTCAAAGAAACAAACACAGGGAGGCAGCCAAAATAAGGAGACAAAGAAACAGGTCCCAAATGAAAGAAAAGAACAAAACCCCAAGAAAAGAACTGAGCGAAATGAAGATAAGCAACCTAACAGATGCTGAGTTCAAAATACTGCTTATAAGGATACTCAGTGAACTTAGTGAGAACCTCAGTGAACTTAGTGAGGGCCTCAAGAGCATAAAAAAGAACCAGTTAGAAATAATGGATGCACAGTCAGAAATGAAGGAGGCATTAACTGAAATAAAGAATAATTTACACAAATTCAATAGTAGAGTACTTAAATCCAAGGAGCAAACTATCGATTTGAAATATAAGGAAGCAAAAAATGCCCAATCAACAGCAAAAAGAAAAAAAGAACCCCCAAAAATGAGGATAGTGTAAGGAGCCTCTGGGACAACTTCAAGCATGCCAACATTCGCATCTTGGGGGTACCAGAAGGAGAAGAGTGAGAACAAGAAATTGAAAACCTGTTTGAAACAATAATGGCAGAAAACTTTCCTAACTTGGTGAAGAAAACAGACATACAAGTCCAGGAAGCACAGAGAGTCCAAAATAAGATGAACCCCAAGAGGCCCAAAAAATACTGCTTATTTCTAACTAGTTGTTTTTTATGCTCTTGAGGCCCTCACTAAGTTCACTGAGGTTCTCACTAAGTTCACTGAGTATCCTTATAAGCAGTATTTTGGGCCTCTTGGACCAAGACACATCATCATCAAAATGCAAAAGGTTCAAGACAAAGAGAGAATCTTAAAAGCAGCAAGAGAAAGGCAGCTAGTTATCTACAAGGGAGTACCCATAAGGCTGTCAGATGGTTTCTCAAAAGAAACTTTGCAGGCCAGAAGGGAGTGGCAAGAAATATTCAGAGTGATGAAAAGCAAGAACCTACAACCAACATTACGCTATCCTGCAAAGCTGTCATTTAGAATCGATGGCCATATAAAGAGTTTCCCGACAAGAAAAAGTTAAAGGAGTTTATCACCACCAAACTGTTATTATATGAAATGATGAAGGATCTTTTTGAAGAAAAAGATAAAATATAGGAACAAACAAAATGGCAATAAATATATATCTATCAACAATGGAATTTACAAACAAAATAAATAGGTAGAACAGAAACATTCTCATAGATACAGAGAACATTTTGTTGGTTGCCAGATTGGAGGGGAGTTGGGGGAATGGGTGAAAAAGGTGAAGGGATTAAGAAGTACAAATTCGATGATTTGTTGATGGCGGCCACAACAAGTGTTGGCGAGGGTGTGGAGAAAAGGGGACTCTAATACACTGCTGGTGGGAATGCTTGTGGGGGTGCAGCCACTATGGAAAACAATATGGTGTTACCTTAAAAAATTAAAAATTGAACTTCCATTTGACCCAGTGATCCCACTTCTAGGAATATACCCTAAGAAGCCTGAAACACCAATCAGGAAGAATATATGTACCCCCATGTTCATAGCAGCACTATTTACAATAGCTAAGATCTGGAAACAGCCCAAGTGTCCATCAGTAGACGAATGGATAAAAAACCAGTGGTACATATACACTATGGAGTATTATGCAGCGGTAAGAAAGAAAGATCTCTTATCCTTTGAGATGACATGGAGGGACCTGGAAAGTATTATCCTAAGTGAAATAAGCCAAGCAGAAAAAGACAAATACCACATGATCTCACTTATATACGGAATATAATGAGCATAACAGTCTGAGGAATACGGTAGACCCAGAAACATGGAAGTAGGGCACAGACTGACATCCCTCAGAAGAGGGGGTGGGTGGGGTGGGAAGAGATAAACCACAGAACTTATATGCATGTATGCATGACCAATGGACATGGACAACTAAGCCGGGGACGGGGCTGGGGTGGGGTGGGGAGGGGGGTGCCAATGGGGTAAAAAAGGTGAAACATCTGTAACAAATAAATAAAAAAAAAAGAAGTACAAATTCATTGCTAGACTGACAAACCTCAAAGGGAAAGGGGTTGGTGGTCGGAAGAAATAAACCAAAGAACTTATATGCATAACCGATGGACACAGACAATAGTGTGGGTAAAGGTAGGAAGGGGGTGGGAGGGGGGAAGAGGAGGTTAATGGGGGAAAAATGAGGAACATCTGTAATAGATTCTACATTCAACAATAAAGGTTAAAAAAAGGCACAAATGGGTAGTTTGGGGGATAGTCATGGGGATGTAAAGTATAGCATAGAGAATATAGTCAATAATATTGTAATAACTATGTATGGTGTCAGATGGGTACTAGATTTATCAGGGTAATCACTTTTTAAGTTATACAACTGTCTAATCACTATGTCGTACACCTGAAACTAATCGAAAAATAAAAAACTTATTGTAGCGCTTCCAGTTCCGATGGTGGCATGTAAATACAGTATTCTAATCATCTCATGTCTTCATCAAAAATACAACAAAACTACAGTCTAAACATCATTTATAATTGCCTGACATCTAGCTGTACAGAAGTCCTACATCAAAGGATATAAAAAAGAAGCCACACTGAGACTGCTAGAACGGGCAGAGTTATAAAACAGGCTGGTCCCTCACCTACTTGTGGTGGATAAAAATTGTTTGAGATATCTTGGCTCAGAGGTCACCCCTGAGTTGTGAGGGGTCCTAGCCTCACACCAGCCCCTCCGCCTCAAAGTTCCAGTGCCAGGAAGAAAAGTCCCCATAACTTCTGGCTGTAAAAACCAGTGGGGATTGTGGCTGAGTGAGATAGAGGGCTTCTATAGTCCCAGGAAGTTCCTCTTAAGGGGCCTGTGCATGAACACCTGGACTCAGTCTTTCTAAGCTCCAGCACTGGGGCAGCAGCTCAGGAGGCACCAGAGAAATGTAATGAGGAACCAAGTTGTCTACCATCAGGGTGAGAGCTGCAGGTATGGCTCCCTCCAAGAAAAGGGTGCTGGCGGAGGCCATTTTTCTTTTTCTGAAATCCCACACACACAAGGCCAGCAGGCAGGAGCCATATCTCAGACCCCATCCAACTGGATATCGCTGTTTGTCCCACTCTGATGATTCCTTGAGACCCAGCCCCACCAAACATTGGGCCCCATCCAAGCTGTTTCCAGTGTCTTTTCCATATGAATGGCCTGTCTCAGTTCATGCTTCAGAATTTACTAAAATCTCTTAAACAAGAAACATCTGGTCATGCTACCCCATACCTCTCACTAAGTGGCCTACCTGGCACTAGCAGAAGCTGGCTTTGGTCTGCAGCTTGGCCTCACCTGAGTACCTCCAAGTGAGAACAAGTAGAAGGTATCTGCAGATAGTTTTGTAGTTCATGCTGGGTTGCTCAAGGCTGAACACAGGTAGCAGCTGAATTTAGTCTGCACATCCTGGGAGGTCCCAGAAACAACACACCCAGTGGACAGCTTCAGGCCATGTCAAAGCACCACCCAACCACATCCATAAGTGACATACTCAGGGGGTAAACTTAGCAGTCACACTACTAAGCCAGAAGATGTAGCAGCTTTACCTAATACATAGAAACAAACACAGAGAGGTCAACAAAATGAGGAGACAAAGAGACATGTCCCAAATGAAAGAACAGAACAAAACTCCAAGAAAAGAACTAAACAAAATAGAGACAAGCAATCCACTAGATGCAGAAGTCAAAACACTGGTTATAAGAATACTCAGTGAACTTAATGAGAACTTCAACAGCATAACCTTTGGAAGCCATACCAAAAAAAAAAAAAAGTCAGAAATGAAGGATACACTAACTGAAAATAATAATAATTTACAGGGAATCAACAGTACAACAGATAAAGCTGAGAATCAAATCAACTATTTGGAATAGAAGGAAGCCAAAAAAAAAAACAAAAAAAAATCAGAACAGCAAAAAGAAAAAGAATCCAATAAAATAAGGATAATGTAAGGAGCCTCTGGAACAATTGTAAGTGTACAGACATTTGCTTCACGGGGGTGTTAGAAGAGAGAGAGCAAGGAACTGAAAACCTATTTGAAAAAAAATGTCAGAAAACTTCCCTAACCTGGTAAAGGAAATAGACATACAAGTCCAGGAAGTACAGAGAGTCCCAAACAAGATGAACTTAAAGAGGACCACACCAAGATAAATCATAATTAAAATGCCAAATGTTAAAGACCAAGAGAGAATCTTAAAGAAGCCAGAGAAAAGCAGTTATTTAACTACACGGGAGCTCCCATAACATCATCAGTGGATTTCTCAACAGAAACGTAGCAGACCAAAAGGGATTGGCAAAAAATATTCTAAGTGATAAAAAGTAAGGACCTAAAACCAAGATTACTCTAATGAGCCAGGCTGTCATTTAGAATCTTAGATAAAGAAGTTGCCCAACAGGAAAAAGCCAAACCAGTATTACAAGATATGTTAAAGGGATTTCATGAAGAAGAAGGAGGAAAAAAGAAAGACAGATAAAAATATGAATAATAAAATGGCAATAAATACATTATTTATCAACAATTGAATATAAAATAAATAAATAAAAAGACAAGCAGAACAGAAACAGACTCATAGATACAGAAAACATTTTGACAATTGCCAGATGGAAAGTGGGTTGTGGGGATGGGTAAAAAGATGAAGAGATTGGTAGGTACAGAACAGTCACGGGGATGTAAAGTGCAGCATAGGGAATAGAGTCAATAATATTGTAATAACTATGTATGGTTTCAAATGGGTAGAAGATTTATTCAGATGCTCACTTAGTAAGATATATAATATCTAATCACTAGGGTGTACACCTGAAACTAATATAATATTGTATGTCAACTGTAATTGAAAAATAAAAAAAAATATTTTAAAAAATTATTGTAAAACAAACATAAAAGGCAGAAAAAAATGGAAAGATCTTGCCCTGGCCAGTTTGGCTCAGTGGTTGAGCGTCGGCCTGCGGGCCAGAGAGTCCCGGGTTCGGTTCCTGCTAGGGGCATGTACACCCCCCCCAACACACACACACACAAATAAAAAAAATTTAAAGACCAAAACAGAAACAAAGAACAAGGGCAACAAAATAGGAAACAGCAATAAATATGGTATATATTAATCCACTACATCAATAAATCTTTGAACATTAATGGTTCAAATGCACCAATTAAAAAACAGATTGTCAGAATGGATCAAAAACACACCCAACTATATTTTGTCTTCAAGAAATCCCCTTTAAATATAAAGACATATACAGGGGTGAGGAAAAGTACTGTTGTGAGAACACAAAACACAATTCATTCTTGTATTATTTATTTATTTATTTATTATTGTATTTATTATCATTGACCTACTTTTGCCCACCCTGTATAGATTAAAGTAAACAAAAATAAGATGCTATGCTAAAAGTAATCAAAAGGAAAAGGGAATAGCCACATTAAATTCTGAGGAAGAAGATTTCCTCAGATATGGAGAGGGGCACTATAAAATGATAAATGGCTCAATTCTTCAAGAAGACACAACAGTATTTAAAGTGTATGTCTTTAACGGCAAAGTGTCTAACTAGATGAGGCAAAAACTGATAGAACTGCAAGGAGAAATAGATGAATCTACTCCCATTATTGAAAACTTCCACATTCCTTTATCAAAATTGGACAGATCCAGAAGATAGAAAATCAGTAAGGGCATATTTGACTTCAACAACACCATCAATCAACTTGATATCATTAATACCTATAGACTACTTTATGCAACAGCAGAATACACATTTTTCTCATGTTCACATTGAATAGTCACTGGGATAGACCATATTCTGGGCCATAAAACATATTATTAAGGTATTTATTTTAGAAAAATAAAAATTATATAATGTTTGTTCACAGATCACAGTGAAATTAAATCAGAAGTCAATTACAGAAAGATAGATGGAAAAATCCCAAAATACACGGAGGTTAAAAAACATACTTCTAAATAACACATTTAAGATTAAAGATTTTGAGGACAATTTTTAAATATTTTGAACTAAATGAAAATAAAAACATAACTTTACAAAATTTTTGGGTTTCAGTGAAAGCAACACCTAGAAAAAATTTGTAGCATTAAATACATATATTAGAAAAAAAGAGATATAAATCAGTAATCTAAATTTCCACCTTAATTAACTAGAAAAAGAGTAAACTAAATCCAAAGTAAATAGAATAAAATAAATAATAAAAATTAGAAATCAAGTCAACAAAATTTATTTCTGATTTTTAAAAAAAGGTCTACTGAAGAAAGTAGTGATCATGTATGACTGCTTTTAAAGAACTTTTAAAGATATTTATAAAAATAAAAGCAAGATTCTTCTTATGTTTAACACAAAAATTTTACTTGAAAATCTACTTCTTTAAATAAAAATTTCATGTATCAGTAATTTAATTTTTAAATACTAACACAGGCACCATAAGGTGGGTAAAAACTCTTCTTAACAAATTAAATCCCTTCAATAGGCACTTGCTCCCACAACCACCATTTTCTTGCTCCCAGGTCTGTGGGTAAAGAATTAGAACAGGGCTCAGTAGAGACAGCTATTCTCCATTCCACCTATCGTTGGCTCTTATAGTTCAGTTAGAGGTTGAGGATTCAAGGTCTTATTCACATGCCTAGAGCCTTGATATTAGTTCAGCCTGGGTTGTTTTTTTCTCTGCATGGTCTCCCTATCTCTCTTTCTGTCTCCTTCTCTCCTCCCTTCCCCCTCCAGCCATCCCCCATCACCCCACCCCCTCATTCTCTAAGAGGTTTGCCTGGACTTCTCTACATTGAAACTCAAAGAAGCAAGGAAGTACAAGTGGAAGCTACCAGGTCTCTTAAATGAAACTGGCACAGTGTCACTTCTTCTAAATTTCATTAGCCAAAGAAACTTTTAAGCCCAGTTCAAAACAGCATGGCAAAACAGTCCACCTGACAAGGAAAGAGGCACACCTATACAGAGAGGGAAGGAATTGTTGCCAACCACTGCATACCACAGCACTGTCATACAGTTAGATTTCAGACTGTCTTCGCTTTACTCCAAGCACTCCTGACCTTAGCCAAAATAAGGATGAGATGTGCTAGCTAACAATTTATAGTGTGCTTCTTAAAGTTAGAAAATCCTCTGGCAGTATGTGGGGTTAACTTGTCTACACCGTTCAGGAACCTATGGCTAGATAGTTTATACCCAGTTAAACCTTTTGCACAACCTGGTGAGGCTACAAGGCCGGTGGGGTGTAAAAGACTCTGCTGGAAACTTTTGCCCTAGCTATGCTGAAACCAAGGTTTCTGAGACATATCTTCATGGCTCACAATACAGAGACAAAATACATCCTGTGTGACCAAGAAAGGAACTGGAGAACTGCACCTGGAATTTTCTAGGGACCTTGATGCTTGCCTACATATTCTTTCTCCTTTACCATATCATTCATTTTTATTAAAGCCTTATATTAGTTTACTCAGTGGAGTTTTGTGAGTTCCTTCAGTTGTCCTACCCTATGTAATTGATGCCACTATCATTTTAAACAATCTATTACAACTCACTATAAAAAATGAAACAATATAATCCCTTCATTTACAAAATGCACACACAAATGTTAGTGCCTAGTGAACCACCTGTAATCTAACAACAAACATTTGGCTGAAAGCTAAACTTTTCATTATCTTTTAGATGAAAAAAGTCAGAAATACTTGTTTTTTTTATGATTACTAATTTTACTACAAATAATAATACTAGCTAATGTTTATTGAGTGTATACAATTGGCCCGGTATTTAAATCTATTATATCATTTATTTGGTGTCAAATATAATATAGACAATGCTGTCATTATTTATAAGATTGTTAACATGATACATATATATGTATACACACACGCACACATATACATTATCAGAATTTTGCATATACATTTTACAGTGTGCCTATATATGCTAATATAGTATCTTGCTATTGTTTTTGGTAGTGTTTTTATTTATCAACCTAAGAGACTTTGTAAACTTTTCGTTTTCAAATCACGTTACCATAGGATATTTCAGAAACATGTCTTCTTGACAGCTTGATAAGGATAACTAAATTGTTCTTTAAGAATATGCTTCTCTTTAATAATTTTCCTTTTTTTAAAGACACATGTTATCCAAAGTATTTTCTTCCACACCTGTCATAATGGAGTATTCATTAAAATGTTAATATTAATTTATCATCTGATTTAAAGCCCTAATTTTATGAACACAAGAAAGAATTCACACCTTCTGAAAATTTAACTACTTTATCTTCATCCTTTATTTTTCCAAGGGTTCACTCTTATAGTGACCTTAAACTAGGATCTTGTTTTTTTTTGTACTCACCTTAAAAGGAATTCTTTCTCCCTATTTCTCAACACATTTTATTGAATCTGTTAAAAAAAAAAATCACTTGGGGCTGAATTTTTGTCTCCTTAATCTTCGGTACTTTCTTTAGGAGAAGAATCCATTGTATTTATGAAGATTTCTTCTACATTCCTGGGAAATATTTATGTTTCTTAAATTATTTTATGAAATCTGTTTAGGACTGATGTTAGGACATGCAACAATTTATACTATACATAAATAACACATAAATATTTATGGTAAAATCCAAAAGTTGAATTTCATGCAGCAATATAGATTTTTATATAGCAAAATACAAAGGTAATTTTTATTAGAAAATTAATAGATAATAGTAAATTTAAAGTCAAAAATAAAAATAATCTAATCATCTTATATCAAAAATTAAAATTTTATTATTACTTCATTGGAGGTAAAAAATTGTCATAAATACAACCCACAGAATTTACTTGAAATTTTTATAAGTATTATAGAATAATTATTCTGCTAGCAGGAATCTCTCTGTAATCAATAGGCAGATGATTCCAATATGGTGGAGGAGTGAATGCAAGCTACACAGATTAGCTCTCAGGACCAAACTGGAATTAAAACTAAAAGACAAATTGTCAGGAAAAAGCAACAGAAAAGCAGCCAGAGAGGACCCATATAACCAGGGCAGAAAAAAGGAAACTAAATCGAGCATAGTAGGAACTGTGAAGGTGTGAACTGGGAGCCTATAGACAGCAGCTGTTTTAGCTGTGAGCAGCTTGCTCGGGGTTAAAATTTGAAGCCATGTCCACAGCACAGAGGGCTGAGACAGAGTACTAAAGTAGCTACAGCAACTCACCTTGGGCTCTGGTAGACTGGACTGGAATTGTGGGAAGACTCAGAAGCATGGAGAGGTGAGAGGCCAATGGGAGCTTTTGCTGAATCACTCCCTCACAGGATAGTAGCCATATTACTCAAAGAGCCCTTTCCCTGAACCCTGGAGAAAAGCAACAGCCCCTACCTCAGAAACTTCACACCACCCAGCCAGGCCAGAGTAATAAAAATTGAGGCTCATTAACAGCCAGAATCTGCCCCACACTCTGGAAATCCTCTTACCCTGAACACCTGAGGACATTTTTGTTTTGATTTTTATCCTCCCTCGAGGACATTTTTCCATTTTTTGTTCAGATAGAGTGGGAGGGAGAGAGAGAGAGAAAGAAACATCAACATGAAAGGGACACATTGAGTGGCCACCACCTGCACAACCCAACCAGGACCTGGGACAAACCACAACTGAGGTACATGCCCTCAGTTGGAACCAAACACAGGTCTCTCAGGACCACAGGCCAATGCTCTAACCACTGAACAAAACCGGGCCGGACCTGAGGAAGTATTTTAATCAGTTAAGGGCTACAACCCAAGGCTCATCAAGTAACTGAGACTAATAGCCTCCAGGTAAAAAGCTAGAGGATTACTATTCCTGGGCTTGCAAATATATTCATGAAATTAAGACTTGTTAGTACTGTTTAATGTGGGTCCTCTCATACTCATCCAAACTCAGTAGAGGGAGTAACGATCAGTAGAACATCAACACCCACAATAAATTTGGCAGGCTCCAAAACCCACTGATATAGCCAAATGGAGAAACAAAGAAAAAAATCCCAAATGAAAGAACCACAGAACTTTACTGAACAAGAAATAAATGAAATGCACTTAAGCAAGTTATCAGAGGTAGAGTTCAGAGCAATGATAATGAGAAGCTCAACAGCATGAGTAAAGATATAGAAACATAAAAAACAAACAAACAAACAAACAAAATAAACTATTGGAAATGAAGAATGACATAGCAGAAATAAAGAACATATTGGAAGGAATAACCAGCAGAGTATAAGAAGCTGAGGACCAAATCAGTGAGTTAGAAGACAGGGTAAAAAGAATCACCAATAAAAAATAAAAATAAAAAAAAATAAAAAAATTAAAAAACAGGAAAACAGCTTAAGAGAACTGTGAAACAACTGAAACAACTTTAAATGTAAAAACACCCGCATCATAGGAGTTCCAGAAGAAAAAGAAAACAAGCAAGAATTAGAGAATATCTTTGAAGAAATAGTGCCAGAAACTTCCCTAAAATGGTGAAGGAAAATTGCATTCAAGTTCAAGAAGCACAGAGAGCCCCAAGTAAAAAGAATCCAAACAGGCACAAACGAAGACACATAATAATTAACATGGCAAAAGTTAAAGACAAAAGAGAGAATCCTAAAGGCAGCAAGAGATAACCAACAGGTTACCTACAAAGGAAACCCCATAAGGCTATCAGCTGAAGTCTCAACAGAAGCACTACAGGCCAGAAGGGAATGGCATAAAGTAATCAAAGTAATGAAAAACAAGGGCCTGAATTCAAGACTACTCTGTCCACCAAGGCTATCATTCAAAATAGAAAGTGAAATAAAGAGCCTCCCGGACCAAAAAAAAAAAGCTAAGGGAATACATTAGCACCAAACAAGCACTGCAAGAATGTTAAAAGGACTGCTGTAATTAGTAGAAGAAATAGGAAGAAAAATAAAACAACAATAAACAAAAATGGCAGTAAGTAAGTACATATCAATAATAACATTAAATATAAATGGGTTGAATGTTCTAATCAAAAGACACAAAGTAGGTGATTGAATAAGAAAGCATAACTCATATATTGTTTATATAAATGAAAAATTTAAAAACCTGGTGTAGCAATACTCATATCTGACAATATAGATTTGAAAATGAAGACCATAACTACAGACAAAAAAGGCTACTACATAAAATTAAAAGGATCTATCCAACAGGAAGATATAACCTTGATAAACAAATATGCACCCAATATAGGAGCATAAAAATATATTTAAAAATTTCTGGAGGACTTCAAAAGAGAAATCGACAGCAATACAATCATAGCAAACCACAGACATCACTGGAAAAATCCTCTGAACAAAAAATTAACAAGGAAACAAAGACTCTAAATGATGCACTAGATCAAATGGATTTAATAGATATCTACAGAGAATTATACTCCAAAACAGCAGAATTCACATTCTTCTCAAGTGCACATGGAACATTCTTAAAAGAGATGACATTTTAGGACACAAACTAAGTCTCTACAAGTTCATTAAGATTATCATATCAAGCATCTTCTGAGATCACAATGGCATGAAATTAGAAATCAATTACAACAAAAACATTTGAACATATGGAAGCTAAATAACATGTTATTAAAGAATAAATGGGGGACCAACGAGATCAAGGAAGAAATTTAAAAATTTTTGGAAACAAATGAAATTAAACACACAACAACATAAAATTTATGGGACGCAGCGAAAGCAATCCTGAGAGGAAAGTTCATAGCACTACAGGCCTACACCAAGAAACAAGAAAATTTTCTAATTGACTTTCTAACCCTATAAGTTAAAGAACAGGAAAGTAAACAAAAGGAAAAATTCAAAGCAAGTAGAAAGAAAGAAAGAAATAGTAAAGATCAGAGCAGAAATAAATGACATAGAGACCAAAAAAATCAGAAGATCAATGAAACAAAGAGGTGTTTCTTAGAAAAAATAATTTACATTGATAGACCCTTAGCTAGACTCACCAAGAAACAAAGAGACAGGATCCAAATAGACAAAATCAGAAACAAAAGAGAAGTAACAACTGACAGGACAGAAATGCAAAGGATCATTAACAAATATTATGAACAATTGTATGGCAACAAATTGGACAATCTAAGCAAATTGGACAAATTTCTAGGAACACATAGTCTCCCAAAATTGAATCACAAGAGATAGAAAACTTTAACAAACCAATAACAACTAAGAAAATTGAAGATGTAATCAAGATTCTTGGGGGAAAGAGGAAATGGCAGCGAAGTGAATGGAGCTACACAGACCATCTCCCAGGATCAAACTGGATTTACAACGAAAAAAAAAGGCAAATCCTCAGGAAGGGGCAACCGAAAGACACCTTGGAGGACCATATAACCAGGGACACAGACTCAGTCCTGGTAGGCTTGCGAGAACATAAGACTGGGCCGGGAGCCCACGGTCCAGAGCGGCCTGGGCGGCGACCAGGGAACTCGGTTGGAAGTTGCTGCTACCACCTCCCTTGCAACCCTGCATGAGTCCTGGGAACTCTGTTGCCTGCTAAGCCCTCTGCCAGTGCCGCACAGACTGGCTGGGACCAGGGGACTCGGTGGGACTCTGCTACCAAGGCTGAGTCCCGCAAACTCTGCCTGCTAAGCCCTCGGCTGGTGCCGCATGCACTCGCGGGGACCAAGGGACTCTGCTGGAAGCTACTGTGGCTCAGTCCTGGGGTTTCTGGTGAGTGCAACGCCCTGAGCTGGTGCCACAGCTGTGGCCGCCCTTGGCTGGAAGCAGCACCATCCAGTTAAAAGTCCCAGGCGGCTCCATGACACAGAGTCTGGACAGAGGCTAAATTGGCAGCAGCCACTCACCTTGGGCTCTGGGAGAGGGAAGGCAGACTGGACTGGAACTGTGTGGGGACGCTCGGGCTATGGAGGGTGCTAAGAGCTTTCGCTGAGTGCAGCCACGCAGGACTGGGGTCATTTTATTCCTTCCCAAGGCCCTAGGGAGAGATGGAGGCCGCTCCCTCAGTGATTCAACCCCACCTGGTGGCCATTGAAATGCTAATTGAGGCCCATTAAGAACCAGCAGCTGCCCCACTCTCGGGAAATCCTCTTACACTGAGAACCTGAGGGAGTTTTTCAGGCAATGCAGAAACCAAGGGTTTTTAGGTGACCTCTACTAATAGCCTCCAGGCAAAAAAAGCTAGAGGATAACTACCATTCCCTGGGCTAGCAACACTAACCGGAAAAGCTAAGACTTGATGGTGGTGTTTAAAGTGGACCTCCCTGGCTTATCCAAACCCAGGAGAGGGTGCCACAAACAGCAGAACACCAACTCCCACAGGGAAAATTTGGCAGACTCCAAAGCCCACTGTGATAGCCAAAATGGTGAAAAACAGAAACAAAAGCAAAATGAAATAACAAGAGACCTCTACGGAAGATGAGATAAATGAAGTGCAGTTAAGCAAGTTAACAGAACTAGAATTTAGTGCCATGATGTTGAGGAAGCTCAACAGTATGTGTAAGGATATGAGCACTATGAATAAAGACATAGAAATGTTGAAAATCAACCAGTTGGAAATTAAAAACCAACAGGAAGAAATGAAGAATGACATATCAGAAATGAAAAACACATTGGAAGGTCTAAAAAGCAGAGTAGGGGAAGCTCAGGACCAGATCAGTGAATTAGAAGACAGGCTAGAAAAAATCAACTAATCAGAAAACCAAAAGGAAAAAACGATTAAAAAACAGGAAGACAGCTTAAGAAAACTGTGGGACAACTGGAAACGAAATAATATTCGCATCATAGGAGTCCCTGAAGAAGAAGAAAATAAGCAAGGGTTAGAGAATATATTCAAAGAAATAGTGACAGAAAACTTCCCTAATATGGTGAATGAAGAAGGCATTCAAGTTCAAGGAGCACAGAGAGCCCCAAGTACAAAGAACCCAAAAAGGCCCACACCAAGACACATAGTAATCAAACTGCCAAAAATTAAAGACAAAGAGAGAATCCTAAAAGCAGCAAGAGATAAGCAACAGGTTATCTACAAAGGAAACCCCATAAGGCTCTCAGCTGACATCTCACAAGAAACACTACAGGCAAGAAGGGAATGGCATGAAGTAATCAAGGTCATGAAAAACAAGGATCTGAATCCAAGACTACTCTACCCAGCAAGACTATCATTCAAAATAGAAGGTCAAATAAAGAGCTTTCCAGAAAAAAAAAAAAAGGCTAAGGGAATACATTAGCACCAAACCGGCACAGCAAGAAATGTTAAAAGGACTGCTGTAATTACCAGGAGCAATGGGGAGAAAAATAGAACCACACTAAACATAAATGGCAATAAATAAGTACATATCAATAATCACCTTAAATGTAAATGGACTGAATGCTCCAATAAAAAGACACAGGGTAGCTGATTGAATAAGAAAGCATGACTCATCTATATGTTGTTTACAAGAGACACACCTAACAACAAAGACTCACATAGGTTGAAAGTGAAGAGATGGAAAAAAACCTTCCAAGCAAACGAAAAAGAAAAAAAAGCTGGGGTAGCAATACTCATATCTGATGAAATAGATTTCAGAATGAAGGCCATAATTAGAGACAAAGAAGGCCACTATATAACATTGAAAGGATCTATCCAACAGGATGATATAACCTTGATAAACATATATGCACCCAATATAGGAGCACCAAAATATATTAGAAAACTTCTGGAGGACTTCAAAGGAGAAATCGATAGCAATACAATCATAGCAGGGGACTTCAACACCCCGCTGACATCACTGGATAGATCCTCTAAACAAAAAATTAGCAAGGAAACAGAGACTCTAAATAAAGCAATAGGCCTAATGGATTTAATAGATATCTACAGAGAACTAAACCCCAAAACTACAGAATTCACGTTCTTCTCAAATGCACATGGGACATTCTCAAAGATAGTCCACATGTTAGGACACAAACTAAGTCTCTACAAGTTCAAGAAAACTGAAATCATATCAAGCATCTTCTCAGATCACAATGGCATGAAACTAGAAATCAATTGCAAGAAGAACATACAAAGACATTTGAACACATAGAAGCTAAATAGCATGTTATTAAAAAATGAATGGGTCACCGAGGAGATCAAGGAAGAAATCAAAAACTTCCTGGAAACCAATGAAAATGAAGACACAACAACACAAAATCTATGGGATTCAGCGAAAGCAGTTCTGAGAGGGAAGTTCATAGCACTACAGGCCTACCTCAAAAAACAAGAAAAATCTCTAATAGACTATCTAACCTCACAACTTAAAGAACTAGAGAGCAAACAAAAAGAAAACCCCAGAGCAAGTAGAAGGAAGGAAATAGTAAGGATCAGAGCAGAAATAAATGACATAGAGATAAAAAAATTGGCCCTGGTCAGTTTGGCTCAGCGGTTAGAGTGTCGGCCTGCGGTCCTGAGAGACCCGGGTTCAGTTCCCGCTAAG
This sequence comes from Molossus molossus, assembly GCF_014108415.1. Taxonomy (NCBI): domain Eukaryota; kingdom Metazoa; phylum Chordata; class Mammalia; order Chiroptera; family Molossidae; genus Molossus; species Molossus molossus. The sequence goes on along the minus strand of NW_023425388.1, from coordinate 91,503,116 downwards.
GGCACGTGCTTCGGTTGCACTTTGTCCCCGGCCCTGGTTGGTTGTGCGTGTGGCAGCCACTCGATGTGTCCCTTCACGTCAATGTTTCTCTCTCTCTCTCCCTTCCTCTCTCTCCCTCCCACTCTATCTGTACAAAAAATGGAAAAATATCCTCAGTGGGGGGAAAAGGAGAAACATCTGTAACAAAAATTAATTAATAAAAAAAAAGATTCTTCCAGCAAACAAAAGCCCTGGCTCGGGTGGCTTCATGGGGAAGTTTTACAGAACATTCACAGAAGAACTAACATCTATTCTCCTCAAACTATTCCAAAAAATTCAATGAGAAGGAAAACATCCAAACTTGTTTTAGGAGGCCAACATAATTTTAATTTCAAAACCAGATAAAGACATGACAAAGAAAGAAAACTACAAGCCAATATCACTGCTGAACATAGATTCCAAAATCCTTAACAAAATATTAGAAAATTGAATCCAGCAATATTTAAAAAAAATGATTGACCATGACCAAGTAGAATTTATTCCAGGGATGCAAGTCTGGTACAATATTCAGGAATCAATAAATGTGATACACCACATAAACAAAATGAAAGATAAAAACCATATGATCAAATCAATAGATGTTGAAAAAGCATTCAACAAAATCCAGTGCCCATTTCTGATAAAAACTCTCAGCAATGTGGGAATAGAGGGATCATGTCTGGACATAATAAAGGCCAAATATGAAAAACCTACAGTATACACCATACTCAATGGGCAAAAACTAAAAGCTTTTCCCTTAAGAGCAGAAACAAGACAGGGATGCCCACTTTTGCCACTGTTATTTAACATAGTACTAGAAGTCTTAGCCACAGCAATTAGACATAAAGAAAAAATAAAAGTGGTCCAAATTGGAAAAAGTGAAACTGTCATTATTCCATAAGGACTGCATGAAAAATCTACCAGATTTAAAAAACAAATTAGGCAGAGTAGCAGTATACAAAATTAACATTAAGAAATTGACAGCATTCTTGTACACCAATAATGAACTCACAGAAATAGAAACTAAAAAAACAATTTCATTTACTATTGCAGCCAAAAAATTAAGATACCTAAGAATAAACTTAACCAAAGATGCAAAGGAAACTACAAAACATTGATAAAAGAAATAGAGGAAGATATAAAAAAGTCGAAGTACATACCTTGTTCATGGATTGGAAGAATTAACATCATTAAAATGTCCATATTACTCAAAGCAATCTATAGATTCAATGCAATTCCATCAAAATACCAAAGACATATTTCACAGAATTAGAACAAATAATTTAAAAGTTCATATGGAACCAACAAAAAACCCGAATAGCCACAGCAATCTTGAAAAAGAAGGACAAAGTAGGTGGGATCACAATACCAAATATCAGGTTATACTATAAAGCTACTGTAATTAAAAGAGCCTGGTACTGGCACAAGAACAGGCATATGAACCAGTGGAACGGAACAGAGAACCTGCAAATTGACCCAAGTCATCATGCTCAATTAATATTCGACAAAGGTGGAAAGAAAATACAATGAAGACAGCCTCTTTAATAAATGATGTTGGGAAAATTGGACAACTACATGAAAAAAATAATGAAACTAGACCATCAACTTACACCCTACACAAGAATACACTCAAAATGGATAAAAGACTTAAATGTGACTCATGAATTTATTAAAATCCTAAAAGAAAATGTAGGCAACAAAATTTCAGACATCATACACAGCAGAATTTTTACTGATACATCACCTAAAGCAAGAAAAACAAAGGAGAAAATGAACACATGGGACTATATCAAACTCAAAAGCTTCTGCACAGCAAAAGAAACAACCCCCAATATGGAAAGGCAACCCACTATATGGGAGAGCATAATTGCCAATGATATATCAGATAAGAGGTTAATTTCCAATATATACAGAGTGCTCATGCAACTCAACAAAAGGAAGAGAAAGAACCCAATTAAAAAATGGGCAGAGAAACTAAATGGACACCTCTCCAAACAGGACATACAAATGACTAAGAGACATGAAGAAATGCTGAACATCACTAATCATCAGAGAGATCCCAATTAAAACAACAATGAGGTATCACCTCACACCTGTCAGAATGGCTACCATCAACAAATCATCAAACAAGTGTTGGCGAGGGTGTAGATAACAGGGGACTCTAGTACACTGCTGGTGGGAATGCAGACTGTGCAGCCACTATGTAAATCAATGTGGTCTCAAAAAATGAAAAATTAATCTGCCATTTGACCCAGTGATCCTACTTCTAGGAATACACCCTAAGAAGCCTGAAATACCAATCAGAAAGAATATATGTGCCCACATGTTCATAACAGCACTATTTACAATAGCTAAGATCTAGAAAAGCCCAAGTGTCCATCAGTAGACGAATGAATGAAAAAGAAGTGGTATGTATACACAGTGGAGTACTATGCAGCTGTAAGAAAGAAAGATCTCTTATCCTTTGAGATGACATGGAGGGACCTGGAGAGTATTATCCTAAGCAAAACACGCCAAGCAGAGAAAGACAAATATCACATGATCTCACCTATTTGTGGAATATAATGAACATAATAGTCTGAGGAACAGAGTAGAGCCAGAGACATGGAAGAAGGGTACAAACTGACAACCCGGAGAAGAGGGAGGGTGGGGAAGGGAAGAAATAAATGACAGAATTAATATGCATGTCCTCATAACCGATGGACTTGAACAAGAAAGATGGGGATAGGGGCGGGGGATTTGCAGTAGGGTGTCAATGTGGAAAAAGGAGAAACATCTGTAACAAAAATAAATTAATAAAAAGAACAACAGGATTCAGGAACACTAATCTGGCAAGTGATAATCTGAGAAAAAAGTTTCAAAGGGAACGTCAGCTGCAAATAAATTGGTAAATGTCTAGCAGAGTTGGAGGGAGGCTTTTAGGAGGGAGGGAGGTTCTGCAGTCAGTAAAAAAAAAACAAAAAAACAAACAAACAAACAAAAAAAAACCTATGCATTTGAAAATGGAAAGTGACATAAAAAATTTAATAATTATTTTCCGCTGTAATTGTCTACAAGAGGTTTTAAATATCTTTCTGTTTCTCCGAAACCTCTTAATCTTTAACTGAGCATCATATTCATTTAGGTAAAATAAGCAATCTTTAAAATGAGGGGTTCAAGGGGGCAAGGGGGGGAAGATCTGTAATACTTCAAACAATAAAGATTTTAAAAATTAGCAATATGATATAGATTTTTATGAATATAGCATTTAACAGTGTAGAAATTATTTAAGTGAGTTGTTCTAAAATCATAAAAGGAACTTTAGAGAAAAGAATAAGCTAATTTGAAAGATCAAAGAAAAGAGATAATTGTCTAATTACAAGAATTCCTTCCATTTTTTTTTTTTCCTCACATAAAACATGAAAATATGATATAAGCTTTCTGGTAAGAAAACTATAAATTTTTTAGAAGCACAAAATGCTGAATCTTTTTCCATTATCCACATCATATGCTAATGAAAGGAAAAGAATGAAGTAAATATTGATGACTAAAAAAAAAAATCCAGATTGGCATTATTCCAATATCCTGATAGAAAATAAGACTCAGGAGATTGTTGTATTGAGTGAGGATGCACCTGAAAATACTTTTCCGGACAAATGTGTAGTGGGAATCGGTTAATAAGAAATTATATTTTCTAAGAATCATTTATAACTTGTCAAATACTCAAGTCAAAGAATCTATATGTATACAAATGAAGCAATATGAACAAGCTAACTTCACTTCTAAAAGATTATGCACATGAATGGATAAATGGGTAGGTTCATGGATGGATGAATGGGTGGGAGGATGAATGGATAGATGGATGGACAAACGGATGGATGAATGGACGGATGGATGGATAAAAAGGTGGATGGGTGAAGGGATTGGTGGAAGGGTGGAAGGATGGAGATATAATCAGAATAAAAAGAAAATATATTTATTGACATGAAAATGAGCAAGAGTTTCTTTTGAGAAAAGAGCATATAACAGTCATCTTAAGTACCACAAGAGGCTCTGACCTGTGTGACTCAGTTGGTTGAGCATTGTCCCATGCACCATCAGGATGCATATAAGAGGCAACAGATTGATGTTTCTCTCTCATCTCTCTCTCTCTCTCTCTCTCTCTCTCTCTCTCTCTCTCTCTTTCTCGCTCTCTAAGATCAATAACGACATATTTTTAAAAAGAAATCACATAGGAGTCCCTCCGTTAAATAATTCAATAAGCTATAAGTAAATAACATTTTTTCTTTGAGTAAAATATGGCAAAATTAACAAATTCAGATATAGAATCTTTTCTCTTGAGAAGTTGTGCATAGATAAACTTTTCTTTTAAAACACCAACAGACTTTTTGAAAATCATGCTGTATACAATACTAATGCAATAAGAAAAAATTATAGAAATTTTATGTAAAAAGCGCAAAAAAAAAAAATACAATTAGAGGCACAGTGATAATGATGTGATGTTTTACTAATAAGAATACATGGAGCCAGACTTGTACACCTGAATGTAATTACTTCACTAGCACCTGAAGAAATGATTGTTGATTAATGAGCAACAAATGCTAATTTTAAAGCCTGTAAATTCAAATATGTTCAAAATGTGAAGATGTGGTATATAAAAAAAAAGAAAGTACAGGATGCATCATATACCATAAATTATAAAAAAAAAAAATTAAGATGTTTGACTGAATTATGTAAAATATAATATGAATTGGAAAATGAAAAACTAACACAAATTAAAATATGGGAAGTTAGATTGTGTGAGAGAGTGTGAGTGGACGTGAAGGTGGACGACCAACCTGAGCAGTGCAGAGCCGCGGAGCAGAAGGTCCCTGTGCTGTGGACGGAGCAGCCGGCTACCGCGGTGAGCGGCCCTTCATGGTGTTTCTCCCTGCACCGCAGGGATGTCCCACCATTTTGGAAGATCGTGGGTCTTCCCTGGGAGATATACCCCAAGCAACAGAGTCTGGGGAGCAGACATCTATCCCCAGGCAACAGAAGCACAGACCAGCAGCTGAGACTCATCCCCAAAAACTACAGCAAAAGCAGAGCAGGAGTTGAGCCCTACGGGGCAGCAGCACTCCCCAGCCGCCAGCCTCAGCACCTGGGTTCCACAGAGGCCTGTGCTGCCAGCAGCTCACAAGAGCAGTGGGAAGCAGGAGCTCCAGAAACTGGTGCGATCCAGTGCCCGCCTGCCAGACCTACAGGGAGCTGGCGAACCAGAGAGGCCTGTGCAACCTAGCAGGGATGGTGCAATCTAGTTACCCATGAGACCTGCAGGGTGCTAAAGCACCAGATAGGCCTGGGAGACCCACCAGCACATAACATAGGCATAGAGCTGGGTCCCTAAAGGGACTGTGCGATCCAGTTACCCGCAGGACCTGCAAGGTGCGGGGGCACCAGAAAGGCCTGTGAAACTCAGCTGCACACAAGAAAGGCTTAGAGGATGTGAAAATGGAGGCAGAGTGAATAGTAGCTATTCAGAGGATCTCCCAGGACCAAACGGGAATTACAACTAAAATAAAGACAAATCCATATAAAAAAGCAACAGAAAAGCAGCAGACAGAACCATATAACCAGGGGCACTTATAGGATCTGCGGAAGTGCGAGATGGTGGCAGGCTGGGAACCCAGGGAAAGCAGCAGTCTTAGCTGTGAGCAGCACCCGTGGGGAATAAAGACCAAGCCTGCTCCACAGCACAGAGCAGGAACAGAGCATTAAAATAGCCACAGCCATTCACCTGGGGGCTATGGCAGAGGGAGTGCAGACTGGGCTGGAACTCTGTGGGGACAACTGGGATTTGGAGGGCACTCAGAGTTTTTGCTGAGTTGTGGCCACAAAGTACTGTGACCAGTGTGCACCTTTCCAGAGCTGTGGGAAACAGCAGCAGACACCCTAAGATTCAGCCTTTACCAGGTGAGGCAAAGAAAGGCAAAGTGAAGCTCATTAACAACCAGCATCTAGCCCACCCTCTGGCAATCCTCTTATGCAGAACACCAGGGCTACATTCCAAGGCACAGAGTAACTGAGACTACTAGCCTCCAGGAAAAAGCTACAGGGAAACTGAACCTTTCCTGGGCTTGCAAATATACCCAGGATAGTAAGACTTGACCAACAGCAGAATACCAACACCCACAGGGAAAATTTGGCAGACTCCAAAACGCACTGAGATAGCCAAAATGGTGAAACAAAGAAACAAAGCCCAAATAAAAGAAAAAGAGAACTCTGTCGAAGACAAGATAAATGAAATGCAGTTAAGCAAATTATCAGAGGTAGAGTTCACAGCCATGATCTTAAGGAAGCTCAACAGCGTGAGTGAGGACATCAGCACCATGAGTAAAGATATAGAAACATTGAAAACCAACGAAGTGGAGATGAAGAATGACATAGGAGAAATTAAGAACACATTGGTAGGACTGACCAGCAGAGAAGAGGAAGCTGAGAACCACATCAGTGAATTAGAAGACAGGGTAGAAAAAAATCAACCAATCAGAAAACCAAAAGAAAAAAAACAATTAAAAAACAGAAAGTAGCTTAAGAGAACTGTGGAACAACCGGAAACCTAATACCATTCACATCATTGGAGTCCCCGAAGAGGAACAAAATGGGCAAGGATTAGAGAATATATTTGAACAATAGTGACAGAAAACTTTTCTAACTTGGTGAAGGAAGAAGGCATTCCAGTTCAGAAGCACAGAGAGTCTCAAGTAAGAAGAACCCAAATAGGCACAAACCAAGACACATAGTAACTAAATGCCAAAAATTAAAGACAAAGAGAGAATCCTAAAGGCAGCAAGAGATAAGCAACAGGTTACCTACAAAGGAACCCCCATAAGGCTCTCAGCCGACTTCTCAACAGAAACACTACAGGCCAGAGGGAGTGGCATGAAGTAATTAAGTTCATGAAAAACAAGAATCTGAATCCAAGACTACTCTATCCAGCGAGGCTATCATCCAAACTAGAAGGTCAAATAAAGAGCTTCCCAGACAAAAAAGGCAAGGGAATATATTAACACCAAACCAGCACTGCAAGAGATGTTAAAAGGACTACTGTAATTAGTAGAAGAAATAGGAAGAAAAATATAACCACAGTAAACATAAATGGCAATAAATAAGTACATATCAATAATCACCTTAAATGTGAATGCTTTAAATGCTCCAATAAAAAGACACAGAGTAGCCGATGGGATAAGAAAGCATGAATCATATATATGTTGTTTACAAGAGACCCACATCACAACAAAACACTCAGATAGGTTGAAAGTGAAGGTATGGAAAAAATCTTTCAAGCAAATGGAATGGAAAAAAAAGCTAGGGTAGCAATACTCACATCTGATAAAGTAGATTGCAAAATGAAGACCATAAATAGAGACAAAGGCCACTATATAATATTGAAAGGATCTATCCAACAGGAAGATATAACTTTGGTAAACATATATCCACCCAATATAGGAGTACCAACATATATTAAAAATCTTCTGGAGGACTTCAAAAAAGAAATCAACAGCAATACTATCATAGCAGGGGACTTCAAAATCTCCCTGACGTCACTGAATAGATTATCTAGACAAAAAATTAACAAAAAAAACAGACTTGAAATGAAGCACTCGATCAAAAGTGCTTGATCAAGACATAGATATCTACAGAGAATTATACTCAAAAACTGCAGAATTCACATTCTTCCCAAGTGCACGTGGGACATTCTCAATAACAGACCATATGTTAGGGCACAAACTAAATCTCTACACAAGTTCAAGAAGATTGAAATCATATCAAGCATCATCTCAGATCAAAATGGCATGAAACAAGAAACCAATTGCAACAAGAACATGCAAAGACATTTGAAAACATGGAGGCTAAATAGCATGTTATTGAACAATGAATGGGTTATGAAGGAGATCAAGGAAGAAATTTAAAAATTTCTGAAAACCAATGAAAATGAACACACAACACAAAATCTATGAAATGCAGCGAAACCAGTTCTGAGAAGGAAGTTCATAGCATTACAGGCCTACCTCAAGAAACAAGAAATATTTCTGATAGATTATCTAACCTCACCACTTAAAGAACTAGAAAGTAAAGAGAAAGAAAACCCCAGAGCAAGTAGAAGGAAGGAAATAGTAAAGATCAGAGCAGAAATAAATGACGTGGAAACCAAAAAAACAATTCAAAGGATCAAAGAAACAAAGAGCTGGTTCTTTGAGAACATAAACAAAACTGATGGACCCTTAGCTCCACTCACCAGGAAACAAAGAGGGAGAACCCAAATACACAAAATCAGTAATGAAAGAGGGAAAATAATAACTGACACCACAGAAATACAAAGAATCGTTAACAAATAATATGAACAATTATACGGCAACAAATTTGACAATCTAAGCAAAATAGACAAATTTTTAGAAACACATTGTGTCCCCAAAGTAAACCGGGAAGATATAAAAACTTGAACAGTCCAATAACAACAAAAGAAATTGAAGATGTAATCAACTCTCCCAGCAAACAAAGGCCCAGGCACAGATGGCTTCAAGGGGGGATTTTACCAAACATTCAAAGAAGAACTAATACCCATTCTATTCAAATTATTTCAAACAATTTAAGAAGAAGGAAGACTTCCAAATTCCAAACTCGTTTTATGAGGCCAGCATAATTCTAATTCCCAAAGCAGAAAAAGACATTACAAAGAAAGAAAACTACAGGACAATATTCCTGATGAAAATAGATGCCAAACTCCTAAACAAAATACTAGCAAATCAAATCTAGCAATACATCCAAAAAGTTATTCACCATGACCAAGTGGAATTTATTCCAGGGATGCAAGGCTGGTACAATATATAAAAATCAATAAATGTGATACACCACATAAAAAAATGAAAGATAGCCCTGGGCAGTTTAGCTCAGTGGTTAGAGCGTCAGCTTGCGGTACAGGGAGACCTGGGTTCGGTTCCTGCTAAGGGCGTGTGCCTCGGTTGCGGTTTGTCCCCGGCCCTGGTTGGTCGTGCGGGTGGCGGCCACTCAATGTGTCCGTTTCACGTCGATGTTTCTCTCTCTCTCTCTCTCTCTCTCTCTCTCTCTTCTCTCTCCGCCTCCCACTCTATCTGAACAAAAAGTGGAAAAATGTCCTCGGGTGAGGATAAAAAAAAAAAAAGAAAGATAAAAATAATATGATCATATCAATAGATGCTAAATGCATTCGACAAAATCGAGCACCCATTTCTGATAGAAACACTCAGCAATGTGGGAATAGAGGGATTATATCTCGACATAATAAAGGCCATATGTAAAAGACCTACAGCCCTGGCCGGTTCGGCTCAGCGGTTAGAGCGTCGGCCTGCGGTCCGGAGAGACCCGGGTTCGGTTCCTGCTAAGGGCACGTACCTCGGTTGCAGTTTGTCCCTGGCCCTGGTCGGTCGTGCGGGTGGCAGCCACTCGATGTGTTCCTTTCACATCGATGTTTCTCTCTCTCTCTCTCTGTTCCTCTCTACCCCTCCCACTCTATCTGAACAAAAAATGAAAATATGTCCTCGGGTGAGGATAAAAAAAAAAGACCTACAGCCAACATCATACTCAATGGGCAAAAACTAAAACTATTTCTCTTAAGAACAGACAAAGATGCCCACTTTTGCCACTCTTATTTAACATAGTACTGGAAGTCTTAGCCACAGCAAACAGACAGGAAAAAAAAATAAAAGGGATCCAATTTGGAAAGGAGGAAGTGAAACTGTCATTATTCGCAGATGACATGATACTATATGTAGAAAACCCCAAAGACTCCATCAAAAATCCTAGACTTAATAAATAAATTTGGCAAAGTAGCAGGATATAAAATTAACATCAAGAAATCGACAGCATTCTTACACATCTATCTGATGAACTCACAGAAAGAGAAACTAAAAGAAACAATCCCCTTTACCATTGCAGCAAAATAATTAAGATACCTAGGAATAAACTTAACCAAAGAAATAAAGGACCCATTCTCAGAAAACTACAGGGCATTGAAAAAAGAAATAGAGGAAGATATGAAAAAGTGGAAGCAGATACTTTGTTCATGAATTGGAAGAATTAACCTCATTAAAATGTCCATACTACCCAAAGCAATCTATAGATTCAATGCAATCCCCATCAAAATACCAATGACATACTTCACAGAACTAGAACAAATACTTCAAAAGTTCATATGGAACCAAAAAGACCTCAAATAGCCACAGCAATCTTGAAAAAGAAGAACAAAGTTGGAGAAATCACATTACCTGATTTCAGGTTATACTACAAAGCCACTGTAATTAAAACAGCCTGGTGCTGGCACAATAACAGGCAGGTAGATCGATGGAACAGAATAGAGAACCTGAAATGGACCCAAGACCATATGCTCAATTAATATTTGACAAAGGTGGCAAGAACATATAGTGGAGTAAAGACAGCCTCTTTAATAAATGGTGTTGGGAAAATTGGACAGCTACATGCAAAAAAATGAAAGACCATCAACTAACACCTTACACAGAATAAACTCTAAATAAATAAAAGATGTAAATGTGACTCATGAATCTATAAAATTCCTAGAAGAAAATGTAGGCAACAAAATTTCAGACATCATACGCAGCAGAATTTTCACTGATACATCACCTAAGGCAACAGAAACAAAGGAGAAATTAAACACATGGGACTACATCAAACTCAAAAGCTTCTGCACACAAAAAGATACAACCACCAAAATGGAAAGGCAACCCACTGTATGAGAGAGCATAATTTCCAATGATAAATCAGATAAGGGGTTAATTTCCAATATATATAGAGTGCTCATACAACTCAACAAAAGGAAGACAAAGAACCCAATTAAACAATGGGCAGAGAAACTAAATGGACACCTCTCCAAACAGGACATAGAAATGGCTAAGAGATATATGAAAAAAAGCTCAGCATCACTAATCATCAGAGAGATGCAAATGAAAACAACAATGAGGAATCACCTCACACCTGTCAGAATGGCCGCCATCAACAAATCATCAAACAACAAGTGTTGGCGAGTGTGTGGAGAAAAGGAGACTCTAGTACCCTGCTGGTGAGAACCTCTAGTTCCAGACTGGTGTAGCCAGTATGGAAAACATTATGGTGTTACCTTAAAAAATTAAAAATTAAATTTCCATTTGACCCAGTGATCCCACTTCTAGGAATATACACTAAGAAGCCTGAAACACCAATCAGAAAGAATATATGTACCCCTATGTTCATAGCAGCACTATTTACAATAGCTAAGATCTGGAAACAGCCCAAATGTCTAGCAGTAGACGAATGTATTAAAAAGCAATGGTACATATACACAATGGAGTTCTATGCAGCTGTAAGAAAGAAAGATCTCTTACTCTTTGAGACGACATGGAGGGACCTGGAAAATATTATCCTAAGTAAAGCAAGCCATGCAGAGAAAGACAAATATTTCATGATCTCACTTATTTGTGGAATATAATGAACATAACATTGTGAGGAATGGGGTTGTCCCAGAGATGTGGAAGTGGGGTACAGACTGACAATCCCAATAAGATGGGATGGGTGGGGGAGAGATAAACCCCAAAACTTATATGCATGTATTCATGAATGATGGATATGAACAACAAAGCTGGGGACAGGGTGGGGATGGAGGGGAGGGGGGTATCGGTGGGGGAAAAACGAGAAACATCTGAACAAAAATGAATTAATTAAATTAAATAAAATTTAAAAACATATGGGCAGTTATTTTTAGCTATTTGAATGAAATCCAATAAGGATAATCTAAACTAAAAATTTCAGAGCTACAAGAAATATTAATGTGGTTCATTTTGTTATGCCAACATTATTCATTATATATTTGTTCAAAAAGTAACTTCAATCTTAGTTTATAAGCAGAACTTGAAATACATATAAACATTTGAAGAAGAAATTGCATATTCTGTATGTGATTGAAGTCCCATTGATGTATAAAACATGTAATAGTAATTAAACATTAATATAGTGAGAAATACCATTTAAGTTGAGGATGACATTATAAATTCTGATTTTCCTTGTTTCAATCATTTGACAAAGTTGTTTTTTCTTAATTTGAGTAATGGCCCTCTGTTTTTTCAAGATGTTAAGGTAGATAATCCTGACTTGCTTTTTAATCTCAAATAAAATCTGCAATTAAGATGTTACTCTGCATCATTTACATCATTAAATTATGCAGATAAGCTTTCAAAATGCTCACTAGGATGATTTGCCCCTTGAGTACCTTTACCTGCACCAATTGTTTTCTTTGTATTAGTAATTGAAGCAACTGCACTAAAGACCAATAGTATTAAAAAGAAAGAAACCTCAAATTATAATAATCTATAAAAATCTTTGAAACTGTGTCATCGGGAAATTTGACTCACTAAAGACAGAAAATATGACATCATAATTGAGTCAAACAAAGGGAAAAGGATATTGAAAATGTCTTCATTTCTTTTAGTATCCTGAATGGTCAACATCTATTGAAGAGGCAGGGAATGTCCTTCAAATCAAGGTCTCTGCTTTCCTGGAGGCAATAAAATGCATGACACACAAAGAGTGATGAATTTCTAAAGCTCCTAGAGAACACCAAGTCCTTGTCGTCTTTTCATATTTTGTCCTTTAAAACATTAGCTCTGCATTTATATCAATTTTCTTAAAAGTTTAGTGAGGTTAATAAAGAAAATAACTCAAGTACTTAATATAAAACTAAAATCATAAAATATATTTCCTAGGGAGAAAATTTTAGTGATTTTAGTGACAGTGAATTAAGATCATATCTATTAACACTCTTTGGTCCCAATGATATTATTTTTAAAAATCATGCTATTTATTTGGAAGGAATATTTTCAAGAAAATAAAAATAATTGCTGTATCAATACAAATAATTGCTTTATCAGTTTGGCTAGTTTTATTTCTTTGGCTAGTCGATGTTTCATATAACTTTGCCTACAGCAGTAACATATACCAAAAATTATAAAAATTGAATCATAATACAATACACTAACCCAGTTCACTTCTACCAAAGGCAGTAAATCTGAAAGGAAACGCAGATTCTCTTTCATTCTAATCATAATAAAAATAATGCCATTATTTATTTGAACTGTTTTTTAAAAACAGAAGGAATAGTAAATTCACATTTTCAAAACAGAAAAGAATATTTAAAATTAAATGCATCATAAACAATTAGGGTAGAAGAAATTATTTTGAAATGACAATGACCTAATGTATTAAATATAAGACATAGAATTTTAAGTGCTATAAAATACTGTCAGAATTACAACTGAAGGTGAGTAAATATCATGAGATTTCTCAGTTTATCTTAAGAAGATGTAAAATCTATTTGTCCTGGATATCAAAGCAAAACTAATGTTAGGTGTCTGTATTTATATTTTTTGAAGTAATTTTTATTTTGCCAAAAACACACACACAGATAATTGAAGTAAATGCAATTTAATAAGAACTTGATGGCTTTGTACTCCATCAATTCTTCTTTTGTAAATGATTTAGGAAAGGTTTATTTTAAAGTTTTCCAACAAAAGCAGAGACACTTACCTCTAATGATTGGAATTACCATTTCAAGTGAGTGCTAAAACAAAATATACCTATTGCACAGGAAAGAGATGACAATTTTAAAACAAAAAAATATGCACTAATCCATTAATCATACTAACATTACCTCATACATCTCAATTTTATTTTAACCAAGTGATGTGGTTCTACATGGTAGCTGGTACACAGTTAAACATGGAATTCACCAGGGATTAATTAAAATTAACTGCCTACACATAAAGACTGAATTCTAGGAAATAAACTTGCTGAAAATAGGCAATAAGAAATTATGTTTATTACATACAAAGAAAATAAAACACTGAGAAACAGCACAGATCCCTTGGGTGCACATCAGCAGAACCAGACTTGATGAGGACTGGGGGCTAGTTTCAACTTTTCTAAAGAAAATTAAAATTTTGATTCTCCGAAACCTCCTTTTAGCTTTATTTTCCAACTAATATGTATATATAAATGTTTCTTATTCCAGCACCACTTAGTTTTCGAGGTTAAATCCAATTCCTTGATTCCTGAACTCAACTCTTGGCCATCTTGAATTCAGGTCTTCATTTTTAGCTATATCATAAAATTAATTGTGTACATAATTTTATTTAGTACATTTCATAGGATGGCCTTAATGTTCCCCTCAGGATGACTAAATGTTAGACAGATTTCTTCCTGTGTTTCTGACCTCTCTACTCTTAGAGCATTTGTTTGTTTGTTTGTTTATTTATTTATTTACTTATTTATTTATTTATTTATTTATTTATTTATTTCACCAGCAAAACTAGTTTATTTAGGAATTGTAAATCGGCCAAGTAAGCTATGATGAATCACAGACAAGTTGAAGACACAAGAGAAGGTTGGCTTTTGGGAGGTTTCAGGATTAAACTTGTGGAGCCTTGGCATGTACTTTAGAAAACTTGCAACTGTAAATTCTTTCTCTGTCCCTTAGAAATGTAAATTGTCTTCCAAATTCCAGCTAGTGTTGCAAGCCTGGAATATCCTTCTCAAGGACCTATGACACATCTCTTTGAAGTGTAATTATCAAGTAAAATGGAAAGAAAAGCGCTATGAAAGATAGGGCCCCATCTTCAGTGTCTGGAGGGTAGAGTTTAACTTCCATAAACACCAATAAGGAAACATTGATAATGCATCACATTGACAACCTCACCCTAATGTCCCCCAGCACTTTTCCACAAGCTTTGTAAATGTTTTAGATCTACTTAGCTGCCTATCACAATGTGCATAATGTATGAACTGTACTTTTAAGTTAAAATCTATATAAATCTTGAGTCCTCAAGAGTGTAGCAATATGCAGATATATTCACAGATTTTGCAGATGTAAATAACTACAATGCTATACTAAAGAACCATTTAGAAAATAACATCTTTGTGAATGTGGATATTTTTTGAGATAAAGAGGAACAAAAAATGAAAATATAGTCTATTGGTTGTTTTTGCTTTTTTTTCCCAAATGCATACATTTGGGGAAAAAAACAGTATCTAGAGATGAGACATCGTGGAATCCTAGATAGAGCTGTACAGCGACACGTGAAATGTTTACATAACAGTTTAGGAAATACTGAAGGAAATGTTCAAAACTATAAAACACAAAGATGTGTTGTTTGAGTGGTGTTTTCAGGAAACAATCTTTTAAGGAGGCTAAAGCTTGGATATAGGTTCATCAAATGAAATACTGAACTAATTAGTGCCATGAAACTCAGGTATGAAAAAAAATCTGCTTTCATGTCTTGCATGAATATCTATAGAAAACGAAGACTAGTATCTATATACTTGATTTCCCCACTTTATTTATATAACTCTAGCTGTTTAAAAATTGTTATCTTTTGTCTTTTTCTTTTCCTGTACATGATTTCTACCATCACATTTTATATAATTATCTTATTTCTGACTCATCTTACATTATATTATATTACACAACATATAATAAATGTATAAGGTAGAAACAATGAAGTTTTGGAAGTTTCAGAGCATATAAACTTGAATCTTCAGATTCAGAGAGTCCAAAAATAATCTAAAATAGAATAAATTAAAAGAAACCTACATCTACATACATGTAAATGAAATAGTTTATTACCAAAAACAAAAGGAATATCTTGAAAGTAGCCAGAGAGAAAAAGAAATAATTTGCAAAGAAACAAGACTGATTTGCCAGCTACGACAGTAAAGAACAGAAGATGGTAAAACTTCATCTTGAATGTGCTGAGAAAAACACAACTGTCCACATGGAATATAGTCTCAAAAAACTGCCTTTCAAGAACAATGTTAAAATAGTAAGCAAAATTCTAAAGGTTGCCTTAAAACAGAAGGAAAATGTTCAGGAGTATAGATCTGAGATGCCAGAAGAAATGATAAGCAAAGAAATTGGTAAATGCATGAGCAAACCCAAGCAAATATTAGGTATATTTCATAATATCTAAAAAATAAAATAATATACATAGTACAGGAGAAGTCATCATGGTTGAATTGCTCCAAAGAAGAGAAAGTAAGTTGATTGTTTTAAAGATTTATTTAAACTTTGTTAAAATTGGTTTGAACATTAAAGCTTATATTTTTTTAAAATAATATACTCTATACAATGTCTAAACGAGTAGAAGAAAATATAAAATTAAAAATAAAAATAAAATAATACATTTGATACAAAATACTGCAAAGAAAGACAAATATATAGCATAAAATTAACTGATAGGAATGGGTCAACAACTTTTTAGTAATTATTATAAATATAAATAAGTTACTTCTTCAGTTAAAATATGGGATTTAAGACTGTAGTATATAAGTCAGAATATACTCTGAAACATGTCTACAATATAAAGATACAGAAAGAAAGACTTTTTAAGATATAGGAAGACATATATTAATTCCTAAACAAAGGAATTCTGGAATAGTTATCTAAATATCGTACCAAATCATCTTTGCTATAGGTGAAATCACTATACAATGACTTATTATTAGAAAGTGAATAACAAATAAAGTGGATTCCTACTATACAAATTGTTCATGGACTAAGAATTTATGTGTAAAAATCAAAACTAGTAAACTTTCTAACTAATATGGGAACATAGTTATAAATTTTGGGGTAAAGAAAGGTTTTCAACACAAAAAGTACAAAATATAGAGGAATACATGAATTTGAATACACTAAAACTGAAAATTTCAGTTAATAAAAATAATGGCATAAAGAATATAAAAAGATAATCCATACATTAGAAATATTTGTAATATTGCCCTGGACGGTTTGGCTCAGCGGTTAGAGCGTCAGCCTGAGGACCAGAGAGACCTGGGTTCGGTTCCCGCTAAGG
Source organism: Molossus molossus (assembly GCF_014108415.1). NCBI lineage: Eukaryota > Metazoa > Chordata > Mammalia > Chiroptera > Molossidae > Molossus > Molossus molossus. Next base: position 91,486,209 of record NW_023425388.1, on the reverse strand, counting down.
GCATGTACCTGGGTTGCAGTTCGTCCCCACCCCAGCTGGGGTCGTGTGGGTGGCAACCAGTCAATGTGTCTCTCTCACATCAATGTTTCTTTTCTTCTCTTCTCCCCTCTCTCCCCCCCTGCTCTATCTGCAGATAAATGCAAAAAATGTCCTCAGGTGAGGATAAAAAAAAAAAAAGAAATATTTGCAATACATAAAACTTACAAAGAAATTAATATCCAGAAAAAATTATAATTTCTAAATATGTGTAAGAAAGAGACTTTTAAAAAATCAAGAGGAGAATGGGCAAATGAATTTAACAGGCATTTTATGAAAAGGAAAATATAATGTACCAAATGGTACATACCAAAAGACACTCAATTCAATAGAAATAAGAAAAAGTAAAATGACTGATACAATTTTATTTCCACCACACCAGCAAAAATTAAAATCTGTCAATATTACATGTTTGCAAGGATGAAACAATCAGAACTTTTATTGGCTGTTGATGGTGAGAAGACACTGGGATAACTGTTTTGAAAAACAATTTGATGATACTGAATGAAGTCAAGCTCCATTCATTTTATGACCTGAGAATATCACTAATAGTTATATACCATAAAGATAATTTTGTCCATGCACAACAGAAGAAATGCACCTAAATACTGTATTGTTTATAAAACTAAAATATAACAGCCCTAATATCAATTAATCATGGAGCAGATAATATAGTTATATATTAATAAAATGGAATACTATGCACAGTAAAAATAAATTGATTGCTGCAATCATTAACATGGATTATTCTCAATGGAAAACATAAGTTACATAAAATATATATACCATATGGTTCCAATTATATAACATTTTATATCCTGTAGACATCTTATAAATATTAACAAATGTTAAAATAATTATATACAACATTCATCACAATAATAACTTTTGGGGAGAAATATGGAAAGAAGGTATTAGGATGGAGTAGGGACAAATTAGGAGGTTCAAAGTATGACTATATCGCCCTGGCCAGTTTGGCTCAGTGGTTAGAGCGTCGGCCTGCGGTCCGGAGAGACCTGGGTTTGGTTCCCGCTAGGGGCACATACTTCGGTTGCAGTTTGTCCCCGACCCTGGTTGGTCGTGCGGGTGGCAGCCACTCGATGTGTCCCTTCACGTCGATGTTTCTCTCTCTCTCTCCCTTCCTCTCTCTCCCTCTCACTCTCTCTGTACAAAAAATGGAAAAATATCCTCAGGTAAGGATAAAAAAAATAAAAAAAAGTATGACTATATCAAAAAAGTAAGGAATGAATATACAGATGTTTGTTTTATTGTTATTCTTTATATCTCAACTTTGACATTTAAAAATTTGAATATGTGTGTGTGTGTGTGTGTGTGTATTAATATTGGGAACTCTGTACTCAGTCTATTATCAAAACCAGGCTTTGCCTCTTTGTGGCTGTGTCAGTCAGGACAACTTACATTAATTCTTCATGACTCAATTTTCTCTTGAGTAATGGAAATGATAATAATGACACCTTCTTCAAAGGGATGAGAAGATTACAATATATAATGTTCATCAGTTACTAAGTCTAGCGAGCACTTAGTACTTAATAAATGTTAATAATTTTTTCATTCACATTTTTAAGAACTGTAGCACAAATAATGAATATACAGGAATATACTGCAGATATTAGGAGCCTAGAAAGATCATGCTGACCAGCACAGACTACTTTTTCCCATTCAAAAGTGTTCTCATATGATAATTATTTCCCCAACCCAAGACTCCCATACACCTTGGTCTCGAACCACCCTCAGTCATAGTTACATCACACAAATATGTTCCATTCCACCCAAACCTATGCCCTTTATTCTCCAAGTCAGTATTAAAATAGTCATTAAGTTGTACCCATCTTTTAATAGCTAATTCAGTCCAAATTGTCATTTATAAAATATGTAAAGTAAATACAGTGAGTTATTTTTACATTATATATTTCTTACATTAATGGCAAATTATATTGAAGTTATAAATAAACCAGGTCAGAATAAATTGGTTTCATAATGTGTTAGACATTTATAGTACCATTTTGTAAATGAAAATAAATATTCCTTGTTCAGAGTTTTATCCCACTGATTAAATACTTAGAAGGGAGATTTCTATTGGTGATTTTATTACCAATTTTTATGACATGAAAAAGAAGAAAAGCCATACTTTAACTTAAAAGTACTGTTTAATATTGTGGTTGCATAAACATACACAAAATAAGCCAAAAATAAATCTTAAAACTACTGGACCACGATGAGAAATTCTATCCTAAGATATGATTAACCATAAAAATTTAACTTTTCTGGCTTATATTTGAAAAGTTTACAGAGTGGCTAAAATATTAACTCTAAAACTAAAGTAAGATAAAAATCACAGTTTTATAATTTATAGTAAAACAAAAATATCTACCTACTCTAAACAAATGCATAAGTAAAAACAGTAAGAATAATTTGTACCCTCATACAATTACTGCTTTTATACACACTGAAAACCAAAAATCATGAATAGAATGGAGACAAAGATGTCAATAGTTCAGTTAAGAATTAAGAAAAACTACGTCTTAAATCATCTTTCAAAGGTATGTTCCAGATGTTTTGAAAAGCATAGGTAACAAACTTACTCTTTAACCAGTCTATAAATAACAAATAATTCATGAAGAAGGAATGTAATTTTTTCCACTCAACGAGGTTCAGATGTTAATTTTTACAATGATGACTCTGACTATGCAGATGCTCATTAAGATCTATGTCTCCTTACAATTATGAACATATATCATAGAATCCATATTTATTTTAAATGTACATAGCACAGGTTTTCCTTCATATTGTTTTAAGGTTGAATATATTAAAAAAACTTCAAAATTTAAAATTAGCCATTTTATGTCTTTCAAAAGAGATTTCAGGATTGTATCAAAATTTAATAGTGATATTTTAAAAAATATTTTAGGTTTGTCAGAAAATATCCGTCAACAGTTTATATATTTTCAATCGACATTAACTATAACTTTACTTTCTTATCTGCTAATTTATTCCCTTTGGCAATAAAACTCATATCTACTAGGTTTATGATATTGACAGTATTATTTCTCCTCATCAAGTTAGTATTTAATTATATGTATTATTGTCCATAATTGTCTTCCATACATTTGTATAGAAGCATGAGCATGTAAAGTATGTAATATTAATATTGAATTAATGACTCAGTTACATAAAATTTAATATTAACTATATAATGCTATTATGCACCAATTCTGTAGTTAGTTGTATTGAATCAGCATCCATGAATAAAAATTATAACTCCAGAGAATGAGTGACCTAATATGACATGCACGGTCAATATGTCTGGCCAACGTGTTAATTCAGGAATTAGAGAGAGATAAGGAAAACACAAAAAAATGAATAAATATCACACAATTAGAAGAGTGTAGGTCCATGGGACTCTGAACCTTTATAATGGCAGGGACTATGAAGATTACAGAGATGTATGAAATAGAAACAATAAGATTAGAGTAATTTTATGTCAAGTATGAGAAAAGAAAAAAAGCTGTTAAGAAGCTGTGTGAGGGCCCTGGCCGGTTTGGCTCAGAGGTTAGAGCATCGGCCTGTGGTCCTGAGAGACCCGGGTTCGGTTCCCGCTAAGGGCACGTACTTCGGTTGCAGTTTGTCCCCGGCCCTGGTTGGTCGTGCGGGTGGCAGCCACTCGATGTGTCCCTTCACATCGATGTTTTTCTCTCTCTCTCTCTTCCTCTCTCTCCCTCTCACTCTATCTGTACAAAAAAATGGAAAAATATCCTCGGGTGAGGATAAAAAAAAGAAGCTATGTGAGGGGTGAGGGGTAGGGGAACCTACCACAAACCAATGGAAGAACATATTTGTGAGGGGTTAGTAAAATTATAAATTTGTTTTGGACACATTCAAAGTTAAGATTTCAGGGTATTATTCAAACCAACATGTCTAGTAGGCAATTAGATATATGGAGCAAAAAATGCAGAAAAGAAATTGTAGCTAGAGATACAATTTTAGTGGAATCTGAAGCAAAATTAAATGTGCTTGTGAGAATAGAAAGCATTAATCAGGGCTAACAATAGAGTGTGTCAAAGATAAAGTCGCAAAAAGTGGCAAAATGATAGATGCAACCAAGAAAATTAATATATAAAAATATAGGTCAAACAAAAGTTATATAATTAAAGCAAAAGAAGTAAATATTGGCAGTGTGGCAAACGGTCCAGTTAGAAGAAATTGACCATAAATTGATCGTTAAGCATAAAATAGTGTGATATAGCCAATAAGTAAAATCAGAATTCACAAAAAGAGAAAATCATGGCAGGCTTACATAGTCGACAAAAACTTTATCAAAACTTAGACCGTGGCTTGAACTTTAAAAATTGGATAGAATATAGCCAGGTGAAATACAACAAATAGCATATTTAATGAGATAAAAAATAAATGAGAAAGAATAGAAGTGAGGATGAGCATGGTTGTTGTAACACAGGAAATACTACAGATTTTCACTGTGTGAAAGTATTGGATAGGTATGGGCTAGATTGGAAGAAATACTATGACTTGGTAGAGAAATTACATATTTTATAATAGAAAGAAGAAAAGCGAGGCTTTTGTGTAGAAAAGCAACCTATAAAAGTGGCATCCAGTAATGGATTTGCCAACAATTAATAGATCTAGCTCAATTTAAAAAGCAAACTAAGGAATTATTCTTGTAAACCAGGAGAGAACAGTAATGAATACGACTAGAGTTGTAGGACAAGAAGAAAGAGCAAGAGAGAGAAACATTTTGAAAGAAAAAGTAAATGGACTTAGTGCCTTATTTCCATACCCCCAAAAATTAAATGAAAGAAATGAACAGGTCAAAGATGACTCCCAGATTTAACTGGGAGTTATGTGACTGAGAACTTAGTAGGAAGAGATCTGCTTAGAAGCACTAATTTAGGACAGAAAGTATATGATTGCTTGGTGTCTGCTAAGTTTATTGTGATGGAATCTATCCAAGAAGATATGTTCATTGGATAACTAATGAAGAAGCTAGAACTTCAGTAAATGAACTTGAATTATTATTAGATATATAAATATGTGACAATTAGTGATAATTTGCTATAATTTATTCATAGTCATTTGAGCATTTAAGGGGTTGGCAAAAGTAAGTTTACAATTGTGAGTATGCAAAATAGAGTTTATTCTTGTATTATTATTATTTATTAATTATTGTATTATTTTCCATATGAACAACTGCAAACCTACTTTTACCTATCCCTATATTTCAAATATTTCAAAACCAATGTCAGGCATGCATTGAACACTTAAAATATTCCAGAGAATTTTTGTATCTCTTTACATGCCATTTAATCCTTACAACAAATTTTTATTCTAAAAATTATTGTTATTAGCCACACTGTAAACATGAAAACACTGTGAGACACAGAGATGTAAAGTGACTTGCCCAAGGTCACATGGCTACAGACAGAATGGGATACAATATGAGTACTGAGTCAGGTACAGAGTCTGAACTATAGCCACAATGCAATACTTGTTGCAGGTGCTAAGGGTAAATAAGCCCCAAACATTTATGCAATAAAAAATAATCGATTCTGCTAAAATTGAAGGACTGAATAACTTCTTTATCAGAAATTTTTAAAATTTCTGAATAAATTAGCAAAACGCAGGCACAAGAAGGAAGCTTATAATATGTAAGAAGCTTAAAGATTTCAAAGGAAATAATGATTCTTTGTTTTCACTTTATTTTATTTTATTTATTTTTTATCCTAACCTGAGGACATTTTTCCATTTTTTGTTCAGATAGAGTGGGAGGGAGAGAGAAAGAGAGAGAGAAACACCATCATGAAAGAACACATTGAGCGGTTGCCACCCGCACGACCCAGCCAGGGCAGGGGACAAACTGCAACTGAGGTACGTGCCCTTAGCGGGAACCGAACCGGGGCCTCTCTGGACTATGGGCCAACGCTCTAACTGCTGAGCCAAACTGGCCAGGGCTGGTTCTTGTTAACCTTTTTCGAATACAATAGTGATAGCTAGAAGTAAACTATTGTACTCTTGTTTCAGTGGAAACATAATAGATCTCCCTACTTGTGTTACGTGTTGTAAAAAAAAAGACATATACTGTTAAATTAATGAAGACTTTTCTTTGTTGTCAGAATGGTAACAGACAAGTACTTTATAGATACTGACTTAGTAAACTACTTAAGACAATTTGCACCACTAAGAAAAAGATATGTAGAACTATTCAAAGAAATAAAATTTGGTAGTTATAACATTCAAAGAAATGTCAAAAATTTATATTCCACACAATAAAGAACAAAACCAGTTGTATTTTTATTACTTTAATCTGAAACATTCCACATTTTAATCAGAGCCTTGCAGACTTATCATTTGGAGTTTAAAGCTCTTTGTTTTTTATTGCATTTCACTTTTGGATACTTCATTAACTGAGATTAGCAATTAAACTACTGGTGCAAATGAAAGAGAGGGAGAAAAATGGCGGCAGAGTGAAGGGAAGCTACACAGATCATCTCCCAGGACCAAACTGGAATTACAACGAAAATAAAGACGAATCGTCAGGAAAAAGCATCAGAAACGCAGCTTGGAGAATCATATAACCAGGGGCACTGACTCGGTCTTAGGGTCCTAGTAGGATTGCGTATAGCGAGAGAGGGGCTGGGAGCCAAAGGACAGCAGCAGTCTTAGCTGGGAGCAGCACCCGTGGGTCACACTCCCAGGCGGCACCACAGCGCAGAGCCGGGACAGAGGCTCAAATACCCACAGCCACTTACCTAGGGCTCCAGCACAGGGAGAGTGGACTGGACTAAAACTGTGTGGGGACACTTGGGATTTGGAGGGTGCTCAGAGCTTTACCTGAGTTGCGGCCATGCAGGACTGTGGTCATCTTACTCCTTCCCAGGGCCCTGGGGAGAGGCGGCAGCCTGTCCCTCGAAGATTAAACAGGACCCAGTGGCCAATGAAATGAAAATTGAGGCCCATTAACAACAAGCATCTGCCCCACTCTCAGGAAATCCCCTTAGGCTGAACACCTGAGGAAGGTTTTCATTCAACTGAGAACCCAAGGCTCTTCAAGTAACCACTACTGATAGCCTCCAGGCAAAAAGCTAGAGGATAACTGAACCATTCCTGGGCAAGCAACTCTAACCAGGAAAGTAAGACCTGACAGTGGTATTTAACGTGGGTCCTCCCTGGCTCATGCAAACCCTGAAGAGGGAGCCACAAACAGCAGAACACCAACACCCACAGGGAAAATTTGGCAGGCTCCAAAGCCCACTGTGATAGCCAAAATGGTGAAACACAAAAACAAAAGCCAAATGAAAGAACAAGAGACCTCTACCAAAGATGAGATAAAAGAGGTGCAGTTAAGCAAATTAACAGAACTAGAATTCAGAGCCATGATCTTGAGAAAGTTCAACAGCATGTGTAAGGTCATGAGCACCATGAGTAAAGACATAGAAATGTTGAAAATCAACCAGTTGGAAATCAAAAACCACAAAGAAGAAATAAAGAATGAATATTAGAAATATAGAACACATTGAAAGGTCTAAACAACAGAGTAGAGGAAGCTGAGGACCTGATCAGTGAATTACAACACAGGGTAGAAAAAAATCAACCAATCAGAAAACCAAAAGGAAAAAACAATTAGAAAATAGGAAGACAGCTTAAGAGAACAGTGGGACAACCAGAAACATAATAATATTCGCATCATAGGAATCCCCAAAGAAGAAGAAAATGAGCAAGGGTTAGAGAATATATTTAAAGACATAGTGACAGAAAACTTCCCTAATTTGGTGAAGGAAGAAGGCATTCAATTTTAAGAAGCACACAGGGCCCCAAGAAAGAAGAATCCAAACAGGCCCACACCAAGACACACAGTAATCAAAATACCAATAAAAAGACAAAGAAAGCCCTGGCCAGTTTGGCTGAGCGGTTAGAGCGTCGGGCTGTGGTCCTGAAAAACCCGTGTTCGTTTCCCGCTAAGGGCGCGTACCTCGGTTGCAGGTTGTCCCCAACCCTGGTCGGTTGTGCAGGTGGCAGTCACTTGATGTGTTCCTTTCACATCGATGTTTCTCTCTCTCTCTCTGTTCCTCTCTCTCCCTCCCACTCTACCTGAACAAAAAATGGAAAAATGTCCTCGGGTGAGGATAAAAAAAAAAAGGGGGACAAAGAAAAAATCCTAAAAGCAGCAAGAGAAAATCAACAGGTTACCTACAAAGGAAACCCCATAACACTCTCAGTTGACTTCTAAACAAAAACACTACAGGCCAGAAGGGAATGGCATGAGGTAATCAAGGTTATGAAAAACAAGGATCTGAATCCAAGACTACTCTACCCAGCAGGGCTATCATTCAAAATAGAAGTCAAATAAAGAGCTTCCCAGACAAAAAAAGCCTAAGGGAATACATTAACACCAAACCAGCACTGCAAGAAATGTTAACAGGAGAAATAGGAAGAAAAATATAACCACACTAAACAAAAATGGCAATAAATAAGTACATATCAATAACAACCTTAAATGAAAATGGATTGAATGTTCCAATAAAAAGACACAGAGAAGTTGATTGGAAGATAAAGCATGACTCATCTATATGTTGTGACAAGAGACCCACCTCACAACAAAAGATTCACATAGGTTGAAAGGGAAGAGATGGGAAAAAAATCTTCCAAGCAAACGAAAAGGGGAAAAAAGCTGGGGTAGCAATACTCATATCTGATAAAATAAGTTTCAAAATGAAGGCCATAACTAGAGACAAATAAGGCCACTACATAATATCGAAAAGATCTATCCAACAAGAAGATATAACCTTGATAAACATATATGCATCCAATATAGGAGCACCAAAATATATTAAAAATCTTCTGGAAGACTTCAAAACAGAAATCAACAGCAATACAATCATAGCAGGGGACTTCAAACACCCTGCTGACATCACTGGATAGATCCTCTAGGCAAATAATTAACAAGGAAACAGAGACTCTAAATAAAGCAGTAAACCAAATGAATTTAATAGATATCTACAGAGAATTACACCCCAAAACTACAGAATTCACATTCTTCTCAAGTGTACATGGGACATTCTCAAAAATAGACCACATATTAGGGCAAAAACTAAGTCTCTAAAAGTTCAAGAAGATTGGAATCATATTAAAAATCTTCTCAGATCACAATGGCATGAAACTAGAAATCAATTGCAACAAGAACATGCAAAGACATTTGAAAACATGGAGGCTAAATAGCATGTTATTAAACAATGAATGGGTCACCAAGGAGATCAAGGAAGAAATTAAAACTTCCTGGCAACCAATGAAAATGAGCACACAACAACACAAAACCTATGGGATGTAGCAAAAGCAGTTCTGAGAGGGAAGTTCATAGCACTACAGGCCTACCTCAAGAAGCAAGAAAAATCTCTAATAGACTATCTAAGCTCAAAACTTAAAGAACTAGAAAGCAAACAAAAAGAAAACCCTAGAGCAAGTAGAAGAAAGGAAATAGTGAAGATCAGAGAAGAAATAAATGACATAGAGTCCAAAAAAAACAATTCAAAATATCAATGAAACAAAGAGCTGTTTTTTTGAAAAGATAAACAAGATTGATGGACCTTTAGCTAGACTTACCAAGTAACTCAGAGAGAAAATCCATATACACAAATTCAGAAATGAAAGAGAAGTAACAACTGATACCACAGAAATAAAAAGACAGTTAACAACTATCTGAACAATTATAGGGCAACAAATTCGACAATCTAAACAAAATGGACAAATTACTGGAAACACATAGTCTCGCAAAACTGGACTGGGAAGAGATAGAAAACTTGAAGAGACAAATTACAACTAAGGAAATTGAAAATGTAATCAAGTCTCTTCCAGCAAACAAAAGCCCAGGCCCAGATGGCTTCATGGGGGAATTTTACCAAACATTCAAAAAAGAACTAAGACCCATTCTCTTCAAACTATTTCAAAAAATTCAAGAAGTAGGAAGACTTCAAAATTCGTTTTATGAGGCCAGCATAATTCTAATTCCAAAAGCAGAAAAAGACATTACAAAGAAAGAAAACTACCGGCCAATATCCCTGATGAACATAGATGCCAAAATCCTGAACAAAATACTAGCAAATAAGATTCAGCAATACACCAAAAAATTATTCACCATGACCAGTGGGATTCATCCCAGGGAAGCAAGGCTGGTACGATATTCGCAAATCAATACATGTGATACACCACATAATCAAAATAAAGAATTAAAACCACATGATCATATCAATAGATGCAGAAAAAAAACCTTCAACAAAACCCAGCACCCATTTCTGATAAAAACACTTAGTAATGTGGGAATAGATGGGTCATATCTCGACATAATAAAGGCCATATATGAAATACCTACAGCCAACATCATACTCAATGGGCAAAAACTAAAAGCATTTTCCTTAAGAACAGAAACAAGACAAGGATGCCCACTTTCGCCACCTTGATTTAACATAGTACTGGAAGTCTTAGCCGCTGCAATCAGACAGAAAGAAAAAATAAAAGGGATCCACACTGAAAAGTGGAAGTGAAACTGTCATTATTCGTAGATGACATGATACTATACGTAGAAAACCCCAAAGACTCCATCAAAAATTTACTAGAATTAATAAATAAATTTGCCAAAGAGCAGGATACAAAATTAACGTCAAGAAATCGACATCATTCTTATACACCAATGATGAACTCACAGAAAGAGAAACTAAGAAAACTATTCCATTTACCATTGTGGCGGAAAAATTAAGATACCTGGGAATAAACTTAACGAAAGAAATAAAGGACCTATTTGCAGAAAACTACATATCATTGAAAACAGAAATAGAGGAAGATATAAAAAAGTAGAAGCACAAATCTTGTTCATGGACTGGAAGAATTAACATCATTAAAATGTCCATACTACCCAAAGCAATCTATAGATTCAATGCAATCCACATCAAAATACCAATGACATACTTCACAGAACTAGAACAAATACTTCAAAAGTTCATATGGTACCAAAAAAGACTGTGAATAGCCACAGCAATCTTGAAAAACCATAAAAAAGTAGGAGGGATCACATTACCAGATTTCAGGTTATATTACAAAGCCACTGTAATCAAAACAGCCTGGTACTGGCACAAGAACAGGCATATAGACCAGTGGAACAGAACAGAGAATCCAGAAATGGACCCAAGGCGGTATGCTCAATTAATATTTGACAAAGGTGGCAAGAGTAAACAGTGGAGTAAAGACAGCCTCTTTAATAAATGGTGTTGGGAAAATTGGACAGCTACATGCAAAAAAATGAAACTAAACCATCAACTTACACCATACATAAGAATAAACTCAAAATGGATAAAAGACTTAAATGTGACTTATGAATCCATAAAAATCCTAGAAGAGAATGTAGGCAACAAAATTTCAGACACCATACGCAGCAGAATTTTCACTGATACATCACCTAAGGCAACAGAAACAAAGGAGAAAATGAACACATAGGACTACATCAAAGTCAAAAGTTTCTGCACAGTAAAAGATACAATCATCAAAATGGAAAGGCAACCCACTGTATGGGAGAGCATAATTGCCATTAATATATCAGATAAGGGATTAATTTCCAAAATATATAGAATGCTCATACAACTCAACAAAAGGAAAACAAAGAACCCGATTAAAAAATGGGCAGAGGACCTAAATAGACACCTCTCCAAACAGAACATACAAATGGCTAAGAGACATATGAAGAAATGCTCAATATAACTAATCATCAGAGAGATGAAAATTAAGACAACAATGAGGTATCATCTCACACCTGTCAGAATGGCCGCCATCGACAAATCATCAAACAACAAGAATTGGCGAGGGTGTGGAGAAAAGGGGACTCTAATACACTGCTGGTGGGAATGCAGACTGGTGCAGCCACTATGAAAAACACTACGGTGTTACCTCAAAAAATTAAAAATTGAACTGCCACTTGACCCAGTGATCCCACTTCTAGGAATATACTCTAAGAATCCTGAAACACCAATGAGAAAGAGTATATGTACCCCTATATTTGTAGCAGCATTATTTACAATAACTAAGATCTGAAAACAGCCCAAATGTCCATCGATAGACAAATAGATAAAAAAGCAGTGGTACATATACACAATGGAGTACTATGCAGCTGTAAGAAAGAAAGATCTCTTATCCTTTGAGACTACATGGAGGGACCTGGAGAGTATCAGCCTAAGCGAAACAAGCCAAACAGAGAAAGACAAGTATCATATGATCTCACTTATTTGTGGAATATAATGAACATAACAGTCTGAGGAATGGGGTAGTCCCAGAGATGTGGAAGTGGGGTACAGAGTGACAATCCCCAGAAGAGGGAGTGGTGGTGGAGAGATAAACCACGGAACATATATGCATGTGTGCATGAACAGTGGACATGGACAACAAAGTGGGGACAGGGCAGGGAGGGTTGGGGAGGGTGGAATTAGTGGGGGGAAAGGGAGAAAATCTATAACAAAAATAAATAAATTAAAAATAAAATAAAATAAAATACAGGTGCAGTTTTCTTTTAATGTTATGCTGTTGTTTAGATAATAAGAAATATTAAGTAATTGGCTTTAGATTTAATAATTTTTCCCCTTAAATACCTGCTAGATTTCATATTCTAGTAGACAATATATTTTCAGTGAAATGTAAAAATATTCTTGTTTTCTTTGACCAGTATTAGTTTCTATAGACCTATTGCTTGTCACTTGAATCCTGTAAATGTCATGCATTGGGTATAAGAAGTGTGTAGTCCATCTTTTAATATTTTCAAGATGTAACTTTATATTTCTGCATTTTAAAAACAGTTTGAGTACAATCTAGATGCAGGCTTCTAGTCCATGTATGTGTATATGTGACCTTCATGGACAGAAATCTGCAGGTATAATCTGTGTTTACTTGAAACTTTCTCATTATATACTGTTTGTATCTGTGGATTCAAGTTACTGAAGTGAATACCAATAAAAACCGAGGCCATGTTCACTGGTTTAAAAAAAAAAAAAGACTATTTGAAAACACCCATGAAATAAAATCTTTAAAGTAGCATGAAATGTAACTATAAAATTGATTTTGTTTTTCCAGAAAAAGGAAACACTTCAGTTACTCAAAGTATGTATTCATTAAAGAAAACATATCTTAAGCAGACACTGTGTAAATATTTTGTTTCCATAGACTACATTTTGTAGCTTTCAAGGCTTTATATGTTTTAAAAGGCTAAAACAATGGTTGTAACTTTTGTACTAAGCTATATGCAAATATTCTAGTTATTACTTTAGAATTATTTTTGAAGAACTATAGATCACCTGGAAATTTTGAATATGATAATTTTCTCTTCATAAACAGTGGTTGTCAATATAAGACAAGACAGCTGAAGATAAAGCTGCATAGTAACAGTGGATATTTGAAACTAGAACAATGAGTTTTCTCAAGATGAACTTTTCAATACACTCTACAAATCTGAAAGTGACTATGGTTCATGTACTATATAATTATGGTCTATAGAAAATGAATGGCCCTGGCTGGTTTGGCTCAGCAGTTAGAGCATTGGCCCCCAGACCCGAAAGTCCCGGTTTTGGTTCCCGGTAAGGGCACGTACCTCAGTTGCAGTTTGGCCCCAGCCCCCGTTGGAGTTGTATGGGTGGCAACTGCTCAATGTGTCTTTCTCACATCAATGTTTCTCTCTCTCTCTAGGCCCCCCTCCTTCTTGCTCTATTTGAAGATAAAAGCAAAAAATGTCCTCGGGTAAAGATTGAAAAAAAAAAAGAAGAAAATGAAGATGTTTTTCAAAAACAAATATAAAATAACATTATAACTCCCATTTTGCTCTAATTTGGAACAATGTTACCACACATTTAAAACAAAATAATTTTACTTTAAAACATTCAGTGTCACATAGAAACTAATATTAAAATATAATATATATTATGCACACAGGTGTACTAATATACAACATCAATTGTTCATGATATTTTTTCTTTTACCTATAATGTTACACCATCAACTTTTCCTTTATTCTTTCACTGTGGAAACTCAGTACTCATCTCAAATATGTATATCTCATTGGCTACACATTAGCAAATTCTCAACAACAACAACAAACACAAATTGTGCTTAGTATTGAATTCGAATAAGGCTTTTATAAGCAAATAGTATATGTACTTTATTTCTTAAGATATCTCTAATAAACTGCAATTGAATACATAGTAAATATGTGTTAAAAATAAAAGTCTGTATTTCTTAGATCAGCATGAATCTGACAATAGGACTTAGCAAAAACTATAAATCAAAGATTACATTCAATTAGAAAATTAACATGAGCATTGTTAAATTTAACATTTAGGGTACTCGGTAGAAGTATGCATGTTGCTTATTGAAACCACTTTTATCATTGCCTAGAAAAACTCTGTCCTGCATATTCTTTTTCCTTTATTTTTTATTATTATCTTTATTGTTGAGAGTATTACAGATGACCCCTTTTTGCCCCTCATTGTGCCCCTCCACCTGGCTCCTCCCCGACCCCAGTCCTTCATTACCCTATTATCTGTGTCCATGGACAATGCCTATATGCATATAAAATCTACAGTTAATTTCTTCTCACACACCTCACACCCCTTTCCTCTAAAATTCATCAGTCTGATCCATGTTTCCATGGCTCTGGTTCTGTTTTATTCATGAGTTTATTTTGTTCATTAGATTACACCTATAAATGAGATCATGTGATATTTGTCTTTCTTTGGTAGGCTTACTTCACTTAGCAGAATAATCTCCAGGTCCTTCCATGCTGCTTATTCTTGAGTAAATCAAAATAGAAACTTTAAGAAGTTAAACCATACCTATATAAGACAGCAGGCCTCTTACCTTTGTCGGATTCAATACTGGCTAAAGACTATTGGTCTTATCCCCAAGGAACTTCTAATCTTGATCCTGGATTGTAGAGTAGATTTAAAAAAGAAAAAAATTGATGTGGTCCCTATGGTTTATTTTTTATTTTTTTTCCCTTGTCCTAGGAGATATATCAGGGAAAAAAAATATTGCTATGATATATATTCAAGATTTTACTGCCTAGGTTTTCTTCTAGGATTTTTATGGTTTCAAGTCTAACATTTAAGTCTTCAATCCATTTTGAGTTTATTCTTGTGAGCAGTATAAGAAGGTGGTCTAGTTTCATTTTTATTTATTTATTTATTTATTTATTTTTGCATGTATCTGTCCAATTTTCACTGCAGCACTATTTACAATAGCCAAGATATGGAAACAGCCCAAGTGCCCATCAGTATATGAGTGAATAAAAAAGATGTGGAACATTTGCACAATGGAATACCACTCGGCCATAAAAAGGAAAGAATTTTACCCTTTGGGACAGCATGGATGGACTTGGAGAACATTATACTAAGTGAAATAAGCCATTCAGAGAAAGACAAGTACCATATGATTTCACTACTATGTGGAATTTAATGAAAAAAAAAATGAACTACCAAACCAAATAGAGACAGACTCATAGACAGAGGACAGTCAGCTCTGATGGGGACATGGGAATGTTGGGGGCGGGTGGAGGAACTGAGTGAAAAAGACAGAGAACTCATGGACATGACAACAGTGTGGTGGTTGTGGGGGTGGCTGGAGGTGGAATAGAGTAGAGAGGAGACAAATGGTGATGGAAAAAATAAAATTTAAAAATAAATAAGCAAAAAGAAAAAAAATCACTGTTAGACAATCATAAATTCTTTCCACCCTAGAGTCTCAGTGGAGCTTCTAGATTAAAAATAAAGAGGTCACCGAAACTGTTTGTGAATAATTTGAGCAAATGCTAGTTTCTTTTGTCAAAGAAAAAAGTTTCCACCTCTACAATAGTGGTGTAAAAATGTCCAGGTCACTGCACTTTTTCTTGGATTAAACAAAATGGCATTACATGGTGTACAATTATTGATTAATCTTTATCCAAAGCCTGAGAGTCCAAGATGAAAGGTACTCTAGCCTAAAAAGTCAGTGATGTCATAAACTGCAAATCATCTTTACTCACCTGGCTCAAATTGTCACTCCATCATGCCAAATAAATATCAACATCCTAAATATCAACACTTCCTAATATCAACATTCACAAAATTTGTTGCTTCCTTTCAATTATCCACCAGTCTACATAAATTATTTTCTTATTCAGGCACTCATCATTGTTTGCTTATAATAAGTTCCTTTTAAAAGTTATTTTACCAATACATTTATTTGAGCTCATTATGCTTAATATTATATATAAGGTGTAAAAGGAAAAGGGAAAACCTCCTCATCTCATTCTCCAGAAGATATAATCAATTTCATAACCTTATAGACATTTTCAATATATGCACAAATATAATGCATATTCAATTTTTATTAAAATGAATTCATGCTTTATTTGTTTTCTGACCCGCTTTAATATTATATGCATGCGTGTGCGTGTGCGTGTGCATGTGTGTGTATTGTTAATAGTGAACTGCAATTTTATTAGAGACTTTGAACAAATCCAGTACTTCAGTGTTGTACAGAATTTCATCTGTCCAACTTTTCAAAAATTAATTTAAAATGCCAGAAGATAAAAACAAAGTGATAATAATCAAAACTTTAAGAAATGTATGTAGAAATTCTAAATGGACAATTTCTGCAGGGCCATTTTTTTTATTATTCATTTTATTATATGGGTTACTAAGGATCAACTAATAAAAGACACCATTTTATTTGTATTAAATTCAATTGTGTTATAGGACTGAAAACAGGAGAAGTTTTCTATTTCTACTCACCTGATGCACAAGTTGCATACAATATAATATGTTTCTTAAATAATATAAATATTATCTCTACAAAGCACACTTAAATGCTATACATATTTCAGCCCTAGCCAAATCACAGTGATCTCAGCAGTCTTATTTACTTGCCAATTTCTTCACTTCCTTGACTAATTTCTAGAAAAAGTACATTCTTACTATTTCTACTTCCTTGGCCCACTCTTTTTTTAATTGCCTTTAGTCAAAATTCTACATTATTTAATTCACAAAATGCTTAAAATAATCAGAAAGTTTCTCCAAGTTCTACAACTGATGTCCCACATCATTTCTTCCCTTTCTTTCCCTGTTTAATATAATGTTACATTACCTTGTCATTGTACCATCTTCACTGTTAGTTTTGTTTTCTCAGCTTCCTCCTGTGCTCTACAGTTACTTTGTCCTAATTTTCTGTCTTTATGCACTTTTTTTTTCTGTTCCACAATATCAGGGCATCAGAAAATTTCACTCAACACTTAGTGTTCAAATATTAATTTACTTTCTTTCAGAGTTCTAAACACCCATTTCTAATTATTGCTGAATATTTCTGCTTGGATAACTTACTACCCTACAAAATAAAGTTTATGCTTAAATATTAAAATATTATTCCCTAAATCATACGTCTTCCTTTCTTTCAACTTTTTTGCCTCTCTTATTGCCTATACAATAAAGTCAAACCTCTTTAGCCTATTGCTTTCAAAATAACTTTCCATCCTTATTGCAAGTACTCATTTTTTCCAATATTTATGCTTTAATTTAACTTGGGAATTCACTGAACACCCCCAGGAAACCTTGTAATTTTCTTTCTCTTTTTTGTATATCATTCCAATTATTCATACTCTTCTCCCAAGTCATCCAGCAATAGATGAATGTATAAAAACACAAGTACAGCATAGATGGACCTGGAGAGCATTATGCTAAGTGAAATAAGCCAGTCAGAGAAAGTTAACTACCATTTCATTCATATGTGGAACCTAATGAGTAAAACAAACTAACAAACAAAATAGAGACAGACTCATAGAGAGAGAGCAGGCAGACAGCTATCAGGGTGAGGTGAGGGCCTGGGTGGGAGGGGTGGGAGGATAGAGAGAAAAAAAAGTGAAAGAACTCACGGACATGAATAATAGTGTAGTGATTATGGGGTGGGCGTGGAGGGGGCTGGAGGAGGGGGCTGAGGGCGATAAACGGTGATGGACAGAGACCTGACTTTGGGTGGTGAACACACAACACAGATGATATGTTGCAGAATTGTAAACCTGAAATCTGTGTATAATTTTGTTAACAAGTATCACCCCAATAAATTTAATACAAAGGAAAAAAATAAATTTAAAAATGAAAGCCTATCCATTCTCAAAGAACATCCTAAATCTCTAAAATGGTGCCTCCATTATTCTCTCAAATTCTTTGTTTACTTCTTTAGTGTTACTTACTACAATTCTTGATTACCAATTTTATATATGTATTTAGTTATCAATATATATAATCTTTTTATAGAAAGGCCAGTAGAATGTAAACTTCCCTTTATCAAGGTACATGTCTGTTGAAGGATAGATGGTGCCCCATTGGCCTCTCATTGTTATGTGTTGTGATCAGAAACATCTTAAAAGTTATCCCTCATTGAGTCACCCTTCTGTGGAGAGTAAGGGAAACTGCCAACTTGCCTCTAGCCAGAAGAATATGGCAAGAGTAATAGAATAGTCACTCCTTTGATTAGGTTGTTATGTGGCAGAGATGATGGAATAGTCACTCCTGTGACATCATCTGAGCAGGCTGGAGTGAGTCTCCTGCTGGCCTTAACAGTAAACAGCTATGCTATGGAAAAAAACCTGTGAGAGAGCAACATGGCAAGTAACAGCGAGTGACGTCTAGAAGCTGGATGACAGAAAATGGAGACCTCAGTCCTACAACCGCAAAAACCTGAATTCTACCAAAGACCAAGTGAGTCTGGAAAAACCTTGAACTCTCGAAAAGAACTCAACCAGGCTGACACTTGAATTCAGCCTATGAGCCTTTGAGCATTGCACTTTATTACTATTCCAAGACGCCTGCCCCACAGGAACTATGTGATTATAAATATGTCTTAGTCCATTAAGCATGTGATCATTTGTTACGTAGCAATAGAAAACCAATGCAGGCTCTGATGGCTTTTGTTTTCCAGAATGACGATTTGGC
Organism: Molossus molossus; assembly: GCF_014108415.1. Lineage (NCBI taxonomy): Eukaryota > Metazoa > Chordata > Mammalia > Chiroptera > Molossidae > Molossus > Molossus molossus. The sequence goes on along the minus strand of NW_023425388.1, from coordinate 91,467,157 downwards.
AAACAGCCTTGAAATATTACTACTCCCTTCAAACTTGAAGGCAGGACAATTTATCGGTTGGTATAATAAATCACTCCTTCCAGAACAAAGGGCAGGTGGATTTGCTTATTGCCCATAATAAAAGATTCAGATTCCCTAAGCCCAGTTATGATGCAAACCCACTACTTGGGCTGCATCAACCTGAGCCCCTTCATGTCACCCCTTCATGTCACCGGTGGGACCTGGAATACAAGAAGACCTGATCCAAATGCAAAGCTCCTTCTTCTTGCTGTGCTGTAAATATAGACTTTGACTCTGACCAGGAGCCTCATCCTCTGCCATTATCCATGAACTTGTGGAAGGCTGACTTGTTAGTTTGCAAGTAGGCTGAAATCTCAGAACTGTCACTGTTCTTGACAACCTCTGTCTTATTCACCTTTATATTCCCAACATCTAGCAAGGCTTAGCATAATGCCACACGTATAGCAGGCACGCAACTAAAATTTTTCAAAGTAATAAATTAACTAATGAATCCAGTACAACTATTATAACCTAAAGAAATATCTCCTCATTGAATAGGTGTTTTACATTCTGTATAATTAAGTTAAAATACAACTTCCTATAATGTCTTTATTAATAAATTTTAAATAAGTAAAAGTTATAATTAATATTTTATTGCCAAATATATCACATGCTTGTTGAGCACATGGGTTTTTTTTCCCAGTCTTTAGATTTCTGATTGTGTCTACAGAGTATAGAATTTAATCAATTATTGCATCTAATAAATGTATCTATTGATTAAATTTGATTTTTAATGTCACACACAATTTCAGAAGCAGTAGGGTTTTCCACTTCATTTGCAATGGCTCTGCCAACATTAAAATAATGAATGATGAACAAAATGCAATCACTAGCTATTTAAACGATGTTCAACCTTTTTTTCTATAAAGGCTTCTGGTGGTAAGTAGGTGATTTTTTTTGAAGTGTTTGAATTATCAATGTGTCATCAACAATGTTCTCACACTTTATCTATGGCATACAAGCTAGAGATGCTATGTTCTGAAGATGGCTAATTAGACAGTGTTCTTATGCTAGAGTAAATTACATAACATTCTTTTTCTGCTTTTGTATAGTATGTATGTGTGTTGAATGGACATTTATACTCATTAGCTCTTTCATGCTCACTAAGTAGAATAGGTAACATGCTATGAAGGAGGAAACTGAAACATGTGAGTTGTCCTCGTCACACACATACACACATACACACCAGTGAAAGACCTAGTACTAAAATGTAGGTTTCTTAGGTTGTAACCCAGAGCATTTTTAGATGAGTTGCCTGCTTTATAAACATATGAGGGAAGGAGAAACATGGACATCTTACCTAGGAAATAACAGAAATGCATACTTTAGGCTCAAAGTACAAGTCTCTTTAATTGGGCCAAATAAGCTCTTCTTGTTTTGATAGTGGTCTTGATATTTTCTATCTTCATTTCAAAAGTTCAGTTTAATTTGGAATTCCCTTGAGGTGGAGCTGAGAAGAAAATTCTGTATCAGTAGGCACCTGTCTCTAAGTAGAATTTTCATCAGTTAAAAAAGATGGCTTAAACACAGTAATTTGACTAATTTGAAGGTGCCTCGTCATCTGAAATCTGATGTTTAAAATGGAAAATGGCAGGTTCATTAGCAGTCAAACTTACTTAAAAATATGACCCTGAACATCTCTATCCCAACAAAGTTAAATTTCAGGAGACATTTGAACGCCCTAAAATTTTGTGTATGTGTTTGTTTACTTTGTACATGAGTATATTTTTTTCTAGAGAAAGTTTATACAACTTGATTAGATTCTCATGTCCTAAGGGAAGGAATTAAGGATATTATAAGCACAGACTGGTTATTCTAGAACCTAGTTTAGTAGATGACTAAATTTAAGAGCATTTAAAAATTTAAGGAATAATTTTAATTTTTACAAAATAGCACGATATTTATTACATCATTTCTTATAGAGAAAACTTTCTTATAAACCAAGTCATTTAATCAGTAAGAATGTGTTTATTCACCAGTCCTCTCCTATGATTAGACACTAACTGCACCACCCCCAAAATCACCTTATTTCAAGCTTCCACTTCATTAACTCAGAGCTCTGAGTACACCAACTGTTAGAGTACTGCTCATACTTTAAAAATTTTCAATTCTTCTGGATCTCCAATTTGCATATTCATTCTCCATTACATACATGTTCTTTTTTTAAAATATGATTTTAATGATTTTTTAGAGAGAGAGGAAGGGAGAGAGAGATAGGAACATCAATGTGAGAGAGAAACATCAATCAGCTGCCTCCTGCATGCCCCCTACTGGGGATTAAGCCTACAACCTGGGCATGTGCCCCAACCAAGAATCAAACTGGGACCTCTCAATCCTGGGAGGCTGCTCAATCCACTGAGCCACACCAGCCAGACACATACATTGTGTTATTTTAATCCTTAATAAATTTAAACCCAGGGCCCATCATTATAGCCATTCCTGTGCATATATTCACAAATCCTTTGCCCATTTTTCTCTAAATTTATATTCAGTTGACCAGAACCCTAGTTCTAGTTAAAGACACCTGTTTCTGTGGATGGACTATTTATAAGCTATCTCAGGTCAACTGTTCCACTTGAGTACTCAACCTTGTTACCTACTACCTCTTACCTAGCCTAAGAATTTCTTCTTAAAATGTCTACTTTCTCATCTGTATCATAATTTTCCATATTTGCTAGATAATTTCTGTAACTATACAGACACACTTTAAAGTAAGATTGAGAGTTTTTCAGTAGAGAGATATAGAAGACAGCAAAAAACACAGTTGTAAAAGGTATTTTCAATTGAGATATTTTATTGACATGTTACAGAATATAAGCTGAGTAAGAAGGGAAGCATAGAGGAGGAGACTATATGGTATAAAGATGATGACGTTAACAGATTTGCACTGCTGATGAAGGTCGAAAAACTGTTGGATGTTGTAAAAATTCAGGTGAGCTGCAAGTTAATGGTCAGGGAGTAGAAAAAACAAAATTGAGCTGTGAACTGTGATATGTTTTTAATGAAACTATCTTAAGTTAGTCCATGGGAAAGGTAAAAAGGTGGAGTGGGAGAAAAACAGCTGTAGGGTCAGGGAATTGGTGGATAATTAACATGTTTATAGAAGACATTAAAATCAAGGCAAATACTATATGTAGAAAACCCCCAAACCTCCATCAAAAATTTACTAGACTTAATAAATGAATTTGGAAAAGTAGCAGGATACAAAATTAACGTCAAGAAATCGATGGCATTCTTATAAACCAATGATGAACTGACAGAAAGAGAAACTAAGAAAACAATCCCATTTATTATTGCGGCAAAAAAATTAAGATACCTAGGAATAAACTTAACCAAAGAAATAAAGGACCTATTCACAGAAAACTACAGGTCATTGAAAATAGAAATAGAGGAAGATATCAAAAAGTAGAAGCACATACCCTGTTCATGGATTGGACGAATTAACATCATTAAAATGTCCATACTACCAAAATAAATCTATAGATTCATTGCAATCCCCATCAAAATACCAATGGCATACTTCACAGAATTAGAACAAGTACTTCAAAAGTTCATATAGAACCAAAAAATACCTCGAATAGCCACAGCAATCTTGAAAAAGAAGAACAAAGTTGGAGGGATCACATTACCAGATTTCAGGTTATACTACAAAGCCACTGTAATCAAAAAAGCCTGGTACTGGAACAAGAACAGGCATATAGACCAGTGGAACAAAACAGAGAACCGAGAAATGGACTCAAGGCAATAAGCTCAATTAATATTTGACAAAGGTGGTCAGAACATACAGTGGACTAAGGACAGCCTCTTTAATAAATGGTGTTGGGAAAATTGGACAGCTACATGCAGAAAAATGAAACTAGACCATCAACTTACACCATACACAAGAATAAACTCAAAATGGATAAAAGACTTAAATGTGACTCATGAATCCATAAAAATCCTGAAGAAACTGTAGGCAACAAAATTTCAGACACCATAAGCAGCAAAATTTTCACTGATACATCACCTAAGGCAACAGAAACAAAGGAGAAAATGAACACATGGGACTACATCAAACTTAAAAGCTTCTGCACAGTGAAAGATACAATCATCAAAATGAAAAGGCTACCCACTGTACGGGAGAGCATAATTGCCAATGATATATCAGATAAGGCGTTAATTTCCAATATATATAGCATGCTCATACAACTCAACAACAGGAAGACAAAGAACCCAATTAAAAAATGGGCAGAGGACCTAAATAGACACCTCTCCAAACAGAACATACAAATGGCTAAGAGACATATGAAGAAATGCTCAACATCACTAATCACCAGAAAATGCAAATTAAAACAACAACGAGGTATCACCTCACACCTATCAGAATGGCCGCCATCAACAAATCATCAAACAACAAGAGTTGGAGAGGGTGTGGATAAAAGGGGACTCTAGTACACTGCTGGTGGTAATGCAGACTGGAGCAGCCACTATCAAAAACAATATGGTGTTACCTCAGAAAATTAAAAATTGAACTTCCATTTGACCCAGTGATCCCACTTCTAGGAGTATACCCTAAGAAGCCTGAAACACCAATCAGAAAGAATATATGTATCCCAATTTTCATACCAGCACTACAATAGCTAAGATCTGGAAACAGCCCAAGTGTCCATCAGTAGACGAATGGATAAAAAACCAGTGGTACATAAACACAATAGAGTACTATGCAGCTGTAAGAAAGAAAGATCTCTTATCCTTTGAGACTACATGGAGGGACCTTGAAAGTACCATTCTAAGTGAAACAAGCCAAACAGAGAAAAGCAAGTATCATATGATCTCACTTATTTGTGGAATATAATGAACATAACAGTCTGAGGAATGGGGTAGTCCCAGAGATGTGGAAGTGGGGTACATACTGACAATCCACAGAAGAGGGTGGTGGTGGAGGAGAGATGAACCACAGAACTTATATGCATGTATGCATGAACAATGGACATGGACAACAAAGTGGGGACAGGGCAGGGAGGGAGGTGGAGGGGGGAATCAGTGGGGGAAAAAGGAGACATCTGTAACAAAAATTAATTAATAAAATAATAATAAATAAATAATTCAAGGCAAGCATAATGATGGAAAGGAAAGCAACGATCTAGATGTTAAAGTCTTGTGTGGATGTGGTATGAAGATGGAGACTGGCATGGAAATTAGTAGATGACATCAATAAGAATAGTTTCATCTGGTGATTAGACTGATAGCATGTGCTTTAGAAAAGTTGAGATTATGGGGGATGGAGAGGAAAATTTTTTTAAAACAGCAAATGAAAGAACAAAAGATATTGCTCATCCTCAGGACTTGAGGTCACATATAAGACAGAGAAGGAAAAATATCTCCACTTGAGAAAGCTGTATGGAAAGTCTGCTATATAGTGAACAGTTAAATTTTCAGAACAAGAAATGGAAAGAAATTTCAAAGTAAGTTGATGAAGACAAGTTACTAGTCCTTCACAGATCTCAAGGTGTTGTGGGGGTGAAAAGCACCATGTAATCCTTGGGGCATCTATTTAATTTGGCTATTCTAAGTGAATATTAAAATTATTAGTGATTCATATTCACTGGCCCCAAGAACACACTCTTGTCCGTTAAGTGCATTCATATACCATTTAATAATTTCATCAGATTAAATATATTTATGTTTGAGTCCCAGCCAAAAGAGTAAATCAGAACTTATTCATTCATGTGATAACACACAGGAAAAATGAATCTTTTGTTCAGATGAATTTATCCTTTATAGAGTCAACATGAGGTATATTTTTTTCCAGATCTTAATAACCAATCCAACATAAATGATCAAAAATTTAGTAAAGTTTATAAGGGTTTGCTCTTGTCTTGAATTATGTATTACTAGTCTCCTAGTGATAAAGAACAATTTTTTCATTGTAGTATTCAAAAAATAATTTAGTTAGTGTTTCATCTACCAAAATGCTATTTTATAACTGGTACCAAGCAAGAAAAATCAAGAATATACAAGGAAATGGTTAATTGCCAGTTAGCATTCTTTTTAAAACTGAAAAATAACTTGTGAAATTGGTTAATGTTCAAAAGTGCATGGTGAACATACTCTTCCAAAACTGAATCAGGAAGAACCAGAGAGGCTGAATAGACAGATTACAACCAGTGAAATGGAAGCAATAATCAAAAAAAGATATACAGATGGCCAAGAGACATATGAAAAAAATAATCTCTAGTCATCGGAAAGATGCAAATTAAAATGGCTATGAGATATCACCTCACTCTTACCAGAATGGCTACATCAACAAATCAACAAACGACAAGTGATAGTGAAGGTATGGAAAAAGGGGGACTCTAGTACACTCTAGTACACTGTTGGTGGGAATGCAGACTGGTGCAGCCACTAGAGAAAAAGTATGGCGTTTCCTCAAAAAAATTAAAAATGAAACTTCCATTTGACCCAGTGATCCCACTTCTAGGAATATATCCTAAAAATCCTGAAACACCAATCAGAAAGAATATATGTACCCCTCTGTTCATAGCAGCACTATTTACAATAGCTAAGATCTGGAAACAGCCCAGTGCCCACCAGCAGATGAGTGGATAAAAAAGCTATGGTACATTTATACAATGGAATATTATGCAGCTATAAAAAAGAAGGATCTCTTACCACTTGAGACAGCATGGAGGGACATGGAGAGTTTTATGCTAAGAAAATAAGCCCATCACAACCCACTGTATGGGAGAACATCATTGCCAATGATGTATCAGATAAGGGGTTAATTTCCAATATATATAGAGTGCTCATACAACTCCACAAAAGGAAGACAAAGAACCCAATTAAAAAATGGGCAGAGGAGCTGAATAGACACCTCTCCAAACAGGACATACAAATGGCCAAGAGACATATGAAGAAATGCTCAACATCACTAATCATCAGAGAGATGCAAATTAAAACAACAATGAGGTATCACCTCACACCTGTCAGAATGGCCGCCATCAACAAATCATCAAACAACAATTGTTGGCGAGGGTGTGGAGAAAAGGGGACTCTAATACACTGCTGGTGGGAATGCAGACTGGTGCAGCCGCTATGGAAAACAATATGGTGCTACCTCAAAAAATTAAAAATTGAACTTCCATTTGACCCAGTGATCCCACTGCTGGGAATATACCCTAAGAAGCCTGAAACACCAATCAGGAAGAATATATGTACCCCCATGTTCATAGCAGCACGATTTACAATAGCTAAGATCTGGAAACAGCCCAAGTGTCCACCAGTAGACGAATGGATAAAAAAGCAGTGGTACATATACACAATGGAGTACTATGCAGCGGTAAGAAAGAAAGATCTCTTATCCTTTGAGACGACATGGAGGGACCTGGAAAGTATTATCCTAAGTGAAAGAAGCCAAGCAGAAAAAGACAAATACCACATGATCTCACTTATATACGGAATATAATGAACATAACAGTCTGAGGAATACAGTAGACCCAGACACATGGAAGTAGGGCACAGACTGACATCCCTCAGAAGAGGGGATGGGGGGTGGGGGGGTGGGAAGAGATAAACCACAGAACTTATATGCATGTGTGCATGACCAATGGACATGGACAACTAAGCCGGGGAGGGGTGGAGAGGGGGTGGGGTGGGGGGTGCCAATGGGGTAAAAAGGTAAAATATCTGTAACAAAAAAATAAATAAAAATTCATAAAAAAATAAATAATAAGCCCATCAGAGAAAGATAACTATCACAATCGCACTTATATGTGGAATCTAATGAACAAAATAAACTGATAAACAAAATAGATCCAGGAACATGGAAGCATGGAACAGACCGACAGATCCCAAGGGGAAGGGGTGTGGTGGGAGTGGGAAGAGATTAACTGAAGAATTTATATGCATGTATGCATAACCCATGGATGTAGACAATAGGGCAGTGAAGGTTTGTGGGGGATGGGAGTGGGGATGGAGGAGGTCAATGGGGAAAAAAAAAGGAGAGGCATCTGTAATACTTTCAACAATAAAGATAAAATTTAAAAAATGTGACTCCCAACAAATAAAAATCCTGAACTGGCTGGTTTTACCCATTTGCTATTGTAACAAAAAAATAAATAAATAAGATACCTAGGAATAATTTTAACCAAAGTAATAAAAGACCTGTACTCGGGAAACTATAGGACACTGGAGAAAGAAACTGAAGAAGATACAAATAAGTGGAAGCGGATATCATATTCATGGATTAGAAGAATTAACATAATTAAAATATCCATACTACCCAAAGCAATCTATAGATAAAATTTAGTCTCTATTAAAATACTAATGGCTTATTTCACAGACCTAGAACAAATATTTCAAAAAAATTAAGCCCTGGCTGGTTTTCCTCAGTGGTTAGAGCATCAGCCCACGGACCAGAGAATTCCAGGTTCGGTTTCCACTAAGGGCACGTACCTTGGTTGCAGTTTGTCCCCGGCCCCTGTTGGGGTCATGGGTGGCAGCCACTCAATGTGTTTCTCTCATGTCAATGTTTCTCTCTCTCTCTCTCTTCCTTCTTCTCTCCCTCCCACTCTATCTGAAGATAAATGCAAAAAAAAATGTCCTCAGGTGAGAATAAAAAAAAAATTAATATGGAAACAATAATGACCCTAAATAGTCTCAGTAATCTTGAGAAAGAACAAGGTAGAAGGGATCACAGTACCAGATATCAAACTATACTCCAAGATCACTGTAATCAAAACAGCCTGATACTGGCATGAGAATAGGCATATAGATCAATGCAAGAGAAAAGGGAGCCCACAAGTAAATCCATGTCTGTATGGTCAATTTATATTTGGCAAAGAAGACAAGAGCATACAATGGGGAAAAGACAGTCTCTTCAATGAATGATGTTGGGAAAATTGGACAGGTACGTGCAAAAAAAAAACAAAAAAACTAGACCACCAACTTACACAGTACATAAGAATAGATTCAAAGTGAATAAAAGACTTAAATGTAAGTCACGAAACCATACAAATCCTAGATAAAAACATGGGCAGTAAAATCTTAGACACCTCGTAGCAATATTTTTGCCAATATGACTCTTAAGGCAAGGAAAATGAAGGAGAAAATAAACAAATGAGAGTACATCAAACCTAAAGCTTTTGAACAGCAGAATAAACTATTAACAAAATTAGAAGGGAACCCACTGTATGGGAGAACATATTCATCAATGATGCATCTGATAAGGAATTAATCTCCAAAACATATAAAGAACTTCTATACCTCAACACCAGGAAGATGAATAATCCAATTTAAAAATGGGCAAATGACCTGACACTTCTCCAAAGAGGATGTACAGATGGCCAATAGACATATGAAAAGATGCTCAATGTTACTAATCATTAGAGAGATGCCAATTAAAACCACAATAAGTTATCACCTCGCACCTGTAAGAATAGCTACCATCAACAAACAACAAGTGTTGGCGAGGGTGAGGAAAAAAAGAGACTCTAGTACACTGCTGGTGGGAATGCAGACTGGTGCAGCCACTATGGAAAACAGTATGGAGTTTCCTCAAAAAAAAATGAAAATGGAACCGCATTTTGACCCAGAGATCCCACCTCTGGGAATATATCCCAGGAATGCCTAAACACCAATCGAAAAGAATATATGCACCACTATGTTTATAGCAGCACTATTTATACCATCTAAGATCTAGAAACAGCCCAGGTGTCCATCAGTAGATGAGTGGATAAAAAAAAAACTGTGATATTTACACAATAAAATACTACACAGCCACAAAAAAGAAGGAAATTTGTTTTGCGACAGCAAGGATGGACCTGGAGATTAGTATGCTAAGTGAAATAAGCCAGTCAGAGAAAAACATATGCCATATGATCTCACTTATATGTGGAATCTAATGAGCAAAATAAACTGATGAACAAAAGAGAAAAAGAGGTATGGATACATGGAATAATCTCACAGCTGTCAGAGGAACAGGAGACTGGATGAAAGAAGGTGAAGAAATTAGCCAGAGAACATTTATGCATAACCTGCAGACACAGAAAACAGTGTGGTGATGGCCATAGGGAGGGGGGAGGCAGGGACTGGATGGAAGTGACTAAAGGGGGGTGGAAATGGGGTCATCTCTATTAGTGTCAATAATAAAAATAAAGAAAAAAAAGTGCATGATGAAAAAATAACTGGAATAAAGGGAGTGTATCTTCTTACAAAGTTTTGTCACTGCCCTCTGGTAACCTTATGCACATTTTCCCACAAGAGTGTGTATCTATCAAAGCATCAGCTTCCGCTGGTCAAGTTCTGTTGTGATAATTTTATAGTTGAAGAAAGATAGCAAAACAATGTCACAACACTTACCAAAAAAAAAATATTCTTAACTTAGTTTTGATGGAAAAAGAAAGAACAAAACTTAGTAATTTTGTTTTGTTTAGTTAGAACATTTTCTGTAGCTAATGCCAACTCTTTATTGGTCTAGAGAATTAGTATACAAATAAGATAAGAATAAGAATTATTAATAATTGCATGGTAATAATAGTTGGAAGTGTGTTTACATATTTCCTAAGGGAAGCATTATTATCTCCTCTACTTCACACATAAGGACAGAGAGGGTAAAATAAGTTATATTATTTGTGCAAAACTTTAAAATCCATTAAAAACATTTCTAAAGTTACGCCTTTTCATAGGACAAGAACAGAACTTTTATACATCTCTGCCTGGGGTGTTTCAAAAGCCACTTATTTAAAATATTAATACGGTACTTAAAAATAAGAGGTTAAACATTACAGTCAAACAAAGAAATCAAAGACTTCCCCAAAAAAGAAAAGAAAACATTATGCAAAAGGATTTGTCAACCCTGAGAAAACAGATTGGTTCAGTTTGAAAAATTATGCAAAGAGAATGGGACTTTAAAAGGATTTAATGGATAAAGAAAAATTTCAGTGGAATGATCTGGATAAGAAACAGCAGAAGAAAGCCAAAGGATAGCAGTGTCTTGTCAAATTACTTTTGACTGTAAGATAAAGAATATTTGTGTGCTAACCCATCTTGTGGGCTGACTATGCTTGGTATGTCCAGAAGGGACCTCTGACCTGAAAGAGCAATTCAAAAATTAACAACTGGAATTTTCCATTTTCGACTTGTCACTTCATGTTTTTAATGGATTGAGCTGAAGTAAACTTAAATAATTTCCAAGTGACAAGTTATTTCCCTGGAAGAAAAATAATTTACTCAGAGGATAAAATACTGAAACTAGAAATCTTAACAGTAAAACCAGTGTTGTTGTTTTTACTTTCAAAACAAAGTTTAGGAATGAGAGGTTCATTTCTGATTTCTTTAAAAAGTAACAGAGTAGAAAAAAATAATTTATATTGCTGAGTATAAAATATTTAGACATAGCTATGTACCCTAGTTTGGCTCAATTTCAACTAAAAACAATTAAAGTTTGCATAGAAAGCTTGTTATGAACAATTTTTTGTGCCTATCTTGATATTAATGGAAATTTGTATTATAAACAATTGACATTTATATCTGAACAGTATCACACTTTAGATTAAATTATTGACAATAAATTCTTTAGCTGTCTTGGCGTATGGGAGAAATAATGTGCAAATAACTTCCAGTAAATAAGAATGTGGCCAAGTTATAGAGGATCTTGCATAAAATATAAATTACTGTTCAGGTAAATGTTATTATTACTGTAATCAACTTCACGATAACACAAAAGGACCACAGCTCACTTACATTTATTTTTCATTCTTAATATTCGACAGTATACTAATTTTTCTGGTTTATCTCCTTCAAAAAGCTCCATTTTTCACAACAGTTTTAGTTTTATCATTTATGATTTATGACAGAAAAATAATAGTTTTATACAACTTACTGCCTTACTGTCCACACAAACTTTATAACCAAGGTCTATAGGAATGATTTGCATTTTTGTTACTGCAAAGCTGCACATGAAAAACTAGTAAAATATAATAGTCTATACTAAACAGATGCAAGGAGATCAGGATTCTTTATTTGTTCTACCTTCTAAACAAATGGCCTATTAGGAATAATGACCAAATATATTATTTAATGCCCACAAGTAGTTGATTAATATTTTTAAAAATGATTTAAGCTACCACATTCAAAGTTTGGACATTTTTTTCATGCTTAGAACATTTTTTTTATTAATTTATTTTTGTTACAGATGTTTCTCCCCTTTTCCCGATTAACACAGTCCTCCACATCACCCCTAACCCCATCCCCAGCTTTGTTGTCCATGTCTATCGGTTATGTGTACATGTATACAAGTTCTGTAGTTTACCCCTTTTCCCCCCTTCTTCCCCTCTTCTGAGGGTTGTCAGTCTGTACCCTACTTCCACATCTCTTGGTCTACCCTGTTCCTCAGACTATATGTTCATTATATTCCACAAATAAATGAGATCATGTGATTTTTGTCTTTCTCCGCTTGGCTTCTTTCACTTAGGATAATACTCTCCAGGTCCCTCCATGTCCTCTCTAAGGATAAGAGATGTTTCTTTCTTACAGCTGCATGGTACTCAATTGCATATATGTACCATTGCTTTTTTATACATTTGTCTACTGATGGACACTTGGGCTGTTTCCAGATCTTAGCTATTGTAAATAGTGCTGCTATGAACATGGGGGCTCATATATTCTTTCTGATTGGTGTTTCAGGCTTCTTAGGGTATATTCCTAGAAGTGAAATCACTGGGTCAAATGGCAGTTCAATTTTTCATTTTTTGAGATAACACCATAGTGTTTCTCACAGTGGCTGCATCAGTCTGCATTCCCACCAGCAGTGTACTAGAGTCTCCTTTCTCCACACTCTCACCAATATTTGTTGTTTGATGATCTGGTGATGGTGGCCATTCTGACAGGTGTGAAGTGATACCTCATAGTTGTTTTAATTTCTGTCTCTCTGATGATTAGTGTTGTTGAGCATTTCTTCATGTTTCTTAGCCATTTGTATGTCCTGTGTGGAGAGGTGTCTGTTTAGTTCCTCTGCCCATTTTTAAATTGGGTTCTTTGTCTTCCTTTTGTTGAGTTGTATGAGTACTCTATATATCTTGGAAATTAACACATTATTTGATGTTTCATTGGCAATTAGGCTCTCCCATACATTGGGTACCCTTTCCATTTTGATGGTTGTTTCTTTTGCTGTGCAGAAGCTTTTTAGTTTGATGTAGTCCCATGTGTTCATTTTCTCCTTTGTTTCTGTTGCCTTAGGTGATGTAATAGTAAAAATTCTACTGCATATGATGTCTGAAATTTTGTTGCCTACAGTTTTTTCTAGGATTTTAATGGATTCACGAATCACATTTAAGTCTTTTATTTATTTTGAGTGTATTCTTGAGTACGGTGTAAGTTGATGGTCCAGTTTCGGTTTTTTTGTTTGTTTGTTTGTTTGTTTGTTTGTTTTTTGCATGTAGCTGGGCAATTTTTTCAACACCATTTATTAAAAGATGCTGTCTTTACTCCATTGTATGCTCTTGCCACCTTTGTCAAATATTAATTGAGCATATTGTCTTGGGTCTATTTCTGGGTTTTGTGTTCTGTTCCACTGGTCTATATGCCTGTTCTTGTGCCAGTACCAGGCTGTTTTGATTACAGTAGCTTTGTGGTATAACATGATATCTGGTATTGTGATCCCACCTACTTTATCCTTCTTTTTGAAGATTGCTGTGGCTATTCGGGGTCTTTTTTGGTCCCATATGAACTTTTGAAGTATTTGTTCTAGTTCTGTGAAATATGCCATAGGTATTTTGATGGGGAATGCATTAAATCTATACATTGCATTGGGCAATATGGACATTTTAATGATGTTAATTCTTCCGATCTATGAAAAAGGTATGTGCTTCCACTTTTTATATCTTTCCCTATTTCTTTTTTCCATGTCCTATAGTTCTCTGCAAATAAGTCCTTTACTTCTTTGGTTAAATTTATTCCTACGTTTCTTAAATATTTTGCCACGAAGGTAAATGGGATTGTTTTTTAGTTTCTTTCTGTGAGTTCATCATTGGTGTATAAGAATGTCATCAATTTGTTGACATTAATTTTGTATCCTGCTACTTTGCCAAATTCATTTATTAAGTCTAGTAAATATTTGATGGAGTCTTTGGGGTTTTCTACATATAGTATGTCATCTGAGAATAATGACAGTTTCAATTTCTCCTTTCCAATTTGGATCCCTTTTATTTTTTCTTTATGTCTAATTGCTGTGGCTAAGACTTCCAGTACTATGTTAAAAGAGAGTGGTAACAGTGGACACTGTTGTTTTGTTCCTGTTCTTAAGGGACATACTTTTAGTTTTTGCCCATTGAGTATGATGTTGACTGTAGGTCTTTCATATATGGCCTTTATTATGTCGAGATATGATCCCTCTATTCCCACATTGCTAAGTGTTTTTATCAGAGATGGGTACTGGTTTTGTCAAATGCTTTTTCAGTATCTGTTGATAAGATCATGTGGTTTTTATCTTTCATTTTGTTTATGGGGTGTATCATATTTATTGATTTTCAAATATTGTACCAGCCTTGCATCCCTGGGATGAATCCCACTTGGTCATAGTGAATAATTTTTTTTGATGTATTGTTGGATCCAATTTGCTAGTATTTTTTTCAGGATTTTGGCATCTTTGTTCATCAGGGATATTGGCCTATAGTTTCCTTTCTTTGTAGTATCTTTTTTTGGTTTTGGAATTAGAATTATACTGGCCTCATAAAACAAGTTTGGAAGCTTTCCTTTTTCTTGAATTTTTGAAATAGTTTGAGGAGAATGGGTGTTAGTTCTTCTTTGAGTGTTCAGTAAAACTTCCTTGTGAAGCCGCCCAGGCCTGGGCTTTTATTTGCTGGGAGAGTCTTGATTATATCCTCAATTTCCTTAGTTGTTATTGGTCTGTTCAAGTTTTCTATCTCTTCCCAGTAAGTTTAGGGAGACTCTGTGTTTCTAGAAATTTGTCCATTTCGCATAGACTGTCAATAGTGTTGCCATATAATTGTTCATAGTATTTGTTAACGATCCTTTGTACTTCTGTGGTGTTAAGTGTTACTTCTCTTTCATTTCTGATTTTGTGAATTTGGGTTCTTTCTGTTTCTTGGTGAGTCTAGCTAAGGGTGCATCAATTTTGTTTATCTTTTCAAAGAACCAGTTCTTTGTTTTATTGATGATCCTTTGAATTGTTTTTTGGTCTCTATGTCATTTATTTCTGCTCTGTTTTTTTTTTTTTTTTTATCCTCACCCGAGGACATTTTCCATTTTTTGTTTAGGTAGAGTGGGAGGGAGAGAGAGGAACAGAGAGAGAGAGAGAAACATCGATGTGAAAGGAATACATCGAGTGGCTGCCACCCGCACGACCCAACCAGGGCCGGGGACAAACTGCAACCGAGGTACGTGCCCTTAGCGGGAACCGAACCCGGGTCTCTCCGGACCGCAGGTCGACACTCTAACCGCTGAGCCAAACCGGCCAGGGCGTCTGCTCTGATTTTTAATATTTCCTTCCTTCTACTTGCTCTGGGGTTTTCTTTTTGTTTGCTTTCTAGTTCTTTAAGTTGGGCGCTTAGATAGTGTATTAGAAAATTGTTTTTTTCTTGAGGTAGGCGTGTAGTGCTCTGAACTTCCCTCTCAGAACTGCTTTTACTGCATCCCATAGATTTTGTGTTGTTGTGTGTTCATTTTCATTGGTTTTCAGGAAGTTTTTAATCTATTCCTTGATCTCTTTGGTAACCCATTTATTGTTTAATAACATGCTATTTAGCCTCCATGTTTTCAAATGTCTTTGCATGTTCTTGTTGCAATTGATTTTTTTGTTTCATGCCATTGTGATCTGAGAAGATGCTTGATATGATTTCAATCTTCTTGAACTTGTAGAGACTTAGTTTGTGTCCTAACATGTGGTCTATGTCTGAGAATGTCCCATGTTCACATGAGAAGACTGTGAATTCTGTAGTTTCGGGGTGTAATGCTCTGTAGATATCCATTAAATCCATTTGGTTTACTGCTTTACTTAGAGTCTCTGTTTCCTTGTTAATTTTTTGTCTAGAGGATCTATCCAGTGATGTCAGCAGGGTGTTGAAGTATGCTGCTATGATTGTATAGCTGTTGATTTCTCCTTTGAAGTCCTCCAGAAAAATTTTAATATATTTTGGTGTTCCTATATTGGGTGCACATATGTTTACCAAGATTATATCTTCCTGTTGGATAGATACTTTCAATATTATGTAGTGACCTTCCTTGTCTCGAGCTATGGCCTTTGTTTTGAAATATATTTTATCACATATGAGTATTTCTATCCCAGCTTTTTTTTCTCTTTCCATTTGCTTGGAAGATTTTTTTTCCATCCCTTCACTTTCAACTTATGTGGGTCTTTTATTGTGAGGTGGGTGTCTTGTAGACCACATATATATGAGTCATTCTTTCTTATCCAATCATCTACTCTGTGTCTTTTTATTGGAGCATTCAATCCTCTTACATTTAGGGTGATTATTGATATGTACTTATTTATTGCCATTTTTGTTTTGTGTGATTGTATTTTTCTTCCTATTTCTTCTATTAATTACAGCAGTCCTTTTAACATTTCTTGCAATAATGGTTTGATGATAATGTATTCCCGTAGCCTTTTTTCTGTCTGGGAAGCTCTATATTTGACCTTCTATTTTGAATGATAGCCTTGCTGGGTAGAGTAGTCTTGGATTCAGATCCTTGTTTTTTGTGACTTTGATTACTTCATGCCATTCCTTTCTGGCCTGTAGTGTTTCTGCTGAGTAGTCAGCTGAGAGCCTTATGGGGGTTCCTTTGTAGGTAACTTGTTGCTTATCTCTTGATGCTTTTAGGATTCTCTCTTTGTCTTTAATTTTTGGCATTTTAATTACTATGTGTCTTGGTGTGGACCTGTTTGTGTTCTTGTTACTTAAGGCTCTCTGTGCTTCTTGAGCTTGAGTGCCTTCTTCCTTCACCAACTTAGGAAAGTTTTCTGTCACTATTTCTTCAAATATATTCTCTAACCCTTGCTCATTTTCTTTTTCTTCAGGGACTCCTATGATGCAAATATTATTACGTTTCCAGTTATCCCACAGTTCTCTTAAGCTGTCTTCCTGTTTTCTGTTTTTTCCTTTTGGTTTTCTGATTGGTTGATTTTTTTCTACCCTGACTTCTAATTCACTGATCCAGTCCTCAGCTTCCTCTGCTTTGCTGGTTAGTCCCTCCAATGTGTTCTTTATTTCTGCTACATCATTCTTCATTTCCATTTAGTTGGTTTTCAATGTTTCTATATCTTTACTCATGGTGCTGATGTCCTTACTCATGCTGTTGATCTTCCTCAAGATCATGGCTCTGAAGTCTACATCTGATAATTTGCTTAACTGCATTTCATTTATCTCATCTTCGATAGAGTTCTCTTGTTCTTTCCTTTGGGATTTGTTCCTTTGTTTCACCATTTTGGCTATCTCAGTGCATTTTGGAGCCTGCCGAGTTTTTCCTATGAGTGTTGGTGTCCTATTGTTTGTGGTTCCCTCTACTCAGTTTGGATGAGAATGGGAGGACCCATGTTAAACCCTATTATCAAGTCTTACTTTCCTGGGTATATTTGTCAGCCTATGAATGATACAGTTATCCTCTTGCTTTTTGCCTGGTAGCTGTCATTATTACTTGAAGAGCCTTGTTTTCTCAGCTGAATGAAAAACTTCCTCAGGTGTTCTGCATAAGAGGATTATCCAAGGGTGGGGCAGATGCTGGTTGTTAATGATTCTCAATTTGCACTTCAGTTTCCTACCTGGGTGGGGGTGTATCCCTAGTGAGAGGCCTCCACCTCTCCCCAGAGCCCTGGGAAAAAGAGAGATTGTCATCGTCCTATGTGGCCAAAATTCTGCAAAAGCTCTGGGTGCCCTCCAAATCTCAAGTGTTTGCATACAGTTCCAGTCCTGTCTGCCCTCTTTCTGCCAGAGCCTAAGGTGAGTGGCTGTGGCTATTTTAGTGCTCTGTCCCAGCCCTCTGTGCTTTGGAGCTGGCTTGAGATTTTGACCCCAAGGGCACTGCTCACAGCTAAGACCGCTGCTGTTCTTGGGCTCCAAGACCCCCTTTCCTGCCTCTGCAATACTACCAAGATCAATTCAGTGTTTCTGGTTATATGGTCCACACAAGCTGCCCTTCTGTTGCTTTTTCTTGATGATTTGTCTTTATTTTAGTTGTAAATCCAGTTTGGTCATGGGGGATGGTCTGTGTAGCTTCCATTCACTCTGCTGCAATTTTGAAATCTGGACATTTTTAAAATTTATTTTCCTTTCTTTTATAATTTACCAAGGATCCACACTTTACTTTTTACTGTAATCTCCAATATCTAATTAGACTTTTGAACATTGTTTAGGAAATAGGTAGAAAAGAGGTTTAACTTTATCTTCACACCACATCAGTTTTAGTTTTTCCTACACAGATAGCAAGAAGATATATTTGCGTACATTTTCACACAGTTTCGGAGGATGCAACACAACTGCTTTGCATAGCGAAGCACTTACAGGTTTGCTATTGCTGATGTCTGAAAGCCAGTTTTATTTATCCCTGCATAATTTATAGACACAAAATAACTATGAAACTCTCCTTTGAAATGGATCAGAATTCTGAGCTAAAGCAAATTCTTCTGTGGAGAAAAAAAAGCTCTAAGATGATTTCTAGAATTTCTCTACTTGATTGTATGTCCATATTTCAAATTCTATTAAACTCCTAATGATATTTTTGAGAGAGAGAAAATGATTCAACTTTACCAATTTACATACCTATCATAATAGCTACTCGAGCCAAGTATTCATTTAAAATATCTAGGAAGACCAATCTTTTTTATTTAATTAATTAATATCTTTCTCTTACAGATGTTTCTCCTTTTCCCCCCACTGATACCGCCCCACCCTCCCCGCCCTGTCTCCAGCTTTGCTGTCCATGTCTATTGTTCACACATACATGCATATTAATTCTGTGGTTTATCTCTCCCCGACCACACCCTTTCTGGGGATTGTCAGTTTGTACACCACTTCCACGTCTCTGGGACTACCCTGTTATTCATAATGTTATGTTCATTATATCCCACAAATAAGTGAGATCATGTGATATTTGTCTTTCTCTGCTTGGCTTGTTTCACTTAGGATAATACTCTCCAGGTCCCTCCATGTCATCTCAAAGGATAAGAGATCTTTCTTTCTTACAGCTGCATAGTACTCCATTGTGTATATGTACCACTGCTTTTTTGTCCATTTGTCTACTGATGGACATTTGGGCTATTTCCAGACATTAGCTATTGTAAATAATGCTGCTATGAACATGGGGGTACATATATTCTTTCTGATTAGAATTCAAGCTTCTTAGTGTGTATATTCCTAGAAGTGGGATCACTGGGTCAAATAGAAGTTCAACTTTTAATTTTTTGAGGTAACACCATATTGTTTTCCATAGTGGCTGCTCCAGGCTGCAGTCCCACCAGCAGTGTACTAGAGTCCCCTATTCTCCACAACCTCACCAACACTTGTTGTTTGATGATTTGTTGATGGTGGACATTCTGACAGGTGTGAGGTGATACCTCGTTGTTGTTTTAATTTGCATTTTCTGGTGATTAGTGATGTTGAGCATTTCTTCATATGTCTCTTAGCCATTTGTATGTTCTGTTTGGAGAGGTGTCTATTTAGTTTTTCTGCCCATTTTTAAATTGGTTTCTTTGTCTTCCTTTTGTTGAGTTGTATGAGCACTCTATATATATTGGAAATTACCCCTTTATCTGATGTATCATTGGTAATGATACTCTCCCATAAAATGGGTTGTCTTTCCATTTTTGTGGTGGTTTCTTTTGCTGTGCAGAAGCTTTTGAGTTTGATGTAGTCCCATGTATTCATTTTACCCTTTGTTTATTTTGCCATAAGTGATATATCACTGAAAATACTGCTGCATATGATATCTGAAATTTTGTTGCCTACATTTTCTTCTAGGATTTTTATGGATTCATGAGTCACTTTTGAGTCTTTTATCCATTTTGAGTTTATTCTTGTGTAGGGTGTAAGCTGATGGTCTAGTTTTATTTTCTTACATGTAGCTGTCCAATTATCCCATCACCATTTATTAAAGAGGCTCTTTTACTCCACTGTATGCTCTTGCCCCCTTTGTAAAATATTAATTGAGCATATTGTCTTAGGTCCATGTCTGAGTTCTCTGTTCTGCTCCATTGATCTGTCTGCCTGTTGTTGCACCAGTACGAGGCTGTTTTGATTAGAGTGGCTTTGTAGTATAACCTGAAATCTGGTAATGTGATTTCTTCAACTTTGTTTTTCTTTCTCAAGATTGCTGCGGCTATTCACAGTCTTTTTTGGTTCCATATGAACTTTTGAATATTTGTTCTAGTTCTGTGAAGTATGTCATTGGTATTTTGATGTGGATTGCATTGAATCTATAGATTTCTTTGGGTAGTATGGCCATTGCAATGATGTTAATTCGTCCAATCCATGAACAAGGTATGTGCTTCCACTTTTTTATATCTTCCTCTATTTCTTTTTTTTTTTTTTTTAATTATTTATTTTTTTGTTACAGATATTTCACCTTTTTTATCCCATTGGCACCCCCCTCCCCACCCCACCCCAGCCCCATCCCCGGCTTAGTTGTCCATGTCCATTGGTCATGCATACATGCATATAAGTTCTGTGGTTTATCTCTTCCCACCCCCCCACCCCCTCTTCTGAGAGATGTCAGTCTGTGCCCTACTTCCATGTTTCTGGGTCTACTGGATTCCTCAGACTCTTATGTTCATTATATTCTGTATATACGTGAGATCGTGTGGTATTTGTCTTTCTCTGTTTGGCTTGTTTCACTTAGGATGATACTTTCCAGGTCCTCCATGTAGTCTCAAAGGATAAGAGATCTTTCTTTCTTAAAGCTGCGTAGTACTCCATTGTGTATATGTACCTCAGCCTTTTTATCCATTTGTCTACTGATGTACACTTGGGCTGTTTCCAGCACTATTGTAAATAGTGCTGCTACAAACATGGGGTACATATATACTTTCTGATTGGTGTTTCAGGCTTCTTAGGGTATATTCCTAGAAGTGGGATCACTGGGTCAAATGGAAGTTCAATTTTTAATTTTTTGAGATAACACCATATTGTTTTCCACAGTGGCTGCACCAGTCTGCATTCCCAGCAGCAGTGTATTAGAGTCCCCTTTTCTCTACACCCTCACCAACACTTGTTTGAAATTTTTATTTATTTATTTATTTATTTATTTATTTATTTATTTATTTATTTATTTATTTTTATCCTCACCCAAGGACATTTTTCCATTTTTTTGTTCAGATAGAGTGGGAGGGAGAGAAAGGAAGAGAGAGAGAGAAAGAGAAACATTGACGTGAAAGGGACACATTGAGTGGCTGCCACCCGCACGACCAACCAGGGCCGGGGACAAATTGCAACCGCGGTACATGCCCCTAGCAGGAACTGAACCCGGGTCTCTCTGGACCGCAGGCCGACTCTCTAACCACTGAACCAAACCGGCCAGGGCTCTTTTTTTCAATGACCTGCAGTTTTCTGCAAATAGGTCCTTTATTTCCCTGGTTAAGCTTATTCCTAGGTATCTTAATTTTTTTGCCACAGTGGTAAATGGAATAATTCTCTTAGTTTCTCTTTCTGTGAGTTCATCATTGGTGTATAAGAATGACATTGATTTCTTGACAATAATTTTGTTTCCTGCTACTTTGCCAAATTTATTTATTAAATCTAGTAAATTTTTGATGGAGTCTTTGGGGTTTTCTACGTATAGTATCATGTCTACTGCGAATAATGACAGTTTCACTTCCTCCTTTCCAATTTGGATCCCTTTTATTTTTTCTTCATGTCTGATTGCTGTCGCTAAGACTTCCAGTACTATGTTAAATAAGAGTGGTGAAAGTGGTCACCCTTGTCTTGTTCCTGTTCTTAAGGGAAATGCTTTTAGTTTCTGCCCATTGAGTATGATGTTGGCTATAGATCTTTCAAATATAGCCTTTATTATGTCGAGAAATAATCCCTCTATTCCCACATTGCTGAGCATTTTTATCAGAAATGGGTGCTGGATTTGTTGAATGCCCTTTCAGCGTCTATTGATATGATCATATGATTTTTATCTTTCATTTTTTTATGTGGTGTTTCACATTTATTGATTTGCAAATACTGTACCAACCTTGCATCCCTGGGATGAATCCCACTTGGTGATGGTGAATAATTTTTTTGATGCATTGCTCTTTTCGATTTGCTAGTATTTTGTTCAGAATTTTGGCATCTATGTTCATCAGTGATATTGGCCTGTAGTGTTCTTTCTCTGTAGTGTCTTTTTTTGGTTATAAAATTAGAATTATGCTGGCCTCATAAAATGAGTTTGGAAGTCTTCCTTCTTCTTGAATTTTTTGAAATAGTTTGAGGAGAATGGGTTTTAGTTCTTCCTTATATGTTCGGTAAAATTCCCCCATGAAGCCATTCGGGACTGGGCTTTTGCTTGCTGGGAGACTCTTAATTACATCTTCAGTTTCTTTTGTTGTTATTGGTCTGTTCAAGTTTTTTATGTCTTCCAATTCAGTTTTGGGAGACAATGTGTTTCTAGAAATTTGTCCATTTTGCTTAGATTGTTGAATTTGTTGCTGTATCATTGTTCATAATATTTGTTAATGATCCTTTGTATTTCCGTGGTGTCAGTTATTATTTCTTCTCTTTCATTTCTGATTTTGTGTATTTGGGTTCTCTCTCTTTATTTCTTGGTGCATCTAGCTATGGGTCCATCAATCTTGTGTATCTTTTCAAAGAACCAGCTCTTTGTTTTATTAATTCTTTGAATTATTATTATTATTATTATTATTATTATTTTGGTCTTCATGTCATTTAATTCTGCTCTGATCTTTACTATTTCCTTCCTTCTACTTGCTCTGGGGCTTTCTTTTTGCTTGCTTTCTAATTCTTTAAGTTGTGAGGTTAGATAGTCTATGAGAAATTTTTCTTGTTTTTCGAGGTAGGCCTGTAGTGCTCTGTACTTCCCCCTTATAACTGCTTTTGCTGCATCCCATAGATTTTGTGATGTTGTGTGTTCATTTTCATTGGTTTCCAGGAAATTTTTAATTTCTTCCTTGATCTCCATGGTAACCCATTCATTGCTCAATAAAATGCTATTTAGCCTCCATGTGTTCAAATGTCTTTCCATGTTCTTGTTGAAATTGATTTCTAGTCTCATGCCATTGTGATCTGAGAAGATATTTGGCATAATTTCAATCTTCTTGAACTTATAGAGACTTAGTTTGTGTCCTAACACGTGGTCTATCTTTGAGAATGTCCCATGTGCACTTGAGAGGAATGTGAATTCTGTAGTTTTGGGGTGTAGTTCTCTGTAAATATCTATTAAATCCATTTGGTCTAGTGCTTCATTTAGAGTCTCTGTTTCCTTGCTAATTTTTTGTCTAGAGAATCTATCCAGTGATGTCAGTGGGGTGTTGAAGTCCCCTGCTATGATTGTATTGCTGTCGATTTCTCCTTTGAAGTCCTCCAGAAGATTTTTAATATATGTTGGTGCTCCTATATTAGGTGCATATATGTTTACCAAGGTATATCCTCCTGTTGGATAGATCCTTTCAATATTATGGAGTGGCCTTCTTTGTCTCTAGTTATAGTCTTCATTTTGAAATCTACTTTATCAGATATGAGAATTGCTATCCCAGATTTTTTTTTTTTTGCTTTGTGTTTGCTTGAAAGATTTTTTGCATACCTTCACGTTCAACCTATGTGAGTCTTTTGTTGTGAGGTGGGTCTCGTGTAAACAATATATATGTGAGACATGCTTTCTTATTCAATCAGCTACTCTGTCTTTTTATTGGAGCACTCAAACCATTTACATTTAAGGTGATAATTGATATGTACTTATTTATTGTCAGTTTTGTTTAGTGTGGTTACATTTTTCTTCCTATTTCTTCTACTAATTATAGCACTCCTTTTAGCATATCTTGCAGTGTTCGTTTGGTGTTAATATATTTCCTTAGCCGTTTTTTTTGTTGTTGTTGTTGTTTGTTTTTTTGTCTGGGAAGCTCTTTATTTGACCTTCTATTTTGAATGATGATAGCCTTGTTGGGTAGAGTAGTCTTGGATTCAGATCCTTGTTTTTCATGATCTTGATTACCTCATGCCACTCCCTTCTTGCCTGGAGTGTTTCTGTTGAGAAGTCAGCTGAGAGCTTATGGAGTTTACTTTGTATGTATCCTGATGCTTATCTCTTGCTGCTTTTAGGATTCTCTCTTTGTCTTTAATTTTTGGCATTGAATTATTATGTGCCTTGGTGTGGGACTGTTTGTGTTCTTCTTACTTGGGGCTCTCTGTTCTTCTTGAACTTGAATTCCTTCTTCCTTCACCAAGTTAGGAAAGTTTACTGTCACTATTACTTCTACTATATTCTCTAACACTTCCCCATTTTCTTCCTTTCTGGGGACTCCTATGATACAAATGTTATTACGTTTCCGGTTGTCCCACAATTCTCTTAAGCTGTCTTCCTGTTTTCTGTTTTTTCCTTTTGGTTTTCTGATTGGTTGATTTTTTTCTACCCTGTCTTCTAATTCACTAATCCGGTCCTCAGCTTCCTCTACTCTGCTGGTTAGTCCCTCCAATGTGTTTTTATTTCTGCTATGTCATTCTTCATTTCCACTTGGTTAGTTTCAATGTATCTATATCTTTACTCATGGTGCTGATGTCCTTACTCATGCTGTTGATCTTCCTCAAGATCATGGCTCTGAAGTCTACGTCTGATAATTTGCTTAACTGCATTTCATTTATCTCATCTTCGATAGAGTTCTCTTGTTCTTTCCTTTGGGATTTGTTCCTTTGTTTCACCATTTTGGCTATCTCAGTGCGTTTTGGAGCCTGCTGAGTTTTCCCTGTGGGTGTTGGTGTTTATTGTTTGTGGCTCCCTCTACTGGGTTTGGATGGGCCTGGGTGGGCCCACATTAAACACCACTGTCAAGTCTTACTTTCCTGGGTAGATTTGCAAGCCCAGGAAAGTTTCTGTTATCCTCTACCTTTTTTTTGGAAGCTGTAGTCTCAGTTACTCAGTGCCTCGCAATGCAGCCCTGGTGTTCTGCATAAAAGGATTTCCAGAGGGTGGGATAGATGATGGTTGTTAATGAGCCTCAATTTGCATTTCTTTGCCTCACCTGGGAAAGGCTGAATCTCCTAGGGGTGGGGGTGCTGCTGCTTTTCCCCACAGCTCTGGGAAGGAGCACACTGGCCACTGTCATGCGTGGCCACAACTCAGCTAAAACTCTGAGTGCCCTCCAAGTCCGAGTTGTCCTCAGAGAGTTCCAGCCCAGTCTGCCCTACCTCTGCCATAGCCCCCAGGTGTGTGACTATGACTATTTTAGTTCTTCTTCCCTGCTTTCTGGGCTATGGAACGGGCTTGGTCTTTATTCCCCAAGGGCACTGCTCACAGCTAAGACTGTTGCTGTCTGTGGGCTCTCAGCCTGCCACCCTCTCATGCCTGTGCAGATCCTACCAGTGTCCCTGGTTATATGGTCCTGTCCTGCTGCTTTTCTCTTGCTTTCTTCCAAGGATTGGTCTTTATTTTAGTTGTAATTCCCGTTTGGTCCTGGGAGATCATCTGTGTAGCTTCTATTCACTCTGCCTCCATTTTCACATCCTCTATGCCTATCTTGTGCGCAGCTGGGTCGCACAGGCCTCTTTGGTGCCCCTGCACCCTGCAGGTCCTGCAGGTAACTGGATCACACAGTCCCTTTGGGGACCCGGCTCTATGCCTATGTTATGGGCTGCTGGGTTGCACAGGTCTTTCTGGTGCTTCTGCACCCCACAGTTCCCTCGGGTAACTAGATTGCATAGTCCCTGCTGGGTCGCACAGGCCTCTCTGGCACTTCAGTACCCTGCAGGTCCTGCAGGTAATTGGATAGCACAGTCCCTGCTGGGTCACACAGGCCTAGGAGGCCTAATTTTTAAAGCTATTTAATGTTATGAATATACTTGTTCTGATATTTAGTCAAGTACAATCTCTGATAATTGATATATTACCAACTATTATGAACTTTATAAATTACTTCTATATGTTCACTCAAAAATATCCATTTTGCCCTGGCTAGTTTAGCTCGGCAGTTAGGGCGTTGACCTGTGGACCAGAGAGTTCCGGGTTCAGTTCCCACTGAAGGGCATGTTCCTTGGTTGCAGTTTGCCCCCGGCCCTGGTTGGGGTCGTGTGGGTTGCAACCACTCGATGTGTCTCTCTCACATCTATGTTTCTCTGTCTCTTCACCCCTCTCTATCTGAAAATAAATGCAAAAATATTCTTAGGTAAGAATAGAAAAAAAATATATATATATCTATTTAACTGCAGATGTATTATTATACACAATATTTAGTACCATGAAAAGTAAAAATAGCTTTTCTCTTTACTGTTTATATATAGAGCCATTTATTCACATTACTAGTTGAATCATGTTGGTTGACAAAATACATATTCACTCGTATTGCCCTCCTTTGTGAATCTTGAGCTATTATATTAATTGTCCATTTAAATAGAAGTAACAGTTGGTTTCCCATTTTATTGTGATGCCTCTTTGTTTTATATTTGGCCCTATAACATTTTAGCCTTAGGTTAATAAATACAAGAAACAATCTAAATGGAAAGATTAATTTAATGTTAATGTCTTCTAGGTATTTGATATTTATTTATGCTCTGCTGGGTAGAAAGTAAACATTAAAGAAAAATGAAGACTTAAAAATAGTTTCATCACTCCATTTGAACCCTCAAGTTACTAAAGATAATAAACAAAAAGGAAGAGAGATGAAATTAAAACGTATGAATGACTGTACTATATTTGATATCACTTTGTTCTTTGGACATTCTGTTTATTGTCAGAGAACACTAATTCTTCCAATGCATGAAAATTGAATTTTGATATTTTATTAATACAATTTTAATGGGGATTCTTTTAATGATCTCCTCAAGCCTTTCAAACGATAGAAATTGCTTTAAAATGCAATGGGGTTTATCCTAGGGCCAACAGGTAAAGTCTATACAGACAGGCTAAAAACAATTAAGTGCTCTCTTGGGAAGAACATAATTAAGAAAGATTTCAATGAAATACACAGAACTGAACATGATAGAAATAATGTCAAGCAGACTATTTTCCACTTAAAAAAGATAGCAAGATGATGGTTCAGGACTGGGACTGGGGGAAAAGGAAATTTAAGGCAGATGTCCGGAAGCACTTTTTCATAAAATGGATCACAAATACTTGGGAAGAAGTCTAAATAGGAAAACTAAACTAAGTCTAAAGTTGAAGTGAAATCATTGGCTGTAGGGATTGAAGAAACTTTAATTACACATTTTAAATGTGGATTATAAAATAAGAGAACGCGTAATTATTTTATAGTTTGACATGCTTATTTTTAACTTCAATTAAACAATCCCAAAGTTATACAAATCAATTCATTATAAATTATGAAGAAAAGCAAAAGAAAGACAGTACTTGTAATAGCTTTACGAAATAAACTCTGACTTACTACATGTAAATCCTTAATTCAACAAAATCACTCTGGAGCTGACTGTTCGTTTCATTGTCCGTGCAGAGGCCAGTGCCTCCGGCCAGGCGCCCGTGCTCCACCCTCTGAGTTTTCCTAAACATAGTCACATTGCATAGAGTCACAGAATCATGTACTTTTGAGAACTGCCAGTATCCTAAAGATTATCACGTTAAATTTCTTAAATTTTACAGAAATTGAATGAATACACATTAAATTTCAGAGCCAAAGCCTCAAATCAGAACTTCTAACACCTCCTCATAATTTAACATCCAGGAGGAACTCAGAACCAGCAGGTCCAAGCAGCCTCTTTTATTTTCTATTCTTCCATACTATATGGGTCTCTAATTTTGCACATTTCAAGCACGAAGCCTGGAATCATATATTCTAGGAAGCTCTTATTCTCTTCAGTGCGGAAAAGTATTTACAGAATATAATCTGGTCTTTTTTAGTAGACAAAATTAGAAACAAATTCATTTAAAATAACAAAGAAATATGAGAGCATGGTGATATTTCTATTTAATATTAAATATCAAATCAATCATTTTGACTTTTAAATTATCTCTTCTTTTATACACTGAAAATCTTAGTTCCCAACCATACTAGAATAATTATTTATTTGTTTCATTCTCAACACACCCACCAATTTTCACAATAAATATATCAATACTGTAACTAACAATATATCTTACAGATGCATTTGCAAGATGTTTTTGTTTTCAGAATACAATCCACTGAGTATACAAGGACAAATCTAGGTTGTAAAAAGCAGTTGAAGCAGTTATTTTCTCCATGAAGTATGTCAGTAATTTCTGTCATACAGATCTCAGAAAAACAGATATGTATTTTTCAGTTGGCTTCCTACTGTTAGACATTGTTTTTCCCATTGGATTCCTTTTCAATTTTGTTTTAGTGATTTGAATATTTAAGTATTTTACTATTTTAAAATCAATATTGAATAACAAGTAATGTTCAGAGAAATACTATTCCCATCTTGTCCTCGCCCAAGCTCTCACTCCAGTAAGACGATCTGTTCACATTTTTCTTTCATTTAAATGTTGCAATTTGCAAATTTGTGGAAATACATATAGTATTGCAATAACTCTACTTACCCAGTTGTCAAAACCAGAAACCATAGGATCATATTGTCTATTGTTTTGTTTCTTCTCTTAGATTTCTTAAATCTGTTCTCGCTACAACTTGTGAAATGGTAGAATTTTTTCATTCACATCTAATAGCTGTCTAACTACCCTGCCAACAATCATTTCTCCCTCTAAAACATCATCCACAGAATCTTGAAAGTTTTTTTCTTTTTCCTTTATTGATTTTTAGAGATAGAGGGAGCAAGAGAGAGAGAAACATCAATGAGAGGGAATATCTATTAGCTGCCTCCAGCATGTCCCTCACTGGGGATTTGGCCCACAACCTGGGCATGTGCTCTAACTGGAAATTGAACTGGCAACCTCTTGGTGCATGGGTTAATGCTCAACCACTGAGCCACACCAGCCAGAAAGATATTTTTATTTATATATTATATCTTTTCCACACTGCCTTCAGAGCCAAGATTCAAATTCAAATCTTAAGAATAAAAATTAATCCCTTTTCCATTTCAGATTTTTGGCTCCCTAAGTCAAAGATGTCTTAATGTCCAGTGCATTTCTGAAGCATTTTCCTTTGCTCTCAATTTACCTATGCTCAAAGAAAGTGAACATCTATCATAAATATAAAATTATATAATTATATATCATATAAGAAGAAAATGTTGCCATGAGGCACAAAATTAAACTTTTATAAACCTTAATAAAGTACTGTTATGATTTTAGTTTTATAATACTTATGTAGTGATAATATTAGCAAGAATGGCCCTAAAAGTTCAAGTATCAGTTTTCAATCAGGTTTCCTACAGAGTTGTCTAAATCCGTCTTATAGCACATTTGGGACAGACACATACATTCCAATGCTTTGGGTTCTAGATCAAAGACATTATGTAACATTCAGATAAACAGAGATCTCACACAAACATGGAGATATATAATAGAATGCCTGGAACTCACTGAGAAAGCACTTTTCCTATAAATTTCCAAGGCACTTCTTTGTTATATTTCATACCTGGTCATTGAAGCTTTGAACAAGGGATTTCTTAACGAATGGAACTATCACTGATTTCCCAAAACTCTTGTGATCCATAAAACACAAATATCTGTGTGTCTATTTAAGGCCTTAGCCTAAAGCCATATATTTATTTTATTTAATTTTTCAATTAGAGTTGGCATTCAAGAAGTATGAATTGGCAGTTACAAAATAGTAACAAGGATGCAGTGTGCTGCATAAGGTATATAGTCAATAATATTGTAATAACTATGTATGGTGTTAGGTGGGTACTAGACCTATCAGAAAGATCACTCCATAAGTTATATAAATGTCCAACCACTATGATGTACACCTGAAACTAAAGCTATGTATTTGAAAGAGCATAAATTAGTTAAAATATTTGTGGTGTGTTTCTATTACCTACACTCATGACTTTCAAATAAAAAAAAAAAACTGAATATATACAGTTAGCATAATATCAAAGATCTATTGATCTTTTATTTGAACTATTCTAACCAAGTACTTAAAACCCTAGACAAAAATCTATCTATATACTAATTTCCCTCTCAATGTACAAACCATGTTTATTGAATGTATTTTTGGCTTATAAAAAGTAATAAAGTGTCTATATTGAAATCATATTACCCACTTGGTCAATGTGCAATAATTATATGTTAATTACATACTTAAAATTCATTCATTCAGAATGGGTTTTATTAACCATTAAATTCAAGTAATTATGCCAGGTTATTTCTGGGAATAGAAGGCATCAAAAGGAATAAAACTGCATTACTATTCTTAAGGAGTTTACAACATAAAAGGAGAGAAAGCATAACAGTAATTGTTCTACGAAGTAGGGCAAAATAAATACTATGAAATTCCCTTGCCCCTCCTCCCCACAAAAACCAAAACAGATGAGGAGAAAACAAAAGTGCTTAGGAGTTTCAGGGCTGAGTCTTAGTTCCTAGAAGCCAGAGCTTGAGAAGCAGCACAGGACGCAGGGTCCCAGGGGGGCAGAGGGCGGCGGAGGAGCTCGAGCTGGTACCAGTGCTGTGGAAGAGGACTGCGGACCCACCCGAGAGGCATGTTCCAGACCAGTGACTGCGGGTGTCAGAAATTAAATGATACAATTAAAAGGATGGGATATGTTGCTGAGAAAAACAATAACTGAGAAATTAGACTAATAATAGGTCAGTCAGTCTTTAAATTTCAAATAAAATATCAACATATCATTCAAGGTCTTCTTAAATTCTAATCAAATATGTATCTATTGCTTGCTGATGAGCCTCTTTCAGAAAAATAAGATGTGTCAATAACTGTGGAAGGATCTGAAAGTTACGCTACCGGCAAGTTAGGTCAGCCTGCCACAGTTTCATGGGTTGAGGCACAGGCACGAGTCTCCTGGGCCAGACACAAAGGAAAATGCTTTACAGTAGCAAGAGTGTCAGGATATTCTTGAGCTGGATCTTCAAGCCCTAATTCCTGCAGGAAGATTTAGTTTTTCTTAATTGAGAGTTTGGACCCAAGAGGATACCTACCAAAGAAAATCTCAGCACTAAGTCTAATTATGTGTGTTGCAAAAAAAGTTCCACAGATAACTTTGATTTACATTCTTTGTTAAAAACAATTCAATAAAAAGTAAGTGAAAAAAGTTAGTAAACTTATTTAGCATTTGGAAATATATCAATGACTGGGCAAGTATCTGTCATAAGTAAACTTTGTATGTGTCCAGCACTGTGCCAGAAATAGAAGGGGCAAAAGAAGTCTTAAATAAAATCGTTTTATAAGAATTTACATTTTAACTGGCAGTATACAAATAGGAGCTAAATCAGAAAAATGAAGTACTGCAATACAGAGTAAAAGTATAGTGTTTGCCCTGGCCGGTTTTGCTCAGTGGTTAGAGCATTGGCCCATGGACCAAAGAGTCCGGGGTTTGATTCCGGTCAAGGGCAAGTGCATCGGTTGCAGTTCGATCCCTGGTTCTGGTTGGAGTCATGCAGGAGGCAATCAATCACTGTGTGTGTCTTTCTGTCTCCTTCCCTCCCTCTCTTCCTCCCACACTATCTGAAAACCAATGGAAAAATATCCTCCGGTGAAAACTAAAAAAAAAAATAGTGTGTTAATAGACAAATTTACTATAATAATATATCAGACTATGGTTTATTACTTAGGAATTGGTTATCAGATATTCAAAAGAAGCGGCTTCAACATTTCAACATTTGTATGTTTCCACCCTACATGCTATGACAGGCACTAAACACAGTCATTGGAAGTATCCCCCCTGGAACCAAAGCACCAAAGTTGAAAGCCAGTTGTTTGTCTTCATACATGTAATTTTACCCTCCCTTGGCTTCTAGGTCCTCACCTGTAAAATGAGCATAATAATTGCATCAAATTTATGATTAGTGTAAAAATTAAAAAGTTAATATAGGTAAAATCATTGTAGAATTATCTATGACAAAATTTAGTATATTTTAGCTTTCATTGTCATTTCTGGGTACCAAATATTTTTCCCCTATCAAGACACAGGTATGTAATTGTTTTTTACTTGCACTTGTCCTTGTGAGATGGTAAATACCCCAAGATTAGGTACCGTACTGGATTTATCATATCTGCAATGTCCACACAATGTCTGATTTATTACAACCATGTTATACTTACTTAGAAAAAGTTGGGTGGGAGGCAGGAAAAAAGAGAAGGGAATAAGAAAAGGAGGAAAGCAGTACAATTACCAAAACAGTGACTGGAAATGGTTACTTCCTTTGAAAAACTGGAATTATCTCAGGGAGACAGATACTCATGCATGTAATTAAAACACAGTTACATCATTTTATTGAAGAGTAAGAGGTAAGGAATAGAGATGGCAATCTGAAGAAGGGGACATTTGCAGAGGTTTGGGGATACTGTGGGTGGGAGGGTATTCTGTGCAAAAAAATTACAGCACAAACATAGATACGGAGATGTAACAATGCATAAAATCTATAAGGAAAAAATGAGTTTACTGTGGCCCCAATATTTTGCTTATGGGGAAAACTGAACACCACCACATGAAGCTGTAGAGGTAAATTAGATTCAGACTTAGTAGGGCTTGATATGTCATTACATTTTTTATATCAAAGAACACGAATCCATTTTCTTTGTTTTTCTTTATTTATGCATGAATTTTTAAATTTCAGGTGTTTTATAGTTATTTTGAAGAAAAAGAAAATGACCTTGCTTTAATTTTGCTAGGTTTGGGTAATTTTGTATGGTAGGTATTTATGTTCAAAATAAGTATTATTACTCTGCCATTGGAAATTTGAGCCAGATACCATGCTACAAGGCCCTTTCAATAATTAAGACATAGGGCTGTGATTCAGTGAATCACTTGCAAGCCTTGGGCTGAAAAGGGCCTCAGGTTTTTCTACCCCCACCTTGTTGAATCCCCTCTACAACATCGCCACCTAGTGGTCATAAAACCCTTGCGGGAGGCGCTGGCCTGGATTTACTCTACAAAGAAAACTGGTGATCTAAACTTTAGATATAATCAGTAAATAGTGGTGTGTTTCGATTAAAATGTGTACAATACTGATCATTTATGCCCTCTATTCTTAAAGAAGACTCATCTTTTTTTTTTTTTTTACAAATAGATTATGAAGATTTAATTTGAAATGGGTATTTTCTAACCTTAAACATACTTATTTTTAAATATTTCTTTCCACCCACACTATTTTGGACAGAGTACAGGGAAAGAAAAAGCAGCCAGAAATTAACATAAGCAGAAATACAGCAGAAGGGAAGAAGGGAAGGGATCAGACTGCACACTGAAAAATATTTTACTTTTATTATAGAAGATTTATGTGTCACAAGTAATGTTAGATCAGCTAGTGTTTTTAGCAACCCAAACAATAAACACTTAGATGTTTAAAACACTTGGTGAAAAATAGGCAGAATTCATGAGTTACAAAAAATGATTACAAATAATGAAGGCTGTGCTGTTTGTTCCTAAATACAGAGTTCTGACTTCTTAAGCCAACTCAATGTGCAGGAAGTGATCTTATTAAACTGATGTTACAAATCCTTATTGGTCTCATAAAGCATCTATAGTAACGAAAACAAAACTAAATAAAATACTTGATCCAACTCTGAACCAAAACAAAACTTTCTGTGGAGAAAAGAACATAAATTATTTACTCTATGAGAACAGCAGGTAATAGAATTTATTTCATATCTCAGAAAGGACAGATTGTTTATAGATAAAAATGAATAAATAAATAACATCCCCTCTGGAGTTTGCAACTATGGGAACCTCGTTTTTAAGTCATTATCACTATTAGAGTGTAAACAATAAAACCATAGGTAGTATAAAATGTGGCAACAAGATATGTCATGTCTAGATTCTGTTGACAAAAGTTTACTCCACACATGCCAACAATATTTTTATACCCTGCCTTGTTCCAGAGTCACACACAGGTACGTTCACATGCTTGCATGCACACACACACACAACAAAAGAATTTTGTGTACAGTTGAGTGACTTGCAGTGAAGAAAAAATGAGAGGGAAAAGTATAAAACCAGTGATATTGCTAAAAGCAGAAAATGATCCTTAGATAAAACTGAAAATAGACTCATTGGACCCTAATTATTATCATCTCAAAACTGCTCCTTACACTGACTGTGCTCCACGCTCCATGACTGCACCCCAGGTCCATAGAGTCCTTTACTCAGTTTTTCAAAGTGAGTGGACACATGCTGCTCATGGGTGCCCCTACTGGTAAGGATGGTCAGTATAGCTTCTGGACTGGGTGTAGGAGCCTGCCCTGGAATGACTGACTCCTTTTCCCCTTTGAAACTATGTAAAGAATGTATTAAAGGCTTTCCTCCTAGAACCCAGTGGGATGTGTCTGAACTTAGTCAGCTCAACATCCGAAGCTTTTACAACTAGGCCTGAAAGCTTTTGTTTGCTTTTGGTAGAGTGGGATTTGTTTCAATACCTCAGTTAGGATTTATTCTTGAAAATTACTACATTACAACAAAACAAGGCAGGTGTTTTTCTTTTGGGGGAAGAACGAGGGAAGATGCTTAACCAAATAGAACCAAAGCCTTAACATTTTAGGAAATAAATTCCCATTATGTAATTTTCAACTCACTTGGTTAAGCTATAATTAAAGGCAACTGAAAATTAGGTAAATTTTACTAAAAACAAAAATGCAGTCTTCTCCATGTGACTTAAATCATAGTACCCCATCCAAATATAGTCCCTACAAATACCTATCAGTGTTTGTCAATTAGTAAAAGCCAATGATACAACATTTGCAACTGCACAGCACTTACATTATGTCAGTCCTAGGAGTTCTCACATAATTATCCACTTATCCTTGCAAAAACCCGATGAGATAGAAATTATCACTATGTGACAAATGAGAAAACCAAGGCACAGAGAGATTGTATAACTTGTCTAGAATCACAGAGCTGGTCTTGGATCTACATACACCCTGCAGTCTGGCTCCCTAGCCATGATTTCATCCTCTAGACTATTCTGCTCTGAGAGGTGTGCCATTTCTGCACTGATGCATCTTCCAGTATTAGGTTTTTAGTCTTATCATCATTCATTTTGACCCCACAACCAGGCTACCGAAGCTGTACATGGATGGTACTTAGATAATATGAGATTATTTAGGTAGACTCATAAAACAATAAACCAGAATTAATCCTGTATGTGATATATCAATTTTTATTGAGTTAGAGAAGCCATTTGAATATTCTATGGCTTGATTTCTTCATTTATAAATTTGGGATTTTTCATATAATTTGTTTCAGATTCTCAAAAGAAAACTGAGCATGAACATGATCATATAAACCAAGATATTAAACTCTCTGAAGATTACTGTTGTAAAAAGTAGTCATCAAATTGATAGGACATCTCCCTAAGGATTCTGCTTTATTTTTCTCAACTGGTAAAGTGCATGGACCATGGTTATAGAATCCCCTGGGATGTTGCAAAAATGTGATTATAGGGTCTCTACTTAGACTTACTCCATCAAAATCTTTGGAGGCTTGGCACTAGAATATGTATTTTATTAAATTCCCATGTGATTCTTCTTTTTTTACTTAAATTTATTGAGGCGACATTGGTTAATTAGATTATATGGGTTTCGAGTGTACATTTCTGCAATATATGTTCTGTGTATTGCATTATGTGCCCACCACCCAAAGTCAAATCATCTTCCATCACCATATATTTGGACCCCTTTACCCTTTACTCCCTCCCACTCCTCCCTCTGGTAACTACCATTCTGTTTTCTGTGTCTATGAGTTTCAGTTTTATATCCCAATATGAGTAAAATCATACATTGTTCTCAGCTTTTTCTGACTGACTTATTTAACTGAGTGTAATATTCTCAAGGTCCATCCATGATCCCAAATGCAGTATTTCATCTTTTCTTATGGTCAAGTAGTATTCCATTGTGCATATGTGATTCATACACAAAACAATTTGATAATCATTGCTCTTGAACAAGCTTTGGTTCTCCAACCTGCTGACATTTAATTCACCTGGGAGCTTTGAAAAAGTGAAACCCGATAAATCAGAAACTTGAACAGGCTGGGGCCTGAGCACGATATTGTTAAAGCTCACCAGCTTCCCCATTTCCCCTGTGCACTCGCTCAGGCCTGAGAACCACGGTCTGCCTTCAGGTCCATAGGACACCATAGAAAGGGGGGTACACCCTTTCTCATTTCTAAAATTTAGGGATGACTATTTCATCACTAACTATAGTAATGATCATCTTTGCCAGGATATTCTTTTCAACCTGTGAAAATGTACATTCTACCCTTACTTTCACAAGAATAAGTACCCTGGAAGCTACTGTCTTAATTTCCTTTTTACTGTTACAATGGGAGTATCTATAGTCCAGTTAGATCATGCAACAGTAGGCTTGATTACAGGGCCTTTAGGGTTTGTTTATATTTGTGTTTGTGGCGTTTCCTTCCCTGACAGTATATGAACATACAAGGGAATGAAATGCTTTTATACAACCTCATCTTCAACCCCTAGTTATGCTCTTGAGACTTAAATAATACTCATGAGTGATGCTATACATCCTTTTAAATCTCCTCACTCTTTCCATATGGAAATGCTTTGCTTGAAACTGTTCCCTAGGGACAAAGGAAAAAGAGGAAATAATTTTTAAACTATGTTGGGATTTTTACAGAGACACGCTGTATACTGTATACTCAAGTGACAATTCTGAGTGGACTGTGATGACCCAAGACTTTAATTTTGTGATTTAGTGACATTCACATCTTAACTTCTCAGTTCAACAAATTCCAGCTCAAAAACATAATGACTGGATGCCACACTTAATGCTGCTTTCAGAATGTACTTTAGGGCAATTGATTTTGGCCCTTTTTATCCTTTGGAAATATTATTTTATGCTCTTAACTTTGAAAATGAAAACATGTAATAAGATGAACACAGAAATGCACAACAAAAATGAATGGGGCTTAGGAACCAATTGGCTGGAAACATGGCCCTGAGTCACTCTCAGCAAAAGCTGCTTGGAGAGAACAGCTGATGATCAATATAGAAAAGTAGATATGGCATTGCAGAGAGAAATATCACTTCAGTTTCTGCTAGTAATCTTAGCTTAAAAGCTTCAGGAAATGTCACACTACAGGGTAATCCAGGGGAGGAGTTGTGTTGCCTTGCACACAACTGAGGGCAAATCAAATTTTCTTAGCCAGCAGAGACACCCATGGATTTGAAAAGGCCTGCAGATGTGTTCACAAATGATACCTTGGAGATGATGACATCAGCTTTATAGGCAAGGTAAAGGTCCAGTAGCTAGGGTTTTAATAGCATGTGCTCCATTTAATGACATTAACAAATAACTTAATGAACCGTGTTGCACATTGTACTTACTATTCTGCAAGAATAATGCAATATAGTAAACAAAGGTAAAACAGACCCACGTGTGGTCAGGCGATGTGTCTCCAGGCACTCTGATGTTCCTTTTGCTCCG
Source organism: Molossus molossus (assembly GCF_014108415.1). Taxonomy (NCBI): domain Eukaryota; kingdom Metazoa; phylum Chordata; class Mammalia; order Chiroptera; family Molossidae; genus Molossus; species Molossus molossus. The sequence goes on along the minus strand of NW_023425388.1, from coordinate 91,429,467 downwards.
TTTCTGTTACATCACGTTGCTCCATGCCCAGGCACCTAGTTAGGACTAATAAATCAGTGATTTCTGGGATTACTGGGTACCTTATGTATTAACCCCATTCCCAATCAGCAGAATCTTTCTATAGTGATCATATTAGACTCACAGGCCATACAAAGGTAGATTGAATGTGGCTGTTATATTTCAAAAATATACAATTCAAAATGTGCTGGCCCATGATGAGATAAGGAGCTTGCTCTAGAAAATAAATAAATAAATAAATAAATAAGTAAATAAATAAATAATAAACAAACCATTTCCTTTATCAAGGATATCTTTCCCAAAAAACGTCAGCTGAATCTAAATAACTAAATGGATTTACATCCTGATGCAAGTTTCTTATCTTGTTGCAGACCGGTAGCAAATAATTCACAAACTTAGCAGCCATCTGAGGACTAGATTTTGACTAGCACTAATTAAAATATTCATTTATATCTATAATGCTGGTTGTGAGTTAGAATAGTACACCCCAAAAGTTATGTGGCTAACCTAACCCCAAAACCTGTGAACATAACTTTGTTTGGAAAAGGTTCTTTGCAGATGTAATTAAGTGAAATATTTTGAAATAAGATCCTTCTGGATTCTCTAGGTGGACCCTAAGTTTAATGTCAAGTATTCTTACAAGAGACACAAAGAGAAGACACAGGGAGAATTTAGAGACAACCATGTGAAGACATAGCAGAGAGTAAGTTATTCAGCCACAAGCCAAGGAGCAGCTGGAGCAACCAGGAGCTGGAAGGAGCAAGGAGAGATTCTCTGAAGGCGCTTGGAGGGAGTGTGGCACCAGAACTGGGAGAGGACACATTCATGTAGTTTTAAACCACTCAGTTTGCAATAATTTTCTACCATATCCCTAGAAAATGAATACAGTGCCATAGTTTTGCATTGTTAGGTTAATTTCCAAAAATATTATCACAAGCATATCTTTGGAAATACACTATATGATGTATATATTAAACATTATATAATATACAAAGTTTTTGATATGTATATAGTGGAGGACAGTGATTCAACAAGAAATTTAAATGTAGAGGTTGCAGTTCATATTTTTAAAAGTTCTAATAATTAATCAAGCAAGGGATTTGCTTCCATTTAGCCCAAGTCCATTTCATTGTCTTCTAAACAGTAAGAATTAAATTAGCCACTTGTCACAAATATCTGTATCAAATTTTTTGAAAGTGCAAGGGACTTTTTCTCTTCCATAGGAATGTCATTCCATGAATTATAATAATAAGAAACTAGACAAGGAATTTACGGCATATGTCCAATAGTTCTGAGTTTTTCTCATTTCTGCATAATATATAAATATTCCTAAACATAAAGTTATCACTCAGGACAAAATCTGAGATGACATTAATACATGAATTCATAACTTAAGTGAAAGGAATTCCCTCAGTATTCTTTTTCCAAGTGCAAACTGACTTGGAAAATGATTGTGCGAATGCCCTATAATTAGCCCAACCATTTGAATTTTGTTCTCTTCTTTCAAAAGAGAAGGAATAGTTTGAATCTCATCACAGCGAACGACAGTGTACAAGCTCTGGATTTCTAACCCATGAGGAGTAAAACCCTTTCAGGCATCTCTCACCAATATCACTTTTCCAGCTCTCGGTGTCTCACAATTCACTATGTGGAGTTGCACCTGAATGGTATATTCACATTCACTGCTGGAACTGACAAAAGTGACTTGCGGTTACCATGTTCCCGTTAAAATTAGCTGGGCTCTTTCTGTCTGTGAAACATCTGCTTTGAGTGATACTGTAGCAGCTGTGATGATCTAATAGTAAGCTAAGCACTTCAGTATTCAATTGTACAAAAGGGGCTTTGAGGAGAATGATAAATGACCTAAATTAGATGACGGTTTTTAAGTATCTAATTTTAACCTTGCCCATAATGAATGCTTTTTTCTCACTGCTTTTTTGCACCTGTCGCTCTTGGAGAGTGAGTAAAATGCGCCTGCTTGTTGTTTAGTTCACGTTGCATTCTCAGCAGACTGTTAAGCAACACTGGAAATGGAATGAAACATTGCGCCTTTAAAGTCCTTTCTCTCTCTCTCTCTCTCTCTCTCTTTGGTTTTCTCTAATTCCCTGTGGTCTTAAATGGCACAACTTTGTCCAGAGATGTACACGTACCATAAAAATAAATGTTATGTAAACTTATACATAGCATCCTTAAGAAATTATTTCATATTTTAACATCTATTTATTTCTAGTCTAATCAATACTTTTTACCTCCAATGTAATTGTGAGAGTCAGCCAACCATGGGCCATGAGCGTCCCTGTATATTCTTGCTGAATATGCTAGAATGAAAGGCCCTCAATGCTCTGTATCTAGACAATTTCCTAGGGTTGCCCTTGCAGCAACAAATTGGAGGGATGAGGTCCTCCCTCCCTCTCAGACAAAGAGCAGACTTACTTGCTCCTCATAAAAGTGGTGGGTTCCTTGACTCAGTCTTCCTGTTTTGTAGTATAACCCAGAGCAAGGGCAGGCCTGCCCCTGAGCCATCTGCTTCACACCCATAGGACTTGAAAGGTAAAGAAAAAATTGATTCAAATTCCAAAATGGCAGCAGAGTGAATGGAAGTTACACAGACCATCTCCCAGGACCAAATTGGAATTACAACTAAAATACAGACAAATCAACAGGGAAAAGCAACAGAAAAGCAACTTGCGAGGACCATTTAACCTGGGACACTGAATCGATCCTGGTAAGATTGTGGAGGTGCGACAGGGGGGGCTCAGAGGCCACGGACAGCAGCGATCTTAGCTGTGATCAGTGAACTCAGGTTTAAACTCCCAAAAGGCTCCACAGTGCAGAGCTGGGACAGATGCTAAAATAGCCAGAGCCACTCACCTTGGGCTCCGGCAGAGAGACAGTGGACAGGACAATCTGTGGGGACACTCAGGATTTGGAGGGTGCTCAGAACTTTTGCTGAGCTGCGGCCACACAGAACTGTGGCCATCTTACACCTTCCCAGGGCTCTGGGGAGAAGCGGCAGCCCCTCCATGGGAGATTCAACCCCACACAGTGGGCCAATGAAATGTAAATTGAGGCTCATTAACAAGCAGCATTGGCCACACCCTTGGAAAATCCCTTTATCCTAAACACCAGAGGGAGTTTTTTTTATCAACTGAGAACCCAAGGCTGTTCAAGTAACCATGACTAATAGCCTCCAGGCAAAAAGCTAGAGTATAACTGAACCATTCCTGGTCTTGCAACACTACCCAGGAAAGTATGACTTGACAGTGGTGTTTAATGTGGGTCCTCCCATGCTCATCCAAACCCAGTGGAGGGAGTCACAAACAGCAGAACCAACACTCTCAGGAAAAAATTTTGCAGGCTCCAAAACCCACTGAGATAGTCAAAATGGTGAAACAAAGAAACAAATCCCAAATGAAAGAACAAGAGACCTCTACCAAACATGAGATAAATGAAATGCATTTAAGCAAGTTAAAAAAGCTAGAATTCAGAGCCATAATCTTAAGGAAGGTGAATAGCATAAGTAAGAACATCAACACCATGAGAAAAGACAGAAACATTGAAAATCAACAAATTGGAAATTAAAAACCACCAAGAAGAAATGAAGAATGACATAGCAGAAATAAAGAACACATTGGAAGGACTAACCAGCAGAGAGGAGGCAGCTGAGGACTGGATCAGTAAATTAGAAAACAGGGTAGAAAAAATCAACCTATCAAATGACTCAAAGGAAAAAAACAATTGAAAAGAAGACAGCTTAAGAGAACTGTGGGACAACTGGAAACGTACTAATAAGCACATTACAGGAGTCCCCGAAGAAGAAGAAGATGAGCAAGGGTTAGAGAATAGAGAATATATTTGAAGAAATAGTGACAGAAAACTTCCCTAATTTGGTGAAGGAAGAAGGCATTCAAGTTCAAGAAGCACAGAGAGCCCCAAGTAAGAACCCAAACAGTACCACACTAAGACACATAATAATTAAAATGCCAAAAATTAAAGACAAAGAGAAAATCCTAAAGGCAGCAAGAGATCAGCAACAGGTAATCAAGGTCATGAAAAACAAGGATCTGAATCCAAGACTACTCTACCCAACAAGGCTATCATTCAAAATAGAAGGTCAAATAAAGAGCTTCCAAGACAAAAAAAAAGGCTTAGAGAATACATTAGCACCAAACCAGCACTGCAAGAAATGTTAAAAGAACATCTGTAATTAGTAGAAGAAATAAGAAGAAAAATATAACCAAAATAAACAAAAATAGCAATAAATAGGTACATATCAACAATCACCTTAAATGTAAATAGATTGAACGCTCTGATAAAAAGACAGAGAGTAGCTGATTGGATAAGAAAGCATGACTCAACCCTGGCCAGTTTGGCTCAGCAGTTGGAGCATAGGCCTGTGGACCAGAGAGTCCCAGGTTCGGTTCCCTCCAGGGGCACACACCAAAAAAAAAAAAAAAAAAAAAAGCATAACTTATATATATGTTGGTTACAAGAGACCCACCTCACAAAAAAAGACTCACATAGGTTGAAAGTGAAGGAATGGCACCCTGGCCAGTTTTGCTCAGCAGTTAGAGCATAGGCCTGTGGTCCTGAGAGAACCGGGTTAGGTTCCCGCTAAGGGCATGTACCTCGGTTGCAATTTGTCTTTGGCCCTAGTTGGGTCGTGTGGGTGGCAACCACTCGACGTGTCCCTTTCACGTTGATGTTTCTCTCTCTCTCTCTCCCTCCATTTCTATCTGAACAAAAAATAGAAAAAATGTCCTCAGGTGAGGATAAAAAATTTAAAAAAAAGAAAGTGAAGGAATGGGAATAAATCTTCCAATTAAACGGAAAGAAAAAAAAAAGCTGAGGTTGCAATACTCATATCTGATAAAATAGATTTCAAAATGAAGGCCTAACCAGGGACAAAGAAGGTCACTACATAAAATTAAAAGGATCTATTCAACAGGAGGATATAATCTTAGTAAACATATATGCACCCAACACAGGAACACCAAAATATATTTAAAATCTTCTGGAGGACTTCAGAGGAGAAATCTACAGCTAAACAATCATAGCAGGGGACTTCAATACCCCGCTGACATCCCTGGATGGATCCCTAGACAAAAAATTAGCAAGGAAGCAGAGACTCTAAATGAAGCACTAGACCAAATGGATTTAATAGATATCTACAGAGAATTACACCCCAAAACTGCAGAATTCACATTCTCAAGTGCACATGGGACATTCTCAAAGATAGACCACATGTTAGGACACAAACTAAGTCTCTACAAGTTCAAGAAGATTAAAATCATATCAAGTATCACCTCAGATCACAATGGCACGAGACTAGAAATAAATTGCAACAAGAACATTCAAAGACATTTCAAAACATTGAGGCTAAGTAGCATGTTATTAAACAGTGAATGGGTTACCAAGGAGATCAAGGAAGAAGTTAAAAATTTCCTGGAAACCAATGAAAATGAACACACAATAACACAAAATCTATGGGATGCAGCAAAAGCAGTTCTGAGAGGGAAGTTCATAGCACTACAGGCCTACCTCAAGAAGCAAAAAACATTTCTGATAGACTATCTAACCTCACAACTTAAAGAACTACAAAGCAAAAGAAAAAGAAAACCTCAGAGTAAGTAAAAGGAAGGAAATAGTAAAGATCAGAACAGAAATAAATGACATAGAGATCAAAAAAATACAAAGGATTAATGAAACAAAGAGCTGGTTTTTCGAAAACATAAACAAGATTGATGGACCCTTACCTAGACTCACCAAGAAACAAAGAGAGAGAACCCAAATACACAAAATCAGAAATGAAAGAGGAGAAGTACAACTGACATCACAGAAATACAAAGGATTATTAACAAATACTATGAACAATTCTATGGCAACAAAATTGACAATCTAAGCAAAATGTACAAATTTCTAGAAATACATAGTCTACCAAAACTGGACCATGAGGAGATAGAAAACGTAAACAGACCAATAACAACTAAGAAAACTAAAGATGTAATTAAGAGTCTCCCAGCAAACAAAAGCCCAGGCCCAGATGGCTTCACGGGGGACTTTTACCAAACAAAGAAGAACTAACACCCATTCTCCTCAAATTATTTCAAAAAAATTCAAAAAAAAAAAAAAGGAAGGCTTCCAAACTCATTTTATAAGGCTAGCATAATTCTAATTCCAAAACCAGAAAAGGACACTACAAAGACAGAAAACTACAGGCCAATATCCCTGATGAACATAGATGCCAAAATCCTAAACAAAATACTAGCAAATCTGATCCAGCAATACATCAAAAAAATTATTCACCATGACCAAGTGGGATTCATTCCAGGGATGCAAGACTGGTACAATATTTGCAAAGCAATAAATGTGATATACTACTAAAACAAAATGAAGAATAAAAACCACATGATCATATTAATAAATGCTGAAAAACATTTGACAAAATCCAGCACCCATTTCTGATAAAAATGCTCAACAATGTGGCAATAGAGGGATCATATCTCAACATAATAAACGCCATATATGAAAGACCTGCAGCCAACATCATACTCTATGGGCAAAAACTAAAAGCATTTCCCTTAAGAACAGGAACAAGACAGGGATGCCCACTGTTACCACTCTCATTTAACATAGTACTGGAAGTCTTAGCCACAGCAATCAGACATGAAGAAAAAATAAAAGGGATCCAAATTGGAAAGGAGGAAGGAAACTGTGATTATTCACAGATGACATGATACATAGAAAACCCTAAAGACCCCATCAAAAATCCACTAGACCACTAGACTTAATAAATGAATTTGGCAAAGTAGCAGAATACAAAATCAACATCAAGAATTTGACGACATTCTTATACACAAACGATGAAGTATCAGAAAGAGAAACTAAAAAAAAAAAAAAATGTCATTTACCATCACAGCAAAAAAATTAAGCCACCTAGGAATAAACTTAACCACAGAAGTATAGGACCTATTTGCAGAAAACTCCTAGACATTAAAAAAAGTTTATATGGAACTAAAAAAGACCGCAAATAGCCACAGCAGTCTTGAAAAAGAAGGACAAAGAAGGAGGGATCACAGTACCAGATATCAGGTATTACTACAATGCTACTGTAATTAAAACAGCCTGATACTAGCACAGGAACAGGCATATAGACCAGTGGAACAGAGCAGAGAACCTGGAAATTAACCCAAGACATTATGCTCAATTAACATTTGACAAAGGTGGCAAGAGCATACAATGGAGTAAAGACAGCCTCTTTTAATAAATGGTGTTGAGAAAATTGGACAGCTACATGCTAACAAATGAAACTAGGCCATCAACTTACACCATATACAAGAATAAACTCAAAATGGATAAAAGATTTAAATGTTACCTGTGAATCCATAAAATTCCTAGAAGAAAATGTAGGCAACAAAATTATGGATATCATACACAGCAGAATTTTTACTGATACATCACGTAAGGCAACAGAAACAAAGGAGAAAATGAACACATGGTCTTACATCAAACTAAAAAGCTTCTGCACAGCAGAAGAAACAACCACCAAAATGAAAAGGCAACCCACTGTATGAGAGAGCACCATTGCCAATGACACATCAGATAAGGGGTTAATTTTCAATATACAGAGAGTATTCATACAGCTCAACAAAAGGAAGACAAAGAATCCAATTAAAAAATGGGCAGAGGAGCTAAATAGATACCTCTCCAAACAGGACATACAAATGTCCAAGAGACAAATGAAGAAATGCTCAACATCACTAATCATCAGAGAGATGAAATTTAAAACAACAATTTAAAACACCTCACACCTGTCAGAATGGCCACCATCAACAAATCATCAAACAAGTGTTGACAGGGCTGTGGAGAAAAGGGGACTCTAGTACACTGCTGGTGGGAATGCAAACTGGTGCAGCCACTATGGAAAACACTGTGGTGTTACCTCAGAAAATTAAACATTGAACTGCCATTTGACCCAGTGATCCCACTTCTAGGAATATACCCTAAGAAGCCTGAAACACCAATCAGAAAGAATATATGTACCCCATTGTTCATAGCAGCACTATTTACAATAGCTAAGATTTGGAAACATCCCAAGTGTCCATCAGTAGATGAATGGATAACAAAGCTGTGATACATATACACAATGGAGTACTATGCAGCTGTAAGAAAGAAAGTTCTCTCATCCTTTTAGACTACATGGAGGGACCTGGAGAGTATTATCCTAAGTGAAACAAGCCAAGCAGAGAAAGACAAATATCACATGATCTCACTTATTTGTGGGATATAATGAACATAACAATCTGAGGAATAGGGTAGACCCAGAGACGTGGAAGTAGGGTACAGATTGACAACCCTCAGAAGAGTGGGTGGTGGGGGGAGCGAAGAGATAAACCACAGAACTTATATGCATGTACGCATAACCAATGGTACAGACAACAGAGCCGGGTATGGGGTGGGAGGGGTGTGTGGAGGAGGGTGTTTTGGGGAAAAAAAGGAGAAATATCTGTAACAAAAATAAATTAATAAATTGATTAAGAGTCAAAAAAATTGATTCAAAAGTGCTCATATTGTTTGCTATGACATCAGAAAAAAATCCATTTTCCGTCATCCAAGAATCTCAATTCTTCTGTCAAGATCCATAAAATAATACTAGGCTAATTTGACTTGTAACTAGGGTAAAATCCCATATCCAAGAGCATAGATTTAGATAAATATATACACACATACACAACCATACATATACAAACATATAAACTCAATGGTTATATTTTCAAGTTTTTATGTTCTTGATTATTTTTATCTCTACTAATTTCAAACATACATATAAAATGAATGTTTATAACTATGTTTAATAAATTCTCCTTGAATATATATTTAATTACTACATTGTTTCATCCACAATGGGTCTATGATTATTATCTCTTTTTGAGTGTATCTTTTAATATGAAATAACTTACCGTATGTTCTTCCTCAATATTTTTAATGTCAAATTTATCTTTGTCATTAATCTGTCACCTGCAGATTTTTTGTTTGCATTTTCTGGTATAATTTACATATTTCTTTATTTTGAAACTGTTATTTTCACTTTGATTTATGTGTGTCTTCTATAATGATTATTTTTATTTATTTATTTTTTAAAATATCTTTTCTTTATTGATTTTGGAGAGAGGAAAGAAGAAAGAGAGATAGAAACACTGATGAGAGAGAACAGCAATTGGGTGCCTCTTGCATACCCATCATTGGGGATCGGGCCTAACTAGAAATCGAACCAGCAGCCTCTTTGTGCCTGGATCAGTGCTCAACCACTGAGCCACACCAGCCAGGCTCACTGGTTCTTTTTTAAAATCAAAATCAATAATCAAAATGGGTAAAGGTGGTAAAAAAAAGTACCAACTTCCAGTTATAAAATAAATAAATCACGGGGATGTCATGTAAGGCATGGTAAAAAAAAAAAAAAAAAAAAATCTATTTATTGCAAGCTTGTTGGGCAAATTATCACACTATTATTTCCATTTTTAATTAATTATATCCTAATTTGGTTGCTACTTTTCCTAATGTTTATTGCCCTTTAATTTTCTTTTTCCTTTTCTTACATTTTCATTTTATGGCTTAATTAACTTTATTTTTATTACTTTTTTTCCTTAATAATTTGGAAATTTCTGCTATGCTTTTCATTTATGCAAATGGTTATGTATAAGTCTGCTCAGGATGCCATTACAAAATACCATGGGCTAGATGGCTTAAACAATGAAAATTTATTTTCTCACAGTTCTGAAGGCTAGAAGTCTCAGAGCAAGATGCTGGCCAATTCAGTTCCTGGTGGCAGCTTTCTTCCTAGCTGGTAGAGGGCAGCCTTCTGGCTGCATCATCAAGTGGTAGAGAGAAAGAACACAAGATTCCTGGAGTCTCTACATACAAGGGCACTGATGCCCTCATGAGGGTCCCGCCATCATCGCCTCATCTAAAGCTAAGTACCTCCCAAAGACCCTATCTCCAAATACCATTGCATTGGTGGTTAGGGCTTCAACATAGGCATTTAGGGTGGACACATTCATGCTATAGCGTCTAATTTTCTGTTTCTTGCAATCATATTTCAAATTAAATTTTGTAAAGAATTATATGAAAAAATGTTATAATATCATTTCAGTTAATATCTTTATCATTTTCTTTCCAAACCCACTAGTAACAAAATTTCAGAGTATTATGTCCCCTCTCCCCACTTTAGCCCCTCTCAAATATTAAATCTTATTACTTTACTGTGATAATTCTTAATTCTAAGTCCTTCAGATTTATATTTATAATGTGCCTCTTATTTTTTTTCAAAAAATTTAACTACCCTTAAAAAGTAAAAAATCTTAGCCATGTTATTATGTATTTAAGGTTAACTATACATAAAAAAGCAATGCTTGTTATTGACTATTAAGTTTACATTTGTTTAGAATATCCTGTAAGTGTTTTCCATAAATAGCATGGTGTTTTCTATTAAATTGGACTAATCTTTCTTTTGCGTTGTTCTACAAGTGATTTTCATTCAGATAAAGAAGCCAGTATGTTTTAATGGTGAATCTGGAACCAGATTCTCTTCCTTCCCACCTGAGAGACACTTTGAAGTGTGCCTTAGTTTCGTCATATGTAAATTGAGGACAATAAATTGATCTATCTCAAAAGAGTGATATATAGCACATAAAACACATGAAATGATGCTTAGCATATTGAGCACAATAGAAGTGTTTGCGTATTTTGACTAGGTATAGAAATTTTTATGATGTACATTTTCTAACAGTAGTCTGCAGGTATTATCCTACCTCCATATAGCTTCCAGAGTCACAGAGAAGTATGGTGATAAATTGATACTTTGTTTTGCACTGTATTGTTTAAAATATTATCTTTGCACTTAGTTTTTAGAAACTTAGAAATGACTATAGATTTTTTTTTCACTAATCTTACCTTGTGTTAGGAAAGTCCTTAAAGACTATAGATCATCTATCCAAGAGAGAAAAGTCTTCTGTTACTTGTTTTCATTCTATGATACATTAAAATTTGCATTTATTTTCCAAATGTACTTGGTGTAAATTTTTAACCATCATTTTATTATTGATTTCTAATAGATTTACATATACTTATTAGATCAAACTTGTCAATGTACTATTTTAAGTCATTGAAAATTACTTTTTTTTAACTTTTTGATGAATAATTGCTTAAGGGAGCATATTAAATCTCCCAACACAACACTGGATTTAACTACATATTCCCTGTGATATCTTTTTTGTTTTTCTATCAATTTAAAAAATATTTAAGTAATATTTTAATAAATGACATTTGGGGTACTTTATTATTTTTCCATTATACAGCATTTTCTAATAACCTAAATGATTTTCACTTTAAGTTCTAATCTATTTGATATTGATATTGCAACACTAACTTTATATTTTAGCAATCTCTTTATTTTTACATAGTCTACATTTTCAGTTTGTATTTTTATGTCAATACCTCAATATCATCTTTCTATTAAATACTCATCTCTTCTATTCTATCTGGTAAAGCAATTTTTCTAATAAAGTTTTTATTTTTATGTTTTATTATTCTTTTTATTATTTTTTCTGCTACTTTTAATTTATATTCCTCTACTTCTCTTTACTAGTTATTTCATGTATTTTCTTAGAGGATTTTAAACATACTTTGATCTGCATGCATGTTCCCTTTTCCTCTTCTTATGCACATGCTTTACAGTTTTTTGGTTTGACAGTTCTTCAGCTGGCCTTAGCACGGTCCCCAGTCCAGATCCAGATCTAATATTTTGTACTTTGAGTTTGTTCATCCACAAAAACAAACCAGATCCACTCAGGAGTTGGGATGTAGAATGTGTCATGTAGAATGGCCATGTGTCTCTCCATTCTCTCATGCCATTGCTAGAAGTCAACCAGTGAGGGTCCCTGCACTTGGCAGTAGTCGCAGTTTACTTTAGCCTCCCAGCCTGAGTAGGAAGGCTCTCTCATCCTGGTTTCAGGTATAGTGGACCTTGGTTATCGAACTTAATTTGCTCCAGAAGGCTGCTCAGAACCGTATGTTCATTTTTTCCCATTAGAAGTAATGGGGGGAAATTGAATTAATCCATTCCAGACTCCCAAAAGCAAAAAACACAAAAATAGTCACAGCACAATTTCCTGAGATGTTAACAATGGGAGGTTTAGCAGTAAACTGACTCGTACTTGCGCATTCTCTCCTTGGTTTGTCATCTGAGAGAAGCGTGACTGATCATACAGGTATCAGCATGAAAGGGTTGTCCGGTTGAGAACCAAAGCTTTGTTTGACAGCCAATACATTCTTCTGTGAATAACCTGGTCAAGAACCGATTTATTTGAGATGGGAGATGTTTGAGAACCAAGGTTTGATTGTACTGAGCCTGGCTTTTCACTCTCACCGTATAAAAAGAGCTATCACATAGGAAGAGAATTTTGACAACCTCTGGCCAATTACATCCAGAGTGAGGGCACTTTTAGATTCTTCTCACAGGTTTTATTTTTTCTTTGTCTACAAGGATGCTTAGATTTTTTTAAAAATATGGCCATATCTTCTTTTTAATATGAAAAAAAATTGCTGTGGGAGTGAATTATAAAACTCTAAAAGTTACAATGTTCTTTTTAACTGGAAGTGCTTAATTAATTAACTGCTATTCTTCCTTTAATGCTAATATTTATATATGTCCTTCGTTCTTTCTCCCTCAGCTTTGAGCATGCTAAGATCAAAAACAGTTTTAAATGGCTACAAGATGTTCTTCTATTACTTGTCCTAATACCTTGACAGTCCCATGACACACCTTCATTCAAAATGAAACTACAGAACACACTGTACCCCATCCATCCTTTTCCTTTTTTGCTTCAAAAAATTCATCTTTAAATACCACAGCCACTAGCATAGGTGGTAATTTTAAAACTAATTTTGGAGGACTAAAGCCATATCCTCATTTGTTTCTCATTAGACAAAATAAATAGTTAAACAGCTATTAAACTATTTTGTCAGCCCTGCCCAGGTGGCTCAGTTGTTTGGAACATCAACTCATACACCAAAAAGTGGCAGGTTGGATTCCCGGTCAGAGTACATATGGGAGGCAATTGATCAATATTTCTCTCTCATGTCAGTGTTTCTCTGTCTCCTCTCCCTTCCTTACTCTCTTAATAATAATAATAATTAGTAAGAAATATATCCTCAGGTGAGGATTTTTTTAAAAAGTAGTTTTGTCAGTATAGATATATTTGACCATTCAGATGAACACTTTTATAAAAAATATTATTTGGTCAAGTGTTTAACCATCCCCATCTACAATATAGATACTATCAATGCTTAGTATGGTAACTAAAGAAATAAATATGAGCCAGGCAGTAATCACTTCATCTACCTTCTTTTTACTATCCATAGTCACTCTGTCCCTTTTCAGTTAGAACAGATATATTTTCTCATTAAGATACAAATAAATCAAAGAACTCATATGCATATATGCACAAACAATCGTCATAGACATTAGGTGAGAGAAAGTAGGAGGAGTGGTGGGAGTGGGGAGGGAGGGGTCAGTGGGGAAAAAAAGAGGAATATCTGCAATACTTTCAGCAAAAAACAAAAACAAAAAACAAATAAATAAACAGGAATATATAAAAAGATAATGTAAAAGCGAATCAAAAATTTATTTCCACATAAAGAGAATATTAAATTACCCAGCCGGTGTCACTCAGTGGTTGAGCATTGACCCATGCACCAAGAGTTCATTGGTTCAATTCCCAGTCAGGGCACATGCCCAGGCTGTGTGCCAAATCTCCAGTTGGGGGCATGCAGGAGGTGGCCAATAAATGTTCTCTCTCTTCGATGTTTCTATCTCTCTGTCCCTCTCACTTCCCCTCTCTCTAAAATCAATAAAGAAAAAAAAATTTTTTAAAGAGAAAAGTATCTTTATAAAAAAAGCATATTAAATTTATAAAATGTAAGATAAAAATCTTAAAATAATACCTGATCTTCAGCTAGAAAGAGATCCCTGTATTTCCCTGAAGAGTTCTTACTTTCTAAAAATGTATTTTCTGAGTCACTGATAGATGAGCTTTTCAAAGAAAATATCCTGTTGTTCAATAAAGGGATAAAAAATTGATTGTATTTGGTGAACATTAATTTATTAATTTATAATTTCTAGACCTCTGTAGTAAAGTCTGTAAGAGGACAGCTTTGAAGGCCATGCTGCCAGGTTAAATCCTGCTTCTCCTATTTAGTAGCAGTGTGACCTTGGGCTTTGGATTCCTTATGATCCCATGGAAAAATAATAGTACTTACCTCATAGGCTGTTGTCAGAAATAAAAGATTAAATATATTTTAAAAATGAAGAATACTTTGTATAGAATATTATATATAATCATTAATAATTTATTATATTTCTGTTAATAATGGAAACAAAAATTCTTTAAATCATGTGTGTTACCCATATTATGAATTTTCTTATCAAGAATTAAATCTTTAGTCAGTGATATCCAATTTCAAACCTAAATATCCATTTCTTACTGGTGCATCTATTTTGACCTCTATCTTATTTTATTTGATAAAGTTTGAGAACTTTATGCTTACAAAGTTAAAAATAGAAAATGTCATCATAAACACAATCATTTTTCCTGCTTTCTAAGGTGATGACATATTTCTTTTATGCAAAACATAAAATAATAAAGATAATAAGAATACATTATTTGAATTAGTATTTGTCTATCAGCCAGTCTATGCAAAATAGTAATAGTCTTGAAATAATGACCTCTTTATATAATATTTACTTTATGTCATATTTACTTTTGCAAATAACTAACAGAAATTTATGACATCCTCTGAAGCTATTTTGAATAGGTGCCTGGTGAGAGTTAATTTTCTTTCTCAACTTGACTGGCTCCTCAATGCCCCCATGGGTATTTGAATTGGTGGACTGAGTATAGCCCTCACCAGTGTGATGGGCATCATCCAATCCACTGAGGGCCTGAACAAAACAAAAAGGAGGAGGAAGGATGATTTCATTCTATGCCTGAATGCTTTAGCTGGGACATTGATCTTCTTCTCCTGCTCTTTGTGCTCTTGGTTCTCAAGCTTTCAAACTTGGACTAGAATCTACACCATAGGCTCTCTGGATCTTAGGCCTTCAACTGTAACACTGGCTTTCCTAAGTCTCAGGCTTGCAGACAGTAGATCATGGGACTTCTCAGCCCCCATAATCGGTGAGCCAAGTCCTTATAACAAATCTCAAAATGAAAAGAAGTGCTCAAAGGGTAATGAAACATATCAAAGCAATACAGAAGCCAGCCTGAAGGAACCCCCAGCCATTTGGCAACCACCACAGAATCTTCAATAAAATTAATAAATAAATGAATTCAATAACATGTATTCAATATAATTCAAAAAATAATTCAATGAAATATTTACATAATTTCAAGTTATCTACCCACAAGTTATTTGTTCATAACAATGAAGAAAAACAACAAATAAAGTTACTTTATCATGTAGAAACTTGGCAATCACTTTTTATCAAATCTACATTCTACACCACATGCTAGGATGCAATGAAAAGAAGACAGGATCCAATTCTATGCTGTCCTTGTCTATTGAAGCAACACATGAAGAAACATCAGACAAATATAAATTGAGGGATATTCCACAAAATCACTTGCTCATATCTTCAAAAATGTCAAGGTCATGAAAGTCAAGGGAAGATGAAGAAGTAGGGACTAGAGAGACATAATAACTGGTGCATTGCATGACCCAGGATTGATCCATAGGGCAACTGACGAAATGTGAATGGAGTGCTCCGGGTGAGTGGTCTGCTGTTCCTTGTGCTATTCCTGCACACATTTTGTAAACTGAAATTCTTCCAAATTGTATTTTTTGAGAGATGATTAGAAAACCCACAAAAATAAAGAGTCACCTACAGCTATATGGGAAAGAGGGGTGGTTCCTATGGAGAAACAGAGAAGAGACTGAACAGAAGCTCGAGTTCTCTGCATATAATATGTATGTGGACTTGATTGGAATCTTAAAGATATACAGAGAAAAATTAGATTTTATAAGTTATCCATAAACATTAAAAGCAAAATGAAAGCAATGAACCAAATTGCACATCTATTGGCATAATCACAAAATGACTTCGAAACTCAGAGATCCGACTATAGATACACCCAACAAAAAGAAAGAACTTCAAAACATATTAAACTCTTCTCTGGGGTTTGTTTTTATGACAGTGACATTAGTTTTACTCTGAGTCTGTGTGTGAGCTATGAGTTAAATTAAATGAGTAATTGTGTCATTGAGAAGAGAAAAAAGAGAGAGAGAAATGTAAGGTGGATGAGTTTAAACTCTGGTTCTTAATTTGAATTGGAAATAATAAAAATAATTTATGATATATTTTGTTAAAATATGCATGTTTTGTAGCTAAGTCTACAAAAAAAGACCACCTAGGTAGCACTAACAAGAATTGGGATTCTTAAAGAACTGTATGTAGTGCCATGTCCGAGTCAGGAAATGCCCAACATGAGCCTGCAACAATGCCATAGGAGAAAATAAGGAAGCTAGGAAAACTGCATCTCAAATGGATTCAAGGGCCAAGGCCTGGATTTTTTTCTCTTATAATTTTTCAGGGTAAAAATAAGTTAGTTATATAGAGAACTGGAATTTTTTCAATAAATAAAATTATTTTTATAACTTTTTAGTATAAATACAATAGTTTGGATTAATCTTATATTTTCAAAAATTACTTGATTTTTCACCTATAATGTTCACATACTTTGTCTCTAAAATATAATTATGAATTAATGCAATTTATACAAATTTAGGAATAGACTATGTATGTGTGTACAGGCGTATGTATAGTGCATTATGCAGGGGTAAGATGTATCCCTGAATAGTGTTCAAATAAGGACTGTAGTGGGGAGCCTAGTTGCAATATCCATCTGGACAAAGGTCTACTCTCAACCTCCAAGATCACAGTGAGTGTAAATAGGCAGGGGCATCTCCAAAAGATAGCAGCAAGAGAAGCTGTGCAAGTAAATAAACAAGAAGTAAGGCTTCTATGAAAACCTTATAAATTCAATGTACTTAGGCCTTGCTAAGAATGAAAACAATTTGAAACTCTAGAGCCTAGTTGTACCAAAACATAGTTTTCCTGAACATAGTAAAGCAGTATCTGAGATTATATGCAGACCATATTTGTGGCAAATGTGTCTAGAGTACAACAAGAACATATCTTTAAGTAACACCTATTTTAATTTCATACTGTGAAGCATTGGTATATACTTCAAACAACAATGCACACATGCCAAAAAAAAAGAGAAAGAAAAAAATGTATTCTATGATATGTGGCTGATTTGATCACCTTCAAAAATTCCACTACATCCTTTACTGTGGGGAGGAAGGGAGTTTTTAATCTTATATTTTAAATTTAGCACAAATAAATGTTCAGTTGCTCAGGTTCTTACATAGCATCCTTTGTATGCTGCTTGTCTCTGCTAAGTGGGAGGTGAAAGAAGGGAGTAAAAGAGGCTTATTCATCTTCATTGCATGCCAGCGTTGGGACCTCTACCTCTCCATCTTCTGCTTTCCCAGGTTCACCTGAGTTGCTCCTTGCAACTGAATCTCTAGCGGATATACAGTAACTCTGCTCTGGTTATGCTCTTTGCCAATCCAAGTCAGGTGGCCTTCCTCCGAACCCAGCTTTTGCTAATGCTATAGACCCCAGGATTTGGCTGTGACTGTCTCTGTCCTAGCTGACATCTCAGCTGCAAGCACAGAGATACCTTGCTCCACCATTGCAGCCTTGCTTGAAATCCTCTGGGCCAAAACATCTACTTCGGCTTGTCTAGGATCCAAGAAATAATAGGAAGCAGGGCATTGCTCAATTGCAAGGTCTCCTTCTGCCATCAACAATGCACCATTCAATTGGTAACCTCACACCCCAGGTTGATTCAGGCGCTGGCTTTGAGATCACACCTTTTCAGAGTTCTTAAAATGGAGCAGGGACACAAGACTTTAACTCTATCTGTTGTATCACCAACATTTGTCTGATGCTCTTCTTCTGTCTTGGATGGAGCAAAATTAGGACACATGTCTGATCACTTTGCTCTCAGGGTAGCTATCTCCCCCACTTCTGCCTCTTACAGTCTCATGGGTTGGCCTATTGCCTTGCAACACATCATACAAATTAATCATGGACAGACATTTCTTTAAGCTCAGATAGAGAGATACAAATATTGAGAAGTTTTTTTAGGTGGTACCCCAGCTTGAAATTCTGCTATCCAGTCTTATAATCCAAATTTGAGCATGAAGATCACATTTTACTAGTTACATTTCTTTAATTTATCAAGTCCTTGTTCCTACTCTGACAGATGGGTACTTCAAGTGTACTAGAATGAAGGTCTTACGGATACAAATTAAAAATAGAAATGCACAGCACAATATGAAACTATTACTCTTTTACCCCTGTGTATTCTAACGGTTTTTGAGCACTATGTGTTAGACATGGCGAGGTGAACACTGGCTCAATATTTCCTCGTGATAACTTGCAGTTCTGATCATTTTTTGTTACAGTGATTTATTGAGTAGATTTTAAGACAATAACAGGTTGCTTTGTTGTCTCTTGTCTTTTTTATTAGGATATAGCAAACAGTTCTTTTAATGAATAAAATCTTTTCCTAGAACCAAATAACTTAAAAGATTGTTTTTCCTAAAATTTTGTATTTAGCATATTGAAGAGAAATGACAAAAAAAAAAAGAGAGAGAGAGAGAGAGAGAGAGAGAACCACGGAATTTTAGAGCTGACAGAAACCCAAGACATAATCACATTTGATCTCTCTCCCAAATATTTATTTGTTTTCATGTAAACAGCAGGGCAAAGTTCAAGTTTCTGAGTTGTTAGCCAGAGTTTTTTCTTCATGTAAACCCAGAGAATGTTAACAAACTTAACTGTTCAGCTAGCTACACTGAATTTGAGATATCCTTTAACATTTTGCTATACATATAAACTGCACTGAATGTCTGATGAATGCAGTAAAATTGAAAAATTACTAAAGGAAAATTAATACAAAGTAGTATTGAAAGGAATACACTTGCCTGATTTCTTTTAAGAATACCTCTGTATTTCCTAATGGCAGTGAAAAACATTTTTAGTTGTAGTAGTTCAGAATCTAAACAAAAGATTATGTGTTCACCTATAATTGTGGATGAGAAAAGAGCAAAATTCTGGAAAGAATTCTGCTGATTGGAAAATTAAGTTAGCAATAGAAGATAATCATATGTTGATTGTACCACATTTGCAATGAAAAAAAAACAAAAAAATTATTTTCCACTTACTTATAAAATATAAAGGAAATATTGTAACCAAACTTTTTACAGCCTTTGTTTAAATCAAAATTACAAATTACAAATATAAAAAGAAATGTGCTGATAATTTTTTTTTAATTTGGTAATATTGCTTTTGGTGGAAAACAGTTAAAATGCAAAAACATATTGCAGCTTCAGATATATATGTAGTTATAGATTATGTACTTAAACATGTTCTGAATATAGATTACACAATAACAAAATAGAGTTTGCAAATCTCATTGGCCAAGTTAGTAAAGCTATTCAATCAATTTGTAAATCTATAGTATTTGTCATAAATGGTACCAAGTGCTATGTCCAGATCTATGCCCTTAAGGAGTTTACAAAATAATAGCAGTGCAATATAATTAGTGTACTGAGCAGTTAATCAGTTAAACTAAAGATCTACTTAAAATGTAGCATTCAAAACCTCAGAGTTACATAGGTAAGAACATAATTTAGATTAGCCTACAAATTGGTCAAAATCAAATTGGCTACCAAAGCATTTAAAAAAAAATGCAAGTATATGAAATCATCACATTGTACACTTTAAGTATATGCAATTCTGTTTGTCAAATGTATCTCTAAAAACCTGGTAAAAGTAAATATTAAGTGCGCTCCTTGAAGCCAAGGTGCACATAAAGCTAAGGAACATAGTACAAGGAGCTATACGGCTCCCAAGAACATGTCCTGCATGCATTTCAACAAAATGCCATATCATATTATTTTCCTCCCTAAAAACATCAAATATTACATAAAAATATGAAAAGCAGCACCTGCTTTCTTCTAGAATTTTACTTGCAATAAATCTAAATCTGACAGATGAAGAGTACAGACAAGTGTAAAGTCTCTAGGAAATATGAACTACCAGATGTGCTGTTTGCCAGCCCTTCTATCCCATGAACCTATGCTCTGACTGCTGAAGTCATTCTCCTTTGAAAATAATGGCTCATTAACCATCTGCTTGGAAGTTAAAATTATGATCATACAAATATTACTTATTCAACTCTTTTACATTTTGAGAAATTGATGGGCTTTTTACAACTGTTTCATAACACAGTTTCGTAGATGTAATGCAAAAAAACGCTTCATTTCTGCTATTGCAGACATGATCTTGGAAATATTTAATTATTGAATATTCCTGTTATTAAAATATCACTGATTGGATCTTAAACCGTATATTTGTTGTTATGTTCTTGGTGTTCTATTTGAAAATTCATATTCTGGTATAGAATTAAAAATTCTGATAGGGTAGAAATATGGGCTGAAGATAGTGGTGTTTTGAATTTATCAGGTAAATAAATGCTAAAAAGTTTATTGATACTGCTATTCAGTCTTTTGTTTTCCTACGTGATGATTCAAATAAATGTAGAACCAAGGAAAGGTCAGTACTTTAGGGTCTTTATTAAGAATGTCTAAAATGCTGAGATATTCTGTACTGACTGTAGAAACACTGTAATCCATTCAAATCTTTAAATTCATATTGAGAAAAAATTATTTCCTAATGTTACACAGTGGAGTGTTGAACATGAATCTCTCTTGGAAAGACATAACTGTTTCCATATGCAACATACATCTGGCTAGGAAATGGAATCTTTCTATGCCCATTTATCAAAACCAAGGCCTTCTATCAACTGGCTACTGTATTTTTCCAAGCTCATCTCTCATTACCACCCAACATGCCCATTGTCTTCTATTTATCATCCAACTGGAGGGAATAATGGTTACAGAATGTGATTGACTGGGGCTTGGCCTATGGCTGCTAGGCATGTTATTTTTGTAATGATTTGCCTACCCTCTTTACTCTTGGGAATAAATGCAAGAGAATCAAATTAGCCTAAGGGCATTGTGACTATATGATTCAAACTAGGGTATTGTCTTACATGAAACTTGTTTAGAACTATGATTTCCTCACATGCCTTCCTATTTTGGTATTTTCCACTGTTTTAGCAGCATATGACACAGAGAAATGGTATTAATCACTGCTAGACTAATGTAGGATAGACTGCATTAGTTTAGTATCTAAAACAAAAAATAACAGTAATACTATCATTAAATGATTCTGTGATTATAATGTCAGATACTATACTAAGATCTTTAGATATATTTCTATTTCTTATAATGTATCTACACAATAGGTATTATTACTATTTCCATTTTTTAATTAAATTTATTGGGGTGAGCTCTGGCCGGTTTGGCTCAGCAGTTACAGCGTCGGCCTACAGACCAGAGAGTTCCATATTCGGTTCCTGCTAAAGGCATGTACCTCAGTTGCAGTTTGTCCCCGGCCCCGGTTGGTCATGTGGGTGGCGACCACTTGATATGTCTCTCTCACATCGATGTTTCTCTCTTTCTCTTTCTTCCTCCCTCCCTCCCTTCTACTCTATCTGAAGATTTTAAAAAAAATGTGCTCAGGTGAGGATAAAAAAATAATAAATTTATTGGGGTGACATTAGTTAATAGGATCATATAGATTTCAACTATATGTTTCTATGATACAAGATCTGTCTATGTACTGTGTGTCCACCACCCAAAGTCAAGCCATCTTTCGTTACCATATTTAGGCCCCCTCCACCCTCTACACACCCCATCTCTTTTTCTCTGATAACCACCAGCCTGTGGTCTTGCCCATGAGTTTCAGTTTTATATACCACATATGAGTGAAATCATATGGTTCTTAGCTTTCTCTGACTGACTCATTTCATTCAGCATAATATTCTCAAGATCCATACATGTTGTCACAAATAGCAGTATTTCATTTTTTCTTGTGGCTGAGTAGTATTCCATTGTGTATATGTACCACATCTTCTTTATGCAATCCTCTGTTGAAGGAAACTTTGGTTGTTTACATGTCTTGTCTACCATGAATAGAGCAGAAATAGATATAAAGGTGCATATATCTTTGCAAAACTATGTTTTTGAGTTTTTCAGGTAGATACCAAGGAAAAGGATGGCTGGGTCATATGGTAACTCTAGTCTTACTTTCTTTGAGTAACCACCAGACTGTTTTCCATAGTGGCTGTATCAGTCTACATTTTCACAAGCAGTGAATGAGGTTTCCCTGTTCTCTACAACTTCTCCAACACTTATTACCTGACTTGTTGATAATAGTCATTCTAATAGATGTCGAGTAGTATCTCACTGTAGTTTTGATTTGCATTTTTCTAATAGCTAGTGAAGTTGAGCATCTTTTCATATTATCTGTTGACCATTTGTATGTCGTCTTGGGAGAGGTGTCTGTTCAGTTCTTCTGCCTATTTTTTAAATTGGATTGTTTGTTGTTGAGTTTTATGAGTTATTTATATATTTTTATATTAATCCTTTGTCAGAGTTGTTATTTACAAATATCTTCTCTCATTTGGCCAGTTGCCTTTTTGTTTTGTTTTTGGTTTCTTTTGCATGCAGAAGCTTTTTAGTTTGATATAGTCCCATTCATTTATTTTTGCCTTTACTTTCCTTGCCTTTGGGGTCAAATTCATAAAATCTTCTCTAAGACCAAGGTCCATAAGTTTCACAACTATGTTTTCTGCTGTGTAATTTATTGTCTCAGAACAGAGAAGAAAATGGAAAATAAAGAACAAATTGTCAAATGGAACACAAATGGCAAGATGATAGATTTAAATCCACCCCTATCACTAATCATATTAAATGGAAACAATCTAACTATCTCAACTAAGAGTCATAACTTGTCAGAATGATTTTAAAAAACAAGAGCTATCTAAATTCTTCTTACATGAAACTCACTTTAAATATAAAGATATAGATAAGTTAAAAGTAAAAGACTTATCATGTAATTCCAAATAAGTGTCCAGAACAAAGAATATTATGAAGGATACAGGGGATCAATTCATAATGAAAATAGTATTAGTTCATCAGAAGGACATAATAATTCTAAATATTTATACAGATAAAATGAGAGCATTGAAATATTGGTTTGGTAGAAAAACAGGGGAAATAGAAAAAAATACAATAGGAACTTTTAACACCCTTCTCTCAGTAATTTAAAAAACAATTAGAGAGAATCACTTTAAAAATATAAAAGCCTTGAACTAAATTATTCACCAATTTGACCTGAGTGACATTTATAGACAACTCCATATACCAGCAGAAAACACATTATTTCAAGTGCACATGGAACATATACCAAGAAAGACTATGCTTGACATTAAGAAAAACTCAGTATATTTAAAAGGCTTTAATGACATAAAATATTTCTTTATATAAGGTATTATTACCAAGAAGTCAAATTAGAAATCAATAAAAAGAAAGTTTCTGAAAAAGTACCAAATATTTGGAGATAAAATAACATACTCTAAATAACCTAGAGGTTGGAAAAAAACAAAAATAAAATTAGAAATAACTTTGAACTGAATAAAAATAAAAACATGGCATATCAAAATTTATTAGACACAACAACAACAAAAGAAAAACTAAAAGGAAAGTTTATAACTTTAAATGTCTGTATTAGAAAAGAAGAAATATCCCAAATAGCTCAGCTTCCACATTCAAAATTAGAATAAGAAGAGTAAATAAAGTTCAAAGTAAACATCAAATATGAAGGGAAGGAAAAACATGGGAAAAAAAAAAAAAACATAAAATAGTGAAGTAGAAACCAGTGAAACAGAAATCAGAAGGACAAAAGATAAAATAAATTACTCAAAAGGTGTTTTTTGTAAAAAAAAAAAAAAAAAGAATCTATGAAAGTGATGAACCTATAGCCACACCAATCAAAAAAATAAAAATAAAAATAAGACATAAATTTTCAGCATCAAAAATGAGCCTTGGCTCAGCAGATAGAGCGTCTGCCCACGGACCAGAGAGTCATGGGTTCGGTTACCGCTAAGGGCATGTGCCTCAGTTGCAGTTTTTCCCCGGCCCCCATTGGGGTCGTGTGGGTGGCAGCCAGTTGATGTGTCACACCGATGTTTTTCTCTCTCTCTTCTTCCCTCTCCTCCTCCCCTCTCTATCTGAAGATAAATGCAAAAGTGTCCTTAGGTGAGGATAAAAAAATAAATTAAAAAAAAGAATGAGAGAGGTGGCATAACTTCGGATTCTACAAATATTTAAAGCATAAGTGGTTATCATGAACAACTTTATGCCAATAAATTTGACAATTTAAATGAAATGAATAAATTCCTTGAAGAACACAAACTATCAAATCTCATTTAAAAAGTAATATGACATGGGAAACTAATACAAAATAATACTGAATGTAAACAGTAATTGAAAAATAATAAATAAATAGTAATATATGATTTTAATAGCCCTATATTGATATAATGAAACTGAATTTCTAGTTAAGTCTTCTCAGAAAGATATCTCCAGCCCGGCTAATGTGGCTCAGTGGATTAAGTGCTGTCCCAGGAACTGAGAGGTTCCAGTTCCTTTCGTGGTCAGGGCACGTGCCTGGTTGCGGGCTCAATCCCATGTTGGGGGCCTGGAGGAAGCAGCCAATCAATGTTTCTCTCTTACACTGATGTTTCTCTCTCTCTCTCTCCCTTCCTCTGCCCCCCCCCCCAAAAATCAATAAAAATGTATATAAAAAAAATAAATAAAGATGTCTCCAGGCCTAAATGGCTCATGTTAAATTCTACTAAACAATTAATAACAAATCAGCACACAAACAAAAAAACACTTTGATGTATATCTCCACCAAACCTAACTCAAAATATATCATAGACTAAAATATAAAATCTACAACTATTGTATTTCTAGGAGAAAATCTCTATGGCCTACATTTTAGCAAGGATTTCCTAGTTATAGTACCAAAACTATAATGCATAAAAGAAAAAATGTGATAAACTGGTGTTCATGAAAATCAAAAACTTCTCTTCAAAAGATACTATCAGGAGAATAAGAAGAAAAACTACAGACTGGAAAAGTACATTTGCAAAATGACAATATAGTGAAGAATTTGTATCCAGAATACATAAAGAACTCCCAGAAATAAAAAAATAAGAATAAACAACCCAATTTAATAACTGACAAAAATTTTAAACATAAATTTCACTAAAGAAAATATATGGATGACAAATTAGCACATAAAAAATGCTCAACATAATTAATGTTTAGGAAAATGTATATTAAAGCCACAATGAGATGCTACTCCATGCTTATTTAGAATATTTAAATTATAAAGAATGAATAAATCAAGTCTTTATGAGGATGAGCAGCAACTGGAAATCTCAAAAAACTGCTGGTGGACATGCAAAATGGGCCAACCACTTTGGAAAATTATTAAGTATTCTCTTTAAAAGCTATAGATATACCAACCATGCTAATTAGCCATTGACCTCATTTCCCCAAGACACATTAAGCATATGTCCATACAAAGACTTATATAGAAATATTTATAGGAACTCCATTTGTAATAGCTGAATTCACAAACAACTCAAATGTGTACCACCAGGAGAATCAATAAGCAAATTATGGTGTATCTAAACAATAGAATATTTACTCAGTAAAATAAATAAATAAAATTTAAAAAAGATGGATTATTGGTATACCCAAAAACATGGATATATCTTTTTTATTAAAAATAGAGGGATTGAGCCAATTCATATAGAAAATCTTTTGAGAATTGTGTTGTAAGATATGTGGATAAATGAGTAACTTGGTACACAGACAAGTAAAGAACAAGAGATATATATTTTTTTAATTTATTTATTTTTATTTTTTATTCCTCACCAAAAATATTTTTCTATTTATCATCAGATAGAGTGGGAGAAAGGGAGAGAGAGAGAGACAGAGAAACAGAGAGAAACATTGATGTGAGAGGGACACATCGACTGGTTGCCTCCCGCACGACCCGACCAGAGCCAGGGACAAACCACAACTGAAGTATGTCCCCTTGATAAGAATTGAATCTGCGAATCATTGGTCCATGGGTTGACACTCTAACCACTGAGCCAAACCAGCCAGGTCAAGAGATTTTATTTATTTATTATTTATTTTTTCTTTATTGATTTTTTTTTTTTTTTTTTTTTAGAGAGAGAGGAAGTGAGAGGGAAAAAGAGAAACATTGATGAGAGAGAACATTGATTGTCCACCTGCTGCATGCCCCTCACTGGGGATCAGGCCCACAACCTGGGCATGTGTCTTGACCAGAAATCAAACCGGCGACTTCTTGGTGCAGGGGTCAACGCTCAACTGCGGAGCCACACTGGCCAGACAAGAGATTTTATTTTAAGGTGGAAGGGTAGGGATCCTACATGGATGCATGACATCATGAAAGAAGCTGCAATTGGAGGAAAATTGTCAATGCAGAATGAAGAGGGTGGAATTTCTGAAGCAAGGGGAACAACTGGCCTTAAAAATGACCAAGAATTTATCTATCATAAATAGAGGTTAGACAGATCATGCAGGTACTGTTGCTACTAGATAGGTAGAGATGGTGGTTGGAGATTTTGAAAGGTCTCTGATTTGGGATTATCTCACAAAAATAATAAAGATGGTCATTATCTGAGAATGAGAAGATGAGAGGTGTTAAGTTTTAAGAAGAGAAGAAGTAGGGAGTGGGACAGTGGGTGGACTAAACATAATGATTGTCGAGTAGCATTTAAGAGTCCACTTAAAGTTATTATTTTAAAATAAAACAGCCCTTAAAAAAAAAAGAGAGAGAGAGAAAACTCATGGACATGGACAACAGTGTGGTGATTGTGGTGGAGTGGGTAAGGTAGAAGAGGTCATAGAGGGGATAAATGTGATGGAAAAATAAAATAAAATACAAATAAATAAATATTAAAAAATAAAACAACCATATATCATATACAAGAATAAATTCAAAATGGATTAAAGACTTAAATGCATATATCACTCAAAATCACAAGACTCTCAGAAGAAAACATAGGTAGTAAAATCTCTGACATTTCTCTTAGCAATATAGTTTTCTGATATATTTCCTCATGCAAGGGGAACAAAAATAAATAAATAAACAAGTAGGGCAACATCAAACTAAAAAGGTTTTCACCACAAAGGAAACCATCAATAAAACAGAAAAACAACTTACTAAATGGGAGAACATATTTACCAGTGATACATCCAGTAAGGGGTTAATATCCAAAATACATAAAAACTTCATATAATTCAACACCAAAACCACAAACAATCTAATTAAAAAATGGACACAAGACCTAAATAGACACTTCTCCATAAAGGATGTACTGATGGCCTACAGGCATATGAAAAGATGCTCCACATCACTAATCAACAGAGACATGCAAATGAAAACCACAGTGAGATATAACACCTCACACCTGTCAGAATGGCTATCATCAATAAATCAACAAACAACAGGTGTTGCTGAGGATGTAGAGAAATGGAACCCTCATCCACTGTTGATGAGAATGCAGATTAGTGGAGCTCCCATTGAAAATGGTATAAAGATCCTTCAAAAAATTAAAAATGGAACTGTCTTATGATCCAGTGATTCCATTGTTTGAATTATAACCAAAGACACTATTTCAAAAGGATATATACACCCCTATGTTCACTGCAGCATTGTATAAAACAGCCAAGATATGGAAACAACCCGAATGCCTGTCAATAGACAAGTGGATAAAAGTGTTGTGGTACAAATGCACAATGGAGTATTACTTGTCCATAAAAAAGAATGAAATCTTACCACTTGCCACAGCATGCATGGAACTAGAGGTGATTTATTGTACTAAGTGAAATAAGTCAGTCAGAGAAAGACTATACGATTTTATGTAAATGTGTAATCTAAAGAATCAAATGAACAAACAGTAGAAACAGACTCATAGATGCAGAGAACAGACTGATGGTTGTCAGAGCGGAAGGGTTTGTGGGACTGGGTGAAAAAGTGAAGGGATTAAGAAGTACAAATTGGTAGTGATGAAAAAGTCATGGGGATGTAAAAGCACAGCACAGAATATAGTCAATAATATTTCAATAACTATGTAGAGTGATAGGTGGGTACTTGAAATATTGGGGGGAATCACTTTGTAAAGTATGTGGTTGTCTAACCACTATGCTGTACACTTGAAACTAATACTGAACAATATTACATGTCAACTATAACTGAAAATAAAATATATTTTTACAAAAGAATTTCCAGAGAACCTGACTAGCAATAGTCACTACTCATTTGAGTAAGTCATGCTGTATGTTTCCTTGTACTTCATGCTTAAAACTCAAAATTTGCCCTGGTCACTGTTGCTAAATGGTTAGAGCATCAGCCTGCACATTGAAGGGTCATAGGTTTGATTCCTGGTCAAGGGCATGTACGTGGATTGCAGGTTCAATCCCTGGTCCCTGCCAGGGTGCGTGCAGGAGGCAACCAATCGATGTGCCTCTCTCTCACTGATGTGTCTCTCTCTCTCTTGGTCTCTCTCTCTCTCTCTCTCTCTCTCTCTCTCTTTCTCTCCCTCATTTCCTCCTTTCACTCTCTAAAAATCAATGGAAAAAATATCCTTGGTGAGGATTTACAAAAATAAAAAAAGAAAGCAAGAAAAACTAAAATTTGCCACTACATGCACTTTTTAATGGTAAAATAAATGGTTTAAAACCCCAGAAAAGGTTAGATCATGTAGATCTTTGAAGACTGACTATATTGTAAAGGAAAGCAAAATCTGTATTTTGTTTTGTGAGCTTTGAAAATAAAATAAATTGTTTACCTGTCAAAAAAAGAAAGTAAAATGGAACAGCCATATTTTACTATACAGGTGCAGCACAGAGGAGTGTGGTCGAACCAACTGAGGGAAAAGGAGTAAGAAAGAGGCAAGAAAGTTGAAGATGAATGCAAGAGAGAAACTATAATGATTAGCTAAGAAATGTGAACTGGTAAGGAAAGACATAAGAATGAGAGGGGAATAAAAGAAAACAAAGATGTGATAAGATCAGATGAAGGGACTGAAGAAGAGAATTGATGGACTTATGAAATAAGAGAGAGAGAGATGGAGACAGAGTTATACAGAGACAAAAGTGGTTGTCAGAGGGATAGTAGAAACTGAGATTTTTTGTGATGTAGATATTTATCCTGAGATTTATAGGGTATGATCAAGACTAGATGGGATGGATGAATAAGGAGTTCAAGGAACTGAAAGGTCAGAGTCAGCCATGTGGACATTGAAATCACTAAGATGTGGTTTTAGAGTGACAATAATTCAGATGCAAATGCTTTCAAGATACAGGATGATATTGGCATAGAGGGGCGAGGTTATGACCCAGTGGCAAATATATTATTGCAACAACAAAGGTAATGGATATTGTCTGGTATCTGATATTCAAAGTTAAGAGAACTTAAAGAAGAAGGAGGAAGAGTTGTCTTGAAACAGCAACTTGTATTAAGAACAACACCCACTTCTAGAGACAGTGGTATGAGAAAGGACTTCAGAGACAGCAGCATTCTCAAAGGAGATCTAAATATCTGTTAGAGCAGGAAGTAAAAGGAAAATTCAGAAAACATTTGAAAATATAGGGGGTTTATTTCCTAGTAATGTACTGTGTGTTTCAGAGCACTCCGTGGAAGACTTTCAGAAGTTGGGGTGGCTCAGAGATAAAGAGAGAATTGGAAGTGTGGACTGTCTTCGGTGACACTGAGTATAGAAGGTGAGGATGACCTGGAGTTTGGGATTCTCATGGTCACTTGTATAATCAGCATAGAGACATGCTGATATTATTTCTGGTGGACACAAGACAGACAGTGGAGTAAGGTCATAATTTTTGGAGAAAAAGATGAGATTATTATAGCCAGTTGCCTCCTCTGCCATCTAGTCTCAAGGAAAAGTAAAGACTAGAAAGGAGGAAACCTTACATCCAGAGGCTTTCATTCACTCCTGTGGATGGAGGCTTAGAAGTCTGGAGAGGGTCTTCTTACTCTAGGTCCACAGGACATCCTCTTGACTCCTGCAGATGGGATTGATTTCCCTCCCAAGTGACTTTAACACCACTACCTGAGTATACCAAGGACTATCTAAATGATTGTTCCTCAGCTCCAGTGACCAAGTGGTGGAGCCAGAATGTCCTTTAGCTCCATTCATTTCCTATGACATAACTAGAAGTTTTCCTATAGTTTGTGTTATTTCTTTTTTTATGCTGTTTCTTCATGTGGATGTAGTAACTCCACTATCTATTACTTACATAATGCCTAAAAAGATGACCATCCAAATTCAGTAACTATTCAAAAGAAAAACTCTAAGCTGGCTAGCATCTTTCCAAGACACACTACTGTCAAGTAGAATCATGGAACAGATAAGTATATCATTTTATAACCCACTGGCCTCTTTATCTCTGCTGAGAGGAGTATAACTGTGTAAATATCAATGAAAGGTAAGTAAATTTTAAAGATACAAAAAATAACAAACATAAAAATAGGTATCTACTCACATTTTAAAAATTCAATGACAATATTACCACCAAAACATTTAGATAGCACATTGCAATTTATACTGTAATTTCATGTTTGATTCCTTTTTTTTTATCCTCACTCGAGGACATTTTTCCATGTTTTGTTCAGATAGAGTGGGAGGGAGAGAGAGAGAAAAAAAACATCCACACGAAAGGGACACATCAAGTGGCTGCTACCCACATGAACCAACCAGGGACAGGGACAAACTGCAACCGAAGCACATGCCCTTAGTGGGAACCAAACCCAGGTCTCTCTGGACCGCAGGCCGCACTGTAACCGCTGAGCCAAATCGACCAGGGCTCATGTTTGATTCTTGTACAATACTGAGCACGTGTTATTTTTACTGCTTTGCCATTAAGAAAAGTGGTTTTCAAAGAGGTTAAGGATTACAAGTGTGCTGTGCTGGAACTCCAGCTTTCTGATTACATTGTGTTCTCCTTTTCAGAACAGTAAGTATATTGAAAGAAGACAACCTGGAGTCTGTGTCTTCTGACTCCCAGGCAGCAGTTCTTAACTACAGCTCTTTATGCAAAGGGCAGTTTGGAACATTCGGTTTCCCTGCATCCAGCATATTTGATTGAATATATAAAATTTAAATCACTAACTTTCTTTTTATTTGAGTGGGCCAGCTTTATATGTGTACTCGTTTTCTCTCTCTCTTACCCCCAACCCCCAGCTAATATCTTTCCTGTTACGTTTACTTCAATCTACTGCATTCTATTATTTTGATTTAAAAATGTACACAACGAATGTGAATGGTAATAAACATATGGACTCTGTTTTTCAATGTCTCCAGAAATTCATTTTACAAATCTCTGGAGTGGCTGATTTGGTTCATCACACTGAAATCATAATGTTAGTTATACATGTCTCAGAGGGTGAATATAATTTAGAAAATGGTGGCATGGAATTTGCATATAGACAGTATTTGGATATTAAATATAATAATTACATTCCATGAATATATCTCCATTTCACTTAACCTGTGGCAAGAATGTGATTATTCCTGCACTTATAAAACACAAAATACTAGTTCCTTTTTAAAAATTTTATATTAATACAAATGGTGGAGAAATATATTTAAATATACTTACCAATGCATTGGATAAAATGTAAAATAAAATTTTATGATACAATTTCCTAGCTTTATCTTGATAAAAAGGTTTCTAATATATAACCTCTGTAACTTTGAGAACATCGATACCCTTATTTAATGTTAAGGTGAATATCAGGAAGCGGTTCATTGTAATAACCTATAAGGAAAAGAAATACATTAAATAGAAGTACCACATTATGGCTTTTTTCCCCCATAAAACCATGCAACTAATCCATTTTTACTTAAATGAGTAAGTTATTCATGAATAGGGACCTGAAACACTACAACCCAAATATGTGAGAAATAAATTAATAGGTAAACTACAGTTAAATCATCCACATGATTAGATTAGCTAGGAAAGGTATTCTCTTCCAAAAGGTGAGAAATACATGCAAATTATACCACCTCCTAATCTTTTATTTTAAATTTAGCCCAAATAAATGTTCAGTTGCTCAGGTTCTTACATAGCATCCTTCGCACGCTGCCTGTCTCTGCTGAGTGGGAGGTGAAAGAAGGGAGTGAAAGAGGCTTATTCATCTTCATTGCATGCCAGCGTTGGGACCTCTACCTCAAATGGTACCATGAATGGGGGTTCATAGTCCCATTTGAGTACTCCTTGGATAGTGAAAATGTAGGACTTAACACTTTCTCAAATATTTCATTTCCAGAGAATTATTAGGAATCACAAGCATTACAATTCTACCTGCTGGGTGAGTCTTACAGAATCTTTGCTAGCCTATCCATGTGGACACGTTGTTCACATAAAAAAAAAAAATAGTAATCTTTCTTCTGATTCGGGAACACTATCCTTTTCCAATGCTCTCTGACTCCTGTTCCTACCACTTAATTTGGCCACCTTAAAATAAATCTAATAGAATGAGTTGTAATTCCTCCCAGGACAATGAGTTTGCAATATACATGATGTAATCGTCCACAAGAAGGGACATGATGTCTACAATTTTGCAACAAGACAAAGATGATAATAAAATCATTAATTCTGTCAATATAAATGCTAATAGAAAAGGAAAATTGGATCTATGCCTGGTGTCACATTTTCTCTGATAGGAAATTAGAGCAGAGAAATTGAATCTGACAAATCTTAGCCTTTATAGACCAACATCAAAATTGTAGTTGAGAGTACACAGTAAATGGCAGAATGCTTCTTAATGAAACTGTGCTTTTGTTAGGCCAGGATGAATAGCATCTGCCTGGCTATCAAAGTGGTACACAATCTCCCAGAGCAGCGATCTTCAACCTCTTTCATCTCATGGCACACGTAAACTAATTACTGAAATTCCGCAGCACACCAAAAAATATATTTTCTGTCAATCCAACAACCAAAAAATAGGTATAATTTTGATTCATTCACACCAGACAGGCTATTGTTGTGTTGGCTATTGTCATTTTTTAAAATTTGACAGTCTAAGGGAAAAGAGGTAGTGCCGCTGGCTAAATAGTAAGGTATTACATGTTTTAACATTTTTTGCAGTAGGTTAGTTGAAAACTGCTGTCCCAGAGGGATCCTTAAAAAATATAGTACAACATAAAGGCCACAATGAGCAAAAATCAATCTGACAAGCCCACACTAATTATCTACAGTATTACAACACTGCTAACAGAGCTGCAGCCTGAAAGATAATGGAGGTGAACTCATTAGCAATACCTTGAACTCATGTTTGTAGGGGGAGCATTTAATGTCTGCCAGTCTTTACATAGTTCAATACTTACAGCAGCATATGAAACAGAGATCTAATTTGATTTATCAGCATTTTTTAACCTCTTGGTATAAATAATGTCATTTGGGGGGAAACAAATGTAAATAAATTGGAGAGTATATAAGACTTTAAGGGCAAAGATCAGGCAACTGATGAAATAACTATATTTAAAATGTTTCACCTTTTGAGAAAGAACTTGAAAGTATATCCAAAGTCAGCCTTGGAAATCTTCCCATTAAACTTTACCTATAAAAGGAGCAAGAAGCCTATAATACATATAAGGATAGATATTTTGGTTTTTACTATAGTTTGATTATTATTAATGAAATTTAACCTTATTTTAGTTAACGCCAGTGAAAATTATTTCTATTGTTTTATATTTAAACCGTATATGACTTAAATGTTTAGAAAATAACTATGGAATAATAAGTATTACCAGGTTTGGTAGGTCACTTTTTAGTTTAATTTAGTTTGGTTTGGTTTGGTTTGGTTTGGTTTGGTTTGTTTGCTTATTTGTGTGTAGGGGCATAATTGAATTGATTAGGAACATGTCTTTCTAAATTTTTTTTGGCAATATCTATTTGCTTCCTCCTTCCTTAGCTCTGCCCATCTTACATAGGCATACATATATAAGATTAAGAATCTATGTAAATATCTAACAAGAAGCCTCATGAACTCTGAATAGCCACCATTTGCTTTGACTGAGCAATGACACTTTAATAATATTTTATTTCAATGTCCTGGAGAAATTTTCCTGTAGTAAATTTGTGCAGAAATTTCATTTTCATTTTATGCAAACTGCAGTTTTCACTAAGTGACTAAACCAAGTTATGAGTTTTCCTTATCTGAAACTGCATTTCAATGCCCATGTTTCTATCATAAAATTTTGTCAGAAATATTTAATTTTAAAGACACTAATGCTATAAAGTACCTTATAAAAGAGAAGCACATTTTTGTAACCCTTACCTTAAGCATGGTATTTCTTTAATTTCTATGTATTTCTCACAAAGAAATTGTGTTTTTTAAACAAATAATATGATTCATACCACATGGATATTAAAAGGAATTAAATATAATAATAAAATTATTATGCTTCCTTAAAATTATCATTAAATCATATTAAGTTAATCTATACTCACTTCAAACATATCATTTCTCCCCTAGCCATTTTATATCTAAGACAAATGCTAGCCTGTATTCATATCAACAAGCAAAACAAGTATTATGAATACACAGCTTTATGGAAAACATAAGACCAAAATTTAATAGCTGTGTTTCAGAGAATTAAATTTGTATGTTTATAATATAATAATTCCGAGTTCTTGTGTATGTTGTGTCTATGTACATGCTTATTAAGAATTTTGTAGATGGGTAGTTATAAAGTTAAGACTGCAGAGTAGAATTAGCATATCTGAAGTTTACACAAGGTCTTCGTTGAAGAACTGGAAAATGAAGGAAGTTACATACCTTCTCCCTAGTTGGTTTTTAAAAGTCTAATAACTTAGAATGGGTGTAGAGTTTTAGGAAGAAAGTTGAGAAAAATTATAACCTTGGAAGAGTATATTGCCTCAGCCTTTCCACTCCCTACTACTCTGCACCTAGTGAGACCAGCTCCCTGGATCTAGACCTCAATCCAACCCAATGGTCTCCTATGGCATATGGTATTGAAGTGCTCTGAGAAGGATAGATGAGAAATTTTTAGATGTCCCAATACTATCTTCTTTCATATGAATCATCAAAAATAAATTTTAATTGATTAATTTCTCCTGTAAATGGACTGCTTTGTTATAGTTATTTAGTAGATCCCATTGCTTTTAATTTTTTTCTTCTGTTATACTTCAAATTCTTTAGGTGGCCTCTCATGCCCCAAAAAATTGGAAGTAGAAGCTATAACCAAACATTGAATAATACTGCTAGTATATAACACACACACACACACACACACACACACACACACACACGAGTCTTCCCTCCAGCTTCTTCCAGAAAAAGTACATGTAGGGTTCCTCAATCATACTTCACATCTAACAACATGGGTAAATAATGAAGCAATATGAGCAAAAGGCAGTGATATCTTTTTAAAATAAAACAAAACCAAAATTTAAATTTCTAGTCTTTGCAAATCAAATATTCTTGTTGTTGTTTTGTTTTTTTTTTCTTTTTTTTTGTCAGAATATAGTTCCACTTTTGATTATCTCATCATGTGACTGAAGGAAAGGAAACACAAGCCATCTAATGAGGTTGCTGAATAGATTAATACAAAGTAACTAAAACATTTTTTTAAAATGACATACCTATGAATGCAAAGGAACAACCAAGATGTCAATAATTAATAATATAAAAACAGGTTTATTCTTACTTTCAATAAATACAATTGCCAGAAATTCTATATATTGCACAAGCAGAAGAAAGTTTAAGTAATGTTTACTGTTGGCAAAAGATATAATGATTACTGAACAATACCTTGAATGGTTATCATTTGATAGTCCCTAAAATAGATATTCGAATGAAGTCTAAATTGCATATCTCACAAGGGTAATCCAAACCCTCCTTCAAGGTTAGATTTTAGGCTAATGTATGTGTGAAATTGCTCTGTAACTGTTATTGGTGCAGGAGTACACTCATGGTTTCAACTGGCCTTCAGACTGAAAGAAAAGAGTGATAGTTCACGTCTACGGTGGAGTTTCTCCCTCTCTCCTCCCAGCCAACAATAACAAATATATGGATTCCACTGGCAGACAATTGTTAACCGTGAACAGAACAAGCAACAAGGTAAAGCCCATACTTTGTGGTGGCAGAATGACCTCCAAACCATGACACAGATGGAGCCTGCTGCCTCTAGGCTTCAAGTTATGTGTAGTCAGAGTCTGGGTATCTTTCTGCCCCCTACATTGGGAAGCAGCCTACAGAATTTAATTTTTAATTATTTGCTAATATAGGTGTGTGCATTCACCTATATAAGGTAATAGCATCTGAATATCCAAGGCAATCAATTCAGAGAAAGTTCATCAAAACTCATTCATTACGATAGTTTTCTCTTTCAACAAATGCACTTCACCCAGCTGTTTGTCCCTATATGGATCCAGAAGGCAAAGAGTAATGAAATACCTTAAGAACAATATTTACAAAGAAATGTGTTCTAGCAAGCTCTTCTAATCATTCCTGCAAATATTGGCATATTTTGACATTGTAGTTTTAATAAATGCAAGAATCTGCTACAGTTGATTATCTGCTTTACATTTGAAAAGTTTATTGATCACTTGACTTGAACTAATAATGCAACTTTCTTACTCGGATAATCAGAATCAGGAAGCTGGATACATGTTTAAAGACAAGAGCTTCTCTTTTATTGACTTCCTCATAGACATTAACGAGATTATTATTTAGGGTAATTTTGTTTCTACTGATTGAAATATTATGATGGTACAATATTGACTTTCAATAATAATAAAATGCAATTGAATTATTAAAACTCATTTTAATGATGTGGGATTTGCTGTGGAATTTATTGCAGTCTTGATCATTTTAAGGAACCATATTTTTCCTAATTACCAAAAACTTTATTTTCTGTATACGGTGGTCTGAGCCATCTTGGCTTCATTTGGAAAGTCAAGTCATTTAAACTTAAACTATAAAAGACCCTGAATTCAAAGCATTAGGCCTTCTCTAAAAAGGCAATTCCTAAAAATTCCTGAAAACTATGATTGATGAACTCCAAGGTCTTAATGACTAGGGGAAAAACAGATACATTCTAAGGAAATTAGATACCACAGTATTGAGGACAGTGGTGTCCCTAGAATTTCCACTTTTTCTTCTTTCCTGTTCACTATTTTTATCATCTATAGCACTCCTGATTACATATTCATTTTCAAAAGCATCCACATGTCTCATTTCATCTGTATTTTAATGTGAGGGAGGTGTTATTTCTAAAGTTGCCATAAACAAAGGTATTGAATCTCAAGTAATTTGATATTTGCTTTAAGTCAAAGAGTTAGTTAATGGCAGACCTGGAATCAGAGTCTGTAGCTCTTTTCCTCCCTAGATTGCTTCATAGTCCACTCCTGGCTCTTTTCATCAGACTACAAATTGATTACAAAATTGCTAGTGTGCTGGCCTATATATGCATACCATATGTAAATATTTATAGGATACATTTAGAAATAAATATTGTTATTACTGTTTCTAGTTGTTTTTTTCAACCCATTTTAATGTGTATTCATTTGCTCAGGCTTATTCATAACCAGCCTTTACTTTCAAATGTGATTTGAAACAAGTAGATTGAAATTTGATTTTCATATCACTTCTTTTAAAAAGAGCTACCATTATGGAATGGTAAATAAAAGGCTTCTCCAAGCGATAAAATTTTTCCATTTATTTATTTTTTTCCTAGCACAACTATACCTTCAATCTGTGGTAAAGAAGAAAAAAGTGAGAATTTGGTATAAAGTCTGGTCTCCTAGGGTCCAGCACATGTTCCCACAGCATAGATCAGACAGAAAATTAGTTCATTACTTTTATTATACATGTTTCCTAGAAAATTGAAGGAGCTAGGGGGATCCTGAACTATTCTAATTGCTTTCTAGTCATTACTTTACTAGGTCATAATTATGCTTATTAAACATGAGTTCATTGAACTACAGAAATCATTTCATGGGGCTCAGGATGGGAATCACTCATCCAATAATCACACAAAGTTATTTCCAGAAGCAAATAGGCAGGTTAATAACATTCCTAAAACATGGAATTGGTAGTTTCTGAATCCAGGATCCAAAGTTTTGTAGTCAGTCAGTGATCACAAAGGGGATGTAAAGTAGCTCCACACAAAATATTGGTATAATTAAGCCCTAAATTTGAAAAGTATTTACTCAAATAAGGTATTTTCTTTAGTGTCTATCAATAAATATGTAATTTCCAAGGAAAGGGAGAAAGAAGAACAAATTCACTCTATTCTGTAAACTCCAGAAATTAAAGGGGCAAATGTGGACAGATAGCATTGTCTTTGACAATCCAAGTAATAAGAGGAAAAAACATTCATTCTCTCATTCAGAGAAAACATGAACCATCATCTGGTTCCTTCTGCTTAACATACCATCATTATATTATCTGCATTACAATTTCACCAGTTACCACTGTTGCAAATTATGCAAATGTTCAATAAAACTTCAGATGACCCACATGTTGAATCTCTAAATGACAGTGCAATAACTGAAGAACTGTTACTTTTAACAACAAATCATTGTCTTTGCTTTACTTGAATATGTTAGAGATCAAATAACACCTCTATTGCTTTCTTTTCGTTTCTTTTTTTATCCTCATTCGAGGACATTTTTCTATTTTTTGTTCAGATAGAGTGGGAGAAAGAGAAAGAGAGAGAGAGAGAAACATCGACATGAAAAGGACACATCGAGTGGTTGCCACCCGCACGACCAACCAGGGCCGGGGACAAACCGCAACTGAGGCACGTGCCCTTAGTGGAAACCGAACCTGGGCCTCTCTGGGCTGCAGGCCAATGCTCCAACCTCTGAGCCAAACTGGCCAGGGCTGCTTTATTTTCTTATTCAACAAACATTTATTGAGTTCCTACTCTATTCAAGTATTGCTTGTGATTAATCACTTAGTAAAATCCCTTCTCCCTTCATGTTATATTCATGTAGACTAGCAAATTATATCTGACAAAAAGGTGGTACACAGCCATCACCTTGCCTTCACTAGAAAAGCTCTTATGTAAAACCAATAGGGAGTTTCTAGGTATTGGACAGTAGGCATAGATAATGAGAGGCAGAATGAAACTCTTTTTAGATGCATCATAAGAAGGGTTGCATAAACATGGTGCATCAAGAATTTCAGGCCTAAAATCTCTGGGTATGTAAACCTTTTGACAGGACTTCCGAATAGTAAAATTATCACTTTATATTGCATAGATTTTTTTCACATGTGATAACCTGACCATTCTAGCAGATGTGAGGGCAGTTATTTGTTCAAAGTTCCTCAGACGTGGAAGTCACTCACCCTGCATGGCTTATTGGCTACTATCACACTCATGTGAGATCACACTCATTTGACAGACAGAAGGCAGACCTAAGAAATCTGCCCTCACTCATGAATGCTAATCCTTTTAGTGTTTGATAACGCCTGTAAGTCAAACTAGAAATTTCTTTCTACCATCCTCAAACCCAGTCCCATTCTTCTTGGACCTTGTGCATAACACATAGAGTTAGTCCACCTCCAATGCTATTGTTTTAAGGAAGGTGCGTATATTATTTCTTCTCTTAACTACTTTCTCATTTTTTTTGCTCTATTCTCCTTTTATATCTGGACCTGAGCTACCCTCTTAATCAGTATGTTCAAAGTGTAATGATTTTTCATATTAGAAATCATCTATTTCTAAACTAAATGCTCTTCTATATCTTTTATGAATCCTTCAAATTATTTGCCTTTAATATTCTTTGAAGAATTGGGTTCTGTTTAATTACAAATAAATGAAGAACATTCAAATGGGGTGCTTACTATTTCTTGCATAATAATAGGATCCTTAATATTAATAATAATAGTTGGGGTAAAGTAAGGAGAGAAAGCCCCACAAATAAATGAACAAAACCATAAGAATAAATAATAAATTTTAATATAACAGTCACAAGAAACAGCTCACCAAATCAGACTCTTTCTCCCATTATATTCTGATCTATCATCGTAATTTTCCAGTATCAAATGCAAAATGATACTGGAATGATTCTTCTCTTTTCAAGTTTTTAGGATAATGAATTTGTTTTGAATATCAGTTTAGAGATCATCTTCACTATTCCCACTGAGACACTCTTGCTGATCAGAAACATTTGGTGCAAATAGTAATCAAGCTTCAAAATTATGCAAAACATTCCCTGTTTCTCAAGAATTTCACTGAATTATTTAAAAATCACTGGTGGAAACAAGCACCAGCTGTGGTGTGAAGCAGACGGAGTTTTAAAGAGGCACAAAGGATTGGCATGTTCCGTGAGTATAATTCACATAGTTGCACACCCTTCTTCTGGCTGGACCCTGGTGAAATCACACTGAAGCCTAACTGTGAAATACACATCATTTACCCAAAGAGAATTTTTCTGTCTTCAATTAAAAAGTGTTTTGTCACAGTGTTTTGCCATCTGTTTAAACCTTTCAAGCAATATTACATAACTCCAGCTCCGTGGTACGAGTTATGTATTGAAATGATGTTCACTGCATAACGCCTCACTGGCTGAAATACATAGCATGGCATAACCCGAAATGGCACCAAAGCAGAAATCAACACCATCCCCTTCATAAACAATTTTCACTTCATGAATAGCGGTCCATGATCATTTGGTCAACAAAGTTATAATGAAGAGGAAAGCAAAGACAAAAATTAAAAATTAAAGAGCTATTCTACAACTAGGTATCACTTTCAGTTCCGCTAACAACAGCAGAGACGGCGGAGACCCTGCTGTCCTGGCACAGCTTTGTCACAGGACAGACAATGTGTGACACAGTTTGTAAGTCAAAACTGCAGCTGTCATGATGTTTCTGCCTTGGAGTCTATCAAACCCCAAGGTAGAATGAAAAGGAGTAAGAGAAATGGGAATTCATGTGGACCTATTTGCTACATTTATATTACTTTATTGACCTATGCTCTAGAGAACCACCTGCCAATTATGCTTTAAACTGGGCAGTAATAGTCCAACATTCTTGATCTTTCTTCCCCTCAGATCACTGCATTGTCTCAACAAGAGTAGGTACCATTTCTGTGATTCACATATTTCTCTTGAGTTAGAAGACAGTTAAATTTAATTCAATGTACATATATATCAAACTTGTGCGATGAATGCTTGGAACTTTGGGAAACCCAGAAGAATAAAAATGGTCCCTGTCCAAAAGGAATTTAACATGTGTGCTCTACCAATCGAGACACCTGAAGCTTGGCCTTTAAAGAATGCTTATGTTGCTCATGAATTTCGTGATAATAAACATTTTAAAATTAAACTTCTGAGTAATACATATTAAACAGATAAAGAATGTATCTTGTGGATACATTAGGAAATTTATTCCTCTGAGAAAAGGAATAAATCTGTCCAAAGAGGTGATGAATCTTTTCAGTCCTCTTGGTATACTAGGGTGGACAAGAGGAAAAAATAGTCAAACTTAGGATATTACTCAATTAATTTGAAGACATTGTTTTTTCTGTCCTGAGTATGACTTGCCAAATCATCTTCCTGCTGTGCACCTTCTCTCAACGGAGACAAGAAAAATAAGAACTAGAGAGGAAGAGTGAAAAAGGAAATCATTATTGGAAAGAGAGTGGGCACCTCGGACATCTTAAATGGAAAAAAAAATGTCAGGAAGATCTGGTAGCAAAGAGAGCTTGGGACAGGCCATAAGAATCGGTAGATATGAGTTCAATGATAATTAGTTGTATCCCCAAACTGTCCATTAAATAAAGAAACTCTTGGGATGCATTTTTTTCTCTTTCGTGCAATAAAAGGAAATGACCGTATTATATGTTGTTTTCCAGAGCATGTGTTTAGTCATATTCTGAGAATTTGCTTGAAATAATATGGCCTTATTGAAAACACGAGCAGGAAACAAGAAGTGTTTATGTCTCAGATGAGGATTGTCATGAACGTTTTGCACAATTTCACTGTACTGTGTGTCTGCTCTAAGTGTATGTGACATTCCAAACTGCCTGTGGGAAGCATGAAACCAGAGAGAAATTAAAGTAATTCCTAAAGAAGAGGGAAAGCCTAAGCCTTCACTCATTTCATTTAAGTATTAAAAATAAAAATGTGTTGCTATATAGATAAATACAAAATTGTCTAAAGCAACAGGGAAATAAGTATTTTTATTTTCTAAGCATTATGCATTTCATGTGCTCTTTTCAACTTTTAAAAATCAAAGCATAGCTTTATTGTGGTCAAAATTGTGGAAAAATACTTATATTTATATAGTACGTTGAAATTTTCATATTCTTTTTATACACATAATACAGTTTCATCATTTTTAACCACCTTACAAAGTGGGTATTAATGTCTTAGTTTTACTGATAAGAACTGAAGAGATTAAATTATTTGTCCAAGGAGCCATAACTAGAGACTAGCAATTTCAGGACCCTGCTCCGGCTCTGACTCTATGTTCCGCACTCTTTTCCCACCGCAAAGGTGCACTACGTTGCTCTTTTCTTACTTCTTTTCCCCACACCTTTAAGCAAGCAGTACTTCTGACAACTCTGCGTGTCTCCCCAATCTCTGCAGGCTTTACCCTCTTGTGCAGGGCAAAGTAGCCGATTGTTTGAACACTCTGACCCTTGGCCAACTCAAACCTACACCTTTATTGAGTATTTCATACATTCTATGTTAATTATTTACAAGTGACATAAGAGGCCTGGCAAAGTAGCTATCTGAGCACACAAATTAAATTCTCCCTAAGGAGACTGGCACTAGTGCGAAACAGCTAGACTTAAATCGTAAAGGCCACGCATGGCTTGAATAGACTGATCTTTTAGTAAACCCCTCTCTGTTCTGTTCCTTTTTAAAAAAATTTCTCTAAATTCTCACTCAGTAAGTCCCTTCAGGTCTTATTTTTTTCACCCTCACTATGTATTTGAACCTTGTTTTTCTCCCAGAGACCTATTTTGCTCTGTTCTTAGCCTATTTCTAAAAATATGTTGTAACTTCATATACTAATAAACTGCATTTATTTTTAATTTTTTTCTTAGAGAGAGAGGAAGGAGAGGGAGAGAGAGAGATAGAAACATCAATGCAAGAGAACACCTATTGACCACCACCTGCATGCCCCCCACTAGGGATTTCGCCCACAACTTGGGCATGTGTCCTGACTGGGAATCAAACCAATGTCCTCCCAGTACATGGGTCGATGCTCAACCACTGAGCCACACTGGCCAGGCATAAACTGCATTAAAATTTTTTTAAATGTCATCTTTTAAAGTTTTTCCAAACCATCTTTCTCTAAATTGAAGAGAAATAGAAATACAATTTGTTGTGCAACTTGTTAATAGACAATGCAAAAAACAAAAACTTCCAAAACACAGTAATATAAAAACTTGGTGAGAGGAGGGATGTGGATCGGGTCTTTGGAGGGTTAGTATTTGTATAATGACCTTGAAGGTGGAAGCCAAGATTACTCATACCGGCATTCAGAGACAGTTCACAGAACATGTGGAGTCACAGAACCTGAAATAGCATTACGATTTTTGAAGGATGGCTGGAGTTTAGGTACATTCTTGGAAATGGCTGAAGGTAAATTTCATAAGTAAGAACTAGATTGCAAGGAACCGTTTATGGCACATCAAGAATCTGATCCTTTGCTCAAAGGTCTTTTAAAAGGAGAATAATGTAATCAACTATAATTATTTTTAAAGGAGTATTGTTGACAGTGTAGAAGAGGATTAGAGAAGGAAAAAAGTAGGAAGCAGGAGAAAAGAGTTAGGAGGTAATTACACACATCCAGTTATGCCATGATGAGAATCTTAACTATGGCAGATGCTAAATATAAACAGATCACAGTGCCCCCCCCCCAAAAAAAAATCAGAAGTATGTGCAATACACGCAAAGAACACAAAAGGTAAGTTTATAGGTTTGTTAATTTTAAGAGAAAGATAGGTTCAAAGAGAAAGTCACAGGCTATATGAAATGTATAATTCAGTAGGGTTATCAAAGGGAATGACTGCCACACTGGCTGGTGTTACAGTGGTGCAGGACAGAATGTGACGAAGACGCTCTGAAGTGGGAGATGTTGCATGTCATCTAGGGTCACAGATGAGAGAGAAGGTGAAGCTTGCAGGTGGTAAAACAACTGTGAATCAGAAATTCTGGGTTTCAGGAGAAAATGTCTCAACAGAGAAAGAATACCCACTCTTCTGGAACCCTCAGACCTAAAGGAAATCTGCCATCTCATCATTGTCTAAAATGGCACCTACAGCCACAACACATCTGCTAATGCAGTGGAGCGCAGGGTACCACCGCTTCCAAGACAGGACTGCTCAGAGTTTTCTCTGGAAGGGAGATGTAAGTTTGCACCTTCCTTCACACAGAAGCCACAGGACATAAATTATTCATGT
Source organism: Molossus molossus (assembly GCF_014108415.1). NCBI lineage: Eukaryota > Metazoa > Chordata > Mammalia > Chiroptera > Molossidae > Molossus > Molossus molossus. The sequence continues at coordinate 91,384,825 of NW_023425388.1, read as the reverse complement.
GAGAATAAGACTGAACATAAAGATTAGAAAGACACTTGAGCAGATGATTTAATTCAGAAATCTTACCAGCCCCCCCCCCCCTCCTCTCCAAGAGTAGTCTCTCAAGAGTCGCTAACAGAAAAATCTGTAAAATATCTTAAAGCATTCAGGAGGAAGCTGCCAGGGTAGGAACTAAAAATGAGATTGCTAGGATAATCATGTCAAAAAGTAAACTCCTGCAGAGATCCCACTGAGGCAAAAGCAAAACAGATGTGTCTTACAGATTGGAAAATGGCAACAAAAGAATGAAGCATTGAATTTGTACATTTATTTTTTAAAATCAGCTTCCCTAAGGCTTTTTGCTCAGGGACATCTGAGTAAAGTAAGAAACTTGTTAGAAAGAAAAATGGCATTGTATTTTAAGGGCTTAGAGGGGAAAAAATTAAATAAGTGAAACTAGTTTAAAATCATAGATTTTTAGGTGTTAGAAATGGCCCTGGCATCGTTTACTCTGCCAATATGAAGGGCAGAAATGTTAATAGAGCCCATATGAAGAGAAGAATCACTTCAATGGGGCAGGGAAGAAAGACATTGCGTAATAAATAGTTACTATGGCCTAAACACATTGCTAGATGTTTTACATATGTTTTCTCATTCAATCTTCATAAAAGTCTCATGAAATAGGAATTATTCTCCTTCTTACAAAGGGAAGGTGACTGGAGCTGAGAGGGGTTAAGTAAATGTATTTATTTATATAGCTATCTTGTTCTAGAAAAGATTTCAAGGATATGAGAAAGACTAATGATTCAAGATACCTACACTATGACAAAAACAATAGTAATTTTAAAGTGGTGAAGCAAACATTAAAAAGGAAAGGTGGGCCTTGGCTAGTTTGGCTCAGCGGTTTGAGCGTCAGCCTGTGGACCAGAGAGTCCCGGGTTCGGTTCCCGCTAAGGGCACGTACCCTGGTTGCAGTTTGTCCCCGGCCCTGGTTGAGGTTGTGTGGGTGGCGGCCAGTCAATGTGTCTCTCTCATGTTGATGTTTCTCTCTCTCTCTCTCTTCCTCTCTCTCTCTCCCTCCTGCTCTATCTGAAGATAAATGCAAAAATGCTCTCAGGTGAGGATAAAAAATAAAATTTTTAAAAAAAGGAAAGGCGGGATCACATAAAGCAAAGAGTACGTAAAACTGCATTCCTCACTAAACCTGGGAGTGGCTTATCTGAACACATCTCTATGATACTTAACGCTAAAGAAATGTGATTCTTCCTCTTTTTTTGTGGCTCTAATTCTCTCAAGAGAATTATTTCTCGGAATTTCTAGAAGATTACATTGACCATTGTAATTCCTCCAGTCTTCTGTTCATAGATTCTTGTGGTGATCCCAAATATGTAGGAAAGTCAAAGAAGCATTTTAGGACTGGTTACTATTTAATGGTATATATAAAGCAAGCTGACTTTTTAACCAAGTTTCAGCAGGATTCTTGAGAAGTCTGTGGTTGAGTCTTTAGTGGGTGGGAAATTATATTTTATTTTAGGGCAATAAAAATATCTGTCTGGAATAGACTGAAATATTAAGGAAAAACCCTTATTGGTAATTTTAGGAGGTATTTGTGTCTGATCCATCTATGGAAAATAAATTATGAAATATGACAGAGGAAATTCAAACATTTAAAGAAGAGAAAATACTAAATAAGTTATAAGACTGGTATATGTATTGATATATATCAAAGAAGAAATCACAATGGAAATTAGAAAAGATTTTGAACTGAATGACAATATAAACAAACCATATCAATAATGGTAGAAGACCACAAAAGCAACACTTAACAGAAAAATTGTAACTTCAAATTCAATATTAAGAACGAATAAAGTTCTCAAATCAATGACCTAAGCATTTATCTTAATAAGCTGTTTTATTTTTTTAAGGAAATTAAACTCAGAAGAAGAAGAAAAAATGTATAAAAAAAGGTAACAAAGGAAAAGAATGAAATTGAAAACAAACTGGAAAGAAAATCTACAAATCAAAAACTATGTTTTTGAAAACAATTAAATTGATAAATCTCTAGGAAGATTAATCAAAAAAAGAAAGAAAAAAATACACAATTTGCCAATCTCAAGAATAATAGAAAAGACATCATTACAAATCTTAGAGACATTAAAAAGTTAAGAAGATATTATAAAAAACTGGATGCCAATAAAATTAACAATATGTATAAAATGGGCACGTTCCTTGACAAAGCAAGTTATCATAACTAATAAAAGAATATTCCCTGAAAGAAAGTTTTAGTACCAGATAGCTTCACTTGTATTCCATCAAACATTTAAAGAAGAGAGAATACTAATATTACACAAATATTTTAACTAAACTCTTTATGAAAATCTAAGGGGGAATAACTCTTCCCAACTTGTTTTATGAGGCAAAGAAGAAAAAAAAAAGAAAAAACTAGAAGGACATTAGAAGAAAATCAGTTAAAGACTGCGTCAATTAGGACTATAGAGGCAAAGATCCTTAGGAACATGTCAGCAAAGAAAACCCAACAATTTTAAGAAAGATAATAAATCCAAATAAAATAAGATTCATTGCAAGAGAGTAAGATTCATTCAATTTTCAAAAATCAATCCATGTAATTGACCACATTAAAATATAAAGAGAAAATTATATGGCAATCTCTGTATTAAACACTAGGTGGAAAGGTAGAAAGAAGTTTTTTGAGTTGGGAGATAATGCATTGAAACAGAGTATGAGGAAGATACTTCTGCTATAATCTAGTAACTGATTAGAGCCTAAAAAAATGATGCTAAATTATTATTGGGGGTGAGGGAGGTTGTGATCCAAACAGACAATAACAAGAAAATCTAATAATAACAAAGATGTCAATTAATACAAAAAAACTTGAAGTGCTATAACAGTTCAGAAAAACTTAAAAGTTTTTTTTATTTGATTTTTTTAACATCTTTATTGTTGAATGTAAAATGTATTACAGATGTTCCACATTTTTCCCCCATTGACCCCCTCCTCCCCACTCCCGCCCCCTCCCGCCTTTTCCCACACTATTGTCTGTGTCCATTGGTTATGCATATAAGTTCTTTGGTTTATCTCTTCCCACACCCCCAACCACTTTCCCTTTGAGGTTCGTCAGTCTAGCAATGAATTTGTACTTCTTAATCCCTTCACATTTTTCACCCATTCCCCCAACCCCCTCCCATCTGGCAACCAACAAAATGTTCTCTGTATCTGTGAGAATGTTTCTGTTCTACCTGTTCATTTTGTTTGTAGATTCCATTGTTGATAGATATGTATTCATTGCCATTTTGTTTGTTCATATTTTTTATCTTTTTCTTCAAAAAGACTCTTCATCATTTCATATAATAACGGTTTGGTGGTGATGAACTCCTTTAACTTTTTCTTGTCTGGGAAAGTCTTTATATGGCCATCGATTCTAAATGACAGCTTTGCAGGATAGAGTAATCTTGGTTGTAGGTTCTTGCTTTTCATCACTCTGAATATTTCTTGCCACTCCCTTCTGGCCTGCAAAGTTTCTTTTGAGAAATAAGCTAACAGCCTTATGGGAACTCCCTTGTAGGTAACTAACTGCCTTTCTCTTGCTGCTTTTAAGATTCTCTCTTTGTCTTGAACATTTTGCATTTTGATGATGTTGTGTCTTGGTGTAGGCCTCTTGGGGTTCATCTTGTTTGGGACTCTTTGTGCTTCCTGGACTTGTATGTCTGTTTCCTTCACCAAGTTAGGAAAGTTTTCTGCCATTATTGTTTCAAACAGGTTTTCGATTTCTTGTTCTCTCTCTTCTCCTTCTGGCACCCCCAAGATTCAAATGTTGGCACGCTTGATGTTGTCCCAGAGGCTCCTTACACTATCCTCATTTTTTTGGATTCTTTCTTCTTTTTGCTGTTCTGATTGGGCATTTTTTGCTTCCTTATATTCCAAATCGATGGTTTGCTCCTTGGATTTACGTACTCTATTATTGAAGCTGTGTAAATTATTCTTTATTTCAGTTAATGCCTCCTTCAGTTCTAACTGTGCATCCATGATTTCTGAATGGTCCTTTTTTATGCTCTTGAGGCCCTCCCTAAGTTCACTGAGGTGCTCACTTAGTTCATTGAGCATCCTTATAAGCAGTGTTTTGAACTCAGCATCTGTTAGGTTGCTTATCTCCATTTCAGTTAGTTCTTTTCTTGGGGTTTTGTTCTGTTCTTTCATTTGGGACCTGTTTCTTTGTCTCCTCATTTTGGCTGCCTCCCTGTGTTGGTTTCTATGTATTACTTAACGAGAGGTATGGGGCTAGCTGAGACCAAATGCAGCTCGTTTGAAAGAATTTAGGAAAAACCTGAAGCAGGATCCAAGACAGGCCAATCCTATGGTTAAGCAAGTGGCAACAGCTTGGGTGGGCCTGAAAGTTGGGTGGGGTGGGGCTAGGCCTCAGGGAGTCAGCAGGGCGGGGCTACCAGTGTGAGCCAGGTTGCTGGAGTCCCAAATATGGCTTCTGTCAAAGGAACAAAGGCCTCTGACAGCACGTCTGTCCAGGAGAAAGCCCCCTCTCCAGCCCTTGCTCAGTGCCAAACAGCTCAGTCATTCCCTGTATGTCTCTGGCGCCCCTCGACCTGCCTCCCCTCCGAGCTTAGAGGGAGAGAGTCCGATAAGTCCGTGCGCGGGCCCTTTAGGGAGCTGCCTGGGGTTCCAGCTGCTTCAGCTTCCCTGAGCCTCAGTTCCTGCTGGTTTTTCCAGACAGAAGTTATGGAGATTCTCTTCCTGGCACTGGAACCCTGAGCGGGGCACCTGGTGTGGGACAGGGACCCCTCAGTCCTCAGGAAAGACCTTCCCAGCCGAGGTGTCCTCCTGATTTTTATCCGCCACACTTGGGTGTGTGACCAGCCTGTCGCGACGCCGCTGCTGCCGCCACTGCCCCTCCTGCCCGTCTGGATGTGGCTGCTGCTTTAATTCCGTAGTTGTAGGACTTCCATTCAGCTGGATTTCAGGCAGTTTTGAATGATGGTTGTTCTGTAGTTTAGTTGTAACTTTGATGTGGTTGTGGGAGGACGTGATACCGTGTTTACCTACGCCGCCATCTTGACCGGAAGTCAAAACTTAAAAGTTTTAATGGCTCAGTTTGCATGATAATAAAAAACTGAAATCTAGGCTTATTTAATCAAAAGAATGATTATAGACTCCATAATAAAGGGAATATAACAAGAAAACAACAATGTAGCAACCAACTAGTTGAGACCACACAGACAACTGACAGAGGTGGATGTTTGATGCGTCTGGATGGTATGAAAAAGGAATCATTATTTTCCTGTAAAGTATATGTATCTTTACAATTGTTTATGCAATATATAAATATAATGATTCATAAAAAAATAAAAGATAATTTTTGATCAAACTTTCATGCTAATTTTAGAAATTGTTGTAGTAATGCTTTTCAAAAACTTTATTAGAAAATTGATATTACTAGAAATTTAATATAATTTTTTATTCTAAATATAATTATGAGTTTTTAAATTTTGTTAAATTAATTTATGTATTTTTGTTACAGATGTTTCTCCTTTTTCCCCCACTGATTCCCTCCACTCCCTCCCTCCCCACCCTGTGCCCAGCTTTGTTGTCCATGTCCATTGTTCATGCACACATGCATATAAGTTCTGTGGTTTATCTCTCCCCCCCCCCACACTCCCTCTTCTGGGGATTGTCAGTCTGTACCCCACTTCCACGTTTCTGGGACTACCCCATTCCTCAGACTGTTATGTTCATTATATTCCACAGATAAGTGAGATCATATGATACTTGTCTTTCTCTGTTTGGCTTGTTTCACTTAGGATAATACTTTCCAGGTCCCTCCATGTTGTCTCAAAGGATAAGAGATCTTTCTTTCTTACAGCTGCATAATACTCCATTGTGTATATGTACCACAGCCTTTTTATCCATTTGTCTACTGATGGACATCTCAAAATTTTTTTTACTTATTGATTTTAGAGAGAGAGGAAGGGGAAAAAAGAGAGATAGAAATATCGATGAGAGAGAACATGGATTGGCTGCTCCTGCTTGCCTCCCACTGGGGATTTGGCCCACAACCTGGGCAGATGCCCTGACCAGGAATCAAAACAGCGACCTCTTGGTGCATGGATCGATGCACAACCACTCAGCAACACCGGCTGGGCAAGAGTTTGTTCTTTTTAACTGCTACATATTCTTTTAATTCTTTTAGATTTTCAAAATTAAATTTTGATGCATTACTCTGATTTTGTGACCACATAAGGATCACTATTTTGAAAGGTAATGAGAAATATTATAAAAGCTGAATAAACAGTGTTTTAAATGTTTAACATGTGTTTTCTCTGTAGTCTAGGTAAGTGGTCTTAGATTAAGAATGAGTAATTTATTTTTCATATATATGTGTTTCTTTTTCCCCTTAATTTGATTATTCTTAGCACAGAGTTTGGTTTAGTATCAAATAATTGTTCTATCACATGTCTCCTTTGAGAATTGCATGCATATATATTGTCATAAATTAGTATAGGAACTATTGTAATGGAATATCTGGATCACATGCTAAAATATTCTTTGTTAGTAAATACATATTTACAGTGTTTACTTACTTTGAAAACCTAAGATCATAAAATGTACATTTAAAACCCAATTTAATACCACCTTATATTTACCTGCAAAGTCTTTCTTATGAATCAAGTCATAGACTTTAACCTCAGTAAAGATAAAGCCATCTCTGTGATGACATACACAGTCCTCAAATTATTGGTAAATATTTTAACAATCAACTGTTGACAATCATCAATTTTATTATAACACAAGTATACTTTTAGAGCATGATTTTTATTTTTGGTATAAAAGCTATGAATACATGCCAATAAAATCTATAGCACTCATTATATTACTAACTCTCCCAAATGGAAAAAAAAAAATCTCCTTATAAAATTCAAAATCTTAACATTGGGAATAGAATTCACTGGAAGCAAGAATACCTGAGCATTTCCTAAAGGCATGATATATAGGCTGCTTGCCATCTTCATATACTACACTTCTTACCACTTCAGTCCACTGCAGTCACAGGGATTAGTTGCAGAATGACCAGGCTCAGGAAGGAATAATTCTATCCTACCTCAATGCAATCTATTAGTTACAATCAGAATTGATCTCTACTGTTAACACATTCCAGTGTTCTCCGTCCCCAAACAGAAGATTATATCTAAGAAAGATATGATGTGGGGAGGAATGAGGGGTCAGGGAATCACATTTTGAAACTGTTTTTAGATCACTATCTTTGGTATCACTAAGAAGAAAATCGTGTTGCTGTGGTTTCAAGAGCTATTGAAACAAATACATTTCAGAAGTCATCAGGGGAAAACAGTGTTTCACAACGTTGTTTCTCCTCCCTCCTCTCGCCTTTCCCCAGCTAATTTTTACCTTCTTCCCTGGAAGAAAAACAATATATAACAGCTGTATGATTCATGCAATAATTGATGCAAAACTACATTGAATCCCCAGGTCATTCACCATATCGTTTTCCAATTACTATTAGCAAAAGCAGCGTGACTTGCTTTTCTCAAACATGCAAATGAGGTCATATTCAACATGCTGAAAGGCTCAGTGAAACCACAGACTGGTGTTTCTGTATTTCCTGTTCAGGTCAGAAAGCAAGGGAACGTGGCTCTTTCTCTTTCATCACAAGGGCAATGCACTTTTACTGATCTATTGATTGTGCAGAAGTATCACACATTTTGCCTGACTCATGTCAGGTATGAGAAGGTCCTTTCAGGTGAGAGGGCAGGCTGAAACCCAGTGCTAATATGAATCACATTTAAAACGATACATTTTTCCCTGGCTGGTGTTGCTCAGCAGTTAGAGCCTCCACCCACAGACAGAAGGGCCGAGTGTTTGATTACCAGTCAAGGGTACATGCTTGGGTTCTAGGTTTGATCACAGGCCCTGTGTCTCTCACATCATCAATGTTTCTCTCTCTCTCTCTCTCTCTCTCTCTCCCCCTCCCTCTCTCTCTGTCTCCCCTTCCCTCCCTTCTCCCTTCCACCCTCTCTAAAATTCAGTGGAAAAAAATATCCTCAGGTGAAGATTAAAAAAAAAAAAAAAGATGCTTTTTACTATAGGGCAGGAAAGCAGTTACAGTTTAAGAGTTTTATGATTACTCCTCATGGCACACCACAACAGATGCTTCTACTTAGCCAATGCATTCTTGATTCTGGACTTGTAATAGCTCCTCTTCCTGGCTTTAATAATCAGACCATTTATTTTCTTTCTTTTTTTTTTTCTTTTGGTACGTGCTTCTAGCAGGAACCGAACCCAGGACTCTCTGGTCCGCAGGCCGACACTCCAACCACTGAGCCAAACCATCCAGGGCTGTAATAATCAGACCATTTTCAACTGCAACCGTGGACTCTCAAATATTCTTGAAAAGCTCCTTATGATAAATTCACCTTCCCCAATTAACAAACAAAAAAATCCATACCTACCAGACTTTAAGAATAATTTATCTTTTAAAATGTCAAATGTAAAAAAAGTTCTCATGTTTCATCACTGGCTCTTAGAAGTCCTCAAAGGCATGCATGCTGCCCTATTTTAAAAAGCAGCCATTGTTCCCTGGCCGTTTGTCTCAGCATTTAAAGAGTCAGCTTGCAGTCCAGAGACACCCTGGTTCGGTTCCCGCTAAGGACGCATACCTCAGTTGCAGTTTGTCCCCGGACCTGGTTGGTCGTGCGGATAGCAGCCACTCCATGTGTCCCTTTCACATCAATGTTTATCTCTCTCTCTCTCTCTCTCCCTCCCACTCTATCTGAACAAAAAATGGAAAAGTGTCCTTGGGTGAGAGGATTTTTTAAAAAGCAGCCATTGTCCCTGTAACCTGCATGCAAATCTATGCTGAAATCTATAGTCTACAAGACAGACGGGAAAGTCTCACTGTAGCCAGGTAAACCTCAAGGTAGCTGTGAAACCAGAGGAGATGCAATCACCAATTCACCACCACCGCCACCACCAACACTCTAGCAGTTTCAGGATTTACTACACGTCAATGGACGCAGTGAGACTGTAAGTAATGCTTCATGATTTAAGACAGACGATACTACTATTTGTTACTCTCCTCATTCTACTGTACAGAACTCAGTGCTAGTTGTATTTTTTTTTCCAGATAGAGCATGTTTAAAAAGCTTTTAAATACAACATCTTATAATGGCAACTCTACTATTAAAAATTATTTTACTTCTAAAAGCAGCAAATAGGACTTCCGGTCAAGATGGCGATATAGGTAAACCCGGTATCGCGTCCTCCCACAACCACATCAAACTTGCAACTAAACCACAGAACAACCTTCATTCAGAACCACCTGAAATCCAGCTGAATGGAAGTCCTACAACTACGGAATTAAAGAAGCAGCAGCATTGAGACTAGTAGGAGGGCAGAGGCAGAGGGGCTGGTCCCACACCCACATGTGGCGGATAAAAATCAGGAGGATACCTCGGCTGGAAAGGTCCTCCCTGAATACTGAGGGGTTCCCGTCCCACACCAGGCACCCAGCTCAGGATTCCAGTGCCAGGAGGAGAAGTCCCCATAACTTCTGGCTGTAAAAAGCAGCGGGAACTGAGGCCCAGGGAGGCTGAGGCTGCTGGAGCCCCAGGCAGTTCCTTAAAGGGCTCACGCACAGACTTATCAGACTCACTCCCTCTTAGCTTGGAGGGGAGGCAGCTCGAGGGGCGCCAGAGACATACAGGGAATGACTGAGCTGTTTGGCACTGGAGCAAGGGCTGGAGAGGGGGTTTTCTCCTGGACAGACGTGCTGTCAGAGGCCTTTGTTTCCTTGGTGAGCCCTGCCCTAGGGTGGCAGACAGCCACCATATCTGGGACTCCAGCAACTTGGCTCACACTGTTTACCCCCGCTGGTGATTCCCTGAGGCCCCGCCCCACCCAATTTTCAGGCCCACCCAAGCTGTTGCCACTTGCTTAACCATAGGATTGGCCTGTCTTGGATCCTGCTTCAGGTTTTTCCTAAATTCTTTCAAACGAGCTGCATTTGGTCTCAGCTAGCCCCATACCTCTTGTTAAGTAATACACTGAAACAAACACAGGGAGGCAGCCAAAATGAGGAGACAAAGAAACAGGTCCCAAATGAAAGAACAGAAAAGAACCTCAGGAAAAGAACTAACTGAAATGGAGATAAGCAACCTAACAGATGCTGAGTTCAAAACACTGCTTATAAGATGCTCAATGAACTTAGTGAGAACCTCAGCAAACTTAGTGAGGGCCTCAAGAGCATAAAAAAGGACCAGTCAGAAATGAAGGAGGCACTAACTGAAATAAAGAATAATTTACACAGATTAAATAGCAGAGTAGGGAAAGCCATGAAGAAAACCATCAATTTGGAATATAAGGAAGCAAAAAATGCCCAATCAGAACAGCAAAAAGAAAAAAGAATCCAAAAACATGAGGATAGTGTAAGGAGCCTCTGGGACAACATCAAGCGTGCCAACATTCACATCTCCAGGGTGCCAGAAGGAGAAGAGAGAGAACACGAAATCGAAACCTATTTGAAACAATAATGGCAGAAAATTTCCCTAACTTGGTGAAGGAAATAGACATACAAGTCCAGGAAGCACAAAGAGTCCCAAAGAAGATAAACCCCAAGAGGCCTACAACAAGACACATCACCATCAAAATGCAAAAGGTTCAAGACAATGAGACAATCTTAAAAGCAACAAGAGAAAAGCAGTTAGTTACCTACAAGGGAGCTCCCATAAAGCTGTCAGCTTATTTCTCAAAAGAAACTTTGCAGGCCATATGGGAGTGGCAAGAAATATTCCGAGTGATGAAAGCAAGAACCTACAACCAACATTACGCTATCCTGCAAAGCTGTCATTTAGAATTGATGGACAGATAGTTTCTCAGACAACGAAAAGCTAAGGGAGTTCACCACCACCAAATCATTATTATATGAAATGTTGAAGGGTCTTCTTGAGGAAAAAGATAAAAAATATGAACCATCAAAATGGCAATGAACACATATCTATCAACAATTGAATCTACAAACAAAATGAACAAGCAGAACAGAAACATTCTCATAGATATAGAGAACATTTTGTTGGTTGCCAGATGGGAGGGGGTTTAGGGGAATGGGTGAAAAAGGTGAAGGGATTAAGAAGTTCAAATTGGTTGCTAGACTGACATACCTCAAAGGGAAGGGAAGGGGGTTGGAGGGGTGGAAAGAAATAAACCAAAGAACTTATATGCATATATGCATAACCAATGGACACAGACAACAGTGTGAGAAAAGGCAGGAGGGGGGGTCGGAGTGGGGAGGAGGGGTCAATGGGGGAAAAATGAGGAACATCTCTAATACATTCAACAATAAATATAAAAAAAAATTTTTAAAAATAAAAGCAGCAAATATTCTAGAATAGAAGTTGGAAGCTCCTGTATCTCTACAATTTTATTATATTTATTTATTTATTTTTAATTTTTTATCCTCACCCAAGGACATTTTTCCATTTTTTTTTTTTTTTGTACAGATAGAGTGGGAGGGAGAGAGAGGAAGAGACAGAGAGAGAGAAACATCGACATGAAGGGACACATCGAGTGGCTGTCACCGCACAACCAACCAGGGCCGGGGACAAACTGCAACCGAGGTACGTGCCCTTAGCGGGAACTGAACCCGGGTCTCTCCGGACCGCAGGCAGATGCTCTAACCGCTGAGCCAAACCGGCCAGGGCTGTATCTCTACAATTTTAAATAAATTCCTTGGGAAGATTCAGAATTGATAAATGGGAGAAAATAGCAAAAGAAAATAGCAAAAAATAGAAGCGAAAAAAGTAGACTTTAATCATCAGTTGCTTCAGATTCCTCAGTTTTAAACCTTGAAGAGTGTCTGCTAAATTCACAGACATTTTGCAAGTGTCAATATTTAAAATAAATAAAATTTATTTAAAATTAATCATTCCTTAAATATTAAGAGGATTGGGAAAATTATTGTAATGCAACAGAGAAACATACTTATGAGTATACTATAGTTTTGAATCACAAACAGTAACGACTATTATGTATTCTGCTTTAAGGATATTTACAATAAACATCTGAATTAAGAAGAAAATGTCACAAAAAATTAGCAAGAAGAGGGACTTCAAAAATCATTGAGTACAATATGCTATTTCTATGAAAGAAGAAATAGAAACCAGTGAAACCTGAGAACTTTGTTTGTTTGTTTTAGCATTCTGGCTTGAACAGAATTGTAAAAGTGGTTAGTCATCAGAAAGGAATTTAGATGAGGAATAAATGAAGGTATACTCTTTTTTTTTCAAATGGCATGTTGTATTTCAGATATTAATTTTTTTCTAGAGGTTAAATGAAGGTTTGGGCAAATAATGAACAACAAAATAATTTTATCATTTCATTTACTAAAGGATTTATTAAAGATTACCTTTATAGATTAGCTTGTCAAGTGAAAATTTACTTAAATTTACAAAAGTATTTGCCCATAACTTTTCAGGAATGCATCTATAATGTGAAATGTGGTATGTCTCTGGAGTCTCATAATAAAACAAGCAGCATCCTAACAACACCTTTGGTAAATACAATAAAGAACTTGAAACATTTCTTCTATCAGTCTGAAATCAATGCCTGTGGTATTGATACAATTATAATAACCTGATTATTATTTAACAGGAAAAGAGGAAAGGGAAGACTAGATAATATAGGCATCCATTTATACAGCTTTGCCAGGAAGCTGCAGTTAACATTCTCCAGGTCTGTTCCCCACAGAACCTGGGGGAAGGGACTGGACAAAGGTGGTATAGATGCATGCTCAGTCAAGTCTGAGTGACATGGGAAGATGCTTACCTGTCCATCACATCTGGAAACTGGTGGTTGACCAGGGTAGTAGGTGTGGCCACTACAAGGGTACAAAAACTGAATATTTAAATTCCTAAACAAAGGAAGTTTGCTCTTGTTTCTCCTGGCATTCTTGGGACTGCTGTTTCAGGGGCCACACTCCCCTGCAATTACCCATGTGGCTCATGATGATGTGGGACCCATACAATAGACTGATACCTGATACTACATCGGACCCAACTCCACCATGGAACAAAAACTCTGGACATTGGTCCTGCTTCTAGTTTTGCCAAACCCACAGTTGTCCCTTTTCCAGGACTGGACTAAGGCAACTAAGACTTTGTAACCCAAGGAATGTAACTCCATGCAAATAAAGTATTTTACTCATTCTCCCATGGGAGCCTCTGAAAATGTTTATTCCAGTGGTACCCCAAGAACCCCACTGGCACTAGTGTTGGGGAAATTGGACCCACTGATTTCTCTAGTAACAGTATTATCTCCAAATGCATTTCACAAAAGCAAATTTTGGGGGTTGAGTTATGACAGCAAAATAATGCAAGTATGGCATTTGGTTTTTAATTTACCCAAATGTAGATTGTAGCCCAGCCGGTGTTGCTCAGGGTTGAGCGTCAGTCAACCCATGCACCAAGAGATTATTGGTTCGATTCCCAGTCAGGGCACATGCCCATGTTGTGGGCCTAATCCCCAGTAGGGGGCATGCAGGAGGTGGCCAATTGATGTTCTCTCTCATTGATGTTTCTATCTCTCTCTCCCCCTTTCCCTTCCTCTCTCTCTAAAAATCAATAAAAAATAAATAAATAAATGTAGATTTCAAATTTTCTGGAGCAGGAATTCTGTCGGCCATGGAGAAGACTACAAACTTACTGTGCATGTAATTGTTATTTGCTTTTAGGTAAAAGCTGTCCTAGAATAATGACATCCAATAAAAATATTATGTGAGTTCCAAATTCAAGGCTCATGGGTAATTTTAAATTTTATAGCTGCCACAACAAAATATAAGTGAAAGTAATTTTAATACATTTTATTTAATCTATCTAAAATATTGTCATGTCAACCTGCAATCAATCAATATAAAAATTATTGATAAGCTGTTTTTCATTTTTTGTTTGTACTAAGTATTTGAAACCTGGTATGTATTTAATACCTAGAGTACATTTCAATTTGAACTTTCCATGTTTTAAGGGTTCAAAAGCCTCACATGGCTACTGGCTACTATGTTGGATGTTGAAGGTCTAGAGAAAAAAATGTACAATAGGCATAAGGGCACATGTTATGAATAATCTTTCTTTCTGTTGATCTACTGATAAGTGTTGAGTGCCACTGAATTTCATAAGATCCTCTTTGATAATTACTAGTATTACTGTTTTGAAGATTGAGGGTCAACACACATCTTTTGAAAAGTACCATCCTGAGAGAGAGGAGTCCTGAATGGGTGACCCAATCTTCCACAGGGAAGATCTATAGTAATTATGAAAATGTGCATTACTGAAATCATTCTTGTTTTCATGGAAAAGTCATCACAAGGCAAAATGTTTTAGTGGGATGGAGTTCCTCTTGGATATATATGAAAAGCAAAATGTAAAAGCTTGTGGACTGGTAGTAATTAAATAAGAAATGCTCTTCTTTAAAATGACATAGCAGATATTATCATTAATTTTTGCTTAAGTGCAATTATACTGATTTATATGCAATTTATTATGTATGTGGCAAAAGCCAGAAATTATTGAATAATTTTTTCCTGAACTTCTCGTATTGCTTGTTATAATTAACCCTGTAAAAAGTTAACCTTTCTCAGTACTTATTGAATCTTCATTTATTTCTTGGTAACGTGGTTAATGAAGGCGCCTAGAGAATATGATGACAGTATCTTTCTTCCTCCTGTCTAGAATTCATATAATTACAAAGTTTACCTGAGGTATCAGAGTCTAAATTATTGTTATGCTATTCTTTTCATTGCAATCATTTCTAACATCTTATTATTTTTAACATTAAAATATATTACCTCTCCATGCACAATTACTGCTTTTGCACTGTAATATTTATAATGCAAGAGTATACTGCTTTGATAGTATAGTTGGTTTCTTTCACCTCAATTAGAAAGAAATAGAAGGTGTATTCTCTAAATACTAAAATTGTAAGAGAATATCCCCTATCTTATAAGAATTCAGTGGTAAACTGGTTTTATACATTGAAATTTCTAACAGGGAAGTCAAACATAGATAGAATTATTATCAGCTGAAAGAACAGTGGAACACGCTTGATTGGCAAGAGGAAAGACCATTTGTTTTTCACTTAATCCCAATGAATTAAAAAAAAAAATTTTAAGCTCTCATTGGTGATTTCACACTCACTGATTCATCAGGCAGCAGTAGTAACTTCAAGGATGCAGTTGCATTGGTCCAAAAGGAGTCGTAAGATAGTGTAGATATTGCAGCAAATCCTGTCTGTGGAAGTGGGAGAAGAGGAAGAAGACATGGCCTCCCCCGGGTGCTACCCTCCATTCCACCCCCACTGCTTCCCTTTGGCCAATCCCATATGTTGATATATGTATTTATATAATTGTAGTAGGAGACGAAAAGGGATTCAGGGAATCTGACCAATTTTTTAGGTTGAAACCAACCTAAATAAGTTAGACACACATTGTTTTTTTTCTCATGAGCAGTATTTTATTCCTAAAATATGTGGGTAATTTCCTTTACTCTCTATTTGAGATACGGGACATTCCTCAAGTTTGCCAGCAAGTAAGAATGAATCAGCTTTTATTCTGTGGATCATATGACAGGCTTTGAGATATCCTGAAATATTAATGTCATCAAGTCAGCTCGAACCATTGCACATTGATTTTCAAGTTAAAATATATTTATATTATGATGGCTATATATATCTCTCCTGTATGTGTTGCTTGCTATTTTCTTAGTGATAAAATGCTTACTCTATTTTTTTCTCATTGGCATTTAAAATCCCTGAAAGAGTGTAGTTATATATTATTGACCTTATTTTTTATATTAAAAAAAACTAAAATGAAGAGTATTTAAATCTGGTCACAGTGACTTAGTCACTTGCTGATATAAGCCATATGGTATATTTTTTCCTGATTCAGTTTTCTTTCTAAATTAATTATTTTTTCTATATAGATGATGTAGAAAAGTATTATTTATGCCTACTTATTAGTTTTATAGGTATTCATAATTATATGCTTTGCTTGCATATTGCTCACAGTGTCTTATATATAGAATTTCACTCCATTAATAAAAATACTAAGTGAATAAAGCATGAATCAGCAATAATGATCTATTTTATTATTAGCTTAAAACACAACATTCTGACTAAAGAGGAAAACATACTCCTCGTAGGTACTATAAAATATTGCTGTTCATCAGAGTCTGTCCTTCCACTATTGAGATATTAAATAACAAATCATAATGGAATAATTTACATTTAAGCCCACAAAATTTGGAAAATCATATGTTCAGAATGATTTCCTAGGCATTTCTTCTAAAAAGCAAGTGTTGGACAATATAATAATTTTTATTTACACATTTTTTACAATAGACACTCATTGCAGTATATGGCAGTTACTAAGCTAGAAATTTGGTATAAAAATTGATGAATAATGGTTCTTTCCCTTAAAGAAGTAAAAATCTAGTGGAAAAAATCTGGCAACACTGCCCCATAAAGGGAACAATAAAATATTACACATGTACGCACACGCACCCGCACACACACACACATACACACACACTAGTGATGACATGGAAAAATCTACTTAGAGAATATTGTGGAGGAATGCAGTTGAGAAGAGCCTTTGTAGAAGAAGAGGTAGTTGAGTTCAGTTTCAAAAGTTGAAAAGGTGATCACTTGGAGAGCACATACAGAGGAGTATGGTTCAGGCAGGAAGAAAAGATTCACCAGGCACAGAGCAGGAAGCAGAAGGAAGTGCTCAGGTCACAGAAGTGTGTGGAGGGGAGTGATGGATGGTGGGGCAAGCTGGGTTTTCATGGGGGGATCGTATGGGCAAATTCTTGAAAAGAAATATTGAATATTATACTATTATCTTTGCATTTAAGTAGATCTTATGTGCTAGCCTGGAAAAGTTGTCTACTCAAGGGTATTCAATTCATGGAATAAAATTTGGGAAGTAATCAGTTCTCAGATCATAGCCTGTACCTGAAGAATTTTAATCTGTGCATTTAGCACTTAAGAACTTAAACACTGTCACGGAGGTTTTTTCTCCAGTTTAGACACTTCCAGGACCCGCCCCCAGGCTCATTTGGGTCTATTCTGAGTAACCTGCAGATATAATTCTCTTAGATCCTAGAGATTGTCCTAAACTGAGATAGAATATTCCATGATAGTTGACCAAATCTCCAAGCAGCCATATTTCAAGACTGTTCAGAGAGCTGTGTAGTGTGTGTTAAACTTGAATATTACTGCTGACTGAGGAAGGTACTGTATCTTCCCTTTTACCAGTTAGGAGTTCAAATGGATTCAATTTAAGTTCCTGTGATTGTATTTGAGCCACTATTGTGTATTAAAACAGCTACGGACTGTGGAATACAATGTGGAAAAAGACCTACATACTACCCTCAAGGTCATAACCCCAAGGCAGGTTGGACAGTACATTTATATGGGTGACCCTGATGGGCAGTGATATTATAGCTGGAAAGTAGAAGAACAAAGGATCCTTTTCTACTCTTTCCTTTCTCTCTTGTGTTTATGAAAATAATAGTTGTAAGGCAGAAGTTCCCCAAAGCCACAGTGAATCAGAGCAATGGCATATAGAGACAGTCTCCACTGTTAGCCGTGGTCTCTTTCATTTGTAAGATTTAGACAATCTTTAAGTTACCCAGCCACGGAGTGTAAACTTGTAAGAATGATAAAAGCAAAAGAACTCCATGACCTGGCCGGTTTGGCTCAGCAGTTGGGGCATCGGCTTGTGGTCCAGAAACCTGGGTTCAGTTGCTGCTAAGGGGACGTAACTCGGTTGCAGTTTGTCCCTGGCCCTGGCTGGTTGTGTGGGTGGCAGCCACTCAATGTGTCCCTTTCACGTCGATGTTTCTCTCTCTCTCTCTCTCTCTCTCTCTCTCTCTCTCTCTCTCTCTCTCTCCCTCTCTCTCTCTCTCTCTCTCCCCCTCCCCTCTCTCCCTCCCACTCTATTTGAACAAAAAATGGAAAAGTGTCCTCGGGTAAGGAAAAAAAAAGAACTACATAAATGATATAACCAGGCATATCAATTAATTACTGCTATCCAATAAACCACCCAACACTTAGTAGTTTAAAGCAATAACTACCTTTCTTGTTAGTTTTGGTTCACAGTTCTGTGTGTCAGGTGGGTAATTAATTAACTGATCTGCATTGGGCTCACTGATGCTTCTCCACCTAGCTGCTGGGTTGGGTACTCACTAATCGAGGATGGGCTTGCTCAGATGTGTGCCAGTGGGCATAATTTTGTCCAGGGTGATAGAAATGACCATAGCATATGTCTCTGATGCTTCCACAG
The DNA here is from genome assembly GCF_014108415.1 of Molossus molossus. Taxonomy (NCBI): domain Eukaryota; kingdom Metazoa; phylum Chordata; class Mammalia; order Chiroptera; family Molossidae; genus Molossus; species Molossus molossus. Next base: position 91,366,473 of record NW_023425388.1, on the reverse strand, counting down.
GCTGCCTCAGTCTTAGAGCTCAGACAGTGAGCAGACCAAGGACGCTTCAGAGGCCCAGGTTTAGAACAGTCACAGCGTAACGTACTCTGCATTACATTGGCCAAAGTCACACAATCAGCTCAGATTTAAGAAATGAAGGAATAGATGCTGTAAGTCACATTGCCAAGACCCCAGATACAGAAACAGGTAGAAAACTGTGGCCATTTCTGTAAGCTACTACATCAGATAATTGAGAACATTTTTTTTTTTTATCCTCACCCGAGGAGAGGACATTTTTCCATTTTTCATTCAGGTAGAGTGGGAGGGAGAGAGAGGGACAGAGAGAGAGAGAGAGAAACATCGATGTGAAAGGAACACACTGAGCGGCTGCCACCCGCACGACCCACCAGGGCTGGGAACAAACTGCAACCGAGGTACGTGCCCTTAGCGGGAACCGAACCCGGATCTCTCAGGACCACAGGCTGACGCTCTAACCGCTGAGCCAAACAGGCCAGGACAATTGAGAACATTTTTAAAATAACATTGTGGATTTCCACATCCTTTTCCATCATATATTCTTTATGGTACTATATTATAATATGACAAAATGTAACATGGTTAACTGGGTGGAGGGAGGTAAAAAGGGATAAAATGGGAGACATCTGTAACATTGTCAACAATTACAAAAAAAAAGGCTTGCAGTGTGACAAGAGGGGCTTCGGCTACCTGAGGGCATGTTGACTGATGGCACACTTGAAACAGAGTTACAGTGTGCTAAATTAATCAAGGAAAGACACAAAACTAGTACTTTCACAAGATAATCCATATGATTGAAGAGTTCCAACAAAATTTAAACGTAGTTGTTTGAAATCTAACTATTCTTCCAGCTCCTTTTTGTTCTTAGACTTCAGATCATGTGTTGTAACATCAAAGATCCTGCGTGTGATCTATAAATAGATAAGAAAACTTTCCCTTTGTAATCACTTTACTGCAATTCCAACAATATGGCTGAACACCCCTTGATTTCTTGTCATGTCTTTTCTATATGTTTCTGTTCAGTTTTGCCATTAAGAGACAGCATGGCTCTGAGAATGTAGCATTGATGTTGCCTGTCATATCAGGATATTGACTTTAGCCTAAAAATAACAGCCTGCACCCATAACCAGATTTCCCACCAGTGTGCGAGACAGAACAGTCTGGCAACACTCGAACCTTTGCTAAAAGTCACTCCTTCCAGCCCCCCAGTCCTCCAGGTTGGCGGAAGTATGTCACCTCTGGAAGAAGCCCCACTGGTGACTGCAGTCCAGCTGTGGGAGTACAAGGCAGGGATGATGACTTTGAGCATATGCTCGAGTCAACTGTGTGGAGAAACCACAAGGCTCTTGCTGCCCCAGTTGATCCTTCTGAGGTGGAAAGAACAAGATTTATTGAAAGTTCCATGTCCTCAAAAACAGGTCAGCCAGCTCCACGTATATTTTTCCTGATGGAAATCATAGACACACACTGTGTACATAACTTGCCCAAGTAAAATAACTCAGCTGACCCATGTTTTACATCACTGCTGGTGTCCTAAACACCCTAGCGTGGGCCTTGGGGGTCAGTCTTGGCACACAGTGTTCGTGTTTTTCTTCCCATGGTGCCCCAGACATTAGATTTCTGGTTGTCACTGGTGTCTGCCCCTGTTCATGCCTGTCTGATGGTAGGGACTCCCGTCTTGTGTCTCTCAGTGATGACAGTGCTTATTTCATCCATTCATTTGTTCACCAGACATTACTGTAAATCTAGGCAATGGGATTTTTTAGCATTCAAGATATAAATGACTATTTTCTTAATTTTCTGCAGCAAATAGGCATAGAAGACAAATACATTTGTTCTTCTTTCAATCCTCACACCTTTCATTTTGAGACAGCAAGGTGTAGTGGAAGAAGCCCTAGATGAGACTGTGAGATGATCCCTATAACCAGCAGGCTGGGCATATTGACCCATGGACTGTGAACAAAATGTAACCTCAGCGCTCCTCTCCCTGTGACTGTAACCCTCCCTACCCCTGAAGAAACCTCTGACAGCTCTCATGGCTTTTGTTCCTGCTTACTCCTAGGTAACACAACATCTCTCAATCTGCCTAAGTCAAAAACAGTTTTACTTAAGTATATAGGATGTACATTGAAAAATTCTGACCTTGGCCTGTCACTAAATCTCCTCTTCTCAATCCAGATCTGCTTAAGGCTGGAAGCCCAGAGTCCACACTCTGCCTTCCACTTGTCCTGGTCAAGATCTTCCATCACTCACCTTTTGCAGTGAGTGAGGAGATTGGAAGGTGCCACTCCGTGTTGACTGCCCTCTCTAACATTGAGGGATGGTAGTAGTCAACTCTTTTTTTCTTGGTCTCTGCAGTTTCCCTCTTAGTCTCCTGTGTTCTGAGCAGCACTTCACCCTGGGGAATGAACCTCTATTCTGGCTGGTGGTGTGATACTGAAGCCTCAGCTTCTGGGCAGTACACGGTGCATCTTCTTCATGTTTCTGCTGAGGCCTCCTTGCTCCTTGGGACAGCACTGTGGGACAGGACCCACAATTTTTTTTTTTTTTATCCTCACCTGAGGACATTTTTCCATTTTTTTGTTCAGATAGAGTGGGAGGAAGAGAGAGGAAGAGAGAGAGAGAGAGAGAGAGAGAGAGAGAGAGAGAAACATCGATGTGAAAGGGACACATCAAGTGGCTGCCACCCGCACAACCAAACAGGGACAACCAGGGCCGGGGACAAACTGCAACTGAGGTACGCACCCTTAGCAGGAGCCAAACCCAGGTCTCTCTAACCGCTGAGCCAAACTGGCCAGGGCAGGACCCACAAGTCTTATATGGGCTCTTTCCCTTTAAATGGCCCACATCTGATCTACAGGAATTGGCTGTATATTCTGTGCAAACTATGAGAGTTCAGGCAATCCCAACACAATGCTTTTCTGCCTCTCCCACCACAGATGGAGGTGGCATAGTAAATGCTTCTCTTAAAGACTCACTCACTGGGCTTGGGCTTAGGAAATTTCCCCCAATGTTTGGGAACTCGAAGCAAAGCACCAACTTTCTCCAAAGAAATCGCCTTACCAATCCCTTCCTCTTTCCACTGTCTCTGATACTTTTTTATGTTCTTATTTGGGCAGAGGGGTGCAAGAGTCATGTTTTGGGGTTTTGCATGTCTGTGTATGTGCAATTTCCTTTAGAAAATCGGCATATGGGGACAGGGCTGTCTGCACACACTCTGCTATCTGATAACTTTTCCTTATGATACCTGAGTTGAAACCTGAGACAGGCATAGTCCCATACCAACTTCCTATTACACTCACTACATAACATTGAAACAACAGTTTAATTTTCTGAATCTGTATTTCCTCCATAAAATGGGAGGTTTGAGCTCAATCTCTAGGGTCCTTCCAAGCTCTCAAATTTGGTGGTTTTGCAGTTCAGTTTCTACAGACAATGTAACACAATGAAAAACACATTGAGATACTTGCCAAAAAATGTAATCCCATTATCCAGTTGAGTGACCTTAGGCAAGTCTCTTTATTTTCCTTGGACTCAGTTTGCAATACATAAACATGGTGTTTAGACAGGATAACATAAGGGTTTCTTTCTCAGAGTTTATTTTTATTTATTTATAATTTAATACTTTTGAAGATTTCCCTAATTACAAGTCCTTATTTTGCCACACACACAAAATAAGATTGAAACAGGTAAATATTGTAATTATGCACAAAACTTAGCTGAAAAATCTCCCAGTTAAGAAAAGCATAATAAACAAAAATTTATGATCATTATTATTTCAGAAGGCCCTATGCTGTGGTAACCAGTGGGCAATTTTGGAATCTTAAGACTTGGTTTCTAGTATTATCTTTGCCTCTTCCCCAAGTATATGAGCACAGATATATTACCAAATCTTTTAAAACTCCATGAATAATAATAATAATAATAATAATTGTTCTTTAATAGGATTGATTTGAGAAAATCTGACCCTAATTTGAAAGTGATTTTTAAAGAAAAACATAAAACAAATGCAGATTTTTATATTTAATAATGTAGATTAAAAATGCAGATTTAATAATGTAGAAAGAAAACAATTACTATTCTACTTGTTCAGAATGATAATGAGAGTAATTTAATGACTATCACTAGGATTTACAAGCTCATAACATAACCAGAAGCAGGAGGATCAGGAAAACTGTGGGCCAGAAGGTGAAGCACACCCTGGGTGTCGTGAGGGATGCATTCCAAGGCCTCTGTGCCTCAGCTGACTGCAGGTACTTTTCCAGGCTCTTAGTTTTCTCTCCGTTTACACTGCAGTCAAGCCACATGTTTCCTGAGAATATCCTCATGTGAGAAGTTGGGACATTGACTAGAACATTCTAGTCATACTTGATCTGTTTCCATGGCTGTTTGCTCATGTCACTAGTACAAGTATTCACTAAAGTAGACATTTTACTCTTTAATGTACCTAAAACTTCTGCTTTCTGGATAAGAAACATCACTCTTCTAGACTCCTGGATATTTGCTTCACTTTCAGCCTAAACACTATAATTTATTTTTAGGAGAAATATGAAAAGAAATAAAGTTTGATTTTATTGTTAGTTTTTCTCCTTTAATCTTTTTAATAAAAGAATTATTATAAAGCTTTATTTTCTACCTAGATGATACATTTTCATTCTTTTTTTCTTAATGTGACTCAAATTTATACCTTTGCAAAATGACAAATAACATCTAACAGAGATTTTCAACCGGTATGCCGCAAAATTTTCAATACAAGCAATACCTTACTATTTAGTCAAGGGCACTGACCTCTTTTCCCTTAGACTGTCAAATAAAAAATGTTAAAAAATGACAGCAGCCAACACAACAATAGCTATCTGGTGTGAATGAATCAAAATCACACCTATTTTTTTGTCAGATTGGCAAAAAAATATATTTTTTGGTGTTCGGCAGAGTTTTAGTAATTAGTTTATGTGTGCTATGAGATAAAAGAGGCTGAAAATCACTGAGCTAAAACATCCTAAAATCCTTCAAACCCTAACTACAAAATTCTCAAGTGCCAAGATCTACTACCATACTTAACAGCCTTACCATGAATACATTTCCGTATTAATTCAATTTCCTTTTTCCTGATCACACTATTTCATACCTCTTGCTTCAAAACAGCACCTCTGTTGTCTCCCCTTAGCTGATGATCTCACTTTTTAATTAATTAATTAAGAGAATGGAAATGGTAAGACAAGAGTTCCTCCACATTCCTAACATCAATTATTCACCTACCCAGTGACTTCTCTCCTAAAATCATCCCCTCCTGCCTGCATCATAATGCCCTCTCCACTACTGGTTCATGCCCACAGGCTGAATTATCTCCCATCTCAGAAACTTCATCTGGCTCATAGTCCTTTGCTTTCACTGCCTCATTTGTTTGTTCCTCTTCTTTTCTAAATATGTTGCCAATACTTATATTTCCTCTTCTCGTACACCCTCTTGAACCTACCTCAGACAGATTGAAGTTCCTACTGTGCCAATAGTCTACCCTGGTTAACAACAACCTCCATCACGCAAGATCAGACAAGTGCTTTTCATAGCTTCACATTTCTCACGAGTCACTTAGTCAAAAGCATTTTCACGGTTGATTGTTACTTGCTTCATCAGAACTTCTTATCTCTTAGCTTCTGAGAAACCATCCCTCCTGATTTATTTCCTGGCATGTTGACTGTTCCTTCTCAGTCTTGCTTATTGACTCTTTTTCCCCAACCTAAATATGATAATGGCAAGTGTTTGGTCTTAAATTCTTTCTCTTCTCTATTTACATATGTCTCACCCACTAGCATGACTTTGACTAAAATGTAAATGTAGAAGTCAATCCATACCTTAGGTCTCCCTGCCTCTATTGGCCATTAAAAATAAAAGTTATTTTACCAGTAAAAATGAGTTTTTTCAGGAATAGCATGGAATTGCAATTTGGGACATACAAGCTGTGTCAAAACCATATGCAAGTCTGAGAAACAAAGGAGAGGATGTCCTTTACAGAGGGAAGAGAAAGTTGGAAAAGACTGTTATAAACAAAGAGTCCATTGGAGGAAACTGGGAGTTGGAAATGTGGTGGCTTTTCATTGATTGGGTTGAAATAGTCTCTTACTGACTAGGATGTTGTCCAGGGAAGAGAATAGAAAGCATCTTCCTGTTGGAGAAGCAAAACCCGTGTCTTCCTGTTAGGGGCAACCAATGATGAGTGGTAGGACAGAAGTGCACCCCCTACAGGCCCTCCGTACTCCAATCTTAGTTGAGTTCTCCTTTATTAATTTTCACATTCTGCACTAAAATCTAGGCTTACAAATCTAAGGGGTATATAATGATTATCATTAAAAATATAAAATAGGCACCTCAAATATAACATAACAAAAATAAATTTCTTTTTTTTCCAACTTAGCCATTTCTTCCTAGTCTTCCCTGTCTCAGTAAATGGTACCTCTATCTAGGAAGTTACTTAGACAAAAATCTATGACACCACCTATGACTCTTCTTTCCTTCACATCCTACATCCATTTACCAGCATGACAAATTTGCTAACATTGAGAATATAATTTGCTCATTTCTTTCCATCTGCAGTACACCACTTTAGTCCAGGTCACAACTTCTCTTACTTAGATTTCAGCAATAGCCTCCTAACTGATACCTTTGTTTCTCTACTTAATCCATATTCAACTCATTTTCCATTTAGCATGTGACTGATGGCATAACAAGTCTTAAGACCCACTAATGCCTTGACATTGCTTTTAAAATAAAATCTGAACAAAATCTATTTTTCGCACATGAAAAAAAATATTGTATTTTTGTTAAAGACGAGAGATTATAGATATGCATGACTATATGTTTATAAGGATAAGCATATATATATAATATACAAAGCAAGTGATTAAATAATTGTAATAAGTCAATGAAACATGTAAGAAATTTGTTTTACTTTCTTGTAATAAGTTCATGTTTTTCATTTAATGCCAACTAAGAGATATAAAAAAATTTAAGCCCTGGCCAGTTTGGCTCAGCGGTTAGAGAGTCGGCCTGTGGTCCGGAGAGACCCGGGTTCGGTTCCCACTAAGGGCATGTACCTCGGTTGCAGTTTGTCCCTGGCCCTGGTTGGTCGTGCAAGTGGCAGCCACTCAATGTGTCCCTTTCACATCGATGTTTCTCTCTCTCTTCCTCTCTCTCCCTCCCACTCTACCTGAACAAAAAAATGGAAAAATATCCTCGGGTGAGGATTAAAAAAAAAAAAAAGTTTAAAATTTGCCAAAAATGTTAAAATAATATGGCATTTCTAAAAGATTATAAAGTTGTAACTAATTTCTTCAGATTAAGTGTCCAAATTTCTAGAAAGGTCCATTCCTTCATCCACCCTCCCTCTACTAGAGAGGCTTAGATAGGAAAATATATATATAGATATATGAACAAATGATCTTCACTCAATTATTGTATCAATAATTAGTCCCTTTTTGCTAGACCCCAAACCAAGCCTCTCCATGTTATTCAACAGGAGAATGGAAGGGACCCAAGGAGTGAACTCTACATTATAAAGCTTTTCAAAGGAAACTAAAATCCTTGTTTTATACATGGAACTTATAAACTGATATCAAATTTATCCAAACAATCAAACTTCCCAGAAATCATCGAGTGTGGAAACCATTCCTCACAAACATTGTCTTTTCCTTCACAGACATTCCTAGCTCCTGGTAAGTCTACACCCTTTGTAATCTCCCCAATGTGTGAATAATGTCACATTATTCAGGGTTAAAAATAATTCTACCTTCTCAGGCACTTCCATTTGAAATCAAGATAGTGTTCCAGTGTTTGTTTAGCGATCATCAAATGCCCCCAATGCTGGAAAGTATTTTTGCACTAGATCTTTCACTGGGCTTTGAGCTGAAAATTTCCTGCTATTCGTGTTCCCACTGGCCTCCAGGAAAAGGGAAATTATTTTAACTTAAACTTTAATTAGCAAGGAAATCTTTGTAAAACTGCTTAGCTTTTGAATCTTACATGGATAAAGCAAACAAAATCTACTTCATCTCTACATGAATAAAAGGCTCTACCTAAAATTTGCCGTTGACTACTAAAATAATGAGAAATACTTCCCTCCTGGCTAGACTTGCCCATATCAGATTCCTCGCCCTCCTGGGGACAGGGCCAACCCACCAGAAAGCAAACCCACTCTCCCTCTCTTGCTACAACAATGCTGGTACAGAGCCATGGAGGGAACACTGTGGGAAAGCAATCCAGACATAGAGTGAGTTAATATTCTGCTGTCAGAATACAGCTTCATAAATCATGAATGTGAGGAATTGACAAGGGAACCTACAGTCAAATCAGTTTCTACTCATCAAAGGGTCTCCTTATCCCTGGAAATAATATAAACTTCAAACCCAATCACAAACTTGTCCATTTCCTGTTGCCCAAAGAAATGTCTGCTCACATATTTCATTTTAATGGTTTTAACATAAGTGTCCTCCTCACCATTTTAAATTAATACATTCAGATTTTCAAGCTAAAATCTATAACAACGGTGAAAAAAATTGGAAGGATACCTTTGTAATATAAAAGGAAATGCTGTGTGTGTACATCAGTGTGTGAATATGTGTGAGGTGTGTGTGTGTGTTTGTGAGTGTGTGGGTGTGAGAGTGAGAGAGAGAAAGGGAAAGGACGTAAAACCTACAAAACGCAAGAGTTTAGCTGAGAACAAGGATTTCCCAGCTCTCCAAGTGAAATCAGCCATAAATACATTTTTAAATGAGTACCTCAATAGGTACTAGAAGCCCTCCAAGGTTGATCTGTTAGCACTATACTATTCTTCCAATACCACTCTATTACTCATAGCAATAGCCAAGATGTTCAGAACAGAATGGAAACAAATGCTCGGGCTAAGACTCCTTTCCCAGTCAGTGCATGTGCTGACTTCATAACCGACTTCATAGGAGGACCATGCATTTTGACTTGTTTTACTTGATTATCGGCTATGAACTATTTTTATTTTACCATCTACCCCTTGTCACTAAAAAAATTATTACCAAAATGAATGGCACAATAGTTATATGAAATATGTAGCCATGAGCTGCAATGAAGATAATGCATTGAAATGCCCACAGTTTGGGAGATTCCAAAATGGTGGCAGAGTGAATGGAAGCTACACAGACCAACTCCCAGGACCAAACTGGAATTACAACTAAAATAAAGACAAATCATCGAGGAAAAGCAATATAAAAGCAGCTTGTGAGGATCATATAACCAGGGACACTGACTCAATCCTGGTTGGATTGTGGAGGCGTGAGAGAGGAGCTGAGAGCCCACAAAAAGCAGTGGCCTTAGCTGTGAGCAGCGACCTTGGGTTAAACTCCCAAGCAGCACCACAGCCAAGACCCGGGACAAATGCTAAAATAGCCACAGCCACTCAACTTGGACTCTGGTAGAGGGAGGGCAGACTGGTCTGGAACAGTATGAAGACATTCGAGATTCGGAGGGCACTCGGAGCTTTTGCTGAGTTGCAGCCATGCAGGATGGTGGCCATCTTACTCCTTCCCAGGTTTCTGGGGAGAGGTGGCGGCCCGTCCCTCAGAGATTTAACCCCACCCAGGTGGGCCATTTAAATGCAAATGGAGGCTCTATAACAACCAGCATCTGCCCCACCCTCGGGAAATCCCCTTACCCTGAACACCAGAGGGAGTTTTTTGTTCAACTCAGATTCCAAGGCTCTTCAAGTAACCCCTACTGATAACCTCTAAGCAAAGAGCTAGAGGATAACTGAACCATTTCTGGGCTAACAACTCTAACCAGGAAAACAAAACTTGACAGTAGTGTTTAACGTGGGTCTCCCCTTGCTCATCCAAACCCAGGAGAGGGAACCAAAAACAGCAGAACACCAACACCCACAGGGAAAATTTGGCAGGCTCCAAAGCCCACTGTGATAGCCAAAAAGTTGAAACAAAGAAACAAAAGCCAAATGAAAGAACAAGAGACCTCTACCGAAGATGAGATAAATGTGGAGCAGTTAAGCAAGTTAACAGAACTAGAATTCAGAGCCATGATCTTGAGGAAGCTCAACAACATGAGTAAGGACATAAACACCATGAGTAAAGACACAGAAATGTTGAAAATCAACCAATTTGAAATTAAAAACAACCAAGAAGAAAGCAAGAATGACATATCAGAAATAAAGAACACATTGGAAGGTCTAAAGAGCAGAGTAGAGGAGGCTGAGGACGTGATCAGTGAATTAAAAGACGGTAGAAAAAAAATCAACCAATCAGAAACCAAAAGGAAAAAAAAATCAAAAAACAGGAAAATAGCCCTAGCCAGTTTGGCTCAGCAGTTACAGCATCGGCCTGTGGTCCAGAGACCTGGGTTCCATTTCCACTAAGTGCATGTGCCTCAGTTGCAGTTTGTTCTTGGCCCTGGTCGGGTAGTGCAGGTGGCAACCACTCGGTGTGTCCCTTTCATGTTGATGTTTCTCTCTCTCTCTTCCTGTCTCTCCCTCCCGCTCTATCTGAGCAAAGAATGGAGGAATGTCCTCCAGTGAGGATAAACACAAACAAACAAATAAACAAACAAAAAACAGGAAGACAACTTAAGAGAACTGTGGGACAACTGGAAATGTAATAATATTCACATTATAGAAATCCCAGAAGAAGAAGAAAATGAGCAAGGGTTAGAGAATGTACTAGAAGAAATAGTGACAGAAAACTTTCCTAATTTGGTGAAGGAAGAAGGTATTCAAGTTCAAGAAGAACAAAGAGCCTCAAGTAAAAAGAACCCAAACAGGCCCCCACCAAGACACACAGTAATTAAAATGCCAAAAATTTGCCCTGGCCGGTTTGGCTCAGCGGTTAGAGCATCGGCCTGTGGTCTGGAGAGACCCAGGTTCGTTTCCCGCTAAGGGCACGTACCTCGGTTGCAGTTTGTCCCCGGCCCTGGTTGGTCATGTGGATGGCAGCCACTCGATGTGTCTCTTTCACATCGATGTTTCTCTCTCTCTCCCTCTCTCTTTCTCTTTCTCCCTCCCACTCTATCAGTACAAAAAATGGAAAAATGTCTTCGGGTGAGGATAAAAAAATAAAAAAATAAATTAAATAAAATGCCAAAAATTAAAGACAAAGAGAGAATCCTAAAGGCAGAAAGAGATAAGCAACACGTTACCTACAGAGGAACCCCCATAAGGCTATCAGCTTACTTCCCAACAGAAACACTACATGCCAAAAGGGAATGGCATGAAGTAATCAAGGTCATGAAAAACAAGGATCTGGATCTAAGACTACTCTATCCAACAAGGCTATCATCATTCAAAATAGAAGGTCAAATAAAGAGCTTTCCAGACAAAATAAAAGGCTAAGGAAATACATTAGCATCAAACCAGCACTGCAAGAAATGTTAAAAGCACTACTGTAATTAGTAGAAGAAATAGGAAGAAAAATATAACCAAACTAAACAAAAATGGGAATAAATAAATGCATATCAATAATCACCTTAAATGTAAATGGATTGAATGCTCCGATAAAAAGGCACAAAGTAGCTGATTAAATAAGAAAGGATAACTCATCTATATGTTGTTTACAACAGACCCACCTCACAACAAAACACTCACATAGATTGAAAGTGAAGGGATGGAAAAAAATATTCCAAGCAAATAAAAAGGGAAAAAAAGCTGGGGTAGCAATACTCTTATCTGATAAAATAGATTTCAAAATGAAGGCCATAACTAGAGACAAATAAGGCCACTACATAACATTGAAAGGATCTATCCAACAGGAAGATATAACCTTAGTAAACATATATGCACCCAATATAGGAGCAACAAAATATATTAAAAATCTTCTGGAGGACATCAAAGGAGAAATCGACGGCAATACAATCATAGCAGGGGACTTCAGCACCCCACTGACATCACTGGATAGATCCTCTAGACAAAAAACTAGTAAGGAAACAGAGACTCTAAATGAAACACTATACCAAATGGATTTAATAGATATCTACAGAGAATTACACCCCAAAACTACAGAATACACATTCTTTGCAAGTGCACATGAGACATTGCCAAAGATAGACCACATGATAGGACACAAACTAAATCTCTACAAGTTCAAGAAGACTGAAATCATATCAAGCATCTTCTCAGATCACAATGGCATAAAACTAGAAATCAATTGCAACAAAAACATGCAAAGACATTTCAACACATGGAGGCTAAATAGCATGTTATTAAACAATGAATGGGATACCAGGGATATCAAGGAAGAAATTGAACACTTCCTGGAAATCAATGAAAATGTACACACAACAACACAAAATCTATGGGATGCAGCAAAAAGAATTCTGAGACGGAAGTTCATAGCAATACAGGCCTACCTCAAGAAACAAGAAAAATTTCTAATAGACTATCTAACTTCACAACTTAAAGAATTAGAAAGCATACAAAAAGAAAACCCAAGAACAAGTAGAAGGAAGGAAATAGTAAGGATCAGAGCAGATAAATCACATGGAGACCAAAAAAAAAAAAAAATTCAAAGGATCAAGGAAACAAAGAGCTGGTTTTACAAAAAAAATAAACAAGATTGATGGACCTGTAGCTAGACTCACCAAGAGACAAATAGAGAAAACCCAAATACACATGATCAGAAATGAAAGAGGAAAAGTAACAACTGACACCACAGAAATACAAAAGATTGTTAACAACTACTATGAACAATTATATGGCAACAAATTCAACAATCTAAGTGAAATGGACAAATTTCTAGAAACACATAGTCTCCCAAAACTGGACTGGGAAGATAGAAAACTTGAACAGACCAATAACAACTAAGGAAATTGAAGAGGTAATCAAGACTCTCTCAGCAAACAAAAGCCCAGGCCCAGGTGGCTTCACAGGGAAGTTTTACAGAACATTCACAGAAGAACTAATATCCATTCTTCTCAAACTATTCCAAAAAATTCAAGAAGAAGGAAGACTTCCAAACTCATTTTATGAGGCCAGCATAATTCTAATTCCAAAACCAGAAAAAGACATTACAAAGATAGGAAAGTAGAGGCCAATATCCTTGATTAACATAGATGCCAAAATCCTGAACAAAATACTAGCAAATCGAATCCAGCAATACATCAAAAAAATTATTCACCATGACCAAGTGGGATTCATCCCAGAAATGCAAGGCTGGTACAATATTCACAAATCAATAAATGTGATACACCACATAAATAAAATGAAGAATAAAAACCACATTATCATATCAATAGATGTTCAAAAAGCATTTGACAAAATCCAGCAACCATTTCTAATAAAATCGCTCAGCAATCTTGGAATAGAGAGATCTTATCTTGATATAATAATGTCCATATATGAAAGACCTACAGCCAACATCATACTCAATGGGCAGAAACTAAAAGCATTTTCCTTAAGAACAGGAACAAGACAGAGATGCCCACTTTTGCCATTCTCAGTACTGGGAGTCTTATCCACAGCAATCAGACATGAAGAAAACATAAAAGGAATCCAAATTGGAAAGGAGGAAGTGAAACTGTCATTATTTGCAGATGGCATGATATTATACATAGAAAACCCTAACTACTCCATCAAAAATCTACTAGACTTAATAAATGAATTTGGCAAAGGAGCAGGATACAACATTAACGTCAAGAAATTGACAGTATTAATATACACCAATGATGAACTCACAGAAAGAGAAACTGAAAAAAACCATCCCATTTACCATTGCGGCAAGAAAATTAAGATACAGGAACAAACTAACAAACTTAACCAAAAAAGTAAAGGACCTATTTGCAGAAAACTACAGGACACTGAAAAAAGAAATAGAGGAAGATATAAAAAAGTGGAAAGAATTAACATCATTAAAATGTCCATATTACCCAAAAAATCTGTAGATTCAATGAAATCCCCATCAAAATACCTACGACATATTTCACAGAACTAAAATAAATACTTCAAAAGTTTATATGGAATCAAAAAAAGACCCCAAATAGCCACAGCGATCTTGAAAAAGAAGAACAAAGTAGGTGGGATCACAATACCAGATATCAGGTTATACTACAAGGTTACTGTAATCAAAACAGCCTGGTACTGGCACAAGAACAGGCATATAGACCAGTGGAACAGAACAGAGAACCCAGAAATGGACCCAAGACATTATACTCAATTAATATTTGACAAAGGAGGCAAGAGCATACAGTGCAGTAAGGACAGCCTCTTTAATGATGATGCTGGGAAAATAGGACAGCTACATGCAAAAAAATAAAACTAGACCATCAACTTACACCATACACAAAAATAAACTCAAAATGAATAAAAGACTTAAATGTGACCCGTGAATCCATAAAAATCCTAGAAGAAAATGTAGGCAACAAAATTTCAGACATCATACACAGCAGAATTTTCACTGATACATCACCTAAGGCAACAGAAACAAAGGAAAAAATGAACACATGGGACTACATCAAACTAGAAAGCTTCTGCACAGCAAAAGAAACAATCATCAAAATGGAATGGGAACCCACTGTATGGGAGAACATCATTTCCAATGATACATCAGATGAGATTAATTTCCAAGATATATAGAGTACTCATACAACTCAACAAAAGGAAGACAAAGAACCCAATTAAAAAATGAGCAAAGGAGCTTAATAGACATCTCTCCAAACAGGACATACAAATAGCCAAGAGATATATAAAGAAGTGCTTAACATCACTAATCATCAGGGAGATGCAAATTAAAACAACTAGGAGGTATCACCTCACACCTGTCAGAATGGCCGCCATCAACAAATCATCAAACAGTAAGTGTTGGCGAGGGTGTGGAGAAAAGGGGACTCTAGTACACTGCTGGTGGGAATGCAGACTGGTGCAGCCACTATGGAAAACAATATGGTGTTACCCCCAAAAATTAAAAATTGAACTACCATTTGACTCAGTGATCCCATTTCTAGGAATATACCCTAAGAAGCCTGAATTCTAATCAGAAAGAATATATGTACCCCCATGTTCATAGCAGCATTATTTACAATAGCTAAGATCTAGAAACAGCCCAAGTGTCCACCAGTAAACGCATGGACAAAAAAGCTGTGGTACATATACACAACGGAGTACTATGCAGCTATAAGAAATAAAGATCTCTTATCCTTTCAGATGACATGGAAAGTATTATCCTGAGTGAAACAAGCCAAGCAGAAAAAGACAAATACCACATGATCTCACTTATTTGTGGAATGTAATAAACATAACAGTCTGAGTAATAGGGTAGACCCAGAGACGTGGATATAGGGTACAGACTGACAACCCTCAGAAGAGTGGGTGTTGGGGGGAGGGAAGAAATAAACCACAGAACTTATATGCATGTGTGCATAACCAATGGACATGGACAACAAAGCCGGAGATGGGGTGGGGGAAATGGGGAGGAGGGTGTCTATGGGATAAAAAAGGAGAAACATCTGTAACAAAATAAATTTTTTTTAAAAATGAAATGCCCATAATTCTGATTAGAGTCCAAAAGTACTCATAAATATAAGGTTCAATGCAGACACACTACTTTAATTATACATGGAAGTATAGATACCTAAGGGTCTACGAACACTGAGAATCATCATTTTGTACTTTGTATGAAGTCTAATAAATTGCCCATTTGGAATTAAATGTAAAAAGAATAGATAGTAGTTCTGGTTTCTATCTATAATGCAGTAATTATATAGATATAAATATATGTTAGTGTACCTTCTTTCTTAACTTAAGTACATTAATTGGCACCATAATGTATAAGCTGAACTCTTTCTAAATTCCTTATTCTGAGATGGCCATATAATATGCTGTGTGCATCCATATTTGATGTTTTATGGCCTAAAATGCAAATATAATCATTTTAAAAAGACATTTTTGCAGGGTTAAAAGATTGCAAGTACTTAGGCGAGCAGGTAGCAAGTTTTTCATTGAGTTATCAGGGCTTTTGCACATGTTACACGAATCTTCCAAATGGATAGAATCAACCTGGTCAGTTCATTATGATATTCCTTGGGACCACACATTCAATGTTCAATACTGCAGGTTTCATAAGTTTCCCCAAAAAACTGGCACATATTAGTGTGACAAATGAAAATCATCTGTTTATTCAGATTATGTTTTTGTACAGTATCCAGCTATGCTATAAACTCACTCTAAATTTGTCATACCCTTGAGAATAAAATATTTTAACAAATTAAGTTTATTTTGGGTTGATTCTATTCCAGACTTTCCTTTCAACAGAAATGCACTCCAGACATATACTTTATAATACTGTTCAATCTTTGTTGGACCAGCAGTAGTAAAATATAATCTGGAGAGGAAAAAATATTCCTTTTATTACTCATCATTCATTTTCCCAGTCATGCTGACATTGCAACAATTTTCTAGAAACAGAGATAGGTTGATATTTAAGCTCCAGTTTGACAAAGTTGGGTGAACCTAAAGATGGATGAATCCTGTCCCCAACCACACCTTAAAAGTTGTCACTAAACAAAAAACAGATGTGTTGATTTTAGCTCTATTCAAAATATTTATAAATTCTTTACAAAGTTTTGTTTCAGGATCCTAATGTTTTAGTTGAATCCTAGATATTTTCATGATTGATTTAATGTTAACAAGGCTACAGATAAGAAATATGTATAAATTATAAGAAGAAATATTTAAGTATTTGGAAGAAGAACATGTAAGAAATTAAAGGTCTTAGAAGCAGGTCAATCTTAATTTAAGTCATAAACTTTAACAACTACATGCCTTTCTGCATCTTTTACTCAACAATGTTTAGGAGTGTGGGAAACAGCTCCCTTGTTTGGTTTTAAAGGGAGGAGAATTACTGGAAGAGATGCGTAGTAATGTGTAGGGAGCATCTGGGTTGATTAATCTTCCTTTAGATGGATTCAGCTTCCTTTAAAAGCAAACTGAAAAAGAACATTTAAGCCATATAGTATGTTCCACCAGGCTGTTACAAACACATTCCACATACAAAGGGTAACCACTGCATTAAGGACCACAATATTAGTTGTTCCATATTTAGATGTAACACAGCCTGCCCCTTCAAAAACTGTTCAGGGTGACCCAAAACAATGAGATTGTAAAGTAAACCATATCTATAAAATGCCTCATAAAATTGTACTCTCATTTAAAATTTAGAAACAGTATGATAAAAAAAATCAAAAATTGAGAGCATTTTAAAATAGTAGCAAAGCCCAGCTGGTGTGGCTCATTGGCTCGAGCGTCACCCCATGGAATGAGAGGTCCTGGTTTGATTCCCAGTCAGGACACATGTCCAGGTTGCAGGCTCAGTCCCCAGTAGGGGGTGTGCAGGAGGCAGCCATTTGATGTTTTTCACATCATTGTTTCTATCTCTCTCCCCATTCCTCTCTCTCTAAAAAAAGTCAATAAAAAATATTTTAAAAAATAAAATAGCAAAAATCACACTACCATATAATTCTCAGAATTAAGCTATTAGGTATATATAGTGGAGCGGCACTGACACACAATTTCTTATCCTATGTGCTTGCACTTGGTGGGGGGTGGGAGGGGTGAAGAAAGTCAGAAGAGATCTCTTTTATTGCTCATCATCCACATTCCTAGGGTAGGAGGCCACAGAATTAATGCAAAGAACCCCATCATGATAATTTAGGGGCAGTGAAGGAACAATTCAAGGATAATTTTAAATGCATGAGATTTTTTTCATGTCCTTACTTTAGAATCCAATTTTCTCATTAGATGTGAGTCTACCATATTTTGTGTTTCCTTAAAGTAATCATAAATATTGCTACATACATTTGCCATCTCAAAAGAAATTATTTCTGACCAATTGCTTGCTGTTAAGACTGGAGAACAACCCTTTAGACAATGTCTGAAATTAAAGAAGGCCCCTCATGTTTTAGGTTTGAAACAGAATGTTTTAAATAGTATAACTCCCTTATCATACTCTTGTATATCTGTGTTCCCTCCAATTTTCAGAAGTTAGATTAGATATAAAGGAAAAGAATCCGGAATCCCCATTTCAAGGAACCCAGGGAACACAGTCTATATCCCAATATATAGGGAGGGCGAGGTGGGAGCAGACCCTGATCATCTCTAGTTTCTTCCTCTGCAGAAGTCTCATTTTGTTCTCTTATTGTGCCTCCTATATGTATATTTATTTCCTGACAAAAGTAAAGCATCCCATTCCTTAATTTCCCAATTCCCACCAACATGAGACTATATGCATAGGGAATTTATGTAAGGTTTAGAACAGAACAGAATGCTATATCCCTAGGGAAGCACAGAGAATACCTTAAAATTTAATGTTAGGCATTCTTTAAATTCCCCAACTATTCTTACCTTCAGAAAATTTCACTACTTATTTCTTCTACTTAATCTCTAGAATCCCATGTTTCTTCTTCCCTGCTTCTCCAAGCTTGACGACTTCAAATGCCTTATACAAGACCTGGTGTCATCTCTGTGTGTCACTACCGGCTTCCCCAGCCACTTCTTGGCACCTGGTATATCACAGAAAAGAGGGGAGAGAGAGCAATACTTTCACAGCTAGTCTGTTAAGATGTTGAGCTAAACACAGAGAGGGCTTTTAAAATATAACTTAAATGCCTGCAGGGGCCAAACAGGAGACAAGTGAGGGGCAAAAACAAGTGGAGTACGCTGCAGAGGGAGAACATGCCCATCTAGGGTAGACAGCAGCTCATCAGCCCAGCTGCTACTGTGAATTTGAACCCCTGTTATTTGCAGATTTTATCTAGCCTATGGGATATTGTCTTGGGGCAAAACTGTTCACTGTTCTCATGAGCTATATATACATGTTAGCTGAACCATCCTAATGAAGGGAGAAAATCTACTTTAAGTATTATTTTAATTATACATGACACTACATGGCTAAAAAGCGTCAAGACACTCTCATAAATATAGAATTTTATCCTTAGTATGCTATTTATAAATCTCTATTTCTAATCTTCCAAAAGGAGGAAAATCAATTTAAAGTAGAATTATAAGGGGAAGTACATTTATTTGGTTTTCCCTGAAATCCTATTCTTCTGGTTCATTTTTATAAATATCTCAATTAAATAACTCGGGTTCATGTCCCACATATGGAGACATATTCAAAAGTCCAAGATTTTCCATGATTCCCCTGAGGAAGTACAGTCACTGCTTAGTCATCTCTTATGTTGACATACAATTACTGACAGTTGCTTTCTTCTTTTTGGTCACTGGTCCCCACACAACCTTCTCCCTTTATTCTCTAAGAAGCCAATAATACAAGGCCATTAAATGTATAAAAGACTCAATGGTTAAGATTAAATGAGGGTGAACTCAGTATACCCTAAATAAAAAAGGGGGTTAAAAGGAGTACTGGGCATTATTTTTCTTAGGATTCTTCTGCCACACATTCTGCCTATACCTTATCTTTATATATATATATATATATATATGAATTTTTATTTATTTTTTTGTTACAGATATTTTACCTTTTTACCCCATTGGCACCCCCCACCCCAACCCCCTCCACCCTGTCACCGGCTTAGTTGTCCATGTCCATTGGTCATGCATACATGCATATAAGTTCTGTGGTTTATCTCTTCCCACCAACCCCCCTCCCCTCTTCTGAGGGATTTCAGTCTGTGCCTTAATTCCATGTGTCTGGGTCTACTGTATTCCTCAGACTGTAATGTTCATTATATTCCGTATATAAGTGAGATCATGTGGTATTTATCTTTTTCTGCTTGGCTTCTTTCACTTAGGATAATACTTTCCAGGTCCCTCCATGTCGTCTCAAAGGATAAGAGATCTTTCTTTCTTACCGCTGCATAGTACTCCATTGTGTATATGTACCACTGCTTTTTTATCCATTCGTCTACTGGTGGACACTTGGGCTGTTTCCAGATCTTAGCTATTGTAAATAGTGCTGCTATGAACATGGGGGTACATATATTCTTCCTGATTGGTATTTCAGGCTTCTTAGGGTATATTCCCAGCAGTGGGATCACTGGGTCTAATGGAAGATCAATTTTTAATTTTTTGAGGTAGCACCATATTGTTTTCCATAGCGGCTGCACCAGTCTGCATTCCCACCAGCAGTGTATTAGAGTTCCCTTTTCTCCACACCCTCGCCAACACGTGTTGTTTGATGATTTGTTGATGGCGGCCATTCTGACAGGTGTGAGGTGATACCTCATTGTTATTTTAATTTGCATCTCTCTGATGATTAGTGATGTTGAGCATTTCTTTATATGTCTTTTGGCCATTTGTATGTCCTGTTTGGAGAGGTGTCTATTCAGCTCCTCTGCCCATTTTTTAATTGGGTTCATTGTCTTCCTTTTGTGGAGTTGTATAAGCACTCTATATATATTGGAGATTAACCCCTTATCTGATACATCATTGGCAATGATGTTCTCCCATACAGTGAGTTGCCTTTCCATTTTGATGATTGTTTCTTTTGCTGTGCAGAAGCTTTTTAGTTTGATGTAGTCCCATGTGTTCATTTTCTCCTTTATTTCTGTTGCCTTAGGTGATGTATCAGTGAAAATTCTGCTCCGTATGATGTCCGAAATTTTGTTGCCTACATTTTCTTCTAGAATTTTTATGGATTCACGGGTCACATTTAAGTCTTTTATCCATTTCGAGTTTATTTTTGTGTATGGTGTAAGTTGATGGTCTAGTTTCATTTTTTTGCATGTAGCTGTCCAATTTTCCCAACAACATTTATTAAAGAGGTTGTCCTTAGTCCACTGTATGCTCTTGCCACCTTTGTCAAATATTAATTGAGCATATTGCCTTGGGTCCATTTCTCGGTTTTCAGTTCTGTTCCACTGGTCTATATGCCTGTTCTTGTGCCAGTACCAGGCTGTTTTGGTTACAGTCGCTTTGTAGTATAACCTGATATCTGGTATTGTGAACCCACCTACTTTGTTCTTCTTTTTCGAGATTGCTGTGGCTATTCAGGGTCTTTTTTGGTTCCATATGAACTTTTGAAGTATTTGTTCTAGTTCTATGAAATATGTCGTTGGTATTTTGATGGGGATTGCATTGAATCTATAGATTGCTTTGGGTAGTATGGAAATTTTAATGATGTTAATTCTTCCAATCCATGAACAGGGTATGTGCTTTCACGTTTTTATATCTTCCTCTATTTCTTTTTTCAGTGTCCTGTAGTTTTCTGCAAATAGGTCCTTTACTTCTTTGGTTAAGTTTATTCCTAGGTATCGTAATTTTTTTGGCACGATGGTAAATGGGATTGTTTATTCAGTTTCTCTTTCTGTGAGGTCATCATTGGTGTACAAGAATGCCGTTGATTTCTTGACGTTAATTTTGTATCCTGCTACTTTGCCAAATTCATTTATTAAGTCTAATAGGTTTTGATGGAGTCTTTAGGGTTTTCTATGTACAATATCATGTCATCTGCAAATAATGACAGTTTCATTCCTCCTTTCCAATTTGGATCCCTTTTATTTTTTCTTCATGTCTGATTGCTGTGGCTAAGACTTCCAGTACAATGTTAAATAAGAGTGGCGAAAGTGGACATCCCTGTCTTGTTCCTGTTCTTAATGGAAATGTTTTTAGTTTCTGTCCATTGAGTATGATGTTGGCTGTAGGTCTTTCATATATGGCCTTTATTATGTCGAGATATAATCCCTCTATTCCTACATTGCTGAGCGTTTTTATCAGAAATGGATGCTGGATTTTGTCGAATGCTTTTTCAGCATTATTGATATGATCATGTGGTTTTTATTCTTCATTTTATTTATGTGGTGTATCACATTTATTGATTTGTGAATATTGTACCAGCCATGCACTTCTGGGATGAATCCCACTTGGTCATGGTGAATAATTTTTTTGATGTATTTCTGGATCCGATTTGCTAATATTTTGTTCAGGATTTTGGCGTCTATGTTCATCAGGGATATTGGCCTGCAGTTTTCTTTCTTCGTAGTGTCTTTTTCTGGTTTTGGAATTAGAATTATGATGACCTCATTGTACGTGTTTGGAAGTCTTCCTTCTTCTTGAATTTTTTGAAATAGTTTGAGGAGAATGGGTGTTAGTTCTTTGTTGAATGTTCGCTAAAACTCCCCCGTGAAGCCGTCTGGGCCTGGGCTTTTGTTTGCTGGGAGAGTCTTGATTACCTCTTCAATTTCCTTAGTTGTTATTGGTCTGTTCAAGTTTTCTATCTCTTCCGGGAATAGTTTTGGGAGACTGTGTGTTTCTAGAAATTTGTCCGTTTCGCTTAGATTGTCGAATCTGTTGCCATATAATTGTTCGTAGTAGTTGTTAACGATCTTTTGTATTTCCGTGGTGTTGGTTGTTACTTCTCCTCTTTCATTTCTGATTTTGTGTATTTGGGTTCTCTCTCTTTGTTTCTTGGTGAGTCTAGCTAATGGTCCATCAATCTTGTTTATCTTTTCGAAAAACCAGCTCTTTGTTTCATTGATCCTTTGAATTGTTTTTTTTGGTCTCTATGTCATTTATTTCTGCTCTGATCTTTACTCTTTCCTTCCTTCTACTTACTCTGGGGTTTTCTTTTTGTTTGCTTTCTAATTCTTTAAGTTGTGAGGTTAGACAGTCAATTAGAAATTTTTCTTGTTTTTTGAGGTAGGCCTGTAGTGCTATGAACTTCCCTCTCAGAACTGCTTTAGTTGCACCCCATAGATTTTGTGTTGTTGTGTGTTCATTTTCATTGGTTTCCAGGAAGTTTTTAATTTCTTCCTTGATCTCCTCGGTGACCCATTCATTGTTTAATAACATGCTATTTAGCCTCCATGTGTTGAAATGTCTTTGCATGTTCTTGTTGCAATTGATTTCTAGTTTCATGCCATTGTGATCTGAGAAGATGCTTGATATGATTTCAATCTTCTTGAACTTGTAGAGATTTAGTTTGTGTCCTATCATGTGGTCTATCTTTGAGAATGTCCCATGTGCACTTGAGAAGAATGTGTATTCTGTAGTTTTGGGGTGTAATTCTCTGTAGATATCTATTAAATCCATTTGGTATAGTGCTTCATTTAGAGTCTCTGTTTCCTTGCTAATTTTTTGCCTAGAGGATCTATCCAGTGCTGTCAACGGGGTGTTGAAGTCCCCTGCTATGATTGTATTGTTGTTTATTTCTCCTTGGAAGTCCTCCAGAAGATTTTTAATATATTTTGGTGCTCCTATATTGGGTGCATATATGTTTATCAAGGTTATATCTTCCTGTTGGATAGATCCTTTCAATATTATGTAGTGGCCGTCTTTGTCTCTAGTTATGGTCTTCATTTTGAAATCTATTTTATCAGATATGAAAATTGCTACCCCAGCTTTTTTTTGCTTTCCATTTGCTTGGAAAATTTTTTTCCATCCCTTCACTTTCAACCTATGTGAGTCTTTTGTTGAGAGGTGGGTCTCTTGTAAACAACATATAGATGAGTCATGCTTTCTTATCCAATCAGCTACTCTGTGTCTTTTTATGGGAGCATTCAATCCATTTACGTTTAAGGTGGTTATTGATATGTACTTATTTATTGCCATTTTTGTTTAGTATGGTTCTATTTTACTTCCCATTTCTACTGCTAATTAGAGCAGTCCTTTTAACATTTCTTGCAGCGCTGGTTTGGTGCTAATGTATTCCCTTAGCCTTTTTTTGTCTGGGAAGCTCTTTATTTGATCTTCTATTTTGAATGATAGCCTTGCTGGGTAGAGTAGTCTTGGATTCAGATTCTTGTTTTTCATGACTTTGATTACTTCATGCCATTCTCTTCTGGCCTGTAGTGTTTCTTGTGAGAAGTCAGCTGAGAGCCTTATGGGGTTCCCATTGTAGGTAACCTGTTGCTTCTCTCTTGCTGCTTTTAAGATTCTCTCTTTGTCTTTAATTTGTGGCATTTTAATTACTATGTGTCTTGGTGTGGGCCTGTTTGGGTTCTTCTTACTTGGGACTCTCTGTGCTTCTTGAACTTGAATGCCTTCTTCCTTCACCAAATTAGGGAAGTTTTCTCTCACTATTTTTTTGAATATATTCTCTATCCCTTGCTCATTTTCTTCTTCTTTGGGGACTCCTATGATGCGAATATTATTACGTTTCCAGTTGTCCCATAGTTCTCTTAAGCTGTCTTCCTGTTTTTTAATAGTTTTTTCCTTTTGTTTTTGTGATTGGTTGATTTTTTCTACCCCGTCTTCTAATTCACTGATCTGGTCCTCAGCTTCCCCTACTCTGCTTTTTAAACCTTCCAATGTGTTTTTCATTTCTGATATGTCATTTTTTATCTCTTCTTGTTGGTTTTTAATTTCCAATTGGCTTATTTTCAGTGTCTCTATGTCTTTACTCATTCTGCTCAGCTTCCTCAAGATCATGGCTCTGAATTCTAGCTCTGTTAACATGCCTAATTGCTCCACATTGATCTCATCTTCGGTGGAGGTCTCTTGCTCTTTCATTTGGCTTCTGTTTCTGTGTTTCACCATTTTGGTTATCACTGTGGGCTTTGGAGCCTGTCATGTTCTCCCTGTGGGTGTTGGTGTTCTGCTGTTTGTGGCTCCCTCTCCTGTGTTTAGATGAGCGAGGGAGGACCCACATTGAACACCACTGTCAAGTCTTACTTTCCTGGTTAAAGTTGCCATTCCAG
Organism: Molossus molossus; assembly: GCF_014108415.1. Taxonomy (NCBI): domain Eukaryota; kingdom Metazoa; phylum Chordata; class Mammalia; order Chiroptera; family Molossidae; genus Molossus; species Molossus molossus. The sequence continues at coordinate 91,341,852 of NW_023425388.1, read as the reverse complement.
GAAAGGTACTGTTATCCTCTAGCTTTTTGCCTGGAGGCTAGCAGTCTAGGTTACTTGATGAGTTTTGGGTTGTCAGTTGATTGAAAAACTCCCTCTGGTGCTCAGCCATGGGGCTTTCACGAGGGTGGGGCAGATGCTGGTTGTTAGCAAGCCTCAATTAGCACTTCAATGGCCCACAGGGTGGGGTTGCATCTCCGAGGGAGGGGCTGCTGCCTCTCCTCAGAGCCCTGGGAAGGAGCAATGTGGTTACCATCCTGGCTGGCAGCAACTCAGCCAAAGCTCTGAGCGCCCTCCAAACCCCGAGTGTCCCGACGCAGTTCCAGTCCAGTCCGCCCTCCCTCTGCCGGAGCCCAAGGTGAGTGGCTGTGGCTGTTCCAGCCTCTGTCCAGCTCTGCGCTGTGGAGCCGCCTGGGAGTGTGACCCGAGGTCGCTGCTCCCAGCTAAGGCCACTGCCGAGCTGCCGACTGTGGGCTCCCAGCCCCCGTCTCGCACCTTCCAAGCCTACCGGGATGGAATCAGTGTCCCTCGTTATATGGTCCTCGCAAGCTGCTTTCCTGTTCCTTTTTCCCGTCGATTTGTCTGTGTTATAGTTGTAATTCCAGTTTGGTTCTGGGAGACGGTCTGTGTAGCTCCGTTCACTCCGCCGCCATTTTTCGGTTCCTCCTATACCTTATCTTACATAATTTCTTCACTTCCTCACATCTCTAAGCAGAAATGTCTGCCACCTTCCTTATTCCTCTGGTTATGAATATCTAATCAAGTTTTACCCCCTTCCCCCATTTCTTTGTTTTGTTTTGTTTATTTCATAGCTTGCTTTATTTCTTATTTAAGAAGGCCAATATTAGGCCCAGCCAGTGTGGCTCAGTGGTTGAGTGTCGACCCATGCACCAAGAGGTCACCGGTTCAATTCCCAGTCAGGGCAATGCCCAGGTTGTGGGCCTGATCCCCAGTGGAGTGCATGCAGGAGGCGGCCAGTCGATGTTCTCTCTCATCAGTGTTTCTCTTTCTCCCCTTCTTTTCTTCTCTGTCTAAAAAAAATCAATAAAGAAAAAAAAATTTTTTAAAGAAGGCCAATATTCAATCAAACCACTGTTACTAAGTGCATCACACTGTCCAAGTTACTTGACTCCCTTATTTTTAAGATTAAGAAAATACTGTTATACCTCGGTTCTCGAACATAATTCGTTCCAGGAGGACGGTCGAGAACCGAATTGTTCGAGAACCGAAGCAATGAAACCAATAGGAAAGCGTGACTCCACAAAGCGTGACTCTCTCTCTGCACTCACACTGATGACGCAAGCAAGGCGCGCTGGGCCGAATGAACGCCATTCGGCTCAACTCGGCTCATCTCGGAAGTTCGAGTTCCAAATATTTGTTCGGATTCCGAGACAAAAGTTTCTCGAATCTCCTGGTCGAATACCGATTTGGTCGAAAACCGAGGCGTTCGAGAACCGAGGTATCACTGTAATATCTATTTCTTTAAATAATGTTTATTTATTAAAGTTGGCATAGAATTTTCTACCAGTTTCAGGTGTACAATACATAATTCATTAAGTGATCAGCCCAATAAGACCAACACCCATCTGACACCAAACATTGTCTTCAAACATTTTCTACAGTATTCCTTATTCTGTACTTTACATCCCCATAACTATTTTTTAAACTCGCAATTTGAAGTGGGTCTCTTGTAGGCAGCATATGTATGGGTCTTGCTTTCTAATACATTCAGCCACCCTATATCCTTTGATTGGAGTATTAAACCATTTACATTTATAATAATTATTAAAAGGTATGTAGTTAGTCATTTTATTATTCATATTTTTCATATTTTTTCTTCTTCTTAAGGAATTCCACTTAACATTTCTTGTAATACTAGTTTGATGGTGATGAACTCTTTTAGCTTTTCCTTGTCTGGAAAGCTCTTCAATGTCCTCTGATTCTAAATAATAGCTTTGCTGATAGAGTAATCTCATTTGTAGGTCTTTGCTTTTCATCACTTCAAAAGTTTCCTGCTAATCACTTCTGGCCTGCAAATTTTGTGTTATGAAATCAGCCGACAGTCTTATGAGAGCTCCCTTGTAGGAAACTAACTTCTTTGCTCCTGCTGCCTTTAAGATTCTTTGTCTTTAACCTTTGCCATTTTAATTACTAAGTGTCTTGGTGTGGGCCTCTTTCAGTTCATCTTGTTTGGGACTCTTTGTGCTTCCTGAACTTGTATGTCTATTTCCTTCACCAGGTTTTTGTTATCAATTTTTCAAATAAGGTTTCAATTCCTTGCTCTCTCTCCTCCTTCTGGTACCCATATGATGCAAGTGTTGGTATGCTTGATGTTGTCCCAGAGGATCCTTAAACTATCCTCATTTCTTTATATTCTTTTTTCTTCTCGCTGCTCTGATTAGTTATTTTCTGCTATCTTGTCTCCAAATTGCTGATTCAATCCTCTGCTTCATCTAATCTGTTGATTCTTTCTAATATAGTCTTCTTTGAGTTATTGTATTCTTCATTTCTTTTTTATGTTTTCTGCTTTCATTTTTATGTTTCCTATCTCTTTGTTAAAATTCTCACTGAGACTACTGAGCATCCTTACAACCAGGGTGTTGAATTCTGAATGTGGTAGATTGCTTATCTTGATTTTGTTCAGTTTTGGAGGGAGAGTTTTATTCTGTTCCTTTCTTTGGGGCATGTTTCATTGTCTCCTCATTTTGGCTGACTCCCTGTGTTTCTATGTACAGGTAGAGCTTCAACTTTTCCTAGTCTTGGTAAAGTGGCCTTATGTAGCAGGTGTCATGTGGGGCCCAGTCTTCAGGTGGTTCTCAGTGATGGCTGTTCCATAGTTTAGTTGTAATTTGACATAGTCATGGAAGTAGGTGAACAGTGTTTACCTACTCTGCCACCTTGACCAGAAGTCCTTGGGAAAATAATCTATTAATAGCCCTATTGTGAGGATTAAAAGATAAAACATGGCCCTGGCCAGTTTGGCTCAGGGGTTAGAAGCCCTGGCCTGAGGTCCAGAGACCCAGGTTCGGTTCCCACTAAGGGCACGTACCTTGGTTGCAGTTTGTCCCCAGCCCTGGTTGGTCGTGCGTGTGGCAGCCACTCGATATGTCCCTTTCACGTCACTGTTTCTTCCTCTCTCTCTGTTCCTCTCTCTCTCTTCCACTCTACCTGAACAAAAAATAGAAAAATTTTCTAGGGTGAGGATAAAAAAAAAAAAGATAAAGCATGAATGAAGTAATTCATTCAGGTGTTCAGTTCATGAGTGGTACTCAAGGAATTTTCTCTCCTCCTCCCCACTTCCTGCCTTCCTCTCCTTAACTTTCAAACTTTGTTTATCCTCCCTGTGTCTCTTCTCAATCCAAAGTGAACTATTTCCTCTTGGTCTCCTCAAGTCATAAATAATATAAATTCTGTTATCTTTTGTCTTTCTAAATTTATTTTAAATTTTAAAATAGAAAATTGAACACACCTTTCTGATGCCAATAAATGATTCACTGACTTTTTCCCGAGTAAGAATCATGACTTCCTAAGCAGAATCCCACAATCAACTCCATGAAGTTTCTCTTTTTCCATTCTTGCTCGACTAGCTTTCTATAGGGTTTAACCTTTAAATCCTGTAAACCCCAAGTAACTTGTACTCTTTCTCAAATCTCCCATTTTTCCTACATTCCATATCTCTTCTTTTCATCTCAAACTCTAGCCTTTATCATTAATTAGAATTACTTTAGCTTGTTTTGTTTCTATTCCATTCACCATTTATGACATTAGCATTTAAAACACCCATTGCTATATACATGATAATCCTGTCTATTACAAAACCCATAGTGAATAGAATCCACAATAATTTAAGGAAGATATTTTTGCCTTGAGAATATTTTAATAATTATGTTTCCCATGGCAAACATAATTCCTATTAAGACTCATATCAAAGCCAAATAATACAGGGTTTTAAACAACTGAATTGGGGGGGGGGGTGTTATAATTCCAATGAGCCAGATTTTTAAATCTCAACAATACATACCGCAGATTAAAGGAAACGATGACGTTAATGTTTATTATGTTTAAATAATTGAATGCTGAGGTACTGTGTGAGTAAATGTGAAACAGTTGTTTCTTTGGGTTGTTAACAGAATCGTTATGCTGTACATAGGAATGTCTTGTAAGCGAGAGAAATGGAAGGTTTCTTGTATAGAAACATAGACTGAAACAAAATCGATTTAAATATGAAATTATCCCAGCTGACAAATAATAAAGTTGGCATTCATAATCATTGTGGCATCTCAGATTCATCTTAGATGTCAACAGAGTATGAATACTGCATCACCAAATGACTTTCCAGGAATGTTTTCAAGAATGATCACACACATTCTGTCCCTGGCACATCACAGATGGAAAGAATATATAGAATCTAATCCCTTTATGCAGAGTTAGGAGGCAACCAGTCCTTAGGATTTCTGATGCCTCTTCACACAGAGGAGAGTCATCATGTAACTCAAAGCTTTGACTGCTCCAAAATAAGTCTTGGCCTGAAGCTTCATGGAAGTTAAGATAAGCCTTTGCAGAACAGTATTCAGGAAAAACAGAAAGAAAGATATTTTTTTCAGTTGCTAAATTTATATATACTTCAATAATACCAATGAAAGAAAACAAAGCTTTTCCAAAACTTGTCCGTAAGTGCAGGTTTATATTTGTGAGATTACCCTAAAAAACTTGGCTCACAATCCCAAGGATCTACTTCCCTATTCAGCTCAGAAAAAGGAAAACTTTTTATTTCTCCTCATATATGACCCTGGCCCATTTGGCTCAGCAGTTAAAGCATTGGTCCTAGACCAAAGGGTTGCGGGTTCGATTCCCAGTCAAGGGCACATTCCTGGTTTGCAGGTTAGATCCCTGGCTCTGGTCTGGGTTGATATGTCTCTCTCACATCAATGTTTCTCTCTCTCTCTCTCTCTCTTCCTTCCTCCCTTTCTCTAAAAAATCAATGGAAAAATATCCTCAGATGAGGATTAACAAAAAATAAATAATTTAATTTGTAGGTAAACACAAAAAAGCAGAACTGCACAGTATGATATGATGTAAGAGGATAGGGTTGGCACACCTGCCCCAAACATCTCTTCCTTTCATCTGAATGCCACTTCCAGTAGTGCAGTTGGTTAAAACATTGTCCCAATATGTCAAGGTGGCAGGTTTGATCCCTGTTCAGGGTACATATAAGAATCAACCAATGAATGCATAAATAAGCAAAACAACAAATCTGTGTTTCTCTCTCTCTCTCTCTCTCTCTCTCTAAAAACCAATAAATTAAATATTTTTTCAAAAAGTAACTAGAATGTTGTGATCAATCATATTACATGACTAAAAATTTATAAGGACGTTTCAAAATAATGTAATAGTCTGCTTTAATCACAGTATCAATACCAAAAATATTTATTTTTGTTCTCTTTTGAGCAGACCACACTGACAAATTGGATTAAACTGTAAGAAGCATTAATATATGTCTTGCATATCTAATGACTTTTAAAATTTATTTTTAATTTTAAGGTCATTATAATCATAAGTTTCTTGCTAATTGAATCTCCCTGTAAACTTTATAAACCATTGTTTATCATCTATTCTAGGTGTTTACAATCTGGATTGCCCAGAGGTCTAGATATTCTAGAAGGCACAAGTTCTATTACATAAAATTGGTATTTTTTTTGTAGTTCAAAAATGGTCAAACATCAGCAGTTTCATATAACTAGGCCTAGAGTAATGAACAGGAGTGGTTAATAAATGCAATAATAAGGGCTTCTGGGCAAGATGGCAGCATAGGTAAACACAGTACTCACATCATCCTACAACGACATCAAAATCACAACTAAAGTACAGAGCAACCATCAAGAACTGCCTGAAATCTAGCTGAACATAGTCCTATAACTAAGGCTATAAAAAAGAAGCCACGCCCAGCCGGTGTGGCTCAGTGGTTGAGAGTCGACTCATGCACCAGGAGGTGACCAGTTCAATTCCCGATCAGGAAACATACCCAGGTTGTGGGCCCGATTCCCAGTGGGGTGCATGCAGGAGGCGGCCAATTGATGTTCTCTCTCATTGATGTTTCTCTCTCTCTCTCCTTTTCCCTTCTCTCTAAAACCAATAAAGAAAAAACATTTTTTTAAAAGAAGAAACTGCAGCTAGACTTGTAGGAGGGGTGGAGGGATGAATGGCTAGTCCCACATCCACATGTGGTTAAAAATCAGGAGGGATATTTCAGCTGCCCAGGTTCCCCTGAGGAGTGCGGGGTCTTAGCCCCACACTACGACCTATAGCCCGGGTTCCAGTGCTAGGGAGAGAAACCCCCAAAACTTCTGGCTCTCAAAACCAGTGGGGGTTGTCACCTAGTGAGACAGAAGGATGCTGGAGTCCCAGGGAGTTCCTCTTAAAGGACCCATGCTCGGACTTGCTCTCACTCACTCCCTCTGAGATCCAGCACTGAGACAGCAGCTCTGAAAGCACATCAGGGACAGGCAGGGAGAAACAACTGTCTTGCTTCAAGGCAAGAGCTGGAGGGCAGTTTTCACTCAGACAGAAGTGCTGGAAGAGCCCTACCACTCAGTCCTTTGCTGAGCCCTACCACTACAGCTGCAGGTGGTGCCATGTCCATGTCTCCATCAATGAGACTAAACTGTTTGCCCTCCTTGGTGATTCCCTGAACCCTGCCCCAACCAACTTTGGGGCCCACCCAAGCCATTTTCAGTGACTTTACCATACAAAATGCCTATGTTGGCTCATGCTGTGGGCTTTCCTAAAATCTCTCAGCTTCACAAACCACAAACAAGCAACATCTGGCCTTGGCATGCCCTTTATCTCTATCTAAGTGTCCATAGGCCTGGCTCTAGCAGTGGATTAGCTTCCCCTGGGCACCTCCAAGCCCAGCAAAACTTAGTAGCCATCTTTGAATCTCATGCACAGTGGCAGTGGGCAGGGCACAGGTGACTGGTGATCTTGGCCTGCACCTCCCAGGAGGACCCAGAGCCAGCACATGTGGTGTATACAGCTTCAAATCACACAGAAGCAATACTCAACCACCTCAACAAGTGATGTATTTAAAAGGTAGACTATCAGGCAGCAAAGCCACTCAGCAGGGAGTCCACTCTGTGGGGTTGGCTCCTGCACAGCAGCCCCTCCGCTATGGTACAACCAGTCCTCACAGCCATCAGCCTAAGGATAAGTCCCTCCTATTGATCAGATGATTAGGGAGGCTATGCCATTAAGTTCTATTTCTCTTTTTTTTTTTATCCTCACCTGAGGACACTTTTGTATTTATCTTCAGATAGAGTGAGAAGGAGAGGAGGAGGAAGAGAGAGGGAGAAACATCGATGTGAGAGAGAGACATCGAGTGGTTGCCACCCACATGACCCCAACCGAAGCCGGGGACAAATTCCAACAGAGGTACGTGCCCTTAGTGGGAACCAAACCCTGGTCTGTGGGCTGATGCTCTAACCGCTGAGCCAAACCAGCCAGGGCTGCCATTGAGCTCTATAGGATGCTTAATACATAAGACCACTCTAGCAAGCCTAGGAAACATCACTGCTCTACGTAATTCACAGAAGCAATACAGCCAGGCAGCTCAAATGAGGAGACAAAGAAACATGTCCCAGATAAAAGAACAGAATAAAACTCCAGAAAAAGAACTAAACAAAATGGACACAGGCAATCTACCACATGAAGAGTTCAAAACACTGCTTATAAGAATGTGCAATAAACTCAGTGAGAACTTTAACAAAGAGATAGGAAACATAAAAATAGAGAGAGGAAACATAAATGAAGACTACACTAACTGTAATGAAAAATACATCATAACAAAGAATCAACAGTACGGAAGGCAAAGCAGAGGATCAAATTGGTGATTTAAAAGATAAGGAAGCAGAAAACACCCAATCAGAGCAGCAGAAAGAGAAAAGAATTTAAAATAAATAAATAAATAAATAAGGATAGTGTAAGGGGCCTTTGGACCAGTTTCAACCATACCAACACTTATATCATAGGAGTGCCAGAAGGAGAAAAGAGAAAGCAAGGAACTGAAAACCTATATGAGAAAAATAATAACAGAAAACTTCCCTAATCCTGGAAAAGGAAATAGGTATACAAGTCCAAGGAGCACAGACAGTCCCAAACAAGATGAACCAAAAGAGACCCACACCAAGATCCATCATAATTAAAATGGCAAAGGCTAAAGAGAAAGAAAGAATTTTAAAAGCAAAAAGAGAAAGTCAGTTAGTTATCTACAAGGGAGTATGAATAAAACTGTGAGTTGATTTCTCAACAGAAATTTTGCAGGCCAGAAGGGGTTGGCAAGAAATATTTGAAGTGATGAAAAGCAAGGACCTACAACCAAGATTACTTTATTCAGCAAGGCTATCATTTAGAATTGGAGGACAGATAAAGAGGTTTCCAGACAAGAAAAAGCTGAAAGAGTTCATCACCACCAAACCAATATTACAAAAATGATAAAGGATCTTTTTAAGAAGAAAATATTTTAATATAAATAAAATGGCAATAAAAATATATCTATCAGCAATCACTTTAGATGTAAATGGATTAAATACTCAAATCAACAGACATGTGGTGGCTGAAGGGATAACAGCAAGACCCTCACATGTGCTGTCTATAAGAGACTCACTTTAGATCAAAAGACATACACAGACTGAAAGTAAAGGCATGGAAAAATATATTTCACAAAAGTGAAAACAAATCAAACAAAAAAGCTGGGGTAGCAATATTTATACCATACAAAGGCTAGAACAAGAGACAAGGAAGAACCCAGCAAGTTTTCTACTTGTGGTTATTTACTCAAAGAAACCCAAAAACATTACATCAAGAAGATATATGTACCCATATGTTCATTGCAGCATTATTTACAATAACCAAGATATGGAAAAACCTAAGTGTCTATCATAGATGAATAGATAAAAATTTGGTGCACATATACAATGGAATATATGATTTAGCCATTAAAAACAATAAACTCTTGCCATCTGCAACAACATGCATGGATCTAGAGGGTATGTTGCTGAGTGAAATAAGTCAGACAGAGGAAGACAAATGCCATATAATTTCACTTATATGTGAAGTCTAAAAAACAAAATAAACCAACAAACAGACTAAAAATACAGAGAATATTTTGATAATTTTCAGGTGAAAGGGGGTTGGAGGAATGGGTGAAAAAGGTATTGGGATTAAGAAGTAAAAATTGGTAGTTACAGAATAGTCATGGGGATGTAAACTACAGCATAGGAATACAGTCAATAATACTGCAGTAACTATGTATGGTGTCAGATGAGTACTAGACTTATCAGAGTGATCACTTCGTAACTTATATAAATGTCTAATCACTATGTGTACACCTGAAACAAATATAATATTGTATGTCAGCTGTAATTAAAAATTATTTAAAATAAAAGATAAATGTAATAAACAAGTAAGTTATTTTTCCTAGTTTTGAACTGTAAAGGTTGTCACAATACAGGCTTACCTTGGTGACCAGAGGCTATAAATGTTAATTAAATATATTTTTATTTAATAAAATAAATACTTATTTAATAGTTTGATAAATATAAAACTTTACATAACAGCTTTAAAATTTGCCATAACAGTAATCCAAACAACTTAGATATAAAAAAAAAAATAGAAAATGTTTTTAGTTTCCTCTTGCTAAATTCTACATAATTCTCAAATGCTCAGTTCTTTCAGCAGAAGGAAAAAAATCTATGTAATAAATTTATTCAGTTTCTGACCATTTAACAATCTCTTTTCAGATTACCAATTCAGTATTCACTTCCCCTCCATTCTCCATTTCTTGGGGGTAATCTAAGCTTCAGGGTCTTAATATCATAACTTTAAAGAAGGAAGTTTCACTTTCCAGATTCTTATTGTAGAGTAGGAAAAAAATTTTCTCAACCCTCTTAGACTGCCTGGACGAGTCTGGAGATTAAACTGACAAAGACAGAGATTAACAGGAGCCATTTATATTTCTATATAAATTTTATTGAATTTTTTTCAGGTACATGGAAGCCTTCACAGGAGAATCAAGAGCTGAAAACGTGACCACAGCCGGAAGCTTTTATACTTTTTAGACAAAGAATCAATCAATTTGTGAGAAATTAACACAATGGGGTTTGGGCTAAGAGTAGTAAATGACAAAAAAGTAATTAGGAAGATAAGAATTAGTTTAACTTGGTTTGTTTTTAAAGATGTCTTGTTCCCAAATACCCCGTTTCTGATTATAAAAATGGCTTCTCTTCCTCTAGTACAGGGAGCGTCCCTTTGACATGGAAGTTTTGTAACCTGTTCCAGAAAAGAAGGTCAGAGTGACCCTTCCTGCTTCTCCCAGTTTTTAATCCCTTCATCTTATATTTAATACACCAAGATGCCATATTTTGGAGTCATGTGCCCTGAATCCCATTATTATCTTCAGATATCCATTAGTGTTTAATTCCTTCATTCTTCCTTCCAGCTGGAGAAAGGCAATGTGACATACAGAGATTACCTAACAGTCCTGTCCTATTGGCTCTCTCTCCTCAGCTCCCACATCCTGCCTTCAGAAGCAGCTAGGCTTCTGGTCTCATAGGCTCTACTACAGAATCCTTCATCCTATACTACAGTTCCTTGGCAAGCATAGCACCTTTAACTCTTAACTGCTTTTCATCCCATGCTTGACTCTATTTTCAGATCTCTTCTACATCCAGCAGAAAACTTTAAGTGGTGAGTGGGGACAGGAGAGACAGGAGATTTTTCTTTTTCTATCTACACATACACTGCTGACATTTTTCCTCTATTGCAGTAATTCCATGTTGGCATAGGACATTTCAGTATGATGAATTTTCTCATAGCTCTAGACAGGATCTGAGGCAAATAATACATCTATTCACAGTCTCACATCTAGGAGATTCATCCTCTCTATTGGGTGATTGGTAGTAGAAACTGACAAAAAAAAAAAAAAAAAAAAACCCACAGAGTTCTATGCTAAATTTTGCTTTCCTCTCTTAAACCTCTCTAAACCCCTCCCCTGTACCCAGAAATGATTATCTCCTTTTCATGTGGAAGTAAAACTAAGTTTATATGTATAATGCGCATATAATTTTTTTTCATTTCTCTTCATTCTTCTGTATGACATAAACAGGTGCTCTTGTGTCTCCAAATTTTGCCTTTAATCCTTAAACCAAATTGAAAAAACTTTTAATTAAAAAAATAATCAATACTGAAGATTTCTTCTCTTCAATTTCAGGATATTGCAGTCAAAAGTCATACAGAAATTCAAGAACTACATTTCCAGCCCTGGCCAGTTTGGCTCAGCGATTAAAGCATCAGCCTGTGGACCAAAGAGTCCCAGGTTTGATTCTGGCCAAGGGCAAGTACCTTGGTTGTGGTTCATCCTTAGACCCAACCAGGGCCATGTGGGAGGCAACCAATTGATGTGTCTCTCTCACATCCCTGTTTCTCTCTCTCTCTCTTCCTCCCTCCTGCTCTATCTGAAGATAAATAAAAAAATATCCTGGAGTGAGGATTAAAAAATAATAATAATAAAATAAAACTACATTTCCAGACAGATTCACCCTGAATTATAATGAATACCACTGATTTAGATAATAGTTGTAAAGCAATTTTATTCATAATATAATTATCTTCACACTATTCCTATTGATGTAGTTTCTTTTTTGTCTTCATTTTTTTATTAATTTGTTTTTATTACATGTTTCTCCTTTTTCCCCCATTGACACCCTCCTCCTGATCCCACCTCCCCACCCTCCACATTGTTGTCTATGTCCACTGGTCATGCATACATACATATAAGTTATTTGGTTTATCCCCCCACACCCACCCCATCCACCTCTTTTGAGGTATGTCAGTTTGTAGCCTACTACTATGCTCTGGGTCTATTTTGTTCATCAGCTTATTTTGTTCATTATATTCCACAAATAAGTGAGATCATATGATATTTGTATGAGTACTCTATATATTTTGGAAATTAACCCCTTGTCTAATGTATTGTTGGCAATTATGCTCTCCCATATAGTGGGTTCCCTTTCCGTTTTGATGGTTATTTTTATGTGTAGAAGATTTGATGTGCATGAACAATTATATTCATTTTTTTCCTATGTTTCTCTTACTTTAAGCATTGATCAGTGAAAATTCTGTGCGAATTGTGTCTGAAATTTTGTTGCTCACAATTTCTTCTAGGATTTTTATGGATTCATGAGTCACATTTAAGTCCTTTACCCATTTTGAGTTCATTCTTGTGTGTGGTGTAAGCTGATGATCTAGTTTCATTTTTTTTTTTTTTTTTTGCATGTAGCTGTCCAATTTTCTCAACACCATTTATTAAAGAGGCTGTCTTTACGCCACTGTATGCTCTTGCCCCCTTTGTCAAATATTAATTGAGCACATTGTCGTGGATCCTTATCTGGGTTCTCTGTTCTGTTCCATTGATCTATCTGCCTGTTCTTCTGCCAGTACCAGGCTGTGTTGATTACAATGGCTTTGTAGTATAATCTGATATTCGGTATTGTGATCCCTCCTACTTTTTTCTTTTTTCAAGATTACTGTGGCTATTTGGGGTCTTTTTTGGTTCCCTATAAACTTTGGGAGTATGTGTTCTAGTTCAATGAAATATGTCATTGGTATTTTAATGGGGATTGCATTGAATCTATAGATTGCTTTGGGTAGTATGGACATTTGAATGATGTTGATTCTTCCAATCCATGAACAAAGTATGTGCTTCTACTTTTTAATATCTTCCTCTATTTCTTTTTTTTAATGACCTGTAGTTTTTGAGGACAGGTCTTTTACTCCTTTGGTTATGTTTATTCCTAAGTATCTTAGTTTTTACGCCACAATGGTAAATGAGATTTATTTTAGTTTCTCATTCTGTGAGTTCACTATTAGTGTCTAAGAATGCCATCAATTTCTTGATGTTGATTTTGTATCCTGCTACTTTTCCAAATTTGTTTATTAGCTCTAGTAGATTTTTCATGGAGTCTTTAGGGTTTTCTATGTACAATATCGTGTCATCTGCGAATAATGACAGTTTCACGTCCTCCTTTCCAATAGGGATCCCTTTTATTTTTTCTTCATGTCTGATAGCTGTGGCTAAGACTTCCAATACTATGTTAAATGAGAGTGGCAAAAGTGGGCATCCCTGTCATGTTCCCATTCTCAAGGGCAATGCTTTTAGTTTTTGCCCATTGAGTATGATGTTGGCTGTAGGTATTTCATATATGGCCTTTATTATGTTGAGATATGATCCCTCTATTCCCACATTGCTGAGCGTTTTTATGAGAAATGGGTGCTGGATTTTTTCAAATGCTTTTTCAGTGTCTATTAATATAATCATATGATTTTCATCTTTCATTTTGTTTACTTGGTATATCATATTTGTTGATTTGAGAATATTGTAACAGCCTTGCATCACTGGGATGAATCCCACTTGGTCATGGTGAATAACTTTTTTGATGTATTACTGGATCCAATTTGCTAATATCTTGCTAAGGATTTTGGCATCTATGTTCATCCTGGATATTGAACTGTAGTTTTCTTTCTTTGTAGTGTCTTTATCTGGTTTTGGAATTAGATTATGCTGGCCTCATAAAATGAGTTTAGAAGTCTTCCGTCTTCTTGGATTTTTTGGAATAGTTTAAGGAGAATGGGTGTTAGATCTTCTTTGAATGTTTGGTAAAACTCCCCTGTGAAGCCATGGGGCCTGGGTTTTTGATTGCTGGGAGTTTTTTCATTACATTATCAATTCCCTTAGTTGTTATTGGTTGGTTTAAGTTTTCTATCTCTTCCCAGTTCAGTTTGGGGAGATTGTGTGCTTCTAGGAATTTGTCCATTTTACCTAGATTATCCAATTTGTTGCATATAATTGTTCATAGTATTTTTGAATAATCCTTTAAATTTCTGTTGTGTCAGTTGTTACTTCTACTCTTTTATTTCTGATTTTGTTTATTTGGGTCCTCTCTTTTTGTTGCTTGGCGAGTTTGGCTGAGGTCCATCAATCTTGTTTATCTTTTCAAAGAACCAGCTCTTTGTTTTATTGATCTTTTGAATTTTTTTTTTTTTTTTTTTTTAGTTTGTATGTCATTTATTTCTGCTCTGACCTTTGCTATTTCTGTCCTTCTACTTGCTCTGGGGTTTTCTTTGTCTTTACTTTCTAGTTCTTTAAGTTGTAGGGTTAGAAAGTCAATTAGGAATTTTCTTGTTTCTTGAGGTAGCCTGTAGTGCTATGAACTTCCCCCTCAGGACTGCTTTCATTGCATCCCATAGATTTTGTGTTGTTGTATGTTCATTTTCATTGGTTTCCAGGAAGTTTTTAATGTCTTCTTTGTTCTCTCTGGTAGCCCATTCATTGTTAAATAACATGCTATTTAGCCTCCATGTGTTTGAATGTTTTTGCGTAGTTTCGTTGTAATTGATTTCTAGTTTCACGCCATTGTGGTTTGAGAAGATGCTTGATATGGTTTCAATCTTCTTGAACTTGTAGAGGCTTAGTTTGTGTCCTAACATGTGGTCTGTCTTTGAGATTCTCCCATATGCACTTGAGAAGAATGTGAATTTTGCAGTTTTTGGGTGTAACTCTCTGTAGATATATATTTAATCCATTTGATCTAGTGCATTATTTAGCATTTCTGTTTTCCTTGTTAAGTTTTTGTCAAGAGGATCCATCCAGTGATCTCAGTGGGGTGTTGAAGTCCCCTGCTATGATTGTATTGCTGTTGATTTCTTCTTTGAAGTCCTCCAGACATTTTTAATGTATTTTGGTGTATTAAAAATGCACCAAATAATATGTTGGATGCATATATGCTTACCAAGGTTAAATCCTCCTGTTGGCTACAGTGATACCTCGGTTCTCGAACATAATTCGTTCCAGGAGGACGGTCGAAAACCAAATTGTTCGAGAACCGAAGCAATGAAACCCAATAGGAAATAATGGAAACTGGATTAATTCGTTCCAAGCCCCAGAAAATGCCTATTTACTGGCCTAATTTGTATATAATATGTAGAAAAACATAAGTCTCAACAAGAAATAAAAGTGTACAGTATGTCTAAGGGTTAAATTCAGTGTAAAGCGTGACTCTCTCCACAAAGCGTGACTCTCTCCACAAAGCGTGACTCTCTCCACAAAGCGAGACTCTCTCTGCACTCACACTGATGACGCAAGCAAGGCGCGCTGGGCCGAATAAACGCCATTCGGCTCAACTCGGCTCATCTCGGAAGTTCGAGTTCCAAATATTTGTTCGGATTCCTAGACAAAAGTTTCTCGAATCTCCTGGTCAAATACCGATTTGGTCGAAAGTCAAGGCGTTCGAGAACCGAGGTATCACTGTATATCCTTCTGATATTCTGTAGTGGCCTTCTTTGTCTCTAGTTATTGCCTTCATTTTGAAGTCTATTTTATCAGACATGAGTAATGCTACCCCAGCTTATTTTTCTTTTCCATTAGCCTGGGAATTTTTTTCCATCCCTTCACTTTCAACCTATGTGAATCTTTTGTTGTGAGGTGGGTCTTGTAAATAACACATATATATGTCATGCTTTTTCATCCATTCAGCTACTCTGTGTCATGTGATCCAGGCATTTAATCTATTTAAGTGTAAGGTAATTTTTGATGTGTACTTATTTATTGCCATTTTTGTTCATTATGGTTATGTTTCTCTTTCTATTTCTTCAGGTTCTCACAGCAGAACTTATAACATTTTTTTGTAGAGCTAGTTTGGTGCTAATTTATTCTCTTAACCGTTTTTTGTCTTGGAAGCTCTTTATTTCACCTTCTATTTTGAATGAGAGCCTTGCTGGATAGAGTAGTCTTGGATTCAGGTCCTTGTTTTTCATTACCTTGATTACTTCATGCAATTCCCTTCTGGCCTATAGTGTTTCTGTTGAGAAGTCAGCTAATAACTTTATGGGCATTTGTTTATAGGTAATCTGTGCTTCTTTCTTGCTGCTTTTAGGATTCTCTCTTTGTCTTTGATATTTGATATTTTAATTATTATGTGTGTTGGTGTGGGCCTGTTTGGGTTCTTCTTACTTGGGGCTCTCTGTGCTTCTTGAACTTGTATGCCTTTTTTCCTTCATCAAGGCAGGGAAGTTTTTTGTCACTACTTCTTCAAATATATTCTCTAACCTTTACTCATTTTCTTCTTTTCTGGCACTTCTAGGATGCGGATGTTGTTACACTTCATATTGTCCCACAGTTCTATTTGGCTGTCTTTCCATTTTTTTACTGTTTTTTCCTCTTGGTTTTCTGATTGGGTGAGTTTTTCTACTCTGTCTTCTAATCTACTGATCTAGTCCTTGGTTACCTCTACTCTGCTCATTATTCCTTCCAATGTGTTCTTTATTTCTACTATGTCATTTTTCATTTCCAATTGGTTTCCAATGTTTCTATATCTATATTCATGCTGTTGAGCTTCCTCATGATTATTATTCTGAACTGTACCTCTGATATCTTGCTTAATTCTATGTCATTTCTTCTCCTACAGAATTACTTTGTTCTTTCATGTGGGATTTGTTTCTTTGTTTCACCATTTGACTGTTTCAGTGGTGTTTGGAGCCTGCCAAATATTCCCTGTGGGTGTTGATGTTCCACTGGTTGTGGGCCCTCTACTGTGTTTGAATGAGTATGGGAGGACCCATGTTAAACAACACTGTCAAGTCTTACTTTTCTGGATAGATTTCCAAGCCCAGGAAAGGTTCTGTTATCCTCTATCTTTTTGCCTGGAGACTATTTATTAGTCGCAGTTACTTGGTGAGCCTCAATTTGTAGCTATCAGCTGAATGAAAAATCCCTCAGGTGTAAGAGAATTTTCAGCAGGTGGGACACTTGCTTGTGATCAGATTTGATGTTAGTGAGCCTCAATCTTCATTTCTCTGGACTGGTCTGATGGTATTGAATTCCTGCAGGAGGGGTCATTGCTTCTCCCCAGGGCTCTGGCAACAGACTCTTTCAATAAGATGGCTACTGTCCTGTGAGAGAGTGATTCAGCACAAAATTCCCACTGTCCTCCCATCCAGCTCTCTCCTGAGCCAGAAGCCCAAGACTTTCTCCACACAATTCCAGTCCAGTCCACCCTCCCTCTGCTGGAACCCAAGGTGAGTGGCTATAGCTAATTTGGTGCTTTTTAAAATCCTTGCTTTTTCAGAGGGAAGCACATTGAGCTAATACAGTTCTCTGCTGCTGTCGATGAGCTCCTAGCCCACCGTCAGATGCCTCCACAGTTCCTACCAGGCTCAATTTGGCATCCTTTTTCTTTAGTCCCTGGTTGTATGGGCTCTCTCCAGCTGCTTTTCAATTGGTTTTACCTGATGATTTGTCTTTATTTTAGTTGTAAACCCAGTTTGGTTCTGGGAGACGGTCTGTGTAGCTTCCATTAAGTCTGCTTCCATTTTCCAACCTCTCTTTATATAGTTTTTGTATTCTTATATATACCCTTTAAGTTATGTCAAGATAGAATTAACATGTTGAATATTACTAACTACCATGTTTTATAATGTATCTTATTGATGCTCATAGCAATGCTATGACAGAGTTGTCCCATTTTACACTTGAGAAGGCTAAAATTCCACGACTAAAGTGATTATTCAAGTTTACTGACATTGAATGCTAGAGCTAAAATCTAATCTAGAGCTTCCTTGTCTTTCCTACTACATCATATATTTTGTATGTAATGTCTGAAACAGATAATTAAATAATTATTGGGAAAAGTACAAATAATACTCTGTAATGATACAACTATAACTTTGTAAATTTCAAACCACCAGACTAATACAGATGTATATTGGAAAGAAACATTGAAAACCTCTCTAATAACTTTTTCATCATAGTACACAATTTATGGCTTTCTGCCATTTGATAATGAAAGTTAAGTTTTCTCTGCTTTTACTGGAATTAGGTATAATAACTCATTGACCAAAACCAATTTATATAGAAAATGTATTCAATACAAAGATGATTGAGTTCCTGTATTTCTCTTTTGTCATTTGGCAGCAATTTGTGTGAGACCCAAGACAGATAGAGTGAGAACTGATGGTAGTTATTTCTTCAATATATGTGGGGGGAAAAACCAAGGGCATTGAAAGCATCTGTCAGTTAAAATCATTCATTTTAGATTAAGCTCATGGTCTATACTGACAGAAATCCCAAAGAAGACTTCTATCTTGAAGGATTAATAGAGTTTTATCTGAGGATTATTCTTGGTCAAAAAAAAACATTTTTTCAGTAGCTCATTTGACAGCCATTGTGGCCATAGACAGCAGCGGACAGTTGAATCTATTTTTTCCAAGGTGTGCAATGTGAGACTCAGTCTTTGGTAACTTTATAACTTATTTTAAAGCACAATGGAATTTGTAACCTCTGTTCACCTACACTCAATAAATGTGTCAGTTACCTCTATCATTGAAAATAAAAGTTTTGTGAATGCAATAATTATAAGCTGGTTGGCAACTCCATTTGTAGAACTGACAATTTCAATTTCTGAGCTTTTAGTATCTTTTATAACCTCTGAAGTTGAGACCATAAAGTCATGTCTTTTCCTATATATTTCAAACTATGGAGTGTTTTTTACTGCAGCAATCAATATTGTGGTTATCCCCTCAACAACCATTCCAAACATTCTCCATCATGAGGTTGCTGTGTGGATTGGGCGAGATCAGGTAGACCTTGAGTGACCCCATCTTTGTGGATAATCTCAAATTACTTATTACAACTATTGTTATAGCAATCTACATAGTAAATAGTTCTGGCAACCTAAGACAAATTCAATCAATGCATAACATTTTCCTGGACACTGAGATAAAAATTAGCCAGTCACCACAAAAGTATGGTATTTATAAAGTGAATTCTGGAACTGGACGCCCATCCCCTCCTAATGATGTCATTTGTGGGTGTGCCATTAGTTTGCCACTCTGAGGGACACACATTTGAAGGTCAAACTGAAACAGAGTGGGCCAGAGACTTGATCAAGTCATGCCTAAACATGTTATTTCTCTGAAACTTTAAAACTATATAAGAACATCCCTTTACAATTTAAAATTTTTCAGATATATTTTTATATAACATTAGTCATAATTGATTATCTCCTTAAATGCTAAGTATAGTCATAACAAATGTTTCTATAGTTATAAGTATTATATCTCATGATTTTTATAGTTTAATTGGATTATGTTAGATTATTTGATAAGCAATTAAAGAGAAAATATTTTTATTAATTTGCTTAAAAAGGTCAAAGGCAAAGGATATTGTATTTTAACTTAAACACTTGGCTGCTTAGCCTCTTGTGTCTTCTTTCTTTGAAATCAAAGAATTTAGGTGAAGTATAGGATCATAATGATCATCTTAACAGTACATCTGAGGCTTGAATTCTATTTCAACTGGTCATTAGCCAACCCTGATCACTTCCAGTGACAGGAAAGTCATACCTTCTGAGATAGCCTCTTCCACCTTTGTTCAAAATGTGTAAGTGAGTTCATTTTTACTCATATTTGACTGCTGACTACTACTTTACTGAAAATCCTGTAAACTTTGATGGTATTATTTTTCTTTCTCTCTAGATAATAAACTGTTACTTCTATGTCACTTCAGACAAAACATCCATTGCTACTTGCTTTTAAAATTCCTGTTACCTTTATTCTATCATTTTTTAACCGATCCATATGATTGCAGAGATTAAGAAAAATTGTGATTCTCATCTTGCCTTTTTCTGTACAGAAAAGCCAAAAAAGTACTAACACTGGCTATGGCAGAAATTGCTAGTTACAAGCTGCCAACTGACAACAAGATATCTAATTTTTCTTCCTTTCTAAAAGAGCTCCCACTTTGTTAAATATGGCAAAATGCCCAGAAAACATTTTACATTTCTCTACTTCCTTTTTGTATAGCAGTGGTCATGAGACAGAGTGCAAGTCAAAGAAAAATTAAAGTTTTTCAACAGCGCATCTATGAAAGGGAGAGCTTTGAATGGTATGTACCTTCTGACCTATGATCGTCTCCTTTCCCTGCCTGGAACCCTGACACCCATGGTTGAGACATTTTGCCATTGCAAAGCAACACACATATAAGAAAGATCACTGAACAGAAAGCTAGAAGGAACATGTTGGAATTAGGAAATATTATTCCTGGATAACCTGTTCTTGGACTTCTTATTCCATGAAAAATATAAAAGTCTTAATTTTTCAATGACAGCTAAATAGTAATGATAGCTTCTTGGCATCAAAATAAACATGTTTTCTTCCAAAACAGAGAGTAATGTAAAATTATAACAAAGTGTGGAACTGGCAAGAATTAAGAATGTGAAAGGATTCAAAAATTGTATTGATCCATTTTTATGACACTGTCCCCTAATCTCTAAAAGATGGTTCAAATAATCATTTAATTATTACCTTAATACTTAGATATTACAATAGAAAAAGGATGATATGGACTCCTTGGCTCTCTATGTCTCAGTTGTTTTCAGACACTTAACTAACAATGGTACAGTAGGAGAAATATATGCATATGTGTATAAATTATGTATTTATGCACACACATATACATAAATATGTATGTCTTAGGCCATTTGAGCTGCTATAACAGAATATCATAGAGAGGTGGCTTATAAACAACAGAAATGTATTTTTCATACTTCTGGAGGCTAGGAAGATCAAGGTGCTGGCTTATTTGGTGTCTAGTGAGAGCCTAGTTTCTTAACTCAAAATTAGCTATCCTTTCATTATGTTCTCCAGGCAGAAGGAATGAGGGAGCTCTCCAGATCTCTTTTATAAGGGTACTAATCCCATTTCATGAAGGGTCTGTCCTCACGACCTAATCATCTACCAAAAGCCCACTTCCTAATATCATTAAACTGGTGTTAGGATTTCAGCATGTGAATTTGGGATCAGACAAAAACATTCATTCTAGTATAAATATATATATATATATTAAAGGGAATGCCTGTACATAGACCCAACTGAGGCTTAGTGCCTCAGCATATATAAGTAATCATATTTTGGAAGACCAGATTGAAAGAATAAGATTGGTACCATCATTAGCGTTATGTCCATTACAAATACACACCTATAAAATTAGGTTATCACAGTCTGGCATTAGGTTTTAAGAGATGACCATGGAATAGCTTTCTCAGTTGAATCATTGTGCTCTCCATATCATACAGAAATAATTTCCTCCCACCATTATTGCTCCTTCCAAGGGGTAATCCTGAAATGTCAAACACAGCAAATACACTAAGTAATAATTAAAACAAAAATTTGTTGACTTTACTGTTTTTTCTTGTTTTTCCATATTTTTTGTCACTGATGTGTGCATGAATGTTTTGATTTTTTATTTTCCATATACTTTGAGACTATTTATTTCTTCTTATTTTTTTCCTTTGAGTAAGGTATTATATCATTGATTTAACCTCTTTTCTTCTATAAGCATAGACATATTTATAGAAGCTATGAATTCTCCCTAAGTACTACTTTTGTTGCACCCCAAAACAAAAAACCTTATTATATTGTGTTTTCATTTTCATTCTATTTTCATAGTTAGAAAAATATTCTAATTCCCCTTGTTATTTATTTTGATTCGGGGATTATGAATTAATATGCTGATCAATTTCCCAATATTTGTAAATTTTCCAAATATTTTGTTATTAATTTCTAGTTTAACACAATTCCTGTCAGAGTATATATTTTGTATGTGTTGAATTGTGTTATTTTACTTCAGCATCTTTGAAGACTCAGGAAATTGTCTGTCATGGTGAAGGTTCCATGTGTACTTAAAAATAATGTATATTCAGCCTGGCCTGTGTGGCTTAGTGGATTGAGTGTCATCCCATGGACTGAGAGGTCCTGGTTCAATTCCCAGTCAGGGCACACGCCTGGGTTGGAGGCTCAATTCCCACCCAGTATGGGACTGGCAAGAGGCAGCAAACCGATGTTCCTCTGTTGCTCTCTCAAATCAATGTTTCTATCTCTCTCTCCCTTTCTCTCTCTCTAAAATAATCTATAAAAATATATTAAAAAATAATAATAGTGTATATTCTACAATTTTAAGTGTATAAAGAACTGTGAGGTATCATAATTTACCCTCCTTCCAAATTCAACACGCACGCCGTAGGTTCATGGATGATGGCAGAAGGCAAGAAATTCTCTGTCAGTGAAAATTTTTAATTTATTACTCATAGCAAATGCTGTAGCTTATGTGCCAGTGTCCTGAGCTGCACTTCCCACAGAGGTACTTCAAAAGTCACAGGACATGAGGTGTATCATAGAAGAGAAACTCTGAGCATAGAGAATCTGAATTTTTTTATAATGGGCAATACCCATGCATGCCCTTTGCTCCAGAGGAAGGCACTGTATCTATTTTCGTAGCATGTTATAGAAACATCTTTGAAAGTTATTCTAGGACAAAGGTAGGCAGTGCCTCTGCTAGTAAGACATGCAGAAATTTTTTTTAAAAAAAACCATAAAGAATTATCTCTCAATAATACATAAAGTTCTGTGAATGTCAATTAAATCAAGTTGGTTGATAATGTTGTTCACATCTTTTATATATTTATGATAATAATTTTCTACTTGATCAATTGGTTGTAGAGAGAAGGGTATTCAAATATGCAAGTGTAATCATTGATTTGCCTATTTCAATGATTTTTGTCAATTTGACTTCATGTATTTTGAAGCTCTGTGTTCAGTGCAGTCACATTTAGCATTATTAAACATTGTTAATAAATTAATCTTTCCATCACTACAAAATATCTCTATTTTTTCTAACAATACTCTTTGCCTTAAAACTTACTTTATCTAATACCATTATAGCCCCTTACTATTTAACAGTATACTTTTTTCCATCTTTTTACTTTTAAACCTGCCAATGTCCTTATAATTTGTGTCTCTTTCTTGTAAACAGAATATTGTATGTCTTGATTTTTTTGAACAATCTAACTACATCTGCCTATTAATTCTAGTGTTTATTCCTATTACAATGTAACTATTGATAATTTGGGCTTTTCAAAAATATCCACATGCTATTAATTTTAAATGTGTCCCTCTGTTCTTTGTCTTTTCATTTTTATTTTCTTGTCTTCCTGTGAATAAACCACTTATTTTTAATCCTATATTTTATCTCCTGTATTGACATTTTAGCTATACCTTTTTATAGTGTGTGTGTGTGAGAGAGAGAGAGAGAGTGTGTGTGTGTGCTCTACAGATTATAAAATGTTTCTTTAGGTTATCATAGTTACCTTCAAATATTGTACTAATTCACGAACAGTATGAATACCTTATCACAGCATAACTATTTATACATCCTCCTTCTTCTTAGTGTCTTATATTTTACCACTACATATGTTATGAGTCTCACAGTATATTGTTATTATTTGTGTTTAAAAAGTAAATAATATTTTCATTTCACCTTCAATTTAAAAAAAAAAAAATTTTTACTGTATACTAAATCCCAGGTTGAAAAGCAATTTTTTGCAACATTTTTTTTTCTGGTTTCTTACTTTTGTGTATATGTGGTTTGTTTTGTTTTGCTTGTTTGTTTCCCAGCAACACTTTAATGATGTTTTACATTCTTCTAGCCAACAATGTTTCTGGAAATGCGCTAGCCAAAGTTTGTTCATTCATTCTCATTTTAATGTCTTATTTCTCTACCTGCTTTTGGATATCCCCTTTAGTTGTGATATTTAGTCACTTGACTATCTTGGGTTGAGGTATAATTTTCTCTGTGTTATTCAATTTAAAAGTTACTGAGATTTCTGGTAGAGTGGTTTGATTTAGTTTACCAACTTTGGAAAGTTCTTGATTTTCATCTCTTCAAATATCTTTTCTTCCCCATTCTCTTCTCTCTTTCTGAGATTCCTTTTATAAATAAATTGGAAATAGTTACAAATCTTTTGTTTTATATATATATGTATATATATATATATTTTGTTTGTTTGTTTGTTTCAGCATAAATATATTCTAGTGACCTGTATTAAGTTCATTTATCCTCTCTTCTTCTGCTTCCAAGCTCTATTATTGGTCTAATGAAGTATCCATTTCTGATAATGTTGTCTTCACTCTAGTATTTTTATTATTTTTCTACAGCAGATTTCTCTTCCTCTTGCCATCCCACCACAGCTGAGAGCAGCTGTGTGGTTTTCTCTCATAGTAGCATGCATCACTTTTGCAGTTTAGTTCCTGTTATGTTTCTTTCTGTACTCAGATCTATCATGAATTTATAAAACTAGATTTTGCAGGTTATTTACATTGTTTTGGTTATTACAGTAAATCTCTTAGAGCTAAAATCTAAACTAAAACAAAAGTACCATTTTTTATTTCCTTTTTTAAAAAAAATCCTCACCCTAGTCCAGCCGGTGTGGCTCAGTGGTTGAGCATCGACTCATGCACCAAGAAGTCGCCAGTTCGATTCCCAGCCAGAACACATGCCCAGGTTGTGGGCCCAATCCCCAGGGGGAGGCATGCAGGAGGCGACCAATCGATCTTCTCTCTCATTGATGATTCTCTCTCTCTCCCTCTCCCTTCCTCTCTCTCTAAAAAATCAGTAAAGAGAACAAGAAAAAATTAAAAAGACAAATAAATAAAAATCCTCACCTTAGGATATGTTTAGAGAGAGAAAAAAAATCTAAATATATATTGAAAGAGAGAGAAACATGGATGTGAGAGGAAAACATCAATCGGTTGCCTCCCATACGTGCCCCAACCTGGGATCAAACCTAGGAATGTGCTCTCACTGGGAACTGAACCCACAACCTTTTGGTGTATGGAATAATGCTCTAAAAAACTAAGCCACACCATCCAGGGCATATAATTTCATTTTTAATTCAACCAATGATTAGATGAATGGTCCTGTAGATGGAAGAGCATATCAAGCATCTAGAGAACCATGTTCTGGGTCTCACATTGCCACTGATTACCTGTGTGGCTGGGGGAATGCATTTAAGCTTGTACTTTTTCCATCTGTAAATATATTAATGTGGTTGCCACTTTTTAATTAAAGTTCAATTTCTTTGAAAACAATAGATAGAAGGAATATGACACAACTATGACAATGCTAACAACTTTTAATTATAGAAAGTCAATATATAAGCCTTCATAATTGTTCATGTTTTTAAAAAATATTTCAAAATTTAATAATATGAAAATAATACTAACACATCACCCCAACCAGTATAGCCACAAATGAAACAAAGGAAAAATGTACTGAATGCAGGTCAGCCAGAATAAAGGCGTAATAAAGAAAAACTAACAGCCCTGACTGGTTTGGCTCAGCGGTTAGAGCGTCGGCCTGTGGTCCTGAGAGACCCGGGTTCGGTTCCCGCTAAGGGCACGTACCTCGGTTGCAGTTTGTCCCCGGCCCTGGTTGGGTCGTGCGGGTGGCAGCCACTCGATGTGTCCCTTTCACGTCGATGTTTCTCTCTCTCTCTCTCTGTTCCCCACTCTTCCCCCCACTCTACCTGAATTAAAAAAAAAAAAGAAAAAGAAAAACTAACAAAGAACACCAGAAAAATTTTAATGGTCTGGTGTTCTATTTGTGAGTCAGATATTATACTTATTGTCAGATACAACTGCAAAATTACTACAAAAATGATAACAAAGAATATTTCTGTTTGTATTATTAAAACTTTGTAGAATCCCAAGGATCTCTCCCCAAAAAGTCAAAAGGATATACACACACACACACACACATACATATATATGTAATTATATATTCTACTTAGAATTAGCATTAGAAGTGAATGTATAAAGTATTTGCCAATATTTGTCTTTTTCTGGCTTATTTCACTTAGCCTAAGTCCTCTATCTTCATCCAGATTGCTGAAAATGTCAGAATTTCCTTCTTTCTCTTGGTTAAATAATATACCTTGTATATATATATACATACCACATCTTCTTTATCTGTTCATCTGTCAATGAACATATAGATTGTTTCCATATCTTAACTATTGTGAATAATGCTTCAAGGAACATGGGGGTGCAGACATCTCATCAAGATACTGATTTTATTTCTTTCAGCTATATACTCAGAACTTGGATTGCTGGATCATATGGTACTTCTATTTTTGTTTTTTTGAGGAAACTTCACACTGTTTTTTGTAATGGCTGCACCAATTGCATTCCCAACAAAAAGTACCTTTAAATATATATATATAATATATATATATATATATATATATATATATATATATATATATATCCTTGCCAACACTTGTAATTGCTTCTTTTTGATAAAAGTTATCTTAGCAGGTGTGAGGTCATATTTCATTTTGGTGCAGAGTACAACAATGGTTGCCAAGGGCTGGGGGTAGGAGAAGTAGGGAGATGCTAGTTAAAGGATGTAAGCCTTCATTTACAAAATGAATAAGTTCTGGGGATTTAATGTAGAGCATGATGACTATAGTTAACAATACTGTATTTTACACTTGAAATTTCCTAACAAAGTAGACCATAAACATGTTAGCCACACACACACACACACACACACACACACACACAAATGGCAACTTCATGAGATGATAGATGTGTTCATTAACATGACTATGGTAATCATTTCATAAAGTATACATATATCAAATCATCACATTGTACACTTTAAGCTTCACACAATTTTATTTGTCAATCATATCCCAACAAAGAAAAAAGAAAGATTTTAAAAATGCAGCAAAGACACAGTCCAGGAAAAGAGCCAACAGCTGTGTTCGTTAGCATCACGCAGAAGTACAGAGGAGTAGGACAGAAAGGGCTTAGACAGTGTGGTTCAGCTCATTCTTTTCAAATAAGAAACTAAGATCCAGAAAACCAGTGTACACTAGAAGTTATTAAACTGTATAAGTATAAAAATCTAGTATTTTAGTCTTTTACTCCCAGCACCATTCCACTGACTTCTAGATAATTCCTGCTAGAAATTTCAAGGAGAGTTTTCTTCCAGTTAGCAACTAGACTTTATCAGTAGTTCATCTCAAACACCAAGTTTCCAACCTCAGGATCTTTTATATTTTTAAGTACCAAATATGAGTGGAACTACTAAAAGTACACAAAAACAACTATGTAGCCCAGCCATCATGGTCAGTGGTTGAGCATTGACCCATGCACCAAGAGGTCACCGGTCTGATTCCTGGTCAGGGCAAATGCCCAGATTGTGGGCCCAATGCCAATGGGAGGCATGCAGGAGGCAGCCAATTGATGTTTTCTCTTATCAATGTCTCTATCTTTCTCCCTCTCTCCCCCTTCTTCTCTCTAAAAAAATCAATAAAATTGTTTTTTTTAAAAAAAAAAGAACTTCCAAAAATTCCAAAATGGCGGTGAAGTGAATGGAAGCTACACAGACCGTTTCCCAGAACCAAGCTGGAATTACAATTAAAATACAGATAAATTGACGGGTAAAAGCAAAAGAAAAGCAGTTTGTGAGGATCATATGACCAGGCACACTGACTCGATCCTGGTAGGACCACAGAGGTGCAAGAGTGGGGTTGGGAGCCCACAGACATCAGCGGCCTTAGCTGTGAGCAGCACCCTTGAGTTAAACTCCCAAGCAGCTCCACAGCACAGAACCGGGACACAGGCTAAAATAGCCACAGCCTCTCACCTTGGGCTCTGGCAGAGAGAGGGCAGACTGGACTGGAACTGTGTGGGGATACTCTGGATTTGGAGGGGGCTCAGAGCTTTTGCTGAGTTTCAACCACACAGGACAGTGTCCATCTTACTCCACACCAGGGCTCTGGGGAGAAGCAGTGGCCTCTCCCTTGGAGATTCAATTACACCCAGGTGGGCCATTGGAATGCAAATTGAGGCTCACTAACAACCAGCATCTGCACCACCCTCGGGAAATCCCCTTATGCTGAGCCCCTAAGGGAGTTTTTCATTCAACTCAGAACCCCAGGCTCTTTAAGTAACCACTACTGATCGCCTCCAGCCAAAGCTAGAGGATAACTGCACCATTCCTGGGCTAGCAACACTAACCAGGAAAGTAAGACTTGACAGTGGTGTTTAACATGGGTCATCCCCCACTCACCAAAGCCATGAGAGGGAGCCACAAATGCAGAATACCAACACCCACAGGGAAAATATGGCAGGCTCCAAAGCCCACTGAAATAGCCAAAATGGTGAAACACAAAAACAGAAGCCAAATGAAAGAACAAGAGACCTCTACCAAAGATGAGAAATGTGGAGCAGTTAAGCAAGTTAAAAGAGCTAAAATAAAGAGCCATGATCTTGAGGAAGCTCAAAGGCATCAGTAAGGACATAGAGATGTTGAAAATCAACTAATTGGAAATTAAAAACCACCAAGAAGAAATCAAGAATGATATAGCAAAAATTAAGAACACATTGGAAGGTCTAAACAGCAGAGCAGAGGAAGCTGAAGACGGGATCAGTGAATTAGAAGACAAAGTAGAAAAAATCAATGAATCAGAAAGCCAAAAGGAAAAAAACAATTAATAAACAGGAAGACAGCATAAGAGAACTGTGGGACAACTAGAAACAAAATAATATTCATGTCATAGGAGTCCCCAAAGAAGAAGAAAATGAGTAAGGGTTAGAGAATATATTTAAAGTAATAGTGACAGAAACCTTCCCTAATTTGGTAAAGAAAAAAGGCATTCAAGTTCACTAAGCACAGAGAACCCCAAGTGAGAAGAACCCAAACAGGCCCACACCAAGACACACAGTAATTAAAATGCCAAAAATTAAAGACAAAGAGAGAGTGTAAAAAGCAGAAAGAGAAAAGCAACAGGTCACCTATAAAAAAATTAACCCATAAGGCTCTCAGCTGACTTCTCAATAGAAACACTATGGGCCAGAAGGGAATGGCATGAAGTAATCAAGGTCAGGAAATACAAGGATTTGAATCTAAGACTACTCTACCCAACAAGGCTGTCATTCAAAATAGAAGGTCAAATAAAGACCTTCTCAGACAAAAAAAGCTAAGGGAATACATTAGCACCAAACCAGCACTGCAAGAAATGTTAAAAGGACTGCTGTAACTAGAAGGAGAAATGGGAAGAAAAATAGAACCACACTAAACAAAACTGGTAATAAAAAAGTACATATCAATAATCACCTTAAATGTAAATGGACTGAATGCTCTGATAAAAAGCCACAGAGTATCTGATTGGATAAGAAAACAAGACTCATTTATATGTTGTTTACAAGAGACCCATCTCACAACAAAAGACTCACATAGGTTGAAAGTGAAGGGATGGAAAGAAATCTTCCAAGCAAACGTAAAGGAAAAGAAAGCTGGGGTAGCAATACTCATATCTGATGAAATAGATTACAAAATGAAGGCCATGACTACAGACAAAGCAGGCCACTACATAATATTGAAAGGATCTATCAAATAGGATGATATAACCTTGATAAACATATATGCACCCAATATAGGAGCACAAAAATGTATTAAAAATCTTCTGGAGGACTTCAAAGGAGAAATGAACAGCAATACAATCATAGCAGGGGACTTCAATGCCCCACTGACACCACTGGATAGATCCTCTAGACAAAAAGTTAGCAAGGAAAGAGAGACTCTAAATGAAGCACTACACCAAATAGATTTAATAGATATCTACACAAAATTACACCCCAAAACTACAGATTCATGTTTTTCTCAAGTGCACATGGAACATTCTCAAAGATAGACCACATGTAGGGCACAAACTAAATCTCTAAAGGTTCAAGAAGATTGAAATCATATCAAGCATCTTCTCAGATCACAATGGCATGAAACTAGAAATCAATTGCAACAAGAACATGCAAAGACATTTGAACACATGGAGGCTAAAGAGCATGTTATTGAACAATGAATGGGATACCAGGGATATCAAGGAATAAATTGAACACTTCCTGGAAACCAATGGAAATGAAAACACAACAACACAAAATCTATGGTATGCAGCAAAAGCAATTCTGAGAGGGAACTTCAGAGCACTACAAGCCTACCTCAAGAAACAAGACTAATTTCTAACAAACTGTCTAACCTCACAACTTAAAGAATTAGAAAGCAAACAAAAAGAAAACCCTACAGCAAGTAGAAGGAAGGAAATAGTAAAGATCAGAGCAGATAAATAACATAGAGACCAAAAAAAAAAAAAGTAAAGGATCAATGAAACAAAGAGCTGGTTTTTTAAAAAAATAAACAAGATTGATGAACCCTTAGCCAGACTCACAAAGAAACAAAGAGAACCTAAATACACAAAATCAAAAATGAAAGAGAAGTAACAACTGACACCACAGAAATACTAAAGATCATTAACAACTACTATAAACAATTATATGGCAACAAATTCGAAAATCTAAGCAAAATGGACAAATTTCTAGAAACACAGAGTCTCCCAAAACTGGACCGGGAAGAAATAGAAAACTTGAACAGATCAATAACAACTAAAAAAATTGAAGAGGTAATCAAGACTCTCCCAGTGAACAAAAGCCCAGGCCCGGATGGCTTCATGGGGGACTTTTACCAAACATTCAAAGAAAAACTAACACCCATTCTCTTCAAACCATTTCAAAAAATTCAAGAAGAAGGAAGACTTCCAAATTCGTTCAATGAGGCCAGCATAATTCTAATTCCAAAACCAGAAAAGGACACTACAAAGACAGAAAACTACAGGCCAATATCTCTGATGAACACAGACGTCAAAATCCTGAACAAAATACTAGAAAAACAGATCCAGCAATACATCAAAAAAATTATCCACCATAACCAAGTGGGATTCATCCCAGGGATGCAAGGCTAGTACAATATTAGCAAATCAAAAAAATGTGACACAAGACGTTAACAAAATGAAGAATAAAAACCACATGATCATATCAATACATGATGAAAAAGCATTCGACAAAATCCAGCACCCATTTCTGATAAAAACAGCAATGTGGGAATAGCGGGATAATATCTCGACATAATAAAGGCCATATATGAAAGACCTACAGCCAACATCATACTCAATGGGCAGAAACTAAAAGCATTTCCCTTAAAAACAGGAACAAGACAGGGATGCCCACTTTCACCACTCTTATTTAACATAGTACTGGAAGTGTTAGCCATAGCAATCAGACATGAAGAAAAAATAAAAGGGATCCAAATGGAAAGGAGGAAGTGAAACTGTCATTATTTGCAGATGACATGATATTATGCATAGAAAACCCTAAAGACTCCATCAAAAATCCACTAGACTTAATAAATAAGTTGGCAAATAGCAGGATACAAAATTAACGTCTAAAAATCAATGGCATTCTTATACGCCAATGATGAACTCACAAAAAGAGAAATTGAAAAAACAATCCCATTTACCATCACAGCAAAAAAATTAACATACCTAAGAATAAACTTAACCAAAGAAGTAAAAAACCTATTTGCAGAAAACTACAGGACATTGAAAAAAGAAATAGAGTAGGATATAAAAAATTGGGAGCACATACCTTGTTCATTGATTGGAAAAATTAACATCATTAAAATGTCCATATTACCCAAAGCAATCTAAAAATTCAATGCAATCTCCATCAAAATACCAACAACATATTTCAGAGAACTACAACAAATACTTCAAAAGTACATATGGAACCAAAAAAGACCCCGAATAGCCACAGCAATCTTGAAAAAGAACAAAGTAGGTGGGATCCCAATACCAGATATCAGGTTATACTACAAAGCAACTGTATACAAAACAGCTTGGCACTGGCACAAGAATAGGCATATAGACCAGTGGAACAGAACAGAGAATCCAGAAATGGACCCAAGGCAATATGCTCAATTAATATTTGACAAAGGTGACAAGACCATACAGTGGATTAAAGACAGCTCTTTAATAAATGGTGTTGGGAAAATTGGACAGCTACATGCAAAAAAAAAAAAAAAAAAAAATGAAACTAGACCATCAACTTACACCATACACAAAAATAAACTCAAAATGGATAAAAGACTTAATTGTGACTCGTGAATCCATAAAAATCCTAGAAGAAACTGTAGGCAAAAAAATTTCAGACATCATACGCAACAGAATTTTCACTGATACATCACCCAAGGCAACAGAAACAAAGGAAAAAATGAACACATGGGACTACCTCGAACTAAAAAGCTTCTGCATAGCAAAAGAAACCACCATCAAAATGGAATGCCAACCCACTGTATGGGAGAACATCATTTCCAATGATACATCAGATAAGATTAATTTCCAAAATATATAGAGTACTCATACAACTCAACAAAAGGAAGACAAAGAACCCAATTAAAAAATGGGCAGAGGAACTGAATAGACACCTCTCCAAACAGGACATACAAATGACCAAGAGTCATATGAAGAAATGCTCATCATCACTAATCATCAGAGAGATATAAATTCAAACAACAATGAGGTATCACTTCAAACCTGTCAGAATGGCTGCCATCAACATATCATCAAACAACAAGTGTTGGTGATGGTATGGAGAAATGGGGACTCTGGTACACTGCTGGTGGGAATGCAGACTGGTGCAGCCACTATGGAAAAAAATATGGTGTTACCTCAAAAAATTAAAAATTGAACTTCCATTTGACCCAGTGATTTCACTTCTAGGAATATATCCTAAGAAGCCTGAAACACCAATCAGAAAGAATATATGTACCCCCTTGTTCATAGCAGCACTATTTACAATAGCTAAGATTTGGAAACATCTCAAGTGGCCATCAGTAGACAAATGGATAACAAAGCTGTGATACATATACACAATGGAGTACTATGCAGCTGTAAGACAGAAAGATCTCTTATGCTTTGAGACGACATGGAGGGACCTGGAGAGTATTCTCCTAAGCGACTCAAGCCAAGCAGAAGAAGACAAATACCACATAGTCTCACTTATTTGTGGAATATAATGAACATAATAATCTGAGGAATAGGATAGACCCAGAAACATGGAAGTAGGGTACAGACTGACAACCCTCAGAGAAAAGTTTGTAGGGGAGGGAAGAGATAAACCACAGAACTTTTATGCATGTATGCATAACCAATGGACATGGACAACAAAACCGGGAATGGGCGGGGAGAATGGCGAGGAGGGTGTCAATGGTGTAAAAAAGGAGAAACATCTGTAACAAAAATAAAATTCAAAAAAAACTAAACTAAACTAAAATAAAATGGGAATAAGTAAATAAATAAATTTTGTATCAATTGTAATAAATTGCAAAATAAATAGAATTAAAAACTGAAAAAAAAAAGAAAAGAAAAGAATTTCCATGAGATGAAATTTGGAATCAATTCTTTTGTTTTACCAGAGACAGAGTGGAGACTTGAATAAGAAAACAAACCAAAGAACCCCAGACACTTAGTTTAAGACTAAAACTCTGATTCGTGAAGTTACCCAGACCAGGAATAGGCTGCAGGGGGCATTGCTGAAACTCCCAAAAGCAGTGACTAGAAGAAAGAGTTCAGCCTAGTACCACAGCTTAGAGCTAGCTGTGTATCAGGAAAGGATATTCCACAGTGTGTCTAAAATCCTCATCTTATCTGTGCTTGAGAAACACAGTCATCAATCATTTTCACTTTTTGAATAGAAAAATTTTGTTTCCTAGTATTTAAGACACTGTCCACTAATCATTACAGAAGGGCCTACCCCACCAAGCCCTACTTCACTAGAAGCAGCAAATAATCACTGCACACCCAACAAAGTACAAAAAATATCAAATTGAATGTGCTTTGGAGGAAGGGGCTTTATAAGCCAAACGGTGAATCTGTAATTGTTGTCAGAGATTGGCCATTTGCTATTCCTAATTAATGTACCCAATTAAGGGAGGGTTGGTGGAAGTAGATATCCCAAGTCACAGGAAATAGGTTTCCAAAAGGAAAGAGAAACATTTATATCATATGAAGAGGAAAAAGAAAAGAAATTATTATGGACATCATACCAACCAGTCTATTACAAAACACAAAAGAAAATGTAAATGAGAATTTCATAAGATCCACATTTTCTACAAATTTATTATTGGAACCAAATGGTTGGATTTTTTTTCTTGTTCTTTTTGTTTGTTTGTTTCAAAATATGTGCTTATTGATTTCAGAGAGGGGAAGAGAGACGGAAAGATAGAAATCAATTGCTGCCTCCTGCACGCCCACTACTGGGGATCCAGCCTGCAACCCAGGTATGTGCCCTGACTAGGAATTGAACTGGTGACTTCTTGGTGCATGAGATGATGCTCAACTAAGCCACACTGGCTGAGCAACTAAATGGTTAGTTTTTAAATATACAGAATTAAGCATAAACATTTCATTGCATATACATCATATAATGATCAGATTCTGCATCTTTTAAATATTATTGGTTTTGTGCTCTTAACTGTCTTTTATTTTCCTAGTTGCAACTGATTAATACTTTTTTTTTAATCCTCACCCAAGGACATTTATCCATTTTTTGTTCAGGTAGAGTGGGAGGGAGGGAGAGAGAGGGAAAGAGAGAGAGAAACATCGACGTGAAAGGGACATATTGAGTGGCTGCCACCCACATGACCCACCCAGGGCTGGGGACAAACTGCAACCGAAGTGCATGCCCTTAGCAGGAACCAAACCCGAGTCTCTCCAGACTGCAGGCCAACACTCTAACTGCTGAGCCAAACTGGCCAGGGCTGATTAATACTTTTGTTTAATAGTTTGATATCCTCCAAACTACAAATTTGGTACCATGTCACTTTTCTCTACTGAGTAACCCTAAACAGAAATGTATGGGTCTCTCCCTCCTCCCACTAAAGATAACAATGATAACATTTATTGAACACTTACTATGTGCTAAGCACTGCCTTAAGTACTATATATTTTTTAACCATTTAAACCACTTATTCTAATGCAAAGATGAATATTGGCACAAGTTTTGAGTAATTATTTGGTTAATTTGGCATTAAAGTGCAAAATCGGCTCTCATATCACAATGCTGCTTAAATTAAACTGACATATTTTTTTCATGAGGCTTTCTTTTTTACAAATTCTCTTCTGCTTGTGTGAAATTTAGCTGTGAGGCTGCATAAGGCAGAATTAAAAATAGATTTTGTGTGTATTACATCTCTACCACATGAGACAGACCAAAATGAACTCAGGTCTGTCACACCCTTCGGTTGTTTGAAGAACAGAAAGAAATGTGTGTGTTCAGCTATATCTCTTGTCAGGACATCTTATCGTGTTCAAGAGTAAGTCATCTGATTAGTGTGGTGTGCGCACAGAACTTACCCACTCTAAAATGCTGAAGAATCAAGTTCAAGTTGTGCAATAAAAAGTCAGAAAGCTTCATGGGTCAATTTAATATGTAAACAACTTATAATTGAAACAAAGTGAAAAGACTTGTAATAATGACAGTCCACAAACACAAAACATAAAAAAAGATGATGTATCCACTTCATGATTATGTAAATCATGTACCTCCTGTAATTTTTTTATATCAACCTAATTGAGCATCAAAAGTAATTCTCAGAATTGCTTCCATTTGGATGAAGACAGTAAGCATTTCTATGCTAGAAGAACTAACATCTATATTATTTGGAAAAGTGGGAGATTATGTTCTGATATGTACTTGTGGGAAATTATTAAGAGGAGTTCTACTATGAACAAAGGCAGTTGCTATTTATAAAGGGTACATTTAAATCATAATATGTTTATATCAAAAATTTAGAGAAAAATCAGTATGAAAAATCCAATGAATAAATATTTTGACCGTTTTCTAAACTAATAATTCAGAGGTCTAAAGTAAGAAAGGAATTTTACTTCTCCTTTTTTGTTCTTCTAAATGAGAAGTCATAAAAGTATATCAATTGTTTCTCTTTGGAAATATTAATCATATTTAAAAAATCAATAAGAACATACTGTTTTAAAAAATAGATTTAAATTAGAACTATGTCATACACACTATCTCTAGGATCCCTCCACTAAAGCAGTTTTTAAAAAATGCTTTTGAACATTATTCCTTTTTCTATCAAAGTCACACTTAGGAGAAGATTTCTGCTTCTAGACACTTTAGAATAATAGGGACTGAATTCAATAAATGGTGCTAGAACAACTGAATATCCAAATGCAAATACTGAGCTACAGATTTTTACCGTGCACCATTCAAAATATTAACTAGAAATAGATGGATCATAAATCTAAATAAAGTTCTAAAACTGTAAAATTTCTAGAAGAAAACAAAACAAAATCTTTGTAACCTTGGAGTTAGTAAAGATGTGTTAGGTAGGACTAAAAGACCTAATCATAAGATAAAATATCAAAAGTAATATTATTTTCCCTTTAAAATCCACTGTTCATAAAATGAAAAAAAAAAAAGGCAAGCCACAGACTAGGAAAAATATTTGCAAACATACGTCTAATATAATGCTGGCATTCAGAAAATGCAAATAACTCATAATAATAAGATAAATTATCCTATAAAATATGGATAACATATTTGAATAGAACATTTTTCAAATATGATGTATAAATAGCAAATATGCACATTAGAAATCTTCAATATCACTAGTCGATTTGGAAATGCACTACACACCCACTAAAATAGTAATAATTTAAAAGGACTGACAAGTGCTGGTGAGGATATAGAGCAACTGGAACTCATACATTGCTGGAGAAGATTCAAAAAGGTATGCAGCTTTAGAAACAGTCGACACATTCTTAGTAAATGAAACCTACTAATGAAGCCTACTAATTCCACTCCTGGACATTAACCCCAGAAAATGAGAGCTTATTCCCCTACAAAGACCTGCCCTCTGATGTTTATAGGAGCTTTGAAGCCCAAACCTCTAATGAGATGGTTAAGAGGAGGTGCGCCTTTGAGAAGTAATTAGGTTTAGATGAGGTCATGAGAGTGGAGCTCCCATGATAAGATTAGTACTATTATAAGAAGAAAAAGAAACACAGAGCTTGGCTTCTCTCTGTCATATGAAGATTAAACAAGAAAGTGTCTCTTCTGCAATCCAGGAAGAGGGCCCTTACCAGGAGCTGAATTGACAAGCATCTTGTTCTTTGACTTCTCCAGAACTGCGAAAAATATGTCTGTTGTTTAAACCATCCAGCCTATGATATTTTGTTATAGCATCCTGAACAAAGACACTCACTGAAGTTATTTTAATAAATAATTAGACAAACAAACCAACACACATAGGTACTGACTTAAATTATTGAAGATATGGAATAACATTTACTTAAAATATATTTCAAACTGCTTAAGTATAACTGAAACTGCCGCGCATTGTGGTCAAGTATGAAGCTTAGAACAAAGGCTATAGAGGAAGCTCTGGGCCATAAATTTAGGAGTCGTCAGCCCTGGTGCAAGAGTGGTATAGGAGAAAGAGCTGGTTAAGGTACCATTTGTGGAGGAAATCGCTGCCAGAGCTGAGGCACACTGCCCCATTCATGCTTTTCTCCATGCTCATATGCCAAGAAAAACTGAACAGCAGCAGCACCCGCTGCTCTTGTTGCTCCACAGATTGCAAGCTATTTTTCCAAATTAACATCTCACCAACACTTACCCATGAAGTTTACACAAGCCAGTAACTAAGTCAAGATGGGATCAGGGAAGAGAGGGAAAGTCACAAGGTAGTCTGATCACAAAGTAAGGAACAGACAGCAAGGAGCTGTCTATTGTGAAAGACAAGCAACACAATTGCTGCAAAACTAGAGCAAGGTCAATCTGCAGAGGCAGACAGGGAAGGGGAGGCAGGTGCTTCAGAAGTGGAAGTAGTATAGTAAGACTATGATTTATTAGTTTGCCTCCACCATTTCAGAAGGAAAGGGGGGAAATAAAGAGTGAAATAGCAGAGCAGTATTACTACTGTCCTCGGGCCAAGAAACAAACTCAATGTACTGCATCACACTGGACAGATGCTCAGAAGTTATGGACAAAAGGAGTTATGTCAACATATGTATTGCCTTAAATAATAACATGACAATTCTTCCCTTGTGCTAAGGAAAATGTCTTGTTATCTATACGAAAAGGAGTCTCCTTTATTCTGTTTAGAGAATTGTATCCCTGAGCCTGCATTCCTCTGGTTCCTGGAGCGGAAATGTTTTCCTGTAGCTAGTGGCTTGCTCCAAGAGGGAAAGAATATTCCAAAATTTCCTAAATGCGAAGTGAAAGCTCCTTAGATGATAAATATTCTTGGGAATATGAATCAAGGAAAGCCACTTTTTCTTCTCTTTATTCTCTTCTCATCACTCTTCCTTTCCTTTCCCCATTTCCCTCTAACTTACATCTCTTGCTCTGAAATCCAGGTTGGGCTTGCACTAGACATAGACAGCAGGTTGGAACAATGACCGTGCTGTCATTGATGGTAATAAAGAGGGGAGCATCCTCTCATTTGAAAAATGTGTCCATCCCAGTATTCTATAAAATAATCCATTATAAACACAGAATATGGAGACAAGTGTACCCTATTGCATGTCATATCATTTGGTTGGGGAACTGGGTTTAACTAATTTAGTAATTTTCATCGTGAATAAAAAGGGTTAAGGCATTACTATGGAAAACACTATGGTGTTACCTCAAAAAGTTAAAAATTAATCTGCCATTTGACCCAGTTATCCCATTTCTAGGAATATATCATAAGAAGCCTGAAATACCAATCAGAAAGAATATATATACCCCTATGTTCATAGCAGTACTAATTACAATGTATGATCTGGAAACAGCCCAAGTGTCCATCAATAGATGAGTGGATAAAAACTCTGTGATACATGTATACTATGGAACACTATGCAGCTGTAAGAAAGAAAGATCTCTAATCCTTTGAGACTGCATTTCCTTTTTCTCCACACCCTTGCCAACACTTGTTGTTTGATGATTTGTTGATGGCGGCCACTCTGACAGGTGTGAGGTGATACCGCATAGTTGTTTAAATTTGCATCTCTCTGATGATTAGCGATGTTGAACATTTCTTCACATGTCTCTCAGCCATTTGTATGTCCTGTTTGGAGAGGTGTCTATATAGCTCCTCTGCCCATTTCTTAATTGGGTTCTATGTCTTCCTTTTGTTAAGTTGTATGAGTACTCTATATATTTTGGAAATAAACGCCTTATCTGATGTATCATTGGCAATGATGCTGTCCCATACAGTCGGTTGCCTTTCCATTTTGATGGTTGTTTCTTTTGCTGTGCAGAAGCTATTTATTTTATTATTTTTCATTTTATTTTTTTATTTAATTAATTAATTTATTTTTGTTACAGATGTTTCTCCTTTTGCCCCAACTGATAACCCCTTCCTGGACCCTCTGCGCCATGTCCCCAAATATGTTGTCCATGTCCATTGATCATGCATACATGCATATAAGTTCTGTGTTATATCTCTTTCCCCCCACCACCTGTTCTGGGGATTGTCAGTCTGTACCCCACTTCCACCTCTCTGGGATTACCCCATTCCTCAGACTGTTATGTTCATTATAATCCACAAATAAGTGAGATCATGGGATATATATCTTTTTCTGCTTGGCTTGTTTCATTTAGGATAATACTCTCCAGGTCCCTCCACGTTGTCTGAAAGGATAAGAGATCTTTATTTCTAACAGCTACATAGTACTCCATTGTGTACTCCATTGTGTATATAAACCACAGCTTTTTTCCATTCGTCTACTGATGGACATGTGGGTTGTTTCCAGATCTTAGCTGTTGTAGTGCTGGTATGAACACTGGGGTACATATATTCTTTCTGATTGGTGTTTCAGGGTTCTTAGGGTATATTCCTAGAAGTGAAATCACGGGGTCAAATGGAAGTTCGATTTTTAATTTTTTGAGGTAACACATTACTGTTTTCCATAGTGGCTGCACCAGTTTGCATTCCCACCAGCAGTGTACCAGAGCCCCTTTTTCTCCACAACCTCGGCAACACTTGTTGTTTGATGATTTGTTGATGGCAGCTATTCTGACAAGTGTGAGGTGATACCTCATTGTTGTTTTAATTTACATCTCTCTGATGATTAGTAATGTTGACCATTTCTTCATATGTCTCTTAGCCATTTGTATGTCCTGTTTGAAGAGGGGTCTATTTAGGTCCTCTGCCCATTTTTTAACTGGGTTCTTTCTATTCCTTTTGTTGATCTTTATGAGCACTCTATATATATTGGAAATTAACCCATTATCTCATATATCATAGGCAATTATGCTCTCCCATAGAGTGGGTAGCCTTTCCATTTTGGTGGTTGTTTCTTTTGCTGTGCAGAAGATTTTTAGTTTGATGTAGCCCCATGTGTTCATTTTCTCCTTTGTTTCTGTTGCCTTGGGTGATGTATCAGTGAAAATTCTGCTGCGTATGATGTCTGAAATTTTGTTGCCTACATTTTCTTCTAGAATTTTTATGGATTCATGAGTCACATTTATGTCTTTTATCCATTTTGAGTTTATTCTTATGTAGGGTGTAAGTTGATGGTCTAGTTTTATTTTTTTGCATGTAGCTGTCCAATTTTCCCAACACCATTTATTAAAGAGGCTGTCTTTAATCCACTGTATGCTCTTGCCACCTTTGTCAAATATTAATTGAGCATATTGCCTTGGGTCCATTTCTGGGTTCTCTGTTCCGTCCCACTGGTCTATATGCCTGTTCTTGGGCCAGTACCAGGCTGTTTTGATTAAAGTGGCTTTGTAGTATAACCTGAAATCTGGTAATATGATCCCTCCTACTTTGTTCTTCTTTTTCAAGATTGCTGTGGCTATCTGTGGTCTTTTTTGATTCCATATGAACTTTAGAAGTGTTTGGTCTAGTTCTGTGAAGTATGTGAGTTGGATTTTGACAGGGATTGCATTGAATCTATAGATTGCTGTGGGTAGTATGGACATTTTAATGATGTTAATTCTTCCAATCCATGAAAAAGGTATGTGCTTCCACTTTTTTATATCTTCCTCTATTTCTTTTTTCAATGGCCTGTAGTTTTCTGTGAATAGATCCTTTATTTCTTTGGTTAAGTTTATTCCTAGGTATCTTAATTTTTTTGCCACAATGGTAAATGGGATTTTTTTTTAGTTTCTCTTTCTGTGACTTCATCATTGGTGTATAAGAATGCCGTCAATTTCTTGATGTTAATTTTGTATCTTGCTAATTGGCCAAATTCTTTTATTAAGTCTAGTAAATTTTTAGTGGAATTTTGGGGGTTTTCTAAGTGTAGTATCATGTCATCTGTGAATAATGACCGTTTCACTTCCTCCTTTGCAATTTGGATCCCTTTTATTTTTTTCTTCCTGTCTGATTGCTGTGGCTAAAACTTCCAGTACTATGTTAAATAAGAGTGGCGAAAGTGGGTATCCCTGTCTTGTTCCAGTTCTTAAGGGAA
Source organism: Molossus molossus (assembly GCF_014108415.1). Lineage (NCBI taxonomy): Eukaryota > Metazoa > Chordata > Mammalia > Chiroptera > Molossidae > Molossus > Molossus molossus. Next base: position 91,300,591 of record NW_023425388.1, on the reverse strand, counting down.
ATGCTTTTAGTTTTTGCCCATTGATTATGATGTTAATTGTAGGTCTTTCATATATGGTCTTTAGTATGTTGAGATATGATCCCTCTATTCCCACATTGCTGACTATTTTTATCAGAAATGGATGCTGGATTTTGTTGAATGCTTTTTCAGTGTCTATTGATATTATCATATGATTTCTATCTTTCATTTTGTTTATATGGGGTATCACATTTATTGATTTGCAAATATTGTACCAGCCTTGCATCCCTTGGATAAATCCCACTAGGTCAGGGTGAATAATTTTTTTTGATGTGTTCCTGAATTAGATTTGCTAATATTTTATTCAGGATTTTGGTGTCTATAGTCATCAGGGTTATTCACCTGTAGTTTTGTTTTTTTGTAGTGTCTTTTTTTGATTTTGGAATTAGAATTATGCTGGCCTCATAAAACAATTTTGGAAGTCTTCCATCTTCTTCAATTTTTTTGAAATACTTTGAGGAGAATGGGTGTTAGTTCTTCTATGAATGCTCAGTAAAATTCCTTCATGAAGCCATCAGGCCCTGGCTTTTGTTTGCTGGGAGAGTCTTGATTACCTCTTCAATTTCCTTAGTTGTTATTGGTCTATTCCAGTTTTCTATCTCTTCCCGGTTCAGTTTTGGGAGACTATATGTTTCTAGAAATTTGTACATTTCGGTTAGATTGTCGAATTGGTTGCCATATAACTGTTCATAATATTTGTTAACAATCTGTTGTATTTCTGTGGTGTCAGTTATTATTTTTCCTCTTTCATTTCTGATTTTGTGTATTTGAGTTCTCTCTCTTTGTTTCTTGATGAGTCTAGCTAAAGGTCCATAAATCTTGTTTATATTTTCAAAGAACCAGCTCTTTCTTTCATTGATGCTTTGAATTGTTTTTTTTTGGTCTTCATGTCATTTATTTCTGCTCTGATCTTCTACTTACTCTGGGGTTTTCTTTTTGTTCACTTTCTAATTCTTTAAGTTGTGAGGTTAGATAGTCTATTAGAAATTTTTCTTGCTTCTTGAGGTAGGCCTGTAGTGCTATGAACTTCCCTCTCAGAACTGCTTTCGCTGCATCCCACAGATTTTCTGTTGTTGTGTGTTCATTTTCATTGGTTTCCAGGAAGTTTTTAATTTCTTCCTTGATCTCCCTGGCATCCATTCATTGTTCAATAACATGTTATTTAGCCTCCATGTTTTCAAATGTCTTTGCATGTTCTTGTTGCAATTAATTTCTAGTTTCATGCCATTATAATCTCAGAAGATACTTGATATGATTTCAATCACTTGAACCTGCAGAGATTTAGTTTGTGCCCGAACATGTGGTCTATCATTGAGAATGTCCCATGTGCACTTGAGAAGAATGTGAATTCTGCAGTTTTGGGGTGTAATTCGCTGTAGATATCTATTAAATCAATTTGACCTAGCGCTTCATTTAGAGTCTATGTTTCCTTGTTAATTTTTGGTCTAGATGATCTATCCAGTGATGACAGTGGGGTGTTGAAGTCCCCTGCTATGATTGTATTGCTGTCAATTTCTCCTTTGAAGTCCTCCAAAAGATTTTTAATATACTTTTGGTGCTCCTATATTGAGTGCATATATGTTTATCAAGGTTATAACTTCTTGTTGGATAGGTCCTTTCAATATTATATAGTGGCCTTCTATGTCTCTAGTTATGGCCTTCATTTTGAAATCTATTTTATCAAGTATGTGTATTGCTACCCCAGCTATTTTTTCCTTTCCATTTACATGAAAGATTTTTTTCCATCCCTTCACTTTCAATCTATGTGAGTCTTTGTTGTAAGGTGAGTCTCTTATAAACAACATATATATACGTTATGCTTTCTTATCCAATCAGCTACTCTTTGTCTTTTTGTCGGAGCATTTAATCCACTTACATTTAAGGTGATTATTGATACGTACTTATTTATTGCCATTTTTGTTTGGCTCTATTTTTCTTCCTATTTCTTCTACTGATTACAGCAGTTCTTTTAACATTTCTTGTAGTGCTGGTTTGGTGCTAATGTATTCCCTTAGCTTTTTCTGTCTAGGAAGCTCTTCATTTGGCCTTTTATTTTGAATGATAGCCTTGCTGGGTAGAGTAGTCTTGGATTCAGATCCTTGTATTTCATGACCTTGATTACTTCATGCCATTCCCTTGTGGCCCGTAGTGTTTCTGTGAAAAGTCAGCTGAGAGTCATAAGGGGATTCCTTTGTAGGTAACCTGTTGCTTATCTCTTTCTGCTTTTAGGATTCTCTCTTTGTCTTTAATTTTTGGCATTTTAATTACTATGTGTCTTGGTGTGAGCCTGTTTAGGTTCTTCTTAGTTGGGGCTCTCTGTGCTTCTTAAACTTGAATGCCTTATTTTTTCACCATATTAGGGAAGTTTTCTGTCACTATTTCTTCAAATATATTCTCTAACCCTTGCTCATTTTCTTCTTCCTCGGGGATTCCTATGATGTGCATATTAATACGTTTCCAGTTGTCCCACAGTTCTCTTAAGGTGTCTTCCTGTTTTTTAAATGTTTTTTTTCCTTTTGGTTTTCTGGTTGGTTGATTTTTTTTACCCTGTCTTCTAATTCACTGATCAAGTTCTCAGCTTCCTCTACTCTGCCGTTTAGACCTTCTAATGTGCTTATTTCTGATATGTCATTCTTCATTTCTTCTTGGTGTTTTTTAATTTCATTTTTGTTGATTTTCAACATTTCTATGTCTTTACTCATGCTGTTGATGTCTTTACTCATGCTGTTGAGCTTCCTCAAGATCATGGCTCTGAATTCCAGCTCTGTTAACTTGCTTAACCTCATTTATCTCACCTTCAGTAGAGGTCTCTTGTTCTTTCATTTGGCATTTGTTCTTTGTTTCACAATTCTGGCTATCTCATTGGGCTTTGGAGCCGCCAAATTTTCCCTGTGGGTGTTTTTGTTCTGCTGTTTGTGGCTCCCTCTACTGGGTTTGGGTTAGCATGGGAGGACCCATTTTAAAAACCACTGTCAAGTCTTACTTTCTTGGGTAGAGTTGCTAACCAGGAATGGTTCAGTTATTCTCTAGCTTTTTGCCTGGAGGCTCTTAGTCACTGTTACTTGAAGAGCCTTGGGTTCTTAGTTGAATGAAAAGCTCCCGCAGGTGTTCTGGGTAAGGGGATTTCCCGAGAGAGGGGCAGATGCTGGTTGTTAATGAGCCTCAATTTTCATTTCACTGGGCCCACTGGGTGGGGTTGAATCTCTGAGGGAAGTGCAGCCACTTCTCCCCAGAGCCCTGGGAAGGAGTAAGATGACCATTGTCCTGCATGACCACAACTCAGCAAAATCTCTGAGCGCCCTCGAAATCCCGAGTGTCCCCACACAGTTCCAGTGCAGTCCACCCTCCTCTGCTGGAGCCCAGGGTGAGTGGCTGTGACTATTTTAGCACCCTGTCCCCACTCTGCACTCTGGAACTGCTTGGGGGTTTAACCCTGAGGGTTCTGCTCACAGCTAAGACTGCTGCTGTCTATGGGCTCCCAGCCCCACTCTTACTCCTTTGCAATCCTACCAGGATTGAGTTGGTGCCCCTGGTTATATGGTCCTCGCACGCTGCTTTTTTGTTGCTTTTTCTCAATGATTTGTTTTTATTTTAGTTGTAATTCCAGTTTGGTCCTGGGAGATGGTCTGTGTAACTTTCATTCACTCTGCCACCATTTTGGAATCTCCCCCCCAAAATTATTTTTTTTAAATCAAATAAAATTTTAAAAGGTTAAGGCACTTATTGATGCTCCTGTACTGTGTTGTCTAAAAATCACTGAGGAAAAAATTTTTTTTAATTTAATTTATTCAATTTAATCAAGTATAATGAAATCAGAAATATGTATGCTATTATTCAAACTAGTGTGCAGAGATGAATATTACATTTGTACATGTAAAACCAAATGAAAATTACTTAAAAGCATGAAAGACTAATCTAAATGATAAATATATTTTAACTAGCATACATATATATTTTGTCTTCTCTCTGAAACATTAAATATTTAAACTAATAATTCAATTTTGTTTTAGGCATTCTTTATTTACAATAAAAATGAATATAAACAACTAACTTCAGTTTATAGGAGATATCATACTTTCTGAGTCATCAAACAATGTGTATAATTATTGAGATCGTGCTTTGAGTTATTTGTGCTTAGGGATCACTGCTTGAAAGACTTAATTTTCTTTTTTTTCTTTTTTTTTTTGTTTGTTTTTTTTTTTTTTTATCCTCACCTGAGGACATTTTTCCATTTTTTGTACAGATAGAGTGGAAAGGAGAGAGAGGAAGAGAGAAAGAGAGGGAAACATCGACGTGAAAGGGACACATCGAGTGGCTGCCACCCACACGACCAACCGGGGCCAGGGACAAACTGCAACCGAGGTACGTGCCCTTAGCGGGAACCAAACCCAGATCTCTCTAGACCGCAGGCCGACGCTCTAACCGCTGAGCCAAACCGGCCAGGGCGAGAGACTTAATTTTCTTGACTGCCTTCTAATAGAACAGCATGAGTAAACCTGTAATGTATAACAATATATGAAAATTCATTATTTTCTCTTTAAATATAGAATATTAAATTTATTTTGAAAAGCTTCCATAATTGCCCAGCTGATGTGGCTCAGTGGCTGAGCATCGACCTGTGCACCAAGAGGTCACCGGTTCAATTCCCAGTCAGGACACATGCCCAGTTTGTGGGCCAGCTCCCCAGTGGGGGGCATGCAGGAGGCAGCCAATTGATTGATGTTCTCTCTCATAGATGTTTCTATCTCTCTCTCCCTCTCCCTTCCTCTTTCTCTAAAATCAATTAAAAAAAAAAATGTCTATACTACCCAAAGCAATCTATAGATTCAATGCAATTCCTATCAAGATGCCAATGGCATATTTCACAGAACTAGAACAAATATTCCAAAAATTTATATGGAACCACAAAGGAATTCAAGTAGCCTCAACAATCTTGAGAAAGAAAAACAAAGTTGAAGAGATCAGCCCTCAGCAGCTAGAGCATTGGCCTACGGTCCAGAGAGACCCGGGTTCAGTTCCCACTAAGGGCATGTACCTCGGTTGCAGTTTGTCCCCGGCCCTGGTTGGTCATGCGGGTGATAGCCACTCAATGTGTCCCTTTCACATCGATGTTTCTGTCTCTCTCTCCCTTCCACTCTATCTGAACAAAAAATGGAAAAATGTCCTCGGGTGAGGATAAGAAAAAAAAGTTGAAGAGCTCATACTACCTGATATCAAACTATACTACAAGGCCAGAGTAATCAAAACAGCATGGTACTGGCATAAAAATAGACATATAGATCAATGGAGCAGAATAGAGATCCAAGAAAAAATAAACACACTTTATGGGCAACTAATATTTGACAAAGGAAGCAAAGATATACAATGGGGTAAAGATCATTTATTCAATGAATTATATTGGAAAAATCAGACAGATATGTGCAAAAAATTAAAATAGACCACCTTCTTAAACCATATACAAGTATTAACTCAAAATGGATTAAAGGCTTAAATGTTATATTAGAAACCATAAAAATTCTAAAAGAAAATATAATCAGTAAAATCTCAGATATCTCTCATAGCAATATTTTTTTCTCATATATCTTCTCAGGCATGGGAAACAAAAGAAAAAATAAACAAATGGGACTGAATCAAATAAAAAGTCTTTGTACAGCAAAGAAAACCATCAACAAAATGAATAGATAACCTACTGAAAGGGAGAACATATGCACCAATGATAATATATGATAAGGGGTTAATATCCAAAATTTATAATGAACTTATTAAACTTAACACCAAAAAAAAAGCAATTCAATTTAAAAAAAGCAAAGAACCTGAATAGACACTTCTCCCAGAAGGACATACAGCTGGCCAATAGACATATGAAGAGATGCTCAACATCACTAATCATCAGAGAAATGCAAATTACAGCCACAATAAGATATAACCTCACACTTGTCAGAATGGCTATCATCAATAAATCAACAAACAACAGTGTTGGTGAGGATGTGAAGAAAAGGGAATCCTCATACTCTGTTGGTGAGAATGCAGATTAGTGCAGCCACTGTGGAAAGCAACATGGGGCTACCTCAAAAAATTAAAAATGAACTGCCTTATGACCTAGCAATTCCTGAAGATATATCTGAACAAACCAGAAACACTATTTTGAAAGAATATATGCACCCCTATGTTCATTGCAACATAATTTTCAATCAGCAAGATTTGGAGCATCCTAAGTGTCCATCAGTAAATGAATGGATAAAAAAGCTGTGGTACATTTACACAATGGAATACTACTCAGCCATAAAAAAAAAGGAAGAAATTCTTACCCTTTGCAACAACATAGGTGGACCTGATGAGCGTTATGCTAAGTGAAATAAACCAGTCAGAGAAAGACAATGTCATAATTTCACTTACATGTGGAATCTAATGAACAAAATAAACTAACAAACAAAATAGAAACAGACTTCTAGATCCAGAGAACAGGTTGACAGCTGTCAGAGGGGAGGGGGGCTGGGAGGCTGGGTGAAAAAGGCAAAGGGATTAAGCAGAAAAAAAAAAAAAACCTCATAGACACAGATAATAGTATGGTGATTACAAGAAAAAAAGGGGGTTGAGAAGGTAGAAGAGAGTAAAGGGGGGATACATGGTGAGGGAAGGAGACAACTTTGGGTGGTAAGCACACAGTACAGTACACAGATGATGAATTATAGTGTAGAACTGTACACATGAAACTTGTATAATTTTATTAACCAATGTCACCCCAATAAATTTAATTAAAAATTAAAATTAAATTAACCTTAGGAAAACAAATTTAAATGCCCCTCCTTAAATAATAATAAAGCATAAGCTAATGATGTGTAAAGTACTATTTTGGTTAATAGAGTGAAATAGAACTAGCAGTTTGACTTTTAAGATTAGGGTTATCAGAGTTTAAATTCTACTGTACTGTTTTCCAGTAATATAATCTTGAAGTTATTCAAACTCTGCAACTGTTTCCCTTCAGTAAAATGAAGACAGGCAGAGCCACTGCTTTTATTGTGTTCTTGGGAGTAGTAATGGTATATGTATAAAGCAGTCAATTAAGTACATGGATTAGCAGAAGCATGAATGAATGTCAGCGTGTGTGTTGTTGTTTTTTTTTCTTTGAACCAGTATTTATGGAGAGATTACTGCGTTCTGGGCATTGTTCTCATTGCCCGAAAGACAGTAGTGAACAAAAGAGATCAAAATAGCTTCTCTCAAGAAGATTACATTCATGAAATGAGAAGATGGATAATAAAAAATATATAAAATATGCATTCTGCTTGTGAAAACTACTGCATAGAGGAGAGACAGGAAATCTTAGAGGGATGCAACTTTAGAGAGCATGGCTGGGGAAGCATCACTGAAAAGCTGGCCAGTGTGAGGACAGACTGAAAGGAAATGACAGAGCAAACCATGAAGTTCTCTGGGGAAGGCAAGTTCTCCAGGCAGAGAAAACTACAAGTGTGAAGGCCCTGTGGGAGAAGTTTGATCTGTTAGAGGAACAACAAAGTGACCAGCGTATCTGGCACGAAGTGAGAAAGATGGTGTGTAACACAAGCGGTCGGAGAGGTGAGGTGCTGGTGCAAATCAGTGGTTGGTATAGGAAGTGGATCGCATAAACCCATGATGATTAACAGTGATTCAGTAACTTATACTCTGAGTAATATGGGGAGCTATTGGAGGGATTTAAGCAGAAGAGTGGCATGGTCTCACTATAGTTTACCAAGATTCCTGTAGCTAATAGACAAAAGTGACCTCCAATCATTGTAGTCATCTAAGCTGTCTACTCCAACCCAGTTAGAGAACTGCCTCCCTTAATTCTCTGCTAAAACTTTGAGGGCTAACTATAAAGAGCTCTATACTGCAGTATACCTCCACACTCAAGAAGAAAATCCCCTCAGCCATTCACATACAGATAGCACTTTGGACCTGTAACTTCTGTTTGTGATACATCTATAATCATTTGAGAACTGTAGATTATGAAAAATATACACAAATTTTATTATTCACACCTGAGAATATCAAAGAGAAAGTATTCCTTGAACATTATGTACAATACTGAGGCAAATTTTGTGGCTTTTGTGTTGGTAACATTCAGAGCTCAGTGATAGGTCAATGTCCTTGTTCCCCCAATTGACAGGCAATAAATATTCAAGAGAAGGAAGGCATGGGCCAGTGTGGGATTCCTAACAGCAGTCCACACAATGACTTAGTGCTCCCCTCATTTCTCAAGCGCTAGATCAGCAGGGAAGCAAAGCTCATCAGCCAATGGCTTGTGTTGCTTTCATTACAAGCCAGCAGAACATTGAAACTTTCAGAGAAGGGAGAATTGTCTCTGGCTTCCGCTTCTGCCCTCTTAAAACCAGCTGCACAGCAGCCACTCCCCGTGGCCATGCAGCACAAGCTTAGAGAATTCACTTCCCCCTGCAGATCAGTCAGAACCGCTGGGAAAGACAAGCACTTCAAAGGAACCAGAGGTCTGGTAAATGTACACATCACTTCAGAAAGCTCTTCGCTGCTCAGAGATAAAATGGGGTGGGGGTGGGGCTGCAGGATTCTGAAAACTTGCAGAATCCCAGTGCATCCCCCACCTGTTTTTCTGTTTCGCCAAGAAACTTAAATCAATCAGGAGGCATGGCTCTTGCACAGTTGAGTACAAATAACAACTGGCAGGGAAAACAAAACAGCAGAAAATGTTCACATTTGTGATTTGGGGGCTGGAGCAAGTATGTGAAACAGATGTAGTACCAAAGACTATGACTTGCAGACATTAAAATCTTACAGTGTTTTTGACTGCCAAACATGTAACTATCTGGCAAGACTGGATTCCAAACCATTTTCTCAGTATAAGAGGACACATTTCTCTTTCCCCTTTACCTTTTCTGTGAATAAATATTTCCTTTCCCCTGAATGAAACTACCCAAAATTTCAGTTCAGTGCTTGTAGTTATCTCTGAGAAGATCTTATGAATGGGGAAAGAGGGTAACTAGACCTGGTGGAGATTGTCTCTGGTTAGGAACTGGCAACACTGGCCCTTTTGTTCCATAAAATAAACATTTAATCTCAGATCATATACTGCAAGCAATTTTATATGTAGATTCCCTTTCCAAACATTCAATAAGGAAGACACTCTTATGCTACTTGTGTGATGTCATTTTCTGGGGATAGGTTTACTCAAACCAATTCACTAAGAATACACAACTATTTTTAAGTTAGTTGTATGGTGATTAAAGTTAAGTTATCATCATTCACGTGAAAACTCAATAATATCTCCAAATGAGGAAGCAACTGTCATTAAACAATTTCTACTTCATTACTTAAATCAATGTCATAAGCAAAAGACTTTTATTTTAAAAAAATGTCTATTCTCTATCTTTAGAATCTTTCTGCCAAGTCTCCTTCCCACACTTATTAAACCAAATAAATCATACACAGCCCACATTTTCCCACACCTAAATTATTTGGGTTTGCCTGACAGGCACATTAAATGTTAATCAAAATAAAGCCATCTCTTTTTTCTGAAGAGAGCGACACCTGGCATTTCTCTTTCCTCACCACTTCCTCAAAGACTGCTTCTTTACCAGACAATCAAACCTAGATTTTTTTTTTTAATCCTTTCCATAAATGACCTGTGGTTTCCATCATTTCTGTTGATGTGGACTACTAAAAGACAAAAGTACGTATCATTTCAACATCATTTTTATTCAGGGAAGGGTAGCTTTGACCTAATATAACAATTACAGTGACATGTAGCATTAAGAACAATATGGTAGAGCTTTCTAAAAACATAACCAATTAATGAGCAAAAAAGCATTTTGCCCCCTTCTTGAGCATCACCTCATCCCTAGCTCCATCTTTATCTTCATTCTGCCTCTGAAAATCTCATAATTACCACATCCAATTTTCTATTCTACCCATCCACAGTTCTAACCCTCAATCCATCTCTAGTCCCTATTCCATCCATGACCCTTTTACTCATCCTCCCTTAACCAGTCAAAATGACAATTTCCACTAGGTTGAATTCTCTACTTTGCTATTGAATGTGCACATCATAGTCAAATTAATCATTAATATGCCATTTTTAATTGGGTCTCCCAATTTAGCTTAAGAAATCTTAAATTCATAATTACAGTACAAAAAAATATATTTTGCAATCACTCAATCCAGACCACTTTTTCTGGATATCTACCAATGAGTTCAATTAGTCAAACTCCTCAGCTCATGACATACTCTATCTGTCCATGAAAGTTCCCTCACATATACAATTTTATTCTCTCCTTCATTCCTGATATCAGTCCCATTTTCCTCTTTTTTTTCAGTGGGTACCAATTATAGTATAGGTCATTGATTATCTACCTATCTTGGAAAAATAGAATTCTATATGATTTGAACGTACATAAAAGCAAAGGTTTATGGTAGTGTTTTATTTTATGTTGTGTTTTTCTTTTAATTTCACACAATGCTTGTAAGGCATAGGAATGTTGCTATGAATATATTTCATTCATTGCTTCTAGCACTGGAATAGTATTCCATGATATATATATATATATATACACACACACATATCATCATGTTTTATTTATATCCTTAATGACAGACAACTAGGAAGTCTGCATCATTCTACTGTAATAAACATGTATAAAACTATTACTCAAATAAGACAATTTGTGGGATAATACTGACAAATGGACTATTTTAAAAGAGTATAGATAGGATTTAGGGGAACCACCAGGGTTATTTCTGTTGCCCAAGGTAGAGGCAGCAGAGCTTCTACAACCTCTAGTTTCAAAAGGATATGTGCAGGGAGCAAGTGCTGAATCCTGACTAGAGAACTATGCTGAAGCCTACATCAAGCTCCTCTCCCTAGTCTCTGAGGTACTATTCACTTTTCTTGATTCTTTATTTCCTCCATTTACCTATACTGAGATTTGCTGATTCTCTCTTCTGCCAACTCAAATATGTTGAGCCTTCAAACAAAATTTTCATTTCAGTTATTAGATTTCAACTTCAGAATTTCTACTTGTTTTTTAAAAAAATAATGTATATATCTTTATTGATATTCTCTATTTGGTAAGACATCCTCACACATTAGATGTGGTTCCCTTTAGTTCTCTGAACATATTACAAATAACTGAGACAGAGTTTTTCTCTAGTAACTCTAATGTCTGGATGTCTTCAGGGACAGTTTCTATTCTACTGCCTGCATCCTCCCTCTCCCCACCCCCCCATATGTAGGTCATACTTTCTTTTTTCTTGAAAGTCTTATGATTTTCAATTGACATGTAGACACTTTAAATACTATAATGTGGTCATTCAGATCCCACCAATCTCCCAGTTGTTTGTTTTTGTTGTTGGAACTGTTATTTTTCAATAACTTTCTTGAACTAAATTTGTAAAGTATGTATTTTTTGTCATGTAGAGCCACTGAAGTCTCTGCTTGATTAGTTTAGGGGTCAGCTAAAGATCAAACAGGCATTTCCTGAAATTCCTCGAAGCATTTCACCAAGGGGCCATTATATTGGTGTGTTGTGGCATACCTTCAATGATCCACCCAGCAGTCAAAATTCTGCTTGATCCATTACTTTACACTTGCACCGAGCTTCAAAGTCAGTCACAGATGAGAGATCAGAGACTTCTAGGTATTTCTTGGACATACTCACAGCCCTGCACATGTGTTCAGCCTTCTAGACTCCCAAGATTATTTCAAAGCTCTTTTAATACCTCTATGACCACCTCATTTCCCAGCAAAGTTTCCTTCGAAGATTTTTGGCCAGCTTCTTGTTAATTCCATCTGTTATCACCATTTCAGGCAGCTTCCAAATTAAAATATTACCTTTGATTGTTTTTAACAAATGCCTCAAGGAGCCCTGGCCAGTTTGACTGGGAGGTTAGAGTGTCGGCCTGAGTTCCAGAGAGACCGGGGTTCAGTTCCTGCTAAGGTCATGTATCTCGGTTGCAGTTTGTCCCAGGCCCTGATTGGGTTGTGCGGGACACACTCGATGTGTGCCTTTCACATTGATGTTTCTCTCTCTCTCCCTCCCACTCTATCTGAATTTAAAAAAAAAAAAAAAATGCCTCAAGGAAAAAAAAAATATTTACAGTGATTGAGTTATAATCAGATTTTAAAAGGACAAGTCCTGCAAGTGGGAATTTCCAGTGAATTGCTAGACAATTCCCATAATGACTATTCTAGGGACAATAAAGTTTTGAGGGAATTCCAGATTTTTCTGCTCCCTTGAGTGGCTGCTTGGCTACTAATTTCATGACTAACCTTATGAGACTGTTAGTTTTCAAGACTAGTACAGAGCTGGAAGGGGCAGAAAGGGGAGGGATATGGAAATATATAGCCCATTAAAATGAAAAATTCATTGTTCTTTCTGCAGTTTAGCCTTTTCTCTTCAATAAATGCTCTTCATTTTGTTGCAAGCCTTTGGTTAATTTCCAAAGGTCTGAAAAAGTTAACTTGGATCATTTTACCATTGCTATAGTTGCTTTTATATACAAGAAGCTTTTCAATATTCTGCAATCCCTGCTGATGTCAGTACTTGTTACATTTTTACTTTGAAGTAATTTTTTAGCTTTCATCCATCTGTTATTTTTCCAACGTATACTTTTTAGAATTGAACTCATAATTTCTATTGTGATGAATGATCTGTTTATGCCCCTGTAGATCAACTATCAATTTTCTGCATCCTCCTTTGTGACCCAAGAAATTGACCTTGATGGACTGCTTCAATCAGTCTCTCCTGCCCTCTGGTTTCCAAGTATGTTCAGACAATGGGAGACATCAATATGAGATTCAATAGCAGATGGAAAGGAAAATAAAGGAAGCAGTTATTCCCCAACTTCCTCCCTTCCAGACTTTGATTTGGCAGTGGCTGCATTCTTCCACCGTATCCCTCTGCCGCAGCTGCAGTTCTGAGTATCTCCTGATAACCATTCCTTCTCTGGCCTCTTCAAGCCTATGAGTGACAAAGCCTACTCACCCATTGCTAACCCCAGGTGTTTTATCAAATTTTGTTCCTTAATTCTGCAGATTTTGTAAATAGCTTCTTCATTAAATGCCCTTTCAACATTATTTGGGTGTAGTTAAATCCACTGCCTTTTTGATTAAGGATTTATGCTTTAGAGATCTTAGTTAAAAAAAAAACTCTTCTCACAACTCAAGTACAAAGAATTATTTTCCAAAAATTTCTACTACTAGTTTTATTTCATTTATTATTTTATGCACATCTTAATATTTTTAGCATTTGCTATTATATTTGGCTAGAGATAGATGTCTATTCTGAAAGACAGAAATCTGAAATGGGTTTCACTGGGCTAAACCAAGGTGTCAGTGGAGGCTTGTTCCCTCTGGAGGTTATTTTTCAGTTTCTAGATATGTACTCCTTACATTCCTTGGCTAGTGACCCCTTTCTCCAACTTCAGTGACTGCAGCAGCATCCATAATCTTTTCATTTACAAAGATGCTTCTGATTACATGTATTCATTTAGTAACCTGAGATAATCTTCTCATTGCAAAATATTTTACTATATGCAAAGTCCTCTTTGACCCCTTTTTCTATAGTTTAGGAAACAGACCTCTTTGAGTGAGTCATTATTCAGCCATACACAGTATCTAGCCTTATTTTACTCTACATGTGAGCCAGCTCTCATAATGTCATTTATTAATCCCCCCACCCTGGTTTGTAGGGCCAATTGCATCAAAAAAACAGGGTCTCTCATGATACATAGCTTTATTTTTTTATCCCTCTAGTCCAATGATTCTCAACTAGTAGCAATCTCCACCCCACTCCCAGAAGACATTTGGAAATACCCAGAGAAATGTTTTGCTTGTCAAAAACGGGGGAGAGGGGAAGAGAGAAGGAAATGCTACTGGAATCCAATGAGTAAAGTCCTAATCATCTTACAACGCACAGAGCAGCCCTGCTCCCATCCCCAACCATAAATTATCTGGCTCAAAAATCAAGAGTGCTAAGGTTGAGAAACCCTGCTCCATATGTTCCAATGGTCTGTATACTGTGGCTGCCCCAGTGCCAAATTATTTTTATTACTATGTTTTGTATAGCATACCTTCATATCATTTTGGATGTAGACTCTGCCTCTTTAATAAAAAATAGTTGGTACTCTATTAATTTTATAATAAGTCATTCAGTTCTTCAAAATAACCTGCTGGAGTCATATTTGGAATTACATATTGACTTTTTGGATTAATATTGGAAGAATAAATATTTTTGTAATGTTAAGGATAAGAGACAACTCTGGATGTCCCTTCCCTCTATCATTAGCATATATAAGACATGGCTCAGACTTTGGCTGATGTCAGCATCCTGGCATGCAAGGCTTTTCCCATGACCCCTCTATGCAGACCTTGGTCATACTATATGCAGAACCCTCAATATTGCTCTTTGACTAGAAAACGCCTTGAGATCGTTCTTTTTATTTTAGGAAACTAAGAGTTTCCCATTATTCTCAGGGTAGCTTATAGAGATGTAATGAGGTTTGGGGGTAGATACTGTTCATATTCTTGCAGTGCTCTCAGTTGCATATCTACCTACAAGCAGAAGCAGGACCCTCTCTATGCGATCATTGGCCATTGTGTACACAGATCATCAATATACCCTACTTAGACTTGGAATCATGAGGGTTTTGGAGACTGCACAAGCTCTGCTGCTACTCTGCTGTAAGTTTTCCTACAATAAACTCTGTATTGTATCTGTACCACATGGCTCTAGTACTGCATGACCATGACCTACTGCATGGACAGTTAAGTCATCCTCTCCATGAACAAGTTGCATTTCTTTACTGATTTCAAACATTCTTGTTTATCTTTTTTAAATGATTTTTTAATTGGGTAATTTCCTAGATCCTTATTTCTATTATAAATTTCTACTATAAATTTTTTTATTACATTTTCCAGTTATTTTTGGCTATAAAATACAGGGAAATCTTTGGTTTTTATAGGTTGATATTGTATCTACCTTTGCTGCATTTTGTATTAGTAACAAAGTAGATGTTTTGAGTTTTATAAGCAGATGATCATATCACCATAATAACAGTTTGGCCTGTCTACCTACTAGAGATATATATTGTATTTTTTCACATGCTTTGTATCTTATTGCATTAACTATAGACCTCAGACTCCAGCCCTACATTAATAATGGTGGTAATAAATGGAATCCTTCTTTTATTGCCCCTACCCATCTTAATGATAATGTTGAGAGTTTCTTAATTACATATTCCATTGATTTACTACACAAAGCAAACTGTTATAACTTGTTGCCCTAAGAGAAAAACAACACATTGACCATTGTATAGAAGGCAAAACAGAATAAAGACAAAAAATTACAAGTATTATTAAACAAGAATATTAAATATCATCAGAGAAATGAGAAAATCTTAAAAATATAAAATGGGGACAAAAAGTCTTAAAGAACCAACTGAAAGTACTGCATAATAAAATATAATAAATGCAAAATAATTCAAAAGGCAGGTTGAAAATAAGAATGGATATGGATGAAGAATAAAGCAATATGCTAAAAGTTTAGCAACATAAGATAAAAATGAAAAACTTACATTGATTGAATAGCTAAGAGATCTAAAGTGTAAGAATATAAATTCTAGCATCCTTTTCTGATGGAATCCAAACGGAACAGAAGAGAATAAAAATTAAATGAATGCACTTAGCTGGGAGAAATATCCCAAGTAAAAATGTCTTTTAAAATCCCTGAAGTTAAAAAAATATATGAAAAGGGCTTATAAAGTGCCAAATTACAAAGATACATTTTGAAAAAAAAAACAAAACTAGACATATTATGCTGCAATTTAATGACATTTGAACTGGTCAATTTTCAGCCAGGAAAGCAAAACCACTTGAGTAGTTTGAAATAAGTAATATATTATAGACCTAGACATTAAACAATTGTGGAAGGGGGCTTGGAAAATAAGGTCCAAGAAAAGGAGTTGGAGGATCAGAGAACATTACTAACAAACCCTGAATAAATGAATGAATGACTCAGAGCTGAAAGAAAAATCTGGAATTTAGACAAACCCAGCTGCTAGAGAGTGCCTGTGAGTAAGCGGGTCTACAAGCCTATGAGAGGTAGTGGATTCTTTACTCCCACCCTTCTGTGAATTCATAGCAAAGCATCTGGTGATGGGCCTGAGACCACTGCCAGGCAACTAGGTAGCACTGGAAAGGACAGTTGGATCTAGAGCATAACCCAAAATGGGTTTATAATTTTTAAATCAAAATCTATTTGAAAAACAATTTGACAATAAAAGTATTTATATCACCCATTTAAAATCACATAATGCTGGGCAGTTTGGCTCAGCGGTTGAGCGTTGGCCTGCGGACCAGAGAATCCCAGGTTCGGTTCCTGCTAGGGGCACGTACCACCAAAAAAAAGCAAAAACACACAATTAAAATCACATAATGATTTAGGAAAATGTACAGATAATGCATTGTTACTTGAATCATTCCAACAATATTTTTTTTTTCTTCCCTTTTACTCAAATATGCCATCTTTGATTAAACCTCTGGATACAGACAGAGTTGCATACAGAAGGTTTCTACAGAAGCAATCTTGGGAGATCCTCCTATAAGGAAGTGAAGAAAGTAAGATGGGCCCCACAGTGTGGTTGCAACCAGAACATCAGCTGATCTTATACAGAGCTAGAATGACCTTCAGGTTTATCTCCAACTGAGGCTACATGGCTAAAACTTTGTATGGCTGCTTTCGCCAGTTATTAACTAAGAATCACTTC
The DNA here is from genome assembly GCF_014108415.1 of Molossus molossus. Classification (NCBI taxonomy): domain Eukaryota; kingdom Metazoa; phylum Chordata; class Mammalia; order Chiroptera; family Molossidae; genus Molossus; species Molossus molossus. Next base: position 91,283,800 of record NW_023425388.1, on the reverse strand, counting down.
CTGTGGTGCAATACTCTGCGAGGCTGTTCTCAGCAGTCAGAGAAATTCCAATAAAAGATACATCTGTGAGCCATCGGCAACCAATATTTGAAGGATGGCTGCCTTGTCTTGGAAGTGTATCCACCATCCCTTGCGCTACTTGTATCCACTTGTTGCTATTAGTAATGTTGCTTCATGTGGAGAAGCTTCTTCAAAATCTGTTGCTGCAGTTGATCTTGAGGCCATAATGGATACTTAATCATCTTCCTTTTCTATCATCTCTTCTAGAGTACCCTTCCTTCAGCTAACATCTCTCCTAGTCTGGGTAGAATTTTTGGTGGGGTGACCCTCATTCCTGAGTAATCTGAGCCCCTAGTTACCATGCCCATCTCAGATGATGGCGATTCCAGCAAGGAGAATCCTAACACTGGTAGTTTGTAAATGTGGGTAACCCTGGCATTCTGTAATAGTTCAATGATTAAAAATTTCACTGGTGGTAAACCTGGATGGAATACTGGTTTAAAGGGCCTCACTGGCTGCTACAATATATCTAATACTAAAAAGAAATCAGGGAAATGATAAAAAATAAGAGCTTAAATTAGGTGGATGCTACTGAAATGTCTTGATTTACTGACATCAAGTAACCGCTAAGCCAAACTGGCCAGGGCCCGGGCTTACTCTCTTGATCAGATCACTTACTTTGTGGGAATCATCTTTCATGTGCTAAGAACATTCAGGCAGCCTGTGCAGAGGCCCACATGTTGAAGGAACTGTGGGCTGCAGTTAACAGCCATGAAAGTGAGCCTATCTGGAAGGGCACCCTCTACCAGCGCAGCCTTGGAGGACCCAGGTGATAGCTTGTCTGCAAACTCAGGCAGAACCATCGATGTAAACCACTCCTGGATTCCTGGCATTCAGAAAGTGTGTCAGATAATAAATGTTTTAAGCTGTTAAGGTTCAGAGTAATTGTTATACAGCAAGAGATAACAAATGCAGCAGGACCTTTCAAATCCTCTCACACTCTAACTGGAAGATATTCATCAGGGACGCTTGTCCATGCAGGTGATTCCCAAATTTACATCACTAGTTTAGAAATTTCAGAGAAGCTTTCTCATATTATACAGGAGTGGGTAAAAGTAGGTTTACAGTTGTGAGTACACAAAACATGTTATTCCTGTATTATTATTTATTCTTGTACATTTCCATACAAACAACTGTAAACCTACTTTTGTCCACCCCTGTATTGTTCCATCCACCCACTTCTATTTTCTGCCTCCCTATAGCACTGTTTATGCTAATGTCCTGAATATATATTTATCATTGCATTCAGCACTTTGTGTGATGTTTTAATGTTTCTATCCAACCTGCTAGACAGTGAGATGTCTGAAGGGAGGAAGAGGGCTCATCTTTGCATCCTTTTGCACCGAGTTCATGTGGGTCCTGAACACATTGATGTTATTAATGACAGATAATTAATTAATCATCATGACAGATTCAATCATAAACTAGTAACAGGCAACTGTAAGTAGCAAAACATGGTTTAATTGTAATTAGAGTCACCAAGCCTGGAAAAATATATGAAAACATTAATTTCATTTTTCATTTAGACTGGTGTTGATTGAGCCTCAGCTAGTGTTTCAGGACCCTTCAGCAGTGTCCGTGAGGCATTTTCCATGGGAAAGGGGACCTTCAGTAAAAAAGGTAAATCTAATATATGCCATCTAATAAAGAAAAGATGAGAGGGGGATTATGATCCATGTCTGAAATGCCAGATGAGTATCTGTATCCAATTTACTGATTATTTAGGCCAGAACTAATTTTTATCATCATGATGTTTGCTAGAACTCTAGACACATGAGATTGGTGGCTGCCACATAACAAGTGCACTAATGCTTCTCAAGTTCATGAACTATGTCCCTTCAACCTTGACACTAGTCCAAATAGAACAGGCCACAATATATTTTCAGTTTCTAATCCCATGTTATCAATTGTTCAAGTACTTTGACATGAAAAGGAGGGGAATGCCACTCCTTTACCCCCTGCTGATTATACCTCTCCCTAAGTCATAATCCCTGTGACAATATGAGACTGAAGAGGGCATTGTTTTGAGGAGGCTCTTTAACCTCAGTCCTCTCACACACAGTTTGTAATCTGCACAGTCACACAATTATGCAGCCTCCCTTTCTCTTTCCGGCATCTTTTCACACTTTCAAAGCTCTGCAAACTTACAATTCAGCTTAACTGTCATAAAGACAAAAAAAATACTCCCACTGCAGTTTAAAATCACACCATGTTGGACTTAATCTCCTTCTGAAGCCCTAAAATATAAATTAAGCCTGTATTCATTGTGTCCCAAAGAGCTTTCTTTTCCGAAACGAGCGCTCAGTGCTGGGGCCTCCGCCACAGTTCACAATGGCCATCTGGTTCGTGTGTTCTCCCAGATGGGCTCAAACAGCACAGATTCCAGGGTCTAGGAAGGGGGAGGAAAGAGACATTTGGTAGCTGACTAAATTAAAATTTTACCATACTGAAAATATCTGCATTTCCTTTTCTCACAGCTTCACCATCACCTGCAGAAGTTATTTGTGCCTAATATGAGCTGTCATCTTGGTTAACAAATGTCACAACAGTTTATGATTTTTCTAATAATAGAATACTCTAAGAGGTATTATATTATATATATATTATATTATATATTATATTATGTATTATATTATGTATTCTATTATATATTATATAAATTATATGTATTATATATTATATAAATAATTGTATTAAATGTGACTGGTTCTTTGATTTTTTTTTTTAAGTTACAAAAATGTCCATAGGTGTTTAAATTGTGAAATAGTATTTGAATGATGTGTGCGTCCTGCAATAAAAGTGGAAGAAAGAAAAGATGAATTGTACATTCTATTAAATAATACTAGAAAACACTTACATAGGGCTTAAAACACTTACCAGGCAAATGTCCTGAGTGATTTATACATATGAACTCATTTAATCCTCTCAAGAATCATGTAAAGTACTCACTATTACATCTTTATTTAATGACAAAAATGAGGCATAAAGAAGGTAAATAATTTGTGCAAAGTGATACAGATACTGGCAGAACTAGGATTCGAACTGATGGTCAAGCTGCAAAATCTGTGGTACACTCTGGAGAATCACACTATTTCCTTCACCTTTTCCCCTATGTGCTTGATCAGACTACCATGGTTGATCCCCATTCCAACACTTGAGTCTGTAAAGTTATTCTTCGTCTAGTTTTCTGTCACCACATCTGGCAAGAAGTACAAATATGTCTAATGGACAAGCAGGAGCAAGCCTGTGGTCAGCATCTGCCAGGTTAGAGAATCCCAGCTCTTTGGTTGCTAATATTAACCCTCTTTCGCCTAAAGGAGTGAGGTGATTGGAAAGGTCAGCACACACAGCCTAGGTTAAGTAAATAATTGCTGACTGCACCACAGTCATGTAATCCAGTTTTTGCTCCATCAGGGTGCTGGCTGCCTCAAAAGCGCTCCCAAACTTCCAGCACCATATACTACAAAATATGTATGTTTATGGCTAAGAATGTGTGTTTTAGATCAATTCAGTCAATAATTTGGTGTCCAAACCACTTAAGACATTATTTGGAGACTGAACAAAGTACATAAGTAATTATATTTTCATCAAAGTAGGAGAGCACAGTTAAATATCTAATATGAAATCCTCTGCCTCCATCAAGCAGGATCAGGAAAAATGGTATATAATGTGTGCAGTGCTGTTGAATTCCATGCCTTCAGCACATCAAGTCATCAAGAATATAACCAAACAGCCCTATTTTCACTTCTGTGTGATAAAGATATAAAAAGATGGGATTTCCAAAAAGACTACACCCCAATGAGAAAAGCGTCAAAAACTGTGACTAAACAGCACTTGAAAGGATGACCAGAAGCAGGGAGCATCATGCATCAAAGGAGGCTTTGCCATGACCATGGTAACTAAATTTGAAGATGGAACTGCACAAGGAAGTGAGCTCTGGATTTGGGGATGGCTTAGAACTACCACATCTATATATAGGTGGAATTTAAGCCTAGCTTGCCTGGATTTGAAAAGAGAAGCCACAAAAGATATTTGCATTAGAATGGAAAACAAGCCAGGCTGTCTTTTCTCCCATGATGCTAGATCTCTGAGAACTGAGTGTGTAAGACTCCCAAAATTTCCAAGTTCTCCTACAAACCCATAAGAGAAGGGTAAAAATTTTCACAGTACTTTTATATTCTCTAAGTATTGCAAGAGAAGATTTGCAAAAAATAAAAGTCTTGATCTTTTGAGAAACATCTATAAATCTTCTAACTCAACCTCTGACATCCAACCAAGATTAGATGACACTAATAATCTCAAAGAAATATGCATTTTTGCATTTTTATTATGCCTTATCTTATATATAAATATTAATGTAGTGTTAATTTTCAACTATTCAAACTACTACAAGGCCTAAGCAAGTAACAATAAAATGTTTAAAATGAGAGGATTCCAAAATGGTGGCGGAGTGAATGGAAGCTACACAGACCATATCTCAGGACCAAACTGGAATTACAACAAAAATAAAGACAAAACGTCAGGAAAAGGCAAGAGAAAAGCAACTTGAAGGACCACATAACCAGGAACACTGACTCAATCCTGGTAGGCCTGCAGAGACACAAGAGGTGGGCTGGGAGCCCACAGTCGACATCAGCCTTAATTGTGAGAAGCGCCCTAGGGTTAAACTCCCAAGCAGCTCCACATTGCAGAGCTGGGACAGAGACTAAAAAAAAGCAACCACTTACCTTGGCTCCGGCAGCACGAGGGCAGACTGGACTGGAACTGTGTGGGGACACTCGGGATTTGGAGGGTGCTCAGAGCTGTTGCTCAGTTGCAGCCACGCAAAACTGTGATCATCTTATTCCTTCCCAGGGCTCTAGGGAGAGGCAGCGGCCCCTCCCTCAGAGATTCAACCTCACCCAGTGGCCATTGAAATGCGAATTGAGGCCCATTAACAACCAGCATCTGCCCCACCCTCAGGAAATCCTCTTAGTCTGAGCACCTGAGGGAGTTTTTCATTCAACTGAGAAGCCAAGGTTCTTCAGCTAACTGCTACTGACAGCCTCCAGGCAAAAAGCTAGAGGATAACTGTACCATTCCCTGGGCTAGCAACTTTAACCAGAAAAGTAAAACTTGACAGTGGTGTATATCATAGGTCCTCCCTGGCTCATCCAAACCCAGGAAAACACCAACAGACTCAGGGAAAGTTAGGCAGGCTCCAAACACGACTGTGATAGCCAAAATGGTGAAACACAGAAACAAAAGCCAAATGAAAGAACAAGAGACCTCTACCAAAGACGAGATAAATGAGGTGCAGTTAAGCAAGTTAACAGAACTAGAATTCAGAGCCATGATGTTGAGGAAGCTCAACAGCATGTGTAAGGACATGAATACCATGAGTAAAGACATAGAAATGTTGAAAATAAACCAGTTGAAAATTAAAAACCACCAAGAAGGAATGAAGAATCACATACCAGAAATGAAGAACAAATTGGAAGGTCTAAATAGCAGAGTAGAGGAAGCTGAGGACTGGATCAGTGAATTAGAAGATAGGGTAGAAAAAAGTCAAACAATCAAAAAAACCAAAAAGAAAAAACAATTAAAAAACAGAAAGACAGATTAAGAGAACTATTGGACAACTGAAAACATAATAACATTTGGATCATAGGAGTCCCCGAAGAAGAAGAAAATGAGCAAGGGTTAGAGAATATATTTGAAGAAGTAGTGACAGAAAACTTCCCTAATTTGGTGAAGGAAGAAGGCATTAAAGTTCAAGAACAACAGGGAGCCCCAAGTAAGAAGAACCCAAACAGGCACACACCAAGACACATAGTAATCAAAATGCCAAAAATTAAAGATAAAGAGAGAATCCTAAAAGCAGCAAGAGAGAAGCAACAGGTTACCTACAAAGGAAACCCCATAAAGCTCCCAGCTGACTTCTCAACAGAAACACTACAGACCAGAAGGGAATGGCAATAAATAAGTACATATCAATAATCACCTTAAATGTAAATGGACTGAATGCTCCAGTAAAAAGCCACAGAGCACCTAATTGGATAAGAAAACATGACTCATTTATATGTTGTTTACAAGAGACCCACCTCACAGTAAAAAACTCACATAGGTTGAAAGTGAAGGGATGGAAAAAAACCTTCCAAGCAAACGGAAAGGAAAAGAAAACAGGGGTAGCAATACTCACATCTGATAAAATAGCTTTCAAAATGAAGGCAATAACTAGAGACAAAGAAGGCCACTGCATAATATTGAAAGGATCTATCAAACAGGATAATATAACATTGATAAACATATATGCACCCAATATAGGAGAACCAACATATATTAAAAATCTTCTGGAGGACTTCACAGGAGAAATCAACAGCAAAACAATCATAGCAGGGGACTTCAATGCCCCACTGACACCACTGTATAGATCCTCTAGGCAAAAATTTAGCAAGGAAACAGAGACTCTAAATGAAGCACTAGACCAAATGGATTTAATAGATATCTACAGAGAATTATACCCCAAAACTACAGAATTCACATTCTTCTCAAGTGCACATGGGACATTCTCAAAGACAGAAATTTAGCAAGGAAACAGAGACTCTAAATGAAGCACTAGACCAAATGGATTTAATAGATATCTACAGAGAATTATACCCCAAAACTACAGAATTCACATTCTTCTCAAGTGCACATGGGACATTCTCAAAGACAGACCACATATTAGGACACAAACTCTCTACAAGTTCAAGAAGATTGAAATCATATCAAGGATCTTCTCAGATCACAATGGCATGAAACTAAAAATAAATTGCAACAAGAACATACAAAGACATTTGAACAAATGGAAGCTAAATAGCATGTTATTAAACAACAAATGGGTCAATGAGGAGATCAAGGAATAAATTAAACACTTCCTGGAATCCAATGAAAATGAGCACACAACAACACAAAACCTATGGGATACAGCAAAAGAAGTTCTGAGGGGAAGTTCATAGCACTACAGGCCTACCTCAAGAAGCAGGAAAAGTTTCTAATAGACTACCTAACCTCACAACTTAAAGAATTAGAAAGCAAACAAAAAGAAATGCCCAGAGCAAGTAGAAGGAAGGAAACAGTAAAGATCAGAGCAGAAATAAATGACACAGAACAAAAAACAATTCAAAGGATCAATGAAACAAAGAGCTGGTTTTTCGAAAAGATAAACAAGATTGATGGACCCTTAGATAGACACACCAAGAAACAGAGAGAGAACCCAAATACACACAATCAGAAATAAAAGAGAAGTGACAACTGATACCACAAAAATACAGAAGATCATTAATGACTACTATGAAAAAGTATATGGCAACAAATTCGACTAAGCAAAACGAACAAATTTCTAGAAACACATAGTCTCCCAAAACTGGACCAGGAAGAGATAGAAAACTTGAACAGACCAATAACAACAGAAGAAATTGAAGACGTAATAAAGACTCTCCCAGCAAGCAAAAGCCCAGGCCCAGACGGCTTCACGGGGGAGTTTTACCGAACATTCAAAGAAGAACTAACACCCCTTCTCCTCAAATTATTACAAAAAATTCAAGAAGGAAGACTTCCAAATTCATTTTATGAGGCCAGCATAATTCTAATTCCAAAACCAGAAAAAGACATTACAAAGAAAGAAAACTACAGGCCAATATCCCTGATGAACATAGATGCCAAAATCCTGAACAAAATACTAGCAAATCAGATCCAGCAATACATCAAAAAAATTATTCACCATGACCAAGTGGGATTCATCCCAGGGATGCAAGGCTGGTACAATATTCACAAATCAATAAATTTGATATACCACATAAAAAAAAACACATGATCATATCAATAGATGCTGAAAAAGCATTTGACAAAATCCAGCATCCATTTCTGATAAAAATGCTGAGCAGTGTGGGAATAGAAGGATTATATCTTGACATAATAAAGACCATATATGAAAGACCTAGAGACAACATTATACTCAATGGGCAAAAACTAAAAGCATTTCCCTTAAGAACAGGGGCAAGACAGGGATGTCCACTTTCACCACTCTTATTTAACATAGTACTGGAAGTCTTAGCCACAGCAATCAGACAGGAAGAAAAAATAAAAGGCATTCAAATTGGAAAGGAGGAAGTGAAACTGTCATTATTCGCAGATGACATGATACTATACGTAGAAAACACCAAAGACTCTATCAAATATTTATTAGACTTAATAAATGAATATGGCAAATTAGCAGGATAAAAAATGAACGTCAAAAAATCGATGGCGTTCTTATACACCAATGATGAACTCACAAAAAGAGAAACTAAGAAAATTATCTCATTTACTATTGCGGCAAAAAAATTAAGATACCTAGGAATAAACTTAACCAAAGAAATAAAGGACCTATTTGCAGAAAACTACAGCTCATTGAAAAAAGAAATAGAGGAAGATATAAAAAAGTGGAAGCACATACCTTGTTCATGGATTGGAAGAATTAACATCATTAAAATGTCCATATTACCCAAAGCAATCTATAGATTCAATGCAGTCCCCATCAAAATACCAATGACATACTTCACAGAACTAGAGCAAATACTTCAAAAGTTCATATGGAACCAAGAAACACCTCGAATAGCCACAGCGATCCTGAAAAAGAAGAACAAAATAGGAGGGATTACATTACCAGATTTCAGGTTATACTACAAAGCCACTGTAATCAAAACAGCCTGGTACTGGCACAAGAACAGGCATACAGACTAGTGGGACAGAACAGAGAACCCAGAAATGGACCCAAGGCAATATGCTCAATTAATATTTGACAAAGGTGGCAAGAGCATACAGTGGATTAAAGACAGCCTCTTTAATAAATGGTGTTGGGAAAATTGGACAGCTACATGCAAAAAAAATAAAACTAGACCATCAACTTACACCCTACACAAGAATAAACTAAAAATGAATAAAAGACTTAAATGTGACTCATGAATCCATAAAAATCCTAGAAGAGACTGTAGGCAACACAATTTCAGACATCATACACAGCAGAATTTTCACTGACATATCACCTAAGGCAATAGAAACAAAAGAGATAATGAAGACATGGGACTACATCAAACTCGAAAGCTTCTGCACAGCAAAAGATACAATCATCGAAATGGAAAGGTTACCCACTGTATGGGAGAGCATAATTGCCAATGCTATATCAGATATGGGGTTAATTTCCAAAATATATAGAGTGCTCATACAACTCAACAAAAGGAAGACAAAGAACCCAATTAAAAAATGGGCAGAGGACCTAAATAGACCCCTCTCCAAAGAGGACATACAAATGGCTGAGAGACTTATGAAGAAATGCTCAACATCACTAATCATCAGAGACTTGCAAATTAAACCAACAATGATGTATCACCTCACACCTGTCAGAATGGCCGCCATCAACAAATCATCAAACAACAAGTGTTGGTGAGGGTGTGGAGAAAAGGGGACTCTAGTACACTGCTGGTGAGAATGCAGACTGGTGTAGCCACTATGGAAAACACTGTGGTGTTACCTCAAAAAGTTAAAAATGGAACTTCCATTTGACCCAGTGATCCCACTTCTAGGAATATACCCTAAGAACCCTGAAACACCAATCAGAAAGAATATATGTACCCCCATGTTTGTAGCAGTACTATTTACAATAGCTAAGATCTGGAAACAGCCCAAATGTCCATCAGTAGACAAATGGATAAAAAAAGCAGTGTTACATATACACAATGGAGTACTATGCAGCTGTAAGACTGAAAGATCTCTTATCCTTTGAGACGACATGGAGGGACCTGGAAAGTGTCATCCTAAGCAAAACAAGCCAAGCAGAGAAAGACAAGTATCATATAATCTCACTTATTTGTAGAATATAATGAGCATAACAGTCTGAGGAATGGCGTAGCCCCAGAGACGTGGAAGTGGGGTACAAACTGACTATCCCCAGAAGAGGGTTTGTGGGGGGAGATAAACCATAGGACTTATATGCATGTATGCATTAACAACAGACATGGACAACAAAGCTGGAGAGAGGACGGGGAGGGGAGAATCAGTGGTGGGGAAAAGGAGAAACATCTGTAACAAAAATTAATTAATTAATTTAAATTTTAAAAAAAGTTTTAAATGAGAATCAGGAAATAAATTTGATCTTTCAAAAAAAAAAAAAACTAAAACTTGTACTGCCTACGAAATAGCTTTTTAATATGTTGGCAACCTACTTCATCTGTACTTTAGCAATAGCCTAAGTGGACTCTCTCTCTCTCTCCACTCATGTGAAGCCTACAAATATGAATTATGATACATCTCTCTTCTAAAGCATCAGTAGCGCCTCATTGACTAAAATATTAAATAGAAACACAAACATTTTACTCTGGATCTCATGATAATAAAACAGTCACAGCTGGAATTTTACCAATCTAGAATTTCCATACTGATTGTTTTAACTTGCATGAGAAATGTTCTTTTCCCTTTTCCATTAAAATAAACAATAAATAATAGTCACTTGTCAGTGAAATGACATTAATGAAAATGTTTCCCAAAGAGAGTAAACATAGGGTAATAAGAACTGAACCTCACTGTTATAAGACTTGGCCACTAGTATTTTACAGTTTTCCTGGCAATATAAAGGGATCCCAAGTTGGAAAGTTAGACCAATTCTTAATTTGGAAACATTGACCAGATATTAATGTTAGATTTTTTTTTTTTAATGAATATATTCAGGAGTTTTGAGTAACACATTCTAAAAAAAAATCAATAAAAACTTATTAAAAATATTTCATATTTTGTCTTTATAATCTTGGAATAGAGGAAAAATCATAATAAAACCAAAAGTATCAGTGGATGGGAAGAAGGGAGAGAGAGATAGAGAGAGAGACAGAGATTGGGTAGAAGAAAAAAAAATCATGGAATCAGAACAAAAAACAAACAAACAGGTAAATGGCATCTGTAAGATAATGGCTATTTTAAAAACTTCAGCAATAGTATGTTTTTCAATGAAATTTTGAGAAAATTGTAGACTGATAGGCTATTGCAAAAAAATAATACTGAGAAATACTATGTACACTTTACCCAGTTTCTGCCAAATGTAAAATTTTGAAACTATAATAAGATAATTTTGTTATTGATATTAATATCATTGACCTATCTTATTCAGATTTTTTTCCAATTTTACTTTACACATTGACATATGTATTTAGTTCTCTATATTATTTCACATGTCTAGATTCATGTATCTACCACCATAGTCAAGAAAATGAACAGTCCATCATCAAAAGTATCCCTCCTGCTGCATTATTAGAATCACACTCACCTACACCCCATCAGCCCTGGCAACCACAGAGTCCTTTATTTCTAAAATTTGTTTAATTAAAAACATTATGGAATTATAGAGTATGTGACTTTTTACAATTAGCTTTTTTCACTCAGCATAATTCTCTGGAGATTCATCCAAGTTGTTGCATATATCAATACTTTGTTCCTTTTTATTGCTGAGTATTCTATTTCCTCTAAATTGTCTATTTTATTAGAAGAAAGACATTTGGAATATCCCCTTCTTAATATTTTAAAGACTGCCAGATCTGTAGTGATAGCCCATAAACAGGGTGGGGCAAAGTGGGTTTATAGCTGAGTATGCAACACAGTTTATTCTTGTATTATTATTTATTAGTTATTGTATTATTTTTCATACGAACAATTGTACATCTACTTTTGCCCCATCCTGCATTATTCCTTATATTGATGATTTGTTCTTTCTCATTTTTTATTTTTGTTAGACTTGATAGACAGTTTATCAATATTATTGATTTTTTTAAAGAACCAACTTTTTGTATCAATTGTTTCACTATTTTTAATTTAATTAATTTCTGCTCCTTATCATTTCCTTCCTTCTGCTTGCTTTGGGTTATTTCCTCTTATTTTTCAAGTTTCTTGAGGTAGGAACTTAGGTTATTGACTTGAAACCTTTCCTTATTTCTAAAGTAATAACTTAGTGCTGTAAGTTTTTCTCTTAGGATTATTTTTGCTCCATCCTGTGTATTTTGATAAATTATGTTTTTGTTTTCATTAACTTTTATGTATTATTATACTTTCTTTGTCCCATGGATTATTTTTTAATGTGTTTGATGTTCATGTGTTTTGAGATTTTCCTGGTTTCTTTCTATTACTGATTTCTAGTTTGATTACATTCTGGTCAGAGAACATCATTTACATTGTTTCAATTCTTTTAAATTTGTTGAAGCTCGTTTTGTGGCCCAGATGATTTCAATGAATGTGCCATGCATGCTTGTAAAATATATAAATATTCATCAGTTGCTGGATGGATTATTGTATGTATGTCAGTTAGGTCCTGTTGTTTGACTTTGTTCAGATCTTCCGCTTTGCTGATTTTTGTTTCAGCGTCAGTAGCTGAAAGGGGGATGTTGAAGTCCCCAACGGTCAATTCGTATATTTCTCCTTTCGTTCTATCAATTTCTGCTTCATATATGTTAAGGCTCTATTATTTGGTGCATACACATTTAAGAATATTATGTTTTACTGATGAATTAATCTTTTTATCATTACATAATGTCACTCTTTGTCTCTAGTAATTTCTTTGCTCTGAAGTCTATTTTAATATTTATAATCATTCTTGCTTTTTTATTTTATTAATACTAGCATGGTATATCTTTTTCCATCATTTTACTCTAAACTAATATTTTTCACTGAATTAGAAATGAGATTTATGTAAACAGCATACAGTTGTGTTATTTTGTTAATCCACTCAGTCTTTGTTCTTTTACCATTTACATTTTAGGTAGTTACTGTGATGTTAGTGCTTATGTCTGGGTTTTGGGGGGTTTTGTTTTTGTTTTCTGTTTGTTTCCTATGGTTCCCATTCTTCTGTTTCTCTCTTGCCACTTGTGAGTTACTTGAATATTTTTTTAGGATTCCATCTTGACTTGTCTATAGTGTTTTTGAGTTTATCTCTTTTTGTAGTTTTGGTAGTGGTTGTTCAGGACATTACAATATACAGATGTGACTTACAGCAAGCAGTCTGCAGACAGCAACATTTGACTACATTGACTGAAATGTGGAAACCTCATTTCCATTCACATAGCTCTTTACTATTCCCATCTTTAAATATCATTGTCTGGGATATCAGATGATGTTATAATTTTGTTTTGCTCATCAAATATGATTTATAAAATTTTAAAAGGATGCCTATTTTTGGTATACATATTTTTGTACCTTCCTCTGTTTTTTCTTCTTTCTTGATGCTCCAAGAGTCTCTTATTATTTCCTTTCTGTTTGAAATTTTAAGAGTATGTCTGATAGTGACAAATGTTCTTATTTTTCTTTCATTTTTGAATGTCTTCATTTCCTCTCATTCCTGAAGGATAGTTTCACTAGATACAAAATTTGTGATTGACCATTCCTTTCGTTCAGCATTTGAAATATGTTATGAAACTTCCTTCTGGCCTTCAAGATTTCAGATGAGAAATCCGTCGCCATATAAACTGGTGTCTCCCTATAAAAGTTGTTTCTCTTAGGCTGCTCTCAAGACTTTTTCTTTGTTTTCAGTTTTCAAAATTTTAATTATACTGTATCTGGTGTAGATTTCTGTTGCTGGGAGGAAGAAGAAGAAATTTATCCTGTCTAGCATTTGCTCAGCTTCTTGGATTTGTAGGTTTGTATCTACCACCAAAATGTGGGGCATTTCAGACATCATGTCTTCAAATACTCTTTCAGTCTCACTTTGTTTCTTCTTTTCTTGAAATCCAATGATATGAATGTTATGATCTCAGAGGTCCAAGTATCTAGTCAATTTTTTAGACTATTTTATCTCTATTTTTCAGATTAGATACACTTGATACATTTTCCTCTGGGTCATTGATTTTTATCCTTTGTCCTCCAATCAACTCTTGGGTTCCACTTGCCAGTTCTGCCCACCTGCTCCATATCTGTCAGTGAGGGAAGAGAGGCATGGCACCAGGGGGAAGAAGTGGCTTCCCAGGCTAAATCATTTGCTGTATCTGTGTCCTTATTATGAATTCCTCCCTCTGCCTCCGTATCCCTTGGTGAAGAAGATAAGTCTCGGACCACTTATTGTTTTTTGTTTTGTTTTGTTTTGTTTTTAATCTTTATTATTGGATGTAAAATGTATTACAGATGTTCCACATTTTTCCCCCATTGACCCCCTCCTCCCCACTCCCGCCCCCCTCCCACCTTTTCCCACACTATTCTCTGTGTCCATTGGTTATGCATATAAGTTCTTTGGTTTATTTCTTCCCACCCCCCCCCAATCCCTTTCCCTTTGAGGTTTGTCAGTCTAGCAATGAATTTGTGCTTCTTAATCCCTTCACCTTTTTCATCCATTCCTCCAACCCCCTTCCCAACTGGCAACCAAAAAAATGTTCTCTGTATCTATGAGAATGTTTCTGTTCTTCCTGTTCATTTTGTTTGTAGATTCCATTGTTGATAGATATGTATTCAATGTCATTTTGTTTGTTCATACATTGTATATTTGTCTTCAAAAAGACCCTTCATCATTTCATATAATAACGGTTTGGTACTGATGAACTCCTTTAACTTTTTCTTGTCTGGGAAAGTTTTTATACGTCCATCAATTCTAAATGACAGCTTTGCAGGATAGAGTAATTTTGGTTGTAGGTTCTTGGTTTTCATCACTCTGAATATTTCTTGCCACTCCCTTCTGGCCTGCAAGGTTTCTTTTGAGAAATCAGCTAACAGCCTAATGGGTACTCCCTTGTAGATAACTAGCTGCCTTTCTCTTGCTGCTTTTAAGATTCTCTCTTTGTCTTGAACTTGTGCATTTTGATGATGATGTGTCTTGGTGTGGGCCCCTTGGGGTTCATCTTGTTTGGGACTCTCTGTGCTTCCTGGACTTGTATGTCTGTTTCCTTCACCAAGTTAGGAAAGTATTCTGCCATTATTGTTTCAAACAGGTTTTCAATTTCTTGTTCTCTCTCTTCTCCTTCCGGCACCCCCAAGATGCGAATGTTGGCACGCTTGAAGTTGTCCCAGAGGCTTCTTACACTATCCTCATTTTTTTTGGATTCTTTTTTCTTTTTGCTGTTCTGATTGGGGATTTTTTGCTTCCTTATATTCCAAATTGATGGTTTGCTCCTTGGATTTACGTACTCTATTATTGAAGCTGTGTAAATTATTCTTTATTTCAGTTAATGCCTCCTTCAATTCTAACTGTGTATCCATGATTTCTAACTCGTCCTTTTTTATGCTCTTGAGGCCCTCCCTAAGTTCACTGAGGTTCTCACTAAGTTCATTGAGCATCCTTATAAGCAGTATTTTTAACTCAGTATCTGTTAGGTTGCTTATCTCCATTTCAGTTAGTTCTTTTATTGGGGTTTTGTTCTGTTCTTTCATTTGGGACCTGTTTCTTTGTATCCTCATTTTGGCTGCCTCCCTGTGTTTGTTTCAGTGTATTACTTAATGAGAGGTATGGGGCTCGCTGAGACCCGATGCTGCTCGTTTGAAAGAATTTAGGAAAAACCTGAAGCAGGATCCAAGACCGGCCAATCCTATGGTTAAGCAAGTGGCAACAGCTTGGGTGGGCTTGAAAGTTGGGTGGGGTGGGGCGGGGCCTCAGGGAGTCAGCAGGGTGGGG
The DNA here is from genome assembly GCF_014108415.1 of Molossus molossus. Lineage (NCBI taxonomy): Eukaryota > Metazoa > Chordata > Mammalia > Chiroptera > Molossidae > Molossus > Molossus molossus. Next base: position 91,268,112 of record NW_023425388.1, on the reverse strand, counting down.
CTACCAGTGTGAGCCAGGTTGCTGGAGTCCCAGATATGGGGGCTCTGTCTGCCGCCCCCCGGGAAGGGCTCACCAAAGGAACAAAGGCCTCTTACAGCACGTTTGTCCCGGAGAAAGCCCCCTCTCCAGCCCTCGCTCCAGTGCCAAACAGCTCAGTTCTTCCCTGTATGTCTCTGGCGCCCCTCGACCTGCCTCCCCTCCGAACTTAGAGGGAGAGAGTCTGATAAGTTCATGTGCGGGCCCTTTAGGGAGCTGCCTGGGGCTCCAGCCGCTTCAGCTTCCCTGAGCCTCAGTTTCCGCTGGTTTTTCCAGCCAGAAGTTATGGGGATTCTCTTCCTGGCACTGGAACCCTGAGCGGGGCACCTGGTGTGGGACAGGGACCCCTCAGTCCTCAGGAAGGACCTTCCCAGCCGCGGGAGCCTCCTGATTTTCTTCCGCCACACTTGGGTGTGGGACCAGCCCGTTGCGCCGCCGCCGCTGCGCCACCGCCGCCCCTGCTGCGCCACCACCGCCCCTCCTACCAGTCTGGATGTAGCTGCTTTTTTTTTTAATTCTGTAGTTGTACGACTTCCATTCAGCTTGATTTCAGGTGGTTTTGAATGATGGTTGTTCTGTAGTTTAGTTGTAACTTTGATGTGGTTGTGGGAGGACGCGATACCGCGTTTACCTACGCCGCCATCTTGACCGGAAGTCCCCGGACCACTTATTGTTGGTTGAGCTCTCCATCAGTTGCCTTTGCTGGTGGCATCTAACTCACCTGATGCTATCAGAGACACTCCTTTGACATATGAGGGACGAATGAGTCTACCTGGGCTTGCTTATGTTGCTACATTAGGGTCAGAAAACACGGGGCCTGGGTGACCTCCTTCTGTTGAAGAGGCAGATGTCCTGCCACTTTGCATTTCCTCTAGTAATGAAATCTCAAACCAGTTTGCCTTTTTCTTGCCACATGTTAGAATTCTCCCTGAGCTGTCTCTTGAATTATGTGTAAGGGCTATGATTGGATTTAGTGAAGAGGAATAAAGGTTAAAAAAGTACATTCTATTTTGTCTCAACCGTATATTTTTTAAAATGAATTTCTATATTATCTCTAATATTTTGCATTTTCTTAACTTTTCAATTTGCCCTCAAAACATAATTAACAAACATTGGCTGTGATTTTAATGACTGTTGAAATCTTTTTTATTAATTTCTTTTTGCCATAATATAACTTTAATTCTTGTGTAGATATGAAAAACAACAAAATTCCACTTAAAAATACAAAATTTGTCATGTGTAACTTTGGTGAGATTCATACGAATATAGAAACCATTTATCTGTGAAATGTTATTTTAAAAAAGCTTAGCATGCCAAATTATGACCTTAAAAGAATACATATTAATCATATGTCGTCTACATGCATTGCCTCATTTGATTAGCATTGCGTGATTTAAAAATTTTGAAGGACACAGACACTGTGGATTATTAAATGGCAAAAAAAAACAAAAACCAAAAACTGATAATGTCCTATCTTTATTTTATTTTTTTATCCTCACCAGAGGACATTTTTCCATATTTTGTTTAGATAGAGTGGGAGGGAGAGAGAGTAAGAGAGAGAGAGAGAGAAACATCTATGTGAAAGGGACACATTGAGTGGCTGCTACCTGCATGACCAACCAGGGCCAGGGACAAACTGCAGTCGAGGTACATGCCCTTAGGGGGAACCGAACCTGGGTCTCTCTGGACCGCAGGCCAATGCTCTAACCGCTGAGCCAAACCGGCCTGGGTGATAATGTCCTATCTTTAAAGGAGAACCTAAAGAATAGGGCATATAAGAAAAGAATCTATTTCTAACCTTTAAATAGGTGGGAAAAGTCCAAGACCTAAGCAAATAGGACATATGTCAGATGCAGTTGTATTTAAACAATAGCAACCTAAAACTATGGTTTATCAGATAACAATACCTTAAGAATTTAAAATGTTGTTTGGTTTCCACAATCTATAGAAAATACATGTTCCACATTGCTTTTTTACAAAAGGCTGTCATTTTTCTGAGGACACAATCAACATTCCATAATTTATATATCCAGTAAATCAAGTATGTTACCTGATATGTTTTCAAATTGCAACTTTCTTTGACATTTTAATAAGGAACTTTGTTTCTTTAGATAAAAGGCTGTATTAAGAAATTGTGTGTTTTAAGCTCATTTGAAGGTACCAATGTATTTGAGATTTGGGAAAATGACTAAAGACAAAAATGTTAAAAATACATCAGGATAGAGAAGAATATACACTTTTTAGAAATTTTTAAGTAAAATGAAAATAAAGAGAATGGTGGTTTTAAAATGCATCCACACATATTTTATATATCTCCCTTCAAGACATAGAGCTTCATTCCCCGCCCGTTGAATGTGGGCTGGATTTGGTAACTTGTTTTCATCAAATAGACAATGACAGACATTAGAGTGTGTAACTTTCAAGATTAGATAATAGAAGACTTTGAAACGTTCTCTTTTCTCTCTCTTGGATTAGGTGCTCAGGTGGAAGCTAGAGGCCATGTCACTCAAGTAACATTATACAGGGGTCCATTATACAGGAACTGAGCCTCTCGCCAAAAACCATCAAAGAACTGCAACCTTCTGCCAACAGTCATGTAACTGTGCCATGCTCAGAGTAGATCCTAGAGCTCTGGTTAAATTTTCAGATGACAGTATCTCTAGCCAATAACTTGACTTAACTCTGACCCAGACCAATCCAGCTAATCCATCTTCAAATTTTTGACCCATAGAAACAGTGAAAGAACAAATGCTTGTTATTTTCAGCCCCAAAGTATCAGGATAATCTGTTATACAGCAATAGATAACTAGAAATACTTTCACTTACCTTAACAAAGGGGCCGTATTCTACACTATCCAGAAGTAAACATGGCCTGACGTGCTAAATTATGGAAACATTCAGAGGAAATATATCACTCCTCCCTTCAACAGACCCAGCTCCCGCTCCCCCTCTAAGTTTAACAATATCCTTACTCATCATTTTCTTCTCATTGAAACTGGCAGATTGGAATAACTGATCTAGCACATTTTTAAGGTAGATTTAAGTCAGTCAACTTTTCATGTTCTATTTGATAGTTTTTATTAATGGGGAGATTCTATTGTAACATTGCCTGTTCCTCAGAAATAAAATCATTAAATTTTTATTCAAAAATAAGGTATGTACCTGTGGTCTTCTTACAAAAAACTATTTAAATATTATATTAAAAATTCATAGCAAATGCTCTGTATTTTAAGATTCTATGTGTGAATATATCGGCATATTCACCTTTTGAAACAAGCATTTCAGTCAAAGTTAATGAAAATTATCTGCAGCAAGCAAACCTGCTGGGGTTACTGTTACGCAAGAACTGTGAGGCAAAGAATGGCCTCCTGACGCGGATAGTCTTGGGAGTGACATAATTCTGTCAATGGTCAGATTGTCTTCTCAGAAACCCCACTGTTATGTTCAAGGAACTCCCAAACAGAATGCCTTTAGAGTAATATTAACAACCGTGTGCAAATCCAGTTTCTGTATTACTTCCATCCCACTCCTCATATGTTTTTTTCAATTTTTACAAAGTACCAAAATGGTTGTAACGTTTTAGACAGATAGTTCTCTTTGACCAGGAAATAAGCTCCATGTTTTTATTCCAAAAATGAACATATATTTTTCCCACTAATTACTTTATTGCTATTATTTGAATTGGCTCACTACTGTGTATTTCATGATGTTATCTTTTTCTGAGATAAATTGTTTTAAGTCCAAAGTTGGAAGATGTTTTTCTTTAAAAAAATTAAAAACTACATTTCACTAAAATGCATGGGAAGACATAAATTGTTCCAATATTCAAATTATTGGTAGACTATTTTAAAGGTTACCAATGGTGACAGTATTTAATGACCTTTCCAAATTTTATAATATTCTACATTATGATCCAAGCAAAAAAAAGAAATGTATGGGGAAATCACCTTGCATGTCTTCAAGCATGATACAGCACTCATAGACTGCATTGGGATAAGAATTAATAATTCAGAGTGTCTCATCAGAAAAAGTTGCCTGAAAGTTGGTTTGACTATTATTTCAATTTAAATGGGAAGAAGGCACAACAAGAATCTCATGTGTAAAGACATGGTGACAGTTATTAATTGCTAAAATGAAGTATTGTGGCATTTTAATATTAAAATGAACAATTTTGCCATCACACAGATCACTCTTGACACTTAAGGCTGAACTGCTTCCTTTGTGTTACCAAATTATGACAATACCAGCTCCTGTCTCATAGTGAAAGGGACATTTCAAAGGCTTGACAGCTGATGCTCAGGAATCTGAAAGGAAATATCAAGAAGGTGTTACTTATCCACAAGTGAGGCTTCCAGGAAGGCCAGGGGAATTTGTGAGGCTCAACATTGCTGGAAATTCACTTAATACAGTCTGTCCTTCTCCCAAGTGTCTACACAGGAATGATTTAGGGATACTGGCTGCCACATCTTGATTTAGAACTAAGATCTTAATCACAGTAAACCCCTGCCTTGGCAGACTTTTCCTGTTACCTTCATGAAGACCTCAGCAATAACAGGCACTCAGTTCCTCCCAATTCTCTCAGAACCACTGTATGCTTTTTCTGGGCAGCCATTCTCTTTTTGGAATTTATATTTAGACCACTTGGAGATAAGTAAGATCTGGTGCTTTCACAAGCAGGTGCAAAGAGACCCAACAAAAAGGGAAGCTTCTTTGGAGAGTTGTAGAACAGGGTAAGCTGAAGCAATCAATTTTATCGCAGAATACATTTTCTGCTGCTGCTAACAGCTGCTCAGAGGACAGCAGGGAAGAGACCCTGCTGAGCAGATTTGAGTCTGAGGGTGGAAAATCCACCTCATTTCCAGGCTAAAGGGTCCCACATTAAAAGATCATAAAGCTAAAGTCATTTAAATAGTGGCTCCAGGGGCATGTTAACGTTACCTTCTTACAAATGTCTGATAATACAGATCTCAACCAAGTTCTTGTCACCTTAACATTCAGTACATCACAGGTTTTTAAACTTGGTTTTCTCTCTCAGACACTGGTGTTTGCACACACAGCTTGTATCAATGAAGGAAAACAGCACGTCATCACTATTTATCCAAGGGGACTTGAAACTTGCAAAGTATTTAAAATTCTAAAATGGACATTTCATCAATTATGTTGGGAAAAAACAATTTATTGCTACAAACTCTGTGAGTCTTTGAAATTTCTGGATTGTGAATTTGGAATATTTCTGTCCCAGAGAAATGCCTCAGAGGAACAAATTTGAAATATAAATTGACCTTTGAGAAGTCCACTGAGTTAGGTGGCTGGATGCATGTCAACTTATGAGTGTGCTGCATTCTTCATAGAGAGTCCCCACCGAGTCCAGACTTTCCTGCTGCCCACGGTAGGATGCTCCCTGGGGAGATGCAGCTCATGGGTGCTGTACTGTAACTGTAAACTACTTGGGAAAATGGAAGAGAGTGGGATTTAGACATGTCTGGCAGCTCAAGGATCTGGTTTGAATGCCAAGTAGCAGCTGAGACAACTGTGTAATAGCTTTATATCCCCAAAGGAGAAGGGTTTTTTAAAAAAAAAAAACAACACAGCTAGGTTCTTTTCAACTTTGTTGAGAATAGGTGGCAATGCTTCTCAACAGGATCCTATATTTTTTAGTTTAAAACATAATATGTAAAAATGTTACACACCCAGGGCTGTTATAAGGTGTCAGCGAGGTAACCAGAGATCCACCGCCAAATTGTAAAGGAGGGCTTTATTCTCGCCAGTGGGCTGCGGAGGGCATAGTCTCCCCTCAGATCAGCAGCCACAATTATTCTTGCTCTTATTCTTCTTGCTCATCTGATTTTAAAGACAGAAGCCCCATCCTCCTTTTTCTCCCCCTCCCTTGGAGGACTGGTACAATAGTGGGCGTGACAGCAATTACAGAAGTCAAAATTAGCATTATTCACCCTGCTCACAAATACCTACAAATGCCTGCAAATACCCATACTGGAAACTGCAAATGCCTCCCAACACTTGGGGCAACTATATTCTTAGGCCAAATTCCTTTACTTCTAGGGGTAATTAACATATTATTAGAAGGTCCATTGATGATAAAAATGGAGTTATTTAGTCGCCTTAGCCAAGGGGTCTACATAAGAACGGAATCTAATCACCTTGGCCTCCTTAGGCCCAGGTTAGGGCAAGTTTAAAGACTAAACTTAACATTGAAGGTACCTGTCTAAATGGAATTATATAAAGCTGGCTATGTACAATATAAGTTACTAACATTAAATCCTAAAGATAGCATGATATATTGAATATCTGAATATTATATCAATTATTACTATACTTAGCACAGTGCACACATTAGTGTAGGCAAATTTTATATAGCATTTTCTAAGTGTTCCCAAAATATAAAAATAACAGCATTATTTTACTTTAAGAAATCATTAAATCAATGAAGTCATCAACATTAGATATTTAGGTAGAAAACTAGAAGATCAATAAAATAACTCAGCAGCTGCTCAAAATATAGGATTAAATTATAAATATAATATTTATTGGCATTTCAAAGTTTGTAAGTTAGGAATTATTTATTTTTTAAAAATTAACTATTGCTAGACAAATATATGTGATACTTGGAGACAGAATTTTTCTAAATGTTTTTATTTTAAGTTGTTTTCCTATTTTATTATGAAATAACTGATTTGTGTAAGTAGGATTTGAACAACTTGCCTAGGTAAGATCCTAGTAATCTCACTGTGAAGAAAATCAAGAAATTTGTTTTAATACACACTCTATTTTTCTGCTTTGAAACAGCAACCAGAACTTCAGCAGATGCTCCTTTGGCTTTAAGAACATGAATCAGCTTTTGGCTAAAGGCAGAGCTCCTATTTAGGGAAATTTTCCTTGGAAAAAAAAATCTGATGTGATATCTTTGGTGCAAACAAGGTGTTAAAAGAACTTGCCACTGCCTCATACTGGGGGTGTGTGCCCCGAAGGGTGAGTCAGCATTCGTTCTCCCACTCTGCCCATCTGCTCCTCCAGACTTCCTTTTATGCAGGCCTGTCTCTGATTCCTATCAGCAAGGCAGCAGCTGTTGGACTGTTCTCCTGAAGATGCATAAGCCTCAAGCCTGAAACTTCACAGAAAAGGAAATACTAATTTGTAAACATCATCACCCTTCAATCACGCTGTGATTGAATCCTGGGGAAAACCCAAAGTGACTTGTAAACACACCAGCATGCAGAAGTGTTCCCTATTTCACACCTTTTGTTCTATATTAAGGAAGAGCTGGCTCCAGATGCTTATGTAATTCCCTTCTTAACCCCCCACATTTCAAAAATCACAAAGGGCCAGGATGGAAAGGAAAAATACTTGGGTAGGCATGATGCTTACCATATGTACAAGATTTCAAGTATTTTTCAACAAGCATTAGAATATTCCAGAAATTTCAACATTTTCACCTCAAAAATGTCTATTCCAAACTGGCTCTCATACCTGGAAAACCATGTGTTCTCCATCCCTTGTCTTCATTAGTTCGAAAAACATAGTCCAGAGGGGTTTGGGAGAAAGCCTATGACTCAGGCACAGTGTGAAAAGTTTCTTCTCAGAAAATGAACACAGTCGTGTAGACTGGCATGGCACACACAAGTGCTTAGTAATGCTAATTGTATTTCATTTAGCTCCAAGATAAAATTCATATGGATAATGATACTTGATCATTGTCATTCTACCTCCTTCAAAAATACATACTCACTAAAGTTTAAAGATCCAGGTTTTTCACAAGGGAAAACTACAAAACAACCATAAATAATGAATGAAATAATAATGAATGGGATCTTAAATGATCCCATTATCATTGTAATTAGCTGGTTACTATCAACAATAGAAAGAGAACAACAGGAAGGCCAAACATTATAAACATGGTCATCTAGACAGCTTCACCAGGAAACTACAGCTTCACACCCCAATGAACTGCAGCATTGTCCCTCCAAGGGGATTAACACCCCTTCCCGCCCTGCTCTTGGATTGTCAAGGGGAACAGGGAGAGATGGGTGCATGATCAGTGAAGTCAGGGTGACAGGGGTAAAGTGCTTGCCCCTCAGTGAGATAAGATAATTGGCTGGGGTGGGGGGGAGGGGGAGCCCTGGCAAGTGCACAAAATCCTCAAAGGTCAATTGGTTACACTCCCAGTTATAATGCCCAGACACAGAGTTCTCTCTCCTGCTCAGCTTCTACTCCCTTGCACTCTCTTGCTCTGTGACTTGAACTCACTTGCCATGTGGCCTTTAAGCACCCACATGACCCATGGCCGTGCAGACCCGACACACAATGGACCACAGCTGGGAACACAAACTAAATTAGCCAGATGTTAGACTAGACTGTGCTTTAATATGAAGCAGAGGCTCTGTGCAGTGGCCTTAATCCCAGCTCTGCTGAAGACAAGATTGGACTTCTTCCATGGTGAAAAGGAAGGAGATGGGACCTTGGAAGCAAACCCCTTAATTTTACATCAATAAAAATTTCCATGAAACCTCACCCTCCTGTGAGGGCCTCAGGAAATTCCTTCCCAGTGGCACCCCAAGAACTTCTCTTCCACCAATAACAGGAGGGTATAGAGAGGGCACCCCACCAATAACAATCGTAAACACAATGACAAAGAAATATACAGTAAAAAACTACCCATGAAACATCTTCAGAGTTCCCCAAAACAAATGTAAGCCCTCAAAGTATGTCTCTATCAGCTTTACCCTGGCACCAGAAATATCTGTCATTATTCTTGTTTCTATGGTTAAATGGATGCATTTTTAGAGGATCCTTGTATAAAGGAAACACCTTATCCAGAATATGCAGCAGTTGATCATTTTGGCCTCAGAATCTCATTTGAGAAAATTAGATTAGCTTTTCACCACACATTAGGAACTATAAAAAATAAGTGGTATTGAAGAGTGTGTGCATGTTGGTAAAGTCCTAAACACAATGCACATTCTGAAAGAGCACACATGATTGGCTGGTACAGGGAGATCCCTTCAGCATGTTGGCCAGGATGGCAAGTCACCCTTAAGTCTAGTAGCATATTACATAATTAAAGATTTCAAGCATAATTTAAAGCAGCTCAACAAAGTCAAAGAAGTAACATTCAGAAGACATCATAGACTTGAAGTCAAGAAGAAGAAGAAAAGATAAAATAGGAAGAAAGACTTCCAAAGACCAAGCAATAAAAATCATGAATGATTATACAACAATGATGAACTCACAGAAAGAGAAACTAAAAAAACAATCCCATTTACCATCATGGCAAAGAAATTAAGATACCCAGGAATAAACTTAACCAAAGAAGTAAAGGACCTATTTGCAGAAAACTACAGGACATTGAAAAAACAAATAGAGGAAATTATAAAAAAGTGGAAGCATATACCTTGTTCATGGATTGGAAGAATTAACATCATTGAACTGTCCATAGTATCCAAAGCAATCTACAGATTCAATGCAATCCCCATCAAAATACCAACGACATATTTTACAGAACTAGAACAAATACTTCAAAAGTTCATATGGAATCAAAAAAAGACCTCGAATAGCCACAGCAATCTTGAAAAAGGTAGACAAAGTAGGCAGGATCACAATACCAAATATCAGGTTATACTACAAAGCTACTGTAATCAAAACAGCAGTACAAAGACCCCAGAAATGGACCAAAAACATTATGCTCAATTAATATTTGACAAAGGCAAAGCATACAATGGAGCAAGAGCATACAATGGAGTAAAGACAGCCTCTTTAATAAATGGTATTAGGAAAATTGGACAGATACATGCAAAAAAATGAAACTAAACCATCAACTTACAACTAAACCATACATAAGAATGAACTCAAAATGGATAAAAGACTTAAATGTGACTCATGAATCCATAAAAATCCTAGAAGAAAATGTAGGCAACAAAATTTCAGACATCATACGCAGCAGAATTTTCACTGATACATCACCTAAGGCAACAGAAACAAAGGAGAAAATGAACACATGGGACTACATCAAACTAAAAAGCTTCTGCACAGCAAAAGAAACAATCATCAAAATGGAAAGGCAACCCACTGTATGGGAGAGCATCATTGCCAATGATACATCAGATAAGGGGTTAATTTCTAAAATATATAGAGTACTCATACAACTCAACAAAAGGAAGAGAAAGAACCCAATTAAAAAATGGGCAGAGGAGCTAAATAAACACCTCTCCATAAAAATGGCCAAGAGACATATGAAGAAATGCTCAACATCACTAATCATCAGAGACATGCAAATTAAAACAACAATGAGGTATCACCTCACACCTGTCAGAATGGCCTCCATCAACAAATCAGCAAACAACAAGTGTTGGCGAGGGTGTGGAGAAAAGGGGACTCTAGTACACTGCTGGTGGGAATGCAGACTGGTGTAGCCACTATGGAAAACAATATGGTGTTACCTCAAAAAATTAAAACTGGAACTTCCATTTGACCCAGTGATCCCACTTCTAGGAGTATACCCTAAGAAGCCTGAAACACCCATCAGAAAGAATATATGTACCCCTATGTTCATAGCAACACTATTTACAATAGCTAACCTCTGGAAACAGCCCAAATGTCTATCAGTAGACGAATGGATAAAAAAGCTGTGGTACATATACACAATGGAGTACTATGCAGCTGTAAGAAAGAAGGATCTCTTATCCTTTGAGACGATGTGGAGGGACCTGGAAAGTATTATCCTAAGTGAAACAAGCCAAGCAGAGAGAGACAAATAGCATATAATCTCACTTATTTGTGGAATATAATGAACATAACAGTCTGAAGAACAGGATAGCCCCAAAGATGTGGAAGTAGGGTACAGACTGACAATCCCCAGAAGAGGGAGTGCGTAGGGGGAGAGCTAAACCACAGAACTTATACGCATGTACGTGTAACCAATGGACATAAACAACAAAGCTGGGGATGGTGCAAGGAGGAAGGGGGAGGAAGGTGTCAATGGGGGGGAAAAGGAGAAACATCTGTAACAAAAAGTAATGAATGAATGAATTAATTAATTAATTAAAAATCATGATTGACAAGATTTACCAAAAAACATGAGACAAGGAAGAAAACATGTTCATAAACAACTAGTATGTAGTCTACAGTAGTAATACAAAGCTGGAATTGCCAATGGCATAAATATTATCAAATGCAATAAAATAATGTTTCAATATCCTGAGTAATTGATAACAGAACAGGAATCCAAATTATAACTCTGAGTACTCTATTTTACTTTAAAATTATAATTATAAGTTTTTGAAAAACCTTTTGTTTTTTTTTTATAGAAAGGCTACTTGGAATCAGTAAATAAATTGAATTACAACATATTTTTAAAACGTACAACTATATTATGTACTTATCGAATATACTTAATCAACTGGGCTGACAAAAGTGCAAGTGTACAGATGTGTTGCAGAATTGTGCACCTGTAACCTGCGTGATTTTGTTAACCAGTGTCATCCCAATACATTTAATAAAAAGGAAAAAATAGTGAGCATCCTCTATTGGTAGCATCCTCTATTATACTGTATGCTAAATGCTATGTTACATTATGAAAAGTTTTATTTTTCTGCTCTTTAGTTACGTTATTTCTGGTCATCATAACTAAAAAAGAACAGACAAGTTGTGGCATTTAAGCCTGACAATTTAAGTGATCATCCAGTAAGACATGACAATATGACATGACAATCAGAATAAAAGCCATGACAAAAATAAAGAGTAGGGGGATGAATATAGAGTTTTTGGTTAATTTAAAATGAAATAGGATCTGAATGACAAAATATGGCTAAAGTTGCTTTCTAATAAATCTTTTCCTTAGGTATTCCTGAGCAAAGGAGATACAAAAGTACTCAGCCAATCCTGGGAGAGAAACTTTGATCTCATCTCTTTATTCCAGACCCTATTTTTCTATCTTGGTGGTTACCACCTTGCAGTAACTATTTTTAAGTGTTTGTCCTCTCTACCTTGACTGTGATTTTGATACAGTGGTTATTTTATTTTTTTCAACCTTTAATCATCAATACATTCCCTTGATAATAAATTACAGTGTATATCTGGATATTTTCTTGATCACCAAGAGGTTGGTTAGGATGGAATGCTTTGTGAAATATGTCATTTGTGAAAGTCAAGAAGCCCACTTCAATTCAAGATAATAATACGAAAAAAACAAAAGGTAGAACTAGTGCTTAAAGTCTTAAATAAACATTATTCCAAATCATCAACATGTTTGAGGAAGGTGCTATAATATGGCCAAGAAGTTACACAGAAAAAATGATGGAGTATGATGCTGATACTGTCCAAGAAAATAAAGAGGAAGCAAATATTATTACGAATTTCAATGAAAACCTTGAGATTCTTGTTACATTCTCTCTTTTTTCTAGGGTACCATGGTTCAAAAGCCTATTCTATGTGTAGAAGTAGATTAAATATTCCCACAGATGATCTTCAACCCTCAGAAATATCATTATTCAGCCCAGGCAGCTTTGCTTAGTGGTTAGATCATTGGCCTTTGGACTTAAGGTTGCAGGTTTGATTCCTGGTCAAGAGCATGTACCTGGGTTGTATGTTTGATCCCTGGTGCCAGTGGGGGCTCTAATGGGAGGCAGCCAGTTGATGTGTCTCTCTCACATCGATGTTTCTTTCTCTCTCTCCCCCTCCCTCCCTTCCACTCTATCTAACAGTCAATGGAAAAATATCCTTGGGTGAGTAAGAAAGAAAGAAAGATCATTCTGTTTGCTACTAATTGGTAGATAGAGGAAATATTGTCAATACTGGAACATTGTATCTTTTCTTCCTTTTGCTAACCATTGCTGATTTTTTACCAGCCCCACCTTGAAGAGTTGCCAGTCAACTCTCTTTGGAAAATTCTCCAGAGTTTTAAAGGTTGTCTTTTTTCCATAAGTACGAAAAAATAATTTTACATCCTCCCATTTTGTTCAGTGGCTCTATAAAGTTCTTGCGATTGCAGATTTCATTTGGAGCCTAACTTCTCTGCAACAACAAACACAGCTCAACAAGGCTAGCACAAAGTCGTTCTTGGTGAGTCTCATAGGAAAATTATGCTCTTTTCAATAAGAAATATGATTCCTACCCTCATGCATGATTTTTCTAAATTGGCTACTAAATGCATAAATGTTTTCATCTTTTTTGTTGTTGCTGTTAACCCTCACCCAAGGATATTTTCCCATTTATTTTCAGATAGAATGGGAGGGAAGAAGAGAGGGGGAGAAAGAGAGAGAGAGAGAAACATTGGAGAGAGAGAGAGAAACATTGATGTGAGAGAGACACAGAGAATGGCTGCCTCCTGCATGACCCCAACTAGGGCCGGGGACCGAACTGCAAATAAAATACATGCCCTTGATTGGAATCGAACCCACGACTCTTTGAATGCTCTAACTGCTGAGCCACACTGGCCAGGGCTATGTCTTCTTTTTCATTTTTTTAGAAGCATTTTATAGCTTTAAGAAATCACCCAAATAGCACACTACATTTCATCTTTAAAAATCACCCTTGAGCATTTTAATAACGTTAAAATTTCTCACCAAACTCTTACCTTGTACTTACAAAAATTATTCTGCTGAGGAGAATTTCTTGGCTGCACCTGATTCTTTCATAATGAATTTATAACTTACTTATTTTAAGACACTGTTAAGCCATTTATTGAAATTCCACAGTGGATTGAAAACAAATTTCTCAAAGTGCCTCACAAAACTAGAGTGTCTGAAAAGTGACAGAATTAAGATTCACAAAATCTAAGTCATAAGGAAAAAACTGATATTCTACTAAGTAAACATTGTCAAATTTACCTGTAGCACTCTATGAATATTTTATCTGAAGAAAGCTTCACAGTCTCTTATTATGAAAATGTATGTTATCATTGTTATTTTCACAGTTTAGATGTGTTTTCCTGAATCCTTATTCATGTAATGTAGAATTAGTCAAATGCATGTACCAAGAATGAGGAAAATAATATAAAATGGCTTTATCTCCATGATTTCAACTACTAGGTGTGACTGAGAGAGAAATTATAACTTCTGATGACAATTAGGTCACATGAAAGTGTCAAGAACCTCATTCTGCTTAAAGCTGCCAAAAATAAGTAGGCTGGCCAAAATGCCAAATAATAACTACAAGATGAATGTGTCTTACTTTTGGCCTAACCATAAAATGCTATTAAATATTTAAAGAGAGGATATATATTTATGTAGATATATATTATATCAAATTTAGAGCTGCATAGCCAAAATATTTTGATTAAGTGTTAAAAGATTTATTCATTAGGATACGGTAATATAATTTAGTAGAATTTTATCACATTTTGGTCTACTTACTTCCTTGGAAATAACCCAAATGAAATTGTGTGAAAAATCCCTTTACAAATGATCAAATAAAAAGAGAATTACTAATCTTAACAATTTATTATCCACTAATGTTAATACACCATACAAAAAACTACAATAAAACTTTTTTCAATTTTTAGGTTGAAAAAGAAAGACACAAGTTAAATATTTCCCTTCTATCAAAGTGCCATGAACTTGAAAGGATTTTCAAAGTGGAAACAGGTGTAGTCAACTGTTGGAGTAACTTTAAAAATTGTTTGACACATTATAATAGTGTGATTCAAAACTGAAACTTGACATTACTATAAGCATGGAAAGATCATAAATCACTTTAGACAGCACACTGCAGTCTTAGTTTTTTCACACTGGAAGTATTTTGTAATACTTTGTATTTTAAATATGAGAAAACTGTGTTTTTCTTATTATTGTGATTATATATTAGGAAAGAAAAATAATACAAAGTTTAAATAATATGAAAATTTAACTGTCTATATATTCAATACATTATATGTAATTATATATTTTTTAAATAAATTCAAGTTTTTTCTGCTTTGGCATAATTTAGATTTATTAAAGACTGGATTTTTTTTTTTTTATCCTGACCCGAGGACATTCTTTTGATATTTTATTCAGATAGAGTGGGAGGGAGAGAGAGAGAGAGAGAAACATTGATGTGACAGGGACACATTGAGTGGTTGCCACCCACACGACCCAACCGGGGCTGGGGACAAACTGCAACCGAGGTACGTGCCCCTAGCGGGAACCGAACCTGGGTCTCCCCAGACCGCAGGCCGATGCTCTAACCGCTGAGCCACACCGGCCAGGGCTTAAAGACTGGAATTTTGAACAATAATTTCAAGTGGACTTCATACACACTCACATTTTATAGTTGGTTACATTTAAGCATAAGTAAAGTAACAAATAAATTTAAACTCCATTTAAAACAGAAACTTTCATACTAATTTTGTTTTGTAAGAAAAGACAATTTCATGTAAATGTTTATACTTTCACTTTTTACAATGGTATTTTTCCAAGGATTTCAATTTTCCTCCCATGTTAACCATCTTATACCAACTTGATTTATCCTCATAATCTCATAGTGATCAAGGTCAGGACATGGCAATAGGATCTTGGCTACTACCATCCCTGCCCATCACCTTTGGAGTGATGGTCCCATTTCAAGTATAACTTTTCAAAAATTAACAGCCATGCTAAATGCCTAAGATTGCTTCATAATGACTTTTAAACAACTAACTACTGCATTTCACTATGTTAAGTAACAAAAATAAATTAAACCCATTTTCCCATCAAAAACAGATACTTTAATATGAGCCAGAAATATTTAACCATTAAAGAATTTTAACTAAGTAATTTGCTTTAGGTTAACCCAAAGGGTGTCTTTGAAAACTTTATTCTTGATATGCAGATTATATCCAGTTCTCAAAGGAATAATGCCAACATTTTCAACATTAAAAATATATATACTGTTGTCAATGTTCACCTATCTTAGGTCTCCCCCACTCTGGTTCAAAAAAATTTCTGCTATTTTTTATTCAATCCCCTCACCTCTTTTTAATTCCTAGTTCTATGCCAATCAGTTAAACATATTAATATTAAGAGTAAAACTCAGATAGGTATGTATCTTTAACATTGACCTATGCTTTCCTCATATGTAACGATACTAACAATATATGCTATGACTTGTTTTTTGTTGTTGTTTTTTCTATTTTCTAAGGATTTCTTTTCTGTTGTGAAGTTTTCAAATATAAATACATTTCATGGATTGAAATCATCCAAACAGTCTCTAGCAAGAAGATATATAGCACACAATCCCTTAAAAATGCATACAAAAACAGCTGGGACTTATAATAGCAAATAAAGGCAAAGATGAAGGAAATATACAAAGCATAAGATTCAAGAAACACATAAATCTTTATAGTTTTATCATAACTCAGACAGAATGTTATCCTTTCAAAACCTGCCAGATCACGCCAGACATCTTACCCAGTTTTAATACTCAGGTGCTTTGAAGTTATCTTTGAAGTCCTCTCAGCTTTGGAGTTTTGGGGACCCCTTAGATCACAGCAATGCATGCACGAGTCCTACACTGTCCTATTGTTTCCCTACATCCATTCCATAATTTTGCTGTCTATAATAGACAATCTACGAATGTTAAGCATTTTTTCCATTAAAATGTTAAATTTATAAAAGATAATATAGAATAAATCAGACTTGCTAGATTGCAAAGAGAAATCTTTGTTTTCTTTCAAACTACTGTCCCCTTCAAACTCACTGTGTCTACTTAGTTTTACTTGCCTGCAGATGAGATTTTGGCCAGACTGTATAGGTTTTCTCATATCAATTTATTCAAAAAATGTTTCAAGTGCCTACAAAGGGCCAAACACCATTCTAGGTGCTTAGTGACCAACAAAAGATTGCTAAGAAACTTATAGTCTAGTTTGGAAAAGGTATGGGCAGTGAATAATTTTTTTTTTTTTTATCCTCACCCGAGGACATTTTTCCATTTTTTGCACAGATAGAGTGGGAGGGAGAGAGAGGAAGGGAGAGAGAGAGAGAAACATCGACGTGAAGGGACACATCGAGTGGCTGCCACCCACACGGCCAACCAGGGCCGGGGACAAACTGCAACCGAAGTACGTGCCCTTAGCGGGAACCGAACCCGGGTCTCTCCGGACCCCAGGCCGACGCTCCAACCGCTGAGCCAAACTGGCCAGGGCTGGGCAGTGAATAATTTTATTAAAATATTTTAAAATAATTGAGCATGGTAAAGGCAGTCAGAAGGTCCCGTTTGGAGGTGAGGAGCAGTGGGGAACATGTAGGAGGTGGGTGAGTTAGAATTTAGTATTAATCATGATAATCAGGGCAAACCTCATTGAAATGGTGATAATTAGAGAGGGTGGTGAGTTTAGCCAAACCACTGTCTGGTAGAAGAACATTCAGAACATATAAAGAAAAACCCTTAAAACAAGAACATGTCTCATGTGTTCCCAACACATCAAAGAAGCCAGCATGCTGACACTGATTAGCCTGTGTGGAAATGTGTAGGAGGCAGAGAGGAGGGCAGGGGAACAGAACAGGAAACATATTGGCCATTTTCTAGACTTGGCTTTCTAATCTGAGTGAATGGAGATATGACATAATCTGACCTATATTTTAGAAGGGTAACTCAGTATCCAAGCAAGAAAGAATGGTGATCCAGACAAAAAAGGTAACAGTGAAGAGAAGATACGTTCTGAAGATAGAGCCACCATCATTTCCTCGCAGAGTTGACACAGGATGTGAGAGTGAGGAAGACGATGATGTTGCTGCAAAAGTTCAGCTTTGACAGCAGGAAGAATGGCGTGAAGCAGGTGTCCAGGAGAAAGGGGAAAGGGATGGGTCAGATTTGGGACAGAATATTTGGAATTTTAAGTTTTACACTTCACATTTCTGATGTCTATTAGACAGCCAAGTAGAGATGTGGAGTAGGCAATTGAATATATGAGTCTATAGTTTAGGAAAACAATCTGGCCAAGATATTTTAAAAATTTGGTAATCATCATCATATAGATAGTCTTTAAAGTTATGAGCCTGGATGAGATCACCATGGATCTGTGGCTTAAAAAGAAGAAAAAAATCAAAAACTAAGTTCTGGGACATGCCAATAACGGTTCAGGAATGAACAGCAAGGCAGTCCATGAGTCAGGAAGAAAGTCATCAAGTGCAGTGCCCTGGAAGTAAAATGTTAAAAGACAGTTTAGAATAGAGAGACCAACTATATCAACTGCTGCTAACAGGTTCAATATTTCCAGTAAAAATGGCCAGATAGTGTTACAATTCAGATATATAGCCAGAATTATATTTGTTCTGAAAACTGGTGATCAAACTATCAACTAACATAACTAAAATGAAAAGGTCTATCAAAAATCATTGTTTTTAGCATCTCTGCTATATTCTGAAAGTCTATTTTAGTAAAAATATTATCATCCTATACATGTGGCATATCTGAATTGGATTTAAGTAGCCAAAATTTCCATGATATTGGTGGCTACTGAATGGAAATCTATAATTTTTAGCATCCTCCAAATGCTTTTTGCTCCTGAGTAGAAAGAAAAAAAAATGAAGTTAAAAAAATCTTTAGCTCACTCTTCATTCTCTGAAACCTTATAGACTGTTTCAACATATGTTCAATACCATATTTATGACTGTGACTGACTCCAGAAAACTGACTGTATTTAAGCCTCTCATTATTACCTTTGGGAATAGTACACAAATGCATACTTTGAATTTTTCCCCCCAATATTAAAGCTAAAAATACTATAATAAAACTGTGACACAATAAAGGATGTCTGCCAAATACCAATCAATCATTTTCCAAAAGATTTTGTCTTTTGTTTTTTAAGTTACAGATGAAGCCCTTCCCAAGTGCTTTTTAAATATTAATACTAGAGGTTTTTTTGTGTGTGTTCTTTTTTTTTCTTTTTTTCTTTTTTTTTAAGAAAAATCTGAAGTCTTTCTTAGAACTTTAAGAGCATGAATTCATACTTGGCATCACTCTTCACTGATACTCTCCACCTGACCCATTCTAGGCCCAGGGTTCCCAGACAATATCTTGTCATATCTGGGAAGATTATAGAACTAGGTTTTACAATAATCCTTCTAGCTTTTATTTTAAAAGATTTTTTAATTAAATCTAATCATTTAAAATACTTTTAAATTAAAAGCAAAAAGCTTTCAAACCATGAGTTTTATTATAAAAGCATTTTAACTTTGAGTAAAGTAAAGATGATTTCTTTATAAAAGTCATAGATAGCCCTGGCTGGTGTGGTTCAGTGGTTAGAGCACCAGCCTGCATGCTGACAGGTCTAAGGTTTGATTCCCAGTCGAAGGCACACACCAGGGTTGCCAGTTCCACCACTGGCCCAGTCGGGGCAGGTGCAGGAGGCAACTAATCAATGTGTCTCTCTCACATCGATCTCTCTCTCTCTCTCTCCCTCTCTCTCCCCCCCTCTGTCTCCCCCTCCCTCCTTCCCTTCCATTCTCTTGAAAAATCAATGGAAAAAATATCCTTGAGTGAGAATTAACAACAATAAAAAAGGTATGGATATAATAGAAAATAGTAATTTTAATATTATCAATTATTAACTATATTATACGGTGCAATCAGGCACTGTCTGAAATGCTTGAAATACACATCTCAATCAACTTTCAAACAATCTTTTGATTTAGATACAATTATGCTCACTTTATGGATAAGCAATAATCTTGGTCTAGTCAAATCTACTGCGTGTAAGTGAATACTGCCCCTAGAAAGGCACTGTGATATTTGTAGCCCTATATTGAGTGTCAATCTGATTTTTTTTTTTTTTTTAATCCTCACCCGAGGACATTTTTCCATTTTTTGTACAGATAGAGTGGGAGGGAGAGAGAGGAAGAGAGAGAGAGAGAGAGAGAGAGAGAGAGAGAGAGAAACATCGATGTGAAAGGAACACATCGAGTGGCTGCCACCCGAACGACCAACCAGGGCCGGGGACAAACTGCAACCGAGGTATGCGCCCTTAGCGGGAACCGAACCCGGGTCTCTCCGGACCGCAGGCTGAAGCTCCAACCGCTGAGCCAAACCGGCCAGGGCTCAATCTGATTTTTAATGTTTAATATCATCTTTAGAAATTCACTTAGCCATACAAGAGCCTAAACTCCTTCATCTGTAAAATAATGATATTTTCTCATAGAAATAATCTTTTCTTTTAAGTGCATTATAATTGAAAAAATGTATAATATAAAATGTAAAACTATACTGTAAAAAATAAATCCAAACACTGCTGAAGTCTACTCTGGCAGACATTGCTAGTTATATTTGCCATGCATCAAAGAAACAAAACAATAGTTGTATGTATAGGTAGAGAGATTTATTTTAATAAATTAGCTCATGTAATTGTGGGAACTGGCAAGTCCAAAATCTGCAAGGCAGTGTAGCAGGCTAGAGACCTAGGGAAGAGTTGATGTTGCCTTCTTGAGTCTAAAGGCACTCTGAGAGCAGAATTCTTCCTCTTCCAGGTACTTCAATCTTTTCTCTTAAGGTCTTCAATTCATTGAACGAGATTCACCCATATTATGGAAGGTAATCTTTACTCTTCAATAATACATTCCATATTCCCTTCACAATCTGCAGGTAACTCAGCTGGTCGTGGTTCTTTACATGGTTAGGATTACCCAAATCTTCATTCCTGAAAGGTCTGGGTCATTATTAGTTCTACCTGAATCTGGTTATAGCTTTCTATTGACTTTAATCACAGGCATAGCAATGCTAAGAGATGTTCCAAGGGATCTCCTGTATTCCAGATATATACTCTTCCTTACCTCCGTAGTGGAGTAGTAGTCCAATTTCCTTCTTGGCCATCAGGGTCAATCATCCAGGCACTACAGTAAAGACCTCCTTTGCCTGTTAATTCAAAGGCACTCCGAGCCCAAAGTGTTCAGGTGGTAGTTTTCACTTCCAGTTCAATGGAAACACTTTTGTTTCCATTTCCCAATGGAAGTTCTCTCCCTTTGGAATAAGACTTCCCAACAATCAAAACATAAGATCGTTTGGACAGGAAGCAAAAATTTTACTATCATATCATAAAAGTAATAATGAATGGTACCACTCCCATTTCTACCCCTTAATCATGGGTCCATGAATCCCTACTGTGAGAGAAACCACACCACATACTGAACACTGATTTAGAGTATATACAAACTCCTAAAGAACCTTGCCATAGCCCTGTGAGGCACTGCCACCTAGCTGGCACTGTAACTAAATCTTCAAAAGGTCTTTCTATCATTCTATCTAGCCAAATGTTTCAGGATGGCTGGGTCATGGTAAGACCAGTGAAGTCCACAAGCATGAGCCCATTAATGTACGTCATTTACTATGAAATAAGTTGCTTGATCACAATCACTAGAACCATGAAAGTGGATAAAGCATTCTGTGAGTCCACAACCAGTACTTTTGAAAGAAGCATTTCGTGCAAGGAAGGCAAATCTATATCCAAAGTGAGTGTCTCCGCCAATGAGAAAAAGATGCTGACTCTTCCACGGTAGAAGTGATCCAGTGTAATCAGCCTGTGTCCAGGTAGCTGGCTGATCACTCTAGGAAATGTCACTGTATCAGAAACCCAGTGTTGGTGTCTGCTGCTTGCAGATTGGACACTCAGCAGTGGTTGTAAACTGGTTGATAATCTCCATCCCTGTGTCAACTGAAGGTTGACACCACCAATCAACACCAACAGGAGTCCCCAACTCAGGGTGCAGTAAAGAAAGAAACTATTCAGTGAAAACAACTCAATTGTGATGCAGACAGCTGTGGAACAGCTCAATAGTGCTATGGCTCAAATATGATATGGTATGGCTGAGGAACAGCATGTCAGTGAGGAACTCTGGGGCAAGACTCTGATCTAGTCCACACTGAAGAGGCAGCTCCACTCCCCTCTGCTCCAGTGTTGTAGTCCAGCCCTTCTCTGGAGGGGCAGCTCCATTCCACTCTGCCTCGCTCTGCTGAGACAGCTTCAGAATGAGAGCTTCCAATAGGGAAATGGAGTCTTCCATGAAAACTGAAAGTGCACTCTGAAAGCTAACTTATACACAGAGAAGTCCCTGCCCCTGGTCCCTGATTGGTCTGTCCTCAGACAAATGAGGACTCCGAATCCTCACAGTTTGATTGGTCCAAAAAGCACTGTCCTGATTGATCAGAATGGAGCCACTCTGATTAATCATTGAAGATGCAAATGAGGATATAACCGTGCAGCTCCAATTGGACAGGGAAAGTCTCAGTCTTATTGGCTGAAACACAATTCCAGGAACTCCTCTACAAGGGTCTCAGATGGCAAGAGCCCAGGGCAAAAGGTTTGCACCTCAGTGCAGCTTTTCCCTGAAGTTCAGAAAGCATGAGAGTCTCCTATTTAGCAATGACTACTAGACTCTGTTTATAAATTTGAGCCCAACTAGTCACCAAGAGTCCTCCTTATCAGGCACATTGATTCTTGCGGTTGACACCTGTCCCCTTTGTCATAAGCACTGACAAGGGTAGTTAGGAAAATAGGCTGACTGGTATCCACAGAATTGGTTATCCTATCCATTTGATTAAAATTCTCCTCTGCTGAAGTCTTTTGTGAGCAGTCACACAGAATACAAATACTTTTACATTTTTCATCCATTCAGAGAGGCCTATCCACAAGCCCTATACCTCTTCCCTAGATTTCCATGTCATTAATTTTACAATCATGTTTCTTCCAAGTCCCTAACCTTTTAGTTAAACCACTGGCCACAACCTATTAATTGGTATGCAATCACATATCTGGCCATTTCTCTGTCCAAGAAAAATCAACAAACAGAGGCACTGCTCAAAGTTCTGCACCCAGGAGGACTTCTCCCTCACCACTGTCCTCAGGGATGTCCCAGAAACCAGCTATTATGATACAGCCATCCACTTCCAGGTTGCACCTGCCTATTGTACAGACCCATCTGTTAACCAGGTCCAGATTTTCTCCTTCTCTTTCAACTGATCATAGAGAACACCTTGTTGAGGCCATAGGTGAAGGCTGAGAGAGATAAAGTAATGTAACAGGAGTGAGGACCATGGACATTTGAACCACTTCTTCATGGAACTTAACTGTGCCTTCAGAGCATGTTTGAACCCAAACCCATATGCGCTACTTGCATTTGATGATGGAGTGCTACTGTGCTTATGGCGGTGAGTCAGACAACACTCAGTTCATGTTGGCATCTCAGGTTGCCTGCTAACTTAGTGGTTCCTGGTCAGCAATTAGTCTGTACTAAGACCCAATCAGGAGCAAACCAAAAGCTGTTTCTCAAAAGGAGAGTACTTAGCCATAGAAGGTGACAGGGTTTTGGTCCAAAAGCTAAAGGTTCTAAGCTATCATTTATCTATAGGGCCTATGAATGGCTCCAAACCAAATCCTTATCTGACCCTGGAACTTTACACACCATTGGACCTACTGGATAATATGGCCCAAGTGGCAGAGCAGCTACCACAGCTAGACCTGCTGTAGAGCCTTCTCTTTTTCTGGGCCCATCACAAGCAGCTTTTTGGTAACTTGGTGAATAGACTGGAATAAGGCACCTAAATGAAGACTATGTTGCCTCCAAAATCCAAATAAAACCACTACAATACTACATTACATTTCTTCCTTTTTTGGGGGGAGGGTTGTTGGAGGTGCCGTATATAAGAACATATCATTCTATTGTGACATGGCACACACCATTCAGTCCCTAGAGATTTTACTAATGTGGGAGGCCCCTAAATTACTGAATTTATTTCTCAAGCTCTGACATGCAAATGTTGTACCAATATGTCTAAAATAGTTCTTACTTTTTTCTCACTAGTTCCAATCAGCATAATGTTATCAAGGTAATGGACTGGTGTAATATCATGTGGATGAAATTATGATAAATTATAGAGCTGGAGAGTTGATATATCCCTAAGGTAGGACAGTGAATATATATTGTTGGCTTTATCAGCTAACAGCAAACTACTTCTTATGGTCTTTAGTTACAGGGATGGAGGGAAAAAAAATTTTTTTTCCTGATAAATGAATAGCTATTTACGGTATCAGAGGATGTATTAATTTGTTCAAGCAGAGAAACCACAGCTGGTACAGCAGCTGCAACTGGAGTTATCACCTTGTTAAAATTACAATAATCCACTGCCATTCTCCAAGATTAATCTGTCTTCCACATAGGCCAAATCGGCAAGTTGAATAGAGATGTCTAGGAATTACCACCCCTGCATCTTTCAAGTCTCTGGTGCTGGCACTAATCTCTGAAATACTTCCAGGAATAAAGTATGGCTTTTGGTTTATCATTTTCTAGATAGAGGTGGTTCTAGTGGCTTCACTTGGCCTTAACATCATAGTAGCCCTCGTTCCACAGATCAAAGAACCAATACATGGATTTTGCTAGTTGTTCAATATGTCTATTCAAATTATGCATCCCAGAGCTGGAGAAATAACCCACAGGACCCACTATGACATAGATCTGAGCTAAAATCTGACCTCAGTAAGCTCCTACTCTGAATGGTGGACCACAATGGTATTTAGGGTCTCCTGGAAAAAAGTGTCAATTCAGAGACAGTGTCCAGTAATCCCTGAAAAGTCTGATTACTTCATGGTCCTCAATGCATAATCGCCCAGTAAAAAGCTGTAGGTACCATTGGGGAATGTAAGATAAAGACAAAAAATATACATTTTGGGCAATGTGGCTGAGTCCTTACTCAAGGAGACTTGGCTTCCTCTTCATTCAAGGGGATCAAGTCTGGGAAATGTTTAAGGAGTCATAACTCTGTTTTTATGATTCTAGTTAGACCTATAACTTTTCTGCTTACACAGACCAAGTAAGAATTTAGTAGACTTCACATCTACTTCAACTAGCCAATGCCATAAATCTCTGCAAGTCAGACTATACTGCTGTAACTCTGAACACTACTTTGACTGTTATGGAAACCACACCTGCCTTGACTTTGGTGATTGTCTCCTGTGACCCAAAAATCCAATAATCCCCATTGCATCTAGGTTTCCCAATTCAGTGGCAGCAATTCCTACTTTAATTTCTGAGCTACAGATAAGACTGACTACAGAGCTCTTTAAAGATGCTGGATGTCACCTTACAAATTTATTTCTCACAGTTGTGGTTAAAGGTGTGTCCTATGGTCCCTCCAGGGATAAGTAAGCAGGTCTTACAAAGCATCCCACTTTTACATTCTCATCTCCCTAAGCTTTTTGACCCTTCTACTGTATACCAAGGAAGTTCTAGTAATTTAAGTTATTTAGTATATGTCACCTTTTGGTCCATGTTTCAGCCACCCAAGAAAACAAAGCATTAGCCTTTTCTAACCCCCCATCCAGCTGCAGCAGTAAATCCAGAATGTCTGCTTAGTTGCTTTATGTCAGTAAATTTAGCCTGATTCAATTTTATGCTCCTTACACTGCTATCTTAACCCCTTCATTTCCATTCCCACACATATTCTCTGGAATTCTGTCTACATCAATTGGAAAAAAAACATGTTCTTTTGGAGCACAGCACACTTCCTCATGGTCATTCTTTGCACTTCATCCTTCAGGGCGTGCTGGAATGTAAGTCTAGTTATAGGTCTAGAAGTAAAAAGGGTCTGTGGGGGTGGGTCCAAAGAAGAATGAGCAATGTCTTACAAGGAAAGTGTTTCAAGGGAAGCCATCACAGTTTCCACAGATATCAATCTCCTCTTGTGCAGGTGGAACACCTGTTTCTACTGGCAAAGTAGAATCAGAAATATTAGAGGTTCAGTAACTCCAGCCTCATCAAGATCCTCCCCTATGACCCCATTCCATCCAGTTTTCAGGATCTCATTCCTTCCCAGTTAATGCCCTTGCTTTACACCCTGTGAGACTGGCAATTCAATTTGTGTTGTAACTCAGTCACTAGCAGGGTACGACTCTGGTTCTGGGTTTCAGCAATCTCTGCTCTATGGCTATAGGAGATAGGAGTTTCTTTCAGGGCAGACACAGAAACTTTCAAGTCATTTATGTGATGCTTAAATGGAGAATTCAAGTTCTTGAGCTCATCCTTTCCCCCACCCTACACACACTTTTTTCAGTACAATTAGGAAAAAATAGCCAATCTCATTATTCTTGTTAGTGTGACCTTCTAAGGTATCAAATACATTGTCACCAGAAGACTTGCCTTCTATAAATATTTGATTAGGAATAGTCATGCTATTTTGCATATCTGTATTGCCACATCACACTATAGACTACCAGCGTTCTCTTTACTACTGGAAAAAAATCCTTAGTGCCTCTACATCTAATCAGTTTAGGGAACTGATTGCAGAATCACCAGAATCAATTCATGAAACTCATCCTTGAGAAATCGGTATTATTAAGAGTTTTCCAGAGAAACAGGATTAACAGGATGTATATATAATATAGAAAGGTTTATTATAAAGAAGTGGCTCACATAAATGTGGAGGCTGACAAATCCCAAATCTGTAAGGCAGTCCAGCAGGCTAAAGACCCAGGAAGGGGTTGATGTTTTGAGTTTGAAGAAAGCATTTCTTTGTATTTTATTTCTTTGTTTTGAGAGAGAAATATCAATTTGCTGTTCCATTTACCCATGTACTCACTGGTTGATTCTTACATGTGCCCTTACCAAGCCTTGAGATGGTTGCCTTCTCTGTTAGGCAGTAAAAACAATAAAACTGCCTTATTTTTTCCTTTCCCCTTCTCCAAAATGGCTTATTTCTTGTGTAGTGGGTGAGAGAAACTCCCCCTTCTCTCTCCTTTCCTGCATTTTTTAGTTTGAGTCCTGTAACCATTTGCTTTCAAGTGTCCTTGGCTCAGGAAGATACTGGCTTGTTATTTACAAGCTCCTGGCAAATTGCCCACTGTTGGGCCTTGTTTTAACTTTCCTGTCTGTTTCCCTATTCCTCTTGCCCTGGAATTTTTCTAGCTTCTTGCTATGCTGTAACAATTTCACCTGGTAGCTTCACCCCCAGGTATCCGAGAGTCTATCCGAGAGTCCATCCGAGAGTACTGGAAGACTGTCGTGAGTTCTCTTTCCCTGGCTCTTTTCTCAGACTGTGCATGAGACGAATTCCCGTGTAAAGTCACGAGCTCTCCTAAACATGGGCATTAGATACCTGACATACAAAAGCCATCCTCAAGCAAAAGGGAACAGAAACAATTTCCAGGAAGAAAGACAAAAAGCCATAATAAACTTTTGCATCCAAAGAAAGTCATACTAAATCCAAGTTAAAGTGACAATGACATTTCTCTTCAGAAATTGAGCAAATGTGCTAAGGAAGGTATCAATCCCTCTTCCACACTCTGGAGATGTGAATGAGGCTGGGCCAGGGAATCAAGAATTCAAATGAAGAGGTATAGAGACACACAGCAGCTAGAGTGAGCATTTTAAAATAAAGACCATGACACGTGTGCTCAGAACTTTATCGTGATTCCTCAGTTTACACAGAGTAAAAGCAACCATTTTTACAGTCCTAGCAGGGTCTCCCCCTAACAGGATTTACCCCCAATCTCCATCATCACACTTACTGACATCACTGCTTGGATCAGCTATTACCGCTGCTAAACAAATCACTTGATTCCTTCTCCTGAGCCTTCTGGCGATGTGCACAGTGTACACTTTGTGTTCACAGGGCTGTATAGTAGAGGATGGCCTCGGGCGAATACCTCCATGTGGCCTTCCATCTCCCTAGGCTAGCCGGGGCTTTTCCACGGTCACAGTGGCAGTGACCCAAGAGGGACCAAAAAGGCTTTCTACGAGCTCCCTTGAATCAAATTTGCTATCATCCCATTGCCCAAAGCAAGTCACATGATCAAACCAGAGTTACTATGAGGAGTACTGTCAAAGGGAAGACATAAAATATCGGGACTGTTAATGAGATCAATCATTCACACTTTTAACTTTTTACTGTACTTTCCTTTGCTCAGACAACCCCAAGCATACTGATTTCTTTGCTGTTCTATTCGCACAATAGACCCATTCTCCCAATAGGACCTCAATAGTTGTTGCTTCTGCCAGACTGATCTTCTCCAGATACCGGCTTGGCTAACTCCTTCACATCTTTCATGTTTTTGTTCTAACTTCTCCTTGATGAGCCCTACTTCTCCCACTTAATAAAGCAGACCACCACAATCCCCCTACTTGTTCTAATTTTCTTTTTCCTAACATGTATGAACTTCTATGTTACATATTCATTTTTTGTTTCTTATCTATTATGGAGGTTTTCTGTTTCTTTAGTAGAATAAAAGTTTTGATCTTTGCCTATTTTGTGTAATGATGAATACTGTGATAATTGTTAAATGAGTTTAACATACTTATTAAATAAATTAAACAGATTTCTGCTTCTGTAACTATATTAGAAATATGAACTTTGTGTACATCACAAAGTGTACAACAATCAGAAAGTGAATACATAATATACTATAATAAATGTGAATTCTCTACAGAAACTTCAAAATCTTTCAAAACAGGCAGCCTCGGTATTAGAGCAAATGACAGCAGGTGCAAGCCCAAGAAGTGAAGGCCAAAGAAGACCATTTTACCGAGCCTCCTTATTCTACCTATGAAGACTATTATGCCCAAGGAAGTTGCATGCATTGAAGAATGTTGAAAAGTTAGCTAGTGGCAAAACTAGAATCAGGACCAAATCTTCTAATAAACAATCCTACGTTATTTCTGCTTTTTCAAATCGACAAAAATCGCCACTCAAACAAAATTTATGACAATCAAATAAAAGTGTGAAAGAAGAAATTTCCAATGTTATTGAGTTTTTAAAATATGGGGCTTTGAAAATTAAGCTTGCAGTTTCTAATTCCATGAAATTGAAATCCAATCATCTAATGTATTTATTTCTCAAAAAGAGCATAGATGACTGCACCTTAGCTTCTTTGGATGTGAAACTGTAATAGAGGAGACAGATGCCTTACTAAATCTCAATTTACAATCTTATGGAGCTAAATTATTGGCCTCTGCCAGTCCATGAGAATTTCATTTTCAGAACTGAAATGAGCATGGTAAAAGCTACCAATGAGTAAAGGAAAGATTGTATCAACTAATAATGTGAAGGAAGCAGAAGTTGTCTCTATAACGGAATAGCTCTTTAGTCTACTTTGCTGTTGAATACTTTCCAAAAAACTTCCTTTTTCACTATTTAAATAACCAGGGAATTAATTTAGCTAGGAAAAAAGCATCCAATAATTGTGGTTATACTTCTACAGACTGAATTTTACCAGTGGAGTGTAATCCTCCCACAGACTTTTATAGAATGAGAATCTGGGTCAGTGTTTTATATTACTGGCCTCTCTTAAAAACAAAGTAATGTGACACTCCCTCTTTGCTGAAACTGAAGAACAAGAAGTTAATAACTTTGTAGCAAAGTTTATAATTTTTTCCCCAGGCATTTGGTCTTGTGATTCTTTCCCCACTTCAATGTTATTGCTAACTGGGATGTACTTCTATCTGATGAAGGCTGAATAAATCTTTCTTGGTGAAAACTTTATACATTCATAGCTATTAGTGTCCGTAAATTTAATTCCCACTTCACTGGCAATAAATTAGTTATTAGGTTTCCTATAGGAAAAAGTTCATAAAACTAATCATTTAAAAGTCGATGTTTATATGGTTTTAAATATACAATCTAGATAGCCAGTTTCTTTTTCTACTTTGTACCAATTAAGGATCAAACATTTCTTATATTTGGAAACCACTATAGGTCTATGATTTAAAATAAATTTTGAATTTCAGCACCATCTGCCAATTCTCTCACATTGAAAGTTAATTACATTATCATCAAACTGATTTGCTAAAGTTTGAAATGTTGTGTTATAGTAAGAAGACATGAAAAATCTTTCAAACTCTGGTATCAGACTATTCTCATTTTCAAACAAAACACTGCCTCATTTTTCAATATAATTTGGTTAACTAACTAAAATGGTAGGATTCTTTAGCACCATTATTATATGAGTATGTCTTTTTGGGAGTAAAGAAACAGTTTATGACAATTGCTTTTTTTGTTTGTTTGTCTGTTTTATTTAATAAATTAAATTATTTTTGTTACAGATGTTTCTCCTTCTCACCCCATTCATTCCCCCTTCCCCTGTCTCCCCTCCCTGTCCCCAGCTTTGTTGTACATGTCCATTGTTCATGCATACATGTATATAAGTTCTGTAGTTTATCACGCACCCCCACCCCCTCTTCTGGGGATTGTCAGTCTGTACCCGAATTCCACGTCTCTGGAACTACCTTGTTCCTCAAACTGTGATGTTCATTATATTCCACAAATAAGTGAGATCATACAATACTTGTCTTTCTCTGCTTGGCTTGTTTCACTTAGGATAATAATTTCCAGGTCCCTCCATGTCGTCTCAAAGAGTAAGAGATCTTTCTTTCTTACAGCTGCATAGAACTCCATTGTGTATATGTACCACTGCTTTTTTATCCGTTCATCTACTGATGGATATTTGGGCTGTTTCTAGATCTTAGCTATTGTAAATAGTGTTGCTACAAACATGGGGGTACATATATACTTTCTGATTGATGTTTCAGGTTTCTTAGGGTATATTCCTAGAAGTGGGATCACTGGGTCAAATGGAAGATCCATTTTTAATTTTTTTAGGTACCACCATAATGTTTTCCATAGTGGCTGCACCAGTCTGCATTCCCACCAGCAGTGTACTAGAGTCCCCTTTTCTCTACACTCTCGCCAACACTTATTGTTTGATGATTTGTTGATGGCGGCCATTCTGACAGGTGTGAGGTGATACCTCATTGTTGTTTTAATTTGTATGTCTCTGATGATTAGTGATGTTGAGGATTTCTTCATATGTCTCTTAGCCATTTGTATGTCCTGTTTGGAGAGGGGTCTATTTAGCTCCTCTGCCCATTTTTTAATTGGGTTCTTTGTCTTCCTTTTGTTGAGTTCTATGAGCACTCTATATATATTGGAAATCAACCCGTTATCTGATATATCATTGGCAATTATGCTCTCCGATACAGTGGGTAGCCTTGCCATTTTCATGATTATATCTTTTGCTGTGCAGAAGCTTTCGAGTTTGATGTAGTCCCATGTCTTCATTTTCTCCTTTGTTTCAGTTGCCTTAGGTGATGTATCAGTAAAATTTCTGCTGCATATGATGTCTGAAATTTTGTTGCCCATAGTTTATTCTAGGATTTTTATGGATTCATGAGTCACATTTAAGTCTTTTATCCATTTTGAGTTTATTCTTGTGTTGGGTGTAAACTGATGGTCTAGTTTCATTTTTTTGCATGTAGCTGTCAAATTTTCCCAAAACCATTTATTAAAGAGGCTGTCTTTACTCCACTGTATGTTCTTGCCACCTCTGTCAAATATTAATTGAGCATATTGCCTTGGGTCCATTTCTGGGTTCTCTGTTCCGTCCCACTGGTCTATATGCCTGTTCTTGTGCCAGTACCAACCAGGCTGTTTTGATTGCAGTCGCTTTGTAGTATAACCTGAAATCTGGTAATGTGATCCCTCCTATTTTGTTCTTTTTTTTCAAGATTGCTGTGGCTATTCAAGATCTTTTTTGGTTCCATATGAACTGCTGAAGTATTTATTCTAGTTATGTGAAGTATGTCGTTGGTATTTTGGTGGGGACTGCATTGAATCTATAGATTGCTTTGGGTAGTATGGACATTTTAATGATGTTAATTCTTCCAATCCATGAAAAAGGTATGTGCTTCCACTTTTTTATATCTTCCTCTATTTCTTTTTTCAATGAACTGTAGTTTTCTGCAAATAGGTCCTTTATTTCTTTGGTTAAGTTTATTCCTAGGTATCTTAATATTTTTGCCGCAGTGGTAAATGGGATAGTTTTCTTAGTTTCTCTTTCTGTGAGTTCATAATTGGTGTATAAGAATGCCATTGATTTTTTGACGTTAATTTTGTATCCTGCTTCTTTGCCAAATTCATTTATTAAGTCTAGTAAATATTTGATGGAGTCTTTGGGGTTTGTTACGTATAGTATCATGTCATCTGTGAATAATGACAGTTTCAATTCCTCCTTTCGAATTTGCATCACTTTTATTTTTTCTTCCTGTCTGATTGCTGTGACTAAGACTTCCAGTACTATGTTAAATAAGAGTGGCAAAAGTGAACATCCCTGTCTTGTTCCTGTTCTTAAGGGAAATGCTTTTAGTTTCTGCCCATTGAGTAGATGTTGGCTGTAGGTCTTTCATATATGGCCTTTATTATGTCAAGATATGATCCCTCTATTCCCACACTGCTCAGCGTTTTTATCAGAAATGGATGCTGGATTTTCTCAAATGCTTTTTTGGCATCTATTGATATGATCATGTGGTTTTTATTCTTCATTTGTTCATGTGGTGTGTCACACTAATTGATTTGCAAATATTTTACCAGCCTTGCATCCCTGGGATGAATCATACTTGGTCATGGTGAATAATTTTTTTGATGTGTTGCTGGATGCAATTTGCTAGTATTTTGTTCAGGATTTTGGTGTCTATGTTCATCAAGGATATTGGCCTGTAGTTTTCTTTATTTGTAATGTCTTTTTCTGGCTTTGGAATTCAAATTATGCTGGCCTTATAGAAGTTTAGAAGTCTTCCTTCTTCTTGAATTTTTTGAAATAGTTTGAGGAGAATGGGTATTAGTTCTTCTTTGAATGTTCGGTAAAACTCCCCCGTGAAGCCATCCGGGCCTGGGCTTTTGTTTGCTGGGAGAGTTTGATTACATCTTCAATTTCTTCTATTGTTATTGGTCTCTTCAAGTTTTCTATCTTTTCACAGTCCAGTTTTAGGAGACTATGTATTTCTAGAAATTTGTCCATTTCGCTTAGATTGTCAAATTTGTTGCCATATAATTGTTCATAGTAGTTGTTAATGATCTGTATTTCTGTGGTATCAGTTGTTACTTCTCCTCTTTCATTTCTGATTTTGTGTATTTGGGTTCTCTCTCTTTGTTTCTTGGTGAGTCTAGCTAAGGGTCCATCAATCTTGTTTATCTTTTCAAAAAAACAGCTCTCTGTTTCATTGATCCTTTGAATTGTTTTTTTTTTTTTTGGTCTCTATGTCATTTATTTCTGCTCTGATCTTTACTCTTTCCTTCCTTCTACTTGCTCTAGGATTTTCTATTTTTTTGCTTTTAGTTCTTTAAGTTGAGAGGTTAGGTAGTCTCTTAGAGATTTTTCTTGCTTCTTGAGGTAGGCCTGTAGTGCTATGAACTTCCCTCTCGAAACTGCTTTTGCTGTATCCCACAGGTTTTGTGGTGGTGTGTGTTCATTTTCATTGGTTTCCAGGAGGTTTTTAATTTCTTCCTTGATCTCCTTGATAACCCATTCATTGTTTAATAACATGCTATTTAGCCTCCATGTTTTCAAATGTCTTTGCATGTTCTTGTTGCAATAGATTTCAAGTTTCATGGCATTGTGATGAGAAGATGCTTGATATGATTTCAATCTTCTCGAACTTGTAGACTTAGTTTGTGTCCTAACATGTGGTCTATCTTTGAGAATGTCCCATGTGCACTTGAGAAGAATGTGAATTCTGTAGTTTTGGGGTATAATGCTCTGTAGATATCTATTAAATCCATTTGGTCTAGTGCTTCATTTAGAGTCTCTGTTTCCTTGCTAATATTTTGTCTAAAGGATCTATCCAGTGATGTCAGCAGGGTGTTGAAGTCCCCTGCTATGATTGTATTGCTGTCGATTTCTCCTTGGAAGTCCTCCAGAAGACTTTTAATATATTTTGGTGCTCCTATATTGACTGCATATATTTTTATCAAGGTTATATCTTCTGTTGTATAGATCCTTTCAATATTATGAAGTGGCCTTCTTTGTCTCTAGTTATGGTCTTCATTTTGAAATCTATTTAATCAGATATGAGTATTGCTACTCCAGTGTTTTTTCCTTTCCGTTTGCTTGGAAGGTTTTTTTTCATCCCTTCACTTTCAGCCTATGTGAGTCTTTTGTTGTGAGGTGGGTCTCTTGTAAACAACATATAGATGAGTCATGCTTTCTTATCCAATCAGCTACTCAGTGTCTTTTTATTGGAGTATTCAATCCATTTACATTTAAGGTGATTATTGATATGTATTTATTTATTGCCATTTTTGTTTAGTGTAATTATATTTTTCTTCCTATTTTCCCTGCTAATTACAGCAGTCCTTTAACATTTCTTGCAGTGCTGGTTTGGTGCTAATATATTCCCTTAGCCTTTTTTTGTCTGGGATGCTCTTTATTTGACCATCTATTTTGAATGATAGCCTTGCTGGGTAGAGTAGTCTTGGATTCAGATCCTTGTTTTTCATGACTTTGATTACCTCATGCCATTCCCTTCTGGCCTGTAGTGTTTCTTTTAAGAATTCAGATTATAGCCTTATGGGCGTTCCTTTGTAGGTAACCTGTTGCTTATCTCTTGCTGCTTTTAAGATTCTCTCTTTGTCTTTAATTTTTGGCATTTTGATTACTATGTGTCTTGGTGTAGGCCTGTTTGGGTTCAGCTTACTTGGGGCTCTCTGTGCTTCCTGAACTTGAATGCCTTCTTCCCTCACCAAATTAGGAAAGTTTTCTGTCACTATTTCTTCAAATATATTTTCTAACCCTTGCTCATTTTCTTCTTCCTCGGGGACTCCTATGATATTACGTTTCCAGTTGTCCCACAGTTCTCTTAAGCTGTCTTGTGTTTTTTAATTGGGTTTTTTTTTTTGTTTTTGTTTTTTTTTTTAGTTTTCTGTTTGGTTGATTTTTTTCTACCCTATCTTCTAATTCACTGATCCGGTCCTCAGCTTTCTCTACTCTGCTATTTAGGCTTTCCATTGTGTTCTTTATTTCTGTTATGTCATTCTTGATTTCTTCTTGGTGGTTTTTAATTTCCAATTGGTTGATTTTCAACATATCTATGTCCTTACTCATGCTGTTGAGCTTTCTCAAGATGATGGCTCTGAATTCTACTTCTGTTAACTTGCTTAACTCCACCTCATTTATCTCCTCTTTGGTAGAGATCTCTTGTTCTTTCATTTGGCTTTTGTTTCTGTGTTTCACCATTTTGGCTATCACAGTGGGCTTTGGAGCCTTCCAAATTTTCCCTGTGGTTGTTGGTATTCTGCTGTTTGTGGCTCCCTCTCCTGGATTTGGATGAGTCAGGGAGGACCCATGTTAAACACCACCGTGAAGTCTTACTTTACTGGTTAAAGTAGCTTGCCCAGAGAATGGTACAGTTATCCTCTAGCTTTTTGCCTGGAGGCTTCAGTAGAGGTTACCTGAAGAACCTTGGCTTCTCAGTTGAATGAAAAACTCCCTCAGGTGCTCAGAGTAAGAGGTTTTCCAGAGGGTGGGGCAGATGCTGTTTGTTAATGGGCCTCAATTTGAATTTCAATGGCCACCAGGTGGGGTTGAATCCTCTCCCTAGATTCCTGGGAAGGAGTAAGATGACCACAGTCCTATGTGGCTGTAACTCAGCAAAAGCTCTGAGGGCCCTCCAAATCCCTAGTGTCCCCACACAGTTCCAGTTCAGTATGCCATCCCTCTGCCAGAGCCCAAGGTAAGTGGCTGCTGCTATTTTAGCTTCTGTCCCTGTTCTGCGCTGTGGAGCCGCTTGGGAGTTTAACCCTAGCGCTGCTCCCAGCTAAGGCCGCTGCTCCCAGCTAAGGCCCCTGCTCCCAGCTAAGGCCACTGCTCCCAGCTAAGGCCGCTGCCCCCAGCTAAGGCCGCTGCCGACCATGGGCTCCCAGCCCCCTCTCGCGTCTCTACAAGCCTACCAGGATTGAGTCAGTGTCCCCAGTTATGTGGACATAACTCCAAGTTGCTTTCCTGTTGCCTTTTCCTGATGATTTGTCTTTATTTTTGTTGTAATTCCAGTTTGGTCCTGGGAGATGGTCTGTGTAGCTTCCATTCACTCCGCCGCCATTATTCTATCTCAACAATTGTTGTTTTAAAATATAATTCTTTAATTTGTAAGCATTAAACATTGATTTTTCATCTGGTGTTTGATCTGTTATTAAGTACTTTATGTGAAATTTTCTTAGCATTTTTAAGTAGTTCTCAAAACATAAGAAAGTAAGTAGATCTCTCATATACAGTTATAACAAAGTAACAATTCTGTTCAAATTTGAGTGTCACTCCTTACTGTTCAACACATTACCTTATTTTCAATTACCATGTAGGATTTTAAAGGAAAGTTACTTTACAGGGTCATGATTGGTTTGACTCTAATTCATGCATAATCTTGGGACAGGAAGAAGGGATTGAAAGACTCCCTAGGTAATTCTTCTGTGTTTAAAACACTGAATAGATAATCTCTCATTTCCCTAACCTACTTTCCTATGCCAGTCTAAATTCTTGACTCTACCAGCAGCTCAAATGACACAATTCCTGTTCCCTATGTCAAGATAAACTCTAAAAACATAGTTGGTTTAACTTGTAAGTACAGTAATTCCTCTACTTATCCCATCCTTCTGAGATTTATAATCCATTTCTCAAAAATCTAAATATGATGGGAAAAATATAGGCATGAAAACAAAACAGAATGGGGTAGCAAGCTCTATTTTTAGCATATGTCCTCCTCACTTCTGATTGAGCAATGTTAGCAATTCCACATATATCACAGGAAAAACGAGCTACCATCACGTCACTTACAACCTTACCAATCTCATCAGAAATCTGGCCTTTTCTACTCCATATGTCCTAGTGCTAATTTATTTTTTCAATTTAAAAACTAGCAAATTTTTCTCTTCAGTAGTATGCATTTTTTAATTTGAAAAACTCAGCTTCATTTCCAGGTACCTTATTTAAATGCAAATAGTATCCTGAAATCCTTTCTTTCAACATACAATTCTCACTTAGAGAATTGGCAAGTTTCTACTTGACACCATGAGTCTCGATGAATGATGAGATCAGTAACATTCCAGAAAGAAGGTAGATGCAAAAATAATTGCAGGAGATTGCAATAACTTTTTGTGAAAGAAAAATATCTCTAACATCTTGGAAGCTTACCTGAGTTATGCATATAATGACGATAGAATTCTGTTTAAACTTAGAAAGTTTGAAGGTCCCCCCAACTGTATTTTGTCCTGAAGCCAGCAATAAAAAGATCTATGATTAATATAAAAATCTTCCTACATTCACAAACCAGGTTTCTAAATTATTTAACTTCTAAGTTCTTAAAATAAGGGGGAAAAGGTCTTTTTCCCTTTAATAGAGTAAATTATTCTAAAACGTAAATACAATAATAAAATTGTGTCAGTATAACCAGATCAGCTTTCAGTTTGGCCTCTAAAATTTAAAAGAAACTTTAGCAGCACAAGAAGATACTGTAAATTCTGACTATGTGTTTTCTGTATCTGCCTATTGCCATGGTCCAGAACGAAAACTGCTAACATGGCCCACTGCAGACTGGAATCATGGAACACACTTCTATTCCAAAACTATATCTTTTAAAAATAGAAGTCTACAAACCTGTGTCATTTGGTCAACATTGCCTTACGGCATTTCATACAGAATGCAATTTATTCTTTAAATTGAATAACAGCCTCACAAGAGAATAACACTATAAAAACAGACAATACCCCTGCCCTATAGGACCTCAATATTTCTTACTGCCACATAAGAGAAAGCACTCAAGGAGACAACAGAAACTCATAATTAGAGTGGGAAATAATTTTTAAGTGTATATTTCTCTACAAATAAGCAGCAAGAAAACAGAGAAAAAGAAAATCAATTCAACAAAATTTCAATGAGGAACTAGCAATAAGCTTTAGGACAATAAGCCTACCATTTGCATAAAGAATGGGACCAAATACTCAGGATCATTAGGAGAACAAAGAGATGAGCAAATATTTAAGGATGTCCTTAAAGTAAAATGAATAAATAAATAAATAAAATTTTAAAAGATGTTTTATGGCCTACAACACAGGAATAAAACAATCACCAAGTTATAGAGTATTTTCCATTTGATTGGTCTGTATGATACTCTCAATAATGGAAATCTAAGGCTTTACATTTGGAATTAATTATTAGAAAGATCTCATAGTATCACTGTTGACTTCAGAAAATAGTAGCAATGGCTAACATTTATTAAATGCTTTTGATGGGCCAAATGGGTGCTGTTATAAGTACTTTAATATTTCAGCTCATGTAAATTCTCATAAAATAGGTTATCTTACTCCTTTTATAGATGAGATAGTAAAGGAACAGAAAATTTAAATGATTTACCCAAATCACATAGCTAATGATATCAGAACCAATATCTAAACCCACTTATTCTGACTCCTGGACCCACCTACTTAAACACAGTTCATTATGTCTTAGGGGAAGCTTCATTATGTCAAAGAAACTTGGATAGTAGCAAAAGAAAGTCTAAAAGAGATTTTAACTTTTTATAGTCATTTCCACTTAGTTTTTGTCCTTTGTGATCTTGAATATTGCTTTTTTTTTTTTTCCTATTATATTCAAGCATAGAATCAGCACCACTTTGCAAAGATTGGACAAATATTCATTTTAATCAAAGCCATAAATGACACTACCAAGAAAAAATTCAACATCTTTCTTTTTCTGATCACTTTCCCTACTTTACTTTTGTTGGTCCATCTGGGTACAGAATTATCATAAAGACTACTATAATTATTTGGCCATAGACCTGAGACCCTAGTTCATTCTTCCCAGGGTTTTTGTGGGATGCACATTAATTAGGTAAGATACCTTAGAAGTACAAGAGTCACTTAACTGACTAGATTGCCTAGTACCCAGTCACCAGACTGATTCCATGACTTCTCAACATAGAAGATAAGAAAATTGATCTCTGTAAAACATTATACCTACTATCTATACTTGCCTAAATTTGGTAGATGGGCACCTATGGAAGCCCAGCTTACTTTTCTCTCCCTATCAACATGTGTTATTGAAAGCTAACATAAATTATAAAAGTTGTGATAGGGTTTCCAGTCCCACATGTAAGGAGCTTAGAAGTTGCCTCTCTGTCCTAACAAGTAAAAAGCTGAACAGACTGAAAAATCCTCAATAGAGATGAGGACCATAGAGACAAGCAGGCACATACAGGAAGTCAGGGCTTACAGGAGCTGCTTGAAATCACCTCGGGAACCAGTGCAGGAGTAAGAAAACTTGAACTGTAGTTGACAAATTTCTGGAGGCTCATTGCAGACAAGGCTAACAGTTACAAACTCCAGGGGGACCCTGCCTAGGGAATCCCCCCACTTTTGTGAGTTTTACCTCCAAGAGCTCAACCAGCTTCTCACAGTAAATGGCAGATAACAATCCTTTCCTGCTTCTATTACAGGACAATATGGAAACTGAGGCAGGAAAATTAAATAAAGCAAAAAAACTTTGCAGGCCACTTATCACAGGACTTTATCTTGAGAACAGGGTTAAAGAATGCTGGACAGGAGGGGAGAAGAAAAGGGGAGAGAAGGAGAAAGAATCAGAGACTACTTAGTACAAATCATTCTGAAGTTGATAAAACAGCAGAAAGGAGGGGAAAAGAAGAGTATAAACAGAAAACCAGCAGTTGGGATCTAAGTGCCAGGTACTTCCCATAAATTGTGTAAAAGCCATAAAACAGAAACAAAAGTATGGACAGGAGGGTATATAAGCAAGAAGCCCCCCACCCACTTGCTCTTCAGATTAGCTGAGAGCCGCCTGCACTTTGTAAACCAGAGGTACAGGTTTGCTTGCCATGCTTCGTTAATAAGTGTGCATGCTTTAACTTTTAACAAATTCACATGCTTTCATGCTTTTTTAAATCCTCAACCAAAGACATTTTTTCCATTTATCTTTAGATAGAGTGGGGAGAGGAGGGAGAGAGAGAAAGAGACAGTGACATGAGAGACACATTGACTGGTCGCCTCCCGCAAAACCCCGACCAGGGCCAAGGACGAACCACAACTGAGGTACATGTGCTTGGCCGGAATTGAAGCCGTGACTCTTTGGTCCACAGGACGATGCTCTAACCACTGGCCAGGGCTGCTTTCGTGTTTTAATAAATTCAGTAAACACGACACAATCAAGGTCTGTCGTATAAATTCATGTGTATGAGAAGACAACAATCACTGCTGGGGACAGCCGCTCCCTCTGACTCAGGGGCTGTCCCATAACACCTGTCTGGCATCCGTGAGAGGTGCCTGTCCCAGTTTCTGCAAAGGAAGGGGAAAAGAAACCATTGGTAAATACACCAGAGTACTCAGTTGTTAACAAGTCCAACCCTCGAGGGAAACTACTTAACCAGAACTTAATCTGCTGGGGTATTCCCAGAGCCTATAAGGCCTGTGATACCCAACTCCTGCCCACCCTAGCCATCCTGACTCACTAAAGGGGGCAGAAGAAAATGGAGAAAAACTTGTGAAGTTCACAGTCAGAGGCACAGGCTCACTAAAAGTCATAATAAATCTTTCCCTCCTTTTATGATAGTTTTTTTCCAAACTTGACAAATAAGCTATGACAACGCTACCAAGAAAAGGAGGAAAAGGTCTTTTGTATTAGTGTATGAGCATGTACTGTGTTTGTGTCTGCGGTGACAAGTAAGGGAAAGATTAGAATAAAGCTGTTTAAAAGAACATGCATTTAGCTAAGAAGAAAATAAAAAGTGATACTAAATCTAACACTCAAAAAGATAAAGCTTTAACCATCTTCACAGGAAATAAATGAATAGTGCTAATAGCTGGATCCAATTTATAAGGCACTAAACGGATATTATAAGAGGAAGGGAGGTAATTAATCTTCAGCTAGAACAATGAAAGATCAGCTGCAGAACAGCACAGCCACAATCTAAGACACGGAAGGTGCTTTGCCTTCCAATGTATTAATCAAAGACCATCCAGAATTAGGATGTTTAATTATTTGCAAGAACTCTTTATATTTTTTATCTCTGCATGAAGCCACTGATTATTGTACATAAAAGTTTTCCTCTCTTATTATCTACTGCATTGAGATTATAACAGCATACTAATAGTCTCTGAGTATGGAAATTAGATATTTGATTTCAAAATTATTTAGCAAAGCTAGAGTTTTCCTGATTAAAAATTTGATTTCAAATTCAATAAAGCTATAGTTATAGTGTTGGTGGTTCTTTGAGTATTTGGTCTATATTTTTTAAATCTTAGAATTTATAGCAAATACTTTTATTCTACTTTCAAATGATTCTGATAAGAAAGTTAAAGTCAGGGGAAAAAATGCCCAAACATCATTTCCATTTTTGCAAGAGATTACTTCAAATGTGCACTATTGATAATGGGGAAAGTTCCATTTAGTCTATGACACTTTACAAGCTCAAAGAATGGAATGAGAGAATGGCAGGTCACAAATAAATTCAAGCATATTCTTTACTTGCAATATTTAACAACTTTATACTTAGAAGTTTTGTGAATAAAATCTCTACCATTATCAAAATGACATCTTCATCAAAATGACATCACCAAATGACATCACCAATCAACAAATTCTGAAACAGAGATGTCTTTTTTTCCCTGCTCTTCTTATACATACACCATCCCATCCAGTTTTAAAAGACTATGTCTAAAATCACTAATATTTTCCACCCCTTTCTATCACCTTGACCAACCCCCCTGGAATATTTCACAAGTATAAACACATTTGCCTTTAAATTGTTTCTTCAACTCCAATCTTTTCTTATATTTATTTTAGAATAGTCATAAAGTTCTTATCTCATGTGGATTAATTGTGCCATACACTTTCATCCATAAATCTTCAAGGTTTTCTTCTTTGTCCTAGAAATAAACTCCAAATTCCTTAGTATAGAAGTCATTGCTTGCAGTGAGCTGAGCCCACTTACCTATCCAGTTGTATCCCCTCTGTCATTCTTTCATCTATTTTAGTCAAACTACCATACATTACTTGAAATACTCTGTTAAATACAAAAATTATATTTAATGCATTGCAGGTGCTTAATAAATATATGCTGCATTAATTAATGAAATTTACCTTATTAGTAGATCAGTATGCCCCAAACACTTGTAAGCTGAGTTACCAGCAACCCTTCACTTTGTCTTCACATACCCACCGCTAGTAGGCTCACTGTTTTCCCATTCTTCAACCCATGACAGACTCTATTCTAATCCATATTTTTATTGAATAAAGGTAAATAGAGTAATATTTTGATACAAATACAAAAAGAAAAGTTCATTACTTTTAAAAAGTGGTTGTCAGGCCCTGGCCGGTTTGGCTCAGCGGTTAGAGCGTCGGCCTGCGGTCCTGAGAGACCTGGGTTCGGTTCCCGCTAAGGGCGCGTACCTCGGTTGCAGTTTGTCCCCGGCCCTGGTCGGTCGTGCGGGTGGCAGCCACTCGATGTGTTCCTTTCACATCGATGTTTCTCTCTCTCTCTCTGTTCCTCTCTCTCCCTCCCGCTCTACCTGAACAAAAAACAAACAAAAAAAAATGTCCTCGGGTGAGGATAAAAAAAAAGAAAAAGTGGTTGTCAGGAGACAATTCTCCATGAATCTTCAGTACTTCTGCATCTTGCAAACAAGGGTACTTCCTGACCTTTTGTTCCTAACTACTATTTAAACTATGTTTGCATAGAAAACAGCCTTGGAAGATAGTGTCTCCCTTCAAAAAAGAATGCAGGTTTGATCATTATCCAGTATAAAAAATATAATGCCTTCCTCCAGGGCAAATGTTGGTCAGAATTGCTGGAAGCTCATTCATTATAAAAGATTCAGGTTCCTTAAATTCAGTGTTCCTCAGCTCTGACAGAAACCATCCCTGTGAAATTAGGAGTGTGCAGGGGGCAGACAAGGTCCACCACTGCAAAAACATGAGTTCACACTTCCTGCTGTGTTATGAGTGCTTAAGTCTTTTTTTTTCTGATTTGGAGTCTGTATCTTCCTCCAGATTTCATGAAAATATGCCTGGCTAGCTTAGCATTTCATACAGAGTTTTCATCAGTGAGGATAAGATGCTGATAGAGCCACGGCTTTCTAGAAGAGAGAGACAGAGAGAGAGAGAGAGAGAGAGAGAGAGAGAGAGCTTCATGGACTTATGTTAGGGATATTAAAAGACATCCTGAGAGTTTGGA
Organism: Molossus molossus; assembly: GCF_014108415.1. NCBI lineage: Eukaryota > Metazoa > Chordata > Mammalia > Chiroptera > Molossidae > Molossus > Molossus molossus. The sequence goes on along the minus strand of NW_023425388.1, from coordinate 91,225,132 downwards.
CAAAATGCTCTTGCTAAAGGTGAGCAAGAATTGGGATTGGGAAGGAAAGAAGTAAGTGCTACTACTGCCCTACCTCTCAATACATGCTTAGAGACTGAGAAACTGATGAAAGGTAGGACTTAGTCATGCTGCCCCAACAGTGATGTGATTGTTAGTCACTCTCCTCAGGCAGGAGGAGGTAAAGATACTGTAGTGACAACAGGGCAGCAAGTATCACAACCTTGGCTGAAAGACAATGTGGCTGTAGCTATGAGTCACAGATCCCCTCAAGCGAAAATAAATGGTGTCAGTAATAATGAACCTGACAGAGACATTGGGTAGGTCAAAACCATTAAAGGTTTTTTTCAGTTGAGCCATGTACAGTTCAAAGAACACAGGAAACCAAAAGTAAATGTGCCATGCTTACTAATGTAAAGTCATTTTCTCCTTCCATGCTCTCTCTTTCTTCCCATTGCCCTAATCTTAGTTGCTTTATAGAGAAAAATAATTAGGAGTGGGCTTCAGGTTCCTGTCTTCATGAAGTACCAAAGAAAACCATATGTACCTATACAAGTACACTGAGAAACTTCAGAGACAGGAGGGTCTCAAACTTTTAGGGCTCTGTTGGATATAGGCACCCAACTTTCCATCCTACCTGTTACTGAACAGCCTCCTGAGTCAGAGTGGGAGGGCTGTCTCCTCCTTGGCTCTTATCAATCTTGTAAGAAAGACTTCAGAGGAGTAACAAGCAGCAGCATTAGACCAAAGCAAGTGAATTTATTAAGCGAGTAAAGCAAGCAAATTTATTTAAAATGCACTTGGCATACAGCACAAGTGGGCACTCCACCTAGTCTGAGTGCCCACCTAGTAGAGGTTTAGGGGTTTTATACTTTCTGTCTACAGGTTTCAAGGTTTCTCTGCAGGATATCTTGGGCAACAGACTATATTTCAATATCCCCCTTTTACTTTGTTGTGGCTTTATCCAGAAATTATAAGAACATCTGGCAATTTTATCTTGGCAAGTCTCAGGACTGCTGACTTTTTTGTCTAGTGGATGAGATAAAACTCCTTCTTTCCTTCTTCCCCTCCTCCTGCCTTAATATTCCCCAGGTAATATTTGTCCTTGGATTTAGCTGGCACAAAAGGCATTACTTGGATCTTTGCTCTCTATTATCCCAGCCAGGGTGATTTAAGGTATGTATTCCCTGGTTAAGGAGGAGAGGTATTAATCTGTTAACCGAGTGGGATGTATTTACACGTCCTAGTGAAAGAGTTCGCGGGGGGAATTCCCTTTTTAATTACGCAGCATATAACAGGCGTGAACTCTTTCACTAGGACGTGTAAATATGTCCCGCTCAGTTAACAGGTAAACCATTTGCTTTCAAGTGTCTTAATAGGGGAAGATAAGATCTTGTGATTCACAAGTTGGTTGCAAGCTGCCCAAACTGCTTGGCTTTGTTTAGCTTTCTTGTCTCAGTTTCTCCATTCCACTTGCCCTGAAATTTTCCTAGCTTTTTACTATCCTGCCACAGGTCAACTCCTACTCAATAGCTATGAAGGTGGGAAGAAGGCAACAAGCCTCACCATTCAAGTAGAAATGGCATATTAAAAAATGCACTATGGGAGGAGAAGATGGCAGCGGACAGGACCGGAGAGAGGGTGAGTGTGTGTGAGAGTGAGCTAGTGTGTGAGAGACTGTGAGTGGACATGAAGGTGGACGACCAAACCCGAGCAGTGCAGAGACATGGAGCAAAAGGTTCCTGTGCTATGGACGAGAACAGCCAGCTACCTCGGTAAGTGGCCCTTTAGGGAACTTCTCCCTGCGCCCCAGGGAGGTCCCACCATTTTGGAAAATCCCGGGTCATCCCTGGGAGGAGTCAGTGGGAGTGGCTAAGGCCCAGCAACCTGAGCCACCAGTCCACCTGGCACCATCGGAACAGCGGACACTCTGTGTCAGCACAGACTGGTGCACAGTAGTGGAGCTCCCAAGGTGCCGGTCGTGGAAGCCATGGACAGCCGGGAGCCCAGCACCATTACCCACAGTAGCAGCCCTATCAGAGTCAAGATATACCCCCAGCAACAGAGGCTAGAGACCAGACATCCATTCCCAGGCAATAGAAGCACAGAGCAGCAGCTGAGACCCATCCCCAAAAACTACAGCAAAAGCTGAGCAGGAGTTGAGCCCCATGGGGCAGCAGCACTTCCAAGCCACCAGCAGCAGGACCTGGGGCTCCACAGAGGTCTGTGCAGTCCAGCAGCTCACAAGAGCAATGGAAAGCCAGAGTCCAAGAGGGACTGATGCGACCCAGCAGCCCGCCTGTGGGACCTGCAGGGTGCAGGAGCACCAGAGAGGGCTGTGTGACCCAGCAGCCCATATGATAGGCATAGAGCCAGGTCCCCAAAGGAACTGTGGGATCCAGTTACCCGCTAGACCTGGAGGGTGCCGGGACACCAGAAAGGCCTGTGTGACCCAGCTGCACACAAGATAGGTGTAGAGGATATGAAAATGGAGGCGGGGTGAATGGAAGCTACACAGACAATCTCCCAAGATCAAATTACCACTAAAATAAAGACAAATCCTCAGAAAAAAAGCAACAGAAAAGTATCAGGACAGGACTATGCAACCAAGGACACTGGTAGGATCTGCAGAGGTGCAAGATAGTGGCGGGCTGGGAGCCCATGGAGAGCAGCAGTCTTAGCTGTGAGCAGCGCCCTTAGGGAATAAAGACCAAGCTCGCTCCACAGCAAAGAGAGCCAGGACAGAGCACTAAAACAGCCACTCACCTGGGGGCTATGGCAGAGAGACGGCAGACTGTACTGGATTTCTGTGGGGTCACTAGGGATTTGGAGGGCACTCCGAGTTTTTGCTGAGTTGCAGCCACAAAGGATGGTGGCCAGTGTGCTCCTTCCCAGAGCTGTAGGCAAAATCAGCAGCCCCCACCTTGGAGATTCAGCCTTTCCCACGTGAGGCAAAGATGTGCAAATTGAGGCTCATTAACAACCAGCATCTGTCCCACCCTCTGGAAATCCTCTTATGCAGAACACTAGGGCTACATTCCAAGGCATTGAGTAACTGAGACTACTACCCTACAGGAAAAAGCTAGAGTATAACTGAACCTTTCCTGGGCTTGCAAATCTACCCAGGAAAGTAAGACTTGACAGTGGTGTTTAACGTGGGCCCAGCCAGGCTCATCCAAACCCAGTAGAGGGATCCACAAACAGCAGAACACCAACACCCACAGGGAAAGTTTGGCAGGCTCCAACAGTGACTGAGATAGCCAAAATGGTAAAACAAAAAAACAAATCCCAAATAAAAGAACAAGAAAACTCTATCGAAGATGAAATAAATGATATACAGTTAAGCAAATTATCAGAGGTAGAGTTCAGAGCCATGATCTTGAGGAAGCTGAACAGCATGAGTAAGGACATCAGCACCATGAGTAAAGATATAGAAACACTGAAAACCAACCAAGTGGAAATGAAGAAAGACATAGGACAAATAAAGAACACATTGCAAGGATTAACCAGCAGAGTACAGGAAGCTGAGGACCACATCAGTGAATTAGAAGACAGGGTAGAAAAAATCAACCAATCAGAAAACCAAAAGGTAAAAACAATTAAAAAAACAAGAAGATAGCTTAAAAGAACTGTGGGACAACTGAAAACATAATAACATACGCATCATAGGAGTCCCTGAAGAAAAAGAAAATGGGCAAGGGTTAGAGAATATATTTGAAGTAATAGTGACAGAAAACTTTCCTAACTTGGTAAAGGCATTCAAGCTCAAGAAGCACAGAGAGCCTCAAGTAAGAAGAACCCAAACAGGCCCACACCAAGGCACATAGTAATTAAAATGCCAAAAATTAAAGACAAAGAGAGAATCCTAAAGGGAGAAAGTGATAAGCAACAGGTTACCAACAAAGGAAACCCCATAAGGGTCTCAGCTGACTTCTCAACAGAAACACTATAGGCCAGAAGGGAGTGGTATGAAGTAATCAAGGTCATGAAAAACCAGGATCTGAATCCAAGACTACTCTACCCAGCAAGGCTATCATTCAAAATAGATGGTCAAATAAAGAGCTTTCCAGTAAAAAAAAAAAAAAAAAAAGGCTAACAGAATATATTAACACCAAACCAGCATGGCAAGATATACTAAAGAGACTGCTGTAATTAGTAGAAGAAATAGGAAGAAAAATAGAACCACACTAAACAAAAATATCAATAGATAAGTACATATAAATTATCACATTAAATGTGAATGGATTGAATGTTCCGATAAAAAGACACAGAGTAGCTGATTGGACAAAAAAGTATGACTCACATATATGTTGTTTACAAGACACCCACATCACAACAAAAGACTCACATAGGCTGAAAGTGAAGGGATGGGGAAAAAAATCTTCCAAGCAAATGGAAAGGAAAAAACACTGGAGTAGCAACACTCATATCTGATAAAGTAGATTTCAAAATGAAGGCCATAACGAGAGACAAAGAAGGCCACCACATAATATTGAAAAGATCTATCCATCAGGAAAATATAACCTTTTTAACATATATGCACCCAATATAGGTGCATCAAAATATACTAAAAATCTTCTGGAGGACTTCAAAGGAGAAATCAACAGCAATACAATCATAGCAGGAGACTTCAACACCCAACTGACATCACTGGATAGATCCTCTAGACAAAAAATTAACAAGGAAACACAGATTTTAAATGAAGCGCTACATCAAATGGATTTAATAGATATCTACAGAGAATTACACCGCAAAACTACAGAATTCACATTCTTTTCAAGTGCACATGGAACATTCTCAAAGATGGACCACATGTTAGGGCACAAACTAAGTCTCTACAAGTTCAAGAAGACTGAAATCATATCAAGCATCTTCTCAGATCACAATAGCATGAAACTAGAAATCAATTGCAACAAGAACATGCAAAGACATTTGAAAACATAAAGGCTAAATATCATGTTATTGAACAACGAATGGATTACCATGGAGATCAAGGAACAATTGAAAACTTCCTGGAAACCAGTGAAAATGAACACGCAACAACACAAAACCTTTGGGATGCAGCAAAAGCAGTTCTGAGAGGAAAGTTCATAGCGTGACAGACCTACCTCAAGAAACAAGAAAAATTTCTAATAGACTATCTAACCTCACAACTTAAAGATCTGGAAAGCAAACAAAATGAAAACCCCAGAGCAAGTAGAAGGAAGGAAATAGTAAATTTCAGAGCAGAAATAAATGACATAGACACCAAAAAAAAAAACAATTCAAAGGATCAATGAAACAAAGAGTTGTTTCTTTGAAAAGATAAACAAGATTGATGGACCCTTAGCTAGACACACCAAGAAACAAAGAGAGAGAACCCAAATACACAAAATCAGAAATGAAAGAGGAGAAATAATAACTGACACCACAGAAATACAAAGGATTGTTAACAAATATTATGAACAATTATATGGCAAAAAATTCAACAGTCTAAGCGAAATGGACAAATTTCTAGAAACACATGGTCTCCCAAAACTGAACTGGGACAAGATAGAAAACTTGAACAGACCAATAACAACTAAAGAAATTGAAGATGTAATCAAGACTCTCGTCTTCTTTCCCGAGGAGACACCAAATGGCGGATGACGCCGGTGCTGTGGGAGGGCCCGGGGCCCTGGAATGGGAGGCCGCGGAGACTTCCGTGGAGGATTTGGCAGCGGCATCCGGGCCAAGGTCGCGGCCGCGGAGCTCGCGGAGGCAAGGCGGAGGACAAGGAGTGGATCCCCGTCACCAAACTGGGCCGCCTGGTCAAGGACATGAAGATCAAGTCCCTGGAGGAGATCTATCTTTTCTCCCTGCCAATCAAGGAATCCGAGATCATTGACTTTTTCTTGGGGGCATCCCTCAAGGATGAGATTTTGAAGATTATGCCCGTGCAAAAGCAGACGCGTGCTGGCCAGAGGACCTGGTTCAAGGCATTTGTCACCATTGGGGACTACAATGGACATGTTGGTCTGGGTGTTAAGTGCTCGAAGGAAGTAGCCACTGCCATCCGTGGGGCCATCATCCTAGCCAAGCTCTCTATTGTCCCTGTGCGGAGAGGCTACTGGGGGAACAAGATTGACAAAGCCCATACTGTCCCTTGCAAGGTGACTGGCCGCTGTGACTCTGTACTGGTGCGCCTCATCCCTGCCCCCAGGGGCACTGGCATAGTCTCAGCCCCTGTACCCAAGAAGTTGCTGATGATGGCTGGTGTTGATGACTGCTACACCTCGGCCAGGGGCTGCACTGCCACCCTGGGCAACTTTGCCAAGGCCACCTTTGATGCCATCTCTAAGACCTACAGTTATCTCACCCCCGATCTCTGCAAAGAGACTGTGTTCACCAAGTCTCCCCATCAGGAATTCACCGACCATCTTGTAAAGACCCACACCAGAGTTCCTGTGCAGAGGACCCAGGCTCCAGCTGTGGCCACCACATAATTTCATACAAGAAAAAGTGAATAAAGCCTGTTAATTAAAAAAAAAAAAAAAAGACTCTCCCAGCAAACAAAAGCCCAGTCCCAGACAGCTTCATGGGGGAATTTTACCAAACTTTCAAAGAAGAACTAATACCCATTCTCCTCAAACTATTTCAAAAAATTCAAGAAGAAAGACTTACAAACTTGTTTTATGAGACTAGCGTAATTCTAATTCCAGAACCAGAAAAAGATACTACAAAGAAAGAAAACTACAAGCCAATATTCCTGATGAACATAGATGCCAAACTCCTGAACAAAATATTAGCAAATTGAATCCAGGAATACATCAAAAATATTATTCACCATGACCAAGTGAGATTCATTCCAGGGATGCAAGGCTGGTACAATATTCGCAAATCAATAAATGTGATACACCACATAAACAAAATGAAAGACAAAAATCATATGATCATATCAACAGACGCTGAAAAAGCATTTGACAAAATCCAGCACCTATTTCTGATAAAAATGCTCAGCAATCTGGAAATAGAGGGATCATATATTGACATAATAAAGGTCATATTTGAAAGACCTACAGCCAATATCATACTCAATGGGCAAAAATTAAAAGCATTTCCTTTAAGAACACAAACAAGACAAGGATGCCCACTTTCACCCCTCTTATTTAACACAGTACTGAAAGTTTAGCCACAGCAATCAGACAGAAAGAAAAAATAAAAGGGATCCAAATTCAAAAGGAGGAAGTGAAACTGTCATTATTCACAGATGACATGATACTATACATAACAAACCCCAAAGACTCCATCAACAATTTACTAGACTTAATAAATGAATTTGGCAAAGTAGCAGGATACAAAATTAACGTCAAAAAATCAATGGCATTCTTATACAGCAATGATGAACTCACAGAAAGAGAAACTAAGAAAACTATCCCATTTACCATTGCGGCAAAAAAATTAAGATACCTAGGAATAAACTTAACCAAAGAAATAAAGGACCTATTCACAGAAAACTACAGGACATTGAAAAAAGAAATAGAGAAAGATATAAAAAAGTGAAAGCACATACCTTGTTCATTAATTGGAAGAATTAACATCATTAAAATGTCCAGACTACCCAAAGCAATCTATAGATTCAATGCAATCCCAATCAAAATACCAACAACATACTTCACAGAACTAAAACAAATACTTCAAAAGTTCATATGGAACCAAAAAAGACTGTGAATACCCACACAAATCTTGAAAAAGAACAAAATAGGAGGGATCACATTAACAGATTTCAGCTTATACTACAAAGCCGCTGTAATCAAAACAGACTGGTACTGGCACAAGAACAGGCAGATGGATCACTGGAACAGAATAGAGAACCCAGACATGGACCCACAACAATATGCTCAATTAATATTTGACAAAGGGGGCAAGAGCATACAGTGGCGTAAAGACAGCCTCTTTAATAAATGGTATTAGGAAAATTGGACAGATACATGTAAAAAAATGAAAAGACACCATCAACTTACACCACACACAAGAATAAACTCAAAATGGATAAAAGACTTAAATGTGACCTGTGAATCCATAAAAGTCCTAGAAGAAAATGTAGGCAACAAAATTTCAGACATCATACGCAGCAGAATTTTCACTGATACATCACCTAAGGCAACAGAAACAAAGGAGAAAATGAACACATGGGACTACATCAAACTAAAAAGCTTCTGCACAGCAAAAGAAACAACCACCAAAATGGAAAGGCTACCCACTGTATGGGAGAGCATAATAGCCAACAATACATTAGATAAGGGGTAAATTTCCAAAATATATAGAGTGGTCATATAATTCAACAACAAAAAAGACAAAAAACCCAATTAAAAATGGGCAGAGGATCTAAATAGACCCCTCTCCAAACAGGATATATAAATGGCTAAGAGACATATGAAGAAACGCTCAACATCACTAATCATCAGAGACATGCAAATTTAAACAACAATGAGGTATTACCTCACACCTGTCAGAATGGCCTCCATCAATAAATCATCAAACAAGTGTTGGCGAGGGTGTGGAGAAAAGGGGACTCTAGTACACTGCTGGTGGGAATGCAGACTGGTGCAGCCACTATGGAAAACAATATGGTGTTACCTCAAAAAATTAAAAATGGAACTGCCATTTGTCCCAGTGATCCCACGTCTAGGAATATACCCTAAACCTGAAACACCAATCAGAAAGAATATATGTACCCCCATGTTTGTAGCTGCATTATTTATAATAGCTAAGATCTGGAAACAGCCCAAATGTCCATCAGTAGATGAATGGATAAAAAAGCAGTGATACATATACACAATGGAGTACTTGCAGCTATAAGAAAGAAAGATCTCTTATCCTTTGAGACGACATAGAGGGTCCTGGAAAGTATTATCCTAAGTGAAACAAGCCAAGCAGAGAAAGACAAATATCACATGATCTCACTTATTTGTGCAATAAAATGAACATAACAGTCTGAGTAATGGGGTAGTCCCAGAGACATGGTACAGACTGACAATCCCCAGACGAGGGGGTGTAATGGACAGATAAATCACAGAACTTATATGCATGTATGTCTGAAAAATGGACATGGACAACAAAGCTGGGGACAGGGTGGGGAGGGAAGCAGAGTGCGGAATCAGTGGGGAAAAAGGAGAAACATCTGTAACAAAAATAATTAATTAAAATAAATAAATAAAAATTTAAAAACTTAAAAAAGGAAAATGCACTATGCTGGCTCCACTGCTAACTTAGTGTTACATAGAAAAGTGACAAATCTCCTTCTGGGAGAAAGGTTCAGTAGGTCCTCAACTCACAGAGATTACTGTAAAAGCCTAGTCCAGTTCAGCTAAATTGAATCCAGTGATTTCCACTGGGCTAAAGCTATTCCATTAGTGTACCAACTATACAGTATCAAAAATGGAAATGATTGCTCTGTTCAGTAGCCATTCTCAAGCCCATTCTCAAGGCCCTCTCATATCTCTGGTCAACACTCCCTTTGATAAATCTTACTACGTCACTAGTGACTCTTGAGCAGTTGCCCATGGCTCATTTAGTTTGCCTTTCGGTAAACTACACACTGACAGATTAAAAATATTCCAAGTTAGCCCTGGCTGGTTTGGCTCAGCGGTTAGAGCGTTGGCCCACAGACCAGAGAGTCCCAGGTTCGGTTCCCGCTAAGGGCATGTACCTCCGTTGCAGTTTGTCCCCCGCTTCAGTTGGGGTTGTGTGGGTGGCAACCACTCGATCTGTCTCTCTCACATCGATGTTTCTCTCTCTCTCTTCCTTCCTCTCTGTCCCACTCTATCTAAAGAAAGATGCAAAAATAAATTTAAAAATATTCCAATTTAGGACTATATATGATGGGAACAAATAATAGCTATTTATCAAACTGCCCGGGTCATTCAAACAATATCAATGATACGGGCCTATTCTCTGACAAGACTGACTGGAATCAGACTTCTGATAAAGATTCACTACTCGGATTACCACCACTTCCACCTGGATCCATGATCATTCTGGACACGACAATACATCCACCATCACAGAACTGACACGAAGTAAAAGCCTCTGTGTTTCTGATGCAAAATCTATCTCTGCAGTTCAGATTTATGACTCTAGCTAAAAATTGACTCACCACTGTTGACGAATTTTTAAGTTACAGACTTGCTGTTCCAGTCCACTCTGGCAATACCATTCTGAACCATTGGTTAAGGGACAGGCCACATACTGCCAATTGCATTTAAGAAGCATGGTCCACAAGACCACCCCCATTTCTTACACCAGTTGCAGATTTCAGTGGTCCCCAAGACCATCTTTGATAATTAACTAGAAGGACTCACAGAATTCCCTGAAAGTTGTTATACTCACAGCCATAGTTTATTATGGGAAAATATTGAAATCAGCTATGGGAAGAAGTTCACAGTGTGGAGTCTAGGAAAGTTCCAAAATGTGGAGCTTCCAATTTTCCTCTTCTCCAAAGAGTTATGGACAGTGTTGTTTTCCCAGAATTGCTTTGTGATAATGCACATGGTGTATTATCAACCAGGGAAGCTCACCTGACTCTTGGTGATCAGGATTTCATTGGGGCTTGATCACATAAACTTGGTTGGTCTCCCAGCCCCTCAGAAAATCAACTGATACCTGCCCTAAATCACCCTTTGGCTCAAAGCCTCCAGGTAAACAAAGATATTGTTATCAGGCAGAACATTCCAAGGGCTTGGAGATTACCTCTTAGGTGCCTACAGGCAAAATCTGTATCACCTTTTCAGATCATCTTCAGTCAGACAATGATATGCTTCGAATTGCAAAACTCACCAACTGGTTAAAAGTCAAGATATTTAATGAACCTTCCATACTCCCTGACATCCCCAAGTATCTGGTGATACTTAGTTTTAGAATTACCTCCTCAAAACCAACTTGAAACATTTCTTGTCTTTAGCTTTCTCAGCCTCCTCTTGTCCACACACTTAGTAAGCTAGTTTGTTCACTAAATGTGGCCATCTCAGGCCCTGGCTAAGTAGCTCAGTTGGTTAGAGTATCATCCTGATGTGCCCAGGTTGCAAGTTCAATCTCCAGTCAGGGCACATACAAGAAGCAAACAATGAATGCATCAATAAGTAAAATAGCGCCCTGGCCGGTTTGGCTCAGCGGTTAGAGTGTCGACTTGCGGTCCTGAGAGACCCGGGTTTGGTTCCCGCTAAGGGCGCATACCTCGGTTGCAGTTTATCCCCGGCCCTGGTCGGTCGTGTGGGTGGCAACCACTCGATGTGTCCCTTTCACATCGATGTTCCTCTCTCTCCCTCCCACTCTACCTGGACAAAAAAATGGGAAAATGTCCTCGGGTGAGGATTAAAAAATAAATAAAAAAATAAAATAAGTAAAATAGCAGCAAATTGATGTTATTTTTGTTGGTTTTTTGCTGGTGTTGTTGTTTTTCTCTTGCTCTCTCCTTAAAGTCAATAAATAAAAAATAAAATAAATGTGGTCATCTCAGAAAGACTAATCCTCTCTCAGTCACTTCCTGGGTGATGATGATGACCAAAGTGTGGGGATAGCTATAAAGACCTATTTTGAAAAATGTGAGATTTTATTCTCACCATTCTGGGCATGATGTTGCTTTCTTTTTCTTAAGAGGAACCCCAAGCTGGTTTGGTTGTAACATCTTCTTTGAGACTGCTAAGCCAAAATGGGGCTAGGAGATTCAAACTGGGTTGTGAGTAGGAAATGATTTTTTTTTTCTAAAGGTAAAATTGTAACTATTGAAATGAGCATACTGATTTTGTGAACATGAAAGCAGAGCAACAACCCTGGTACCAGAGGAAGGAACACCTTAGATACCAGAAAGACTGGGGAAAGGAGGAAAAGTAATTACCATTTCCTTTTATAACTTCCTGTGGGGCCTTCTGCATAAAAGAAATGCTCCCACATAGCTCATCAAAACTTAGCTTTTATGCCTTAAATTCAACTGAATCTTAGGTGGACCAACTCTTTCCAGATGACTGACCATAATTTCATTGCCATTTCTATTAACTTTCTCAAGATGTCTATCTGAAAGAACACTGGATGCCCTGACTCCCAAAATATGTCTTCTGCACCCTAACTGTTCATCATTTGTTGGACAGAAAAATGTCAACAAGCTGACAGTGTGTCAAAACTGGTAGTCCCTCTAAAAATAAGGAATACACACAATTATTCAAACATTAAACCTACAATCCAGCCAGATGATGACATTGGATGCATTCTCAACTTATGCCCAATGACTGATGTAGGTTTTTTTTATTGGCATCATCAATTATAAACAATACTTTCTTTCCAGGGACAACCTTAGGGGTATATTTTTCATGTGGAAGCAAGGCTTTAACATGGTTCCCTCCCCCTAAAATTGTGACATGTACCTTAGGGGTATTCAAAAAAGACAATGTTTATGGAAACACTCCTCAGGCCAGGGAGGCATTCAGTTCAGCCTGAACTTACTGACCAGGGTTGATATGAATGAGAGAATTGCCCTAGATTTCTTCCTTGCAGGACAAGATGGAGGCTGGGTAATTTCTAATACATCTTTCTATACATGGCTTAATTTCCCAAGCCAAGGGGAAAGATCAATACAGAAACATAAGGGGAAACCATCTGGTTTTCTAAGGGATGCCCCAATGATTTATGGATGCATGGCATGGTTAAGATAAATAGTACATTTTAGCTTCATTCTGTTGTTTGGATTCTTGTTGGAAATAACCTTATTTAAATGCTTGATAAGACAAATGAAATAGATTTGGTCCCAGTTTCTATCAGGTAGATTAACTAGAGTGTTATATTTTGGAAATATCTGTCATATCAAAGACAATGCAGAAATAAGGGATGTAATTATCTGGAGACAATTCTCCATGGATATCACACATTTTTGCAAACTTTGTGAACAAGGACACTACCTACCACTCACTATGTTTTTTTTCTGGACTCTTCTCAAGGATGTCTGTATATAAAGTAATCTTAAAAGATAGAGCTAGTGTATCTCTCTCCAACAAAGAGTAAACAAACCCTCAAAGAAAAGGAAAGATAATGTCTCCTATGGGCAAAGGTTGGACATGTCTTCTCACAGCTCATTATAAATTATTGGGGTTGCTTAAGCTTGGTGTTCCTCAGCTATGATGCAAATTTACTACATATTCAGCATCTGCTTGAGCTCTTCTGTACCTCCCTATCATGAGTCTTGGGAGACGAGGGGAACTGATATGAACATGAAGCTCATACTACTTGCTGTAATGGGAGTAACAAGAGTCTCGTGTTTTCATAAAACTGTAGCAGGTTAACTAACGCATTAGCTTTCCAGTAGAGTAAATTTCAGACCCTTTAAAATTCTTGATAATTGTCAGCATTTTCAAAGCAAATTTATATAGATAGCATGGAAGGTTAGGGAAATTTCAGAAAAATACCCCCAAAACTTGCATATAATTTCCATAGTTGTTCATTGTTAATATGTGCACTTTTCCCCCCTAAGAGACAAATTTCTCCTCTCAGTTAAGCAAAGACATATACAAGAACACAGTTCTCACTATCTAGCCTCCAACTGAAAAACATATATACATGCTTTTTACTTAATTTTCAATTTAATCTAGACAAACATGCCTTTATTTCACAGGTACAATTTGGAAAATTAATATTTTTCCATCAAAATATTAAGACACTAAATGACAGAGTAACAATTGTTTAGGAAAATTCTTTTCAGAAGTTATTAAAGTGAGATCATAATTCTTAATCTCTTGTTTTGCCAGTTGAGCTATACAAAATATTTGTCTATTATGAACCATTCATACAATTCCAGAAATATTATTAGAAAAGGAAATGCTGCAAGCAGAATCAAGTCCCATGGCAGTTCTACTAAACCTCATGAGGGCTGTATATTTTTGCATTATGTGCAAACATGTGGTCATTTAAATTTTGCTATGTATATGCCTGTTTAACGGTATGGATGTACCAACATATGAATAATAGAGGCTGTTATACTTTTAGGTCATTCATGAAATTATTTATCAAATTTTACAAACTGGATCATTTCCACAATTGTTTAAAATGTGCTTCATCCTTTCTGGAATAGATGGCAGGACTATAGACTCTGGTACCTATGAGTGTAAAGGCCCGAAGGAGACACAGGCTTTGGGAACAGCTATTTTCAAGGCCTAACTTCTTGTAAATGTTAAGCCTAATTTTTACTAATTATAACCAGCACATATGGATGTAATACTAATAGGGACCTCTCACTTAAAAATATCAATATGTTAATATATTTGGGTTCACTTAAAGTTTATAATTAGAACAACATAAGAATAGGGATGCAGCCTTCCTTTGTCTTTTAGTTGGCAAACATCCAAGTAAGATAATTCAGTTGGTTGCAATTTTTGTCTCAAATAAGTTTTATAACTGATTCTTATTGTTATATAATAGAGTCAGAAATAGTCCACAAATAATATTTAAAGAATATTTTAGATAACAGAAATAAGCTATATATGTTCTTATGAATATGCCTTGTATTAATTATTTTAATGTTATTTATTTATTTAATCCTCACCTGAGTATATATATTTATTTTTTTAGAGAAAGAGACATTGTGAGAGAGAAACATCAATCAGTTGCCTCCTGTACCTGCCTTGACCAGAGATCAAATCCTCATCCTAGGTATGTGCCCCTATTGGGACTCAAACATGACCTTTCAGTGTATGGGACAATGCTCCAACCAAATGAGCCTTGTGGCCAGGGCTGTGTTAATTATTTTAATTAAATTTCAACATTATAAAAGTACTTCACTTATATACTTGCTGGGTTTATATATACAAAAATGATGATTTTTTTTTTATGAATTTTTATTTATTTTTTTGTTACAGATATTTTATCTTTTTACCACATTGGCACCCCCCACCCCACCCCCCACCCCCTTCTCTCTGTCCCCGGCTTAGTTGTCCATGTCCATTGGTCATGCATACATGCATATAAGTTCTGTGGTTTATCTCTTCCCACCCCCCCATCCCCTCTTCTGAGGGATGTAAGTCTGTGCCCTACTTCCATGTGTCTGGGTCTACTGTATTACTCAGACTGTTATGTTCATTATATTCCGTATATAAGTGAGATCATGTGGTATTTGTCTTTTTCTGCTTGGCTTCTTTCACTTAGGATAATACTTTCCAGGTCCCTCCATGTCGTCTCAAAGGATAAGAGATCTTTCTTTCTTACCGCTGCATAGTACTCCATTGTGTATATGTACCACTGCTTTTTTATCCATTCGTCTACTGGTGGACACTTGGGCTGTTTCCAGATCTTAGCTATTGTAAATAGTGCTGCTATGAACATGGGGGTACATATATTCTTCCTGATTGGTGTTTCAGGCTTCTTAGGGTATATTCCCAGCAGTGGGATCACTGGGTCAAATGGAAGTTCAATTTTTAATTTTTTGAGGTAGCACCATATTGTTTTCCATAGCGGCCGCACCAGTCTGCATTCCCATCAGCAGTGTATTAGAGTCCCCTTTTCTCCACACCCTCGCCAACACTTGTTTGATGATGTGTTGATGGCGGCCATTCTGACAGGTGTGAGGTGATACCTCATTGTTGTTTTAATTTGCATCTCTCTGATGATTAGTGATGTTGAGCATTTCTTCATATGTCTCTTGGCCATTTGTATGTCCTGTTTGGAGAGGTGTCTATTCAGCTCCTCTGCCCATTTTTTAATTGGGTTCTTTGTCTTCCTTTTGTGGAGTTGTATGAGCACTCTATATATATTGGAAATAAACCCCTTATCTGATACATCATTGGCAATGATGTTCTCCCATACAGTGGGTTGCCTTTCCATTTTGATGATTGTTTCTTTTGCTGTGCAGAAGCTTTTAGTTTGATGTAGTCCCATGTGTTCATTTTCTCCTTTATTTCTGTTGCCTTAGGTGATGTATCAGTGAAAATTCTGCTCCGTATGATGTCCGAAATTTTGTTGCCTACATTTTCTTCTAGAATTTTTATGGATTCACGGGTCACATTTAAGTCTTTTATCCATTTTGAGTTTATTTTTGTGTATGGTGTAAGTTGATGGTCTAGTTTCATTTTTTTGCATGTAGCTGTCCAATTTTCCCAACACCATTTATTAAAGAAGCTGTCTTTACTCCACTGTATGCTCTTGCCACCTTTGTAAAATATTAATTGAGCGTATTGCCTTGGGTCCATTTTTGGGTTTTCAGTTCTGTTCCACTGATCTATATGCCTGTTCTTGTGCCAGTACCAGGCTGTTTTGGTTACAGTCGCTTTGTAGTATAACCTGATATCTGGTATTGTGATCCCACCTACTTTGTTCTTCTTTTTCAAGATTGCTGTGGCTATTCGGGGTCTTTTTTGGTTCCATATGAACTTTTGAAGTATTTGTTCTAGTTCTATGAAATATGTCATTGGTATTTTGATGGGGATTGCATTGAATCTATAGATTGCTTTGGGTAGTATGGACATTTTAATGATGTTAATTCTTCCAATCCATGAACAGGGTATGTGCTTCCACTTTTTTATATCTTCCTCTATTTCTTTTTTCAATGTCCTGTAGTTTTCTGCAAATAGGTCCTTTACTTCTTTGGTTAAGTTTATTCCTAGGTATCGTAATTTTTTTGGAGCGATGGTAAATGGGATTGTTTTTTCAGTTTCTCTTTCTGTGAGTTCATCATGGATGTACAAGAATGCCGTCGATTTCTTGACGTTAATTTTGTATCCTGCTACTTTGCCAAATTCATTTATTAAGTCTAATAGATTTTTGATGGAGTCTTTAGGGTTTTCTATGTACAATATCATGTCATCTGCAAATAATGACAGTTTCACTTCCTCCTTTCCAATTTGGATCCCTTTGATTTTTTCTTCATGTCTGATTGCTGTGGCTAAGACTTCCAGTACAATGTTAAATAAGAGTGGCGAAAGTGGACATCCCTGTCTTGTTCCTGTTCTTAATGGAAATGTTTTTAGTTTCTGCCCATTGAGTATGATGTTGGCTGTAGGTCTTTCATATATGGCCTTTATTATGTCGAGATATGATCCCTCTATTCCTACATTGTTGAGCGTTTTTATCAGAAATGGATGCTGGATTTTGTCGAATGCTTTTTCAGCATCTATTGATATGATCATGTGGTTTTTATTCTTCATTTTGTTTATGTGGTGTATCACGTTTATTGATTTGCGAATATTGTACCAGCCTTGCATCCCTGGAATGAATCCCACTTGGTCATGGTGAATAATTTTTTTGATGTATTTCTGGATCCGATTTGCTAATATTTTGTTCAGGATTTTGGCATCTATGTTCATCAGGGATATTGGCCTGTAGTTTTCTTTCTTCGTAGTGTCTTTTTCTGGTTTTGGAATTAGAATTATGCTGGCCTCATAGAACGAGTTTGGAAGTCTTCCTTCTTCTTGAATTTTTTGAAATAGTTTGAGGAGAATGGGTGTTAGTTCTTTTTTGAATGTTCGGTAAAACTCCCCCGTGAAACCATCTGGTCCTGGGCTTTTGTTTGCTGGGAGAGTCTTGATTACCTCTTCAATTTCCTTAGTTGTTATTGGTCTGTTCAAGTTTTCTATCTCTTCCAGGAATAGTTTTGGGAGATTGTGTGTTTCTAGAAATTTGTCCATTTTGCTTAGATTGTCGAATTTGTTGCCATATAGTTGTTCATAGTAGTTGTTAACGATCTTTTGTATTTCCGTGGTGTTGGTTCTTACTTCTCCTCTTTCATTTCTGATTTTGTGTATTTGGGTTCTCTCTCTTTGTTTCTTGGTGAGTCTAGCTAAGGGTCCATCAATCTTGTTTATCTTTTTGAAAAACCAGCTCTTGGTTTCATTGATCCTTTGAATTGTTTTTTTGGTCTCTATGTCATTTATTTCTGCTCTGATCTATACTATTTCCTTCCTTCTACTTGCTCTGGGGTTTTCTTTTTGTTTGCTTTCTAATTCTTTATGTTGTGAGGTTAGACAGTCAATTAGAAATTTTTCTTGTTTTTTGAGGTAGGCCTGTAGTGCTATGAACTTCCCTCTCAGAACTGCTTTCGCTGCATCCCATAGATTTTGTGTTGTTGTGTGTTCATTTTCATTGGTTTCCAGGAAGTTTTTAATTTCTTCCTTGATCTCCTCGGTGACCCATTCATTGTTTAATAACATGCTATTTAGCCTCCATGTGTTGAAATGTCTTTGCATGTTCTTGTTGCAATTGATTTCTAGTTTCATGCCATTGTGATCTGAGAAGATGCTTGATATGATTTCAATCTTCTTGAACTTGTAGAGATTTAGTTTGTGTCCTATCATGTGGTCTATCTTTGAGAATGTCCCTTGTGCACTTGAGAAGAATGTGTATTCTGTAGTTTTGGGGTGTAATTCTCTGTAGATATCTATTAAATCCATTTGGTCTAGTGCTTCATTTAGAGTCTCTGTTTCCTTGCTAATTTTTTGCCTAGAGGATCTATCCAGTGCTGTCAACGGGGTGTTGAAGTCCCCTGCTATGATTGTATTGTTGTCGATTTCTCCTTGGAAGTCCTCCAGAAGATTTTTAATATATTTTGGTGCTCCTATATTGGGTGCATATATGTTTATCAAGGTTATATCTTCCTGTTGGATAGATCCTTTCAATATTATGTAGTTGCCGTCTTTGTCTCTAGTTATGGTCTTCATTTTGAAATCTATTTTATCAGATATGAGAATTGCTACCCCAGCTTTTTTTTGCTTTCCATTTGCTTGGAAAATTTTTTTCCATCCCTTCACTTTCAACCTATGTGAGTCTTTTGTTGAGAGGTGGGTCTCTTGTAAACAACATATAGATGAGTCATGCTTTCTTATCCAATCAGCTAATCTGTGTCTCTTTATGGGAGCATTCAATCCATTTACGTTTAAGGTGGTTATTGATATGTACTTATTTATTGCCATTTTTGTTTAGTGTGGTTCTATTTTTCTTCCCATTTCTACTGCTAATTACAGCAGTCCTTTTAACATTTCTTGCAGTGCTGGTTTGGTGCTAATGTATTCCCTTAGCCTTTTTTTGTCTGGGAAGCTCTTTATTTGACCTTCTATTTTGAATGCTAGCCTTGCTGGGTAGAGTAGTCTTGGATTCAGATCCTTGTATTTCATGACCTTGATTACTTCATGCCATTTCCTTCTGGCCTGTAGTGTTTCTTGTGAGAAGTCAGCTGAGAGCCTTATGGGGTTCCCTTTGTAGGTAACCTGTTGCTTATCTCTTGCTGCTTTTAGGATTCTCTCTTTGTCTTTAATTTGTGGCATTTTAATTACTATGTGTCTTGGTGTGGGCCTGTTCGGGTTCTTCTTACTTGGGACTCTCTGTGCTTCTTGAACTTGAGTGCCTTCTTCCTTCACCAAATTAGGGAAGTTTTCTCTCACTATTTTTTTGAATATATTCTCTATCCCTTGCTCATTTTCTTCGGGGACTCCTATGATGCGAATATTATTACGTTTCCAGTTGTCCCATAGTTCTCTTAAGCTGTCTTCCTGTTTTTTAATAGTTTTTTCCTTTTGGTTTTCTGATTGGTTGATTTTTTCTACTCTGTCTTCTAATTCACTGATCCGGTCCTCAGCTTTCTCTACTCTGCTTTTTAAACCTTCCAATGTGTTTTTCATTTCTGATATTCATTTTTTATCTCTTCTTGATGGTTTTTAATTTCCAATTGGCCTATTTTCAGAGTCTCTATGTCCTTACTCATGCTGTTGAGCTTCCTCAAGATCATGGCTCTGAATTCTAGCTGTTAACATGCCTAACTGCTCCACATTGATCTCATCTTCGGTGGAGGTGTCTTGCTCTTTCATTTGGCTTCTGTTTCTGTGTTTCACCATTTTGGCTATCACTGTGGGCTTTGGAGCCTGTCAAGTTCTCCCTGTGGGTGTTGGTGTTCTACTGTTTGTGGCTCCCTCTCCTGTGTTTAGATGAGCGAGGGAGGGCCCACATTGAACACCACTGTCAAGTCTTACTTTCCTGGTTAAAGTTGCCAGCCCAGGAAACGTACTGTTATCCTCTAGCTTTTTGCCTGGAGGCTAGCAGTCTAGGTTACTGGATGAGTTTTTGGTTGTCAGTTGATTGAAAAACTCCCTCTGGTGCTCAGCCAAGGGGCTTTCAGGAGGGTGGGGCAGATGCTGGTTGTTAGTGAGCCTCAATTAACACTACAATGGCCCACAGGGTGGGTTTGCATCTCCGAGGGAGGGGCTGCTGCCTCTCCTCAGAGCCCTGGGAAGGAGCAATGTGGTCACCTTCCTGGGTGGCTGCACTCAGCCAAAGCTCTGAGAGCCCTCCAAACCCCGTGTCCCGACACAGTTCCAGTCCAGTCTGCCCTCCCTCTGCCGGAGCCCAAGGTGAGTGGCTGTGGCTGTTTCACCCTCTGTCCCGGCTGCGCTGTGTAGCCGCCTGGGAGTGTAACCCGAGGGCGCCGCTCACAGCTAAGGCCGCTGCCGAGATGCCAACCGTGGGCTCCCAGCCCCGTCTCGCACCTTCGCAAGCCTACCGGGATGGAGTCAGTGTCCCTCGTTGTATGGTCCTCGCAAGCTGCTTTTCTGTTGGTTTTTCCCGTCGATTTTTCTGTGTTATAGTTGTAATTCCAGTTTGGTTCTGGGAGACGGTCTGTGTAGCTCCGTTCACTCCGCCGCCGTTTTTGGGTTCCTCTCCCAAAAATGATGATATTTTTAAATCAGAATTATTAAGGCTGATATTAGTCATAAATTTGTGAAGTATTATTTTGCCATTACATTATGATTGAGGTTCTCATTTAATATCCACTTTTTTCAATTACGATTCATAATTTTGAAGTAAAAATTATATGCCACCAAATGTCATTGCGTATGTTTGAAAGAGACTTTCTAAGGTAAAACTCGGATTCACTTGATTAAAGAATATCTGTTTATAAAGTCAGTAGTTCAACAGATCCATCATTTTTAACCTGGTGATAGGTAAGTATATTGGGTTGTTGAACTTCCTATAAGAAAAATAAGGAGGATGGAGCGAGGGAGGGGGAAGAGGAAAGGAAAGAGGTGGAAAGGAAGAGAGAAAAAGAAAGAGAGAGAGAGAGAGATCAAGGGAGGAATGGAAAAACAAAGAAAGGAGTGAAAGGATGAAGGAAGAAAAAAGCAAAGGGAAGAGGGGGAAATGAAGGAAGAAATGGAGGGAGGAAAGAAGAAAGAAGGAAAGGGAAGGGAAGGAGGAATAAAGTCAAGGAAATAAGGAAGGAAGGAAAAGTTAGGTTAAAGAAATACAAAAATGTAATGAGCAATCATCTACCAATTTGGGCATACTGTTTAATATTTACCCTTTCAGTTTATTAAATAACTAAATTCAGACTGAAAATAACCTGCCTTCCATCAGAAAGCAATTGACTTAAGCATAAATGTTTAACTTTCTGTTTAATTAACCAAGTCCACATATCTGAATGGCACTGAAGTTCAGAGAAAAGGATTTCCCAAATGAGAATATGGATAGAACCTGAATATGTTCCAAAGAACTACTGTCCCTGGAGCCTGAGTGTTTGATTCAAATGTCTTGCTATATTACAAATTAAGTTGTGGTAACCATGATCCTGATTCTGACATTCAGATATACAGGAAAGAAAACAATCTGCCTACTCCTTGAAAGAAAACATTTCTTGTTCTTCCTCCTCAAGGAGGTGGAGCAGCATCCCCTGCAGATGCAGAGATGTGGATCTTCGTGAAGACCCTGACAGGAGGACCGTCACCCTCTAGGTGGAGCCATGTGACACCAATGAGAATGTCAAACTAAAATCCAAGACAAGGAAGGCATCCCACCTGACCTCCTTCTGATTTTTGCAGGCAAACAGCTGGAGGATGGTCGCACTGTCTCAGACCACAGTATTCAGAGAGAGTCCACCATGCACTTAGTACTAAGTCTGTGGGGTGGCATCATTGAGCACTCCCTCCGCCAGCTCACCCAGCAGTACAACTGCAGCAAGATGACTGGCCTGCACCCTGGTGCTGTCGACTGATGCAAGAAGTGCAGCCACACCAACAACCTACGCCCCAAGAAGAAGTTTGAATAAGGCCCCTCCACCACCGCCTCTCCCTGCAGGAGGATGGCCTTCTGCCTCAACCCCATGGCCCTGGAGCCTCAATAGTTTCCTTTACATTGACTGGAGCATGAAAAAAAAAAAAAAAAAGGAAAAAAGAAAGAAAGAAAAGACAAGAGAAGAAAACATTTCTTTCTTTTTCTCAACTTTTATGTCAGAAGAATTCTGTACCCCATTTATGACTCTTATCTTCTGCCTTCATTATAGTTATGTACAATATCTCCCCTCTATCTGTACATTGCTCAGGTATCTGATTAATGTTTATATTGTCATACTGCATAGCACAGCAAATACTAAATCTTCACTGTATCAGGCATTGCACAGAAATGTTTGTGATATGAAGGAATGGAAAATAGAGTGACTCCGTTATACATCTGACCCTGTGTAGGTGGGACCAGGATGGTCGATGCTGAGAGCATAATGTAGAACTTGTTCCTTCCTTAAGTCTGGGCATAACTGTGGATGTCGGGATCAGTCACCACTATTAACTAAAAGCTTCAAGATAGTAGTTAAGAGAATGAGCCCTGTAGCCAGACTTGTCTGAATCTGAATCCTGCTTTCCCTTTGTCTGTCTGGGTAACCTTTTGACCAGTGTCCTCATATAGGATTGTTGTGAAATTTGAATGAGTTAATCCACATACGGCACTTAGAACTTTGCCTGAAACATGAAAAGCACTGACACAGGTAGCCATCATCATCATCATTGCTATTTAAAATCTTAATACCAAACACAGACCTGTTGTGTACACTAAGAAAAGTATCCATGGGCTTCCTCTCTATTCTCAAAAGGAGATAAACTTTCCCCAGAATATAGAACAGATTCAATTCTTTTTTTGTTTCAGTTTCATTGAGTTATAATTCACAAATAAAACTGTAATATATTTAAAGTGTGTACTGTGATGACAAAAAACTTATACATTGTGAAAGTTTTCTACTCTCTTCGCAAATCTCAATTATACAATAAAGTGCATCAACTGTAGTCATCATGTTTTACATTAGATCTGCCACTCAATTTTATGTGCTCTAAAAGAACCCAGAAAAGGGAGGAAGGTTTTGTTCATTTGCGGAAGCAAACCTCTTAACCTAAAATTCCTAAAACTAACCAGTCAGATATTAGCCCCCAAATCTTCCTTGTCAACCACCCCATGCACTATATTTCTTCCATCTCGGGCTAGAGATTCAGGATTAGTAACCACCATCTCCTTAATGAGAAAAGTCAATGTCTCACAACTTTCTTTACCATATTTCATTCTATGAAGTCGATCAAAGTTGGTTTCAGGTCTGAAAATAGTTTTCATCATTCTTTTCCCACTATGAATTCAAGCATATGCTTCCCTTTCAGAGGTAAGCTTGAAAAGACAGTGATTCATAGTATTTAATTAATTAAATCTTCTTGATAAATACATCTCTGGCAGTGACAGTATAATGGATATTTATCCTTAATCTTGTGTTTTGACCTTTAATGGAACATGCGAGCGCGCGCGCGCGCGCACACACACACACACACACACACTCCATTGTCTGATGGCAAGGACAGGCATGTTACACCTTACAACTTGACCAGATTAGCTGACCAGATTATCATTATTGACATGAACTATCAGAAAAAAAAACAGAAAAAATGTTCCTCTTGAGGAAGTAAGAGGTTGACCTATGATGTATTCAAGAAATAAATAGCTTGCCCTGGCCAGTTTTGCTCAGTGGTTAGAGCATTGGCCTGTGGTCCAGAGAGACCTGGGTTCAGTTGCCACTAAGGGCATGTACCTTGGTTGCAGTTTGTCCCTGGCCCAGGTTGGTCGTTCGGGTGGCAGCCCCTCAATGTGTACCTTTCACATCGATGTTTCTCTTTCTCTCCCCACCACTCTATCTGAACAAAAAATGGAAAAATGTCCTCGGGTGAGGTTAAAAAAAAAGAAATAAAGAAATAGCTCTACTACATTAATAGAATTTTAATATACCTCACTAGGCTTACATGGCCCTTGTAATGACAGTATATTTAAGAGAAATTAACTCAAGATATGTAAATTGATTGAGTGCTGAACTACACTGCAGTTAGAACTAATTTCCCCCCTCTGAATTTTTCATTGACATTTATACCATTTTAGTAAGGATCCATTATGAGTCTCATTTTCGGGGAAAGGATTCTATTAAGTAAAAGTAACCACACAGGCATCCAAGCAAATACTAAGTAGAATAAGAAATAGATTTTAAGTATAAGTTAAAATTCATAAATGCAATAAGTAATAATACCTCATATTTGTATAATTATTTTCATTAATAAAACCCTTTCAAATATTCTGTCTCATTCAGTCTTCATAAAATTCTTTGGTAAAGAAAGATATTCATCTGGAGTTTAGGCCTGATATCTTATGTATTTCTATTGCTCTTTGACAATATTATCTCATGAGCTGGGATTTGATCAAGGCAACATTTAAGAATAAATTCAAATAAACATGGAAATTGAATTTGTCATTTTATTTTTATTTTAGAATTAAATTACTCATTTTATAATGTTCTAGTTAAGTCAATTGGGGCTAAAGAACATTACATTCCCCCCTTTTTATCATTTGTAAAGAACATGCTAATTTGCATAAGAGACCAGGTGGTCAATTTGCATAGATAAGATTCAAGAAAATGTGAGAGTTTGGGAAGCAGGGGAGGGGAAGGCTGGAAGAATAATGCAATATGTGCTTTTTTTTTTTTTTTTTTAATCTTTGGTTTGCTAGCTCAGGCAGACTAAATAAGTGAGAAACAAAAATCTCTGTTCATTTTCTGAAATGTTGGCCATTTTTCAAATAAAAAATATCATATTTATATTTTAGGTACATTTAATGAAGTAAACAATAGAATAAAATAATCAAAAAATAATAGAAAGGTAAATTTAGAAATATAGCATGGCTAAAAGTATAGTTTAAACTAATCAGAAATTTCATTTCCTAGATATAGTATACTTACTTAATCCTTCTGTTTAAAACACCATATTAAAATGTCAGTTGCAGAAACAATATTGATTATTTGCATAAAAAGTTTAAAGGAATTAATATGAAAATATTTCAAGCTCCTTAAAGCTAACAGAGTTGTTGTTATACCTTCATAACACTGGCATTAGGGAATGGGATGTAAACCTTCTTGTACATGACCTGCTAGGTAAAGGGAAATGAACAAGTGCACCATTTGTGGGTGTAGGGAAGCAAAATTTCTTCCCCCAAAATGAGTCTGTCGGGCATGAGAATTATTTTATTTTTAAGAAACAAAAGACTCAGAAACTTTGACCTTCTCCATAAGTACCTAAAATAATTTAGATAGGGGGCCTTTTCCAGGAAAGAGAGTTATTATAGCTAACTACAACTGTATGTATAAAACACAGTGTGGTAGACAGAGAAAAACCTAGCAAAGACTGATTGCCTCTGCATGGCCCAGCAAACATTTGGTTACCACGTGAACTGACTTCGGCCCCTTTGAAGTCTGAAACCACTATCCTCTTCTCCTTGGCTCAAGGTGGCATATCAGCCTCAAATGCCTGATTTGTCTTTGGGTCCCATATTGTAATGGAGGCCCCATACATACATAGGTAATTATTGTCAGGGCTTACAAGGCAATTTAATTCTTAATGACCATTTTGTTGTTATTGTTGTTGTTGTTTGTATTTATCTTCAGATAAAGCAGGAGGGAGAGAGAGAGGAAAAGAGAGAGAGAAACATCAATGTGAAAGAGACACATCGACTGGTTGCCACCCACATGACCCCAACCAGGGCCAGGGACAAACTGCAACTGAGGTACATGCCCTTAGTGGGAACCAAACCTGGGTCTTGCTGGTCCGCAGGCCGACGCTCTAACTGCTGAGCCAAATGGGCCAGGGCTTAATAGCAGTTTTGTAAGCTATCCTGCTACAGAAGAATAGAGCCCCTGTAAGCCTGTCTATGCACCACTGACTTTAACCTTTTGTTTATAAATGGTTATTTTTTTCCTGATAATCTGTCTCATATTAATTTAATCCTTAGAA
This sequence comes from Molossus molossus, assembly GCF_014108415.1. NCBI lineage: Eukaryota > Metazoa > Chordata > Mammalia > Chiroptera > Molossidae > Molossus > Molossus molossus. The sequence goes on along the minus strand of NW_023425388.1, from coordinate 91,199,084 downwards.
CAGTCATAAAAACCTAGAAGGGTAGAGAAAAATTTCTGCCTTACCAACATAAGGCTTAGGCTGGGAAGGAACAAATAAATGTCTACTACAAAATGCCCTCTTCCACTTAAAATAGCAGTTGGTAAGAGTGGGAAGTGCTAGTTGTAAGGCCTTTATTTTTGTTATGATTTTTCCACAATTTATTAGAAGTATCAGGTAATTAAACATGGAGATTGCTGGTGTCTGTAACTTCAAACCACCTCTCTACCCAAACAGTAAAACAGATAAGGGCTGGGCTTTCTCCACTCCCACTCCCGCTGTTTTAGCAACTCCAAAATAATTCACACACAAGAGCCTCTAATGAATAGAGACTTCCCTTCCTCCTCCCCCTTCAAACAAATCTCCCTTTTCCAAACTCTTTGTAACCCCTTCAGATGAAACTCCCCTTTTTACACTCTTGGTAACTCTCTTTGCTCCAAAGCATACTTTAGAGGCTAAACAAGATGTAGTAAGAACACTTCTCTGGCGCATCTGCTGGACTGTCTCCTAGAAAACAAACAAACTGTGGTTTCTCAAGGCCACCCCAGCATCCCTTCAACTTCAACACAATCCCCTCCCTGTCCTAAATTGTCCTTCACTCCCTAAAGCCCCAAATAAAAGAGCAACTCACTGCCCTTGTCTTACCAGTCAATGCATGGGTCCTTTCCCGACTATGGGGAAAGTAATACACTTCCTCCTTCTCTCTCTTCTCTCTGTTGTGAATTCTTTCACAAGTCCACCTCACCTGCCAACCCCTAACACTAGTGAAGACTGGAATTATCTCAGTAATTAACCTTTACATTATGACAGAGAGGTCTCTGATTATTCATGATAGAAGTAGAGAGAAAACATGGAATAGTAAGAATTTTTCATTTATCCCCCTGACAGCCCAGAATACACAAGAGAAGGGTTCAAATTCTCTGGAGGGAAAGAAAAAAGGCCACGTCTGCCTGCAGTGGGAGAGAGCACTGGATGTGAACTGCCGGAAAGAACTGCAAGGCATGGCCATGAACGGTTATATAAGTAATGTCTGATGCTCACCTTTTAAGTTGTTTCCTTCTTAAATTTGTAATTAATGGCAATAATTCCTAAATATATGTAATTATATAATAATTCTTACTTAAAATCTCTTACATAGGAAAAAAAAAAAAAAGCTTGTGTTATTTGTGCTGAATGAGGAAGATGTGGAGAGAGAGTGAAGGGACTGCTCACCCTCATCAAGCAGGGGGGCAGCCAGAACAATGAGTGCAGAGGATGTGAACACTGCTGCTTCCTCCTACCCTGAAAATCCTGTGGGAGTACTAGAATTTCCGTAGTTGGCTGGAATGGATGTTCAAGTTTTGTCTTGTTTTGTTTCCTGATGTGTATTAAAAGAGAGAGTTGAAAAGTTGGAAAACAGTTCATTACATATGTAATTTTTATTTATGTGTAGACATTATTTGAGATTTATTCAAAGTGTTATAGTATTTGAGAAGCTGGTAACATAGAATCTTTCCTATTGCTAATTTATTTTCTTTCTCACCCACTGAACAAGAAAGAGTGCATAATCTCTAGCCGACCAGTAGACAGCAATACGGCTTGGTTATTATCATTGTGACGAGTTTCCTTGAGGTCAGGGATTTGTGTCTTCAATGTTTCTCTCCAGTACTTTGCAAATATTTGATGAACGAAAATGTGTACTTCTTCCTGGTTCATTATTTTAAATCTTTTACATAAAAGTCTCTTATGTTACTAGTACTCTAAAGAATGACAATATTCATACAGAGTGATTTACTCGCCTTAGCAGGTTTGGTTCAACAGTTAGATTGTTGTTCTGGGGACCAAAGGGTCACAGGCTCAATTACCAGTCAAGGGCACATACCTGGGTTGCAGGTTTGACCACCGGCCCTGGTCAGGATTGTGCGGAAGGCAATCAAGTGATGTGTCTCTCTCACATAGATATTTCTCTCTCTCCCTCCCTTCCACTCTATCTAAAAAATCATTGGAAAATATCCTTAGATGAAAATTAACAAAAATAAAAATAAAAAAGAGTGATTTACTCAAAGGCTTAAAATAAATCCAGAATAGTCACCCTAAAGTAGGTATTCTTTACATACAAATTTAAGGTAGTTTCCATTCTGATAGGCAAAAAAGTACAAATAAATTTTAACTTTTATTTTCATTATTTGCATCTATAATTATAAATTATTTTTTCCTATAAATCATTCTCCAAAGAATACCATTTTAAACATTAACTGTATCTGATGAAAGTGGAGTTGATAATGCTTGGAAGTTTTAAGAAGAAATTTGATGTAATGTTTATTTCACTGTCAAAATACCATATTTCCTATGTGCATATACAATTATTCTTCAAATGTCACAGATCTGAACACTTGATTGAAAGATAAAATTGTTTTTCAAAGAGTTAAGAATAAATTTATTTCCTGTATAATCAGATAAGAGTCTTGATATATACATCAACCTGAATAGTGTCTTCTACTCACTCATGCCTACTCTGCATTCTAAGGAAAAGTGTTTTAAGAAAATGCATAGCCTGTCATAGCACAGCTCCTTGCTACTGTTACTTCTCATGTTAAAACTGAAACTAATAATGATGATTACCAGAATGAATGTGGTGATCACACTGTATGGTATAAAAATGTAGAAACACTATATTGTACATCTGAAAATAATAACCAATATGATTATATATCAACTATACTTTAAAAAAAAAATTTAAAAAAACACATGGAATTTTAGCAGAATGGATGTCTATTTTTCCTGATAGTTCAGCTCTTTAACAAATGTTATTTTTTCAGACACCTTCACTTGATCAAATACTGCTACATGAACAGAGCAAGGACAATGGGCCAGGTACAGAAACTCACAAGGGCAGAAAGCCCCAGATGCCTAGCAAGGGGCAAAACTAGGAAAATGAGAAACTTGCCCCTTGGTAACCTTTCCTCCCTAGCACATCACTGATCATGTAGTATGGACCCCTGATCTTTTCCTCCCAAAAGATAACATCTAGGCCTCAGTTGTGCTTCAGCTCCAGGCCCAGCAAAGCAGCAAAACCAGACAAGTGACACCATGGCTGCCTCAGGACCAGCTGCATTGACTAATGACACCAACCAATCAGTGGAGACCATAACCCTAAAAAAGCACACCTGGAAAGCTGATGAATGTTCTATTAAGCCCCTCCCCTGAGACCTCTCTTATGATTCCCACCTGCAATTGAGAGACAAATACCCTCAACACAAAGGACCTAGTGTGTGCTTCCCCCTAAGGGGAGCATGCCCACGCCATTCTCTTCCCCCTTCTTCCCTCTAAGGGGCCCTACAGGACTTGCAACCAGGGAAGCAATGGGAAGTGGCAGATCATAACCCTCTGAACCTTTCCCCAAGGCCCCCTGTTCTCTGGCTTCCCTGTGATCCAAAGCAGCCCAGCCTAGGCTCTCCCACTGCTTCTTCTATGCTGAACCTTTCCTCATTTCACTGTCCTAAGTGCGTTTTTGCTGCAGCCAATAAATTCCTGCTTGCTTTACTTTCATTTTCGTTGGCCTTAAAATTTTTTCTGTGCTGACAAGAAGAGCTGAGTCCCAACCAGTAACCCCAATCGGTAACAATACTACTAGCATTACCATGGGGGATGCAGTGTGATCACATACAAATGATTCACTGAACATTGTTTATGAGTGTGACGTGTATATGTAGACCACAGTTGTAGATATGTAATATTTATTTATGTCAATGAAAATGCTATCATGTTTTTTCCCACATATGGCTTATTTGCTAAAATTTGTTAAAAATAACTGATTAATTATTAAAAATAACCTGTTAATTTAATGATAAGCAAATCTTGGTTAAAAGCTTTTTAAAATTAACAGGGTATTAATTTTCACATATGACATAAGGACCAGAAATTCTGTCCATTAAATCCAAAGTTCATTCAATTGAGGTCCCCAAAATTGAGGGTTTACTGTATTGCATTCTACCCTTTCTTCTTTTTTTAAAGATTTTTAAAAAATTGATTTTGAGAGAGAAATGTAGGGAGAAGGGGAAAGAAAGAAACATTGAAATGAGAGCAAAACATCAATTGGCTGCCTCCTGCACGCCCGCCACTGGGAGTTGAGCCAGCACCTTCCAGTGCGTGGCACAACCCCCACCGGCTGAGCCATGCCAGCCAGGCATGGTCTACCCTGTCAAAGAATGTCTCTGTTACGCATCTGCTGTTTTTCCATTTTTTTTCTACTTTATTTCTCAATTGTATGCCATTTTCTCCAGGTAACTTTACTTTGGAACCTAGCATTGCACTCCTTATTCATTATGTTTCTATCATTGAATTCTAGCAGTAGAGGGTCTGGGGGAAATGGTGGTGAGAGAGACACATTTTTTTTTTTATCTCTCCGACCCTCCTAATAAAAACAGAACAACTGTGTGAGAAGAAGTTGCTGAGAATGGAATAAATGTGCCACGCAGAGGCAATAGAAACAAAGAAAAGGAAGGTTATAATTAAAGTTGGAGAGGGGACTAGAGAAAAAAAACCTCAGAAAGCAAACCACCACATTTTCTTTTTCTTTATTGATTTTAGAGAGAGAAGAAGGGAGACGGAGAGAGAGATGGAAACATCGATGAGAACATCGATTGGCCGCCTCCTGCATGCCCCCCGCTGGGGATCAGGCTCACAACCTGGGCATGTACTCTGACTGGGAATCGAACAGGCGACCTCTTGGTGCATGGGTCCATGCTCAACCACTGAACCACACTGGCGGGGCAACAAACCACCATATTTTCAACAAAATAAATATGTTTTTAAATAAAAAACTGGAGAGAAGCTCTAAAAGGTCGAACATCTATGCTAAGTCATACCTTCTTTTTTATTGTACAATATTGTTTTATTTTTATTACAGAGACTGAAAAAAAATCACATCTTTATATGAGAAACTACAAAATGGGTATATTATATTGTACTGATTGAATACTACACACAGATGGGATTCCGCTAACACAGAATAATGCACCTTGGCAAACCTTTTGGAGAAGTTTCACTTTCCTTCTTCCCCTCATGTTTATTCTCCTTCCTGGAGAATATGAAGTAAAACTGCATCTTCTTTAGTCCTCATAACAACCCTGCATAACAGTTATCATCATCTCTGCTTTATAAAGACAACTGAAATTCCAGGAGACTGAAGTTATTTGCACAGAAATCTCACAGCAAGTAAGGTGAGCTCTGGTTTAAATCAAATTCTTTTGCATCAAAGTCCAAAGTTTATTCTATTATGACACAGGCACAAAAGCACAAATTACAAGAGGAAAATGAAGGCTACTTTCCCAGTACTTCCAATCATTTTCACTGACGAGTATTTTTTCCATTTGTATTATGGTATAAAATATGGTTTAGTGTACAGCTCAATTAATTTATGTATTTTTTCATATATTTACATCCATGTAATTACTGATGTAATATTGAACATTTCAGTATCTTCGTAGACTCCCTCATGGCCCCTCCTAGTAAATATCCTCCCCAAATTTAACTCCTATCAAAAAGATACATTTTCACCATTAGTGAACTTTATTAAAATGAGATTATATAGTGTATTCTCTTTGTGTCTGACTCATTTTGCTCAACATTGTTTCTCTGGAATTCATCCATACACTTGCCTCTGTGATTGTATCCATGGAGTTACTCTAGTTTGCTCTTTTCCATTGATGTATTCACAATATGCATGTGCCACAATAAATGTATCCACTATTCTGTTGGTAGAGATTTTAGTTGTTTCACTTAGAGGCTATTATGAATAAAACTGAAATAAACATTCTTTTGTATGTATTCTGATAACCACAAGGACTCATTTTTCTTGGGGATGTTCCAGTGTCACAGTATAGAGCTTTCAGAACATTATTTTGTTCATCTTTATAGTCCTAGTCCCCAGCATCATATCTGACACATTGTTAAATAAATGAACAAAAAAATTTAGGAAACATTCAGAATCAAAGAATTACAGATATGTTACATTAGCTCCCTACCCCAGTTCTATCCCTCACAGTACAATGCAACAGAAAACCATGCAGAGTAAATTTAAATAGCTTACATCTCTGAGATTAATGTATAAGGCTGAAATTTGCAAAAACTATAATCATTAATTTTGAACACCAATGCAAAATTTTTAAATTACTCTGTACAAACTACCCATGATCTTAATAATTTCAATGCAATGCTTGAAATGGAATTTGCACAACAAATAATATAAATATTATATTTTTATAATTTAAGCATTAGGATTTCTGTACTTACATAAAAATTGATCTGGAACTAGATGATACATCTGGAAATACTTTGTCAACTAGATTAGAACCTCATGAGAAATCAAAATGCATTACAAACTAGTCTAAATTGTAGCTTAATTATACTTCTCATACCCTATAAGAAGCAATGTCTTAAGATTGGATTGTCATCAAAAGCATATGGTTAACCAAATGTGTCAAGAAATACAAGGTTTCAGAGTAAAACATTAACAATGTATATGCAAATGAAATGTGTGTATCTATATCAAAGGATACGATGCTTTAAATAGGAGCTACTTCTCATCACAGAACCATTTCAGTGTTATGGAGAAATCTAACTGTGTTTGGTTTGGGAGCCCAAAAGGCAAAACCTTTTAATAACCCCAAAGAACATTTTTTGTTAAATCTTTAGTACTTTGCATAGCTATTTTCAATTTGAAGGCCCAAGGAACCTTATGTCCCTTTCTCTATATAAAGTTATGAAAGATGTCTCATTTTTTTGGTTTTGATTATTGTTGTAAGAAAGAAAGAAAAAAAAGCCTGAAATGTGGGCAATATGCTGCAGGAGCTAGTGTTGAACAAACAATTCTATACGTTGACCCTAGTGTAGAAGATAAAACCTCTGCCATTATTAACTACAATTAAATCTTTTCCAAGAATCAGATATTACAACATTATCTGCTTTTCATTTTATATTTAATATAGTTTCTGTAAAGTGTGAAACAGATATAAATGCCTATGGATTTTATTTACATAGTGACTTAAAAAGAAATTTTGCTTCCAGAAATCTAAATGAAGTTCTCATTGAATTGGGAGAAACAAAGAATGATGACAGAGTTCACTAGCAGGTCCTAAAGCTTTAGATATTTCTTTTAAAGTTACTACTTTTTAATCTGTACTCATTTTAAACACCTTTTCCTATATGCTTTATTTTTATTTATTTATTTTTTTATCCTCACCTGAGGACATTTTTTAATTTATCTTCAGATAGAGTAGGAGGGAGAGAGGGAGGAAGAGAGAGAGAGAGAGAAACATCTATGTGAGAGAGATACATCAAGTGGCTGCCACCCACAGGACCCCAATCAGGGCCAGGGACAAACTGCAACCAACGTATGTGCCCTTAGTGGGAACTGAACCTGGGACTCTCTGGTCTTCAGGCTGACACTCTGAGCCAAACCGGTTGGGGCTACTATATGCTTTAATATTAGACTGGTTCACTGGGGAAAATTTTAAAATACAGAAAATCAAAGTGCACTGGGGAAAAGTTCCTCTCTAATCCCACCCTGAGATAACTATAGTTAATTGTTCTATTCTAAGAAAGATGGACGTTGTCACTAGAAATAATGCCAAAAAGTTCCCAAGAATTCTGTATTTTATGAAGAAAACAGACAGGATTGAACTTCTTCCAAGAATATTTGAGCCCTAGCCGGTTTGGCTCAGCGGTTAGAGTGTCGGTCTGCGGTCCTGAGAGACCCAGGTTCGGTTCCCGCTAAGGGCATGTACCTCGGTTGTAGTTTGTCCCCAGCTCTGCTTGCGGATGGCAGCCACTCGATGTGTCCCTTTCACATTGATGTTTCTCTCTCTCTCTCCCTCCCACTCTATCTGAATAAAAAATGGAAAAATGTCCTCGGATAAAAAAAAAAAAAAAAAAAAAAAAAAAAAAAAAAAAAAGAATATTTGAGCAATTTTGGGGTGTGTCTTAGAATAATTATACTTTAACCAATAGTAACTAAAAACTCTAGGTGTGTCATAACTTCAGGGTCATGTGAACTATATGGAATATGGAAGTAATTAAACCCAGGAATGGTAAGGAAAGGACAACAGAGAACTTACAGGATAGGAAAAGCTCATAAAGATTTTTTAAGAAAGAGCCAGTGAATAAGGAAATTTCCTAAACACTGCAAATGTCAACAGCAACCTCTCTCTCTGGGCAAACACCTTCAGTGGAAGAGAACTGAGCAGTTTCCTAGGGAACATTTCAAACCCCAAACACGGTGCCGTACATAATACAACACTATCGAACAAAGCATGTTAGGTGGGCAGAAGGAAAAAGAGAATGCTTTGCTAGAAATTATTCCAGCCCTTATTTCCTCTAACCTTGCTGGTTATTAATTAACAGGAAAGAAGCAAAGGCAAGGCTAGATAACACAGGCATACCATTTGTACAGCTTTGCCAGAAAGCTGCAGTTTAACACTTTCTGGGTCTGTTCCCAGCAGATGGCTGGGGGAAGGGACTGGACAATAGATGCATGCCCAGTAAGGTCTGGGTGATGTGGGAAAATACTTACTTGTCAATCACATCTGGAAACAGGTAATTGGCCAGAACAGGTGTGGCCACTGCAAGCGGCGGGGAGATTGGATATTTAAGCTCCTGAACAAAGGGCGATCTCTCTCTTGCTCTCTCACTGCTCAGGCCTGACTCCTGGCTTGTGGGGCTCTCATGCTGTGCAGTCACCCACATGGCTCATGGCCTGGTGAACCCCCATACACAATGGACTGACTGACGCTAGTCTGATGCTCAACTCCACCGTAGAATGGAAACTTTGGACACTGGCTTTGGTTCTAGCTCTGCCGAATTCCCAGCTGCTTCTCTTCCAGGACTGGTTTAAGGGAAATGGCACTTTGTAAATCAAGGGACATAACTTCATGCAAATAAAGCTTTTTACCACATCTCATCCTCCCATAAGGGCCTCCGAAACTGCTTATTCCAGGGGTGCCCCAAGAACCCCACTTCCACTAGCAATGGGGAAAGGCAACCCACACAATTCTCTGATAACACTGTTTTCCTTATCCAGTATTTGGGGAAGAGAGAGGTAAAGAAAGGAAGAAGAGAGAAAAGGAAAAAGGAGAGGGGAACTGGTGCAGCCACTGTGGAAAACAATATGGTGTTACCTCAAAAAATTAAAAATTGAACTTCCATTTGACCCAGTGATCCCACTTCTAGGAATATACCCTAAGAAGCCTGAAACACCCATCAGAAAGAATATATGCACCCCTAAGTTCATAGCAGCACTATTTACAATAGCTAAGATCTGGAAACAGCCCAAGTGTCCATCAGTAGACAAATGGATAAAAAGGCTGTGGTACATATACACAATGGAGTACTACGCAGCTGTAAGAAAGAAAGATCTCTTATCCTTTGAGACTACATGGATGGACCTGGAAAATATCATCCTAAGTGAAACAAGCCAAACAGAGAAAGACAAGTATCATATGATCTCACTTATTTGTGGAATATAATGAACATAACAGTCTGAGGAATGGGGTAGTCCCAGAGATGAGGAAGTGGGGTACAGTCTGACAATCCCCAAAAGAGGGGGTGGTGGGGGAGAGATAAACCACAGAACTTATATGCATGTATGCATGAACAGTGGACATGGACAACAAACTGGGGTCAGGGCAGGGAGGGAGGGGGAGCGGGGAATCAGTGGGGGGAAAAGGAGAAACATCTGTAACAAAAATTAATTAATAAAAAATAAATAAATAAACCAAAAAGAAATAAATGTTGCCCTATTCCAAAAGAAAAAAAGAAAAAGGAGAGGGGAGGTGAGGGGTGATATAGGAAGAAAGAGAGCATAAATAGACAGTAGATGAAAAATTGTCAGAAATTTTCTACTGGACTTCTCCTGAAAAACTACAGATAGTACAGGAAAGAAAGCATCAGAAAAACAAATAAAACAAAAGTAACCATAACAAAAACATGACCAAAAAAAAAATCCTACTAAGGAGACTATAGATTGTCTTGAACTGGCTGCTGTGATCAGAAAAATGTTTTATATTTTGCCCTTTCCTTTCTCGTCTTGGCTTGGAAAATCATCTCCTGCCACTTAGCCACAAAAGCCATCTGGGGATAATAGCCTAGGCTACCAACATCTACAGACTAATGTCTGGGTATTGCAAAGCCCTATTGGGGTGAATGGATCCAAGCTGACCACTTCGTCCTCTAGCATGCATCCTAGAATCCCTTCCTGCCCCAGGACTAGTAGATTACAAACTAAGGAGAATGCCTTCTTCCTTCCCTCTTTTGGGAAGAATTCCAAAAGCTTTTCAAGAAGAAAAGCAGATCGCCTACAAAAGGATAAGAATCAGTTTACCTAAGACTTCTCTGCAGCACTTGTTCATGCTTTAATGTACTGAAGGGAAATACTTTTAATGTAAGAATTATATATACAGTCATAGTATTGTTTAAATATTAGAGAATGATAAATCTATAGGTATTTTGCCATATTAAAGTCATGTTGAAAACAATCTTGGAGAAAGTATTAAAATAAGAAGATAAAGGTAAATGTTGTAAATTCTTTTATAAATTTAACATTATCAAATTCCTTGATAACATTTATAAACTAGAAAGGTAGAATCAAAGGAAATAAAAAGATGGAAGCAGCCCAAGTGCCCATCAGTAGGTGAGTAGATAAAAGAACTGTGGTACATTTACACAATGGAATACCACCCGGCTGTAAAAAAGAAGGAAATCTTACCCTTTGTGACAGCATGGATGGAACTGGACAGCATTATGCTAAGTGATTTAAGCCAGTCAGAAAAATACATGTACCATATGATTTCACTCATATGTGAAATCTAAGAAACAAAATGAACTAACAAGCAAAATAGAGACAGACTCATACATAGAGAGCAGGCTGACAGCTGTGGGTGGGGATTGGGGGATGGGTGGAGGGTTAGGAGGATTGAGCAAAACTCATGGACAGGGACAATGTGGTGACTGCTGGAGAGAGAGGAGAATGAGGGTATAAATGGTGATGGATGGAGACTTGACTTGGGGAAGGAAACACACAATACAGTGTACAGATGATTGTTGTAGAATTGTATACCTGAAACCTGAATAATTTTGTTAACCAGTGTCACTCCAATACATTCAATACAGAGGAAAAAAAGAAAATAAAAAGAGAAAATGCATCTGTAACCAGCCAGGAATACATTCTAGGAAATATAAACAGTATGATGGATGATCAGCCAGCAGGACAATCAGTGAAATCAATTGACCAACCTATTTGAACTCAAAAAGAAATTGACCAAAGTTTCCTTATATAAAAATCAAATTACAAAATTAAATAGCATCTCTTCAAAGAAACAATGATTTAAAAATATAATAGAAATTAGATACCACCTACACACTATAAATTTCTAGGAATTACTCTAAACACAAATACTCAAGACTCCAAGAAATATTTTAAAACTCTAATGTTGGGCATAGATGAGCTAAATAAATGGAGAGATATACCATGCTCTTGGGTGAGAGAAGTTATATGGATAAATAGGTCAGATCTCCCTTCTAAATTAAGTGCAATACTCATCCATTAGGAATTTTTGAGAAATTTGATTTATTTACTCTAATTTAGAATGGAAAAACAAAGATCCACAAATGGGAAAATTTATATAAAATAGCTTTAGTTTAAAAAAAGAAAAAGTACTGCAGTATGTTACTGGCACAAGAACAGACAATGATCCAATGAAAGAAAAATAGAGAGCTCACACACAGCTCTGCAAACAGATATCCATGATAATGGTGGCAGCACAATCAATGGGCAAATAGCAGACTGATTAATAGAGGGAATTGGGGGAAATGCACTACATGGACAAAGATAAAACTGGACTTCTATGTTCACTCCTTCAAGCTCCTAAAATAGACCATAGACTGGGTGGTTTGTAAACAACAGAAATTTATTTCTCACAGTTCTGGAGACCTTCTGATTTCTACACAACCATATTCTTATTGTGTCCTCACATGACAGAAAGGGTGAATGAGGTGTTTGGGGTCTCTTTGATAAGGGCACAAATCCCATTCATGAGGGCTTCACCCTCATGACCTAATCAGCTTCCAAAGGCCACATCTCTTAAAACCATTGCATTAGGGGTTAGGATGTCAACATATGAGTTTGGTGGCAGGACACAAACATTCAACATTCAGTCCACAGCAATCTCCATCCACACCACATATAAATGGAAGCTCCACCTAAATGAAGAACTCAAATATGTAATGTAAAGCTATGAAGTTAATAATAGGTAATATGGAAGAATAACTTTGGGACATACTGGTGGAGAATGACTGCTTAAACAAACCCCAAACCACACATACAATAAGTGACACAACTCATTACATAGAACTTGAGGATTTTGCTCAAGAAAGGGCATCATAAGCAAGGATCAGAGAAAAATGGAAGCCTGGAAATTTTCAATGTGTAAAAATATCAAGGTTCTAATACATAGACCAGTGGTTCTCAACCTTCCTAATGCTGAATCTCTTTAATACAGTTCCTCATGTTGTGGTGACCCCCACACATAAAATTATTTTTGTTGCTACTTCATCACTGTAATTTTGCTACTGTTATGAATCATAATGTAAAAATATGATATGCAAGATGTATGTTCTTGTTACAAGTTGAATAGAATTAAAGCACAGTGATTAATCACAAAACAATATATAATTATATATTGTGAAATGTTTATTTCTAATTACAAATAAATGAAATTTTGTCTTGAAGCATAGTGTAGCATGGGTAACAGACTTAATAGAACAACAGTAACTACATTGCTACATTTTGCTACAGTATGCATAAAAAGCCAACGTCAGTGCAAAGGTTGAGATTGCTTCTTTCTCACCAGATCAGAAATTCTCGGGGCAGTCTTTGCAAGAGCACAACGAAGATCATCTTCCACAACAAGTCTACTTCTGTATTTAGACTTGATAACCAACAAGCTGGAAAACCCTACTTCACAAAGATATATTGTTGGAAATGGAAGAAGAAGGCACAACACAGTCTCAGACAGAACAGGATATGACTGCAAATACTTGATCCAGAATTTTGTAACTGGCATTGTAGAGAAATCAGTCCTCACTGCATCGCTGTTAATAAGTTCAATGGGTAACAGTTGAACTTGTGCTGTCTCATGAACATCTTCAACTTGACAGTGAATGGGCTTCTGGCAAGTGCAAATGCGGTGTCAGGTAGATTTGGAAAGTACAATGAAATTTCGTCTGCAAACATGTGCAAGTGTTCTTTCACAGAAATTATCATTGTAATCCTTTTGTCTGGTTCAATGTCATATTCCTCAAAGAAAGCAGATAAGGTAGGCAACATGTAAATTTTATTTTTGTCCAATTTTTTTTGCCAAAACTAAAGTTTCATTTGGAATGATCAGATCTTTTCAGACAAATCGAGGCATGTTGCATTTGGTCCTTGCAGTGATAAATTTAACTCATTCAAGATGGCAAAGATGTCAGTCAAGTAAGCTATTTTCTGTAGTTCACTTTTATCGCTGAAAAGTACTTCAAAGTGTGGTCTTACTTTCTGATTAAGAAATGTTTTGAGTTCATCATGAAGCTCAAAAACATGTTTTAAAACATTTCCTGTCGACAATCATCTCATTTCAATGTGAAATAGCAGAGCATTGTTCAGCACATCCAACTCTTAGCACAGTTGCAAAAACAGTCAACTGTTTAAGGTTCTAGCCTTTACAAAATTGACAGAACTTGTGACATTTTTCATTCCTTCTTGTAACTCTTGTGGTAGCATCTTCATTGCTAATATTTGATGATGAATCATACAGTGACTTCCAACAACTTTTGGTGACTCATTCAGTACCAAACATTGAAATCCAGGTCAACATCCTAGCTGGAGCACCATCTTTGCAAACACCACAAACCTTTTCCCAAAAGATCTTATGCTCTTTCAGAAATTAACCAACTGTGCCAAATACATTGCGTGCAGTTGTCATTTCAAGAGGTTTGCAAAATAGAAACTCATCTTTTAAGTTGCCATCATTAATCTACCTCACATGAACCAGTAACTGTGAACAGTTTGCAACGTCTGTAGATTCATCAAGCTGGATGCTAAATATTGGAAGTGGAGTAGATTTAATTTCCTGAATTACCTGATCAAGAATATCAGCAGACATGTCATCTATTCTTCTGCGGACAGTGTCATTAGATAAGGAAATTGCACTCAATTTTGTAACAAATTCATCTCTGATCATAACTCAAACAATGTCTTTGGCTGCTGGCAACAGAAAATCCTCAGCAATGGTGTGAGGTTTCATAGCTCTGGTGATTCTGAGTGCCACCAAATATGAAGCTTCAATGGCTGCTATGTTTTGTTTGTGGTACTTGGCTTTCTTGAGTCCATCAATAGTTGGTATCCTTGCCGGCCAAGCTCAGATGCTTGCTATCAAAATGGCGTTTTAGTTTGTTCAGCTTCATACATTCGACTGATAGAACTTCACAACAAATATCACATTGCGTTTTCTCAATTCCTGCTGTAATTATTGAGATAAAACCATACTGTAAAAAATTCTCACTATATTTTCTTTTCTTAATGTTCTTTTCTATACAATCCATTGTCATGGGATGGTTTGCTAATGAAAATAATTAATAACAATAGCTTCAATAATACAAAAGATGATACATGGCATAGTTTAGTCAATACAAATCATTAAAGTTTCCTATGATTTACCATTCTCTGTGTTGTTGTTTTTTTACATAACTGTTACTATCACAAGGGGGCAGAATTCACGTCAACCACAGCTAAATATATAAAGACTGATCAGCATCCAGATTAAGTTCCCATGGTACAGATACTTTTTTTTTTTTTTTTTTTTTGCAGTAGTTGATTATACAGTACATGATTTTACATTTACCCAGAAATTATAATTCATGAAGTGTCGTTTTACCTCCAATACTGCTGCTTTCAACACAGTAGCTGCTTTTAACAGAGTAGCTGCTCTCTACACATGTGACTGGTCCACATAAGTCCATTATAGTGCCAACCTTGTCACATACACTTGTATTTGGGGTGTATGTGATGGGGTTGGCGTGATGAGGTCATCATGCTGGGTACTTATATGTGGGCACATCTGTATGTGGACATATCTGTATGTGAGCGGACCAGCCTGGATATGGATAGAGGAGCGGTGTCTCGGTTCCTAAGACCATCAGAAATATGTGTTTTCCGATGGTCTTAGGCAACTCCTGTGAAAGGGTCATTCGACCCCCAAAGGCGTAGCGACCCACAGGTTGAGAACTGCTGACATAGACTACACTGAGAAAATTTTTAAAAAGAAAAACAGATAAATTCCAACTGAAACCTGGGCAAAGTATAAGTTCCAGCAATTTACAGAGAAAGTAATATAAAAAGCTAGCTAGCATATGTGATGTTCAAATTCACTGAAAAAAGATGAGCATCAAAACAATGAAATATCATTTCATTAGCATACCAACAAAAATTAGCAAGCTAGATAATGCCAAGTGTTGGAAGAATTGTGGGAATATGAGAACCTTCAGGAATTGCAGATAGGAACATGCACTGACACAGACATTCAGAGAGCAAGATGGTAACACATTCAAATTAAAATTTATGTGTATATAACCTAATGCACAGTAAGATTGCTCATATGAAAGAGTTCCTCACATAGGTCCATAGGGTCACAGGGCTTTCTATATGGGACAGATAGCTGCAGACATTATGGGTAACACCACTGAGGAAATGGATAGGTAATATGGTGAATGCACACATAGTGTCCATATTACACAGCCACAAAAAAGTCTTAAAACATACTATGAGTGAAAATGATAAGACAAGTCCGACCAGTGTGGCTCAGTGGTTGAGTGTTGACCCATGCACTAAGAGGTCACCGGTTCAATTCCTGGTCAGGGCACATGCCCAGGTTGTGGGCCCTATCCTCAGTGGGGGGCATGCAGGAGGCGGCCAATCAATGTTCTCTCTCATCGATGTTTCTATCTCTCTCTCCCTTTCTCTTCCTCTCTCTCTAAATCAATAAAGAATAAAAAAAGTAACTAAAAAAAAGGAAGAAAATGGTAAGAGAAGGCTAAGACCCATTCCAATATCATCTATATCAATTAAAAAATAGCCCTGGCCGGTTTGGCTCAGCGGTTAGAGCGTCGGCCTGCGGTCCTGAGAGACCCGGGTTCGGTTCCCGCTAAGGGCACGTACCTCGGTTGCAGTTTGTCCCCGGCCCTGGTCAGTTGTGTGGGTGGCAACCACTCGATGTGTCCCTTCACATCGATGTTTCTCTCTCTCTGTTCCTCTCTCTCTCCCACTCTACCTGAACAAAAAATGGAAAAATGTCTTCGGGTGAGGATAAAAAAAAAAAAAAATAGATGCATATGAAAGCAGTATATTTTATTAAAACATAGGAACAGAAAGATATACATTATGGTTGCCTTTGTTAAGAAAGAGGTATAAAAAAAATAGAAATAAAGAAAATGCACCAATAAGTGAAATAGAAAAAAGGTAGTGTTCAGAGCAATATTGAGAATGTCCCATAAACTGAGGAATATCATTAAATTAACTTCCCGTATGATTTTTAAATATGAGGGGAAAAGTACAGAACAAAAAAATATAAAAATAAGAACATGACAAGGGCCCTGGCCGGTTTGGCTCAGCGGTTAGAGCGTCAGCCTGCGGTCCTGAGAGACCCGGGTTCGGTTCCCGCTAAGGGCACGTACCTTGGTTGCAGTTTGTCCCCGGCCCTGGTCGGTTGTGCGGGTGGCAGCCACTCGATGTGTTCCTTTCACATCGATATTTTTCTCTCTCTCTCTCTCTGTTCCTCTCTCTCCCTCCCACTCTACCTGAACAAAAAATGGAAAAATGTCCTCTCGGGTGAGGATTAAAAAAAAAAGAACAGGACAAGGTAAGACTCAAACAAAAATAAATACACAGTATGGATGGTGTTCTCCATTTTTTTTTTGCCCTCATGAAGGGAATGCAGATTTCAGCCTTTTGAAAGAGCATGTTTAAGGCCATAATTCTCTCTTGCCCTCAGCACTGACAATAAGGAAATTGAGACTTGCATCATTTGAGTAAGAATATCCTAAATAGTTTATTTCTTTACTGGAACTTATAAATTATTTTAAAAACTCAATGATTTTATATATATATATATACACATATATACATATGTGTATATATATATATATATTTTTTAGGATACAAACATCATCACATCACTATAATGTGATGAACTATCCAATCAGTCATTCCTTGAACAAACATGTACTGAAAGCCTATTATATATAAAATATCACAGAAATTTAACAAGAAATACTCTACAGAAATAAGATGAATCCTTTCATACTGAAAAATATAATTTAATAAAGTAATTTAAATTATCAATTTGAAATTAATATCCTTGATTCATTAGGTATGTACCTATATAGAATTTACACAGCTTATATTACAGTCATTTATATGATTTATATCATAACCAGTCTCAATGCTGCATTGTACCTAGACTACAACTAGCCTTTACAATCTATCTTGTATTTTCTTGTAGAAATGTACATAATGCATATCAAGAATCTGCAATGGGAAATCCATTTTGAAAATAATCTCCTGACCATCTTTCCATGCCTGGCATTCTGGCCTTATTAATCATCTTCCGTAAATCTGGGCTTTGACGCCACAGACAAATACAACTTTATTAGCTGTGAATCTATTTGGTGGCCTCTAAATGGCTTTCTCAAATTGCACTGCTCTCACAGTGCAACAAGTTCTTTCATGTAGATTAAAATGTTTGAGGGATACAAACAACAACAGAGTAACAGGAAATCCAGTCATTCCTTTCATCTTCCCAGTGGGAGCCAGTCAGTGCAACTTGACTTTCTTCAAACAAAACTCCCCTTTTTGTGGCTGAAGAAAGGCTTTGGCAAATGCTTATCCTTTGATATGATACGCACTTGACAAAATCACAGAGCAAATCAAGCCACTGCTTTGAAGAAAATGCTTATTAGAAACCTGAAGCTCTTAAGTGCTCCAGGACTTAATGCTGTTGCCAGGGACATGAGGCCAAATGTGTCTGTGGTGTCAATTTAAAGTCAAGACCAAGTGTATTGACTTCAGGGCTGCAGCTGCCACCTCATTCCTTAGTTTAATTGCAAGTATACCTTGAAGTATTGTTCAGTTTTCAAGTAAATTCTGGAATGTCAGTTCTACATTTCACTGCATAGAAGCATACATTTTATTATTTAGGTAGAAAGGAATGTGAGAAAATTCTTGTTCTATAGCCTTTGATCAATGGTCCAGAGCCTCCAGTAACAAGTCAATTTCTTTTCCAAGTAGAAATTCAGTTACTGAGGTGAAACTGCTGAGGTATCCAGGGTCACACTAGAATTCTAACATGAAGGACCAAGGTTGGAAATCCTCCTACACTTTCAGGACCCTACAGGAAACAGATGGCACATTCAAATTAGGATAGTTTCAGGGGAGTTTAAAATGTACAGGCACGGATGGAAAACTCAGATGGGATAAGACAGTACATCTGGCCTTTTAAGAGGAGGGGTGTCTAGACATTTCTCTATGGACTCTCCTCAATGCTTCAGGTCCATCATATCGAGACAAATTTATGTCTCTCTTCCCATCCCAGGGCTACTAATTTCCTGAATGATGTTGTGGGTGTGTGTGGGTGTGTGTGGGTGTGTGAGTGTGTGCACGTGCCCACATGCACCCATACAGACATACTGAGCTTTTCACATGGTAAATATTGATTATTGGACAATTATGGTAGTTTAACATCTGCTTTAAGAGAATAATAAAACTTTGCATGAAAAATATAAACAAGAACCAGTATGGCACTAACACCTTTGCTGTCTTTTGGTGATCAGGTTTTCACAAGAAATGACAATGATTTACAAATGAGTTTACTCTTACTTAGTAAAGTAAATGAAGGATTTGATCCAAGAATCTTTACCAATTAAGATAAAATAATTGTCTGTAAAGAAAATGAATAAATGTATTATCAACTTATCAAAATCAGTAAATCTCAGAAATGTAATCTTAAATAATTAGGGGAGAGTAAAATTGACACACAAAAGACTTCAATTTAAAAGTATAGTAGTGAAAAGAGCAATAGCCAATAAGCAGGTGTTGCATGCCAAACCTGGAACCAATTACCTGTATGACCATAGGCAGTTCTGAAGTACATGAGGTATAAATGAAATGAGATGAGTCATGAGTTGGCGATTGTTGACATGGGTGTTCTATGCCAGCACTACCTGATAAAAATACAGTGTAAACCATATTTGTAATTTCAAATTTTCTAGTAGCCACATTTAAAAAGGTAAAATGAAATAAGTAAAATTTATTTTAAAAGTATATTTTATTTAACTCAATATATTCAAACTCTTTCCATTTCAGTGTATTCCTGGTTACCTTTGATGTGCTCTATAACCACACATGGCCAGTGATTGCTGTATTAAACAGCAGAGTTCTCTATACTATTTATATTACTCTTATCCATGTTAAAAATATTCTCATAATAAAAAGTTTTTTAAAAAGTTAAACCTGCCCTGGACGGTTTTGCTCAGTGGTTAGAGTGTTGGTCTGCGGTCTGGAGAGACCCGGGTTTGGTTCCCACTAAGGGCATATACCTCGGTTGCAGTTTGTCCCTGGCCCTGGTTGGGTCGTGTGGGTGGCAACCACTCGAGGTGTCCCTTTCACATCAATGTTTCTCTCTCTCTCTCTCCCTCCCACTCTACCTGAACAAAATATTAAAAAAAAAAAAAAGGTCCTTGGGTGAGGATAAAAAAAATAATAATAAAAAAATAAAAAGTTAAACCTGTGCTTAATTCTCTGTGTGGCTCAGTTTCAAATTTTTTACTTAAAGTAAAAACTCCTGTGAATAATTAAACGTGTTTATTTAAAAATGAACATCTTGCCCAGCCAGTGTGGCTCAGTGATTGAGCACTGACCCATGCACCAAAAGGTCGTCAGTTCAATTCCCAGTCAGGGCACATGCCCAGGTTGTGTGCCTGATCCCCAGTGGAGAGCATAAAGGAGGCGGCCGATCAATGGTCTCTCTCATAAGTGTTTCTGTCTCTCTCTCTCCCTCTCCCTTCTTCTCTCTCTCTAAAATCAATTAAAAAAAATTTTTTTAAATGATCATTTTTATAAATGCTCAAGCTGCTATTTAATATTTTTTTTATTCCTCACCCAAGGATATATATATATTTTTTTTATCTTAGAGAGAGGAAAGGGGAGAGAGAGAGAGGGAAAGAAAGAAACATCGATATGAAAGAGAAATGTTGATTGGTTGTCTCCCATACGTGCCCCAACTGGGAATCAAACTTGAAACATTTTTGGTGGATAGAACAACACTGCAACCGATTGAGCCACTAAGCCAGGGCCCAACTGTTTAATTTTCATTTGATTGTTTTAATGGTCTGCAGACCCACTCTGTTCTCTCAGCTCAGTCTTTAGGTTAAGCTCACCAGTAAGTATGCTCTGTTGTCATTTTAAAGAAATTGTAGATGTGTCTTTTATTAATTCCAAATAAAAGGAAGTTGCACACTTGACCAGTTTTAGAAGATCTTGATATATAAATACATTTACTGAGTATAGGTTACATTTTATATATGTAAAGGTTGTTTGCAATATTACAAAGTTTAATTACCAAGTTTAAATTACAAAGTTAAAAAAAAATCCCTGTAATTTTTTAACAGGAAACTGTTTTTGGTATACTTACATAATAATTAATATTTTAAAATCAATTTGTAAACAATTATTTAGGGACCCATTTACTAAAATAAATTTGTTTATATTAATTTATTTCTAAAAATAGAGACAAAATCTATAGAAATATTTATTGAATTAAACGTTGTATTCCTGTTGAGATTTCCCCCAATCATATTGGAAGCCTTGAGTAGATATAAGATTAACACAA
Organism: Molossus molossus; assembly: GCF_014108415.1. NCBI lineage: Eukaryota > Metazoa > Chordata > Mammalia > Chiroptera > Molossidae > Molossus > Molossus molossus. The sequence continues at coordinate 91,178,112 of NW_023425388.1, read as the reverse complement.
TCTCTTACCTGTCCTTAGAATGGAAAGTAAGATGTTTTTGTATCTATTTACTTCTTCCAGTTGTTATGTTAAAAATTGTGGTTAATCAACTTTTGTGGCTTTAACAATGTGCTTTATAGGAAAGTGAGAGTTCAGGGTGTATGAAGTGACCCTATAAAATAATAAGATTCATAGCCTAAAATCAGAAACACACACATACATACACACATTCTTTGAAAGTTCCTTCTCTATCACTCCTATGAGAGAAAAATTAATTATAGAGAAGTTTTTGGACAAACAAACAAACAAAAATCATTACCATAAATCAATTGTTTTCTTTATGGTTTCTTCATTTAATCAGCTCATCTGGTCTTTATTACCTGTGAGGCTCCAGCCATCTCATTCTACAACATTCACGAAATAAAGATCCATTTCCCTTAATGGGACTAAAAATCTATTGGCGTTAACAGGAACAGAAATCTTTATGCATTTATGGGAATAAAGGTTGCTTCTCAATTATGGGAATAAAGGGTTGTTCCACTTAATTGGCAGTCCTTAAACACAGCATGAAGAAGAGAAAGTAAGAAAAGCATGAATAGAACAGAAACAAATTTATATTATTAATTATACCCTAAGCACACATTTCTTTTTATCAAATGATTAAAATATTTTAAAATGCAAATTTAATTAATTCAACAAGCAACTTTTCCTGCCACCAATTTATCCTCAAGGGCCTCAGTGTTTTATCATACAAGCTCAGCATCTGTGGCGCTTAGTCTGGTGGAAAGTTTTCCCAGAGAATATTTGTTTCTAATGGAAGCAAAAGGAAAACTAAAAATCCCTGATATAAGACCTGGAACTCTATGCTCTTGTTGTAGCAAATCAGGTACCCAAACACTGGGTCACCTTTGGGCCTCGTGTAGCCCAGAAGCTGCCATCTGAAAAGGCAAAATTTCCTTGGTTGAAATGCCACCTTCATTATGAGAAAGTAGAGACCCTCTGGCAATATTCAGACTTATATCCTTAGTAATAACCAGTGTCAGGAAAAATTACTGGACACTGTAATTCCAGATGCAATACCTACAGAGAACATCCAGTTGTTCTAGCAAGAAGAGTAGGATATAAAATGAGGAATTACCTTCAAGACCCAATTTTAAACATGATCCATTATGGTCCCCAAATTCAGGATTAGAATTATATTCAAAGTACTTCACAAAATGGACTTACCAGCTCTATAGTAGTTTTCCCTACCTTCCCCTAAACATGTTCTCCACTTCAGATACAAATTTTCCTCATTATTGTCAAGACACACCTGAACATCTCTCCCAAAAATATCCTCTGCTCTATTCCAGGGAAAGGACTGTCTCCATACATCAAAGCCAAAGGCAAAATCCAATTTCCTGAAGCCAATCTTGATCGATCTAATCAAAATGGAATCACTCACATGTCTACATTCCTATGGTCTCTTCCACTGATTGCGCACTTAAGTGCTGCTTTCAAGTTCAGTTTGTTTTGTTATTTCTAGTTTCCACCCACAACTGGCAGCCTTTTTAAGGCGTTAGGCTTAATTCATCTCTGTACTCCCTCAACACTTAGTACATTGTCTGCCCCTAATGGCAATTAATGGAGGGTAAATGAATTTTATAAATGAAGAAAGAGAAATAGTGAGAATTAATACAGTTCTCTATATTGAAGGAGTTCATTGGTGAAAAATACCAAATTCAAATGTAAATTTCCTTCTCGTGAATTTAATATTCTTTTCAGTAACTAATGCTGTTTTCCAACATCACACAACTTTTCATACTCTAGTCCCCTTACAAAAATGAGACTGTTAATGTTTCCACTGATAACTGATATCATTCATTTCTTATGTAATATAAAAAAGTCTCACAACTGTAACAGCAAAATGAAAGAGGAAGAAGAATACACTTGAGAGAAAACTATTCAGCAATAATCATTTCATTACTGCCACAACATTAGAGGATAATGAGCAGGGAGTAATTCGGGGTAGGTGGCAATGACTAGGTAGTAATGCAGTCAAGAAGAAATGACAGCAAAATCAGAAGGCAAGGAGAAAATAACTCATAGCACCTCATCACTCAAACATGTAAGAAGAATCTGCTACTACATACCACCAGCCAATGGGATAAACAATTACAAAATAAAAGTGTCAAGGATCTCCAGTAGAAAAGACAAAAAACTAAAAAATAAATGTATAAACAATAATAAATAAATGAAACTGATAAATCATAAGGTATATTTAAAGAGCTTTGCCTGGTGGCGGGGGCAGGGTGGGGAAACAGCTAGCCACACGGGCAGCTTGTTCTCACTGTGTTGCTTAATTTAACGCAGCACCCAGCTCTCTGTGGGCACTTAATAACTACCAGTTGGCATGGATAAATGCCAGTGGTGGAGGGAAAAGGGATGTGTGTGCTATCACCCAGGCAGCCCAGCAAGCTGGTGTGGATGGTGTGGGAGCCTCCTTAGCTGTTACAGCTACATAGTGACTCCCAGTGGTCACAAGTTGAACCTCATCTTTGATCATAATATAATAGGCATATAAATTAGTATAGTATAAAACATGTATAATACAATTTAGTATAGTAACTAAAGCTATCATTCTTTAACAAACTTTGGTACTCATTCTGCTTAAAAGTGAAAAATATATTTACAAAGCACAATGATGCTAGCTAAATAGTTTATTTCCAATTCCAAAAGCTGGATTCTTATAATTTTAAACTAATTTCCTAATACGGCCAGTATGATATTAACTTACCATGAAGCAGAATAAATAGAAAAGATGTTTATTCTGAGAAATAAGCACTACTGTATCTAAACTAACAAGAATGCTCTCCTTAGGGAAAGATATGGAAATCTTTCCCTGACTTATATCTAAAATTTAGAGGCATTTTTCTTTGCTCAGAGCAATTTCTAGCCTGCTAAGAGTTCCAAATTGACCCAAGTCCTTATAAACTATGTATACTCTCTTCCTTTTTTAAAAATAAAAAGAAGGGTGCTGGAAAACGGCGGCGGATTGAACAGAAGCTACACAGACCATCTCTCAGAACCAAACTGGAATTACAACTATAACATAGACAAATCAACAGGAAGAACCAACAGAAAAGCAGCTTGCGAGGACCATATAACCAGAGACACTGACTGGATTCTGGTAGGCTTGCGAAGGTGCGAGAGGGGGGCTGGGAGCCCACGGCGGGCAGCCCGGCAGCGGCCTTAGCTGTGAGTGGCGCCCTCGGGTTACACTCAGAAGTGGATCCACAGTGCAGAGCTGGGACAGAGGCTAAAAAAGCCACAGCCACTCACCTTGGGCTCCGGCAGAGGGAGGGCAGACTGGACTGGAACTGTCGGGACACTCAGGATTTGAGGGCACTCAGAGCTTTTGCAGAGTTCTGAGTTGCTGCCACGCAGGACGGTGGTCATCTTCCTCCTTCCCAGGGCTCTGGGGAGAGGCAGCAGCCCCTCCCTCGGAGATCCAACCCCACCCTGTGGGCCACTGAAGTGCTAATTGAAGCTCATTAACAACCAGCATCTGCCCCACCTAAGTGAAATCCCCTTATGCTGAGCACCTGAGGGAGTTTTTTCAATCAACTGACAACCAAAAACTCATCAAGTAACCTCAACTGCTAGCCTCCAGACAAAAAGTTAGAGGATAACAGTACCTTTCCTGGGCTGGCAACTTTAACCAGGAAAGTAAGACTTGACAGTGGTGTTTAACGTGGGTCCTCCCTCACTCATCTAAACACAGGAGAGGGAGCCACAAACAGCAGAACACCAACACCCACAGGGAAAACTTGACAGGCTCCAAAGACCACAGTGATAGCCAAAATGGTGAAACACAGAAACAGAAGCCAAATGAAAGAGCAAGACACCTCCACCGAAGATGAGATCAATGTGGAGCAGTTAGGCATGTTAACAGAGCTAGAATTCAGAGCCATGATCTTGAGGAAGCTCAACAGCATGAGTAAGGACATAGAGACTCTGAAAATAAGCCAATTGGAAATTAAAAACCATCAAGAAGAGATAAAAAATGAATATCAGAAATGAAAAACACATTGGAAGGTTTAAAAAGCAGAGTAGAGAAAGCTGAGGACCGGATCAGTGAATTAGAACATAGGGTAGAAAAAATCAACCAATCAGAAAACCAAAAGGAAAAAATGATTCAAAAACAGGAAGACAGCTTAAAAGAACTGTAGGACAACTGGAAACGTAATAATATTCACATCATAAGAGTCCCTGAAGAAGAATAAAATGAGCAAGGGATAGAGAATATATTCAAAAACACAGTGACAGAAAACTTCCCTAATTTGGTGAAGGAAGAAGGCATTCAAATTCAAGAAGCACAGAGAGTCCCAAGGAAGAAGAACCCAAACAGGCCCACACCAAGACACATAGTAATTAAAATGCCAAAAATTAAACACAAAGAGAGAATCCTAAAAGCAGCAAGAGATAAGCAACAGGTTACCAACAAAGGAAACCCCATAAGGCTCTCAGCTGACTTCTCACAAGAAACACTACAGGCCAGAAGGAAATGGCATGAAGTAATCAAGGTCATGATATACAAGGATCTGAATCCAAGACTACTCTACCCAGCAAGGCTATCATTCAAAATAGATGGTCAAATAAAGAGCGTCCCAGACAAAAAAAGGCTAAGGGAATACAATAGCACCAAACCAGCACTGCAAGAAATGTTAAAAAGACTGCTGTAATTAGCAGGAGAAATGGGAAGAAAAATAGAAACACACTAAACAAAAATGGCAATAAATAAATACATATCAATAATCACTTTAAATGTAAATGGACTGAATGCTCCCATAAAGAGACACAGAGTAGCTGATTGGATAAGAAAGCATGACTCACCTGTATGTTATTTACAAGAGACCCACCTCACAACAAAAGACTCACATAGGTTAAAAGTGAAGGGATGGGGAAAAAATTACCAAGCAAATGGAAAGCAAAAATAAGCTAGGGTAGCAATACTCATATCTGATAAAATAGATTTCAAAATGAAGGCCATACTAGAGACAAAGAAGGCTACTACATAATATTGAAAGGATCTATCCAACAGGAAGATATAACCTTGATAAACATATATGCACCCAATATAGGAGCACCTAAATATATTAAAAATCTTCTGGAGGACTTCCAAGGAGAAATCGACAACAATACAATCATAGCAGGAGACTTCAACACCCCATTGACAACACTGGATAGATCCTCTAGACAAAAAATTAGCAAGGAAACAGAGACTCTAAGCACTAGACCAAATGGATTTAATAGATATCTACAGAGAATTACACCCCAAAACTACAGAATATACATTTTTCTCAAGTGCGCATGGGACATTCTCAAAGATAGACCACATGATAGGACACAAACTAAGTATCTACAAGTTCAAAAAGACTGAAATCATATCAAGCATCTTCTCAGATCACAATGGCATGAAACTAGAAATCAATTGCAACAAGAACATGCAAAGACATTTCAACACATGGAGGCTAAATAGCATGTTATTAAACAATGAATGGGTCACCGAGGAGATCAAGGAAGAAATTAAAAACTTCCTGGAAACCAATGAAAATGAATACACAACAACATGAAATCTATGGGATGCAGCAAAAGCAGTTCTGAGAGGGAGGTTCATAGCACTACAGGCCTACCTCAAGAAACAAGAAAAATTTCTAATTGACTGTCTAACCTCACAACTTAAAGAACTGGAAAGCAAACAAAATGAAAACCCCAGAGCAAGTAGAAGGAAGGAAATAGTAAAGATCAGAGCAGAAATAAATGACATAGAGACCAAAAAACAATTCAAAAGATCAATGAAACAAGGATCTGGTTTTTCGAAAAGATAAACAAGATGGATGGACCCTTAGCTAGACTCACCAAGAAACAGAGAGAGAGAACCCAAATACACAAAATCAGAAATGAAAGAGGAGAATAACAACTGACACTACAGAAATACAAAATATCATTAACAGCTACTATGAACAATTATATGGCAACAAATTCGACAATCTAAGTGAAATGGACAAATTTCTAGAAACACACAATCTCCCAAAACTGGACTGGGAAGAGATAGAAAATTTGAACAGACCAATAACAACTAAGGAAATTGAAGATGTAATCAAGACTCTCCCAGCAAACAAAAGCCCAGGCTCAGATGGCTTCAGGGGGGAGTTTTACCGAACATTCAAAAAATACAAAAGATCCATTCTCCACAAACTATTTCAAAAAATTCAAGAAGAAGGAAGACTTCCAAACACGTTCTATGAGGCCAGCATAATTCTAATTCCAAAATCAGAGAAAGACACTACAAAGAAGGAAAACTATAGGCCAATATTTCTGATGAACATAGACGTCAAAATCCTGAACAAAATACTAGCAAATCGGATCCAGCAATACATCAAAAAAATTATTCACCATGACCAAGTGGGATTCATTCCAGGGATGCAAGGCTGGTACAATATTCCCAAATCAATAAATGTGATACACCACATAAACAAAATGAAGAATAAAAACCACATCATCATATCAATAGATGCTGAAAAAGCATTCGACAAAATCCAGCATCCATTTCTGATAAAAATGCTCAGCAATGTGGGAATAGAGGGGTCATATCTCGACATAATAAAGGCCATATATGAAAGATCTACAGCCAACATCATACTCAGTGGGCAGAAACTAAAAACATTTCCATTAAGAACAGGAACAAGACAGGGATGTCCACTTTCACCACTATTATTTAATATAGTACTGGAAGTCTTAGCCACAGCAATCAGACATGAGGAAAAAATAAAAGGGATCCCAATTGGAAAGGAGGAAGTATAACTGTCATTATTTGCAGATGACATGATATTATACATAGAAAACCCTAAAGACTCCATCAAAAATCTACTAGACTTAATAAATGAATTTGGAAAAGTAGCAGGATATAAAATTAATGTCAAAAAATTAACGGCATTCTTATACACCAATAATGAACTCACAGAAAGAGAAACTGAAAAAACAATCCCATCTACCATCGTAGCAAAAAAATTAAGATACCTAGGAATAAACTTAACCAAAGAAGTAAGTAAAGAACCTATTTGCAGAAAACTACAGGACATCGAAAGAAGAAATAGAGGAAGATATAAAAAAGTGGAAGCACATACCTTGTTCATGGATTGGAAGAATTAACATCATTAAAATGTCCATACTACCCAAAGCAATCTATAGATTCAATGCAATCCCCATCAAAATACCAATGACATATTCCACAGAACTGGAACAAATACTTCAAAAGTTCATATGGAATGAAAAAAGTTCCTGAATAGCCACAGCAATTTTGAAAAAGAAGGACAAAGTAGGAGAGATCACATTACCAGATTTCAGGTTATACTACAAAGCGACTGTAATCAAAACAGCCTGGTACTGGCACAAGACCAGGCATATGGAACAGAACTGAAAACCCAGAAATGGACCCAAGGCAATATGCTCAATTAATATTTGACAAAATGCAAGAGCATACAGTGGAGTAAAGACAGCTTCTTTAATAAATGGTGTTGGGAAAATTGGACAGCTACATGCAAAAAAAAATAAAACTAGACCATCAACTTACACCATATACAAAAAAAAAAAAAAAAAACTCAAAATGGATAAAAGACTTAAATATGACCCCTGAATCAATAAAAATTTTAGAAGAAAATGGAGGCAACAAAATTTCGGACATCTTACGGAGCAGAATTTTCACTGATACATCACCTAAGGCAACAGAAACAAAGGAAAAAATGAACACATGAGACTACATCAAACTAAAAGAAACAATAATCAAAATGGAAAGGCAACCCAGTGTATTGGAGAACATCATTGCCAATGATATATCAGATAAGGGGTTAATTTCCAATATATATAGAGTGCTCATACAACTCCACAAAAGGAAGACAAAGAACCCAATTAAAAAATGGGCAGAGGAGCTGAATAGACACCTCTCCAAACAGGACATACAAATGGCCAAGAGACATATGAAGAAATGTTCAACATCACTAATCATCAGAGAGATGCAAATTAAAACAATAATGAGGTATCACTTCACACCTGTCAGAATGGCCGCCATCAACAAATCATCAAACAACAAGTGTTGGCAAGGGTGTGGAGAAAAGAGGACTCTAGTGCATTGCTGGTGGGAATGCCACTATGGAAAACAATATGGTGTTACCTCAAAAAATTTAAAATTGAACTTCCATTTGACCCAGTGATCCCGCTTCTAGGAATATACCCTTAGAAGACTGAAACACCAATCAGGAAGAATATATGTACCCCCATGTTCATAGCAGCACTATTTACAATAGCTAAGATATGGAAACAGCCCAAGTGTCCATCAGTAGACGAATGGATCAAAAAGCAGTGGTACATATACACAATGGAGTACTATGTAGGTGTAAGAAAGAAAGATCTTATCCTTTGAGACAACATGGAGGGATCTAAAAGTATTATCCTAGGTGAAATAAGCCAAGCAGAAAAAGACAAATACCACATGATCTCACTTATATACGGAATATAATGAACATAACAGTCTGAGGAATATGGTAGACCCAGAAACATGGAAGTAGGGCACAGACTGACATTCATCAGAAAAGGGAGTGTGTGTGTGTGTGTGTGGGGGGGGGGGGTTGGAAGAGATAAACCACAGAACTTATATGCATGTATACATAACCAATAGATGTGGACAACAAAGCCGGGGACGGGGCGGGGGTGCGCTGGGGAGGGGGGTGCCAATGGGGTAAAAAAGAAGAAACATCTGTAACAAAAAAATAAATAAAAATAAAAAGAAGAATGGGTCATTTTATTTTTTCCCATCATTACATGGGTATCTCTATTGGTGTTAAACATTTCTCTACCAATAAAAATAACTGTAGTAGGTCATTCTGGCATTTGAGTATTTACTGAGTTCAGTTCAGTTAAAAAAGCACAGTAAGTGCCAACTATTTGTCAAACACTGTGCTAAGCACAAGAAAATAAAGATGGTCAATATATACCCCTTACAGGGTGGGGCAAAAGTAGGCTTACAGTTGTTTGTATGGAAAATAAGACAATACTTAATAAATAATAATACAAGAATAGACCATGTTTCACGTACTCACAACTGGAAACCTACTTTTGTCCCACCCAGTGTGATGCAGTTTGGAAGACAGAAGTCAGTATCTTCCAGAACCTAGAGGGAATATGAAAGGAAAAAAATAGAAACAGAAAGTTAGAGAAGGCATCATAGTTATAATGTCACCCTCACACATTACTAAAATGTGCCATGTTAGTCACATTCTAAATCCAGTTGTTCTGTGAGCAACCATCATTTTCCTGACCTATGATTCTGTTGTCAGCCACTCTTGTTTTTGCATATTAAATTTGATGAAGGCTCTGAACTGACAAGAGACAGAAGAGAAATGAGACAGCTAAAGGAAAAGAACAGTTAAGCAACCAGTTGTTGTGGCTCAGTGGTTGAGCATCAACACATGCACCAAGAGGTCGCCAGTTTGATTCCCTGTCAAGGCACATGCCCAGGTTGTAGGCCCAATCCCCAGTGGGGGGCATGCAGGAGGTGGTCAATAGATGTTCTCTCTCGTCGATGTTTCCATCTCTCTCTCCCTCTCCCGTCTTCTCTAATATCAATAATGAAAAAAAGTTAAAAAAAAAAAAAAAAAACAGTTAAGCTATATACTAAAATCCTTCGAGAAATGCCCTGTCAAGAGTGTAGTTAGAAAATTTAAGCTGCAAGAAACTGTATATTACCATCCAAGGAGATTCTTCTATCCCCAAATGAAAAAACGCATGAATTCAAATGATAACACTGTCCTAAAATTGGACACCTAATAATATAGTATATGGACATCTGTTCCTGACTGACCCCTACTGGTACAAACTGAATGTTGCAGAGAGAACCCTCCCATAAAATCAACTTGAAAAAAAAAAATCGCTCCTGTCCAAAAGGTAGCTATATAGTTTCATAAACATGTACATTCTAAGTGAGATATATGGCAATACTCTAAAAACTACATAAACAATCCACAAATTTTATAATAAAGGAGAAAACAATTTAAGAGAGAACAGACCTATCTCAAATTGACAAGACTACCTCCTTTAACTTTTTTTAAATATGTTGTTATTAACCTTTTTTTTTTTTTTTTTTAGAAAAAGAAGAGGAGGGAGAGAGAGAAACATGGATGTGAGAGAGAAACATTGATTGGTTACCTCCTGCATGCCCACTACTGGAGATCAAGCCCGAAATCCAGCCATGTGCCCTGACCGGGAATCAAACCAGGACCTCAAAGTCCATGGGATGATGCTCAGTCCACTGAGCCACACCGGCCGAGAAAGACTACTTTCTTTAAGTGACTAGGCATATGTTTTTAATCTATATTGCCTATACTTTTGTCACCACATCTGTGTCACTATTAAATAATATTTTTAAAGTTTCAATATTTGGTTGCAAATTACTTTTAACAAAGATTCTTTTCATTTCCTAATTTCATTTTAGTGAATTTTGACATACCACAAATAACATACCCTATAATTATGAAACATTTTCTTTAAAAAGTAATTTGTAAGTTGAATAATAAAAACAAAAACATTTATCATTAATATGTTTACTAAATAACAATTAGAAATAAAATTGATACTGCCAGTTAAAATGAAGAGCAACTTATTTCATATATTATATATTATGCACTTTTTATAATGAAACAGAAATTACAAGCAAAGCCAAAATTATGTTTAAGTTTAAGATGAGAAAATAGTAAGTGGTTCTTTACATATAAAATAGAAGTCAATGGCTTTTTCTCCCATCAGTGGTGAACAAAGATAAACTCAGATAATTCTTGTTATAATTATGGAATTTGAAAACAAAAGCCAAAAACAAGGGTCTAATAAGAGGTGTCATGTGTACCCCTTTCTTCTAGATGTTCCTTCTTCCATTTTTCTACTGGCATCCCAAGGGTAACTGGAAGAGCTTCTATATGTTAGATATTATTTTTCTTTTTGCTTTTCAGAGACAACTATTATTATTTTTGGCTTTTCTACCATTCTTACCAAATGAATCTATGAGTCACCTGTGAGGAAGCAGGATAGGATAAGTTACCCAAAGTATGAGTGAAGAAATACATACCTTTTGTGTATTCCCACCTTCTTTTTATCAAATGATTATTGTTAGTCCCATATGAGAAAAAAATAAAATACCACTATGGCAAATGACAAGATATAAGCCATATAGAAATTATCTAACCATGAGGAGCATATGCTGCAATGCACTGCAGTCCATGTAAATAGTAAGCAAACCATAACATGTTAAATATATAAAGTGTGTATCACTGAAAATAAAAATAAATTAGGCAAATGTATGCAAACCATTTCTAGAATAGAGGAGTTAGCATAAAATGATTCTGTTATTTCAGGAATTCAGGAATTCTTGAAGTCATGCCATCAAGAAATTTTTAAATGATGTGGGTTTCTCTAATCAGTGGTTCTCAACCTGCGGGTTGCGACCTCTTTGGAGGTCGAATGACCCTTTCACAGGGGTCGCCTAAGACATAACAATAGCAAAATTACAGTTATGAAGCAGTAACAAAAATAATTTTATGGTTGGGAGTCACCACAACATGACGAACTATATTAAAGTGTCGCGTCATTAGGAAGATTGAGAACCACTCAGTAAGTCCAAGATATTGGTGTGCAGAATATCTTTCATTTTTTCCTCCCCCAAAACACAATAACTAAAGAAAACTAATAAAAAAGCAAAAAGAGATAAAATTTTCCTGAAGAATATAAAGAATTTGGTAAACAGTAGAGAGACCAAGCCAACACATGCATATTCTTGGCACTGTATGTCGGGCATCCCATTAAAGCAACCCAGAACAGCCTAACAACTCAAGCTATAAACTTTAGTAGTTTTGAACCTTTCATTCTACTTTATTTTTTGCATATATTTAGAAAACCAATAGTGGTAATTCTAGGTTGAATGACCAAAGTTTGTATTAGATAGGAAGATGGGGAATTGGTTTCAGGTAAATACGTATTTTTTTTTAAACACTTTATAACAAACTATAATTTCCAGGTCATTTGTACATAAATTGATCTTTAGATCCTACCCACCCCCACCTCCATAGTCTTTGTTATTCTAAATAACTCATTTTCAAAAGCACTTCAAAATCTATCTTGCTAAAATTCCATACACACATTTTCTAAATGTTCCCAAAGTATTGTCAACAACTCCTCCCTGAACAATAGGTGCAAACATGCAAGGTGTGGAATTCAACAACTAAAGCCTCTTTCTTATATTTGAAACTGCTTAATAACAATCAGGTCTGTTTATCAACAAAAATTTTTTTTCGTACTTTCTGTTCTTTACCTCTTACACCAGTATGTTGAAAATCTCTGGTCCAGTCTGATAGCTGTCAGCACACATGACTACAAATAAATCTGTAATTCAGTTGCAAAAACTCTTAAGACCATTAGTCAAAGAAGAGACACATAAAAACCCAAATTTCCAATCAGCAAAAAAGTAGAATCTTCAGATGCAACAAAAAAGCATCTGTCCTAATTGCAAATCCCACTTCAAACTTCTTTTTTCTTGTTAGATATATATTCATATTCTTCTCCTGTATTAAAGTCAGTCATATCAATGATCTATCACAGCAAATAAATCCAGATGGGGCTATAGAAAAATGTTCTCCAAGTCACACTACAGAATGGACAAAAGGGCTTAGGTTTAATATCTACTACATAAATAAGTCTCTTACGTACCCTTGCATTCTCCAGTTTAAAAAAAAAAATCTTTAATTTCGACACATGGAAGGTTCAGCCACAATGGGCTATTTGTAATAGGTCTTGCCCTACAACACTCCATAGACTGATGAGCAAATGTACTCCCCTTAAATTGAAAGAGTTTGGAAATCAAACTAGCCAGAGGTAGATAAGTAAAATCTCACTTTAAGAAAGCTTTCCAGATGTCTTTACATTCGCTTCTTTCCCCCACGAAAAGAAGAACCAATGCGGGAAACCGGGGTATTTTAAATAATCCTATTTCTATCTGGCAGTTTTTCCTGCACAAGTCAGGGTCTGTCTGTAATGCTGCTGATAGCTTTTTTGGCAGTCCAATATCACAGCCACATGCACCCTGTAAGGACTCAACCGTTCTGTTACTTCCAGGCTCAACAACTACCACTAAATGAAAAGTTAGTTACTTCAACATGGGAAATCATAACAGGCAGAGATATTTTAATTAAACAAACTACGCTCTTTTCCAAACAGTCCCAAGGTCAGACCCTTGGAGACAGTCAAACATAATGTCACTTCAATCATTTCAAATAAGTTGCCAACACATGCAAAAATCTGGAATAGTCAACTTTCTTTTTAAATTGTATGATCTATCAATAATACTCCATAGTTACTTAAACTCAGTCTCAAAAGGATTTCAGTATTTTTTATCAACACTGCCACTCAAGTCATAGGTAGAATGCTGACAGTTAATATTCTGTAAATTTAGGCAAAGGCATTTTCAAATCAAGTGACAACCAAGAAGACGATAAGACAGGAGTGAATCTAGTATCATAGAACAGAATGAGAACATGAATGCGATGTACTAAGTAGAAAGGAAAACAGAACTAGGGAAGAGCCAGCGGGTTGTTGCATGCCTCCTTCTCCACTGGCAAATGGGAAAGTTGTGGTCCCCTTGCTCAGCTGCATCGCTCTGATGACCTCTAACCTCGGAGTCAAAAAGGCAAGGGACAAATTTAATTCTGTCCTTTATTTCCCTCTCACTAATACTCAACATGGTGACTTTCTTAAATCATAGAATAAATCTACATGTTAATTTCATGTGAAATTCATTGGTGACGTTTAGTGGCAAAAATAATAAATAGTAATGAACACAATTTATATAATTTTAAAGCAAGAAAGAAAATCAGAAGTTATTTTCCCCCATCCTTCCCTTTGTATAAAGAAAACTGAGACCCAAAGGGGTGACATGAAGTGTTCCAGGTTATACAAAGAATCAGAGAACTGGGACTAGAAAATAGACTTACCTAGTCCTGTTTTTATGTTCCTTTTACTATTCCACATGGTCACGCATAAGCAAAGCCTGTGTTTTTATATCATTTCCTCCATCGTGCTACCTGCGAAACTGTGGTCTATACCCTGGATCCAGATACAGATTCTGGCTACAGATTCGGTCTCCCTGGCCTACCTTGTTCTCCTTCACCCAGGTGGTCGTCAGCCTGCGCCGCCTCCTTCAGCACAGGACGGCTGGAGGAGTGCGGTGGCACCCATGGGGTCTCTGCATGTGGATGGGCACCATGGCCTGGGGTAGGGCCTGGCCTTCGGGATCTCTCCTCAGACCTGCATTCTTTCCCACCCTCGCGAAGTCCGTCATCCTGCGGGTACCTGCGTGGGGTGGCGGCGTGCGTGTCCTCCAGCACCCGCAGGCGGCTGTCGCGGCTCAGCCCGCAGCACAGGTACCGCCTGGCCCGGAGCTAGCTCCACGCGGGCCTGCGACAGGTACCGCCTGCGTGCCCTGCGCTGCGGGGGCGCTTCCCGCGGCTATTCTCCTTTATGGCAGTAGGTCTGCTGTTTAAATACATCTTCCTCGGTGTCCTTCCTACTGATGAAGCCATATACATATTTTACATTGAACCATCTTACCGTTCCTCAAACCAGCCTTGGGACAACCTTGCTGTTCCCGCCTGCGGCGGATGTTGAAGCCTCGCGGGAAGTCGCTCCGTGCGCCATAGCCCCTGCGGGGATGTCGGCAGCGGCGTTGGCAGCACTGAGACCGGCAGAGGGCGCTGCTGGGTCACGTGGCTGCTCCGGCTGCGGGCTGGGCTGCGGGCTGGGCTCCTCCGGTGGGCCTCCCAGGTGGTGGGGCCCGCTCTCCACTCCCACTGTGGATCAAGTTCTGCAACAACTTGATCATAATGGAGCAATGTCCCAAAAATAATGCCTCCTTGCATACTCGGAATTTTTAGTAAGTTGGAAATAAACTAATATGGATGGTTTTTAACTGACAAGAACTGTTAGCTGTGGAAACTTCTGATGTGTTCTAAGTTAGGGCTTTCTCATAGTCATTTCTTTGTTGGGTAATAGACTTGAGCACAATTACTTTTTCTAACACTGATAGAGAACCCAATTTTGATGAGACTTACTCCCTAATTTCTGTCTTTGAGTTAACCTGTACTAGCCCTGGCCGGTTTGGCTCAGCGGTTAGAGTGTCGGCCTGCGGTCCAGAGAGACCCGGTTCGGTTCCCGCTAAGGGCATGTACTTCCGTTGCAGTTTGTTAGGGCCCAGGGCCGTGTGGGTGGCAGCCACTCCATGTGTCCCTTTCACATCAATGTTTCTCTCTCTCTCTCTTCCTCCCTATCTGAATAAAAAATGGAAAAAATGTCCTCAGGTGAGGATTAAAAATAAATAAATAAATAAATAAAATAAAATAAAACCTTCAAGTAAAATAGAGTTTATAACTCCAATAGTGAGTGTTTGGCTTTGCAATACATATTGGACTTAAAAATCACGTTCAATACTTGAGTCTTCCAGGTACCATATGTAAAAATTATTTTGCAAGAAAACTTGCAATGGTTGTTTCAACATAATGAATCAAATGCCGAGTTTCCTGGTGAGAATACGTATGTGAAGTTTTAAGATATTATGGTTTCCTGGGACACATTTACTGTTCGAGACCTAGAAATTTGCAGTGCCTTTACAGTACAGGGGAGGAGGAGACATGACTGGTTTTAGTTTTTACCTCTGTGTAAAATAGTTTACTGAGCTCTGTGTAAACACACAGTGTCTTTCCAACAGCATATTCTGCTTTTACTGATAATGTATTTTGCAAACAAAGCCCTTAAGGATAATAGGTTCTCCAGACTGAGAACAGAAAGTAGACTTGATGTCTGACTTGAAAGTGACTGTGATGAAAGGTCAGCAGACATCATCAATATCTGATGATTTCTCATCAGTGCCTTACAAGGCAATTCCAATCCTACTAATATTTATTGAAAGTTTACTCCATAGTAAGTGAAACCCAATTCTGGCTTATTATTAGTTCATGCTCTAATGAACAAATCTAAAATAGTCCAAATGTGGAGATACCTGGTTTTGGCAGAGAAGGAAACAACTATGGTAATTAAATCTGAGTTTCTCACACCAAAATAGGGAAAAAAAAAAAAAAAGCGTAGAAAAAATCCTTTTCATTTTTGAAGGGTCCTACAGAGCAAACTTGAATGACTGTTAAAATTCAAGGTTATATTATACTAGCTGGCAAAAAACTAGATTTTATATCCGATTTTTATTTTATATGTTCTTTTGGATGTTTTGGACCTAATATATGAAATATAAAATCACTCCTGCTGATTGGTTGTGAAAAAACTAAAGTTTCTCTTAAAGGTTTTTGCATTTTATATTTTTAAAGTAAATTTTAAAAATTATGCTCCTAGTAAAAATCTTGCTGTTTCCATTGAACGGATTTCTCTTGTATACTCAAGGACCTTAAAATAAAAATGATTTTCACAACAGAAAGTGAACCAAAAGTAAAACTCCAAGAAAGCCTATTCACTTATCACGTGTCAAGTTCTTATTAAGTAAACAGTTCATGATGGTTGCCAAATTCTCTCTGTGTTTCAGTTTTTACATGAATGAAACATTGGGTTAATAAACAGCCTACTTTATCATCAATTTGAGCATGAGAAAATCTTTATGATTAATTAAACTGACTGGCCAAATATTAACTAAGACCCTCCCTGCATAAGCAACTCAGACACTGTAACTGGATATTCATTTATTAAGGGAAATGCCTTAAAAACCGTAGTTAGAACACTTGAACACAGAGCTCAAATTCTAACTATAAATTTATCCCTGATATATTTTACTAGACTAGCAGATAAAGCCCATAAGAAATAAAATTGAACATCAGTTGACCTATAGATTCCAGAGATGGCATTAATAGCATTTTTTAGTTTTTTATTTGTGGGAACTATTTTTATATTGTTCATTGTTTATGATGATTTAAAAAATGAACCGGCACTTTAGATACAATATTTTAAAGTACTTGCAGTGAGAATAAATATCTCGGAATTATGAATCTAGCCTCTCGATGATAAGCCATCACCTGGAAAACGTGTATGGCCAATTAAATTTTATGTACGGTGTTTTAATTTGTTAAATGGGTAAAAATATTCTGGAATTATGGGAACTGAGAATCCCCCCCAAAAAAAATCATAATGTTTTTCCTTAAATTAAGTTTTCTTAAGAAAATTAATTTAACATTAATTCAAGGCTTTTGGAAGTTCTAAATATAGAGGAAATAAAAACATTAAATTAACAAAAATACATTATTTTTCATTGTTTTTAAGAAATATGCTGGACCTATTCTGTCTCATACTATACGACAATGGATCATATTAGATTGGGTGAACTTATCATATTGGAATTCTAGCCACAAATCAATAAACCAAATATGGAATTATCTTAGTGTGGGATAACAGAGAAAATTAGTGTATCACATATTCAAATTTAGAAAATATCTATTGATTACCCATCAAGTTCAAGGCTCTATATACTACAGAGTATATCAAAACCAAGGAGAAAGTTTTGACCTTGAGGAGCTAACAAAACAGTATAACATGCGGGTTGGGCACAAGCATTGGAAGAACATGCATTCTGTGGTAGAGGCACTAGATACTAGTTCCAGAAGAGACTGGCCCTTTATACAGTATGGAAATGAATGATGACAGGAGTTAGGAAAAAATTAGCTCAAACGGAGGAAAACCTATATCTCCAGTATGGGGCCAGCTTTAGGAGACCAAACAAAAACACACAGAGAACATGCTGGATCACAAGTGGAGGCAATAGAAAATGGAAGGGCTGTCACAATGACAGTGTTTATTATGAGCTGGGTCATCAACAAAATCTGTTCAAAGATTACATGGAGTGAAAGAAAGGGAACTCATCAAATTCCAATACCCTTTACGGGAAACAACTTCCAGAAAGAAGTAGGCAAGAAGTGTTCAGTCAAGATCTAATGCCCTGAGGACAGATGTGAAAATGGGAAAGACAAAAAGTAGGAAAAATCTACCTCCTCTTGGAGGATCTGAGAGGGCTTTAAGAGGGTATTATTTTAACTGAAACATAATTTAGAGTTTCATTAATCATTTTTCAAAGAACATATAAGTGCCATAAAAATCAAGCGCATGAGAAATATATTCTCCACACAGAGGGTCAGCTGCTGTGACCAGCAAGGGTCAAGGGGGCCATACAGAGGCATCAGCTGAGTAGCTGGAAGCCTTAAGAAGCTGGGTGAGGGGGGAAGTGTAGAGCAAGCAGCTGAAGAGGCTAGTGTGGTTGGGAAATTGGTTACAAAAAAGTAGGAAATTGTGCAAATAAGTGGGTGTGTGCGTGTGTGCACGTGTGTGTGTGTGTTTGCATGTATGAAAAGGGAAAGAAAGAGAAGATAAAGGGAGCAAGTTTCTCACTGTCAAAGAAATTCACAAGCATGCACAGAGGGAAGGAGAAAAAGAATCTTCAGGGCAATTTAAGAGATAGTATGAACTATTTTTTACAATATTAGATATACATAGAAACATACACATACAAGATGTGTATATATGGATGTATGAATATATATGCATGTGTTTCCTAGTTCTGTTTTCTGAGAGGTCCTTAAAGCAATGCCATCCCAATAGCAATGAGCACATGGAGTACCTACAGCTTGGTTTCTGAATACCATCTTCTATTAAAAAGAACCATAGCTTCCTGGGGAAATGGCTGATTCCAAGGCCCGAGATAATATGAAAAATATTAAGCCAGATAATATGAAAAATGCAAAACGTTAGAGGATTCGGCTGGAATGGAACAAATCTATGACATATGCACCAAAATAAATAATGAGAGTAACCCATTTAATAAAATAGGAATTCATTAAGTGTACATATAATAAACTAAAAAATAATGAAGAGAAAGCCCTATATTATAAAGAAATAATAAATAAATGAATAACAAAGAAAAAGCTCTTTCTTACACTAGAGAGATAACTAATAAAGGAAGACAGAATTATGGAAATAGAAAATTACCCACTTAACAACTGTTGTAGACCGATGGCTGATTCCGGTGGAAATCATCAATGGATGCTAAGTTGGGTTGGAGATTTAATACAAAAGAGTAGTGTAATATCAGAATTTTTCCTCACAGAAAACTAATTACAAAGAGGAAAATGGAGACTTTGAAATGAAGATGCCCGGTACACACTAACTTGACCAAGTGATCAAAATTATCATCACTGGTAGGATGAATCAATGTATGTGCTTCCATTATCATGAATTGAGAAGAGCAAAGCATCATTTTTGTGTTATTTCTACCAAGAATAAATGGCCTGAGAATTGAGAGGAGAAATCATTTGAACTCATGTTGAAGATAGTTTTATCCAGGTCATTAGAAACAGGGAAACACTGAGCAAGTGTTCCAGACTGAACAAAACTTAATGACAACTAAATGCAGCATAGGTTTCTAGATCATGAAGGAAAAGGCAACATTGTTGGGGAAATTGGTGGAATTTCAATGGTGCCTGTGGATTGGATGGTGGTATTGCATCACTGTTGACCCCCTGATTTGTAGGCTGGTATGGAGAGGTAGGCTAGTATATAGGTACTACAAGAGAGCATCCTTGTTTTGGAGAGATAAAGAATGGAGTATGTCATGATGATGGGGCGTCATAACCACAGATTTCTTTCGTATTGTTAGACAATGACAATGGGTATCTACATACAGTAAGAAGACTGACAGAACACATACAGAATTTGCTATGGGGGACTTCTTTGTACTATTCTTGCAACTGTTCTGTAGGTTTGAAATAATTATAAATATAGTCTAAAAAAGAAATATTAGTTTATAGTTCTATTACTCAATTTAATTTCTATGTAGAGCCATATTCCACTGAAATGACAGGAAATTAATTACATGAATTCTAGGTTTTCCCTTGTCCAGGGGTGTGTCTGAACTGGTCGGGGTGGGTGACATAGAGGGCTCAGAGGGTCTAGCCCTCAATCTTGTCATCTCACCAATCCTTCCTGGACTGAGGAGTACATCACCCAACATTACATTCTCTTCCGCTTTTACAGTTATTACCAACTTCATAAGCATTAATAGAAATAGGCTTCATTTTAAAAATTTCAGGGTACCGCACAATTTGAAAAGATCTTATGTGTAGAAAAATAAGAGATCCTCACGTTGTAAGGTATATGAATGTTGAATCACTATGCTAAAAACCTGAAACTAATATAATATTGCATGTCAACTATACTTTCATAAATAATACAAAAAGAAAAACAAGGCATTTACACATAACATGTAAATATAGAGTGCAAAGGGCAGCTAAGCCAAGGTCTCTTGTTCCTGTGGTGTTTGCATGGTCTCACCCAGGGCCCTTAGTCCCAAGGCCACTTGTTGACCCTATGTTCTGGCAAGGCCCATGCAGGAGCCTCCTGAGCCGTGGAAGAATGTATTGACAGTCTGGACCTTGAGCTCAGAGGCTGATGGAAACATTTGGTGTCTGAAAACAATGAAACTTTTAACCACCCCCCCCCTTTAATTGGCTATATAATAAACTTGCTGAGCTAGCTCGGGGTCACTGTTTCTCCGTCAGAGAGCAGTGTCCCACCTGGTCCCAGCTTCTCTCTCTATAATGTCTCTCTCTGTGTCTTTCTTAGTCTCCCGTCGCCCTACTCAGGTCTGGTTCAACTAGCAGCGAGAGGTCGCGGCAACAGAGAACCTCCCAAAATGGAACAGTTCAATTCCTTGTACTGAAGGCAAAAACGTGTCTTTTCACCTTGCAAACCTGCCTTTCCTCCTCCTTTCTTTGTTCTTCTTCCAACCCTGTTTGTCTCCCTCATACGTGAAATTCAAAGTTAATGAGGTTGGGAAGAAATCATGCAGTGCACTGGAGGAAGATAGTGGGAATGCTTACATTCCTTCACTGTGGAGACCAGCACATTCTGTCCACAGCCATAGCACCTTTCACTCTTGCTTGTGGAAAAATTAATAGGATTGATTAATCCCAGCACAACACTCATTCCCTTAAATAGGTCAAAGAAATGTTAAGCTTTTATAGAATAATTTGAAAGTTTTACTTGTAGAAGTAGTTTCTGTACTGGGTTTACATAATTAAATTTAAATAACACAAAAATAATAATAGTCCTGGTTGGTGGCTCAGTTGGTTGGACAATTGTTCCATTCACCAGAAGGTTGCCAGTCAAGGCACATACCTAGGTTTTGGGTTCAATCCCTGGTTGGGGCACATATGGGAGCAACCAATCAATGTTTCTCTCTCTCCCCCTAAAATCAATAAGCATACCCTCAGGTGAGGATAAAAAGAAAGTAATAGTAAGAAGAAAAGTGTGCCTTGAGCTTTGTCTTCATCATTTAACTTTAAAAGCCAGGACCAAAAGTCAAGAGGATATTTCTTATCAATTAGTAATTATACAAAGAAAAGTTGCAAACAGAAGAGAAAATTAAGGTATGGGGCAACAGTTGAAGCATAGCTGAAGTTATATGTGGTTTGTCTCCCTGATCTAGTGGTTATAGGATTGAATGCACACTTGAGTCATGCGGAGTTTAAAATAGTACGTATAAAACTGTTTCGTAAATGGATTTCTCCTAACATCGGTAGACTGTAAATAATTAAGACAACGCGGTCCTAGATAATAACATTATTCAAAATATGTTCATCATCTAACTTATAGCATCTCATTTAGGACAGAAAGATAGTATTAATCTAATTTTATAAACTAAGATTTAGTAAGGTTAAGCACCTTCACTTAGAAACCTAGCAGGTGTAAAAGTGAAACCAGGCCCTGACTTCTGACTAGAGAATGTTGCTCTTTGCACCCTTTTAAGTGCTTTTTGTTTTGTTTGTTGAGCTAACATTTGTTTTTAAAGCTTACTGTGTGCCAGGTTCTCTAAATTTATTAATTTGTGTAATTCTTATGTCATTCCTATAAGGAAGATTATATTTTATGTACTGAATTCCAGAGTAGCTAATACCTTTTCTCATAGCCACTCAGCTTGCAAATAACAGGGCTGAGGGGTGCACCCAGAAAAGTTAGTCTGTGTTCTTAACACTGCTCTTTATTGTACCACCGACTCTAATCTGAGATTGTGGTTACCTAAGTGGGAACACAGACTCATTGTTAGAACATTATTTTCTGAAAAAGCATATGAAGAGAAAGGAAAACTGACATTGCTTGACCACATTCTTGGGCTAGACATGGAGCTTTACATTATTTGTTTGACTCATTATGTATTTAGCCACTAATAGTACTGTATTCTATTTAATCACCACAGATACTCTATGGGATAGGTACTACTCTATTTGGCAAATGAGAAAGCTGAGACACAAAGTTGTTAAACAATTTACCTGGAACTAGAGCCAGGATTTAAAACTGGATAAATCCAACACCAAAGTAACAATATTTTTACTCTGGTGTTTATGTCTAACAATCTGTTTAACTCAGTTGAGTAAATGAAGATATGCTAGTGTCTGGCAATCCTTGGGCTACCAATGACTCACACACAGCTCTGATCATTGAAGCAAAATTCAGGTAGGCAGCAAAGAACATCATAGCACAATTTTGAACAGTCAACTTCTATCAAGTTTTTTCCCTAGCTTGGTCTACAACATTAATGCAGATTTCCACCCACTGCTTTTTAGTGCTTCTCATTCAAGAGTCATTTCCTGCCCCACCAGTATAGCTCAGTGGTTGAGCAATGATCCATGCACCAAGAGGTCACCAGTTAGATTCCTGTTCGGGGCACTCGTCCAAGTTGTGGGCCAAATCCCCAGTGTGGGGCATGCAGGAGGTGGCCAATCCATGTTCTCTCTCATCAATGTCTCTCTCTCTCTCCCTCTCTTTTCCTCTCTCTCTAAAAATCAATAAAAGAAAAAAACAGCATCATTTCCTTTGCAATATTATGATAGATATCTTCATATGTCTTACACAGATAAACTTACATTTTCTGTTTTTGCACATAACCTCCTCTAGGGGCTGAAAGTCCAGCTCTGGCAGTAGATAGAAGCACTTATTAAAGAAAGATATCTAGTACAAACTGGAATAAATAGGCCTTACCAGAGTCCATACAATAGTTCTCTGGTCATAATCTCTCTACAGGTTCTGAGATCACCGGATAGAAGAATCTAATAATATAGCTGGCTAGTTCCCACTTAGTGTTGAGTCTCCCCCTGCATAGCAAGATATCTTTGTATAACAGCAATACAGCTATGTAGCATTCATCTTTAATGCTAGTACCTATCACTGAATAGGCATTCAATAACATATTAAATGAATGTAAAGTAATCCTGAAAATGTCAAATTAGTATTGCAATGACTTAACCAGGTTATTGATTCTTCTTGTTAAACTAATATTGATTCTTCTAGTAAAATTTGTATTTATCGTCAAGGAATCAGAGTGCACATGAGAAGTACATTTTTAATTATCGCACAAAGCAATGAAATATCCAAACCTGTGATGAATCAGGCCTCTGAGTGATCTTCATATGGTAATATTAGTGTTTCCTGATTGCAGGAAGTACAGCACCTCTACTCGGAGTTCTCTATCTCATTTGTTACATGCAGAATAAAATCTCTTATATAACTTTCATATATCGCCTATCAACAAATTCATTTTAGACACAGAAGCCATTCAGTTTGCATGTCTTGGGTCATATTCAGTTGTTCACCCAAAGCTCTCAACAGAGAATTAGAATGCTTACCATCACCCAACTTCTTCATAGATCACCCTAATGACTAAGATGTTATATTGACAG
Organism: Molossus molossus; assembly: GCF_014108415.1. Lineage (NCBI taxonomy): Eukaryota > Metazoa > Chordata > Mammalia > Chiroptera > Molossidae > Molossus > Molossus molossus. The sequence goes on along the minus strand of NW_023425388.1, from coordinate 91,154,284 downwards.
CAAGGAAATAAAAAGCGCCACCTACTTTAAGAAATGAGGTCTCCAGCACTATATCTTCAATGATGTCTTCATATTTTCCTTTTCTGCACCTCAACTTTATGTCCCTTTTCCTCCACCACTACCCATGATACAATAGATAACTACAGGAAAACAAAAGCCCCTGAAAAATATTAATTTTAAATCATAGCATACCTAAAAAACAAAAATATTTTTTCAATTCTAATGAGTAAGTGGGAAGTTAAAGAAAATTCTGTTTTGCTAGTGATCAGAGCGTGAGATTAGCCTAAAGTTAAGTAATGCGTATGCTAATTCTATATGCAATATAAGAAGAAGCTTGGTTTGCCAAGTATAGAGTCTTAGAGTTTTAACTAAAGCAATTACCATAAGATGATTTCATTTTTTAATATTAAATTTTCAGGAAATTGATCTACACTGAAGAAAGCCACAAAAAGGATAAATCAATGTATTAAATAAAATTAAAGGGGTAGTTTGAATTTATAATTGTTTTAAAAATTCTAAGTTGTTCAGAGCTAGTAATTTTAGAGCAGTGTAATGGTATGAATATACTTGAGTTAACAATATTTATTAGAACCAAATTCTCTTAAAAATAATTTGCTTATATAGAAATATTTATTTGTGTATACTGGGAGTCCTGAGCCCAAAGAGGACAAGAAAGACTTAATGGGAGCAGGAAGAACCGTTAACTTTGGCCATGTCTATTTTTAGTTGATCGTGGCAGCAAAAACTAGAGGGTTAGAATGCCAGAGGCAGCAGCCATCATTATAGAGGTGAAACAAAATACAATTAGTGGTGAAAATAAAAGGAATGGTAAAAAAGTAAATATTGAATGAGTCTACACTATGATCAGACCCTATTTCAGATCTTGTAAAGCACCACCACCAAGGACATGTTTGCATTTATCTTCAGACAGAGCAGAAGGGAGAGAGAGAGAGACACACACACACACACACACACACACATCGAGTGGTTGCCACCCACACAAACCCCAACTGGGGCCAGGGACAAACTGCAACCAAGGCTCGTGCCCTTAGCGGGAACCAAACCCAGGACTCTCTGGTCTGCAGGCTGATACTCTAACTGCTGAGCAAACAGGCCAGGGTGCATGTAGATTTTTATAGTTGAATTTAGATGAGTAACAAATACAAGTCTTTGCCCATATAAAAAGTTTTGTCTTTGAAGTAAAATTTTCTTATCATCTGTGTATTGTACATCATTTTTCTCCAGTATTTCAAAGATAATGCCTTTGCTGTGTCAAATGTGGTATAACCAGGTTTTTAGTAATCAGACCCATTTAAACTTGGTCTTAATGAATAAATAAGAGTTTTTCTGGGCAAAGAATAGTGACAAAAAAAAAATAGTATTCCCTGGAGAAGAAATAACCCAAGCAAAGTACCAAGTTATGGAAGTGGTGGATTGGAATTGGAAGGATGCCTGGAAGAGTCTTTGAAGGTTCATGCAATGGTCCAAGTCAAGGATGATCCATATAAAATAGTGATAGTTGAGTAGGTCTGAGAAATTCAAGAAAATTCCAGTCAAAGTATCTATCTACATGACTTAGGGATGAACTATATGTTTGTAAAAAATAAATAAATAATGGAGAATTGTTAACCATGATATCAAGTTTCTAGTATAGGAAGCTCTGTGGCCAGTGATTCCTTGAAAGACAAGAGAAATAGATTTCAACATATTTGGATTGTGGTGCTTGAGGGAATCTACAAGTGTTTGCTTTGCTCTGCTTTGAGTTGAAGATTTCAATTTAAGGGTCCTTAACATGTTGATGGCTATGATAGGCAGACTTCTAAGTTGTCGCCTAGTGATTTCTGTCTACTGGAATTCATATCCTTGTGTATGTAATTCCCTCTTAAGAGTGAGCTGGACCTAGTGATTTGCCCCTAACCAATAAGATATAGTGAAAGCAATAGGGTATTATTTCCATAATTAGGTTAAAAAACTGCAACTTCTACTTAGCTAACAGATTCCCTCTGTTTCTGGCTTTGATGAATCAAGCTGCCATGTTAGAAAAGCCCATGTGGCACAAACTGAGTACAGCCCCCAGCCTATGGCCAGTGAAGAACTGAGACCCTCTGTCCAAGAACACTTAAAGAACTGAATCCTGCCAGCAACCACGTAGGTGAGCTTCAAATGGGATCCTTCCCCAGTCAAGCATTGACCTTGTGAGACTCCAACTCTAGCCAACCCTTTGATCACATTCTTACAAGAAACCATGATGCAGAAGACCCAGCTAAACTATGTACAGATTTCTGACCCACAAAAATGTAAGATAATAAATGTATGCTATTTTAAGCCACTAAGTTCTCATATAATTTGTTTCACAGCAACAGATAACTAATGCATGGTAGTTAAAATCATAGGAGCAAATTAGATTAAAAATAAATTAATGTGAAAATAAAGAGTTACCCCAGGACAAATCTTTCACAGAAATCAAGAATATTTGGGGGGTCCTAACCTCTCTTTCATTGCCATTTTTAGGTTCCCAGATTCTCAGTTCTTTTATCTGTCACTGGCCTCCTTGTCAAAAAGGGAAATTCCTAATAAAGTATTATTTGGTCATAATGTGTTCACTTGGGGTAAGGGAATATTTGTATTTGAAGAGAGAAGACAAGGAGAAATTCTTTAATTCTGCCATACCAGGCACTGATATTTATGGGTAAGGATTTTACCTTGCTCACACAGCCCTAAGCCATTCCACATGGGTGACTGCCTTTTATTCCTACCTTTACATATGAACTTTTACTCTCCCATAAAATATTAATTATAATTTTTGTTTGATTCCAGGTTTAAGATTGTGGTTTATGATTCTCAAGGGTGAGTTAAGTATAAATTCGTATCAAAACAGGGCCATGAGTACAATACTAATGTGAAATTTCATTTACTTCCCAGATTGACCTGGTAGTTCTATGTTGACATTGCCTGAGTCTTCATAGTCTATCAGGCGGCTTCTGCATGCTTCCCCAAAGCACAAAGGCATAAATGAATCAATAGAGAAAATTCTTTTTCTAATTTTTATTTTATTTGGCTACCAGAAGTGTTTAATTATAATTCTTAGTTAAAATATCATAGTGTAGTTTTATACTATTATATTATATATTAGGGGGCATACTTTCCTAGAAATTTTTATTTCTCAGAAAGTAAATTGAAATATATTTCAATAGTGTTACTTTGTTTAGGGGGCTCTAAACCCCAGAAAGTGTCTGAATTGGTAATGTGAGTGAAACCATTGTTTCTCCATTAATGCTAGCCTCTAGCAATGACACACACCAAGAAATTATGGATGTATGTGATACATATTTTATTATCTACTAAATGAAATTAAAAGGAAAATCAAAATCATCTAAATGCAGAAGACTTCATAGATTACTAATTTCTCCACCAAGATGTTGTTAAGAATTTGCCACATTCTTATAAATAAAAATACAACTTTAGGGTACAAACTGTTTAGAATAGTTTATAAAGTTTATAAACATAATATCCATGTTTTTCCACCAAAAGAGGACGAAAAACTCATGAACATCACATCACAATACATCTTTGGATATACCTATTAATGAAGCCAAATCCTAACAACCTTTAAGAATTATCTCATGAGCTTTCAAAATTTTGATTCTTAGTTGCTGGACCACAGAGGTGGTGATTTATAGTCTGGGAAGGAGTCTAGGCATGTGTGTTCTAGAATACTTTTTGTTGTTGTTGTTAATCCTCACACAAGGATATTTTTTCCATTGACTTTTAGAGATAGTGGAAGGAAGGAGGGAGAGAAGGGAGGAGAGAGAGAGAGAAACATCAATGTGAGAGGAACACATTGATTGGTTGCCTCTGGAATGTGACTTGACCAGGGCCAGAAATCAAACCTGCAACCTAGGTATGTGCCCTTGACCTGGAATTGAACTCATAACAACCCTTCAGTGCATGAGTCTATGCTCCAACCAGGAGTTTGAAGGACCACAGGTTATTAGGGTTTTTGAATGCAAATATTTTTTCTTCAGCACCTGAGGTGTCAGTACTGGAGAGAGCAAACACTGCAGGAAGCACAAGAGGAATACACACATATGCAAATACTTAAACAATGTCTCTGTCAACCAATTCCATGATTGTTGAATTTTCCCAACAAATTGTGGACCAATAATAGGTGTCAGAGTGTGGAAAAAGACTAAAGATATCATGAGGCCAAAATCTTTGGGGAAAGTCATTTTCACTCATCCTAATGGAAGGACGCCTTTCTCCTCATATCAAACCTTTCGAAAGGTGCCATGTTCCAAAGGGGATCACTCTGAGAGCTTTGAAATGTATTCTCTGGACATGAGTGACATAGAGGACATGTGCCAAATCATGACTGAGATGATTAAATAGACAGCTTCCTGGGTTTAGCTCCAAGACAATCTAGAGATGGAGAGAGGGTATGGCAACTACCTTCAAACAGAATCAAGAAACTGCTGCTATGTGGCCACTAGGCTGCTGTATCAAAGGTGATCAGGAGACAAGGGTTGGCCTGGGGTCACCTTGAGTATTATTGAATAGACCCTTCTAAGGGCAAAAAGACCCCAGCCAAAAAAGGTCAGCTATGACAAGTTGGATGCCCAAGACCTGAGTGAGGAACGTATGTCTTTGTGAACCCCCAAATGAGAGATTAGCAATTCATTTGCTGGTATGAAGGAACCCCAAAAAGCCCTTGGAAAGAATTACCCACTAGACCAAGAAAGCACACAGTGAGCTAAAGATTGAAATTTTCAAGTCAGAACTTTTTGAATCCTTCACTTGCTTTTCTCTCTCTCCCTGCTCTTAGCCTGCAGGATAAGAAACAGCATCTATTAGATGGAGGGAGCTAACAAATGTTGAGAGCAGGGTGATGTGGTGGTACAGGCATGGGAGAGGAGAAGAGGGGAAACCGGGCATTGCTCCTTCCCTACTGCAGACTTTCCTGACTGAGGCTGGACTAGAGATAAAAGATTTTGATAGTGATTCAAGTTCACAGTTTTTTGGTTTTATTTTTTTGCAATACAGGACCAGACACCTTATAGATCAATTTCACACAAAGTTGGAGATATAACGTTAATGGAAGTCCTTTATATCAGAATGATAGAAAAGTCATGGTGACTGCATTATTATCATTCATAAAAGAATATTCTCACTAAATGCATATTATTTTTATTTTTTTAAATATGTTTTTATTGGGATTTTTTTAGAGAAAAAGGGAGAGATAGAAACATCAGTGAGAGAGGAATATCAATTGGCTGTCTCCTGCACACTCCCCACTGGGAATCAAGCCCAAAATCCAGGCATGTGCCCTGACCAAGATTGAACCAGTTACCTCTTGGTGCATGGGGTGATGCTCAACCAACTGAGTCACATCGGCCAGGCTGAATGCATTTTAAATGGGCAGTAGGAGACAAAATAAAGTTGTCTCTTAGCTATGTCATATGATATGCTTATTTGTTAAGTTATATTTATTAACTTAATAAAGTTATTTCATTGCAAAGTAGTAAGAGAACCATGAAATTTCATTTGTGATGTAATTAAGTATTCTGGATGATTTGACAAAAAAAAAAAAAGTGATGAATGAACTGAAGACCATTTATGTAACAATTTATTTTCTATCCACTGAGACAGAACACTTTTTAATTTATACCCATAACCATTGCAAGGCTATTATAATGAATCTCCAGTTGTTGGATAGAATTGAGCTATAGTTCTTATATTACTTATTTAGTGTGTGTGCACTTCCTTGTTCTGGAAAAGATTTTAAGATGACTTTCATGAGAAATTTTATGATAAAATGGTGAAATCAAAATAGAAATAGGGGTTCCATCCAGGGAAATATAAAGATAATTTCAACCTGATAGAAAAGGAAAGCATATATATAATGCTTTTGTTCTTATAGTTGCTCATAATATAAAATACAGGATACATTACAATGTGATCCAATTTTTTTCTCAGAGTATTATAGATCTAGTTTAGACAGTTAGAACCCCCTCCCATTATTTATTTATGCCAACATAAATTATTATTTTCCAACAAACTCAAGTCACGTAAACTCTGGCTTTCAGGAACCAGACTGCACTGCCTTTTGGAGAAGTAAGTTTCACCTCATTCCTTGAAAATTGAAAAATCAAATAACAACCTACCCATGTGTCTGCAATCAATACCTGGTTCAGTAACTCCTCGAGATTGTTTGATTCTGGTGTGAGCTGCAGTCTCAGAAGTATTAAGGACTTGAATTTTTTTTTTTTTTTTTTTTGCTATAAACTCTAAAACCAAAACTAGCTAGAGTAGGGAGTTGCCTTTACCACAGGGTTTGAGGGGAATCTCTGGTTTGTTTTATTTTTCTTAAAGCCAAAAGCCAATTTCAAGATGATAAAGGGTGTCTGTTTGACAGCACCAAAGACTCAAATTCTTTATTTCTTCCAAGGTTTAGCACGGCAATGACTGCAATTTCTTTTACAGTTTACAGGGTGAAGTACATTAACTCTTACCTGGATAAGCTGCTTCTAAAAATGTGGTATCAGGGTCATGATCTATTCTGGGTCATGATCTATACCGACAATTTCTTTTCTCCTGATAATCCTTAGAAGTGTGAGGGTACAGGTATTAAAAAAGATTCTTTTTACATTTTAAGAGATTTTTTTTTTTTTTTTTTTTTGCTGTTGGAACTGAATAAAGCATTCTGATTGAATGTATTCAATAAGTGCTGACACTTACTGAAAGATAGAACTGGTTTGGACCTGGCCCTCACAATGGTTGTTCTATGGGCCCGATGTCAGATGGGGTTTAGATTTATTGACCTGCATTTTGCCAGATTGAAAGAAAGTCTCAGAGAAAGCTGACATTTACAGTTTACCTTTCTACTTGAACAGAAAAGTTACCATGCTCTTTGGTTGGCACTGATAATAGTTGTGATAGGGGGATGGGTATTTCTTTGTTGCTAGGGGACATCTGTGGAACAAAGAGAGAAAAAGCCACATTCAGTTAGTCACTACCACCATGTAATAATGACTTCTGGTTGATAATATACAATATGATTTTATTTATTTATTTTGTACTTTAAATACTTTTTTTTAAATTGCAGTTGACATATATTAGTTTCAGTGTACCACCCAGTGATTAGACATTACATAACTTAGTAAGTGATCACCCCAATAAATCTAGTACCTATCTGACACCATTCAGAGTTATGACAATATTACTGGCTGTATTCCCTATGCTGTTCTTTACATTCGTGACTATTCTGTAAGTACCAATGTGTGCTTCTTAACCCCTACGCCTTCATCGTCCCTCCCGCCTGCTCTTCCATCTGGCAACTGTCAAAACGTTCTCTGTATCTATGAGTCTGTGGCAGTCTGATTTTAAATGAGAATCATTTGTCTGAAGCAATTTGCTTTTCACTTATTCTTTCCCATTAATAATTAATTTAGAGCATTTAAATATTTTCATTGAGCCCTGGCCGGTTTGGCTCAGTGGTTAGAGCGCTTGCCTGCGGTCCGGAGAGACCCGGGTTCGGTTCCACTAAGGGCATGTACCTTGGTTGCAGTTTGTCCCCGGCCCTGGTTGGTCGTGCGGGTGGCAGCCACTCGATGTGTCCCTTTCACATCGATGTTTCTCTCTCTCTCTCTTCCTCTCCCTCCCTCCCACTCTGTCTGTACAAAAAATGGAAAAATGTCCTCGGGTGAGGATAAAAAAAAAATAAAAAAAAATAGTAAATATTTTCATTGAAATAATTATGGAAACTCAGTACAAGCATGGAGGACATTATTTTACTATTTCTTATGCATTCTCTTCAACTTTTAAAATAAGGTTATTAGTAGAGACTAAATAGTAGTGGTAAAGTTTGAAAAACCTTTATAATAATAAAATCTTGCTAAAGTAATGATGTTAATTAAATTTGTGAGCCATCACAAAATAATTGTTGCTAAAAGCTTTTGGCACAATAATGAAAATACAACTTGTTTCAAAGTATTTATAATTACCTTGAAAAAACAATAATAGACTGAAATAAAAATAGGTACTGATAGGGAACAAAATTTTTTACCATAAAACATTGCATGTTTTTATGAAAATTAGTCTACTTTTAGAGTAAATCATTTTAATATATAATTATAAAATAATGTGGCATGTACTTTAATACAGAAGGAATTCAAATAAAGAAGAAATTAAATGAGATATACAGTATTGAATTTGAATAGGATTTTTTTTAAATTAAGTATATTTAACAGATAGGGTTGCAGTCTCTCTCACATTGATGTTTCTCTCTCTCTCTCTCTCTCTCTCTCTCTCTCTCTCTCTCTTTCTCTCTCTCCCTCCTTCACTTCCTTCCACTCTATTTAAGTATCAACAGAAAAATGTCCTAAAAAAAATAGGATTGCAGGAGGTCATTGCCTATAAAAAAATATTATCAAACCATAGTATGAGCATGGATTATATTGGAACAGCGAGACTTTCTCTAGTGGGTGGAACATACTTTGATGTTATCTTAATAAACATTGTTTTTCCCTTTATACAAAACTTTTAGAAAACTTTTTAATTTTTTTTTTAATCCTCACCGAGGACATTTTTGCATTTATCTTCAGATAGAGTGGGAGGGAGAGAGGGAGGAAGAGAGAGAAAGAAACATCGATGTGAGAGAGACACATTCAGTGGCTACCACTCACACAACCCCAGCCAGGCTGGGGACAAACTGCAACCGAGGTACGAGCCCTTAGCAGGAACAGAACCTGGGACTCTGGTCCACAGGCCAATGCTCTAACCACTGAACAAAACTGGCCAGGGCTAGAAAACTTTTTTAAAAGGCTAGCCATGGTACTCAGAAAAACTGAGTGATTGTTAGGATAATTTCAATCCATGTTAAAAAAGTAAAGCAAATTGTAGCAAACTAAATTGGGAGTGGGGGGACACAAAACACAATCCTTCCTCCTGAAGGATTAAATTTTTGTCTTAAAATTTGATGCCCATAAACTTGACTGATTTTTTTAAAAATCACTTTATAATTTATTTTTGTTTGCTTCTTTTATTTTTTTACAGACGTTTCTCCTTTCCCCCCCATTGACGCCCACCTCTCAATCACGCACCCCCCTCACAGCATTGTTGTCTGTGTCCATTGGTTATGCATACATGCATATAAGTTCTTTGGTTTATCTCTTCCCTCCCTGCCCCCCTCCTCTGAGGTTTGTCAGTCTGATCACTATTTCTATGTCTCTGGGTCTATTTTGTTCATCAGCTTATATTGTTTATTATAGTCCACAAATAAATGAGATCATGTGATATTTGTCTTTCTCTGTTTGGCTTATTTCACTTAGCATAACACTCTGCAGGTCCCTCCATGTTGTCTCAAAGGATAAGAAATCTTTCTTTCTTACAGCTGCACAGTGTTCCATTGTGTATATGTACCAGAGTTTTTATCCACTTATGTTTGATGGACACTTGGGCTGTCTCCATTTCTTAGAAATTGTAAATAGAGTTGCTATGAACATAAGGGTACCTACATTCTTTCTGACTGGTGTTTCAGGCTTCTTAGGATATATTCCTAGAAGTGGAATTACTGGATCAAATGGCAGATCAATTTTTAATTTTTTGAGGAAACACCACATTGTTTTCCATAGTAATGCATTAACCTTTCATATTTAAGATGAAAATTACTAAATTAGTTAAACCCAGTCCCCCAACCTCACCAAATGATATGACATACAATAGGGTACACTTGTCTCCATATTCTGTGTTTATAATGGATTATTTTAGAGAATACTGGGATGGACACATTTTTCAAATGAGAGGATGCTCCCCTCTTTATTACCAGTAATGACAGCATGGTCATTGTTCCAAATTTTTAATAGAATGAAGAGCAGATAACGGACAAATTAAGCTTGGCAGTATAAAACAAAAAGTTAATAGTTTGATAGCTTGAATGTTTTCTCTAGCTTTATGGAGATATAATTGACAAATAATTGAATTATTTTTATAAAGATTTAATCAAATGACATTTAGTGTATGTAACCTGCTAATTTAACACTGTTTTTACCAAGTGCCACGTATTTTTCTATGGTTTGGGGAATTCTTAGCCTTTTTTTTCCCCATTTGTTTTTCATATTCACTTTGAAATAAAGGTTCTAAAACTCTGAATTTTACCTCTTTGGCATTAAACTTTTACCTTTTCATTACCACTACGTATCTTCTGCATATATAAATTTACCTTCAACTTTACTAAGTCTGCGGTGAAGGAACACCCACTGAGAATGAATGGAAAAGATATTAAACTTAAGGGCTATGGGAATTTGGAAATGAACTTTGTGATAGAAACAAGAAGATGCTGAGACAATACTGGAAAAAAGCCAGTTCTCTCTAAGTTTTTGGTCTGTTCTAGTAGATTGTGGAGGTTTAATTAAGATCCCAATAGACTTTTGAACTCAGAATACTTACTCAAACTCATTTTGAACCCTTTGAGGTTGACTCATTGCTAATATTTTTCCATTTTACGGTGAGATTTCCCACTGACACTAACCAACACAACCTCAATGTGGATAAGTGGAATAGGAAGTTCAAAATCACTGAACTCTTGTAAAATGACTTATTTATTGTTTTTACTTAATTCCTCAGACATGCTTTGTGGGCTTTTTATTATTACTATTCGATTTTTAAGTTCTATTCTCCATCCAGTGGCCCTAATCTTCCTAGGAAAATCCTGAACACGAGGGACAGCTGTTAAAAGAATGAGCTCACTAATTAGTTTCATATTGAGAAAATAAATATTGTAACAAGTAACTTACCTTATTGTTTATTTCTTAAGGGCTAGTGTGGAAAATGTCCACTCATGACTTAATTGCAATAAAATAAATAAGATTCAATTTGTATGCTCTGATTGACAATTTTATGAGTAGAACTGTTCCAAATTAAAATAAGAACCTGTCTTCATAGGCTTGGTTGTTATTTATCTATCTGTTTATTTATCTTTTGAGTCCAAGAAAAATCCAGTGGTGAATAAAATATCCCCTTAAATCCAGGTGGCATGCAACAGTCTTCTCTGTAAAGGACTCCAGCATTTAGCGGGCACACCAGTCCATCATGGGAAGTAATATATGAAACAGTATATACTTAGCAAATAGGTTTCTGTAGATTCTAAATAAGTATCTCTTACACTGACATTATCAATCTGTTTCAATAACATTTAAGCTTTTTGCCTCTTTCGAAAATATATTGCTTTCTTTAAATGTAGATGTCATTTTTTTCTTTGTATTTCAATTTTTCCTTTTCCCTTCTTTACCTAAGAACTTACTGGTCTGTTATAGACTGAATATTTGTGTATTCTTATCACTTACATATGGAAAATTCTACCTACAAGGTGATCATACTAGGAGATGGGGCCTTTGGAGCAGAATTAAAATTAAATTAGATTATAAAGGCAGAGCCCTCATAAATGAGATTAGTGCCCTTATAAAAGTCATGAATGAGACAGCTTGCTTCACGCTGCTGTCTGCCATGTGACAATACAAGAAGACAGCCATCTACACAAGAAGTAGATTCTCATCAGACATCAAATCTGCAGGCACCTTGATCTTGGACTTCCCAGTCTCCATTACTGTGAGAAATAAATGTCTTATTTAAGCCACCCATTTTAAGATAATTTGTTATAGCAGTCAGAACTGACTAAAATTTTCTAAACCAAATAATTGCATGTCACGTGCAAAAATAAAAATATCTTTGAAAAACAGTGCTGGTCACTTTCAATATTGCATATAAAATTGTATTGTAGTCCTGGACAGTTTTGCTCAGCGGTTAGAGCACTGGCCCACAGACCAAAGGATCTGGGGTTCAATTCTAGTCAAGGGCATGTACCTGGGTTGCAGGTTTGATTGCTGGCCCCAGTCAGGGTTGTGTGGGAGGAAACCCATCGATGTGTCTCTCTCATATCAATATTTTTTCTCTCTCTCCCTCCCTCCCTCCCTTACTTCCTCTCTCCCTTCCACTCTCTCTAAAACTCAATGGAAAAAATAAATTAATAAAACTGTATTGCACTTCATTTTATGTTTTTACTCCTTACTCAAAAGATCTGACCTGCAATTCATGAAGTCATCTTCTTTCTGGAAAAATTTAAATTTCAATGCCCATCAGAATTATTATGTGGTTCCTCACAGCTTGGCTTCTCATTTTTGCCTGGCGCCAGTAATGGTGAAGCAAGCCCACAGCCAGTTCCTGTGGGAGCACAAAATACCAACTTGCGTTTCTCTGTGGCCACCACAGCTAACTGGCATCTAACCTGGACGTCCTCGAGAACACCCGCCATTCAACAATGCCTTTTCTGTGTCATGCCACCTATTTCAGGAGAAAGTGCTATGAAGGGAAGCACGATGAAAAGGGAGTGATTGGGGATAAAAAAAAGAAAAGTGACAATAGAAGCATGTGCCGTGAATATCTGACTTTCTTTGTAATGTTCTCTGACCACGTTCTGGAAAAAGGGACCATTATGAAATGATACACAACTACTAAACTATGCAAAAATGGGGAGTTGTACATAGACCATTAATTAAGAGAATGAATGCTCAAACCCAAATAAAATCAAAATTTTATTAATTTATTATTTTACTAAACATATTAAATTTTAAGAATTTTAAGCAATTAAATGATTTTACTACATCGACTTGAGGAAAGGTGTCACATAATTGCCTCAACCTGTAATGCTTAGCTATAGGATAGTTTAGGGGCTCTCAAAGTATTTTTCACAGCAGTTATTATAATTCTCTTTTGCCCTCCTATTTTAAACGTCGAGCTACCTTCCATAGTTTTACAAAGTTGTCTGTGCTAATATTCTTGCCTTTCTTTATAAATATAGGTATATTCGATTAAATATAAATGGTACCCATTAAATCTGCAAATTGCTGAGCCATGCATAAACTCCTGTTGGCTTCTGCCCCTGTCTTTTTGGCAATTCTGAAAAAAATATTTATGATTGATTACCTGCTATGATAGAGATCTGCAAGAGAAGATGTGATTAGTGGTAAACCAAAGAGGAGATTCCGATTTATACTCTCAAAGCTTGTTACCCGTATACACTGTGTGCCAGACTGCATCTTCAGAAAATGGCCACAGCAGTATTTCTTGTTTCACAGCAACATTTTCAGATCTCTGCCATTCTTCCATCAAGAGGTAGGGGCTGTTTTCCCTCCACTTGAAAAGGAGTGGGACTCGATGAATAAAATGTAGCACAGGTGATGCTGTGTGACTTTGAGGCTTCTGCCCAGTTCTTTCTTTACCTCTTGGGACGCTGACCTTTGAAACCGAGCCACCACATGGAACTGGTAGGTGTTCAGCCAACAGACCCTGCCAGTAGCAGTTGCTGGCGAGATGAGTAAATGGCTCCAACCTCCAGCCTTCTGTCTGTCCTGCCGACAAGCTGAACCTCCTGGGCTTTGCTCCACTGAAAACGCATGAGCAAAATCAGTGTTTTTTTGTTTTTTCTTTTAAGCCACAGTGTTATGGATTTGTTACTGTTATGGACCGAGTTGTGTCTCCCCCGAAATCCATATGTTTAAGCTCTAATCCCTAATGTGATCATATTTGGAAGTAGGGATTTTAAGGAGATAATTAAGGTTAAATAAGGTTATATGGGTGGTGTCTTCATCCAACAGAGCTGATGTTCTCATAAGAAGGGGAAGTAACTCCAGTAACGCCCGCTGGCCCACTCTCCCCCCCTCACAGAGGACAGACTACCTGCAGACAAACAGTGAGAACGCGGCCTTCTGCAAGGCCACGGGACCAACCTGCCGCCACTTTGATCTTGGCCTTCCAGCCTCCAGGAGTGTAAGAAAATAAATCTGTGCTGTTTAAACCACCTAGTTCGTGACATTTTCTTACAGCAACCTGATCAGACTAATACAGATTTTGGTAGAAGGGTGCTGTTGTAAAAAAACAAACAAACAAACAAAAAAAAAAAACCTAAATATGTGACAGAAACACTGCCAGCTGGGACGAAAGTGGACAGAGAAAATGGGAGAGAATGAAGGAAGGCTGCTGGACTTCAGGGGTTCCGTGGGATGGAACTTTACAGCTATCCAGCTCTGAACACGCGTTATCCTTTGAAATAAAGGAAGCAAGACCTTGAAGGCAAATTCAGGGACCATCAGGAATGCCTCAGTGTTTTCAGAGAGTGAGTCACCTCTTCAGTGTGTTGCGGGCCAGGCTGCAAGGCTACCCCACAGAACCTCAAGGGTGGGGCTGCCACCTGGGGGCATAGAAGAGACCCTACCACCATTTGGGCCCAGAGAGCAGAGCACTGAACCAGAGAGGATTGTTCTCAAGCTTTCAGTCCAACGGACTCTGACTTCTTTGGGACCCGCACCCTTTCTTATTTCTGCTCTCTCCCTTTCGGAATGGAAAAGTCTATACCACAGCTGCCCCACAGTTATATTTTGAAAGCACACAACTGGTTTAATGTCAGGTTTACAGCTGGAGAGGCAGTTTACGTCAGGAAAAAATCATACTTCAAGTCCCACCACACCTGATTTCGATGAAATTTTGTTGAAACTTTGGACTTGGAATGGTTAAGGTTTGGGAGCTGTTGGAATGGGTTGAGAAGGGCATGAAGTTTAGAGACACTGAGTTGTGTTCCTCCCAAATTCTAAGTTTGAGGCCCTAAGCCCAGTGTGACTGTATTTGGAGATGATTAAGATTAAGTGAGGTCAAAGGGTGGGACCCTATCTAGCATCCTTATAAGAAGCTGTCCTTATAAGAGAAGATACACCAGGAGCATCTGCACACAGAGGAAAGGCCGTATGAGGACACAAAAAGAAGCTGAGTCTAAAATATTCAACTGTAATTGTAGATTTATCTGTTCATCCTATTTCTGCCAGTTTGGGGTTTCATAATTGAAGCTCTGGTATTAGAAGCATACATACTTGGAATTATTTTCTTTTCTTTATGATGTAACTCCTTTATCATTATGTATTATCCTTATTTACCCCTAGAAATAGTCTCTGTTCTGAAGTTTATGTATCCTAATGTATAATCACACCAATTTCCTTATGTTTAATGTTTACATACTTCATCTTTTTTTCATTATGTTACTTTTATTATAAATATATGTCTTTATATTTATAGTGAGTTTCTTGTAGACAACATATAGATCTGGTTTGCTTTTATACCTTGACAACTGTACATTTAATTAGGGTGCTTATACTATTTACATATAGTATAGATTAATGGAATATTTTTCTGAATGTTGGTTTTACAAGTATATATAACAAATATGAAGTTAATTATAAGGGAAATGTCTACAAATAAAATACCACTTTTATCTGTAATATCATGTAGAATTCTGGGGAAGACATTTTTTAAGGCAGAAAAGATTCTGCCACCAAAACTGTTCTCGAGCCATTCTCATTGTGATCAATGAATAGCTTTTCATCAAGTGGATTAGTTTTGATTGATCTGAACTTTGGAGTCTCAGCAGATGCCCAAGTGAACTCTCATTTCTGGTTATAGATATGGGTCATTGTTTGTCACTTACATTAATTGTACTATAATACATTTCCAGAACTAATTCTGCACCCTCTGGAAACTCTACCTTAATTATGTTCCTTAGAAACTTTTAATTTCGCTAACATAAAATCTAAAGGAAAAGAGGAATTCTTTTTCCATAAACTTTGCTTCTCTCCAGAAATGTATATTGGTTTTGCCACCTTATTAATCTCAGTTTTCATTCTAATATCATTTTTCTCAGAAAGGGTTTAAAGATTTGAGTATGGTCACAAGAGAATAAGTGATAGTTGCTAAAGTTCGTATTAATTCTCTTTCTCTGCATATAAATCTTGTCTTTATATAACGTCCTTTTCCTGAAAAGTGCATCCATATTATCTGAGACGTTCTTCTGTGTTCTCTTTCATTTGGTACATTTAACTTGAAGAAAACTAGAATGCTAATAGCATTCAGCGACTAGCCTAATTGCCTTGAAAGGAAGGTATCTATGAATCTCTTACTGGGCTTTAAAAGGGGTTGATAAAAATACAAATAATAAGAAATTGATGTAATAGACTCCATTAGGTTTAAGCTTTTTACCCTACATTTTAAGTTGGTGTTAGCTAGAAAATAACAGGTTGGGGGTGGGGGGAATTACTGCTTAGAAAATAAGAAATGTTCCCTCTCTTTTAATTTAATGAATGTGGCTCAATTTTTGAGCTACTGTGTCTACTCTGGAAAGTTCCCTTATTTAGTATTTGTCTATAAAAATGGAGATCTCCAACAGAGAATTTCAGTACATTTAATCATAGGATAACTCCATACAGAAAATAATAAACACCCACTTTTTTCTTAATATGTAAAAAAAGACAAAGAAAATTCTGTTGCGCCCTTGCCAGTGTGGCTCAGGTGGTTGAGCATCATCTGGTGCACCACAAAGTCAGTGGAAAGGTCACCAGTTCAGCTCCCAGTCAGGGCACATGCTTGGGTTTCTCTGACAGGCGGCATACAGGAGGCAGCAGATCAATGACTCTCTTTCACATCAACATTTCTCTCTCCCCCCTTCCCTTCCCCTCTCTCAGTAAAAACCTATTTACAAAAAAATCTTTGTTATATATCTCAGAGATTTCTTTGTAATGATTATGACTCTAGGTAAATCATATTGATTCTATGAAATCCAGTCATGTCTAATAAATGATTTGTATTTTATACTGAAATGTTATGCTATATAGTGATAAAGATAAAGAAATAACTAAGTTACAAATGAAGCTTTCATCACTTTAGAAACCTAAACTTATTTCTTATAATCTCTAAAATTAATCTAACTTTCTAAAATGTAGATGGCAAATCTGACATTTCTATTTTTTTTTAAACATCAGCATGAATAAAAAACTGAACCTGGATTCCAAAATGGCGGCAGAGTGAATGGCAGCTACACAGAACAAACTGGAATTACAACTAAAATAAAGACAAAACGTCAGGAAAAAACAATAGAAAAGCAGCTTGCGAGGATCATATAACCAGGGAGACTGACTTGATCCTGGTAGATTGCAGAGGCACAAGAAGGGGGGCGGGGAGCCCACAGACAGCAGTGGTCTTAGCTGTGAGCAGTGCCCTGGGGTTAAACTCCCAAGCGGCTCCACAGTGCAGAACGGGGACAAACGCTAAAATAGCCACAGCCACTCACCTTGGGCTCCAGCAGAGGGAGGGCCGACTGAACTGGAACTGTGTGGGGACCCTCGGGATTTGAAGGGCACTCAGAGCTTTTGCTGAGTTACAGCCAGCAGGACGGTGGCCATCTTACTCCTTCCCAGGGCTCTGGGGACAGGCAGCGGCCCCTCCCTCAAAGATTCAACCCCACGCAGGTGGGCCATTGAAATGCAAGTTGAGGCTCACTAACAACCAGCATCTGCCCCACCCTCAAGAAATCCCCTTACGATGAGCACCTGAGGGAGTTTTTCATTCAACTGAGAACCCAAGGCTCTTCAAGTAACCGCTACTGATAGCCTCTAGGAAAAAAGCTGGAGGATAACTGTACCATTCCTGGGCTAGCAACTCTAACCAGGAAAGTAAGACTTGACAGTGGTGTTTCATGTGGGCCCTCCCTCACTCATCCAAACCCAGGAGAGGGAGCCACAAATGGCAGAACACCAACACCCACAGGGAAAATTTGGCAGGCTCCAAAGCCCACTGCGATAGCCAAAATGGTGAAACAAAAAAAAACAAAAGCCAAATGAAAGAACAAGAGACCTCTACTGAAGATGAGATAAATGTGGAGCAGTTAAGCAAGTTAACAGAGCTAGAATTCAGAGCCATGATCTTGAGGAAGCTCAACAGCATGAGTAAGGACATAGATATGTTGAAATCAACCAATTGGGAATTAAAAATCACCAAGAGAAATCAAGAATGACATATCAGAAATAAAGAACACATTAGAAGGTCTAAACAGCAGAGTAGAGGAAACTGAGGACCGGATCAGTGAATTAGAAGACAGGGTAGAAAAAGTCAACCAATCAGAAAACAAAAAGGAAAAAACATTTAAAAAAACAGGAAGACACCTTAAGAGAACTGTGGGACAACTGGAAACGTATTAATATGCACATCATAGGAATCCCCGAAGAAGAAGAAAATGAGCAAGGGTTAGAGAATATATTTGAAGAAATAGTGACAGAAAACTTCCCTAATTTGGTGAAGGAAGAAGGCATTCAAATTCAAGAAGCACAGAGAACCCCAAGTAAGAAGAATCCAAACAGGCTCACACCAAGACACATAGTAATTAAAATGCCATAAATTAAAGACAAAGAGAGAATCCTAAAAGCAGCAAGAGATAAGCAACAGGTTACCTACAAAGGAACCCCCACTAGGCTCTCAGCTGACTTCTCAACAGAAACACTACAGGCCACTCTACCCAGCAAGGCTGGTTTGGTGTTCATATATTCCCTTAGCCTTTTTTTTTGTCTGGAAAACTCTTTATTTGACCTTCTATTTTGAATGATAGCCTTGCTGGGTAGAGTGGTCTTGGATTCAGATCCTTGTTTTTCATGACCTTGATTACTTCATGCCTTTCACTTCTGGCCTGAGTGTTTCTGTTGAGAAGTCAGCTGAGAGCCTTATGGGGTTTCCTTTGTAGGTAACCTGTTGCTTATCTCTTGCTGCTTTTAGGATTCTTTCTTTGTCTTTAATTTTTGGCATTTTAATTACTATGCATCTTGGTGTGGGCCTGTTTGGGTTCTTCTTACTTGGGGTTCTCTGTGCTTAATGAACTTGAATGCCTTCTTTCTTTACCAAATTAAGGAAGGTTTTTGTCACTATTTCTTCAAATATAGTCTCTAACCCTTGCTCATTTTCTTCTTCTTCGGGGATTCCTATGATGTGCATATTAATACGTTTCCAGTTGTCCCACAGTTCTCTTAAGGTGTCTTCCTGTTTTTTAAATGTTTTTTCCTTTTTGTTTTCTGATTGGTTGACGTTTTCTACCCTGTCTTCTTTTTTTTTTTTTTTTATTTTATGAATTTTTATTTATTTTTTTGTTACAGATATTTTACCTTTTTACCCCATTGGCACCCCCCACCCCAACCCCCTCCACCCTGTCCCCGACTTAGTTGTCCATGTCCATTGGTCATGCATACATGCATATAAGTTCTATGGTTTATCTCTTCCCACCCCCCCACTCCCCATCCCCTCTTCTGAGGGATGTCAGTCTGTGCCCTACTTCCATGTGTCTGGGTCTACTGTATTCCTCAGACTGTTATGTTCATTATATTCCGTATATAAGTGAGATCATGTGGTACTTGTCTTTTTCTGCTTGGCTTCTTTCACTTAGGATAATACTTTCCAGGTCCCTCCATGTCGTCTCAAAGGATAAGAGATCTTTCTTTCTTACCGCTGCATAGTACTCCATTGTGTATATGTACCACTGCTTTTTTATCCATTCGTCTACTGGTGGACACTTGGGCTGTTTCCAGATCTTAGCTATTGTAAATAGTGCTGCTATGAACATGGGGGTACATATATTCTTCCTGATTGGTGTTTCAGGCTTCTTAGGGTATATTCCCAGCAGTGGGATCACTGGGTCAAATGGAAGTTCAATTTTTAATTTTTTGAGGTAGCACCATATTGTTTTCCACAGCGGCTGCACCAGTCTGCATTCCCACCAGCAGTGTATTAGAGTTCCCTTTTCTCCACACCCTCGCCAACACTTGTTTGATGACTTGTTGATGGCGGCCATTCTGACAGATGTGAGGTGATACCTCATTGTTGTTTTAATTTGCATCTCTCTGATGATTAGTGATGTTGAGCATTTCTTCATATGTCTTTTAGCCATTTGTATGTCCTGTTTGGAGAGGTGTCTATTCAGCTCCTCTGCCCATTTCTTAATTGGGTTCTTTGTCTTCCTTTTGTGGAGTTGTATGAGCACTCTATATATATTGGAAATTAATCCCTTATCTGATACATCATTGGCAATGATGTTCTCCCATACAGTGGGTTGTCTTTCCATTTTGATGATTGTTTCTTTTGCTGTGCAGAAGCTTTTTAGTTTGATGTAGTCCCATGTGTTCATTTTCTCCTTTATTTCTGTTGCCTTAGGTGATGTATCAGTGAAAATTCTGCTCCGTATGATGTCCGAAATTTTGTTGCCTACATTTTCTTCTAGAATTTTTATGGATTCACGGGTCACATTTAAGTCTTTTATCCATTTTGAGTTTATTTTTGTGTATGGTGTAAGTTGATGGTCTTGTTTCATTTTTTTGCATATAGCTGTCCAATTTTCCCAACACCATTTATTAAAGAGGCTGTCTTTACTCCACTGTATGCTCTTGCCACCTTTGTCAAATATTAATTGAACGTATTGCCTTGGGTCCATTTCTGGATTTTCAGTTCTGTTCCACTGGTCTATAAGCCTGTTCTTGTGCCAGTACCAGGCTGTTTTGGTTACAGTCGCTTTGTAGTATAACCCGATATCTGGTATTGTGATCCCACCTACTTTGTTCTTCTGTTTCAAGATTGCTGTGGCTATTCGGGGTCTTTTTTGGTTCCATATGAACTTTTGAAGTATTTGTTCTAGTTCTATGAAATATGTCGTTGGTATTTTGATGGGGATTGCATTGAATCTATAGATTACTTTGGTCTACCCTGTCTTCTAATTCACTGATCCGGTCCTCAGCTTCCTCTACTCTGCTGTTTAGACCTTCTAATGTGTTCTTTATTTCTGATATGTCATTCTTGATTTCTCTTGGTGATTTTTAATTCCCAATTGGTTGATTTCAACATATCTATGTCCTTACTCATTGTGTTGAGCTTCCTCAAGATCATGGCTCTGAATTCTAGCTCTGTTAACTTGCTTAACTGCTCCACATTTATCTCATCTTCAGTAGAGGTCTCTTGTTCTTTCATTTGGCTTTTGTTTTTTTTTGTTTCACCATTTTGGCTATCGCAGTGGGCTTTGGAGCCTGCCAAATTTTCCCTGTGGGTGTTGGTGTTCTGCCATTTGTGGCTCCCTCTCCTGGGTTTGGATGAGTGAGGGAGGGCCCACATGAAACACCACTGTCAAGTCTTACTTTCCTGGTTAGAGTTGCTAGCCCAGGAATGGTACAGTTATCCTCCAGCTTTTTTCCTAGAGGCTATCAGTAGCGGTTACTTGAAGAGCCTTGGGTTCTCAGTTGAATGAAAAACTCCCTCAGGTGCTCATCGTAAGGGGATTTCTTGAGGGTGGGGCAGATGCTGGTTGTTAGTGAGCCTCAACTTGCATTTCAATGGCCCACCTGCGTGGGGTTGAATCTTTGAGGGAGGGGCCGCTGCCTGTCCCCAGAGCCCTGGGAAGGAGTAAGATGGCCACCGTCCTGCTGGCTGTAACTCAGCAAAAGCTCTGAGTGCCCTTCAAATCCCGAGGGTCCCCACACAGTTCCAGTTCAGTCGGCCCTCCCTCTGCTGGAGCCCAAGGTGAGTGGCTGTGGCTATTTTAGCGTTTGTCCCCGTTCTGCACTGTGGAGCCGCTTGGGAGTTTAACCCCAGGGCACTGCTCACAGCTAAGACCACTGCTGTCTGTGGGCTCCCCGCCCCCCTTCTTGTGCCTCTGCAATCTACCAGGATCAAGTCAGTCTCCCTGGTTATATGATCCTCGCAAGCTGCTTTTCTATTGTTTTTTCCTGACGTTTTGTCTTTATTTTAGTTGTAATTCCAGTTTGTTCTGTGTAGCTGCCATTCACTCTGCTGCCATTTTGGAATCCCCAAGTATACTACTTCAAAGTGGAAGGAATTAAGGTCAAGAGAAAATGAATCACTTCCTTGTGACCCCCCTGCTGGTTGTCTGTCAAATTAGGACTAGGACCCACATTGAACAATTTAAAATAATAAGTTAGAATAATGGACTGCAGTGCAATTAGAAAACACTTCCAAACAAACATCTTTTTATCTAATGTAGCTTCTACCACATCAACCTATTTTTTTTCGTCAATTTGGTTTCTCCTATTTATTCTAAGCAATTGTATATTTGTGTATAGAAATAATAAACTATTTTATTTGCCTTTACTTAGCTGCTTTTTAATAGAATGGAATAGTTCAACTTTTTATGATGAATGTCATTCTTCTATCTTAAGCAAGGTGACTTTTTTATATGGCAATCAGTAACATTTAGATTTACTGACCTTGACAAATGAGAACAGTGAATTTTTAATTCAGATTTGTTACCATTCTTACTTGATTAACAAATAATTCTCTATGTTCTTTTGGCCTAAGCTGAAATCAATCACTCATTTAAATAAAATTCCTATATTTGCATAGTTGTTTCTTTCCCTACAGTGCTTATCAGAAGTGTATAATATGGTATTTGGACAGTGTTCTAACATACTACAATGGTAGAAAATATAAGACTAAACCACTTTATTCTATTTCATGGTGAATTGTTCACTACTCTGCTTTCTCAAGCATCTTTTCCAAGCAACTATTATATAAAATGTTGATTGTTGTATCTTGAGAGAAAAGAGATTTGCAAATATAATTGAAATTATAATGAGTGTCTCTAGTAGGATTAAAGTGTAAGAAAAGAAAAGAAACGTGCTGTTTTGATTAACAGATGGCATTTGTTGACACTCAAACCTATCATTTTAACATTCGGAGAAAACTACTAAAGACAGATATGCTGAAAATAGAAAAAAATAGCACAATATTAAATAGTTTCATGCACATTTGTTTATATCTATATGGTGCAAAAAAATTGTATCAGACTGTGTTCCAAAACTGAATTAATCTGCAAATAAATTTCAGTTTGTGCATGTAGACAAAATGTGGATATAAAGAAGTCTCCCTGTGTTTGATTTATATTTGCCGTTCTGTATTTACTTCCTCTTTACATCAAAAGTGTGATCTTTAAAGTTTCTGTATTTACAAGATAAGCAGAATAAGTTAATACTGTATCTCAGGTATAATTTATTTTCCTTCTCTATTGGGAAATGGACTAATTCACATGGATTATCCAGCATTATATATGGTTTCATAATCTTTGTTTACTCAGATTTTACTCAATTGTCAACTTGATGGTGACAGTAAGACACAAAAGGAGTTTTTCATTTTGATTCAAGAAGTCATTAGGATTAACAAATTAATGTTTATCAAATTTATTCTGAACACTCAAGTGTATGTTTCTGCATTAGTACAAAGGATTATCTGGTAAGCCAAATTAACAGAAGTAAACAGACTGGCAAAACAAGAATCATCTGCTTTTAGGAATTAAGTAATTATATATAATTAATGGAAAGGAATAATAATTAATGAATATACAATACTTACAATAATTAGTTAGCACTTTAAAAATAATTAACTTACCTAATGATCATTTTCAACAGAATTAATGTAGTTTGCATGAGTAGCTGGGTGACAACTAAAATATTAATAGCTCCTCATTACAACATTGCCAGAGGGGGTGGGAAAATACAATGAGAGCGAAACTCCATGTTTTTCATTAGGATGCTCCTCATGGTTCTTTTGCTGAGGAGTAATAATTCTCCTTCAAAAAATTTACCTTTCATAGGATTTAAGTATTAAAAATATATGCATGCATTATATCATATGTACAGATGCTATAACTACATTTTTATTTATAATGACTGCATTTAAATGCATTAAATTCTGAATAAGTAATTTTTAAACTAGTATCTGAGTATCATCTTTGAGACTTTCTCTTTTCTTCTATCTGTAATCAGTCATCAATTTGTCTATATTTTTACTTCTAGATCTATTTCATTATTTCCATTGCACAGGCTCCCACCACTACCTGTCTGATCTCTTCTAAGTATGCTTGTTTTTTAACTCCTACATTTCATCTTATAGTCAACAACTTCCCCCCTAAAACAGGGTTAACAACTGGTCTTAACCAACTCCAGATGTATTGATGGCACTCATTGCCTACGAGATGAAACCCCAATACTGCAGCCTGACATTCAATCTAATCAAAATCCAACCTAGTCTCTATCTCAACTGTCAGTTTACTTTTATGTTCCTTTTAAATAGTTCTTGAATTAATTGTTTTGCTAACATTAGTAATTCAAATATTCAGAGTAAGATGATGAAAATTCAAAGTACTACTCTTATTGCAAGCTATTATAATGATCTTCTGAACAATGTTGAACTTTCTTTTTAAGATTAATATTCTACTTAGCACCAGAAAGAGAATTAAGTCCTGGTCAAGGAAACGATGAGATAAAACTTCCTGCTGTGACTGTACCTACTTCTAAGTGCTCTATGATTACTGCCAACTCCTTCTAGGACAATGAGTATATGCTATAGGAATTTGTTTTCTTTTTCATCCTTGACTTTTGCACATTTGCTCAGAACCTTACAAGTTGGGTGGCCTTGGGTTTGCTCATGATAGACTCCTTCATACTGAAGCTGGCAGAACATCTACTGGGAGTCATTTCAGAATGTGACATTTATCTACATTATAAGAGGGGAAAAGATATGTGAGAGACTAACTTAGCCTTCGATATTGTCTTAAAGGATATTTTAAAGGACATCACTATAACAAGATGGAGATCACATTAAGAAAAGATAGACTCACCCTGGCCAGTTTGACTCAGTGGTAAGAGCGTTGGCCTTTGGACCCAAGTGTCATGGGTTCAATTCCAGTCAAGGGCACATACCTGAGTTGTGGTTTGATCACTGGCCCTGGTTGGGGTTGTGAGGGAGTCGGCCAATCAACGTGTCTCTCTCACATCAGTGTTTCTCTCTCTCTCTCTCTCCCCCCCCCCCCCACAGTATCTGAAAAATCAGTGGAAAAATATCCTCTAAAGAGGATTAAAAAAAGAGCCCTGCCCTGGCCGGTTTGGCTCAGCGGTTAGAGCGTCCACCTGCGGTCCGGAGAGACCCGGGTTCGGTTCCCGCTAAGGGCATGTACCTCGGTTGCAGTTTGTCCCCGGCCCTGGTTGGTCATGCGGGTGGCAGCCACTCGATGTGTCTCTTTCACATCGATGTTTCCCTCTCTCTCTCCCTCCCACTCTGTCTGTACAAAAAAATGGAAAAATGTCCTCGGATGAGGATTAAAAAAAAAAAGAGCCCTGGCCGGTTTGGCTCAGCAGTTAGAGCATCGGCCCGTGGACCGGAGAGTCCCAGGTTTGGTTTCCACTAAGGGCACATATCTTGGTTGCAGTTTGTCCCCAGCCCCAGTTGGGGTTGTGTGGGTGGCAGCCACTCCATGTGTCTCTCTCACATCAATGTTTCTCTCTCTCCCTTCCTCCCTCTCTCCCTCACACTCTATCTAAAGATAAATGCAAAAATGTCCTCGGGTGTGGATTTAAAAAATTTATTTTAATTAAAAAAGAAAAGAAAAGATGGGTCCCCAAGAAGAGGAAGAGTATGCAAAGACATAAGCAATTCAATGTCATGCATTGTTAGATTCAGAAGATGTTAGAGGTTATGTAGTTCAAATGCCGTATCTTGAAGACAGGGGCCAAAGATATGGAGTGACTGGAGAATGTGATAGAATTAGAAAATGTGTTCTGACTGCTAGCTGGTCCACAATTTTTCCACTAATATGTGCTCTACAGTGCACTGAGTGTAGAAAATGCTAGTACTTCTAATTATATTTACTTTGTATATTTAAAATAGAAAAAATAAGGAATTAAGCTTCACAAGATTTTAATGTACAGACTGACACTAGTCCCCCCATCAAGGCAATATATTTGTCAACTGTTCATGTCACCTGCCTTAGTCAGCTGTCTTGAGAAAAGAGGGGACACTTACAATTAAGATAAACGGCTCAGAGGTTCCCTCACGTATGCATTTGCTCTCATCTTATCGATGCATGTTGTAGTCTGCATTTGCACCAGAAAGTGGGTTTATAGATCACATTACTCAATTTTAACCAAGTGAATCTATAAATTGTATCATCCAGTTTCAACTCAATTAAACCTACATAAAATGGACAAGTGGATAGGATTACATTATTGTTCATTCCAGTATGAGTGCCTCACTGGTCACATTACAAAGTAAAATCAATAGCAGTCTAATCAGATATGACAAGATAGCAACAAAAAATTAAAATTACTGGGAAGACTGTTAAAAATATGAACATATATCAACTGCCAATAACAAAAGATCTTACCCTAAATGTGTGTAGATGGTCTTCAACTTAATGGTTATTTGATTTACAATTTTTCATCTCCACAATGTAACATAATCAGTAGAAACTGTACTTTGAATTTTGAATTTTTATCTTTCCAAGGCTAGTGACATGTGGTACATACTGGGCAGCAGTGACAGCTGGCCAGGCTTCTAGTCAGCCGCACAATCACTAGGGTAAACAACTGATACTCCACAGTGTACTCATTGTGTTGGATGATTTTGCCCAGCTGTAGGCTAAAGATAGATTAGGGTAAACTATGATGTTCAGTAGGTTAGGTGTATTAAATACTTTTTGACTTAAGATATTTTCAACTTACAATGGGTTTATGTTGAGGAGCATCGGAATTGTGCATTAAGAAATTGGTTAATGATAATGCTATTTATATATATATAATAAATGAATGAATAAATAAATAGCTGGTAGAACTAAAAATATTTGGAGACCAGTGCTCTATTTAAGGAGCTGGATATCAAATAACAATAGATGGGCCCTAAACTGGAGACAACCCAAATGTCCATTAGCAGTAGAATTGATAAGCAAATTGTGATATATTGATACAATGGAATACCACCCTGCAATAAAAACAAAGGAATTATGGATAATACCAATAACATGGACATATCTCTAAATTGCAACACTAAGAGCAAAAAGGGTATATCAAAAAGAAAAAAGAAAAAACACTAACTTATTTCATTTGTTTGAAGTTCAAGTTGAAATTCTATGGTGATAGAAATTAGAACAATCATTGCTACTGAACGAGGAAAAACTGGAAGAGTGTATGACAGGAATTTTTAAGATGATGATAGTTTGGGGTGTTGGTTTCTGAGGTACATATATTTATCAAAATTCATCAAATGGTACATTTCATTGTGTATAAAGTTTGCCTCAATATATTAAAAAAAAAAAAAAAAAAACATTTAAATGAATAATATCTAGTGGAACCAGCACATTTATTTGATGTTCCTTTGTTCAAGCTCTTTTTATATGATATCAGTAATTTTCATTCATATATCTATCTCTCCTTCTTATTGGGGGTAGATACGGTGACTTATTTATATCTGTTTTATTCTGACACACACTGAATATCCATGGCACTGTCTCAAGAAAAGCATTGTTGAACAAATAAATGAAAGAGGTACTAATTTTTATTTATAAATTGTTTAATATCCTTTTAATTAGCAAGCAATTCTCTACACTAACTCCATGAGGGAGCTTCACATTGCTCCTAGAACAATAATAAATAATATTTCCAAGTCCTTGAAGGCACCTGGGGTCTTTAAATTAGTCATCTTTGGGTCTCAATTCTGGATGGGCTTCTTAATACCTTTAGAGACTTAAATAAATCAGTTAACCTCTTTGGGCTCATTTTCTCATTGATGTAAATTATGATGATAATACCCAACATAAAAGTGTTGAGGACTGATTATAAGTGATATAGAAAAAGTACTTTCATATATACAACAAATTATAGTAACCTGCCATAAATATTAGCTTCATTCCCACATCCTGTAAACAATGGGGGTGCATTTCTTCTGCAGTCATCAAAATAATACAACCTCCTGTTTCTCTCAACCTTTAAACATGTGTGCAGATGGCCAGAGAGGGTCAATAATTAACCTCTTGTTCCCACATAACTTAGAGTCTCCAAGGTACGTTTCCCCAGTCCCTCGCTTTCCTTTGTGGAACTGGCTGAGCGGAAGTGTTAAGCTCCACACCTTTTGCGGCTTGTGTGTCAAAACCCTCTTTTAAGCCCAGTAGAAACTTCCTCCCAGAGCACACAAACTCTTTCAGGATGTGACAACTGGATGTGACAGCTCCTTGTAGAATTCAGTTTTATGAGCCGGCGAGTCACCGAAGGAGCGTCTCCCCTACTGCTGTTTTACTGGCCACCTCGCCCCACAGGAGTGTCCTTGTTTCCTGCCTCCTGCCTCATAAGGTAGCCCATTAAAAAAGCAAGAACTAGTGGAAGAAAGCCAATTGTTTTTATTTGTTCTTTTCTCTATGAATGTCTTGTTTTAAAAAACAGAATAGGCACTGTTCTCATTTATAGTAGAAGAACTGAACTCTACGTTTAGGGGTTTCTCTAGACTCACATCTCATGAGCTATCACTGGAGATTCACAAATCCCTGATAAATTCTGTTTCCATACACCAGGCATTTCACAGACAAGCCTACAGATCGCAGATATAATAAGCCCTGAAGTTCTAACTTTTATGAAACAATACCTGCCAACTCCTTCATATATGCAGTACACTCATTTAATGTGTGTGATTTCAAGGAAGAAAAGTATGAAATTGGAAACTAGTCTCTTGATAAGAAAACATTTGGATTTTAGTACTTCAATATACAATAGTTTTTCCTTAATCCTTTTATTCCCACCATATTTTCTAATGAATTTAAAGAAGAAAATAACTAATTTAATTCAGTAAACTACTTTAAATAAGAAAGATGATCCTAATGGCATTTTTACCGGACATGCCGGAGAGAGATTGGTGTACACTCAGGTGTCTTTCAAGCCCACTGTACCCTCCTAAGGAAAGTAACCAAAACTGTATATGATGCTTTCAAATGCACATTGAGTGAAACCAAGCTCATTTTGGCCCAGTTGATAATTGCAATAATCAGTGTGCTGGTGAAAGTAAAACGCATTGGAAGTCAGGCCAACCAGCTTCAAAGGGCTCTGGTCTGGAAATTTACCTAATAAAGTTGCCCCTTATTGAAAGATGATAAACCAAACCAATCAAACACTTTTGTTATTAGAAACATAAAAGTTCAAATGAAAAGATGTCCCATATTCCTTTTAGATTCTAGATAACACTGACTTATGGTTTCAGTTCTCTCAAAGGGGCAGTAGATGCCAATCTTAGAAGAACTTTCAACCCAATATTTCCATATAAACTTAATAAGTTCCCCTTGCCAAAGGTAATTCCTGTGTGCCTCTTTCCTGCAGTATTAAAGAATCAGACTAATATAATAATACCAGTGCTGGGAATAATGTATTTGTTTTTATGTGTATAACAGTGTAACACAATAAAATGAAGCCTTATCATTGACGTCACAGATCATATTTCTTACTTGCAGTTTTCCTTACCACTGGGAACATGCTTAAAGGGAATACAATCTGAAGGAAGTAATTTAGCAAAGCAGTTGGCTATGAAAATTGTATAACTGAGAGAACTAATTACAAATAAATACATGGCCTAGTTCATTGTACTAAACTTCCATTTTGCTCAGGCTGTGCCTAGGTTAAAAGTAGAGCTTTTGTTTTAAAATAAAAGGTTGGCAAATACCAAGTATAAAATAAAAAATTTCCCAAGTCAGACCACAAACCAATTCCAATCATTACTGACATATGACCAACAAAAACAGATAACCAGAAATAAGGTCAATACACATGTTACCCAGCCAAAATAAAGAAAATATCAAGTTATAGCCAACATTTTTAAAATTTAATTTAATTTTAGTTTAGCTTTTCTATCATCATTTGTCCCCTATATACCCTCTCCCACCTCCCCCTCCCCCTCCCCCCCGCCCGGCAATCACAGCACTGATGTCCATGTCCCTGAGTTCTCTCTCTCTCTCTCTCTCTCTCTCTCTCTCTCTCTCTCTCTCTCTCTCTTTTCTTTTTTGCTCAGTCTTTCCACCACCACTCCCAAGACCCCACCCCCATCAGAGCTGTCTGCCTGCTCCCTATCTGTGAGTCTGTCTCTATGTTGCTTGGTAGCTTAATTTGTTCATTAAATTCCACATATGACTGAAATCATATGGTACTTGTCTTCCTCTGACTGAGCCAAACTTTTAAAATAAACTCTTAGAAGGCAGTGTGGACTACAGTGTGAATTATATAAATATCTAAAGTGGGTAGTAATTATACATGGAGGGTTTTTATTTTAGCATGGCCAATCATTCTTTCTCTCATCATTCTGCTTTTTCAATAATGTAGGCCTTGATGCAATTTGCACAAATGTCTTAACTTTTCCATAACATATGCTACCTTATTTATAATACAAATCTAATTATATGTAGTCATAAAAAAGAACGATATTTTGCTCCTTTTAATCGGTTTTAGCAACAATAAACCTTGCTATCAGTCAATTTCTGTTAAGGGCTCGAGGCTTTATATATTCTACTTATCAGTGAAACAAAGTATGTTCAATGATTTAGTCTTATCTTTTCTATCTTAGTCTTCATTTTCTTGCAGTAATTTGAAGACACAGACATGCTTCGTCATTCCATCCAATATATTCCACTTTCTATATACGTGGCCTTGAAATGTTTTATGAAACCTCTTCCTCCCCCTTTTTTGCATGTTGACTCCAAACCAAACTTTTTAATTAACTCACCCTCCCCACTTTTGGGGCAATTTTCTTCTCTATCTCTAATCACTGCCCAGCCTTTTTATTTTACTTTATTTTATTCCTAACCCAGTAATATTTGTACATGTTTATTAAGTTTTTAACTGGAAGAGTTGAATTGGTTTTGTGGAGATGGTCGATTTAAATAGCTAACTGAACTAATCAGTCATGGGTGTCAGAGAGAAGCCAAATTTATCAGCAGAGAGCTGGGTCGCAGAAGGCAAGAATCAAAATCTTGGTTCCCAAAAGAATATTATATTTAAGTAGCTCTCAGTTTAACCTGAGATAAAAAACATGAATTAAACTATTCAAAGGCACGAACCTAGAACCTGCCTAGTACTAGATTGCAAATTCAAGGCAAATGTTTAGAAAAACTGGCCCATGTCTTCCCAAAGTGACTGAGCAAATGCAGCTTGGCTTCTGAGCATAATTATTCTTCATCTACCCACTTATTATCAGAAGTCAATTTAATTCAATCAGACTCATTGAACATTTACTGGTGTTCTAAAAGTGCTGGTCAGCCATGCTAGACATTGTGAAAGAAAGAATGATAATTTCAGTATAAAAATTGTTCCACCTTTCACAAAATGAGACAAATGCAAGCCTGTAACTTGACCCCAGATACTAAGCATTCTAGTGACTTTGCAAATTAAATTAAGTTATCCTTTCATGAAGAAGCAAACACATGATTTTAAATCTGGTTAATGAAAGTTGCTGTAAATATTCATTGTGGTAGCTCCTTGTACTTCTTAGTGGTGAGAGATACAACCTAACGTCAAAGTATTTAGAGTGCCACGGAAGTACCTATTAGTCCTTGTTCTCCACACAAATTATCTTTTGAAATTCTAAGGCCATGCAACAAGATAAAAGCCAAATTTAAAGACCTTGCCCCTGAAATTCAGAGTTCAAGATGCATTGAAGTGTTATTATTCAAATGCATCCTTTCAGTAACATCAAATGAGTTGGGTTTTTTGGACTCAGAGGCTCAAGCTATGGTGACAGAAAATCTGGAGGGTCACTTCTGTGTCTGGTGTCTGTGATCGGATTAGTGGGTTTGTGCTTATGAATTATGAAACAATTTCTAGGTCCGTGTTTCTAGAATTCATAGAAACTTAGAGCGGAAAGGGATCACAGAAATCACCTGCAGACAGGTGATTTAGCCATGGGAAATAAGGGAGAGAGCACTAAAACCAGTTTTTCTGCCTCTTGGACCTGTGCCCTCCTCCACTAAAGCAAAAACAGAGAAAAAAGCTTCTGTCCACTTGTAGTTTCATTTTCCTTCCACCATTTGGTTCCTAGAACCTTTTACACACTAACACTGCTTTCCACAAAACTCTAGGCTCTGTTTAAGTATGATTTTTCAACATTTTCTGATGTACTTGCTATTTATCTAAGCAAGAGAATAATTTGATTTGATTCTTTTATGGCTTATATCTCATCCAAAAAATGTGAAATTTCAGCCCTAAGCTATTCTTTCAAAGATTAAGTACTTTTTTATATGAATCAAAATTATATTTTTAAAGCATGTTCCAAAGCATTGTTCCAAAACACTTTAGAAACTCAAATTGCTATGTGTACCCAAAAGAAAATGCTTTTCTTTTTGCCATAAGAGCCCTTATCTAAAGAGCAAAGGATTTGCTTACCAATTCAACAACAGTTCACACAACTCTATTCTAAACAGTATGAAAATATGCTGTTATAATTTTAAGTAGAATGCATAACTTTTTTTAATATATTAATTATTTTATGCCCTGACAAGAAAGCAAAATATATAAACCAGGACAATATTTTAGTTACCAAGAATAACTCATTAAAATAGAACTAACTGAAAAACTCAAGAGCCAACACACAAGAAAAACAAAGAAAATAGAACGATGTGGAGTCTAAGACTTGTATGAGAGTTTCATATCCGTATGGAAGGAAAAAAGCGAATACAGACTTCAGAGGCCAAAAACTGCGAAAGTAAATTTGACTAAAACATGAGGGATAAACTAGAAAAAAAGAAATCAAAAAACGAAAATATTTTGTGTAAGATTCTTATTTTCCCTTTGATACTAACCATGATTCTTCACTCCGTGTCTGTTTAATTTTGTCATTTCTATGTAGGAGCAAGAATTCAACTGAGGAGAGGAAAAAATATCCTAAAAAAAAAAAAAGCACACTTCTTTGCCAAATTTTAGGGAAGAACTTTACAAGGTCTGGGAAGTGAGGGAAGGAATGCATAAATGGAATGGTAGCAGGATTACAAGAGGCCCAGTCAGCCTTTTTGATCATGTCCAGTAATGACTCATCTCAGTCATGGCTGGACCTGCAAACCTTCCAGCCCTGCTGAGCAACCATCTGAGTATTGAACTAAATGACCCTCCATGATTGTCAAATACTGTAGTAGATCAATTGCATTTTAACATTTGCACAGCTGGTTATTTGGTTAAATGTGGCCAATTCCCCAAGCCCTCATTTGGTTGTGGAATAAATCTGTTCACTTAAAGCACACCATAGTGTGCTGCCCCGGACAGTGTATCTGTCCCAGGGGGTTCATTCAGCAAGCCTGTGTCCTCACAAACCAAACCTGCCTCCTGCACACACAGTGGCCGGCATCAGCTTCCCTGTCACAGGCCCGAATACAAGCTATCTGCTAACGGTTATTTTTACACAGAAACTATTAAAATAAGCAAAAAAAATCAAAAGCTTAAAAAAAGGCCAAGTGGCAGAGATAATCCACAAATGATCCAGTATATGATCTATCAATGTTGCCTAAATTTATATGCAGTTAAAAAGCAACCCCTTCAAAGAATTGTGTCACAAAATACCAGAAAAATGCCCACGGATTCTAAAATAATTTAGTAGGCCACATTATGAGACTTGTTACTAATAAATGTTCATTTATGGCATTTTTAGTTTATCAGAGAGCTTTTAAGTCTTTTTGTTTTAAATATATATATTCTTGTTTTCCTATTATGTGGGGATTTCTTTCTGCCAACCAGTGGGTAAAACAGTGCAATCTGTTCTTCCTTCCTCAAAAAGAAAAAGAGGTGAGATTATTTAATCCATTTCATTCTAGCAGCCTCCTTACCTGCTCCCAGCTGGAGACATCAGGGCTTTCCTGCCTCTGCAATTTAACAGCTGGCCCCCAGACCCCAGCTCTCAGACTCTGTTCCCTAAAGCGGTGATTTTCAACCCGTGTGCCACGCAAGAATTTTTACAACATGCCATACCTGACTAGTTAGGAGTACTGACCTCTTTTGCCTTAGACTTTGTAATAAAAAATGAGAACAGCTATACAATAGCTGTCCAGTGTGAATGAATCAAAATCATACCTTTTTTTCAGATCAGTAAAAAATATATTTTTGGTGTGCCACAGAACTTTAGTAATTACGTTCTGTGTGCCGTGAGATAAAAAGGGTTGAAAATCATTGCCCTAAAGCAATGGTTACAGATTCTTCCTTCTGGATCACTTACTTTAGCTTCAGGACTTTTCTTGGAGACAAAGAACTTGGATATTGAATTTATTCAATTACTTCTGAAGAAAAAACTGCCCAGATGATGTGTATACCTGACCTCTCTAAGTCTCAGTATATCCTTCTTTAAATGGGAATGATTTTTTTTAAAAAAATCTATCTCAAAAGGTTTTGTGATAAATAAAAGAGCGAATGCATGCATGTGGTACACCTGGCAGTTTGAACATGTACCGTGGATGTTAACTCACAGTCAATGCCTCACGGAAACATATAGAGCCACTCTAGAAATTCTTAAAAGGGATTTGTTGCTTAATATTTAAGGCAGAAAGAGAGAAAAGAACAGTGAAAGAGAAGCTAGAAAAATACCAAAGGTAAGAAACACTTTAATTCACTTTATTTCACATTAATTCACAGAGCCCTATCTGCTCTGTGCTTTGCCTAGATGCTAAAAGGATCAACGTTGGGTCGATTCTCTTTTTCTTTCTTTATAGGACATTCTATTTTAAACAGAGGCTACAGAAATAGTCCGTTTCTGAATGTAATGGAAATTGTAACACTATGGTATTTTTGTTTATGTCTTGGGCATCTAAAATAAATAGCACCTACAAAGAAGAATGACGAGGTGATAGTCAACAGTGGGCTTTGAGTAATGAAAAACCTTACAAATTTGGCAAAACTATACTAATATACCTCCAAAAAGCAATATGAATACACACACACACACACACACACACACACACGTTCATGAGTATTTTGTACTTTTAGAAGCTGCAGAATTTATGTCTTTGAAAAATGAATGAAAATGGTGCATGAGCCCTGGCCTGTTTGGCTCAGCGGTTAGAGCGTCCGCCTGCGGTCCGGAGAGACCCGGGTTCGGTTCCCGCTAAGGGCATGTACCTCGGTTGCAGTTTGTCCCCGGCCCTGGTTGGTCGTGCGGGTGGCAGCCACTTGATGTGTCCCTTTCACATCGATGTTTCCCTCTCTCTCTCTTCCTCTCTCTCCCTCCCACTCTGTCTGTACAAAAAATGGAAAAATGTCCTCGGATGAGGATTAAAAAAAAAAAAAAATGGTGCATGAGGCCCTGGCCAGTTTGGCTCAGTGGTTGGAGCGTCAGCCTGCGGACCAGAGAGTCCCAGGTTCAGTTCCCACTAGGCCCTAGCGACTAAGGGCACGTACCAAAAAAAGAAAAAAGAAAATGGTACATGAATACAAAGTTAAAAAAAAAAAAAAAAGAAGGAAAGAAGTTCAGGTTTCAACATTGCCATTTTCCTCTTTATGGGCAGAATTAATTATTTTTGTTTTTCCAGTTTCCTAGAAAGTTTTTGAAATTCAAGTTTTGTTTCTTTTGCAAAGAAGTAAGGAAGTATCAGACAGCAGTGAAGCAGGAACCAAACCCAAGGTGTTAATGAGGGTGGAAGAGACAGAAAGGAGACAGGGCTGGGGATCTGGTACAGCTGGGGATCATTAATAGCAATCAAGGGCCACCATAAACAAATCAGTAGGAAACAGAGAGGCTCTACATTTTCCTGGCTTGGTAGAAGAAGCCATCTGGACAGAGGGAATTTGGCTTACAACTCTCATAAAGGAACTTGCTATTTTTTTAACCACTCCAGCAGAGTCAGTCACTGAAGTAAACAAATTGAACCTGCTTATGTTGTAACACATTCAATTACTATCACAAAACATAAAATCCACCATGGATTATGACTAATTTAATATAACAATATAGGAAGAATTTTACAGTTAGGGAAAGTGAATATAGTTTTAAGACTAGCAAAGGAAACAAAGAAAGAAGAGAGAAGAAAAAGTTATATTGCTTTATAATATTTATATATATATTATATTCTCCAGAGTTCAAAAAAGAAATCATGTGTTGGCCTGGCTGGTGCGGCTCAGTGGTTGAGCGTCGACCCATGCACTAAGAGGTCACCATTTTGATTCCTAGTCAGGGCACATGCCCAGGTTGTGCGCCCAATCCCCAGTGGGGGGCATGCAGGAGGCGGCCAATCGATGTTCTCTCTCATCAATATTTCTATCTCTCTCTCCCTCTCCCTCTAAAAATTAATACAGAAAAAAATAAAAATAAATCGTGGGTTGGTTAATAGCATTCAAGTCAGCAGAACTAGTGACCATGATCAAATCTGTTTGAAAACATCTAGGCATTCCTGAGTCAGGAAGCTGCTAAGAAGAAATGAAGTAAAGAGCAATCTGGAAAAACAAGTCTGAAAGCCTTTAATTCCCACAAAAGGAATGGCTAGTCACAAAGAAAGAATGGCAAACCACTAAAAGGTGGCTTTTCCCAAAACCTTTATTCTGGTCTATACATTTACAAATCTCCATCATCTCTGCCCCACTTCCAAATGTTCACCACATCCAGACCAGACTCCAAATATATATTCTTTTTAAGCTTGGCGTTTGCTTTACCGCTTTTCTGACCCCTTTGTTTCTCTCTATAGGATGGAACATCTCACCTTTAAGAGGACAGAGAGGCTAATCTCCAGGGGGCACGGGGATTATCCATCTTTGAATCATCAGGCTTAATTAGTCCTCTCTCCTGACTTCCTTTATCTTTTTTAATTGTCAACTCTGTAAGGCTGACTCTTCCAAATATTGAATCTGGTCAAAACTTTGACTTCAGAACTCAGACAAATTAAAGAATTGATGTAAACTCAGGACACTACATTCCCCGTGGCTTGTTTTCTGCTTCTGATGGCTATGAAATCTGGATGTTAAAAAGTTGCTATAAAATACACTTATTATTCCAATTCAGTTGGGTGATTTAATCTTAAGGGATGCCCTAAAGATGTCTGGCTGCACAGAGTTGAGTTTAAACAGCCAGAAGTGGCTGTGAGGCTTGCATCCAAGTTATGGCCTCAATGTACAGCAACATAGTATGTAGTTAAGAGGCCCACTCAGGACAGAATCTCTGTCCTAGCATTTAGTAGCTGTGGAGTAACTAGGCAAGGTGCATAACCTCTCTAAGAGTCAATTTTCTCATCTGCAAAATGGAGAGAATAGTAGCCTCCACACAGTGTTGCTGGAGGATTTCATCTTTAATGTTTGCTAATTATTTAACATGATGCCAGGCACAAATAACAGGCTCCTTTAAAATAAGTCCTCTCTAATACAGATGGCCAGTAGACATATGAAAAGATGCTTAGCATCACTACTCATCAGAGAGATGCAAATTAAAACCACAGTGAGATATCACCTCACACCTGTCAGAATGGCTATCATCAATAAATCAACAAATAACAAGTGTTGGTGAGTAAATGGAGAAAAGAGAACCTTCATGCACTATTGGTAGGATTGCAAATGAAAAACAGTATGAAGGTTCCTCAAAAAATTAATAATAGAGCTGCCTTATGACCCAGCAATTCTACTTCTAGGTATTTACCTGAAGAAATCCAAAACACTAATTTGAAAAGATATATGCATCCTATGTCTATTGCAGCATTATTTACAATAGTCAAGATATGGAGCAGCTCAAGTGTCTATCAGTAGACGACTGCATAAAGAAGATGTAGTACATATCCAATGGAATATTACTCAACTATAAAAAGAATGAAATCTTGCCATTTGTGACAACATGGATGGACCTAGAGAGTATTATGCTAAGTCAAGTAAGTAAGACAGAGAAAAACAAATACCATATGATTTCACTTATATGTGCAATGTAAAAGACAAAATAAACACACAAACAAAACAGAAACAGGCTCATCGATACAGAAAACAAGCTGATAGTTGCCAGATGAGAGAGGGTTTGACAGGCTGGGTGAAAAGGGGAAGGGCTTAAGAAGTGCAAAATGACAGTTACGAAATTGTCATGGAGATGTAAAGTACAGCTTAAGGAATATAGTCAATAATATTGTAATAAATATGTATGGTGCCAGGTGGGTACTAGGCTTATCAGGGGCAGTCACTTTATAAATTATATAAATGTCTAACCACTATGCGGCACACCTGAAACTAATATATTGAATGTCAATTGTAATTGAAAAAAATAAAAATAAAGAAAAGTAAAATAAAATAGGTCAGCTCTTATTATTTTTCTAGGAATTGCTTTTGAAAAAATTTATGACTTCCCTCCATTTTAGGCAAACTTATTTGACATGTACCCGATTGTGAAATTTAAACTCTTTTGTTAAAGATAGTTCCACATCTCCTTTGTCATTAGTTTTCGTCAGGTGTATTATGTGCACACAGCTCTCACCAAATAAGGATAGAAACAATTTCTTGGTTTTTGCTTTTCTCTCCTGGGCAGCAATTATAATTTGTTTGGAACATAGTTTATTGTAAGTAATCAAATACAGTTCCCTATGGTGTCATTGCATACCACCTATCTAAATATTTTTCTGCTGATTTACTTATTCTTTAGAATAAAAATAAAGCAATGTGACAAAAAATGTAATTCACTTATCCAAAGGTCTTACAATAGGCATGTACATCTTTAATACATTGACCCCTATTTGCCATAACGATTTCAAATACCATAGAGATTTTAAACTAATTCTATGCCTTTCCGAAATCCTTACTTTGGACTTACACACAGAAGGAGAGATTTACATTAAGCACAGACTGCAATTGAAGAAGGAAAACCTTAGTTATATGTCCAGACATCATGCAATCATTCTTTTCTCAATAATTAAATTAACAACCACTTATAGAATATTTAGATGTGCCAACACTCTACTAAGCACTGAGAATAGATAGTGAAAAAAATGCCTTGCCTTCATGGGGTATAAATTATGATGGGAAAGACAGAAAATAACTAAATAATCTTTATGATGTGTTAGATTGTACTTAGTTCTCAGGAGAAAAGACAAAGTGGGAAGGGGTGATATGAAGTGTGGAGATGGAAGGTGGAAACTGTAAATGTTGACTCGGGTGGCCCATGTGAAGGTGAAGTTTAATGAAGAACCTGAAAGCATAAAGGAACTAACTTTACTAATAACGACATGAGTTGCATTTCAGGGAGAAGCATCAGCAGGGGCCAAGTCCCTGAGTCCAGAGCAGGCTGGGCTGTTTGAGAGACAGCAAGGAGGAGCATGGCTGTCATGCAGGGAATGAAAGGAAGAGAAGTAGGAAAAATGACAAATAGCAGGAGCACGGGTGTGTAAGGTTTCACCT
Organism: Molossus molossus; assembly: GCF_014108415.1. Lineage (NCBI taxonomy): Eukaryota > Metazoa > Chordata > Mammalia > Chiroptera > Molossidae > Molossus > Molossus molossus. Next base: position 91,115,255 of record NW_023425388.1, on the reverse strand, counting down.
TGGTATCAATTTTGAGTCAGAAATAAATATTGTCTAGAAAATAATTAGAAGTTTTAACATACTATAAAATATGCACCCCAGATTAAGATACCCTGAATAGAATATTTTAAAGAGGGAAATAGTTTTTTGGCTAATTATATCAAAACTCTTTATTTACATGTATGTTACCTATAGTGAGTCTTTTACATATATCACTCTTAATTGAATCCTAAGGGTAAAGCAATATATTGGGGAAAATATGATTATTGAATCTATTTTATAACCATCTAGATGAATAATATGGTTAATCATTTGATAATTTACTTTTAGTAAATATTGTAGAGGTCAAGACTGGTCTCAAATGATGGGTAAGAAGCTCTACCCAGTAAAAAGAACAGTTTACTCCCCACGGTTAAGGAGCCTGAATCCATTATATTCAGTGAAGAAGATTCCTTCTGAAACTTCTTGAGCTCACTGTAGGTGAAAATCATTAACAGCAGAGCACCAAGAGATCTACAGAATGATCTAATTCCTTTACAAATTTAAGACAAAAAATGCTCACACTGAGGCATGAGAATTTTTAATGAAGGAAAGGTTTAAGCAGCCAGCCTCTTTGAAGAGCGGACACCGAGAAGGATCACATTCAGCTGACGTCAGTAGGCAGAGTGAAGAGACCCACGCCATGCTTAACAGCAACTGCATTGGATACAAAATAAACTACGATTCAATTAGTACATTGCTCCAGTGAAATGAGCGAGATTTTTTATAATTTATCAAATTATGCCATACTTAGCTATTTATTATAACTTGTTTTCAAGTAACTTCACTGACAATCACCAACAGAAATATGGATAGAGGCCCGAGTGCACCATGGAATATGAGTTTCCCTATTTTCACTTCAGGCCAAACTTAATCCATTTTGTTTTTTTTCTCCTCTGAAGTCTAATAAATAAGAGTTATCAAAAACTCTCTGCCAAGTAAATTAACCTTAAATCTGATAAATAATTCTTATCTACCTATGTCTCTGTATTTCTCTGTGTGTGTGTATATATCTATATATATATTCTCAAATTGTTAATTTATTCTATTATTCTATATAAGATTATAATATAATCTCCTATAAATAAATGTTATTTCTACACACAGTCTTCCTCAGTAACTTCTGTATACAAAACTTCCTCCCACTACCAAAGCTACAGTTAATCCTCTTTTTTGCAGCGTGAGTTATTTCACGCTCTTGAAACAGTTTCCCATAACATTTCTCATTAAAACTAAACCTTTTTTCTCATGACTCATTTGATCTGTCTGTAGCTTACAATGCCTAACTCCTTTCCCACTCTCTTCACCCTAACTTCTCCTCAGCAGCCCGCATATCAACCTGCCTAGTCTTCCTCCTTCTTTCTCAAAGCTTTCCAGAGTTAATCCAAGGAGGCTGGCACATTCTCTTTCCCCAAACTGCAGCATAAAGTCCCCATGCTTTCTCTTCTACTTGTCAAAGTAAACCAATCAATTGCCCCAGATTTTGTAGCACTAACTCCAGCCTTTTACATGTATCACCCATTTCAAGTGCTTCTCTAATTTATTTATTTGTTTAAAAAATTTTTTGTTTTCTTTATTGATTTTTAGAGAGAGAGCAAGGAAGAGGGAGAGTGAGATAAAAACATCAATGAGAGATGTTTTGATTGGTTGCCTCCTGCATGCCCCGCACTGGAGATTGGGCCCACAACCTGGGCATGTGCCCTGACAGGGAATCAAAGCGGTGACCTTTTGGTATATGGCTTGATGCTTATCCACTGAGCTACACCGGCCAGCCTCTAATTTATTTATTTATTTATTTATTTATTTATTTATTTATTTATTTAATTTATTTATTTAATCCTCACCGGAGGACATTTTTCCATGTTTGTGCAGATAGAGCGGGAGGGAGTGAGGGAGAGAGAGAGAGAAACATCGACGTGAAAGGGACACATCGAGTGGCTGCCTCCCACACAACCCCAACCGGGGCTGGGGACAAACTGCCACGGAGGTACGTGCCCTTAGCGGGAACCGAACCCGGGTCTCTCTGGACCGCAGGCCAGTGCTCCAGCTGCTGAGCCAAACCGCCAGGGCTCTAATTTATTTTTTTAATAGAGCTAGGTCTGCATATTTTACACATGTCAGCTGATTTAATCTTCACAACCACTCTGTGAGGTAAGCACATTATTAGTCTCATTATACAGGGCAATCAACTGAAGCACAAAGAAAGAAGTGAAATACAAAATGTCACATGGTAGGAAATAGAAGAGCTGGGCAGAGGCATTATGGCTCCAGGATTTATTCTTACCCACTATATGAATCTGTGCCTTTGGGTTCACTATCTATCTCCTTTTAGTAATACTGTTAGAGTTTATGCATCTGTGTCATCAGTGGTTCTAGTACACTAAAAACTCTATTGTCACAAGGACAATGCAATTTAATTCAAATTAAATTAGAATTTTTAAACTTTTATTAATCATTAGTAGCTGATACATTTAGGGAACTAACTTGGACAGTGCCATACAAAAAGCTAATATATAAGGAGAAAAAGACAAGGAAGAGATGAGAGAAATATGATGAAGCTGTATAAATTATATATTTGATGAAATATACTTAGGCAATTCATCATCTCCTTTCAAAGATGTCTACTTCTTCAAACCATTTCTGAAAGAGTATATTAATATCCTAGTCCCTTCAAATGGATTACTTGCTTTGTCAATGGTATTTGTGGGCTTTTTTTTTTTTTTTTTGAAGAGAGGGAACTAAAGTATACCTCAAACTTATAATTGTGTCTATGTTTACAGTGTAATTTACATACATTATTTTATATAGCATATTAATGATGATTTCTTCCTTTTTCCTGACATGGAGTAACTAAAAGTGCCATAAATATGACAATGAATTTCTTAGGAAAATCTTTATTTTTAGCAAGTCAAAGCAGTTCCTCATGCTCTACATCCATCACTCCTTTCCTAAGAACTGAAAATCTGCCTTAACTGATAAAAAGAAAAAAAGTAAGATGCTGTTACCATTGCAGAAGCATCATTTTTTTTGTGTCAGTTTTTGATTCTATCTTAACCATGCTCTAACTTCTTATGAAAATATATGCATAGCTAAATCACCACGTATTAAGAACTAGAACTCTCTCAAACACACACACACACATGTAAATATAAAAGAAGCATCATTGTATTAATGCATTAATGTATAAAATGATTTTCTTTTATTATTATTATTTACAAAATAAAAGCTAATAGAAAATTAGTAGGTGGTCTCTTATCTAGTTTTATTTACTCCTATTTAAGAGAAAATGTGTTAGGGTTAACAAATGATTGCAGCTAAACTAATTATGAGAGTGAATTTACTTTGTATACACTTTACCCCCTTTAATTCCTGTTATTTGGGGGGAAATTTTATTCTTTTTGTATTGTTTTTATATTTTATGCTTTTAAGGGCACTGTTCTACTGACTTTACAACAAAAATAATAGCAAAGATTTTTACTGGTCAGCAAATAACAGTAGATGAAGAGCCTCATTAAGGACAAGATCACCAGTGCTTCTTTCTTCTGCAGCTCAATACTTTCATAATTAACAGGAAATAGGCCAGTTGTCTCTCCAGTATAGACGTTTCCGTACAAATTCGTGTGATGTGACTGCCAAGAATAGATTTCTACATCTGCTTAGTGGTCATTGAAGAAATGATATATTTTCAAAGTAATCCAATCAGTTTCTTCAGAAGTGCTCTTGCTTAAATAAAAACAAAACAAAATGTATAACCAAGGCTTTCAAAGTGCTTAAAGAATGTTTCAAAGTGGAAGTTTTACACCCATAATGTAAATAAGCATCGAGTGCATCCCTAACTGAGAAAAGGGTTATTGTTCTCTCTGAGCTTGAGACAATCACTAGATAGGATATGTACCAAGCGTCATGTCTGTGAGTTTTCCTTTCACAGGAAGGGAATTACTCGGCACAGTTTTACCACCCAGCAACACAGATAGCCTGCAATTAAGTTTAAGACAAATCCATATTGTGGGATCAAACAATCACTGCTGTATTACAATCCTCAAGGAACACAAAGATCGTGTTAACTCACAAAATCAATCGGATTGATGTTTGATGTCCACAAAGAAGTCACTGTAGCTGTTCTTCAACTATTCCTTTGATATTTTGCTTCCTTCCCAAAAATTAGACCCTGATACTGGCAAGTTGAATTAAAATTCTGTCATAGAGACATCTGTAAATAGTACTATAACCCAAATTTAATTATGTGTAAAATGATAAATAAAACAGAAAAAGTTTTAGTCTTAATTAATATAGTGAACATTAAATAGATTCAATGGATATTGTACTTTGAAAGTCCCAACATTTAACAGGCATATAATGCAAGCATAGTATTTTCCTTTGCCTCGGACACAACATGTCATGAGTGAAAGCATGCAAGAATTGACTAAAAACCCTGAAGAGTGAGGTCCCTGCCTCCTAGCAAAGTGGAAACCAGATTATAAGATTCAGCAACAACAAAGCAAAATGAAGCAAAAAAAAAAAAAAATCCTTCCTGAGTCTATGGTTTATTTTTCTCCACACAAATCCATCCTTGATAATGCTATGCAACTCCGTTTATGAAGACATCAGACCAATGCCAGGATAGTAACATGAATAGAGAGGACAATCCCTTGTCACCAACCAGAACTTGCTCATTTTTTTGTTCCTCTGGGCTTCACACAAAAAACTTTTCATGTCATTCAGATTTTTTTTCTATTTTGAGATATTTTCCAAGAGTCTATTTTCATTCAATTGCTTGAGGAGTGTTGACTTTTGTCTTGGCCTTTGATTAACAATGTTTTTTAATGCTTGCGTAGATCACTGAGAACAAATTTGCAAGAATGGGAAATGCCAGCATCCTCAGGTGAAGAGGCAGCTGTATCAAGAGCCTGTGTTCAGTGACATGATATTATATGCAAGGTGGTGTTGGGTAACCATAGAGCAAAAGCTCCGCAGCCAGACTGCTTTAGTTCAAGTCCCTGTTCTGACACCTTCTGCACCTTTCACAAGTTACTTAACATGTTTCACTTCAGTTGCCTCTATTGCAAAAGGAAGATAGTTATCAAGTTGTTATGAGAATTAAGTGAGTTCATGTGCATTTTGTAAAACTCGAAAATGTGTGATAGTTATATTGTTGTATTTTGTAATTTACAGTTACTCAGAAGAAATTTTTATCATGTGACACTATAACTATTTTCTCTATTCCCAGCAGGACATGGAGCTCCTTTAGCTAGGCCACTGGTTTTCAAACTTGGCTGCACACTGGCATCAACAGTGCAGTTGTTAGAACTACTCATAACTGGTGTAGGCTACAGCCCAGGCATTAGAACTTTTAAAGGCTTCCAAGGTTATTCTAATATGCAGCCAAGTTTAAGAACCACCAATCTGCATTCCTTCTTACCTTGGTGGGCCCCACCTAGAAAATATAGTCAGAGTGAGGTTGGAAACACATAATAATTCTCAAAATTTCTATGACATTTGACAGTTGTTCTTAATCTTTAGTGTGCATCAGAATTACTGAGAGGACTTGTTAAAATAAAGATTGCTAGCCACACTTCAGAGTTACTGAATCAGCAGGTTTGGGATAAGGCCCAAGTGTTTGTATTCTGACAGGTTCCCATGGAAGGCTCATGTTGCTGGTCCAGTGATCAGGAGCTGAGGCAGATGAGCCCACAATAACCACCATATTGCCCACATCTGAAATATGGCCTCTATTAGTTGGAGTTCTCCAGAAAAGCAGGACCAACAGGATCTATAGATAGATATAGATGATATAGATAGATATAGATGATATAGATATTTTGTTTTCTTTCTTTCTTTCTTTTTTTTAAAGAATTGGCTGACGTGATTGTTGAGGCTTGGTAAGTCCAATATCTGCAGGGTAGGCTAGCAGATTGCAGGCCCAGAGTCTTATAATTTGAGCACAAATTCTCTCTGCTGACAGAATTCCTTCTTGCTTGAGAGAGGTCAGGCTTTGTTCTATACAGGCCTTCAGCTGATTGGATAATCACCCACATTATAATCTGCTTTACTCAATGTCCACCAATTTAAATGTTAATATCCAAAACCAAACAAACACCTTCACAGAAATATCCAGAATAATGTTTGACCAAATATACGGGTACCATGGCCCAGGCAAGCTGACACACAAAATTAACCACACGTGTTATCTTTACACAAGTGCTGAATCCAATAAGAAAAAAAAAAACGCCCTGGCCAGTTTGGCTCAGCGGTTGGAGTGTCGGCCTGCGGTACAGAGAAAGAAAAAAAAAAAGATAACTTTTTCTCCAAACCTCTTTATTATTACAAGTTACTATTGAAACAAATTGAGATTAATCATATATTGGTAGAAACAATAAGAAAATGTAAATGGTCCAAAGTGATTGAGTTTAGTCATAATCAGTGACAAAGTTCTCAGTGTATTAATGACCCAAGAGTACTAAATACAATTTTGAGATGCTTATGTAAAAATAGACACAGAATTCGTTCTAGGTAGTTATGAAGCTGACGCTTCCTCCCAGCAACCTCTCTACACTGGTGCCAGGACTCCAACACTTTTTTTTTATCCTCAACCGAGGACATTTTTGCATTTATCTTCAGATAGAGCAGGAGCGAGAGACTGAGGAAGAGAGAGAGAGAGAGAGAAACATCAATGTGAGAGAGACACATCGAGTGGTTGCTACCCACACGCTACCAACCAGGGCCCGGGACAAACTGCAACCGAGGTACGTGCCCTTCGCGGGAACCAAACCCGGGTCTCTCTGGACCGTGGGCCAACGCTCCAACTGCTGAGCCAAACCGGCCAGGGCTCCATCACTGTCTTAACCCCTCTGGGTTGCCCTTCTTTCCCCATCAAAATCGATCCATCCTGTGTTCCAATCCCAATAGTTCCTCATCTCAGCTGTAAATATAACAACAAATCAAACTAGAGTGTCAATATCCCAAGAAGCACAGAGATGATTTCTGATATTGACTGATTTTTATGTGGCTGAATAATCCAAACTCCTGCCGATGTTATTTTTCCAGAGAGCTGCAATGGCAGCAGAACCAAGTGTGTGGGGGAACTTGTTTTTCACACTGGGGTCTACTGCAAGATTAGAATTGGTGAGAGCGCTTTTCCAAAACATATGCTATGTAGCTTTCCACACAGGATATATTAATATGCCCAGAGATGGGATTGTTCCAGACAATTCAAATAAAACCCCTCCCGCCACCCCCCATCAGTGGTTCTCTATTCTAATTGTGTATTAAATCACTCTATGAGCATTTATGATATACAGATGCCAGAGCTCTTCCCTGATCCAGTTATTAGAGAACATCCATGATGGCTGGGGGTATCACTGTATTTTAAAAGTTCCCCAGGTGATTTTAATATGCAGTCAAGGTTGAATACCACTGCTTTGTATTAAAAAGAAACTATAAAACATGAGGTCACTGTGTTTGTAAAGAAAACAGATAATACTATTTATTATAAAATAAATAAAACCTTTACAGTATCGGTTTTACATGTATTGTTACAAACTTTACACTTATAGCCAACAGAAGTTGGAAACAGCCTAGTGTGTTGGGTGAAGTTTTGAGGAAAAGTAACTAGAGATCTTAAGCAAGTATAACTTCCCATTCTCTCAGGTTTATAATTTTTATTCATTCAAAAGTATTTATTCAGTGAAAAATTTTACTAAGAGTTGGGATGATAATTTTTTTAATAAAATAATGATTAATAATAGAGCTTTTTTTCTTCCTTAATTGGGCTTTTTGTTTGCTAGTCTGATGAACTTGAAAACAAATACCCTGCAACCACCCTGAGGTGTTTTCTCATAACATTTGATCCAGTAGCACAGGGGCCCTATTTTAATTCGAATGAGGAATATCAATGGTTCCAGCCCAGACTCGAGCTCAATAACTATTAGTGATTGACTAATGGAGGAGGAAATGTGTTAAATGATTTATTTCAATCCCTAAAGTATTTTAAATACATATCTTTTCATATATATTTTATTATATATATATATATACTTTGATTTTACAAAAACAACCTAAACCTTCAGAAAACTTTTATACTGAAAAATATTTTATCAGTCTCAAAGATGTACTTTTAAACTATTTTATCAAAAACTAATGTTTACAAAGAATAAGAAACATGGGAGAACATTATTCCCAAAAATTTTCAGATTTTAGATTTAATAAAATCTTAGTATCTGGGAAAAAATTATAGCTACTAAAAAATTGTATTCAAAAGAGTCAATCTACAAATAAACAAAATAATACAAGTGAAATGTAGGTGGAGTAGACAGTCGTTTCTACATGGTTGAATTATAAAGGTAGCCGCCATGATGCCATACCTCCCCCACCCCCACCCCCACCCCCAAAATCCCATCAATAATGACTGAAATGCTACCAGTTTGGTTAAATATACCCTTCAGCATTGATCACTTACAGCCAATACTCCCGAGAAAACTAATAGTCCCAGTGAATTAAAGGAACTTGAACAGGCTATGCTCTGAAAGTACTTGGTGCAAAGACGGGATAAAGGGCTTGAGATAGCGTCAAGACCAGCCTGTCTACTTCTGTGAAATTGAAATAATTAGACTTACACCTTTTTAGGATCAATCACTCCATCCGAAAAGATGCAAATAACACTGTAGAGCTCTGGAAATTTGGAACTACTTACAATGAGACTTTCTTTTTTTTTTTTTTTTTTTTATCCTCACCCGAGGATATTTTTCCATTTTTTGTACAGATAGAGTGGGAGGGAGAGAGGGGAAGGGAGAGAGAGTGAGAAACATCGACGTGAAGGGACACATCGAGTGGCTGCCACCCGCACAACCAACCAGGGCCGGGGACAAACTGCAACCAAAGTACGTGCCCCTAGCGGGAACCGAACCCGGGTCTCTCAGGACCGCAGGCCATCGCTCTAACCGCTGAGCCAAACTGGCCAGGGCACAATGAGACTTTCTTGACATAATTTTTATAGCTGAAAAATTTATAAGTTTAACATCTTTTTCATATATCTTTAAATGTATACGTAGAAAAAAGTGTTTGACAAGAACAGTGTACTCAGTGGAATTTAAAAGAAGACATCAGGGTAATTAACTTCTTAACAGCAAAAAGGAAAATTTCAAAGACTACCAGAATGCCAGGGGACAGTCTATAATAAATATGAGTATCACATTTACATTATTTCAATACACTTTAAGAAAAGATGAGTCATTAATATGTGGTTACTATGCACATATGGAGAAGGGGGAATGCCTGAGCATCAGACTGAGGCGCAGACACCACTCTAAGACAGGAAACTTACTTTTGTTCTTAGAAGAACTGGATAGAAAGGAAGGGTGCAGGCATCACCCTTTGGAGGAAGCACTTGAGTAAAATATTATCATTGGCAATTATCAGGGTCTGAAAAATATCAAAAAGGAAGAAACTATTGGTCATGAAAGAGTGTACAAGAGTGAAGATGAAAATAAAAGATTATTTCTAAGTTCCAACCCTGGGAAACAATGCCAAGGTGAGTCTGAGGGGGACAGTCATGAGATAAGTCATGAGAGAAAAGCTGGCGTTTGGGTTTGACTGTGTTGAATTTTCAGCCATTTGGGGGCAGCCAGAAGAAAATGGAGAGTGACAGCCGGAGAAGCTGCTACTGGATAAAGCACAACCACTAACATGTTTAATTATTCTGACCACAGCCTCTCTCTTTTCAACAAGAAACACAGAGCAGTGGATATTCTCGATGAAGTTTTCAGTAACATCCCTAGGATTTCCCAATTTTCAGCATGTCTGAGGAATAAAGTCCAACTCAGAGACACAGAGTCAGCCTCCCTCCTTCCGCAGTGTTTCTTACGGGTTCACTTTCCCACACGCACCCAGAGTTTTCCTAACTCTTCCCAGAGTTGTCATTCATTAACTTGAACTTACTCCAAGGACACTGGAAAACTACGAGTCTGGTGAGGGGACCTAGAATATCAAGATGAAGAGTAAGTATCACGCTCACACCTCCATTTTTGCACTTCTGGAAAGATGGCAGGTACAAGCTCCCCACGGGAAGGTCAGTCCAACTTGATGTCTTCCAGAAACACTGAGGACCCCAAAGAACAACCAGGCCCAGGTGATGCAGGCTCAACTCAGGCTCATTGTTAAAGAAACACAATAGAGAAACCAGGAGGAATTAAAAGACATTCAAATTATTTAAAGATGTCCTTTTCAACAATGGCAACAATATGAAACTATACTTTTAAAACCACAAACTATATTAAATAGCCATTCTGCTCATCTGTCTAACTTGTAACATTCCCCGCTTGGATAGCAGCAGCTCCTAAACATCTTTCTCTCTGATGCTCTTGACTCCCAACCAAGCACTCTACTCAGCCCGCCATCCCAGGAGGGTTTCTGTTTTTCCTTCCTCTCTCTTTCCTTCCATCGATACTCTTTAATCTCTTCCCAAAGTAAACACCCCATCCTCCCTTTTTCATTTTGTTTATTCCCCATTGGCTCAAAGCAGCATCTAAGTAATGTAGGAACTGAAAAAAATTCTCCTTGGAGGTCAGGGGTAAGGAGAAGAGAAGGGGAAAATGTGGAGAGGGGAAAGCTTGCGCACATTAACGTTTCTGTTCCCATCACATGTAAACACTTAGTTTCAAAATAATTTACTGTTATTATGTTTTATTTTGTTCTCAAACTCCAGGCTCTTCAGATGACAACTAGAATCCCCAGGTTGTCTTCTCTTTCAGGATCCCTAGGGCTTTTAAAATCAGTGGGAAACAGAATAGAAATCTCCGTGTCAAACCACAGGGACCTCAAGAGTCCTCTGACCCTGGAGATGCCAAATGCTTTTGTGGCACCTGAGATGAGGGGACACGGTGCTCAGAGGTCCGTGGCTTTTCGCATTGAGACTCATCAGAAAACAAGCGCGGAATGTGTGTCTGCTCCAAGAACCAGTCAACTCACATTTCCACCTTGCCTCTCTTTCTCCCGCAGACTGTTTTGGTGCTGTTTTGCTTTTAATGAGTAAGAAAAAGTTCGATTTCATGATTAATCAAATTTTATTTAATTTTTTAAATGTTAGCGTACTACCAAGAAAGAAAAACCCAATACAAATAAAGAATACACTCTTTTTTTTCTAAAATATTTAAGGAATTTTAGATTATTGGTAGTAGACATCTAGCTAACTAGAGATATTTATATGAATCACTAGTTTCAATTACATAAGATGTAATGATTCAAAAATAGCAATGTGTTAAATAAAACTCAAAGTATCCTTTGACACGTAGTCAGATCTTGACAAATATTCATAAATAAATCATTCTCCTTCAGGAGACTAACTTATTTATTTATTTATTTATTTATTTTAATTTAGAGAGAGATAGAGAGAAACATCGACGTGAAAGGGACACATCGAGTGGCCGCCTCCCACATGACCCAACCCGGGCCGGGGACAAACTGCAACCGAGGTACATGCCCTTAGCGGGAACCGAACCCGGGTCTCTCTGGACCGCAGGCCGACGCTCTAACCGCTGAGCCAAACCAGCCAGGGCGAGATTAACTTATTGATGGTGACTGCAGATAACAATTTCTTTACTCAGAAACTAAAACAATGCTTTAAAAAAAAATGATTTAAACAAATTTGTTTTTAAGGAGTCTGATTTCAGGTAGTTTATCTGAATCATATTCTCTATGATAATATTGCACACATTTTAATAACTATAAATGTATCAGGAAGTACTACATTCTTAATCCCCATTTACTACAAGAAACCACAGTATGGTGAGTTCTGAGGAACAGGGGTCACAATTATGGTAGAAAGTGTTAAAATAGTCTAACCTATTTCCTACTCAACCCTCACCCTGTCTGGTACTACTAGAATGCTGGGATGTGTAGCTACCCTTTACATCTACTCAACTATTTATTCAGCTGAGGAAAAAAACATCAACCTAAGGGGCACCAAGTTTCAGATTTTACCCAAGTACTGGATTGCTTTAAAGACATCACTGAATTATAATTGAGCAGCAGATAGCAATTACATAAAATAAATGAAAATCACACAGAGTAGATGAATTCTTATTTAAAGCATATTATGTATCACTTACCTCTTAAGATAAATGCTGAATACTTTCACTGGGATGAAAGAAAATGTGGAACAACATTCCTTAATTTTAAATACCTAAAAAGTTCTTTAAGCAAACTTGCTTATTCTGTGAATGCATATGTTTAATAGTATTATAAAGTATCACATCTAAAACACCATTACATGTGCAGACAGCACAGTCTTAGGTCACAGAGTTATGATTCATAGATATCAAGTCACTGAACACTGCTGGCAAGAGTTGCCAGCCTGAAATATAAAACAGAGAGGATAATAAAACTTTAACAAGCAGCAATAAAACTAATGAAATATAATCTCGAATATACTGCTCTAATTCATCCAGAGAGGAAACACAATCACCCAATCGTGAGGAAGAGGAAATGAAGCCAGCTCCATAAAAACACATATTCATCATAGTAATGTGGATCACTTTAGAATTAGAAATAAAAAAATTCAAGCTGGTTACAGGAGTATAATGATCACGGCTGAATAGATGAGGATGACAGGATGAAGCAACAGTTCACAAATGCTTATTTTGGCTCTGAATTTAAAGCTATAGAAATAAAAACATTGATGTTATTTTTAATAGGGATAATCTTTCATGCTGAGGACAGAGAAATGTCATGATAGATTGAGCAGTGTTGAAGAAGATAGTTATGACTTCCAAGATCAATATGTAAGTGGGTCATAAGTTTATTTACATATGGTTTGCATGTACTTATAATAACTATGCAGTCTAGTCCAAAATAACCTCAGGTTGATGTTTATTACTGTGTCCCTTGAGATTGTAATTTGACAATTGTGTTCCCCCCATCCCACACTTCTTATTCCATGTCTTTCTTGTCTGGTTTTGAGAACCTAGAATTCCAAATTTAAGAATAAGGGAGAGCCCAGTCAGTGCACCTAGAGGTCGCCGGTTCGATTCCCAGTCAGGGCACATGCCCAGGTTGTGGGTCAGATCCCCAGTGGGGGGCATGCAGGAGGCGGCCAATCAATGTTCTCGCTCATTGATGTTTCTATCCCTCTCTCCCTCTCCCTTATTCTCTCTCTAAAAATCAATAATGAAAAAAAAAATTAAAGAATAAAGGAGGAGAGTGGAAAGGAAGAATGAGGAAGGGAAGAGAGAGAAGGGTAAAAGAGGTGAGAGAGCCTGGCTGGTGTGGCTCAGGGGTTGAGCCCTGATCCATGCACCAAGAGGTCACTGGTTCGATTCCTGGTCAGGGCACATGCCAGTTGTGGTCCAAATCCCCAGGGGGGGAGGCATGCAGGAGGCAGTCAATAGATGTTTTGTCTCATCAATGTTTCTATCTCTCCCTCTCCCTTCCTCTCTCTCTAAAAATTCAATAAAGAAATAAAAAAGAGGTGAGAGAAAGATGCAGTGTGTTATATGAGTCCTTTATCTGTAGCTTTTATGGTCTACACTCAGAGTAACTTAAATCAGTAAGCCTAACAACAGATGAAATCAGAAGAGACAAGATTTTTTCTTTCAATGAACAACCTATGTTATTGTGCATGCACTACAGTTTACACATCTAAAGAAACCAGTAAAGGGAAACAGATTGAGAGTTGTCTATTCTCAGAAGTATCCACAAGACAACTAGTTCTGTGCTCAGTTTCCACTGTGGGGACATTTAGGAAAAGATTAGAGAAATTTGAATCAGTGATTGACTTCTATCACCCGAGGAGGCTGAGGAAACACATAAGGTCAAATGAATAAAACAGGACATGGGACGCAATTTCAGTCTGTGTAGATAAGTAAAGACAATGAAGAAGAGCAAGATGGTATACAGAGATTATAGAGAAGTTTGGAATTTCTATTAATCAAAGGGCAACCTAAATGGACTAGTATAATTATTTTCCTAGTAGAATTAACTCACAAACAGTGAGATTATCTGCTGCAGGCTGGATCGACTAAAGTATTTTTAAATCCTCAAACTAATAGGGTGCTTGAAAATACAACAATGAAAAGAAATAAGCCATTACATGAAAATGTATGAATAATAGGATTGACTTTTTCTTTTATTAGTAGAAAAAGAAGATGAGGTTAAAATCCAATATAAATCAAATTTGTCTCACTTTCTGTAGTATCATTTATCTTTCAAAAATAATGTATACCTGCCCTGGCCAATCTGGTTCAGTGGTTAGAACATCAGCCCATGGACCAAAGAGTTGTGGGTTCAATTCCAAGTCAAGGGTATGTATCTTGGTTGCAGTTTCAATTCCTGGCCCCTTCGGGGTCATGTGGTAGGCAACTGATGAGTGTCTCTCTCTCACATCGATGTTTCTCTCTCTTCCTCCCTCTCTTCCTCCCACTCTATCTAAGATAAAAATCAATGGAAAAATATCCTTGAATGAGGATTAAAAACACACACAAACACACATACAAAATAAAATAATGTATACTCAACTTCTGGTCAAGATGGCAGCATAGGTAAATGTAGTACTTGCCTCTTCCCACAACCACATCAAAATTACAACTAAACTACAGAACAACCATCAATCAGAACCACCTGAAATCTGGCTGAATGGAAGTCCTACAACTAAGGAATTAAAGAAGAAGCCACATGGAGACTGGTAGGAGGGGCAGAGATGCTGAAAGGGCTGGTCCCACACCCACATGTGATGGATAAAAATCTGGAGGAATATCTTCACTGCAGAGGTCTCCCCTGAAGAGCAAGGGGTTCCACCCTCACATCAGGCTCCCCAGCTCAGGGTTCCAGTGCCAGGAAGAGAAGTCCCAATAACTTCTGGCTGTAAAAACCAGCAGGAATTGTAGATGAATGAGACAGAGGGCTTCTGGAGTCCCAGACAGTTCCTCTTAAAGAGCCCACACACGGACTTACTTGGACTCACTCTCCCTGAGTTTCAGCACTGGGGCAGCAGCTGGAACAGTAACACAGACATACTGGAGGAATTGAATTATCTGGCATCAGGACAAGAACTGGGGCAGGGGGGCGGGGGGCAGATTTCTCCCAGACAGAAGTGCTGGCGGAGGCCATTGTTCCTTTTCTGAGCCCTCCCGACACAGAGCTGACAGGTTGGGCACCATATCTGAGTCTCCATCAACCTGGCTCACACTGTTCACCCACCCTGGTGATCCCTTGAGACCCCACCACACCCAACTTTCCAGCTCACTCAAGTCATTTCCAGTGGCTCTTTTATACAAAGAGCCTGTTTTGGCTCATGTTTCAGACATTCCTAAAAATCTCTCAAGCAAGCAGAATCTGGCCTCTGTTGCTCTGTACCTCTCCTTAAGTGGCCCAGGACCAGCACTAGAGGCCAGTAGCTGGGCCTTACTGGGCACCTTCAAGCCCAGCACAAGTAGCAGCTGTCTGAAGATTGTTTTGTAGTTCATTCTGGGTGGCCCTAAGTCCAATACAACTGGTGGCTAACTTCAGCCTGCACCCCCTGCCCACCCGGAGGTCCTAGAGCCAGCACAACCCATGGACAGCTTCAGATTATATCAAATCACCACCCAACCATCTCCACAAGCAACACACTCAAAGGGTAGACTCAAAGAGTACCAGAGCCCCGCTAAGGTAAATCCTGGCCCCTGAACAGCTGATCCTCCATGGTAGTTGGTGGTTCCAGCCAGTCTTTGCAGCTAATCAGCCTGGGGACAAATCCCTCCCACTGACATTCCAGTAGCAATCAAGGCTCAGCTACAGCAGGAGGGTATACACAGCCCACATGAGAGGCAGGGTGCACTTGGAGTGCCTGGCTTGGGGAGACTCTGCCACTGGACCCTACAGGACACCTACTGCTTTAGGCCACTCTACCAAGCCTGGGAGATGTAGCAGCTCTGCCTAATATGTAGAAACAAACACGGGGAAGCTGCCAAAATGAGGAGACAAAGAAACATGTCCCAAATAAAAAAACAGAACAAAACTCCAGAAAAATAATTAAACAAAATGGAGACAAGCAATCTACTAGATTTAGAGTTCAAAACACTGGTTATAAGGATGTTCAGTGAACTTAATGAGAACTTCAACAGCATAAAAAAGAATCAGTCAGAAATAAAGGATATACTAACTGAATGAAGAATAACTTACAGGGAATCAACAATAGATTAGATGAAGCTAAGAATCAAATCAGCCAGAGGTTTGGAACATAAGGAAGCAAAATACACCAAATTGGAACAGTAAACAGAAAAAAAGAATAAAAAAAAATGGAGATAGTTATAAGGAACCTCTTTGGTAAACTACAAGTTTACCAGCATGCACATCATGGGGCTGCTGGAAGGAGATGAGAAAGAGCCAGAATTTGAAAACCTGTTTGGAAAAATAATGACAGAAAATTTTCGTTACTTGGTGAAAGAAACATACAAGTCCAGGAAGAACAGAGAGTCCCAAACAAGATGAACCCAAAGAGGCCCACTTCAAGACACATCATAATCAAAATGCAAAAAGTTAAAGACAAAGAGATAATCTTAAAAGTAGCAAGAGAAAAGCAGTTAGGTACCTACAAGGGAGCTCCCATAAGACCACCAGCTGATTTCTCAACAGAAACTTTGCTAGAAGCAGTTGGCAAGCAATATTAAAAGCAATGAAAAGCAAGAATCTGTTACCAAGATTCCTCCACCCAGCAAAGCTATCATTTAAAATTGAAAGACAGATAAACAGCTTCCCAGACAAGAAAAAGCTAAAGAAGTCCATCACCACCAAACCAATATTATATGAAATGTTGAAGGGTCTTCTTTATGAGGAAGAAGAAAAAAATAAGATAAAACTATGAATAATAAAATGGCAATAAATACATATCCATCAACAATTGAATCTAAAAAACAAAATAAACTAACATGCCGAAAAGAAATAGACTCATAGATACAGAGAAAATCTGACGGCTGACAGATGGGAGGGAATTGGGGGGAACAGTGAAAAAGGTGAAGGGATTAAGAAGTACAAATTGATTGTCACAGAATAGTCATGGGGATGTAAAGCACAGCACAGGGAATATAGTCAATAATATTCTAGTAAGTATGTATGGTGTCAGCTGGATGCAAGATCTATCGGATGATCATTTAGTTATGTAATGTTCAGTCACTGGGGTGTACACCTGAAACTAATATAATAGTTATTATATAATTAACTGTAATTGAAAAATTAAAAAATGATTTAAAAATAAGTAAATGAAATAAAATATGTATACCCCTAGCCATAGTTTTATTTCAGTTTGGTGGATAAGGCTACTAACATTGGTCTCAAAATTGTCCCCTTTTAAATTGTAACTTTTGCCCTGGCCGGTTTGGCTCAGCTGTTAGAGCGTCGGCCTGCAGTCTGGAGAGACCGGGGTTCGGTTCCCGCTAAGGGCACATACCTCGGTTGCAGTTTGTCCCCGGCCCTGGTTGGTCGTGCGGGTGGCAGCCACTCGATGTGTCCCTTTCACATCGATGTTTCTCTCTCTGCGTTCCTCTCTCTCCCTCCCACTCTATCTGAACAAAAAATGGAAAAATGTCCTCAGGTGAGGATAAAAAAAAAAAAAAAAATTGTAACTTTTATTCCTTCTCTCTTATCCTGAAATTTTAATATATAGCTAACATATTACTCATTTCAAAATGATAATTTGTTTATTACTTACCTCTGATGAATGTCTTGAGAACTAATAATACAAGAGAAAGAGAGCACTTTATAGAAATAAAATAATAAGGTTTGTAAGTGTTATAGGTTGATAAAGAGTTAATGCTACTGTCTTTCTACTCAATGTTAATGCCTCTGATCATTCTTTTCACTAAAATATAAGCAAAACAACAATGCTTTTGACATCTATGGTGGTGAGCAGGAAACCTCAATATAAACAACATAAATTGACAATATTTTAAATATGAAGAATGTTCTGTGCAATAGGAGATTTGAATTAGGTCTCGTTCCCGTTTTAAGCGGATGATTTGGGCTGTGTTACATTATACAGCCTGACAACAAGCCTCCTTGGAGCTGCTTTCATTGTAAGGCTTTCATGTAGCGCCATCGTGTGGTAAGTCAAACACATACCAGTTTATTTGAAACTGACAAGTCCCAAAAGAGAACGAGTTATTTGGTAGATTTAGTTCAAGCTGAGAATCTTCGTCTTATCAAAAAGAGCCTAAAAAGAGTTTAGCTGTAGTGACTTCATAGCACAGGTCTAAGCCCAGTCACTTATTTACCAGCAGGCTCAGATGGTGTTTGTTTGAAGTCAGAACCAAATCCACTTAGCTGAGAAGACCTGAGGCAGCAGACATTTCCCCCTTCAGAACTGCTTAATATTCTGGGTGTCTTACATAAAAGGCCTATCAACTGGTCAGAGTTGTGTTATTTCTGTAATTATCTTCAAAATCACAAGTTATAGTCAAAATAATATTTTATAACTAAAGTGACCTTTTTATCTAACTAAAAAAATCTGGATACAATGAACAGACACGTTTAAGGCACATATGGGGAGAATCAGAGCAATTTAAATTGGAAATATTGAACACATAGCATGACATTATTTTTTTCTCATTTAGATCATGAGCATCTATTTTCAAAATTATAAAACTGAACTTTCGTTCCAACTCTCTTCTACTTAATTTTAAATATCATCTCTAATACTGAGGGATGGGTTTAATCATTCAAAACATGATGACAATGAGAGCATTTTAATGGATTTTTATTTTATAAGTTAAATTTTTTTCTCTCAAGGTCTGAACATGAAAATTAAAAACACAAGTTGGTAAAGGAGTGACTCGGGATTCAAATTAAAAAGGTCTATAAATTTTTTTTCAGATATAAAATATTACTAAAGTTTAAATATAGTAAAATCTACAGGGAAGTACAATTTTGTTAATGATTTCTCTTTATAAAGCACTAAATGAGCTGATGAAATTTTTCTTTAATTGAGAATATAAAGACAAAATGTGGTTATTTGAACTCTATTGTCTTATATATTATTTTAAGAAATGTCAAGTGCTTTCAAATATATCTCAGATTATAAAATTGAAATACACCACTCAACTTTGTGGACAAATTTCTAACATTTCCCTTTTCCCTTCTCTATTGAACACCAACTACAAATTGTTTATTAGATTTAAAATACATAAAATATCAACAGATACAAAACCAGAAAGAATATAACTGTAAATCTAAATTTAGGGTTTTAAACTGTCACTACTTCTTTAACTTCTACTTAATATAATGATTTTTTATAATATCTCCACGAGTTTATTGTAGTTATATATAAAACAAAATTTGTTTCGAGGACTTTTAATAGAAAATAAGGACATCTGTATATGACAGAAAAGAAAAAGAAATGACCTACTAATTACATATCCTAATGAAGAAAGAAAACTATGTTGAGTAAAGATGGAGTTTATTTAACCCAAAGATTAGATAAGCACACTTATTTTGGTTATAACTGTCTGTTATGGAAAATAAAATAAACACAGTAAATAGACATAATAAAACAAGTAGAAAGCCTAATGAAATCTTGACACAGTTAAAGAATTTATTAATTATGGGGAATGGGACCACAGTTAAGACCAGTTAACAAGTTACTTAATCGTCTGTCAGTCTCAGAAACTGGCTCAACCGAAGTGTCAGGGGTAGCTCTCAATGGCAGGGCTACAAACCAAAAATCTCCTGAATTTTCAATCCCCATGAAGGAGATGAAGAGCGTCCAGAAGGTGGCCATGGGGTAACATCAAGGAAGGAGTGTTGTTCAGCTTTACAGCTACATATTTGTTGTATTAAGAATAGCCCTGCTGCCATCAACAAATCATCAAACAACAAGTGCTGGTGAGAGTTTGGAGAAAAGGGGACCCTAGGACATGGCTGATGGGAATGCAGACTGGTGCAGCCACTATGGAAAACAATATGATTTTACCTCAAAAAATTAAAAATGGAACTGCCATTTGACCCAGTGATCCCACTTCTAGGAATATACCCTAAGAAGCCTGAAACACCAATCAGAAAGAATGTATGTACCCCCATGTTCGTAGGAGCACTATTTACAATAGCTAAGATCTGGAAACAGCCCAAGTGTCCATCAGTAGACGAATGGATGAAAAAGCAGTGGTACATATACACAATGGAGTACTATGCAGCTGTAAGAAAGAAAGATCTCTTATCCTTTTAGGTGACATGGAGGGACCTGGATAGTATCATCCTAAGTGAAACAAGCCAAGCAGAAAAAGACAAATACCACATGATCTCACTTATTTGTGGAATATAATTAACATAACAGTCTGAGGAATAGGGTAGACCCGGAAACATGGAAGTAGGGTACAGACTAACAACCCTCGGAAGAGGAGGTGGTGGGGGAGGGAATAGATAAACCACAGAACTTATATGCATGTATGCATGACCAATGGACATGGACAACAAAGCTGGGGACGGGGTGGCAGGGATGGTGAGGAGAGTCTCAATGGGGAAAAAAGGAGAAACCTCTGTAACAAAAAGAAAATAAAAACTAAAAATAAATGAATAAAAATAAAAACAATGGGATTTGTTTAGCTGAACTTTTTTTCCCACACCCAGCACTAAACATTCTATTAATCTTTGACTAAGAAACTTTACAAATTGTTTTAAAATGGCTAGTTTCCCGGCTGGTATGGCTCAGTGAACTGAGTGTCGTCCCATGGACTGAGAGGTCCCGGTTCGATTCTCGGTCAGGGCATGAGCTCGGGTTGCGGGTTCCATCCCCAGTAGGGGGCATGCAGGAGGCAGCTGATCAATATTTCTATCTGGAGGCCAGTCCTGCCATCTTTTTCAAAGAGGGCCTCAAGCTGGTGAAGCATCTTCAGCAGCAGAAGCAGAGAGCAAGATGTGCTGAAGAGTTCGCATCCACTGCTGCCTCCAAGGACGGCCACAAGCCGGTGACTGGTTGGTGACATAGTATGAAAGCCCAGCAACTTAGTCTTGAGTTAGGACAAACAGTGCGTTTTCATTTACAAAATGACCCTGCTGGATCAGGCTGCTGCCACTCTTGCCTGAAATAGCACCCTTGCTTTCGCATCCTCCCTCTCTCACCAGCTTACTGGGAGCACTTTTTAAATAGATTACTTGCATATAAATCTTTTGCCTAAGGTCTCTTTATTTTGAAGAACCTGACCTAACACATGGGGTCTTTCACAGATACCTTTGTTTAATGTCCCCTTAGGCTGAGGAACCCAACCTAAGACAAAAGCTATTGCATACAAACAAAGACAGTAAGCATCCAAACCTCATTGAAAACTAGAACAAGATCATCAGCGCTCTCTCTGGGCCCTCAGAGCCTCGTGAACTTTCCCCTCTGCTTCTCTCTGTATGTCTATTTTATTTTTGTCTTTGCACACATCTGTCTCTGCTTTACTGTACATGAATGACTACTTCAACATAACATTTTGTTCTCAATTTATTTCTTTCCACTTAATATAGTAACTTTCCACAATCAGTTTATGAATTTTACAGTAGTTTTACATAAAAGTAGTTTATT
The DNA here is from genome assembly GCF_014108415.1 of Molossus molossus. Taxonomy (NCBI): domain Eukaryota; kingdom Metazoa; phylum Chordata; class Mammalia; order Chiroptera; family Molossidae; genus Molossus; species Molossus molossus. The sequence continues at coordinate 91,093,717 of NW_023425388.1, read as the reverse complement.
CAATGAACTTTAAAAGAACAGAAGGCTGACTCCATAGCTCTGAAAAAAATCACAAAACTCTTTATAGTAATAAGTCAGATTAATTACTTTTGTCTGATTCAAGTGTGTTGAATAAAAGTGGATCTAATTGAAACAGACTATATTGGTAGAATATGGTAATGATATTGGGTAGCATCAGTAGAATTATAAAATATACAAATGACTGCCAAGTCTCACACTTTTAAAAATGTTCTCTTCTTTTAAGAGAAGAGGTGCATGGTATGAGCAGATACCACCCAAGTTCAAGCTACAGGAAATATCTGGAGGAAGACAGAAGGAGACTTATTCTTGGAGCCTTACTCTGGAGAAACAAAATGAGGGAAACCCCGATTGACAGGGAGGCATATCCTAGACCAACAACGTATTTGTCTTTGAGTACAGAAAAAGCTTAAAGTGAACGTAACATAAAGAAAACATTTTAGCCTGGCTGGTATGGCTCAGTGGATTGGGTGTCATCCTATGGACTGAGAGGTCCTTATTCAATTCCAGGTCAGGGCACATGCAGGGGTTTTGGGTTCCATCCCCAGGAGGGGGCGTGCAGGAGGCAGCCAATTGATGTTTCTCTCTCACATAGATGCTTCAATCTCTCTCTCTCTAAGGAAAAACAAAAAACAATCAATAAAAAAAATTTTAAAAAAGAAAAACTTTAATAAGCAAGCCTTTTACTGAAAAGTAAAATCATGATTTGGCCATTGGGAGTTCAACTAATTTAACACAACTTCTCTACTACCTGTGATTAAATACAATATTATCATCAATATTTAAAAGCTAGCTATCATTTAATAAATACCTATTATATACTAGGCATTGTCTGTAAATATCTACCTGTAACAGCCTGTGTACTTGTCAAAGTAATACTTTGAAATGTATTTTATCCCATTTTAAAGCTCCCCAAACTGAAACTCAAGAAGAAATAATCCACTCAGTCACACTTGGGAGGAGAACCTAGATCTTTGTTAGCAAAGCCCGACCATCTTGACCTTGTCAACAGCTCTTCGCCAGTGGTCAACCCAAAATCCTGTTTTCAGATCAGTGCTCCTACATCAGCCGCCCAGCTCACTTCCCTCTTGCCAGAAGCGCCCCCTGAGGTGTTAGGGTGTTAATGAATGAGGGCTGTGAAGAGTGCCGAGCATGCGCACATGTGCCGTTTGAGGCTGTGTCTTCTCAGGGGCATGAACCCTCATCTGGTTCCATGTGAGGACTTCCAAACAAGCTTAAATGCTCCTGTCTCTGGAATAAATTAAGTGCAATTAGACAATAGGCAGCAGAATATACCAAATCATCTCTCACTCCACAATGATTGTTTTTTTTAGGAGAATGATTGGGCTAAAAACTAAGCAGCTTAATTCTGTTAAAGATGACGAATAATTCTTGATTGCCATTGGTGAAAATGGGAAATTAGATATGATTTTGTCTCACAGAAGCTCTATATCAAAGATCACTGCTCACCCAGCCGGTGTGGCTCAGTGGTTGAGCATTGACCCATGCACCAAGAGGTCACCAGTTTGATTCCTGGTCGGGGCACATGCCCAGGTTGTGGGCCAAATCCCCAGTGGGGGAAATGCAGGAGGTGATGGCCAATCAATGTTCTCTCTCATCCATGTTCCTATTTCTCTATCTCCCTCTCCCTTCCTCTCTCTTTAAAATTACTGAAGAATAATTTTTTTTAATCACTGCTTAAGGATAGACCTACAATAAAAAACTGCCACCTATGGAAAGTCATAAAAGTAATGCACATTTTAAATCATTGGGATAAATTGAGATATCATAGAAATGAATGAAAATAATACAAAACCTGATTATGATCTTCATTATAGATTTTTGTCATTTGTACTTTTGTGGTCGGCAGCTAGACAGGCATGAGCCGAGCAAGGACGATGGCCAGGTACAGAAGGTCACCAGGAGGAAAGGCCTGGGTGTCGCAAAGAACAACTGGAGGGTAGGACTTCACTCCAAGAGTGAACTTGCTCCCCCAGCATATTGCTGGTCATGTGATATGGGCCCCCTGACACTTCCTCTCTAGAGATAACATCTAAGCCCCAGTTTTATTTCAGCTGGAGGTACAGAAAAGCAGCAAAAGCAGACAAGCAATGCCATGGCTGCCCCAGAACCAACTGCATTGGATAATGACCCCCTGCCCTGGTACCAACCAATCATTCCGTGGAGACCCTGACCCCAAAAGGACACACCTAGAAAGCTTCTGAATAGTCTATTGAGATCTTCCCCTGGGACCTCCCCTAAAATCTCTACCCTTCAAACCCTTAGGAAAGAGGACCCAGTCTCTCTCCCTCCCGAGAGCACACCCACACCTTCCCCTAAGCTTGTCACCTTTACCTTCCTCACTTTTAAGTACCAAGGACCCTTTCTTTACTTCTGTAACTTGTTTCCAAAGCCTGTTTTTTTTACAAATTACTTCTTCTATGTCTTTGATTTTCCAAATAAAAGTTCTCTTATAGTTTGAGTCCAGGCTCTGAATTCTTTCTTAGCCAGAACTCAAGTATGGAGGTTGCTAAACCGAGCTCCAGTCTGACCCCACTGATCTAACACCAGGTATTCCCTCCACCCCAACACTTTCATCAGTTAATTTGAACCACATTTACAGATCACTAAACATTACGCATCTGTCATTGACTACACATTCACTCTTGTGTTAAGTAATTAAAACCTAATTCAAGACAGTATGCCTGAACTAAATGGTTTATTATGACTCAGGCACCATGTTTGATTCTGAGGTTATCAATATGAGGAATCCATGGGTCTTGCTTGCAAGCAGGGACCTTACAGCCTTGTTGTGGCATAATTTAGTCCTTATTGAGTCAATGCATATGCATTTATATATTTTTATATATATATTGAGTGCATTCTTCTAGGAACTGGGGATCAAAGTTGAGAAAAAAAAAATACCATTACTCCTTTAATGGTACACACCATTTAGTAGGCCAGATGGATGTTAATAAATAAATAATCATTACAAATAGGCAAAGCAATGAAGGAAAGAAACATGTTACAATCGAGTATAGGAGAAATTGATCTACCATAAAGGGCAGGAAAGGTCTCCCTGGACAAAAATTAAGCTGATATTTGATGGCAGAATAAGGATGCACTAAATAAGGCTGGTGGGTTTCTAGAGTGAAGAAATAACATGGGCTCAAGTCCTATCATTTGAGAAACTGAGTCATGTCCAGCTGAAGTGACTTGAAAGCAAAGAACGAGGGAGCGGAAAGTATGAGATTAGGCTGGTGTGGGCCAGGCCATGTGGCGAGCAGGATGCTCAGTTTAGAACACTGATCTTCCTCTAAGAGCCACAGAAGAGATTCCAACCAGAGAGGGTTGACCAGTTTGCTCCAGATGTGTAAGGAGAATGAATGGAAATGAGCAAACATTGATAAAGAACAACCAGATCGAAAATGACCATGGAAGCCCTGGTCTTCTCAGTGGTTAGAGCATCGGCCTAAGGACAAAAGAGTCTCAGGTTTGATTCTGGTTGGGGTATGTACCTCGGTTACAGCTTGGTCCCCGGCCCTGGTTGGGGTCGTGCAGGAGGCAACCAGTCTCTCTCACGTTAATGTCTCTCTCTCTCTCTCTCTCTCTCTCTCTCTCTCTCTCTCCCCTCCCCCCTCCCTCCCACTCTATCTGAAGATTAATGGAAGAATATCCTCTAGTGAGGATTTAAAAAAAAAAGAAAAGAAAATGACTGACTGTGGAAAATGATGATGGCCAGGAACTGTGGTGTTGAAGGACAAAAAAAAAAAAGAAACAGCACCATTTGAGAAATATGTAGGAGCTAATAAAAATATACAAGAATACAAAAATGTTTGGCCAGAATACAGACAAAATAAGTCATTCTTTCTAGGAGTAAAAAATAAATCCATGACAAAAATAGCATTAAATGTGTACTTGAACAATGAATAAAAGTTTGCCAGAGAGCAGGTAAAGGAATGGAATTAACGTTATGCAGAGAAAACAGCATGACCAAAGCGGTGGAAACTTAAGTGTCTTGAAAGCAGAAATTCTTCCTGGTGACTTTTTTTTTCTCTTTTCTTTTCCTGTCCTCAGCACTTATCTCAACACCTGTCACACAGTAGCTGTTCAGGAAATGAATGTGTTCAGAAAATAAGCGTGTTCACAGTGGCTGAGCTGAGGTGCAGAGAGTCCAATGGAGAGAACCTCAGTGGAAACCCATGCAAGTAGAAGGCGAGTGTGAACTTCCTCCTCTCAGCAGTGGAAGTCCAGGACAATTTTAAGGTAAAAAAGTAACTTGATGGATCTTTATTTTCAAAATATGAATAATAACAAAAAAGAGGATGAATATAAAGAGATTGGGGAGTTGAGGCAGAAAGACCTTTAAAAGGCAAATGCGATGAAGCTGGTGAGAGCGCGTGAGCCCACGGAAGGAGCACTGCAGTAGCCATCGAGAAAAGGCAGCAAATCTGCACAATATTTGCTGGCACAGGGTGCCAGCGAGGTGGAGGAAATGGGACAGGAGCGCATTTCACAGGAGAAGCACTGCTTTCCCTCTGCACTGGCAAGGAGGGGTAAAGAGGAGGCTTTAAAATGGTTAATTGGCCCTGGCCGGTTTGGCTCAGCGGTTAGAGCGTCGGCCTGCAGTCCGGAGAGACCCGGGTTCGGTTCCCGCTAAGGGCACGTACTTCAGTTGCAGTTTGTCCCCGGCCCTGGTTGGTCGTGTGGGTGGCAGCCACTCTATGTGTCCCTTCACGTCGATGTTTCTCTCTCTCTCTCCCTCCCACTCTATCTGTACAAAAAATGGAAAAATATCCTCGGGTGAGGATGAAAAAAAAAAAAAAAGAAAAAACAAATGGCTAATTGTACGTTAAATGATTTTTACTTCAATTTGAAAAAACGTAGTGAGCAGCAGCAGCCTGGAGAGCACGCGATCGCAGCTGCCAGGAGGCTCTGGGAAAGGGAGCAGGAGTCTCAACACCTTCATGTGCTCCGCCAAATGCGTTCCAGTCTGTTTTTACTTTACTCACATGAAACAAATCATGACTGAAATGTGGGTTTATCTTCAAGGACCAAGAGAAAAGGCAGTATTGCAGGCAAAATATAAAATGTACCCTCCAAAATGTACTTGGATATTGGGCTTTTATGTCAGACCGGGAAACATAGATCTGTTTGGGGTTTTTCTTCATGATGGAGAAGAATTCATTTGAGTTATTCCTAAGGATGTCAAAGCAATGATGAAACACTCCTTTGTACGAGTATTGGGGTGGGGGTGAGGGGTTGACATGTCCAGGTTGATAGAGAAGTTGAGGATTTCCTGTGAGACAGTCTGGCCAAGATTTGTGGACGTCGGCTGCTCTGCAGTAATATGGTCATCTGTTGAGCCTGGGACATGAAATTCCAAGAATGAGGAGAAAAATGGATGAATCTTCACTTGTCAGTATCTTCCTCACATTGTAATATTTCTTTATAGTGCAAGGCCTTTTACTCCAAACCGTCCTGCTGTGGACTTGTAGGGGCAGCCCGTTCTTGCTTCTTTACAGACAGAACACAGATGCCTTCAGTGTTTCCCTTCATCCTCTGCAGACATTCTGCTCTAAACACAGCGCCAAGGGCTTCGTGGTCGGGTTGTTCTCTCCTCCAGATGACAGTGAAGCACAGTCAGCTCATCTCAGCTGGAAAAGAGCCACTGAAACATGTAGGCCTTGTTCCTTTTTGCTTATTCCTCCTGCTCACTTGGATTTTCACCAGGGCCTCATGATGTGAATTAGCCTAGATGTCCCAAGTATCCATGAAGTAACCGGTGTTTTAGGAGGCAATGAGGTTGTCTGAGAGTGCTGTGGATAAAAGAATAGGTATGTCCTTGTACATAAAAGTTAGCAATCCAATTGGAGAGAAGTAAAGTAACTACATAGAAACAATATAATTTATTTATTTATTCAATAAATATGTATAGCTTATTAAATGCCAGGTACTGGGGTACAGATAATGCCCCTTCTTTCATAAAAATTAGTCTATTGAAAGACACATTGTAAATAAACAGCATACATGAAAGTATATACAAATGTTTAAGGTGGATAATAAAGGTGGGGAGGGCTCCATTAGTCGAACGAAAAACATAGGCCAAAGCCGAATGGAGACAGATGGATTAAATGGTAACCTATGAAGGGCCACTAAGTAACTGATCTAATGAGGTAGAGATGCTGTCTGGGGACAGGGGGAAGGGGAAAGACTGTGAAGGACCTTGAAAACCCTCTGGAGAACTTGAGAGTAAAAGCAATTAATAGCCAAGAAAGTAGTTTGTTTTTAAAATGAGTATAACAGCAGGGCTTACCTCTTTTGTCTATAATGAGGATTTACTCTTTCCCCTATGACTGAAGAATTTTGCAGATGAGGAAAAAGAAGTCAGGGAAAGGAACTGAGGACTTGTAGGAATTTGCCACACGTGTCCCTAGTTGCCATGGGTTTCACTTAGATACCAAACTGAAAGCATAAGTGGAGAGAAAGTGGATCCAAAGTGCTACTTTTAAATATAAGATAAGAACAAAAATTAAAAGCATATAATCATATTATTGAATTTGGAGCAACTCATAATAAATAGTTTGAGCTTTTCTCAGCCCTAAGTGCACTTGATTACGGTATTATTTGTTATGCAGTTAATAGAGCCAAATATTTCCTATGTTTCAAGTATTACTGAGTAGTCCCATGAATGCCAAGTAACAGAGAATCCCTAGGAAAATTTTGAAATATATGTTCATTTCCTGACTTTACTTCAGCATGGTCATCAGACCACTTTTCTCAATCTCATAGCCTGACATTTTTCAGTTTCTACTCAGGCAAACTAAATAAGGAGATAGAAACAACTTTCAGAAACACAGCTTTAGTAATTAAAATTTATCTTTTTCTTATTTAATATTTGAGTTATTTAGTATCTCCCACTCTTCCCACCCAAAAAGGTCTTATATTTATATATAATAAAGGGGATTTTAAAATGAAAAAACAGAACAAAGCATTAAATAATAACTGCCTATATAATTCACTAGATCCTGAAAAATAATTTGAATAAATTTATTTGACAAATGAGGGCAAAGTTGAATATAAAATTTTAGAGGATTTTTTTAAAATTTCTAAACCACACAATCAGCTCTCTAAAAATTATATAGAAGAACCACAGTATATCAATGCTTTAAAGTAATTTCTCCAGGAAGGAACACAGATATTTTATTACTTTCAGAGGAAATGCATCTAAATTAATTATGATAGTTAATTATTTTCTAGGTTCTTTACCTTCCCTCTCACATAATTTATGAGTCTGAATCTATGTCTTCTGTTAATGAACATTAACATGAGTGCTTAGTTGAAAAGCACTTCTGTTCTTGCATCATAATAAATCTGAATGTATGTTCTAGTGATGCCAGTGAAAATTGTGATGGTGAAAACATATTGCATAAATACATCTTCCAAGGTTTTTCCACTTTACTCTTTCCCTGAAGCAGATCTGTTGGAGGCAGTGGGAACGGCCTCAGGTGTTAGAACTGTGGAATCAGGTAGGACCTGTGTGCAGCAACCTCAGTTCTTGAGTTCTGGCTAAGCAGGAATTCAGAGCCAAGACTTAAACTATAAGAGAACATTTATTTGGAAAATCACAGAGGTGGGAGAAGTAATTTATAGAAGAAATGAGCTTAGGAAGTAAGTTGTAGAGGTAAAGGAAGGGCCCTTGGAGCTTAGAAGTGAGGAAGGAAAAGGTGACAGTGCCTGGGGGGAGGGGGAGGGGGAGGGGGAGGGGGAAGGGAAAGGCCCCTGGTTTCTCCCAGGAGGGGAAGTGCACTGGGTCCTCTTTCCTAAGGGTTTGAAAGGTGGAGATTTTAGGGGAGGTCCCAGGGGAAGATCTCAAAAGAATATTCAGCAGCTTACTAGGTGTGTCCTTTTGGGGGTTGAGGTCTCTACTGACTGGTTGGTTGGCACCAGGGCAGGGGGTCATTATCCAAAGCAGTTGGTCCTGGGGCAGCCATGGCATTGTTTTCTGCTTTTGCTGCTTTTCTGGGCCTGGAGCTGAAATTAAACTAGGCCTAGATGTTATCTCTAGATAGGAAATGTCAGAGGGTCCAAATCTCATGACCAGCCATATGCTAGGGGAGGAAAGTTCACCCTGGGGGCCAGGTCCCACCCTACAATTGTCCTTTTTGAGGCATGCAGGGCTTTCTGCCCTGGTGACATTCTGTACCTGGCCCATTGTCTTTGCTCTGTTCATGTCTGTCTAACTTTCTACAGCAGATCCTCCCCTCACATCCCTCACAGTGGTTCTCAACCTCCCTAATGCCGCCACCCTTTAATACAGCTCCCCATGTTGTGGTGACCCCAACCATAAAATTATTTTCATTGCTGCTTCATAACTGTAATTTTGCTACTGTTATGTCTTAGGCAACCCCTGTGAAAGGGTTGTTCAACCCCCAAAAGTGTCGCGACCCACAGGTTGAGAACCGCTGCCTTAAAAGAAAGTAAACCCCAATACCTGGATTTCAAACTTTCAGCTTCTACAGAAAATTCCCAGATAATTGATTTCAGGGACACTGGCTGCACACTCTGTAGCAGCTACTTGGCCAACGGCTCCACCTCCAGGGCCTGGAACATCGCCTCAGTATGTCCTACAGTTGCCTCAATGTGGATAAACCAGCTGAGCAAACTTTTCCTCTTCCTGCCTGCCTCTATGCAGGATGGAGCAAAAGTAGGTTTCCAGTTGTTCATATGGAAAATAATATAATAATTAATTAACAATAATATAAGAATAAACTCTATCTTTGGCATATTAAACCTACCTTTGCCCCACACTGTATTTCTTTCTTTTTCTGGGTCTCTTTGTCTCTAATTCCCCATCATTATTTTTTACTTCCAATTTTTATTATTTTCTTCTTGTTCCCACTTTCTTTTTCCAGGCATATTCCTTTTTTTTTTTATTGATTTGAGAGAAAGAGAGAGGAAAAAAACACCAATGAGAGAGAATATCGATTGCTCGCCTCCTACATGACTGGGGGTTGGGCCCACAACCTGGGCATGTGCGCTGACCAGGAATTGAACCAGTGACCTCTTGGTGCATGGGTCAACACTCAACCACTGAGCCACACCGTCTGGGTGACATATTCCTCTTTTTATTTAATGGTATGTCTGCCTCTTCTTGTTGTTTTTCTTCTGGAGCTGTTTTCTTCTTCCTTTCCAGTTGTAGTTGTTGTTTCTTTCTGTCTTACTCTTCTTTCACTATCTTTGGCTCATCTCCCTTTTCTCAGCCTAATAATTTTCTCTATTTCCATGCCAACTTGGTATTTTTTCTTCTGTTTCTCTTTCTCTCTCCCTTTATTCTTTCATTTTTCTTCATTCACTTTTGGCCCTTTTATTTATTTAAGTGACAAGGCCCCTGCCTGACACTTTTATTTTTATTTGTTGATTTGAGAGAGACAAATATCATAAACCATTTATGCATTCCATGGTTATCTTTTTTTTGTTGGTTTATTTTTTGTTGTTGTTGTTTTATGTTTATTGTTGAATGTATTACATTTTTCCCCTGTTGACCCCCTCCTCCCCACTCCTGCCCCCTCCTGCCTTTCCCCACACTGTTGTCTGTGTCCATCGGTTATGCATATATACATATATGTTCTTTGGTTTATCTCTTCCCACCTCCTACTCCCCCTTCCCTTTGAGGTTTGCCAGTCTAACAACCAATTTGTACTTCTTAATCCCTTCACCTTTTCAACCCATTCTCCCAAACCCCCTCCCATCTGGCAACCAACACAATGTTCTCTGTATCTATGAGAATGCTTCTGTTCTGCCTGTTCATTTTGTTTGTAGATTCAATTGTTGATAGATATGTATTCATTGTCATTTTGTTTGTTCATATTTTTTTTTATCTTTTTCTTCAAGAAGACCCTTCAACATTTCATGTAATACTGGTTTGGTGGTGATGAACTCCTTTAATTTTTCCTTGTCTGGGAAACTCTTTGTCTGTCCATCAGTTCTAAATGACAGCTTTGCAAGATAGAGTAACCTCGGTTGTAGCTTCTTGCTTTTCATCACTCTGAATATTTCTCACCACTCCCTTCTAGCCTGCAAAATTTCTTTTGAGAAATCAGCTGACAGTCTTATGGGAATTTCCTTGTAGGTTACTAACTGCTTTTCTCTTGCTGCTTTTAAGATTTTCTCTTTGTCTTGAACCTTTTGCATTTTGATGATGATGTGTCTTGATGTAGGCCTCTTGGAGTTCATCTTGTTTGGGACTCTTTTCTGGACTTGTATGTCTGTTTCTTTCACCAAGTTAGTGAAGTTTTCTGACAATATTGTTTCAAGTAGGTTTTCGATTTCTTGTTCTCTCTCTTCTCCTTCTGGCACCCCCAAGATGCAAATGTTGGCACGCTTGAAGTTGTCCCAAAGGCTCGTTGCACTATCCTCATTTTTTGGATTCTTTTCTCTCTCTCTCTCTCTCTTTTTTTTTTTTATTAATTTGTTTTTGTTACAGATGTTTCTCCTTTTTCCCCCATTGACACCCTTCTCCTCATCCCTCCCACCCCATCCCCAGCTTAGTTGTCTATGTCCATTGGTCACGCATACATGCATATAAGTTCTGTGGTTTATCTCTCCCCCCTCAACTCCCCTCCTCTGGGACTTGTCAGTCTGTACCCCACCTCTATGTCTCTGGGTCAATTCTGTTCATCAGTTTGTTTAGTTCATTGTATCCTACAAATAAGTGAGATCATGTGATATTTGTCTTTCTCTGCTTGGCTTGTTTCATTTAGCATAATATTCTCCAGGTCCTTCCATGCCATCTCAAAGGATAAGAGATCTTTCTTTGTTACAGCTGCATAGTATTCCATTGTGTACATGTACCACAGCTTTCTTATCCACTAATCTACCGATGGGCACTTGGGCTATTTCCAGATCTTAGCTATTGTAAATAGTGCTACTACAAGCATAGGGGTACATATATCCTTTCTGATTGGTGTTTCAGGTTTCTTAGGATATATTCCTAGAAGTGGGATCACTGGGTCAAATGGTAACTCAATTTTTAACTTTTTGAGGTAACACCATAGTGTTTTTCCCACAGTGGCTGCACCAGTCTGCATTCCTACCAGCAGTATACTAGAGTCCACCCCTCTTACCGGTGGCTACTTCTTTAATTTCATAGTTGTAGGACTTCCATTCAGCTTGATTTCAGGTGTTTTTGAATGATGGTTGTTCTGTAGTTTAGTTGTAAATTTGATGTGGTTGTGGGAAGACATGATACCGTGTTTATCTATGCTGCCATCTTGACCAGAAGTCTTCCATGGTTGTCTTTTGTATGTGCCCTTACCAGGGATTGAACTCACAGCCTTGGCACATTGGGATGACCCTTCAGTCAATTGAGCTATACAAACAGGACTACAAAATTAAAGAAGCGGCCACCGGTAGGAGGGGTGGAAGTGCAATAGGCTGGTCCCACACCCACAAGTAGTGGATAAAAATCAGGAGGATGCCTCGGCTGGGAAGGTCCTTCCTGAGGACTGAGGGGTCCCCGTCCCACACCAGGCACCCAGTTCAGGGTTCCAGTGCCAGGAAGAGAAGTCCCCATAACTTCTGGCTGGAAAAACCAGCAGGAACTGAGGCTGAGGGAGGCTGAGGTGGATGGAGCCCCAGGCAGCTCCTCTTAAAGGGCCCGCACATGGACTTACTCAGACTCGCACCTCCAGGCTCCAGTGTGGGGGAGGCAGCTTGAAAGGCACCAGAGACATACAGGGGAAGAACTGAATTGTTTGCATTGGAGCGAGGGCTGGAGAGGTGGCTTAGAGACCTTTGTTCCTTTGGTGAGGCTTCCCTGGGGTGGCAGACAGCCACCATATCTAGGATTCCAGCAACTTGGTTCACACTGATTGTCCCGCCCTGGTGATTCCCTGAGGCCATGCCCCACCCAACATTCAGGCCAACCCAAGCTGTTACCAGTTGCTTTATCATAGGATTGGCTTGTCTTGAATTCTGCTTCAGATTTTCTTAAATTCTTTCAAACAAGCAGCATCTAGTCCCAGCTAGCCCCATACCTCTCATTAAGTAATACATAGAAACAAACATAGGGAGGCAGCCAAAATGAGGAGACAAAGAAACAGGTCCCAAATAAAAGAACAGAACAAAACCCCAGGAAAAGAACTAATGAAATGGAGATAAACAACCTAACAGATGCAGAGTTCAAAACACCGCTTATAAGGATGCTCAATGAACTTAGTGAGAACCTCAGTGAACGTAGTGAGGGCCTCAAAAGCATAAAAAAGTACCAGTCAGAAATGAAGGATGCACAGTCAGAAATAAAGGAGGCATTAACTGAAATAAGAATAATTTACACAGATTCAATAGTAGAGTAAGTAAAGCCAAGAAGCAGACCTTCGATTTGGAATATAAGGAAGCAAAAACACCTAATCAGAACAGCAAAATGAAAAAGAATCCAAAAAAATGAGGATAGTGTAAGGAGCCTTTGGGACAACTTCAAGCATGCCAACATTCACATCTTGGGAGTGCCAGAAGGAGAAGAGAGAGAACAAGAAATTGAAAACCTGTTTGGAACAATAATGGCAGAAAACTTCCCTAACTTGGTGAAGGAAACAGACATACAAGTCCAGGAAGTACAGAGAGTCCCAAACAAGATGAACCCCAAGAGGCCCACATCAAAACACATCATCATCAAAATGCAAAAGGTTCAGGACAAAGAGAGAATCTTAAAAGCAGCAAGAGAAAAGCAGTTAGTTACCTACAAGGAAGTTCCCATAAGGCTGTCAGCTCATTTCTCAAAAGAAACTTTGCAAGTCAGAAGGGAGTGGTAAGAAATATTCAGAATGATGAAATGCAAGAACCTACAACCAAGATTACTCTATCCTGAAAAGCTGTCATTTAGAATCGATGGACAGATAAAGAGTTTCCCAGACAAGGAAAAGCTAAAGGAGTTCATCACTACCCAATCATTATTATATGAAATGTTGAAGGAAAAGATAAAAATATGAACAAACAAAATGGCAATGAATATATATCTATCAACAATTGAATCTACAAACAAAATGAACAGGCAGAACAGAAGCATTCTCATAGATACAGAGAATATTTTGTGGGTTGCCAGATGGGAGGGGGTTTGGGGGAATGGGTGAAAAAGGTGAAGGGATTAAGAAGTACAAATTGGTTGTTAGACTGGCAAACCTCAAAGAGAAGGGGGGATGGAGGGTGGGAAGAGATAAATCAAAGAACTTATATGTATGTATGCATAACCAATGGACACAGGCAACAGAATGGGGAAAAGCAGGAGGGGGACAGGAGTGGGAAGGAGGGGGTCAATAGGGGAAAAATGAGAAACACCTGTAATATATTCAACAATAAAGACAATTAAGAAAAAATCAGGTGCCCAGAAGTATGTAAGGATTTTTGGTACCAAGAATTAACCAATCAGACACAACCTTATTTTGTGACATGACCAATAAAATGCAACACTATTATATGACCTATAAATTTATGATTCAAGACAGGGCATTCATACTGATTGGCTATTTTGTTGGCTATTGTTATTGTTTTATCTGACAATCTAAGGGAAAAGATGTCAGTGTCCCTGACTAGAGTCAGATATTGTATGTTTAAAAAATTCTTGTGGCACACCAGTTGAAAATCGCCAAGCTAGAGACTTACTCAGAGGATGGATCTATAACTTGTTACTTTGGTTACCTGTGAGAATCTTCCGATTTAGTTATCCAGGATGTGGCCAGTGAATCTAGTAAGCATCTTGGGTTGAGACCCATAGTTAATGATGAATGCCCTCAAAAGCCCAATTAATCACATGTACTTCATGCAGTAATCAATAGATAAACAAAGGAGGTTTTGAGTATTATAGTGAAATAAGACTTTTGTGTGAGAGATCATCTGAAAACATTGTGGGCAACAGGACTTGGAAGCAAATAAATTAGTGGGAATTCCTATCTATCTTATCAGGCCTAATTCAAGTAGCATTTCACCAAGCTTCTATCTGAAATTCATTTATTCTTCCACAAAACCTCCCGAAATGTTTTTTTGTGCTGCACTTCTTATCAAACCCCAGCTCATATTTTAATTACTGTCCATTTGTCTGCTCTCCCCTAGACTGTAATTATGTTGGTGGCAAGACTAGGGCATCTTCTCCACTGTTTTCTTAGGATAGTGTCTAGCCCAGAGTTCTCATTATATAAGTATTCAACTTTTCAGAGTCATTATCAGTATCAGTATTAGTTTAATTGAGTAAAGTAATATCATATTTGTCTTCAAAACCATTAAATTAATAATATTATTGACTGGGACTCAATAATACAGCAGGTTATCAGTAGAGCTGGAGATACAATTTGTTCACTCCAAAAATATAACATTTACTAAGTGATGGGATAACTAATAAGGGTGCATATAGTTCCAAACTGGGGCATGAACTCTTGAGCCAGATGTCCTGGGATTGAATTCCAGATTGGCATCTTGCTGGTCGCATGTGCAAAGGAGGCCGAGGCGATGCCTATTTTCCAGTTTTAGTCCTCTGTGGCTACTGCACATGCCAAGTTGGCTCAGGATATACTCATCCCTGAAGGCCCCAGCCTCGGCCCCAAGGTTCAATGTGGCTTTGTTTAACTACACTTGAATATTTATTATACTTATTCTTTACATTTCTGTAAAATAACTTATTGTTTTGCCCTGGCCACTTTGGCTAAGCGGTTAGAGCATCGGCCTGCGGTCCAGAGAGACCCCGGTTCGGTTCCCGCTAAGGGCACGTATCACGGTTGCAGTTTGTCCCCGGCCCTGGTTGGGTTGTGTGGGTGGCAGCCACTCGATGTGTCCCTTTCACATCGATGTTTCTCTCTCTCTCTCTGTCTTCCTCTCTCTCCCTCCTACTCTATCTGAACGAAAAATGGAAAAATGTCCTCGGGGGAGGATTAAAACAATAATAACTTATTGTTTTATGTTTATTATTAAGAAATGTTAAATTCTTCCTATGTCAGTTAAATATTGACCCATTCTCTTTTCTCTTCAAATCAACTTGAAGAAGGATAAAAATGTTCTAAGTTGTTTTTCCATCTGGAGACTAATTACGGAATGAGATTTCAGATTCCACCATTTGAACCTTTAGCAGAAAAGAGGATTTCACACTAGTAAACTGCAAATTTTATTGTACAATTTCTCTTACAAAACCAGGGTTACAATTGGAGTGAACTTGCTGTGGGAAGTAGTTGTCAGACACAGAAAAGTGTCTGTAAGCTCACCGCATGCTGCCCTTATCCACCAGGTAACTGCTGTACCATGGCAGGTGTGCAGCATTGCAGACGTAGCCGACTGTGGTCAGACTATGCCTCACTGGTATGCTACTGTTCCAAACTGCTCCACACTCAGTTCCCTTCTACTTCTGACTTTCTTAGCTTCACACATTTTGAGTCGTTCAGTTTATGGTGTCAATCTGATCTGGTAATCTGACCTTGTTGTGTTTATATTAACATGTACCAAACAGCCCTCGTAGGATGATGACCCATTAACTGCCCTTCACTGCCATACTGTGCAAACATCAAATCGAGATAGCCACGAGCTGGGAGTGGACCCGAGTACATCATTGGATGAACCTTGGACCAATGCCTCTTCCAGTGGAGAAGGCCCAATTTTTAAATATAGTTCTCTGTGAAAGCTTGAAGCCTGGTAATAGCTAGTAACTCATGTCCAAGATCAGTCTTGTTTGTAAGGAACAAACTAATATAGGTGCAATGATCAAGAGTTTTATTGCCATTTCTTAGTACAACCTGCAAGAACCTGCTTTGTACCCACACTTTTCCCTAGAGGATCTAGTGACCCTGTCTTTTCCCAAACCCATATTATTAATAGCAACATCAAGAAATTTGAAATAAAATTATTTCCAATATTCCAGTCTTTTGTATTGACCACAGAGATTAAAGGCTTAAGGGATTTCCCAAAGAAGTGTCTATTATTAAACAAACATACAGCCTGGCCAGTGTGGCTCAGTGGTTGAGTGTTGACCCATATACCAAGAGGTCACCAGTTCGATTCTTGGTCAGGACACATGCCCAAGTTGTGGGCCGAATCCCCAGTGAGGGGCATGCAGGAGGCTGCCAATCAATGTTCTTTCTCATTGATGTTTCTATCTCTCCCTCTCACTTCCTCTCTTTCTAAAATTAATAAAGGAAAAGAAAAATTTTTAAGTCTTCTCTCCAGCTATAATACTAGTTTCAGAATGACAAGATAAGTAGAAATACTTTATAAGAGTCACAGAGACTGAAACAGGAATGAAAACTTCAGACAAAAAATTGAGGTTAATAACTGTTATCACAAATTAACCATTAGTTTCACTGATCCATAACCTTTCTCTGAAAATGGTAAGTTCTAGTGGACAATGTGATGACTCTGTCACTTGGATTTTCTTATAACACAAACCCCAAATAGCACCAAATATGCTACTTGAAACCACAGTTCTCTTTATTTTATTTTATTTTTCCACAAAAAGCTGGATTTACTGTTTCTGACAACTGCACAGGAACTTTTAGTTCGTTCATGTTCCTGGCATCACAAATCTGAAATACAATTTTGCTCAATTAAAAACATATACTCTGAAGAGTGATTAGGTATTTTTAAAAAATCAATCATCAGCCCTGGCCAGTTTGGCTCAGCAGTTAAAGCATCGGTCTGCGGTCCTGAGAGACCCGGGTTCGGTTCCCACTAAGGGCATGTACCTCGGTTGCAGTTTGTCCCTGGCTCTGGTTGGGTTGTGTGGGTGGCAGCCACTCGATGTGTCCTTTCACATCGATGTTTCTCTCTCTTTCTCCCTCCCACTCTATCTGAATAAAGAAGTGGGAAAATGTCCTCAGATGAGGATTAAAAAATAAAAAAAATCAATCATCATATGTAGGATATTATTTATTTTTTAATCTTCACCCAAGGATATATTTTACCGATTTTAGAGAGTGGAAGGGAGAAACATGGATGAGAGAAACATAGATTGGTTGTGTCCTGTTCGTGCCCCCACCAGGGATGAACCCGGTAATCTAGGTATGTGCCTTGACTAGGAATCAAACGGGCAACCTTTTGCTGCACACCCTCCAACCAAGTGAGCCACACCCATCAGGGCTCTTCTCCCTTACTTTTTTACATCAATGTAATGATCAGCATTGCTTGCTGAAATTCATAACCCATGGTACATGGTGATAATTCGAAGAGAAATGACATCCTGTCAATTGGTCTAGCACAATTTCTGGCAAATACTCAACACGTGACTTTTGCTTTTCTTTTCTCAGCACCAGTCTACAATGCAGCCTTAACAATCCAGCAAGTATTTGAGCTTCATCTGCCTTTGAACTGAAAAACTACTGTGCTACATGAAGAGTTACATGAATGATACGTAATTTTATGTTCTTTTTTAAAAATTTATTGATTATTTAGAGAGAGAGCGAAACAGGAATTTGTTGTTCCACTTATTAATGCATTCATTGGTGGTTTATTTGTTTTTGTTACAGATGTTTCTCATTTTTCCCCCACTGATGCCCTCCTCCCCTTCTCCCCCCACCCCATCCCCAGCTTTATTGTCTATGTTCATTGGTCATGCATACATGCATGTAAGTTCTGTGGTTTATCTCTTCCCCCACAATCCACCCCCCCCCCCCCCACACACACACACACTCCTCTGAGACTTGTCAGTCTATATCCCACCTCGATGACTCTGGGTTAATTTTGTTCATCAGTTTGTTTAGTTCATTATATTCCACAAATAAGTGAGATCGTGTAATATTTGTCTTTCTCTGCTTGGCTTGTTTCGCTTAGCATAATACTCTCCAGGTCCTTCCATGCCATCTCAAAGGATAAGAGATCTTTCTTTCTTACAGCTGCATAGTATTCCATTGTGTACATGTACCACTGCTTTTTAACCACTCATCTATTGATGGACACTTGTGTTGTTTCCAGATCTTAGCTATTGTAAATAGTGCTGCTATGAAATGGGGGTACATATATTCTTTCTGATTGGTGTTTCAGGCTTCTTAGGGTATATTCCCAGAAGTGGGATCAGTGGGTCAGTTGGCAGTTCAATTTTTAACTTTTTGAAGTAACACCATAGTGTTTTCCATAGTGGCTGCACCAGTCTGCATTCCCACCAGCAGTGTACTAGAGTCCCCTTTTCTCCACACCCTCACCAATACTTGTTGTTTGATGATTTGTTGATGGCAGCCATTCTGACAGATTCTGATAGGTATGAGGTGATACCTCATAGTCGTTTTAATAACCTCAGTGTATTGAGATGATATTCTAACCAACTGAGCTACCTGGCTAAGGTAATTTTATGTTCTGTTCAAAGAGTTGACAGAATATAGATATCATTCATATAAAATTTTAAAATATACACCAATTTATTATGTGTTACATGATATAAAATATCAATAGTGGGGAAAAATGTTTGTTTTCTAAAACTGTCAATGAAATATCAGATACATTCCTAACGTGAATGGTAGGTTTAGGAGTGATAAAACTGCTTTCTTCAAAGACACAACGTTAACTCTGTTCCTCTTCTGTTACACTTTCATTAATATCTATTTTAGTTTTCATGGTCCCTTTTGTCTTTCAATAATCAGTCACATTCTGGCAACTTACTCTGGTAATTGGAATCATTTATTCTTTCCATCATTAGGTTCTGCTTTTTCTAATCAAGAGCTTGTGTGACCCACAGAGCCAAATTTAAGGAATGTACCCCCCCCCCCCCCCCGGGATTCCACATCCATCCCAACACAATCTGGTATCTCATTCTCATGGAATCCAGTTAGTAACGGGCAAGACACATGTGCCGCTGTCTAAAAATGTGTCTACTTGTTTTCTAATTCAGTGAAACTACTGGTTCACATGTGAAGCCGGTCAGAGAAAGATGAAGCGAAAGCTGGTACCCTGAGGAGTTATTTTGGAATAAAGCTGTAAGGCCTTCCACTCAATTCCAATTAATATGCCCACTGTCTCTTCTGCCTTCATTAGGAAGAAACAAAAAAAACAAACAAATAAAATAGTATCTGCTATGATCAACAGTATTGAGTCCCATGAACATTTGTTTAGGTTAACTTCTTTACCTTCTAAGAAAAATTGATATCTAAACACTAATTCATGATGATACTATTTAAATTTATAAACATAAAAATAAAGACATGTCACTTATAGCAAAAAACTCTAAAGTTTTTTGATTTTCATTATTTAATTTCTAGACAGCAACAGAGGTAAGAATTTCTTAAATGTGATTTCTATCACAAGAGAATCTTATTTTCTCAAAAAAGGACCTTCTTAAAATTTCAATAAGGTCAAAGTACCATAAAATAATCAAGGTTTGCCCACCATAAGTAAAACCCTTCAACTATTATTGAAACATAAGTATAATTACACCCAGGAAAAAGATGTCATCAGCAGAGAAAAGATGACTTAAGGATGCTTTCTGTTTTCCAAAACTGATGGACAAGAGTGAGCTCTGATATCACTGTGCTTAGTAGCGGCTTCATCCAGATCCAGCTGTGCCCCATTCACGTTCACTTCCATGCAGCCGTTATAGAAGGCATTCACTGGTGTCGCAGTGAATGGAATAACTGAAAAAAGAGAATATTAAAAGATTAGTCCCAGACTCTTACCATCTTATTTGCAAACAGAGGAATTATTCAGATTATTCAGACTTCCAACCCAATTCTAACCCCAAAGGAAAAGCTACTAATGTAATTCTCTTTAATAAATTTATATTAAGAGACTCCTATGTACATAAGGTATTGTGCCTGGCACTGAACTCAGCATACATGAGTTCCTCTAATTTCTTTTTTTTTTTTTTTTATCCTCACCCGAGGACATTTTTCCATTTTTTGCACAGACAGAGAGGGAGGGAGAGAGAGAGAGGGAAACATCGATGTGAAAGGGACACATCGAGTGGCCGCCACCCGCACGACCAACCAGGGCCGGGGACAAACTGCAACCGAGGTACATGCCCTTAGCGGGAACCGAACCCGGGCCTCTCCGGACCGCAGGCCGACGCTCTAACCGCTGAGCCAAACCGGCCAGGGCGAGTTCCTCTAATTTCATAAACACAATCAGTGCCATCAAATCTAAGGCAAACACACTTAAAGAAGAAATGAGCACATTCTTTCTTATAATGTTATACTTCATTATTGTCTCTTTAAATCTGAGCAACAGTTTATGCATTGTTAAATCACTTTTCCAACTCTAAATTATAGCTACATAGAAATCTGTTTTAAATGCCATGATAAATATATCTATTTTATTATTACTGGAATAAAAGCAAATTTCTATATTTTCCAAAGAAACAGTTTCTTGCTGAGCACACTGGCAGGTCATGATAGGGAATTCACTTTAATGTAATGTTCAGTTTAAAAAAATAACAATTTTAATGATGCTTCAGTGAATAGTTTATGGCCTTTGGGCCTTTCTCCACTTTCACTCTCTTTATCAAACTTAATACTTAGGTAACACCCTTGGATTCTTAAGAACTATGATTCATCTTAGAAACATCCATCTCTTTGTTGCTTTCTCTTTTTTGGCATCTCCTCTCCATGAATCTTAATTCCCAATATGTATTCTCAGTCCTTATTCTTATTCCTCAGTACCTTATGCAAAAACATATATACTTTAAATTTTCCACCTCTAACTTGCCAATACACTTTTCTGTGGGCTTAATAGCATTTATTAAGAAACCCTTTCAAGTCTGGCTAAGCACTATAGATTATGCCATTATTATCAAAAAAAAAAACACCTCAGGATCATCAATTTTCCCTGATTTTTAATTCACAACATGCGATTTAACATGCCTATCTTGCATAACAATTATAATTTACGCATCCCACAGTTTACACTCTTAATATCTCCATTTTCAGTTCCCTTAATTTTTCCTCACTCTTTTTCTAAACTCATCTTGCCAGTCTTCAATGTTCTTGCCAAAGTGCTGAAACCACTGAAATTTTCATATTTTTACTTCTTTTGGACTCTTTGTTTGATTTCCTAAAAATTGCATTAAAATAATTTATGAATAAGGTAGTAGGTAGATTTCAATGTAGAAATCCATTATTCATTTGAACTATAATTCTTAAAAATTAACCATGCTAACTTAACTAACTTCCTAATAATCAACCAACTTACTTAACTATCTTTATCTATCTATCTATCTATATCTATCTATCTATCATCTATCTATCTATCTATCTATCTATCTATCTATCTATCTATCTATCTAAATTGCTAGAGCCTATTTATTCTATTTCCTAAAACCCAGATATAAATTCCATACTTTAGAAATGAAGACCCTGATCAGTTTAAGTAAAACAGTGAGGGTTGCTCTAAGTCCAGACGTCAAACTCAGAATTCTCCCCATAAGAATAACCTGCAAAATTATTTGAAAATTTTTCTGAAGAACTTTCTGCCTCAATTTTTTTTGGCCATTTAAAGTAAAATATTTATGCCAATTTCATATTTTCTATTTTTTTGTTGTTGTTTTTGCTGTTATTGATTTTTAGAGAGAGAGGAAGGGAGAGGGAGCGAGAGAGAGAAACATCGATGAAAGAGAACATTGATTGGCTGCCTCCTGCATGCCCCCCAATGGAGATTTGGCCCACAACCTGGGCATGTGCCTTGACCGGGAATCGAACGGGCCACCTCTTTGGTTCATGGGTGATGCTCAACCACTGAGCCACACTGTTCAGGCTCATATTTTTCACTGTTAAGTTAAAGATGAGCCTGCTTTTCCTCCAGTTTTCCCCATCTTGATGTGAAATCTCTACCCATGCTATTTCTCACGCCGGATACCTAGGAGATCCTGTACCTGCCTTTCAATCATTAAGCCTATCACTTTTGTTTCTGTTACACATCTCCAATCTATTCACTGTATTCCATCTCAACCACCATGACCCTAGTTCAGCACCTTCCTCATCTGTACAATGCAGATAATGATAGTACCTACCTCACAGTACTATTTTGAAAATCCGATGAGTGTATCTATTTGAAGCACTCTAAACACTTCCCAGACTGTTTATTATGCACCAACTGATGGTAGCATAGTTGTCACTGCTGTTATTAATACTGCCTCTTCATACTGCCCCAGCTCATCCTGTCCATTACTGTCTCCCATCTGTCCACCTCCATCCATTACACTGGGTGCTATATTGATGATATACAACTTCCTTGCCTAAAGCTTTTTAATAATTTTCATAGCTCTTAAAATAAGACCCAGGACCCTGAGCCAGGTCTACAAACCTCCTAATCCGCCCCCTCACCACCACCCCATTCAGAGCCTCATCCTCTCTGCTCAATATGCTTTCACCATACTCATCTATATATTCCTCAAGCACGTCAACCCCTTCCCATTCTTCCAGCACACAGACTATTTTACTTGCATATTAATGCCAATCCCCACCCCCACCACCTGGTTAAATTCACTAAATCCTTCAAATATCAGATTTATATCTTGGGGGAGGTAGAAGGAGGGTAAAGGAGGGATAAATGGTGATGGAAGGAGATGTGACTTGGGGTGGTGAACACAATACAATATACAGATGGTGTGTTCATAGAATTATACACCTAAAACCTATATAATTTGATTAACCAATGTCACCTCAATAAATTCAACAAAAAATAAATTTTTAAAAATATCAGATTTATATCTTAATCTCTTCTTCAGAAAGCTTGTGTCTGGCCTCTAAAACCAGAATAATTCCCATTTTCAGGCTCTAAAAGCAACCCATATTTTTTCTTCATGGACGTTATAACAATTTTAATTTTTAAAACATTTTCCTAATCACTAGTATAATGCCTGCCTCTGCCATGAGATTGTAAAAGCCGTAATAGCAGGGATCACATCTACTTGTTTATTACTGTATTCCTAATGCCTAGGATGTAGAGTCTTAAAAAATATTGGGTGAGGAATGGATGAATTGAAGAATAAATACTGAATTCACAAGACTATGTGAGGATAAAATGAAACAATAAATTCTTTTTGGCAAAGATAGTTAAATGAGGCATAATTTGGTTAGTTTCAGTTCACATTTTTAAAAAATGTCACTACAAACCCTCAAGAATAGAATACTGGATACTAGAATTTTTTCTTCCCCTCTGATGCCCTTTTACTAAAATTACATATTTCAAATACTATCAATTTTATTAAAAATATACTTTTTAAAACTGAAGAATAAATAAGCAGATACCTGGAAGGCCACCCAGGTAAGTGGCTACTGTTCCTTTTATTGCTTTGTCCAAGATGCCAAATTGTCTTTGAAGATCTTCAGCGTAGATGATGTCATATTTGAGTGGAGTCCACAGCTCCAGACTTGTTCTGTTGATTCTGAATTCCAGATGGGATTGCTGATTGGAACACAGACCTAAGGCCTCTATCCGGGATATTACCGTATTTTCAACCGATACCAGGATATCCTGAAGAAAAGGCAGACTCAGTATGAGCAAGTACTGATGGTAATACCACTTAGGAGTGACTTAGGATTCTTGAAATCAAAAACTGAATTTCAATGAGAAAACAATGTATGATAGAGCCTCCAAGTTTAAATTAAAAAAATTACCAGTTATTATAATAATCATAATTTTAGACTATATGTTAGTTTTATAAACTTCGGGTTTAATTAAGATGTAACTGTATGGTGGCTTCTGAAAATTCAATAAACCAACACAGCTGTGATACCAACAACAGGAACCTCAAGTAGTGTCATAAGCAATATTTTTTCTGTTCATGAGCCTTCCTAACCTCAAAACTAACATATAAAAAAGAAAGAAGTTGAATCACTATTTGTTGGGAAAAAGACTTGGGAAATTGAAAGTGCTTTAGTGAGCACATGCCAGCAAGACTAACAGGATTTTGTGCCACCCAAGCAACCCTGGAGACTTGGGACGTGTATGAGAAAACTCGGAGACAGCAAAACCAGGAATTGCCAGCAGTATGTTACAGAGTATTTATCAGAAGCGTCTCAAAAGAGAAAATGTATTTATTTTGCTGAACTTTTCAAACTACTGATACACAAAGTTACTCAACTTGTTGACAGCAATCTGTGCATATAGCTTATATGCGTATAGAGGAAATGTGAAACGTAAGAGAAAATAAAATCAAAATTAGGGAGATGCAGTGTTGTCATGCTTCCCAGATGGTAGAAGGACAGTCTGAAGCGTTTACTCAAGAATGCAAGATACCTCTGTTAAGTCTATACATCTAATGTGGAATATAATAAACATAACAGTCTGAGGAATAGGGTAGACCCAGAGACGGGGAAGTAGGGTACAGACTGACAACCCTCAGAAGAGGGGGTGGTTGGGGGTGGGAAGAGATAAACCACAGAACTTATATGCATGTACGTATAACCAATGGATACGGACAACAAAGCCGGGGATGGGGTGGGGGGATGGGGAGGAGGGTGTCAATGGGGAAAAAAGGAGGAACATCTGTAACAAAAATAAATTAATAAAAAACAAACAAACAAAAAAAAAACAAAGACTATACAACTCAAATACAAGTTATTCGAGAAAATCTGTTACTGTGTTATGCATTCCATATCCCTGAATTCATTAAGACTCAAAGATGATCAGCTGAGAGGATGTTCCAGAATAATCAGTAGTGTGTGGAATAATGTTATAAAACAATGTACACAGATCCTAAGAAAGCAACCTGACATACAAAAACGGGACCATGGAGAAAAATACAAAGAAATAAAATAAATATCAAAGATTTGGCTGGCAGGAGTTAACCTCCACTGCATTAATGTTGTGTTAAAGAAAGGAATTCCATTTTGTTTAATAAAACAAACAAACATAAATCTGAAATCCCAGTGTAGTAAGCTCCTATGGTGAAAAATGTGGATAAGATTGGAGATAAAAACTCAGCAGGATCTTTTAGGTTGCTTATGGTTAAGCATCAGGAACTCCTCCAAGTCATCTTTTAAGTTGCAAACAGCACCCTTTTTATTACTACAGGCAAATTCAATTACATCTCTTCTAAAAGCTACAGAGAGCATCCAGGCTAACTTTGGCACCAATGCAAGCTTCTTGCTGTAACTTGTTGGAATCCACAACGGATGACACATGGGCAGAGCTCTTAGTCTCTATTAGAAAGCTGAATATTACAGATCTTCTGATAACTCTCAAGTTTCCTTTGAAACAAGAGTTTTTCCTCCTAATTTCAAATCAGAGTTGCCAGCAAGAAGCCACATGAACTGGCTTTAGTTTATACATATCTTTCCAAATTTACTCAGGGAGAAAAGATTAAGTGTGCCAGAAAGCATAAACATTATAATTAGGCACTGAATAGCTGAGAGCAGGCTGCAGGCAGACTCACTTCTATGTGCTGGTACAGACTGATTCCCATGATTCCTCGTGGGTTCTGTCTAAGGGAGGGTCCCTGTACGCCAGGAAGACTCCAAGCAGCCTGTGTATGAGTCTATCTAGTCTTAGCTACAGATGTAATAAAGCTTTTCAGTTTTTCACCTTTACTTGTTGGTTCAGACCTTGGGATTAAGCCAGCAAAAAAAAGTAACAATAGTGGACATTTACTGAGTCTTTAATTATGTACTAGAGATTATATCAAATATATTACATCAGTTATCTCATTTAATATTCAAAATAGCACTTTGAGAAAAATACTGCCATTATATCCATTTTACAGATTACAAAAAAAAAAAAAAAACACAAAAGACAAGGATCATAAAGGGTTAGAATCAGATACCTGAAGATTTTCAGAGGAGGAGTCGACCAAGGACAAGGCAAAGGGCACTGTGTCACCTGAAACCAAGGCAAACATAACACCAGTGCCCGTGGATGGGCGAATATTCAAAGACACATTTATATGCCATGCCTCAGAATTCGATATATTATCTGTTTAAACAAAACAACAAAATTAGAATCAAAGCACAGCAGAAAGAATTGTTACAATCTTCTTAATACTGAAAGCCATTTGGTGTTAATACTAGAGATTTTAGTTCTTCCTGCTCAATGATCTATAAAACTTAGGCAAAACAAAACACAAGAAACAAATTAATGCAGGCAAGCGACCCATAAATGATCCCCCTCTTTCTGTTCTTCCCAGAACAGAATTTTGGACTGTGGCATGTAGTCTATTGTGACTTTTCCCCGTTTGCTCTGTAACAGCTCCTCCTCCTGCTCTGCGTCTCCACCAATGCACACGTCTCAGAGTGGTCGTATTTTAACGTACACATTTAGAAGGCAGTTTAACAACTTTATGTACTATTTCTGAGGGAAAATTTGGATATAGCTGCCATCACAACCCTACCACTTCTCATCCACAAAGACGTGAGGTTAGAGCAGTAGAAAGAAAAAAGATGATTTCTATGCATGGGGGATTTGGCTAGTTTAATAGTAGAGAAATACTCTTAAGTTAACAGCTAATTTTGACATTTGAATAGAAACTCTTCTCTGTGATTCTCTTGCCATAATGCCTAACATTCTTTTTCCTAATTAGTAGGTTAATTGTCTACCACACTGGAATCCAAGCTCTCTACATGTCTGTACTATCACTTTGTTTTCCACAGATGTCACTCAACACACATTTGTTGAATTGATGTGTTTCCAAAATAGTTTGATTCCTAAAAATATTAGCTCACAATCTGAATGAAATCTTCCTTATGTAATATAAAGTAATATGTAACAATAACTCAAATACCACTTAGAAGCTTTGAAAGGGTGAACAGAAGAAAATAATTTTCTTTTGATAAGATGTTCCTCCACTTAGCCACATCTAATGCTATTAAATTTTTTCCTTATTCTCCTCTAATTCCCATCCAAGAGAGAAAAAAAAAAATTATATATAATCATTTTGAAGTAAATTTATTATAAGGTATCAACAAAGTAAACTAAAATGAATGTGCAAATGCACAGAAATTATAATATAACATTAACTATTAATGTTAAAGTAGGTCTCTTTCAAGTTTCCCATAAAAAGAAGTAATTCCTTATTAAAGTATTTTTTCAGATACAGAATAACTCTTATTTTCATTTTCTTTTCTGAGATTTTTTTTTTCTTTCAACAAATTGTGGGCCAATTATTTTCCTA
Organism: Molossus molossus; assembly: GCF_014108415.1. NCBI lineage: Eukaryota > Metazoa > Chordata > Mammalia > Chiroptera > Molossidae > Molossus > Molossus molossus. Next base: position 91,066,641 of record NW_023425388.1, on the reverse strand, counting down.
TATATTCAGTCACCAACCCAATTTAAACATGTTTTTTAAAAATCTTTCACTTACAGAACAGAAGTAAAAGTTAAAAACACTGCATAAGTTTGTCCTCAGCCCTGGCTGGGTTGTGCAGGAGGGAGGCAGCCACTCGATGTGTCCCTTTCACATCGATGTTTCTCTCTCTCTCTCTCCCTCCCACTCTATCTGAACAAAAAATAAAATAATGGCCTCGGGTGAGGATAAAAAACAAACAAACAAAAAAGAAAACAAGCAAACAAAAAACACTGCATAATGTATACATAACCAATAGACATAGACAACAAAGCCGGGACAGGGTGGAGGTGGGGTGGGGAGGGGGGTGCCAGTGGGGTAAAAAAGGAGAAACATCTGTAACAAAAAAATTAATTCATTAATTAAATAAAAATGAATAAATAAATAAATAATAAAATAAAAGGCTGAAAAAAAAACTGCATAAATTTGTTAGAAAAACTCAAAGTACTGGTATGAGGTTCTTCCTTAAAACTGTAGTAAGTGTTTTTTAGGCTGCAAATAAACACAGTTAAAATACAATTTTTTCTTAAAGCAGAGATATCAGATTAATACCAGGAAAAATTATAATGCAAACTCTTAGTAGCTCAAATAATGAACTCCTAAGACAGAAAAAGACAAAGAACCCAATAAAATAATTAAGATATAGCATATGAAGAGATATTCAACTTTAGTAGAAATTGAGATAATACTATTTAAAACTATGTACAAGATTTAATTTTTTGACTCTGACTGAAAAACCTCAAGCATAAACATATTTATCCTATTGGTAGAAGTATAAATTGACAAAACATCTTTGGAAGAGAATCTGATCAAACAGTAAGAATTATACATTTGCATAATTCAGATTGAGAGAAATAATCTGAGAATCTCTCCTACAGAATTAATTATATAAGGGTAGAATGATGTATGTCCAAGAATATTCATGGAAGTATTGTTTGCAAAGGTGAAAACCTGGGATCAGTCCAGCACGTCCACTTAGCTGAGAACACTGGAAAGAGCACAGCTCCAGCCCTTACAACATCAAGAGCCCAATTATCTACATTAGCACAACTTTTCTTGGGCTATCAAAGAGCTAAGATTGCAGAACAACTAACTACAACCTAAAAGAAAGACAGGTACTTCCAAGGAGGGCGAGGATGAGAGTACTCACTCAAGGCAGACATGAGATACTATATAATTTGGTAAGAAGAATTTAGGTAAAAATTTTAACAACTTGCTAAAGTCCCAGTGGCAGCTGGTATGATATAGAAGCTGTGGGAATTACAGATACATGAGAAATTCATACTCATTCATGGGTTTTCTATACAAACTTTACTGAGTGCTCAAGACAAAAACTGGGAGCAGAGAGAGATTAAAAAGTGCCTTCTTCCTAGTTCAGCCCTGTAAAGAGGAGCAACCAGCAGGAAAGGCGCAAAGTCCCACCCAGATCCTTCTCTGTCTCTTCTCTATGACAAAAGCCTTAAGGTGTGGGGGAAAGGTTGCAAACCTGTCACCACTGGGACACATGTGAAGACCATTGTACCTAAAGATTAGGGAAAGGAAACAAGAAAAAACAAAACAAACAACAACAAAGATGATCTACCATGAGGAACAAAAAACACCTTGAATTCTAATCATTAGACACCGCCCCTACTGGTGTGAGCGAGAGGATGAAAAGTACATACAACCCCGAGGCCCAGGAAAACAATACTCACCTAAGATTGAATGTGAACCACAGAGAATGCTCTCCCTCACGGCCCCTGAGCCCCAAACCCCTCTAATATGCTAGCAGGTGTCAAGGAACATGTAATAACCCTTTGCTGGGCAAGACAAGACCATGGAAAAACACTTTCCTGATGCATATCATAAAGAGAACACCTAATCCTTAGGATGGATTAGCTATTAAGAAAAACCCTCTGGCAAATAAGCCACTACCCTAAGCACAAAATAATATTAAAGGAATTTGAAGAGTAGTCACAGAAACAAAACCTAAGCCACTCAACTCTTGAGTAGATTGATTCAACATCACTCATTAAGGTCCCAGCAAAAGCAGAGGTATGCTCATTTCCAGATCTAAATATTATTTATCTCAGTCTCTACTGTTCTACATAAGATGCCCACCTTAAAAACAAAAATTGTGTGATACAGAAGGAAGAAAAAAAACCCAAAACAATACATCCACCTAATTAACCTAATCAGACTTAGGTTAAATTATGACACAGATATTGGAACTATCAGACAGGGAATATTTAAAAATTATGATCACTTCACACCTGTCAGAATGGCCACCATCAACAAATCATCAAACAACAAGTGCTGGCGAAAGTGTGGAGAAAAGGGGACCCTAGTACACCGCTGGTGGGAATGCAGACTGGTGCAGACACTATGGAAAACAGTATGGTGTTACCTCAAAAAGTTAAAAATTAAACTGCCATTTGACCCAGTGATCCCACTTCTAGGAATATACCCTAAGAAGCCTGAAACACCAATCAGAAAGAATATATGTACCCCCATGTTTGTAGCAGCACTATTTACAATAGCTAAGATCTAAAAACAGCCCAAGTGTCCATAAGTAGACAAGTGAATAAAAAAGCTGTGGTACATATACATAATGGAGTACTATGCAGCTGTAAGAAAGAAAGATCTCTTATCCTTTGAGACGACATGGAGGGACCTGGAGAGTATAATCCTAAGCGAAACAAGCTAAGCAGAGAAAGACAAATATCACATGATCTCACTTATTTGTGGAATATAATGAACATAACAGTCTTAAGAACAGGGTAGACCCAGAGACATGGAAGTAGGGTACAGATTGACAACCCTCAGAAGAGGGGGTGGTGGGGGGAGGGAAGAGATAAACCACAGAACTTATATACATGTATGCATAACTGATGAACATAGACAACAAAGCTGGGGATGGGGTGGGGAGGAGGGTGTCAATGGGGGTAAAAAGGAGGAACATCTGTAACAAAAATAAATTAATAAAAAAAAATTATGATGAATATGTTGAAGGCTTTTGTAAAAAAGGAAGACAACATGTATGAACTGATAAGAAATTCTGTGAGAGAGGTGGAAATTTTAAGAAAGGATCAAATGGAAATGTTAGAAATGAAGACGAATCTTTTTAATGCATTCATCAGTAGACTCAATACAACTGAGAAATTGTTGAACCTTCCATTTAAGTTACCCCAAATTAATCAGGCTATGTGTCAATAATCTTTAAATAATAACATAGGTATATTCTACTAATTTTTCCCAATATGCTGGGAAAATTTTATTAAAAGTATATAACAATGTGAATAAGCCTAACACTATGCCTAGCACAAAGTAGGTACACATCATGTTTACTGAAGAAATTACTGCTGTTTGTCAATGAATAAATTAATCATTAATGAGAAAAGAGAGATGAAATGGAAAATCACTTACTATAATCTATGCTAAATTGAGCAACTCCAGAACCAGGATAGTAGGAACCCTTCTCCACAGTGGTAAAACAATGCTTATTTTGTTTTTCTTGAATAATATCCTCTACTCTTGAAGCTCCTTGATTCATCAAATTCCAGCCTCGTATACATCCATCTAGACGAGGATTAATCTAACAAAATAGAATACATGTCAAGGAGTGCATTTTTAACTAGTAAGTCAGCCTGACAGTGGCTTAACTAACTAATGATAGATACAGGTTTTCATTTAGAGAGAAAACCTTTTCTTTGATGGCATTTAAAAAATATTTTTAATATTTTGAATTTTATCTAAAATTTTCTTTTCAAAGTGTTCTTCGGATGGATAGTCTTTTCCAGTAAAGATGCATTTATGCCATCACAGGCCTCCACTAAGATCCTAATAATTTTTAACACCTCAAGCCCAACCTGCCTCTTCTGTGCCATTCAGGGGTAACTTATCTATTTTTCTTTCATTGCATTTACCACACAGGTTTGTCTTGCCATCAGAATCAAAGCTTCTTGAGGAACTAAGGTGTTTCCCTTCTTTGGCCTCACCATGGCATCCAGTTGGACTGAAGACATGTCATAAATAGTTGATTCTTTTTGAATAATTTATTTTACTGTTAAAATGTCTCAATTTATCAACTTCAAAGAACAGGTATATTCACTTTGACATGGGTTAACTAATACAGGTTTTATATCATAGCACAGAAATCTTTCAAGTTAAGGCAATTCATTGAATTGCCATGAGTGAAAGATAGGTATAAAATAGTAAACATTTAAGTTAAACCAGCAGGTGCAATTGGCAGATCCACAATTTCAGACGAAATATTTAAAACTCTTCAAGGACACGGATTAGTCTCCTTCATGAAACATATCCCACAGTTATTTGACAAACATCATGTTTAGAAAACCATCTACTGTATGTAACCACTTTAGGACAGGCTGCAGTTATACTCCCAGTAAAGATTTCTTAAAAATAAAAAAAGTTCCACCTTATGTGCCATTCTTATCTCCCAAATTGACTCTTACAATAGACCTAAGGAAGCTCTTTGACTGACTTTACAAAATAATATTTTTTCTATTCATATATATGTACTTATATGTGTAATGGCTAACTATGGACTACTATAATGTTAGCAGTGAATTGAGGCTTAAGAATTTACAATTTTCCATTCCTCCATGAGTCATGCTGGAGGGCTGATGGGATAAAAACCACAACACTCATTTTCTTATTTCCTTAATGTAGTTTCAAGTGCCACTAATGTTATTTTTCCATGTTCAATTCAAGTTGTCACAGTTGGTCTGCTCAATAAAATAACTTCTCTTGATTTTTGTAATATCTTCAATCTATTAAACAGACAAAAGGAATTCATCCAAGATGAGTGATATAAGCTTGGATCATTACCGGTTTAATGAGTGTATTCTCCAGTTTCCGAGGTAATCCTGCAAAGTATACTTTGGTTTCGACAAATCCATTTGTGGCCTTAAAAAGGCTTTTGGGTTTATTTATATCCATTACAGCTTCTTTAGCTATTTTCACACTAATACTTTGTTCTAATTCTTCCACAGAGACCTACAATTAAAAAGACAGAGATTATCAAACAACCGAATATTGTTGCATGCCATTTTAAATACTAAGTTTGAAAAATCCTGTTATTATGCCAAATTCCAGTACTTTGCAAAGTAATCATTTTAATGTAATTATTTTTATTTTTTTATTATCCTCACCCGAGGACATTTTTCCATTTTTTGTTCATGTAGAGTGGGAGGGAGAGAGAGGAACAGAGAGAGAGAGAGAAACATCGATGTGAAAGAAACACATCGAGTGGCTGCCACCCGCACGACTGACCAGAGCCGGGGACAAACTGCAACTGACGTGCATGCCCTTAGCGGGAACCGAACCCTGGTCTCTCAGGACCACAGGCCGACGCTCTAACCGCTGAGCCTAACCGGCCAGGGCTTAATGTAATTATTAATGTGTTCCAATCCATTTGAAATCTCAAATGATTATATAAGTGATAAATATGTGTTTTAAAGGAGTAGTACTTGACTGAAAATTAAATGACTATATTTAAAATTTTTAAATCAATATATCTTAAATTTAAACATCCAATTATAATGTGTCCTTTAAACCAGTAGGCCATAAAATGGACAGTTTTATAAAAAGTGAGTCACTTTACAAAATCTTTTTTTTTTTAATCCTCATCCGAGGACATTTTTCTCATTTTTTGTTCAGATAGAGTGGGAGGGAGAGAGAGGAAGAGAGAGAGAGAGAGAAATATCGATGTGAAAGGGACACACTGAGTGGCTGCCACCTACACGACTCAACCAGGGCCGGGGACAAACTGCAACCGAGGTACATGCCCTTAGCGGGAACTGAACCTGGGTCTCTCTGGACCGCAGGCGGACGCTCTAACCACTGAGCCAAACCGGCCAGGGCACTTTACAAAATCTTAAAAAACTTTTAAGTGTTCTTACTTGGCAACTGTCTGATAGTAGACATATAGAATCAACAATGTAAATAAACTCTTTATATAAATTAAGAGAAATCAGTACATCCAGCATTCTGGTTATTACACACAAATTATATTTTATTTCAAAATTCAAAAGTAATTGAGATCATTAGGAAGCACAATATGTGAAATTTAACTTTTTTTCCCCCCAATTTTGACAGTAATTTGAGTCTTAAAATAAAAGTTAACAGTGATGGCAAATAATAAAAAAAATTCTCCTATAAAGGTAACTCAAAGAACCATTGTTGCAATTTCATGTAAAACTGTAGCACTCAATTTGCAAATTATTCATTTACTAATCACAAATGGAAGCCAAACAATAGACATATTAAAGACCACTACAAGAAGAGAAAAACTGTGCTCTAAAGTAAAATAAATTTGGCAACCTTTACAGATTTAGGTGGTGTGCACTCTGTCCTTACATAGCCTATCATGTCATTTTGCTAATGACTATTCCCTCCTTAAAGGACATTCCCAATAGCCTTCAGGACCTCAATTTAGCTTGGTTCTCCTACCTTCTTACCATTCCTTCTAAATCTCCTTGTTAGATCCTCCTCTTCTTCTCAACCTCTATAATAGGCCCCAGAACTCAGCCTCCTGACCTTTTCCTTTTAGCCATGCAAATATTTCTAAATGAGAACTCTACTGGCCCAATCCAGGGCATTTGGAAAATTTGGGGTGAGGTACTTTTAGTTATCATAATTAGTAGGAAGTACCCTGACACTGTAATATGCAGGATAGTTGTACAAAATAAATAATATATCCAATATGCTGCAAACCTTCTAAATATCCCTACTGGAGCCCAGCTGGCGTGGCTCAATGGATTGAACATTGTCCCATGGATTGAGAGGTCCTGGTTCAATTCCCAGGCAGGGCACATGCCTGGGGTTGCAGCCTTGATCCCCAGTAGGGGGCGTGCAGGAAGCAGCCAATTGATGTTTCTCTCTCACATCTATGTTTCTATCTCTCTCTCTTCCTTTCTCTCTAAAAAAATCAATAAAAATATATTAAAAATAAATTTAAAAATATTCCTACTGGATACTCATGTAGGGTATACTCATGCTTATAATTATCTGAGTTATGCATATATAAACACAAAATATGCACTGTACTATTTTAGCATTTCTAAATTTTTCAGAATGTCACGGTCTTGTAAACCAAGGATAGATTGATATTTATTTTGTTTGGATCTTTACCAAGAGTTTTTAACCATTTTTGAAAGTTACTTACTATTCATGATGGCAACCCCATTTATACACTTACAGTATTTGAGTTGCCAATACAATACCCCAGCATAAGTCTTAATTTGTAGCTTTCATGTAATTCTATGTAGAGGAGCAAGATTTGACAAGCATTATACTTATACCTGAACATTTATATACTGAAATATATTGTTTCTTATAAATTACTTTCCTTCATTTATATCATAAACATTCTATTGGTTTCTTTTAGGGATATATGAAGGTAGCTTACATTATTGATATATTTCATTACAGGAGAGTAAAGGGACATTGGAAATATTTGGGCATTGGATAAAAGAGTTTATACCCAATTTCATGGCCTTTAAACCTCTCTTTATGCTGAATATTCAAAAGTTTATATCTACCTTGAAGGCTTGACTTTAAAAATATATCCAGAATCTGGTCACTTCCCACACCATCAACACTCTAGCCAAAGTTGCCATCTTGTCTCTACTGAGTTCTTGCAGTGGGCTCCTCACCCCATGTCCTGTTCTACCCTTAGTCTCTACTGTGTAGTTTTCACAAAGCCATGAGGTCCTGACCAGGGTTTTCTTTTAAAATGCAAATTAGATTATGTTATGTCTCAGAATCATCCAAAATCTTTCTACTTAGCATAAAAGCCAAGTCCTTAGTATGTTCCCCGAGGCCCTACATGATGTTATGCCAGATCACATTTCTGACCTCATTTTCTATGTACTCTCTTCCTGTCTCACTGCACTGCATCCACACTGACCTCTGTGCTGTTCCTCAAACACATCCTCTTGCCTAGGGCTCTGTAGTTGCTGTTCACATGGCACAGAATCATCTTTCCCCACATACTTCTCATGACTTGTGTCCTCAAGTCTTTGGTCAGGTGTAATCTCATCTGAGATAGCTTTCCTGATTCCATTTGCACACTCACCATCATCACTCTCTATTGACTGGCCTTTTCTTCTTCCTCATAGAATTTATCACTATCTGACATGTCTATTTGTTCATATATTTGTGGTTTTCATCTCACCACTAGAATGAAAGAGCAGTGACTTTGTTTTATTCACTGTTCTTTTTTGTTTGTTTGTTTTTTCATCCTCGCCTGAGGACATTTTTTTGTTTTGTGTTCAGATAGAGTGGGAGGGAGAGAGAGGAAGAGAGAGAGAAAGAGAAAGAAACATCGATGTGAAGGGGACACATTGAGTGGCTGCCATCCGCACAACCCAACCAGGGCCGGGACAAACTACACGTGCCCTTAGTGGGAACTGAACACGGGTCTCTGGACCGCAGGCCAACGCTCCAACCGCTGAGCCAAACCGGCCAGGGCTGTTTTACTCACTGTTGTATCCTCACCACCTAGAAGAAGGAATAGCACATAAAGTGCTCAATAAATATTTTTCTGAATGAATGAAATCATGATACAAATGATAGATTTCCAACCAATATTAGGATTAAACCCAAATATAAGCTATAATAATCACTTCTAAAGAGTCAATCTTGCCCTGGCTGGTTTGGCTCAGCGGTTGGAGCGTCGGCCTGCGGTCCGGAGAGTCCCGGGTTCGGTTCCCGCTAAGGGCACGTACTTCGGTTGCACTTTGTCCCCGGCCCTGGTTGGTCGTGCGGGTGGCAGCCACTCGATGTGTTCCTTCACGTCGATGTTTCTCTCTCTCTCTCCCTTCCTCTCTCTCTCCCTGTACAAAAAATGGAAAAATATCCTCAGGTGAGGATAAAAAAAAAAAAAAAAAAAAAGAGTCAATCTTTATTCTATGGGTTATAACTATCCTAAGTACTTAATAATTAAACATTCTATTCAATTTATCTGAATTATTAAATAATTATGTCATAAATTTTAATTTTAATTTATTTTTAAAGTATTTTATTTAAAATTTTAAATAATTTAAAATCAGTGAAACAATTGTTATATAGTGAATACTCTTAAAATATTTATTTCAAATAATGTCTGTGCTGCATAAATTTGTTTGAAACAGTATAATTTATTAATAAACCATCAAAATTATAAGCTGATAAAATATCATGTAGTAATTTTTTTAAAACAAAATATATGGAATTAAAAAGAAGTATTATTTATATGTCAGGGAGAAATTCATTAATTGTTAAAATATTGACTTAAGAATTTAAGAAAAACTACCAGCACTAATTTATTACCAAATTAAAGTTTCTGTATGACTTGTTTATAGTTCTTAAATTTTATTTTTATATAAAATTGCATTGTTTTAAAAGGGAGATTTTAGTTTAAATGTTTTTTTAAATATGTTTTTATTGACTTTTTAGAGAGAAAAGAAGGGAGAGAGAGATAGAAACATCTATTTGAGAGAGAAACATCGATCGGCTGCTTCCTGCACACCCCCTACTGGGGAGCAAGCCTGAAACCTGAACATGTGCCCTGACAGGGAATCAACCAGGATCTCTCAGTCCATGGGGCTACATTCAATCTACCAAGCCACACTGGCCAGGGAATTGAATGTTTTAATTGAATCAGGGGTATACACTAAATAGTTTTTTTTTTTTTTTTCAAGGATCATAAACATAGGAGACAAAATGTATAGAACTGAATTGCTGCCTTCCATCCAGCCCTGAATCTTGCCTTCAACAGAATGATTCGTGGACAGTTTTAATTTGTTTTTAAACATTTCCCTTCTGTTTTCCTTTTTTATTATTAAATTTATGGTGTGACGTTGGTTAATAGAATCATATAGGTTTCAGGTATAGATTTCTATGATGCAAGATCTGTATATTGCACAGTGTGCCTACCACCCAAACTCAAATATTCTTCTGCCACCATATTTTTTTGGTAATAAAAAAACAATTTTTTTTTTTTAATCCTCACTCAAGGACATTTTTGCATTTATCTTCAGATAGAGTGGGAGGGAGAGAGGGTGGAAGAAAGAGAGGAAAACATCAATGTGAGAGAGACACATCGAGTGGTTGCCACCCACACAACCCCAACAGGGGCCGGGGACAAACTGCAACCAAGGTACATGCCCTTAGCGGGAACCGAACCTGGGACTCTCTGGTCTGCGGGCCAATGCTCTAACCACTGAACAAAACCAGCCAGGGTGTAATAAAAATTTTTTTAATAAATATTATTTGCAATTCAGGATGTTAATCTCACAGGTAAACATTTACATTCTTCATTATACATAATATATTCTACTTAGATATTTATCAAAATTCTTCTTCAAACAACTATTTTCTTTTGTAAAAACTCATTGGGGGGAAAAGCGTTTGTCCTCTTTTGCTGAAAAAATCATTAGATTTTTAGTTACATTATTTTGAGACTTTAGGCAGTAAAATATATATTTTTGCTATGTGCATCAACTACTCTAGATACATAGGTAGGAGGAGAGACATAGTAGTAAAGCATCTAACGAGAGCATCAGAAGTCAGAGAATTTTAGTGATTTCTCTGACAGTTGCATCTAACCTTGCACAGACACTATTCTTTTAGAGTTAGGAGCTCAAAATCTATGACTGCCAAAGGACAGAGAGCCCCCTGTTTGGTGAACCACGTCTGTGCTCAACTGTACTGTTTTACTCCTACTACTGTAACATATTTCACATTACATTGCATTAGCCCATAAACCCACGCAGATACGGACAACTAATTCATAAGGCAGCATCAGCTACTACACTGTGAGGTACTAAGGTCAAGAGTAAGGAAGACCTGTTCATGGTTCTAGTGCCTTGTACTCAGGAATTTAAGCACTTTAAAAGTGCTCACTAAAAGCATACTGAATATATGAGTGCATGGGTGGGTAAATGACTTCACACGGCTTTGCTACATGGACTTCTCATCAGCTCTCATAGGCAAAGAAAGTTTCTTTTAGGTACCACATTTTAAGGTAAAGCTGATCTCAGCTATGCTGGAAGTCGCAATGATTTTATTGCAGAAAATAATTCTTCCTTGCCTGGCCAGTGTGGCTCATTGGATTGAGCGTTGCCCCTTGGACTGAGAGGTCTCAGTTCAATTCCTGGTCAGGGCACAAGCCTAGGTTGTAGGCTCAATCCCCAGTAGGGGGCGTGCAGGAGGCAGCCAATCAATGGTTCTCTCTCACATTGATGTTTCTCTCACTCTCCCTTCTTCTCTCCCTAAAAAAAACAATAAAAACATATTTAAAAAAATAAATAAAACTGAATTAACTTTGATTTGTTCCTATGTGTAACTCTTTCATTAAAAAAAAAAAAGGTGGTGGGAGGGAAAGGGAGGTGGGAATCAGTGGGGGAAAAAAGAGAAACATCTGTAACAAAAATAAATTAATTAATAAAAAAAAATGTGGCTATCCAGTGTACCTGTCCTTGACGAGTGCTGTCTTTGCATAAACTATTTTGCCAGCTGATATTCCCTGACCTGTTCATCCAGTGGCAGACACTAAAAAAAGTAAGAAGCTAAAGACAAACTGAGTCAAGCAAATAACAGGAAACAGCTTCCATTATGAGAAATCCTAAGAATATTAAGTGAGGTTATCCTTCCTCGGGCTGTTTCACAGATTTGCAGTACGTAGAATATACTTCATATAACATCAGATTAAACCCAAGTCCATTTAGATTATTACTGATTTTATACAAACGATGTCAAAGTGGAAACACTCTTTATATAATCTGGACAACGTACCATATTCCATACACCATCATTAATAACTTGGCCTCCGGTTGTAATTTGGGTTGTATATTCATTCTTAAACTGAATTTCAAGCTTTCCACCACGAAGAGCAAGCAGGAACCAAGCTGAGTGATCAAGAGATTCGGCATACAGGATAACACCTTCTGAATCATATGTCCGGAAGTCAAATGTGGCTGAAAACCTAAACAACGGACAGAGAGAGGCTTAAAGTGAGAGCATGGAAGGCTCGATGCACTCTTCTCTTTTTCTTGCACTGGCAAAAAGCAGTAGGTTGAAAGAGTCAACTGTTTCTGTCCCTGGAATTAATCAAAGAGAAGGGCAGAATTAGATTATTGATGTATTATCTCTGGCTCCATGTGTGTTTAAAATCAAGTTATTAAACTTTCTTGCTTTCTTGGAGTCCTTTTTCCCAGTGAGCAGATACTCTGGTAATTTCTCATCTTCGTGGCATTTGTTTTGGGGGCACCCTCTCAAATGTTGGAATTAATGCACACGCACAAAGATTAGGCATATCGTATCTCTCCTGCATCCTTTTATTCACTACACAATCTGATTAAGATTCCTTTATGGCTGTATCTGTAAGTGGTTAGTAAAAGATATTACAATTTCATGATTGGTTTATCCATCAAAAAGCATATTTTCCCTATGATTTCATGTGTGTCAGGAAGGAATCACTCAGCACCGGAATGATTGCAAACATAGTTAAGCCTTCATGTGTGGTAAAAAAGGTAAAATCCAAAACTTTAAAATGTATCTGTTAGCTTGATTTCAAAAGATCTTCCAAACTCTAATTGCATAAATCATTATACTAGAATATAATATAAAAGATATAGTCTAATATTAGCAAACCAAATACAATAATACATTAAAAGGATCGTGTACCATGATCAAGTGGAATTTATTCCAGGGATGTAAGGATGATCCAACATCCACAAATCAATCAACGTGATACACCACATTAACAAAATGAAGAAGAAAAACCATACATCATCCCAAAAGAAGCAGAAAAAATATTTTGCAAAATTCAACATCCATTTATGGTAAAAACTCTCAACAAAAGGGGTATAGAAGGAAGAAACCTCAACATAATAAAGGCCATATGACATACCAACAGCTAACAACTCACTTGATGGGAAAAAAGTGAAAGCTTTTCCTCAAGAATAGAAACAAGACAAGGACACCCACTCTTGCCACTTTCATTCAACAAACTATTGGAAGTCTTACCACAGAAATTAGGCTAGAGAAAGAAATAAAATGCATCCAAGTCAGAAAGGAAGAAGTAAAATTCACAATTTTCAGATGACATGTATATGTAGAAAACCCTAAAGACTCCTCCCAAAAACTGTTATAATAAATAAATTCAACAAAGTTCAAGGACACAAAATCAATGTGTAGAAATCTGTGGTGTTTCTATAACCAATACTGAACTATCAGAAAAAGAAATTAAGAAAACAATACCATTTACAATGGCATCAAAAAGAATAAAATACCTAGAAATTCATTTATCCAAGAAGTTGAAACACCTATACACTGAAAAGTATAAGATACTGATAAAATAAGATAAAAATACACAAATAAATGGAAAAATATTTTGTGTTCATGGATTAGAAAAATTAATACTATTAAAATATCCATACTACCCAAAGCAATCTACAGATTCAGAGAAATCCCTATCAAAATTCCAATGCTCCATCCTCTGGCCGAAGTGCCCTCTGCTGTCAGAAGGTCTGAATGCCCCCCATCCTCCAGGACCCACCTTTTCCTGGTGTTGCCTTGGCCTCCACCCTTGTTATCTCCTTCCTTCCTCCTGGCTGTTCATTCCATCTCTTGTTGTGGCTGGTTTGTTTTCTTTCCTCTTTCTCCAACCCCTTCTGTCTCTCAGTGACTCCCTGTGTCTGTCTGTCTAACCCCCCACCCTGTGTGTGTGTCTCTCTTTTTCTAAGACTCTGGTTCTTCCCTTTTCTTCTCTCTCATTCTCTCTCTTCTTTCTCTGTTTTTCTGTCTGTGGCTGGTTCTCCCTCTCTCCATGGCTCCCCTCCCTCCCTCCCTCCCACTGGAACTCTCTGTCTCTCTCCCATCTCTTGTAAGCCCCTCTTCTCCATCTTTGTCTGCCCCCTTCTCTCCCTCTCTACCTTCCTGGCTTACAACTCTCCTTCTCCCCAGCCCTCCTTTTCTCTCTCTCTTTTTACCCCCTTTTGCAGGGCACTGTCCAGGCCTTAGGTCCCCAGGCTTGGGTACCCCCAGGGCCAGCTGAGCCAGGGGCTATACTCCTTCAGTCCCCATGAGCTGTTCCCTTAAACCCCAGACCCATTTTTTTTTTTTTTTTATCCTCACCAGAGGACATTTTTCCATTTTTTGTTCAGGTAGAGTGGGAGGGAGAGACAGGAACAGAGAGAGGGAGAGAAACATCGACGTGAAAGGAACACATCGAGTGGCTGCCACCCACACGACCGACCAGGGCCGGGGACAAACTGCAACCGAGGTACGTGCCCTTAGCGGGAACCGAACCCGGGTCTCTCTGGACCGCAGGCCGACGCTCTAACCGCTGAGCCAAACTGGCCAGGGCTCAGACCCATTTTTTTAAAATTCCATTTTTTGCTGAACTAGAACAAACAATTCTAAAATTTATATGGAACCACAAAAGATCCTGAGTAGCTAAAGCAAGCTTGAGAAAGAAGAACAGAGCTGCAGGTATCACTCTTCCTTATTTCAAACTATACTGCAAAGCTATAGTAATCAGAATGGTATCATATTGGCATAAAAATAGACAGACAAATCAATGGAACAGAATCGGTAGCCCAGAAATAAATCCACACATATATAGACAACTTATTCAAGACAAAGGACATATAATGAAGAAAGAACAGTCTCTTCAGTAAGTGGTGTTGGGAAAATTGAACAGTCCCACGCAAAATAATAAAACTAGACCACTGCCTCACACCATACACAAAAATTAAATCAAAATGGATTAAAGACCTGAAACTATAAAATACATAGAAGAAATACAGAAGGTAAGCTCCTTGACATATGTCTTAGTGATATTTTCATGGATCTGAATCCAAAGGAAATGGAAACAAAAGCACAAAAAAACAAACAAAACTATATCAAAGTAAAAAGCTTCTACAAAGCAAAAAAAAAAAATCATCAAAATGAAAAGGCAGTTTGGCTAGTGTGGCTCAGTGATTGAGCGTCAACCCATACATCAGGAGGTCGCCAGTTCAGTTCCCAGTCAGGACACATGCACAGGTTGTGAGCCCAGTCCCCAGTGGGGGGCATGCAGGAGGCGGCCAGTCAGTGTTCTCTCTCATCTATGTTTCTATCTCTCTCTCTCTAAAATCAATAACAAAAAAAAATTAAAAACAAAAAAAATGAAAAGGCAACCTGTTGAATTGTAGAAGATATTTACATCCAACATACAGATAGCCAACAGGCACATGAAAATATGTTCAGCTTCACTAATTATTAGAAAAATGCAAATCAGAACCACAATGATATATGATCTCACGCTTGTTAGAATGTCTATCATCAACAAGACAAGAAACAACAAATGTTGGAGAAGATGTGAAGAAAAGAGAACTCGCATACACTGTTGGTAGAAATGTAATCTGGTACACTACTATGAAAAAGAGTAAGGAGATTCCTCAAAATTAAGACTAGAGCTACCGTATGATCCAGCAATTCCACGGTTGGGTATTTATTCAAAGAATACAAAGCATTAATTTGAAAAGATAAATACACCCCTATGTTCAATGCAGCATTATTTACAATAGCCAAGATTTAAACCTAAGTAGGTGACAGACGAATGGATAAAAAAAAAAAAATGTAGCGAGCGCGCGCGCGCGCGCACACACACACACACACACACACACACACACACACACACTGGACTACTGCCCAATCACAAAAAGGATGAAATCGTGCCATCTGAGACAAAAATGGATGAAGTAAGTCAGATGGAGAAAAACTAATACTTCATGATTTCACTCATATGTGGAATCTAAAACAAACAAATAAACAAAACAAAACAAAACCAAACTCATAGATACAGAGAACAGATTGGTGGTACCAAAGGAGAATGGGGTTGGGGGTGGGTGAGAAGGGTGAAGGGGTCAATTGTATGGTGAAGGACAGACAGTAACTCGACTTTTGGTAATGACCACTTTGTAGTATATACATATATCAAGTTATAATACTGTAAACCTGAAACTTATATAATGTTATATACCAATTTTACCTTAAAAAGAAAAACAACAACAGATATAGTTTAGCCATATGTTTTGGGGTTTCAGATCTATGACAATGCCTGTTGCTATTAAGACTCTGGACATATATGTAGCTATTACAAGGGAGGAAAAATCTTAAGGATGCTGTATTTTAAAATAACATGTATTAATTCAGTGCCCATAGGACACTTCAATGAGAATCAGCAATAAAGTTTCCAAGGAACCAGCAAACCAAAATGATTGAAAAAAAGACAAACAGGGCATAGTAAAAGTAGTTGTATAACTATTAGTCATCTGAAATAACAATAATATAAAATAAAAAGTTAGGACTTTAAATAATTACTAAATAAGATAAGGAGCCCTGTACCTCATCCCCACACATAACTGTAATGATAACAGAGGCACCATCTGCAACGGGGCACAGATCTACCTCAGATGGAACAAAGAAAATATTCCAAAGAGGTAAGAGTGAAGTCAAGTGTGTTGAGTGGATAACAATGTAGTAGAAATTCACTGAACCCAGAGTATTTTATAAGAAAAAGAATTTTGCTTAGAATAAGTGCTTTCATTCTTTTTTCACAATCATCACATTTTACTGATGCGAAGCATGTGTTATCTTCCCAAAACCTAAATCTGCTCAGAATCTTGTATGCGCAGAATCTTCCATAACTTGATCCTATTATGGAGATAATTTTTGTCTCTGTAAAATCACACTACACCAGTAATTCAGTCGTGTTCTGCGTATTTTCTCTCCAAAGTACATTAGCATACTGATTCATTACACTGGGGAACAAATCATTCTTTTTCAGAAATACTGTAGAGTGAAATAAAAAAAAAGAGAGTGAATCTGTTAACATTTGGGTAGGGTATTTGATCATGGGAAACAGCTGTAGGAATTTGCAAAAAAGAAAAAATCCAGAAAAGCACTAGCTATTCTTTGTGTTGGTTACACAGGTAGCATTTCATAAAAATTCATCATGCTGTACATTTCAGAGAGGTACATTTTATATATATTATACCTCAATAAAAAGCTTAAACTAAGTAACTAACTAAATTAATTAATTAATAAATACTGGGGAAAATACTTATTTGGCTAATTTGATCCACTGTTAGAGCGCAAGCTACTGTAAATTATCTGAGAAATGAATACCCCTGAACATGGCTTAAAGTATGCAATAATTATTTTGTTCTCTCTCATTCTCATTATTTACATAGCAAGGAATGGTTGTCTCCAATCTATCACATTAGACAATATTATTTGCTCTGAGACGTTAAAGGGGAAGTCAGGTTGCAGTAGAAAATGGAGTGTTAAAGGAGCACAATCACATCCATGAACCTCAGAATAAATTTCAATGATTCTTAATGCTAAGATTTCTATGACTTTATATTTAATAAATATCACTCATATATATAATAAATTAAATTCTAAACCTGCATGCATATTTAATTAAAATAGTTTAAAATTTGAACTCTATAACCAGTCTCAAACATGTTTCTTTTACATTATTCCAACAAAACTCCAATTTCTTTTTTCAAATAGTGTATGACTGAAAAAATTTGATCAAGGAAACTCAGACTCAAAAACATAAGCAACTACTTCCTCCCTAAAGTCACCCTAAGTACAGGAATAGCAGATAAAGTACTCAGAAAATCTCCTAAAATCATGTGATGCATTTCTTCACTTGCAAGTAAGCAATCTTATGAATTTTCCTTAATAATTATGAATATAGCCCGGCTGGTGTGGTTCAGTGGTTGAGCATCGACCCATGCACCAAGAGGTTTCTGGTTCGATTCCTGGTCAGGGCACATGCCCAGGCTGTGGGCCAAATCCCCAGTGGGGGGCATGATGGAGGCAGCCAATCACTGTTCTCTCTCATCAATGTTTTTATTTCTCTCTCTAAAAACAAATAAAAGAAAAAAATTTTTTTAAATTATGAATATAACCATATTTAAAAGCAATAGTTGGTTATGCATGTATGTGTAACCAATGGACATAGACAACAATTTTTGGAGGGGGGCAGGATACGAAGCAGGGTGTCTGGGTAGGGGGAAGAAGAAAAATCTGTAACAACAATAAATTAATAAAAAAATAAAGTCCAGAGGACTTCTGGTCAAGATGGCAGCATAGGTAAATGTGGTACTGCGTCCTCCCACAACCACATCAAAGTTACAACTAAACGACAGAAGAACCATCATTCAAAACCGCCTGAAATCAAGCTGAATGGAAGTCCTATGACTATTAAATTAAAGCAGCAGCCACATCAAGACTGGTAGGAGGGGCAGAGGCGGTCGGGCTAGTCCTACACCCACATGTGGCGGATAAAAATTAAAAGGACACCTCGGCTGGGAAGGTCCTCCCTGAGGACTGAGGGGTCCCTGTCCCATACCAGGAGCCCAGCTCAGGGTTCCAGTGCCACAGAGAGAAGTCCCCATCACTTCTGGCTGGAAAAACCAGTGGGAACTGAGGCTGAGGTGGCTGGAGCCCCAGGCAGCTCTTCTTGAAGGGCCCATACATGGACTTACTCGGACTCGCACCCTCCAGGCTCTAGAGTATGGGAGGCAGCTTGAAAGGCACCAGAGTCATATGGGGAAGAACAGAGTTGTTTGGCATTGGAGCGAGGGCTGGAGAGGCGGCTTTGTCCTGGACAGAAGTGCTGTCAGAGGCCTTTGTTCCTTTGGGGAGCCCTTCCCTGGGATGGCAGACAGCCGCCATATCTGGGACTCCATACCTGGCTCACACTGTTTGCCCCACCCCGGTGATTCCCTAGGGCCCTGCCCCACTTTCAGGCCCACCCAAGATGTTGCCAGTTGCTTTACCATAGGATTGGCCTGTCTTGGATCCTGCTTCAGGTTTTCCTAAATTCTTTCAAACAAGCAGCATCTTGTCTCAGCTAGCCCCACATCTCTCATTAAGTAATACACAGAAACAAACACAGGGAGGAAGCCAAAATGAGGAGACAAAGAAACAGGTCCCAAATAAAAGAACAGAACAAAACTCCAGGAAAAGAACAAAGTGAAATGGAGATAAGCAACCTAACAGATGCTGAGTTCAAAATACTGCTCATAAAGATGCTCAATGAACTTAGTGAGAACCTCAGTGAACTTAGTGAGGGCCTCAAGGCATAAAAAAGGACCAGCCAGAAACAAAGGAGGCACTAACTGAAATTAAGAATAATTTACACAGATTCAATAGTAGAGTAGGTAAAGTCAAGAAGCAAACCATTGATTTGGAATATAAGAAAGTAAAAAACACCCAATCAGAACAGCAAAAAGAAAAAAGATTCCAAAAAATGAGGATAGTGTAAGGAGCCTCTGGGACAACTTCAAGCATGCCAATATTCACATCTTGGGGGTGCCAGAAGGAGAAGAGAGAGAACAAGAAATCGAAAACCTATTTGAAACAATAATGGCAGAAAACTTCCCTAACTTGGTGAAGGAAACAGATATACAAGTCCAGGAAGCACAGAGAGTCCCAAACAAGATGAACCCCAAGAGGCCCACACCAAGACACATCATCATCAAAATGCACAAGTTCAAGACAAAGAGAGAATCTTAAAAGCAGCAAGAGAAAAGCAGTTAGTTACCTACAAGGGAGTTCCCATAAGACTGTCAGCTGATTTCTCAAAAGAAACTTTGCAGGCCAGAAGGGAGTGGCAAGAAATATTCAGAGTGATGAAATGCAAGAACCTACAACCAAGATTGCTCTATCCTGCAAAGCTGTCATTTAGAATCAATGGCCATATAAAGAGTTTCCCAGAAAAGAAAAAGTTGAAGGAGTTCATCACCACCAAGCCCTTATTATATGAAATGCTGAAGGGTCTTCTTGAAGAAAAAGATAAAAAAATATGAACAAACAAAATGGCAATGAATACATATCTATCGACAATTCAATCTACAAACAAAATGAAGAAGCAGAACAGAAACATCCTCATAGATACAGAGAAATTTTGTTGGTTGCCAGATGGGAGGGGGTTGGGGGAATGGGTGAAAAAGGTGAAGGATTAAGAAGTACAAATTGGTTGATAGACTGACAATCCTCAAAGAGAAGGGGTGTTGGGGGATGGGAAGAAATAAACCAAAGAACTTATATGTATGTATGCATAATCAATGGACACAGACAACAGTGTGGGGAAAGGCAGAAGGGGCGTGGGGATGGGGAGGAGGAGGTCAATGGGGGAAAAATAAGGACATCTTTAATACAGTCAACAATAAAGATAAGTTAAAAATAAATAAATAAATAAAGTCCAGCTGGTGTTGCTCAGTGGTTGAGCATTGACCCATGCACCAAGAGGTCACCGGTTTGATTCCCAGTCAGGACACATACCCAGGTTGTGTGCCTGATCCTCATTTGGGGGCATGCAGGAAGTGGCCAATCGATTTTCTCTTATTGATGTTTCTATCTCTCCCTCTCACCTCCTCTCCAAAATCAATAAATGAAAAAATAAATTAATAAACATAAATAAAAATGAATAAATAAAGGGAAATGAATTTTAAAAAAAAGCAACACTTGGAATATTTTCTCATTACTTAGTTTTTAAAACATATTAAAAAACTAAAAACATATACATTAAATCTACTTTCCCAATTTCTTAGTAAATCTGTGTTCACTAATAAAGGAAGAATGAGGGATCACTGGGGAAGGCCAGCCTAGAATAACCCAAATTGGTTCTAGAATGCAAATTTCATTGTGAAGGAGCAAATTAACATTAAGGTTACCCAAGTCATCTGATTGATTATATACCTAAATTATCTGATTTATAATGCAATTTCATACATTTCAAACCTTTTCAGTTGCTTCCTTCTTCTGTCCTAACCTGCTTAACCTTTAGAAATTATCACTGACATTGGTACCTCACCTGATGACATCTGGTAAGCGGAATCTTAGATATAAAACAACCCCTATGAAATGCTCTGCCAAGTAAAGTAGTTCATAGTTTTTGTCAAGGTCCAAGGGAAGGCACACTGGAACAGCCTGGAGGAAACAAAAGAAACCAAAAAAAAATGCATAGTTTACTGCCTGATGTTTTTGTCAGATTATGCATCCTTTCTCTGGTTCCTAGTGTTATCAAATGTATCCTCTGCAATCTACTAAAATAAATTAAAAACACCTTGGTAACAATAAAGCAATATCTTTTACTTCCTTGAAGAGTGCATCAGTGGGATCTCCATGAATACGTGTGTTTTAAAATCCTGTTCAATGTGTGCAGCTTCATTTGGTCTTTAATATTTCCTTTGTAAATTGCAGTCTGACACACCAACTTTTTTAGTTACAACATGTAATCCCTTATTTAACTGACACAAGTGTCATACCTTCCATGAATTATATCTGAAAATTATTTTTATTTGGGGTCAGAAATAGGTGGGAGAATGAATGTACCAATAACCAAGACCTCATTTATTCACTCACTCATTATTAAGCAAAAATTTTTTGAGCAAAAATTGTGCTATCTAGGTAGCAAAGGGAAAACTGAAAAATCTGAATGGAATAAATATAAACAAGATATCATCGTAGTTTCCAAGGAAGCTACAAACAGTGATTTTGAATTGTTAAATCTGAAATCGAGTATTTTTTTTTCTTAAAAATAAAAATAAACATTAAAATGAGAAGTCTTTAGATAAATTCTTAGGCATATATATATATGGCTATTTTGGAAGGAATTACGTACATACCACTGTATTAAATCTAGATCTAGTAATAACATTTAATTTCCTCTCAGAGCTTTAATAAATCTATTCTGAGGTAGGTGGTGATGATTAAGTACAACAGATACTGAAATAATAAGAGACTAAATTACAAAATAGACATTCACACAGCATGGCATTTCAGTGATGTACAACCAAAGTTTAATACATAGGCCAACTATCTTACCTTACCCTTTTATCAAGTAAGTAGCATAATACTAAATGTTACATTTTAGGGGATACAATACAGCTTTTTCTTGATGATAAAGATGTATGTGTACACACATGATTAAATCATAATTAAGGATTAAATTACAATTAAGGATTTTGTCTTTTTACTGTTTACCTCATAATCATATAAAATTTTACCTTCACTTGTAAAAAAGTAAAAGAGATACAAGAATTGGACTAAGGATCCTGAAAAAGAAGTGATCCTTAGTTAGAAAAAAAAAAATAGCTTCAGAGGTTGACTTAGTCATTTCAATAAAGAAAAAACTAGAACCTATACCCAACAGTTATCTGGGTCAATTATATGTTAAATCTGAGCAACTAAAAGTGAGTTTAAGAGACACAGATTAATAAAATGAACCTCTCTGAACTTTGATATTAAGCCCCTCTAAATTTTCTAGTCTGACAAAGTTGTTTCCACCTTAGATTTTAAGAGCACTCTTGCCTACTAACATGCCTAAAGCAAGATCAAACTTGTCAGAGGGTGAATACAGAAAAGTAGACACTGGGAAATGTTTTCACTAAAGTTTCTATGGAAGATTTTTTTTTTCTCTCACAAAGAGAAGTGTAAAAACCTCGGCTCTCCTTAAGTTTCTTAAATAAGCATATATTTTGTATTCTGCAAATGTACATGCTATATAGATGAACACTCTCTGAACTGTGATCCTGCAGCTTTTGTTTAATGCAGCCACTAATTATTCCCAATTGTTTATGACTTTACATGACCATAATTCGTAAACAGATTGTGATTCATAGCTTAGAAGGAATTACAGCAATTTTTGTAAAACATCTGTACTTTCCTGATTTACCTCAGCTCTGTAGAAATAAGCACCTGAACCTCTTACTTCAGAAAAGAGATGGGAAGTTTAGCATTACAAAATGGTACCTCGCAACTCTTCTGATCTTGGGCAAGTTTGAACCCTTTCTTCCCATCACAGTAACAAGAATAACCTCCAGGGTAATTGACACAAAGCTGAGCACACACGTTCTCCGAGCATTCATCCACATCTGGAGTGAAAGAGAACATAAGCCTTAACATCTCCTAGATGCTCAATCCAATGGAAAAAAGACTGTTCTGATTTTAGTTTGAGATCAATGATAGTACTGAAAGAAATCTCTATGACATCAAATTACATTTAAACACTTGTCATGAAAACGTAAATGAGTCACAAGTCTAACTTCTATTTACACACCTGAAACGACAAATTTAATTAATTAATAATGAACAAAAATATAACAAGTTTACCAATTTTCTGATTTTGAAGTTGAAGGAGAAAGGACTGAGAGTCTCAAATTAACTGTCATTTCAAATTATATAATTCCATTGAGACTACCTCCCAATTCTTTGTTTTGAAGAAAAGGAAGGGAAGAGAAAGAGGATGGGGTGGAGAGGAGGAGAGGAAGACAGGGGAAAATGATCCCTTTTAACTGAAGGTCAGTGTAATTGAGGATTAAATAACAATATCAAAAGCATATGACTTTTCATAATGCAATAATTAATGGTGGCAGTCAATTTAAGAATATATGTTTATTTCTTCTTAACTTCTCTTAAAGAACAAACAAAACCTCCCCAGTACTATATTACCTCCCATATTGTGAAATCTTCCATGTGGTCCCTGTTCCTACTCCATATTTGGAGAAAATCATTCTTAAACAGTTGTAATAATATGCTGCAGCTTGGGTCCCCTGCAGAGCTAGCTATTCAGATCCTTGACCTTTTCGATGCATGCACTCAATAAGATCTTTGAAAATTCCCCCAATTGTGACTCGTATTACAGCAAAAAATGCTTTAAATAGAACCTAAAACTTAGTGATCCCTCGATACCAGTGAAAAAGAATGTTGTATGATTAAAGTAATAAAGTGCATCCAAGCTCCCTGAAGTACACATGGCAGCACCACTTGGCCAAATGAAGTCATGTCAAGTCCAAGGGCTCTTCCTAGTCCACAGGCACTGACAGTACTAATCAGTGCTTCTCTCATTTCTAGAGCTCAGTTATCATTTGGTTAGAATTAGATTTTTCTTTTATGTGTATTTAATTATAATAGAATTTTGTCATTTCTTGTCTGACAAGAAATGACATACCGATACACACACAGAAAATCATTGCAAAGCTTGGCATAAAATAAAAAGATTCTAACTACCCTTGTTAGAAATCATACCCACATGATTTTTAAACTTGCCTTCCTTTTGTATATATATGTTATGCCTTCCAGCTTGAAATTCTTTCTATCCTCAAATATTAGTTAAATGATGTGAGAATGAGTATATTTTGTTTTTATCATACATGGGAGGTCTCTAATTCATATTTAGCTTAGAGGGCCAATCAGAACACATAACACTAAACCTAAAGAGCATGTGTCTTACATGCTTTTACTCTGGAAGGAAGCCAATGATTAACTGACCAAACTATAAGATGGATTTTACCATCTTAGAATATCTGATTGTGATGTTAAACAGAACCAATGCTTCTAATATCAAATCAGGGTTCAAACCCACCCTCTCCACCACAAGTCTACCTTCACAAGACCTTGATGTGGGATTGTATCTGTACCCTTCAGCACATTCACATTCAAAGAATCCCACGGTGTTCCTGCACACAGCTGTGCCACAAATGTCTGGCCACAATGAGCATTCGTCCATATCTATAAATGAAACCAATATATTAAAAAAAATTTTTCCCATACCAGAAGATGCTAGTAAAGAACCCTTGATCTATGTTTCCTGGTTCTGGTTTAATATATGAAATAAGACAACAAAGTAGCCTGCGAATAACAAAATATTAAATCTGTCATCATATTTTAGTTCACCAAGTATGATACTTTTATGCAAACATAAAGAATTTGATTGATGTTTGCAATGTTCCTGTGTAGTTATGTAAAAGAAAGAGGGCTTTAGTTATTGTCTTATCTACCAGGTTACAGTATGAAAATAAATGGGATAAGGGATTCACCATATTCTTTTTTTTTTTAAAGATTTATTTTTTATTGATTATTAGAGAGAGGGGAAGGGAGAGGAAGAGAGAGAGAGAGAGAAAGAGAGAGAAACAAACATCAATGTGGGAGCAAAACGGAATAATGGCCAATCAACTGAGCCAAACCAGTCAGGGCCACCATAGTCTTCATATGTATTCCTAAATACGTATTTCTGAAATACGGGCGTAAAAGTAACCCTGGGTGGTGTGCTCAGTGGTTAGAGGGTCGGCCTATGTACTGAAGAGTTGCTGGTTTGATCCCTGGCTCCAGTGGGGACCATGCAGAAGGCAACCAATCATTGTCTCTCTCCTCTTCTCTTCTCTTCTCTTCTCTTCTCTTCTCTTCTCTTCTCTTCTCTTCTCTTCTCTTCTCTTCTCTTCTCTTCTCTTCCTCTCTCTCTCTCTCTCTCTCTCTCTCTCTTCCCCTCCCTCTCTCCCACTCTCTCTAAAAATCAATGGAAAAAATATCCTCAGGTGAGGATTAACAACAACAAAAAATAGTACATACACTCTGTATGATCACAAATATAAAAAACAAATGTGACGCTCTGGCCGGTTTGGCTCAGCGGTTAGAGCGTCGGCCTGCGGTCCTGAGAGACCCGGGTTTGGTTCCCGCTGGGGGCACGTACCTCGGCTGCAGTTTGTCCCCGGCCCTGGTCGGTTGTGCGGGTGGCAGCCACTCGATGTGTTCCTTTCACATCGACGTTTCTCTCTCTCTCTCTGTTCCTCTCTCTCCCTCCCACTCTACCTGAGCAAAAAAATGGAAAAATGTCCTCGGGTGAGGATAAAAAAAAACCAAAAAAACAAATGTGAGATGGCTCATTAGTCTTATGTTTTCCCTCAGAAATGAACAATAGCTAAATCTGCACACCGTTATTGTTGCCTAAAATATTCAAAAGTGAATTAAATTTAAAATGAGATTGAGTAAGGTCTCAAAGTATTTTTAAAGCTGCAATTAATCCAATACAAACTTTAGTACTAAATTAATATTCCTGAAATTTCAGGTGCATTTATTACATTACATGGTAGAGTAGGAGACAAAGTATTGATTGCAATTAGTTACTAGATAAGAACTAGTGAAAACAAAAACAAAAACAAATGACAGAAATAGTTCAATGCAGATCTAATACTAGGTGAACATTTCTCATTTGTACTCTCTGAAGGGCAAGTTCAGAATGAAAAATGTATTTTCTACTCTAAAAAGTTAATTTTTCCACATTTGGTTATTACTGATAGCAGAAATTTCAGACATTATTTAAATTGACATGCACAAAAATAATAGAATCAATCTCTGTGGTAAGGAAATTTTCTTGGGCGTGACAATGTACTATAGTTTTCTAAAATGTTACTACTGGGGAAACTTGGACAAGGGTTCATGGGATCTTTTTTATTTTAATTATTTCTTACAACAGCATGTGAATCTATAATTACTTCAAAATAAAATATTTAATGTTTTTAAAAGAAAGTAAAAACATATGCCTAAATTAGTTGGTCTGAGAAATAGTGCAAGGAATTATTTAAGCCATATGCATTCAGGCTATAGCACACCGATTTTATGACTCCACACTGACACCTAATGACTGATGAAAAGCTTTATTCTTGAATTTTCTGATATTTACTGACACCTTGATCCAAGCATATCCACTGTTGACAAAGGCCTTATTGTAATAGTTGTATACACATTCTTTTAAGAGATCTGTACTAATTACTTAGGGATCATGGATAAAAAGCTATGCAAATGAAGTACACATGTTCTGGTCAACAGGGACATTCTTATTTATGAGTATTGTTTTTGTAATAATTTACATAGACATGTATGAAATCAGTGTATAAGGATAAATACATTTTAATTAAAAATAGAAGTCACAAATTCGTTAGAAGAATGGACTATTTAAGTTTTTAAAAGTAGAAGCAGGAATGGGTATTATTTGTTTATGGCATGCGTATGGTATCCTGCATTATGATTGGTTTCTATAACCGGTGTTCTAATGATATTGGTTTTCTAAATTTCTAAGCTCAAACAGACCTTCAAATAGGCAAACAAGAAAGCTATATGGTCACAAATTAGGTATATAATTAGAAGAAATTTTTAGTTAATACAGTTCTCTTTAGTCATTTAAATGCACTTTAAATATTATTATAGTAAACTATATTATACCAAACACTGCAGTGCAGTGAGAGACAACCCTTTCCTTGACTATGAATTCAATTTGGTAGATTTACCAAAGCAGATATGAATGAAGTTGACCAAGAAAACTTTACATTTTAATGTACTAATTTATTTTTACCTTGTAACAAGAAGAGGTTGAGGAGATGAAGGAAGAAAAGGAGGAAGAGGAAGAGGAGTAAGAGAAAGAGAGGCAGGGAGGGAAGAAGGAAGGAAGGAAGGAGTTAGAAAGACTCACTTCCAGTTCCTAAAGGCAAAATTTAACTTTAGGACGGAAATTTCATTTTTAGTTATCCACACACCTAGCACTTATACTTACTTAGTTATGGCAGTTAAAGCAGTCTAATGAAAAAGACATAATGCGAAAAGAAAAAAGTCAAAACTCGAGGAAAAGAGAAGTATAAAGAAAAAAAGAAATACACTAGTAAAATGACTGTTATAAAGCTAAATTGACAGAAATAAGACTGAAATTGTTTTAAAAAGACATGACCAATGATGTGCTCTTACATGTAAAAAAAAAAATCAATTGTTCATTTCCACACAAACCACAACAGAAAGTGAGGTGCATCAAGGGCTTATATTGGAAATTAAAGAGGTCTTTCTGACAGGAAAATATAAAATACAGCAAAAGTACTTACTAAGAATTGTGCTGGATTGATTTGTATAGTTGTTTATTTTATTGGAATATAGGAAATGATAGTATAGTGTCCGAAAAAGAAAGTATATGCAACAATTTTGCAAACACTAGTATGCAAGGACTTTCACTGAAACTTCATCCCCATATAATGAAATTCTTCTTTTTAATCCTCACCTGAGGATATAGTTATTGATTTTTAGAGATGGAAGAAGAAAAACAGAGAGAGAGAGAAAGAGAGAGAGAAGCATGGATGTGAGAGGGAAACATCGATTGGTTGCCTCCCATATGTGCTCAGACTGGGGAATGAACCCAAAACCTAGGTTTGTATGCTGACCAGGAATCCAACAAGAAACCTTTTGGTGTGTGGGACAATGCTCCCACGAACAGAACCAACAGTCTGGGGCATAATAAAAATATTTATTAAGCCCAGCCGGTGTGGCTCAGTGGACTGTGTGTCATCCCATGGACTGAGAGATCCTGGCTGGATTCCAGGTCAGGGCACATGCCCGGGTTGCAGGCGCAATCCCCAATAGGGGGTGTGCAGAAGGCAGCCTATCAATGATTCTCTCTCACATTGATGTTTCTCTCTCTCTAAAAAAAATCAATAAAAACATATGTCTTTTAAAAATTATGTATTAAAATGTAATCTTGTGTGTGCACACAAATAGACAGTAAGAAAAAAGAAAATATTCTATAAATGATAAACTATAGTAAGAAAACAATAAAATATAAATAACAAAATACCCTATAAAAAATAAACTAGAAAGAAGGCAGACCCGTAATATCACAAAGTTTCAAAGTGCATGATAATGCACATTTATAAAGCTTATAACCAAAGTGTTTTCCAAAAATTTCCTAGGGAGGGAGGAAAAAAGAGGCGACATCTGTACTACTTTCAACAAGAAAGACAAATTTTTTTAAAAATCTTCTCACATAGTATATACCTTCTTATTCTCCCTTTCCACTCTTACCTTTGCAGTCCTTTTTATTTGAAAGTAGGAAAAAACCACTTTTACAGGAACAATGGTAACTTCCAGGTGTATTATCACAAATCTGACTGCAACCTCCATTTATATTTGAGGGATTTTTGCATTCATTTATATCTAAAAAGGGGGAAATAAATTATTTTTAAAGTGATAAAGCCTTCAGAAAACTTTCCAGGAGGTCGCTCCAGATCAGCCAGGTGGGTTTACTGTACATACCAAATTCACACTTCTTTCCTTGCCAACCGGGTTTACATGTGCACACGAACGTCGCCTGGCCATCTTTGCAGCTCATATATCCATCTTGATTGCATGGCAGAGGATTACACTGGTCTGGAATGGCTAAAGGAAATAGACATCCATTTAATTTTTACCACATGCCATGGTAAAATAAAATAATATGCCCTTTAATAGAAATCCTGTGCATACAACTTATAATAAATGAAAAGAATTCTAACTCCTTCCTTCAAATGATACTTTTTCATAAAACAGTGAGTCCATTAGACAAACTTTTATAGTTACTTTGCAAAAGAAAATTACTTTTATATCTGCAAATATATACAGTATTTCATAACTGTAATTTAGATTTTTTTTATATATATTACCTTATTGACCATTAAAACAATTCCATAAGATACATAAAATAAAAGTACCCTCAATATAGATATATATAAAAAGGGGGGGGGACTTCCAATTTAGGCTAAATGGATTAACAGGGACCAGATTTATCCTCCTGCCTTCAATAACTCTGGCCAAAATATGTCAAACAATAGTTTTCAGACATTAAAAAACAGGTAGCAGAGTACTGTGATTCTTGGGGGAGAGGATTTTGTTTATAAAATGTCAAAGTACTTTATCACTATCTTGAATGATATGCCCATTTGTTTCTTTAGTCATTGGCAGTTTCCCTCTCCTCACCAGACTTTGCAGTGGTCCCTAGTGCCTACACATTTCCACACCTGCTCTTTAGCCTTCCCAGTCAACTCTGTGAGTGCCTACCATTCTTCCAATATGGGCCTCTGCTTAGGTCAGCTAGAGGAAATTTCTGTTACTCTCAAAGAAAAAGCATTTTTTTTTTCTTTTTCCAATTTTATTTTTGTTACAGACGTTTCTCCTTTCTTTTACCCCACTGAAACCCTCCTCCCCTTCCCCCCCACCCCGTCCCCGTCTTTGTTGTCCATGTCCATTGCTTATGCGTACATGTATATAAGTTCTGTGGTTTATCTCTTCCCTCCCCCCACCACCTCCTCATCTGAGGATTGTCGGTCTGTACCCTACTCCCATGTCTTGGGGTCTACCCTATTCCTCAGACTGTTATATTCATTATATTCCACAAATAAGTGAGATCATGTGGTATTTGTCTTTTTCTCTTTGGTTTGTTTCACTTAGGATAATACTTTCCAGGTCACTCCATGTTGATTCAAAGCATAAGAGATCTTTGTTTCTTACAGCTGCATAGTATTCCATTGTGTATATGTATCACAGCTTTTTTATCCATTCGTCTACTGATGGACACTTGGGATGTTTCCAGATCTTAGCTATTGTAGTGCTGCTATGAATATGAGGGTGCATATATTCTTTCTGATTGGTGTTACAGGCTTCTTAGGGTATATTCCTAGAAGTGGGATCACTGGGTCAAATGGCAATTCAATTTTTAATTTTTTGAGGTAACATTTACCATCGCGCCAAAAAAATTACGATACCTAGGAATAAACTTAACCAAAGAAGTAACGGACCTATTTGCAGAAAACTACAGGTCACTGAAAAAAGAAATAGAGGAAGATATAAAAAAGTGGAAGCACATACCCTGTTCATAGATTGGAAGAATTAACATAATTAAAATGTCCATACTACCCAAAGCAATCTATAGATTCAATGCAATCCCCATCAAAATACCAACGACATATTTCATAGAACTAGAACAAATACTTCAAAAGTTGATATGGAACCAAAAAAGACCTCGAATAGCCACAGAAATCTTGAAAAAGAACAAAGTAGGTGGGATCACAATACCAGATATCAGGTTATACTACAAAGCGACTGTAACCAAAACAGCCTGGTACTGGCACAAGAACAGGCATATAGACCAGTGGAACAGAACTGAAAACCCAGAAATGGACCCAAGGCAATACGCTCAATTAATATTTGACAAAGGTGGCAAGAGCATACAGTGGAGTAAAGACAGCCTCTTTAATAAATGGTGTTGGGAAAATTGGACAGCTACATGCAAAAAAATGAAACAAGACCATCAACTTACACCATACACAAAAATAAACTCAAAATGGATAAAAGACTTAAATGTCACCCGTGAATCCATAAAAATTCTAGAAGAAAATGTAGGCAACAAAATTTCGGACATCATACGGAGCAGAATTTTCACTGATACATCACCTAAGGCAACAGAAATAAAGGAGAAAATGAACACATGGGACTACATCAAACTAAAAAGCTTCTGCACAGCAAAAGAAACAATCATCAAAATGGAAAGGCAACCCACTGTATGGGAGAATATCATTGCCAATGATGTATCAGATAAGGGGTTAATTTCCAGTATATATAGAGTGCTCATACAACTCCACAAAAGGAAGACAAAGAACCCAATTAAAAAATGGGCAGAGGAGCTGAATAGACACCTCTCCAAACAGGACATACAAATGGCCAAAAGACATATGAAGAAATGCTCAACATCACTAATCATCAGAGAGATGCAAATTAAAACAACAATGAGGTATCACCTCACACCTGTCAGAATGGCCGTCATCAACAAATCATCAAATAACAAGTGTTGGCGAGGGTGTGGAGAAAAGGGGACTCTAATACACTGCTGGTGGGAATGCAGACTGGTGCAGCCGCTATGGAAAACAATATGGTGCTACCTCAAAAAATTAAAAATTGAACTTCCATTTGACCCAGTGATCCCACTGCTGGGAATATACCCTAAGAAGCCTGAAACACCAATCAGGAAGAATATATGTACCCTCATGTTCATAGCAGCACTATTTACAATAGCTAAGATCTGGAAACAGCCCAAGTGTCCATCAGTAGACGAATGGATAAAAAAGCTGTGGTACATATACACAATGGAGTACTATGCAGCGGTAAGAAAGAAAGATCTCTTATCCTTTGAGACGACATGGAGGGACCTGGAAAGTATTATCCTAAGTGAAAGAAGCCAAGCAGAAAAAGACAAATACCACATGATCTCACTTATATACGGAATATAATGAACATAACAGTCTGAGGAATACAGTAGACCCAGAAACATGGAAGTAGGGCACAGACTGACATCCCTCAGAAGAGGGGATGGAGGGGTGGGGAGGTGGGAAGAGATAAACCACAGAACTTATATGCATGTATGCATGACCAATGGACATGGACAACTAAGCCGGGGATGGGGTGAAGGGAGGGTGGGGTCGGGGGTGCCAATGGGGTAAAAAGGTAAAATATCTGTAACAAAAATAAATAAATAAAAATTCATTAAAAAAAAAAAATTTTAAACCTAGCTGAAACTAAGTACCAAATTTTTCAAAGAAGTGTCCTCATAAATTCATCAAGGTTTTTTGAAAAGTAGTAATAAATTAGGTATTAATTATAATAATAGAAAGATTAATCAGGAAATTGTTATCAAATTATTTTGCTGTCCTTTGGTAAAATATAGAAATATAAAGTGTGAATTAAATATGTGGTCAAGTGGTTTTACTTATGTAATCATAACCAACTTTATATTAGAGAAAATGCAGATAAATATCTAGATAATGTCAATGCTGCATATAAAATATTCACTGGACAAACATCCCAATCTTGCACTTTCTCCTTCTTGCAATTTCACCTTTCTCTCTGACTCTCACTTGGGAAATTGAGAAATCGGAGACAGACAGTGTACCAGATTTATCACTAGACTCCATGTAAACTTCAGAGGGAGAAGACTAATTTGTTATCATAAGATTTTTACATTTATGTTATTGATGCCAATAGTTAGAAGAATAAACATGGCTCAGTTTTGATCGATTAATCAACTGTAACATTTGGTCACACTACATGCCACTGCAGCCAAAATAAAGCTGTTGGGAATAAAAACCTGAAGTCAATGACCTAAAGCTAAGTAAACAGGCACACTGTTGAACTTAAACATTCGGCAGAAAATTCATTTTTAATAAAACAGCAGCATTTGCATCTAAAAAGCATTCTTTCAAATGCATTTTGAGAATACCTCATTGTTGAGCATAACCTTTAGGGTTCATTTGTTAATTTGTAAACATTATATATACATGGGTGTACTTGACTTGCAGGTATTTGTTTGGTTTTGTTTTTAAATTGATTATAGATGTGTTTACCATTGACACAGCTCCTCAGGTCAAGGTAGCCATTAGCTGACTGACGTGCAGCACTGAATAATCCAGCTCGGAAGGAGCCAAGACAACCTGTAAATACAAAAAAAATGTCATCTTTTTTTAGAGTAGACATGCATACTTGATCTGAAGTCATGGTAGAAATTATGCAAAGAAGTATACTATTTATGCCCTTACGGGTTTACAGGATTCAGCATTCAAAGCAGATTGCAAAAATATAAAATCATTAAAAATAGGTTTATGGGAGATTTTCTTTGGAGAAGAACCTTAAAGCCAGAAGTGAAATTTATTGTCACATAAATCTATGTACTTAATTCTGTAGCAGAGACCTATAGTTATCTTCAAATCTGTAGACTATAGCCTGGTTTAGACAGTGTCTGTAATTAAATCAATAGAATGAGTTAGTGTTTGTGGTTGCTGTAGACAACTTCTAATTCTTTCAATGTTGCATAGATACTCACATAATAATATTTGCACAGTGCCTCAATATCACAAAGGAAAGCAGGTTTACTGCAACTACGTTCTATGAAATTAGATATGGCAATCTGGCAGAAATAACAGCTGAAAAAACAGGGATAAAATATTTGTGGTCTTTAAGTAATGAAGGGTCACTTAGTACCAGCAAAATAACATTTCTTAGTAGCCACTGAAGACAACAGTATGTATATCACTTCACTGTACAGATAGTCACCAACTTACTAAAAACATGGATTTGATTACCTTTTGCTGAGAAACAAATCCCAACATTAGTAGCTTAAAATAATTTTTCTATTTTGCTTATAAATTGTGGGTCAAGTCTCTGGAAAATGTTGGGTTGGGCTTTTTGTTTCTGCTGCACATACTGAAGGATCCAGCTCCGAGCTGGCTGTGCATTCACACATCTGACAGCTCAGGCTCCTTGGCATCCCTCTCTGTATGGCGCGTCGTGCTGCAGGGCTTCTCCTGGGGGCAGTTTCCCTTAGCATGCTGGTACTAGCGTGGCTCTTCTTTCATGGTAGCTAGCTTTCAAGAGGAAGAAAGTGGAATTTGCCAGGCCAACTAGGAGGCATTTTATTTCCACCATTCTATTGATCAAAGCAGTCCCAGGTTCCACACAGATGCAAGGGGGAGAGGTGGCAAGCATGCGCTCCGTACAGTGAATGGGAAGCGGCAAGATGACATTGCAGAAGAGCATGTGAGATGCAAGATACAGCATTTTGGAAGATACAATTTAGTACAGATAGATTCAAAGGCTCATTTGAAGTCAATGTGTACATTAGTTTCCTCTTGCTGCTGTGACAAATTATCATAATCTCCATGGCTTAAAACAACATATGTTTATTCTCTTAACTACAGGATCCAGAGTCTAAAATTAAGGTCTCAGCAAGGCTGCATTCCTTCTGGAGACTTCAAGAAAGAATCTATTTCCTCACCTTTTTCAGATTCTAGAGGCCATCTGCATTCTTTGGTTCATAAACCAATCCTCACATTACTCCCAACTTTTGCTTCATTGTCAATTAACCTACTACTTACTCTGATCTCCTGTGTCCCTTGTACACGGACCCTTATGATTACATTGGGCTCACCCAGATAATACAGGTTGCTATCTCAAGATCCTTAATTCAACTTTCAAAGTCCCTTTTGCCATAGCAGGTAACATTCAGAGGGCCTAAGGATTAGGACATGAACACATTTGGGGGAGTCATTATTCAGCCTACCATGATGGGTTAGAATATTTTCCCACAGAAGTAACACCTTACAACATAACGCTCTTTCTCAAGGCCAAATGAGACGTAAGCAGTTTTAGGACTTGAATATTCTTTCTCCAGATTCATCTGTCCCTCCTCCTGAGTCACCCAACCCCAGAATTAACTAATGTAGGTACTGCACTAGGATTCCTCCTTCATGAGAAGGCCGCCTTTTGCACCGCTGGACAGTGAATAACAGCAGGAATTTGAAAGATCTTAGGTTGGAGGTCCAAGTGAAACGCTTCATATGTGATTAGGACCCTAGGCTAGATTACAAAGTAGACATAACCTATAATGCACCTTATATACAAGGCTATACTCATATATGTGATAATGTTTTTATAAAAATCTGCAGTTAGCCAGCTGCCTGGCTGCTCCAAAGCAGGGTGATCTACAGCCTTCACCCTCCCACTCCCCGTCCTCATAGCCCAACAGGAAGCAAGGAAGTCCAAGAGGATGAGTAGAAAGTTGAGACTTGGATAAAGACGTCACAATTGTTGTAACTGAAGGCAGAAGACCTCGTAAGAAATGGGATTAGAAACAGAAATTTGTGCCCCCAGGGAGGAAAGCCTAAGAAAAAAGCACTTTGATTCTAGTAGTCAGGACAGACATCCTAGGAAGAAACGCTGGTCTAGACTATAACAATTCCTACACGCTTCTTCTATTTACTTTCCCCTTGTTGATCTCATTAGGGACAAACTATTGGATTCCTTTTTACCACCTGATGTAGACACCACAGTACTACTTGTCTGAATCTGTCAAGTCTAAAAAGTAGTTCAAACTGCCAATGCCACCAAAACAAAGATTTTACTGGGATTATAGTAGAGCCAGAGTCTGGCAAAATTTTCTTTTTTCAGCGAAATTCATTTACAGCCCTCTGTCTTTAAGGCACAGAAGATGCCATCACATGAAAATCTAAATGTTTGCTTTCTAAGTATAGAAGACTCAGTTATTCATATCCCCTCTTGATGATACAATCTATTACTTTGAAAAGCCTGTTGCTTGCTGCCTTTTAAATATATATAAATTCCTGCCTGGCCAGTATGGCTCAGTGGTTGAGCATCAACCCATGCACTAAGAGGTCTCCAGTTCAATTCCTGGTCAGGGCACATGCCCAGGTTGTAGGCCCAATCCCCAGTGGGGGACATACAGGAGGTGGGCAATTGATGCTCCCTCTCATGGATGTTTCTCTCTCTCCTCCCTTCCTCTCTCTCTAAAATCAATAAAGAAAAAAACTTTAAATATATATATATGGATAAATTCCTTTTTATCTGCATTTTCACTCCCATTCACCCCTTATGCAACCATTCTAATGAGTTAATGCATATATTTTCATTTGTATGTATTCTTATAAAATGTACTTATAATTTTGTGTCCATGAATTTTCATTTTTGCAAATGGCTGTGTATTATGTATCATGCTGTCGGACATTTCTTCCTTAGCATTGAATTTTTATGATCTATCCATGTGGCTACATATAATTTATTGCTTCTAACTGCAAAGCATTACTCATGGCATGCAATCACCATTTTAAAAAATCCTCTCTACCCAAGATACTCAGATTGCTCCCAATTTCCCACCTCTACAAGTAGCCCTGCAGTGGAAGACTTCATGCATGCCTCATTAGTACATGCATAAGAAATGTCTTTGGAATAGTCTCTGAGTGGGTTCTGGAATTGTAGGATCATCAGATAGGCATGAACTTAGGGGCTCTCCAGAGGTGCATTCCCATCAGCAGAGCATAAGAATTTCCATATCTTGGCTGTCTAATTGTTGTCAGAATAGGTAATAAAGTGATATCACTTTTTTTTTTCCTGATTTCCAGTGGGATGAAGCATATCTCATTTTTTTTAAAAACTGAGGTTTCCTTCTCTGAATATTTTATTATTTAGTAGCCACTTTTCTAAAGGCACTTATTGTTCATGTGGGTCTGCAGAAATTTAAAGATTTATAATTATGATCTCATTTCTCTTACCGTCTCTTAACCTTATCCTTTATGTCTTTTAAGAGAAGTTCTTAATTTTGTTGTAATCATATTAACCAATTATTTTACCTTATAGTTTGTGCATCTGAAGTTTTTTTGTTCCATGTCATTGATTATAAAGATATTCTCATACAGTTTTTATTTAATTTCATAGTTTTATTTTAACATTAGTGTCTTTATTTCACCTATAATCCATCCTTATATTTGGGGATAGTTAGGTACCCAGATTTATTTTCTGATTATACCTAGCCAGTCTTCCCAACATGATCTTCTAAACAATACAAAGTGATATATGGTATCATCTTTATCAAATATTAGGTTGCCATATATAGATGAGTCTGTCTCTGAACTCTTTAAGTTCATTAGTCTACATGTTCCTCTGACAACAGCAAGTGGTTTTCTTTCTACAGCTGTATATTATTAGTTAATCAGGTGTTTCCTCCTTCGCATTAAAAAAATGTTTTTCATTTATACTTTTAAAGGGAGAGAGGAAGGGAAAGGGAGGCGAGGAGAGAAACATCAATGTGAGAGTGAAATGGGACAATGCTCAACGAACTGAGCCACACCGGCCAGGGCTCCTCCTTTGCATTTTTAAGGTTAATTTAGGCATGTGTGGACTTTTATTCCCGGATTTAAATACTACAAAATTCCTTTTAAAAAATCCAGCAGAAATTTTAAACAGGATTGCTCCAAATATATAGATTAATTGATCTCTTTATAGCCACTCAATTCAAGAGCATGAAATATTTTTCTATGATTTCAGTTCATCTTCTATAGCCTTAATTTGAGTTTAAAATTTTTCCCTATAGAGGTTTTATATATTCCTAACTTATTTCTAGATATTCAATGGTATTTGTTGCTACTGTGAATGGTATCAACATTTTATTTTCTACTGGACTACTGTTTGTGTAAAAAACTACTACAAACTTTTATGGGGTAGACTTAGAACTACCTAATATCTCTTATGTGCTCTAATATTTTCTCTATGGATACTTTTTTCTAGGTATATCATCATATCAATTACAAATGACAGTCATATATTTTTGTCTCATGATTCTTCCTTTTCTTTCTCTGTTGAATTATCTGTAAGCTGAAGTGTTTCTAGTCTTTCACTCAATCATAAAGAGACTGTATCTAAAGTTTATCCACTAAGTAGAATGTTTACTGTAGGTTTTTTCCTTCCTTCCTTCCTTCCTTCCTTCCTTCCTTCCTTCCTTCCTTCCTTCCTTCCTTCCTTCCTTCCTTCCTTTTCTTTCCTCCCTCCCTCCTTCTACTCTTTCTTTCTCTCATGTTGTGTGTGTGCGTATATTATTAGCATGACTATACTTGCCAATTTAGCCAAGACAGTCCTATTTATTCTTTTTCACTTGGCATTTATCTAGTGTACTATTAGTCTTTAACAAAATATTAGAAGTTGAAAGATAAATTATATGGTTATTCTATATTTAACCTTTACCAAGCTCAGAAAGTTTTCCTATAATCATAGTTTGCTAAAAGTTTTTTTTTTAAATCATAATTAAGTGTTGAACTTTATCAACTACTTTTTCTGTATGAACTGAGGTAGTAATAAACTCTGTGGAGAATTACATTAATGGATTTTCTGATGTTAACCTCCTTGAATTTCTGGAATAGAACCTACCTTACCATAATATATTATTTTAATATACTTTACATTAGATTGGGCATAATTTCATTTAGAATTAATTCATAAATAAAAATGAATTATATTTTTATTTTATTATGTTGTGTTTATCTGGTTTTGGAATCAAGATTGCACCGGTCTTAGAATAAGCTCACAGCATAGATTTTTATCTATTTTCTAGGACAATTTTATAAGAAAGAGCTTAATGATTTATTTAAATGTGGAAGAACTCACCAGTAAAACATCAGATTATAAATCTTATCTATGTTGGGAGTTTCTAGGATTTCCCATTTTTATTCTACACTTTGTTTTGATATTTCCTGTTTCCTTGTTTTTCTTTTTCCTTGATTATTCTTGTCAGAGATCAGTCTAACTTAATGATATTTCCAAAGAATATGATATTGCTTTTGTTAATCTCTCTTTTGTTTTCCATTTAACTTATTTCTATCCCTATTTTTGTTTTTTCCTTATTTCTTATTACTCAGGGTTTACTTCTAAAAGTTTTTCTTGATTAGAATGCTTAGATCACTTTTAAAATATTCCAAGCTGTTCTCTGACTGCTGCCTCAGCAGTCAACACCCTGATTCCCCACACACACATGCTAGTTCAAGCCAGCCTTCGGTCTACCCATGGGTTTCTCATACTTCTTGTTTTGTTTTGTTTTTTATTATTATTTTGTTATTGTTAATGTCTGGAATGTATTGTTTCTCTTGAGATGATTTTAAGAGAAGTCAGCAGTCTGGGCTAATTCACCAACTTGGTAAGACATAGAAGTTAAAATTTATGTGTAATGTTTATATTTAGGCTCAGAATTTAGCATTCTTTCCAAGAAGTTTCTCTCCCATGAATGGAATCCTTCACTCTGTCAAGAGATATTTTAAAGGTCAATATGGATGGTAGAATTGTTTATTCTATTTTCTAAGGAAAAGGACACAACTTAGACATCCAGAATATTTCTGTCTAAATTCTGTTTTCAATGCAGTAATGGGATGTGTGGATAGATTGAAGTGCTTTCTAAACCCCTAGAACTCTAAATCTAGACACTGTCCAAAAAAGTATGGGTTACTAGTGGTCTAATCTCTTGAGTATCCTTATCTCACTGAAAGGAGCTCCGGGCATGGGTTGTGGTAATTAATAAAATTACTGTTAGGTTTACCAGGGACAGGATTATAAAGGTTTTTTTTGATCAAGTAGGAAAATCTGGCCTACGAAATACATACATCAAATAACAGAAAACTTTAAGTTAGAGCATTTCTTTTCAATTTTTAACAGTGGAATTCATAAAATATGCTGATGTATAAATACAACCCAAAATATAAAGTTTTAATAAAAAAATAAGCCATAACAAAAAATATATTTTTGTTTCATACGTGGGTTGGTTAAATGAAAATACTTGACATTTGAAGAAAATTTGATGCAATAAAAAGTCTATCTCCATAAATATACTTATTTGGTATTCCCAATAGCTCTGAAGTTAGAAAACATAGTGTACATTTAAATACAGAACCTGAAACGTTAAATAACTTGCATAACCTGACACAGTAGAAATTTTTAGGTCTGAGACTAGAGCCTATATCTTATTTATTTATCTGAGACTTAGCTTTTCTACCATGCTGCCAAATAAAACAGGCAAAGAGAGGAGAAAATTGGGTTGAGCCAGCAAAGAGGAAGTTGGGAAGGAAAAAGGGAGAAAAAGAAAAAAATATTTTATCTAAAGAACTCTCCAAAACACACAATGTTGTATTAAAGTGTTATTTATCTTTATCCAAATATACTCTGTGAACAAAAGTATGTATTTTCCAGAGGGCTGACACCTGCAAAAACAGGTTCAACACACCAACCAAAGAAATACGTATTAATTAATACTACATTTTTTTAATGCAAGTTTGTGTTTTTTAATAGCCAAATATTGTCTGTTTTAGTTATAAAATATTCTAATTTCTACCTAAAATTGAGAAGCTAAAATAGTCTTATTACTCTATCTTTTCTCCATTTTAACAGTACAAACCTGTAGATTTTGCTTTAGAAAGTGAGTCATGTATAACATTACAAAAGAAAATTATTTTTCATAAATGTGTAACTATATCTCAACGTTCTTTTAAGACGTAGCATTGTTTTTTGAAGTTTTAGGCAATTTTGTTGTATTTTCATATTCAGAGACAAAAATAATATCACTACAAAATTTTTATAGTGTCCCCTTTCCAAATTTGAATAAAACTGCTTGAGTCTGCTATTAGTGGCTCAAAAAGAAAAGTGAGGGGAAGAATAAAATGGAAACAGAGAAGTCAAAGTGAAAATAAGAGGATTATCATAATTTTAAGATCTTGCAGGAGAAATGTTGGATTGGAATTACAAAAAGAATTGTAATAAATCAACTGGAAAACACCTAGCAGCTCACTGAACAGAAATGGGTCATGCCATGGAGTTCTAAGCAGAGATACCACTGAACTGAGGTCATGCCATTGACGAGGGGGTGAAATGAAATGTTGGGTGCGACAGCTGAGTCTCCTTGGCTCAGGATGTACCACACACTCAAGATTCAGACCATCGTGGACACTCAAAAATGAAAGAGCAATGACTTCAGGACTATGAAAAAGAGCATTTGGCTCTAAAAGGGTCTTCTACACAGTGGTCTTAGGCTCCTATCTGTTCATTGTCCCAAAGAGTAGGTATAAGTACATACCATCATTTCAATGCAAGGCTCCACAGGAAAGGGGGAAAGGAAGAGATATACCAAATCTAAAGATGGTCTCTGGCATCTCTGTGTGGATATTCAGAAACAAAACAAAAACAAACAAAAGTAAAGCCTTAAACTATAATTAAGCCCTCCAATTTATAGAGAAATAAGAATTTATAGAAAGGTATTTGTAAAATTATATTAATAAATGGTAAGCTGCATAGTCATTAATGTGTATCAGAGTACATTTCTATTCTTTTTTCAAGGACAATTCACTGCTCTATTCCGCAGGGCTTGCAGCTCACATTGGCTGGGATGACAGTGAGGTGGAAAGATGCACAGATGGGGAGAATTCTGAGCCTAAAGGAGGACAGCGAGCACACCTCTGTGGGCTGGATCGACAGAGAATCCCATCAGAAAGAGGTGAGCAAATCATACTCGACTTTTCTTGCTGAGAAATGCTGACAACATTCCAAATAATATTAATGCAAAATGTTTTTATATTTGCTTAAAGCAAACCAAAACCCTGTTATCTTTTATTGCTATTCAGTGGAACTCATCTCATCTGTTTGGGTATGGAAATGACACCTCATTTCTTGGGAGTCCAGAATTGTGAACAAAAGCAAAACATGGAGAGGGATCCTGCAGGAAATGATGAAGTTGTGTTGCCAAGAGAGAAGTTGTTAATAATTTCAATAATTATATATGCCATAAGTTCTGGGGAGTACAGAGACTTTTCCTTCCATTAAAAGATAACCCATGGACCTAAATATAACTTTGCATTAGCCCAATGCCTCTATGAGAAAGATAGAATATTGAAGACTAAAAGTCAAAATGTCACATGCTAATTAAAGAACTATTCTAAACTTTTCTATGTAACTGTAATAAAAGGACAGCAATATTGCATATAAAAAAATGGGATCTTACTCCCAAGGCTAATGAAATTGTATTGGATGAAATATATAAGTGGAGAATTTGACTTGATCATATCTAAGTTCCCTTCCATTTATAGCATTATATTAATAAAAACCTTTGAACTTACCTAAATATTTTGGATAAAAATAGTCCTGGAAAGAAAGAAAAACAAATAAATTATCTTAACAAACTTAAATTTTACTATAGAGTTAAACAAATTTTAAAATGTTTTTATTTTAAAGGTGTAAATATATGAGGGGGGTTGGGTGAAGGTGGAGGAGAGTATGGGGGGGATACATGGTGAGGAAAACCATAAAATAAAATAAATAATATTTTTAAAAGATGCAAATAAGCCTTGGCCGGTTTGGCTCAGTGGTCAGAGTGTCGGCCTGTGGACCAATGAGTCATGGGTTCGATTCCGGTCAAAGGCACGTACCTCGGTTTCGGTTCATCCCCAGCCCTGGTTGGAGTTGTGCAGGAGGCAACCAGTAGATGTGTCTCTCTCACATCGATGTTTCTCTCTCTCTCCTTCTCTTCCTCTCTCCCTCTCTCCCACTCTATCTGAACAAAAAAATGGAAAAATATCCTCGGGTGAGGATTAAAAAAAAAGATGCAAATAAATTACATATAACCGTCATTTCCACATTGTTAGATTTTTTTCTATAGTAATATATACCAGGAGCATATAACTAATAATGTTAGGGTAATAAGAGGCTTAGGCTTAAGGCAATACTGATAAATTAAATTATGCTTCAAAAACTTTTAATCTTGCCCTAGCTGGTTTGGCTCCGCAGTTGGAGCGTCGGCCGGCGGACCAGAGCGTCCCAGATTCAGTTCCTGCTAGGGGCATGTACCAAAAACAAAAGCAAACAAACAAAAAATTTCTAATCTGAAAACAAGTTCTACTGAAGCTATTAAATGTAATTTTATGTGCCCCCATTTTGTAAATCCTTTATTTTTCCATAATGATTAGGTACCCATTTGACACATTCATGCCATGCTGATTAAACACACTAGATCCAATGTTTGAATAACACTGATAACATCTGAAGTAAATTGAAGTGGACATTTATCTGTTAGCATCATAGGTACAAGTAATACCTTACTTATTAATTGGTCATATGCCAAAAGTTTGTCTTTAAATCAGTAATTTGGACTAAGGAATGCACTTTATCAGAGAGAGAAAAATGTTGAAAATGATTTCTAATGGAAGGTTCTCAGGCTGGTTCACAAAAGCCTTCTTAAGCCATACTATATTTAATGTGTAACATTAATAGCACAAGAACACCTCATGAGAAACCAGTGTTTCTACATGAAATGTACTCAAGTACAAAACATAACTTCTTCCAGTACAGAGTCAAAAGCCCTCGCCGTTTCCTCCTCTCACATATAAACTTACACACCGCATGTCTACTAGTGTGTAAGGATGGCATCTCCCACCAAGTATTCCAGACAGCGGCGCTGTCTTCCACAGAACAAAAGCCAGGAGAAGAAACGAAGAACAGGTTAAAAGGAGATTATGTGATGGGGAAAAGAAAACATTCGGGATAATGTGGAGCTAAACAATAGGGTAGAGATTGGGAATGTCGGCTAGGGTATTGGGGTTGTGGACAACGAGTGGATGCGGCAGGATAAAAGCGGCACAAATGTTTTTTCCTTCCTTTTATTTCTCCCCTTGCTTCCTTTGTCATACCTTTCTCTTTTTTTTTTTTTTATCCTCACCCGAGGATATTTTTCCATTTTTTTTGTACAGACAGAGTGGGAGGGAGAGAGAGGAAGGGAGAGAGAGTGAGAAACATCGACGTGAAGGGACACATCGAGTGGCTGCCACCCGCACGACCAACCAGGGCCGGGGACAAACTGCAACCGAAGTACGTGCCCTTAGCGGGAACCGAACCCGGGTCTCTCCGGACCGCAGGCCGACGCTCTAACCGCTGAGCCAAACTGGCCAGGGCTTATTTCTCCCCTTGCTTCCTTTGTCACACCTTTCTCTTCGGTCAGGGTGGCTGATGTCAGAATGAGTGGAGGAGAGAGGGAACGTTCACGAGTTTCCCTTCCCACTCTCTTCCCTTCTCTCCACTACGGTCTTCGGCTTTGCACCCCATTTGCTACTCAGATGCCAACATGTGTGATATATATGATATCTCAGCCATGTACACTTGCTTTGAAATGTTCCAGAAAAACAAAACAAAATTCGAGTGGGTGGAGTAGAAAATGAACAAAGCAAGTATGGCAGATTGCTGATCATTGTTGAAGTGGGAGGAAGGTACAGAGGGGTTTATTACATTGTTCTAGATACTTTAGTATGCATTTTAAATTTCTATAATAAAAATAAATGTGTGTGTGTATGTATGTATGTGCATGTGTGTATCTATTTCCTACAAAATAAGAATACTCTGTATATTGTGTGGAATAAAATATTTTTGTCTTGCCAATTGCTTATCTACAAAAGCAACAGAATTGAGAGAAACATTTTGCTTCAATCCTAGAGGGTATTCAAAATAAATCTTTTCCCAGCTGGTGTGGCTCAGTGGATTGAGGATCATCTCATGGACTGAGAGGTTCCAGTTTGATTCCCAGTCAGGGTACATGCCTGAGTTTTGGGATCAATCCCCAGTAGGAGGCGTGCAGGAGGCAGCTGATTGATGTTTCTCTCTCATATCAATGTTTCTCTCTCTCTCTCCCTTCTTCTCTCTCTTAAAAAAAAAATCAATAAAAGCATATTTAAAATAAAATGAATCTTTTTGTACCTTAGAAACAAATCCCTTTGAACCTACTAAGGTAGGTGGAGGTAAAAGAATTCAAAAGAACACAAGTTATCACTGTCTTGGACAAGTTCTACAACTGGAGAATGATTCTTCCTCATTATCTCTCAACTAGTCTCACGGTTCCAAGAGCCATGGCAGAGGTAAAGGAGGTACTTTGTATACGTTTTCTTCCTCATTTCCTTTTGGCTATAAGGTTCATCTCAGAAAATATATC
This sequence comes from Molossus molossus, assembly GCF_014108415.1. Lineage (NCBI taxonomy): Eukaryota > Metazoa > Chordata > Mammalia > Chiroptera > Molossidae > Molossus > Molossus molossus. The sequence goes on along the minus strand of NW_023425388.1, from coordinate 91,021,646 downwards.
TGAGGTAACCAAGAAGATTATCAAACTTGAATTCTTAGAGGCACTATTTATACCCCTGCTACCCACAGGATATGTTAGAGAATATCCTCCTCCAGGAAATAATAGGACTAAAGATAAGGTCATATTTCTTTATGATATTTAAGAATGTGTATGATTAGATTTTTCTAAACTAACTTGGAAAAATTAATCCACTAAGATGTACATTCTAACCCCAGGATTGACTGATGATATAAAATGGCTCAGGAAAGTTCCCAAGGTTTTATGGAATAGATTAAAATATACTCAGGGAACACGGTGCTGAATAAATTCTTCAGTAAGCATTCACTGAGTACCTAACCTTTACCAAGCTCTCGATGAAAAGGCTGGTTAAAAATGCCAATGGTGTGATTTAATTAAGTATGTGTTAACAATGCAATCACCTGCTGGTGTGCACACATGTGCACAAACACACACATTATACTTGAGATTCCTTACCCCCTTACCCCATACTACCAAATTCTGGTGGGGAGAAAGTATTTACAAACCATGAGGAGGATACTATTTGCTGACAATGAGGTATAGTTGAATTATAGTTTGGTTAGAGCTCATTGCTTTTGACAGTAGTGTCTTCCTAGCTAGTCCACCTCCCTTTGAAGGTGCATCCTTCTGAAATGATTCCATGGCTACTACATATGAAACATGATATAAACACAATTATTAATGTTAAAAAGGAACACAGACTCACACTGGAAAAATTCTGTTTGTAACTGCATGTCTAGGTGTGCTAACATTAACTTTCATGAGTTCTTACCGTTTCAGGGTAATTTTCAAAGATCTCCCTGGCTTCTTCTTTATTGCACAGTTCTTCGATGCACTCTCTCTCAAGATTACCCTGCCTGGTTTCTTCAAGACCAGAATTCGCACGGCGTTTCCTAACCAGAACTTGCGAAGCGTGTTGCTTTGACAAAACTGAAGGAAAAGATAAGTTTATATAAATAAATCTTTCATTTCTCCACCTAAAATATATTATTTTATTAAACAATGAGAATCAAAATCGTTTTCTGCCTGTAAATTGTATGACATTTAAAATCAGTATGGTTGGACTTCCGGTCAAGATGACAGTGTAGGTAAACGCGGTATCACATCCTCCCACAACCACATCAAAGTTACAACTAAACTACAGAACAACCATCATTCAAAGCTGCCTGAAATCAAGCTGAAAGGAAGTCCTACAACTACGGAATTAAAGGAACAGCAGCATTGAGACTGGTAGGAGGGGCGGAGGCACAACGGACTGGTCCCACACCCAGGTGTGGCAGATAAAAATTAAGAGGACAGCCCTGGCCAGTTTTCTCAGTGGTCAGAGCATCAGCCTGCAGTCCAGAGAGACCCAGGTTTGGTTGCCACTAAGGGCATGTACCTCGGTTATAGTTAGTCCCCTGGTTGGGTCGTGCAGGCGGCAACCACTCGATGTGTCCCTTTCACATCGATGTTTCTTTCTCTCTCTCTCTCTCTCTCTCTCTCTCTCTCTCTCTCTCCCTCCCACTCTGTCTGAACAAAAAATGGAAAAATGTACTTGGGTGAGGATAAAAAAAAAAAAATTAGGAGGACACCTCAGCTGGAAAGGTCCTCCCTGAGGACTGAGGGGTCCCCGTCCCACACCAGGCACCCAGCTCAGGGTTCCAGTGCCATAAAGAGAAGTCCCCATCACTTCTGGCTGGAAAAGCCAGTGGGAACTGAGGCTCAGGGAGGCTGAGGCAGCTGGAGCCCCAGGCAGCTCCTCTTAAAGGACCCATGCACGGACTTATCAGACTCACTCCCTCTAAGCTTGGAGGGGAGGCAGCTCGAGGGGCGCCAGAGACATACAGGGAAGAACTGAGCTGTTTGGCACTGGAGCAAGGGCTGGAGAGGGGTCTTTCTCCAGTACAAATGTGCTGTCAGAGGCTTTTGTTCCTTTGGTGAGCCCTTCCCTGGGACAGCAGACAGCCACCATATCTGGGACTCTAGCAACCTGGCTCACACTGTTTGCCCCACCCTGGTGATTCCCTGAGGCCCTGCCCCACCCAACTTTCAAGCCCACCCAAGCTGTTGCCAGTTGCTTTACCATAGGATTGGCCTGTCTTGGATCCTGCTTCAGGTTTTCCTAAATTCTTTCAAACAAGCAGCATCTGGTCTCAGCTAGCCCCATACCTCTCATTAAGTAATACACAGAAACAAACACAGGGAGGCAGCCAAAATGAGGAGACAAAGAAATAGGTCCCAAATAAAAGAACAGAACAAAACCCCAGGAAAAGAACTAATGAAATGGAGATAAGCAACCTAACAGATGCTGAGTTCAAAATACTGCTCATAAAGATGCTCAGAGAACTTAGTGAGAACCTCAGCAAACTTAGTGAGGGCCTCAAGATCATAAAAAAGGACCAGTCAGAAATGAAGGATGAACAGTCAGAAATGAAGGAGGCACTAATTAAAATAAAGAATAATTTACACAGATTCAATAGTAGAGTAGGTAAAGTCAAGAAGCAAACCATTGATTTGGACTATAAGGAAGCAAAAAACACCTAATCAGAACAGCAAAAAAAAAAAAGAATCCCAAAAAATGAGGATAGTGTAAGGAGCCTCTAGGACAACTTCAAGCATGCCAACATTCGCATCTTGGGGGTGTCAGAAGGAGGAGAGAGAACAAGAAATCGAAAACCTATTTGAAACAATAATGGCAGAAAACTTCCCTAACTTGAGGAAGGAAACAGACATACAAGTCCAGGAAGCACAGAGAGTCCCAAACAAGATGAACCCCAAGAGGCCCACACCAAGACACATCATCATCAAAATGCAAAAGGTTCAAGACAAAGAGAGAGTCTTAAAAGCAGCAAGAGAAAAAGAGTTACCTACAAAGGAGTTCCCATAAGACTGTCAGTTGATTTCTCAAAAGAAACTTTGCAGGCCAGAAGGAAGTGGCAAGAAATATTCAGAGTGATGAAAAGCAAGAACTTACAACCGAGATTGCTCTATCCTGCAAAGCTGTCATTTAGAATTGATGGCCATATAAAGAGTTTCCCAGACAAGAAAAAGTTAAAGGAGTTCATCACCACCAAACCATTATTATATGAAATGTTGAAGGGTCTTTTTGAAGAAAAAGATAAAAAATATGAACAAACAAAATGGCAATGAATACATATCTATCGACAATTGAATCTACAAACAAAATGAACAGGCAGAACAGAAACATTCTCATAGATACAGAGAACATTTTGTTGGGTGCCAGATGGGAGGGGGGTTGGGGAAATGGGGGAAAAAGCTGAAGGGATTAAAAAGTACAAATTGGTTGCTAGACTGACAAATCTCAAAGGGAAAGGGGGTTGGGAAGAAATAAACCAAATAACTCATATACATAATCAATGGACACAGACAACAGTGTGGGAAAAGGCAAAAGGGGGGTGGGAGTGGGGAGGAGGGGTCAATGGGGGAAAAATGAGGAACATCTGTAATCCATTCAACAATAAAGTTAAAATTTAAAAATAAGTAAATAAAATCAGTATGGTTGAACAACAACAACAACAAAAGGCAGATATATATCACTTTGGTTAAGAACTCAAAGAGCAGGTTCAGTGTCCGGCTACAGCACTTGTATAATGATCTACACAACTTATTCACATTCTTGCTGGAGGTCATACATACCAGACATATTTACTGTTTACCTTGTAACTACACTGGAAATAGCATCATGCTGAAATTACTACATCAAAAGTCATAGCCATCTTGAAAGCTACTTTCTCAATTTTAAAGGAAAACTTACATGATCAGTGAAGCAGGAGTATAGTCCAATAAGCCATTTAAAATATATTTGATAGGATGACACCCTTAATTATTCATACAAACAGGACGATAAAAATTCATGGTAAAAGCAAATCTGCCCTGGCTGATTTGGCTCAGTGGTTAGAGTATCAGCCTGCAGACCAGAGAATCCAGGGTTCGGTTCCCGCTAAGGGCACGTACCTCGGTTGCAGTTTGTCCCCATCCCCGGTTGGGGTCATGTGGGTGGCAACCACTCAATGTGTCTCTCTCACATGGATGTTTCTCTTTCTCTCTTACCCCCTAAAAAAAAATACAGAAGGCTCTAGAATCCACGGGGACTAATCTTAGCATGACCCTCTTCATCCTCTAATGAAAGACATTTCAATTCCATTAGAAGTGCCCCCATTTCTTTGCTCCCCTTGACACAGTTGTCCACATTTATAGTACCTCCATCTTCTCCTTCCATTTGTTCACATACTCAAATCAATCAGGCTTTTGTCTGCAACTCACCATGCTGCTTTTATTAAGGTCATAGTACTAACTCTAGTGGTTAATTAGCAGTCGTCATATTAAGAGATCTACTAGCAGTATCTGACAACCTTGATTATTATTTCCTGTATATATTTAAACCTGACTTACAGCTCATCAAGCACTCATTATTCTTATATCTCATTGACCAGGCCCTCCTTTTACTTACCTCTCAATGTTGGTATTTGAAGTTTCAGAAGTTTCATGGCTATATCCTAAAGATAAAATATATCTCCAGCTCAAGCCTCCCTACTCACTTCAGGTCATATGCCAAATTGGCTATTGGACATCTCCACCTGGATGACCAATAATAATCTCAAACATGGCATCAAAAGAGTGAGGTTCCGCACTCTATCTGACTGGCTCCACTTGAAGCCTCTCAGTCGGTGGTAACTTGTAGGAGCTCATGCAAAAAATCTTGAAACAATCCTCATTCCTCTGCTTCCCCCTACATCCCAATTTTATAGCATCACAAAATCCTCTACAATTTCTCTTCAAGATTTATAAAAATCATGACCACTTCTCACCACCTCAATTGTTATTATTGGTATATCTGCTTTCATTTAAAAAATTCCACAGTTAAATTAATAAAACATGCTCTTTAACTATGAGTCAAGATTTAAAACCCAGGCACTACTATCTGTGGCACATGCAAATGTGAAAAAGGTCAGTTTTTACAAAGTTATTTAAAATTAGGGAATTTGTTTTTAGTTGTCATTTCCAATTTTATTGAGATATAATTGATATATAACATTGCATTTGTTTTAGGTGTATAACATTATATATATACAAACTATTACCACAATAAGTTTAGTTAACATCCATCACCTCACAGTTACAATTTTTTCTTTTCTTCATTTTTATTGTTGACACTATTACAGATGCCCCCATGCCCGCCCTTTGCCCACCTCCACCCAGTCCCCGACCCCCTTCCCTCTGGCCATCACCACACTGTTGCCTGTGTCCATGGGTTATGCACATACATTCTTTGGCTAATTCCTTCATCTTCTTTCATCCAGTCCTCCCTCTCCCTTCTCCCCTCTGACAGTGTTTCATGCGTTGATACCTCTGTTTCTATTTTGCTCATTAGTTTATTTTTTTCATTAGATTCCACATTTATGTGAGATCATATGGTATTTGTCTTTCTCTGGCTGGCTTATTTCACAGGTCCATCCATGTATTTGTGAAAGGTGAAATTTCCTTGTGAAATCTTTTGGGGAATTTAATTAACTAACTAATATTATTCATTATTGTGACAAACCAATATGTATGTATGAGTTTGGCCATCTTTTATTTAAAAAATGATTGATATAATTAAAAATGACTAATGTATTGTTTTTTCCCATTTGATACTATAATACTTTATTATTGTATTTTAAAAATATTTAATGAGCTCTGACCCTTTTGGCTCAGTGGTGAGAGCATTGGCCCATGGGGGGGGGGGGAGGATCAATGGAAAAATATCTTCAGGTGAGGATTAACAACAACCAAAAAAAAAAAAAAAGGTGTCTGTGTGTGTGTGTGTGTTTAATGGCATCATACAGTGATACCTCGGTTCTCGAACGCCTCGGTTTTCGACCAAATGGAGATTCGAGAAACTTTTGTCTCGGAATCCGAACAAATATTTGGAACTCGAACTTCCGAGATGAGCCGAGTTGAGCCGAATGGCGTTCATTCGGCCCAGCGCGCCTTGCTTGCGTCATCAGTGTGAGTGCAGAGAGAGAGTCACGCTTTGTGGAGTCACGCTTTCCTATTGGTTTCATTGCTTCGGTTCTCGAACAATTCGGTTCTCGACCGTCCTCCTGGAACGAATTATGTTCGAGAACCGAGGTATCACTGTATACAGAATATGTAAGATAAAAACAGAAGGCAAAGAAAAATATTTTTTAAATAGTTGAATAACAAAAATGATGAAACAAAAATTCAGCATCAAGCAACAGATTAGAAATATTTGTATAATATAGAATAGAAAAAATTACATCAAGAAGTTATAAGCACCTTTGGCAAGTTGAAAAAACAGTAAGCCATGCCCCCTCTGCAAGAAGAAAGGCCACTGGAAAAGCCAGTGTCCTAGGCTCCAAAAGGACCTAGTGGCTCCAAAGCAATGATTGTTAAGACACCTGAGAGTTGATGGTGCCTGAGACCTCGTACCTCACAGACTGACCATCAGGCCATCATGCCACAGGAGCCTTGGGTGACCCTTGACGTAGCAGGTAAGCCCATTACATTTTTTATTATACATGAGGGCTGCTTACTCTGCTCTGACTCACTCACCAGGGCCTCTTTCTTCCATAACACGTTGATCAGTAGGGTGAATGGGCATCCTCAATGCTACCATTTCACTCAATCCCGCTGTGGCGGGCAGTCAGACAGAAGTGAGCAGAGCAAGGATAATGGGCCAGGTATAGAAGGCCTTCAGGGTGGAAAGCCCCAGGTGTCTAACAAAGGACAATTGTAGGGTGGGACCTCGTCCCCAGGGTGACTTTTCCTCTCCTAGAATATCGTTGGTCATGTGCTTTGAACACCCTGACCTTTCCTCCCTAGACATAACATCTAGGCCTCAGTTGTATTTCAGCTCCAGGCCCAGAGAAGCAGCAAAACCAAAAAGGTGACTCCATGGTTGCCTCAGGACCAGCTGCACTGGACAGTGAACCCCTGCCCTGGCACTAACCAATCAATAAGTGGAGAGCTAGACCCTGAATGGACACACCTGGAAAGCTTCTCAATATTCTATTGGCATCTTCCTTTGGCACCTCCCCTAAAATTTCCACCCTTAAAACCTCTGGGAGGGAGGACCCAGCATGCTCTCCCTCCCCATCTCCCCAAGCAAGTTACCATTACCCTCCTCACTCCCAAGCTCCAAGGACCCTTCCTTTACCTCTATAACTTGATTCTTCAACCCATTTCTTCCACGAATTGCTTCTTCTACCTTGGTGATGTCCCAAATAAAGACTCTCTTATAGTTTGAGTCTTGGCTCTCAATTCTGTCCTAGCCAGAACTCAAGTACTGAGGTCGCTGAACCCAGGTCTGGTCCCACCTCACTAGTCTAACACCTGGGGCCGTTCTCTCCTACAACATTATGGTGCTGTGATTCGAACTATGACTCAGAATGTGTGGCAGAATTCCAGAGAAGCCCATCAAGGACCACCTTGCAGACCCAGACCCGTGCTAGGTACTAGCAGGAACCCACTGTGCCCACCAGCTCCTTGCTTTGCATTGGGTGGACTTGGGTGAGTTTCTTGGAATTCCAGACCACTTTGTTTTAAGGTAAGAGGCTGACTTTCTTTAAGCTGTTTTTTTGAAATCCTCAAGGTGAAGCTAAAGGTTAAGGGTTGAGAGACCCTAGGCTATAGATAAGAATTGAGATAACTAAGGACAGAAAAAAAAAAAATGAATAGCTGCTTTTTAACTTGTGCTTTTCCATTAGAATTGCTTTCTGAGGGTTTGAACAAAACTTTTGCTGGATAAATGAGAGCATAAACTCATTTGGTTTTAAAGATAAGGGATATCAGCAATTTCTAATCTTCCTAGGGAAGATTTGCCTTTAGGGCCGGAGGTGCTGCCTCTGTCAGGCTAGCCCAGCTAACATACATGGCTCAACAGAAACCTTCTCTGATCCCTTGTGGGTTCCCTGTCTTTTAAAACATCTTTTCTATATACTCCCCAAAGCCCCTGAAACTGGGGAACTGAACCACCCTCAACTCCTTCCATACTCTTCTAACCATCTTATCTTTATTTCTAACTTCTATGAGAGCCTCAGGGATAAATTAACAGGAACTCTTCCTTCCTTATGAGTAGCAGCTGCTCTCTCTGTCCTAGGCTTCCTGAAGGACCAGGGCTCTTAGAAAGATGAAAGACAGGGAAACAGATCCTAGCTGTACTGCTGGAGTTGTAGGATGGGTGTTCCGTTTGAGGAGACAAAGGTACCCGACACACCTTGTGCAGATAGATATGATAGAGGGAATCCCCAGTAAGGCTAGCTAGAGCTGGAAGTCATTAAGGGAGGCACAACTCACTTGAATGGGTACCTTCAGGATTGGGACACCAGGTGCCTACAAGATTGGGGCACCAGTTATCTGCAGAATTGGGGTGCCGGGTGCCTGCAGGTAGGGGTTCCATGTGCCTGCTGGATTTCAGGCATCAGGTGCCTGCAGGAAAGCCCAAAACAGCCCAGACTAACAGGGACACCTCTAACTCTTGGAACTTATCTGTCTCTCTGAAGACAGGGTACCAATCCACAGTGCTTCAAGATACCCCTTTGGGATACATATTTGCCAAATGGGAGAAATTTGACCCTGAGTCCCTCAAGCTTCTTTTGCAACATAACCTGGCCCCACTGAAAAGTGGACAATGGAGAGGTTTGGACAGTGTATGGCACCATAAAGTTTAATACTATCCTGCAGCTGCACCTGTTTTGCCATTCCCAAGGGAAGTGAATGGAGGATGGGGCCTCCTTAGATCAACATGTCTTTTCCATACACGAAAGCCGTGTGGCTCTCAGAAATGACTCTCAGCTATGTGCCACCTGTACTAAACTAAATCTCTCTGTAATTAATTGCTACAGAGCCTGAGAAAAAAATATACCCAGATGGAAAGAAACATTCCAAAAATGGATGAATGAATCTGTGAGTCCTTTGTCAACATTTGCCAGTCCTTGAGGTATTAAAAAATACTGTCCTTGTTTTACAAATAAAGTCTTTACAGGGTCAGAGGTATGGCTCCAGGACATCAGAGCCCACTAAATCCTTTTACCTTCCCAAAACCTCTCCTGTTTGGCTCAAAATGCTTATAGATGATTGGCTTTATGAAGCCAATGTCCTATGAGAAGCTTGCATTTCTTTCCCTGTACTTGGTCTTCTGCAAGAATTATCTGGGCCATCTCTTAAAATGTAAGTTTCTGGGAAGTAATCCTTATTGAAAGAAAAAAAACCTTAGCCATCTGAGCAGATCAATTAATTCATTTCAGCTTTAAACATTGATTGCTAGACAAGTCTTAAGTTCACCTACTTTTGGCCTTTTAATACAAAAAAGCCAGAAAATAGATTTGGGGCTAATAGTAAATATCTTATATTTTATTAGAACTATGTCTCATGTGTTTGCCAATGGAGGAGCCTATGTTTCTAAAAGTTATAAAATGTACTTGACAATCTAAAAGATACTAATTACTTACTTTTTAGTTGTCACTTAAAAAATATCAAGGTTTCTAAATGTTAAGAATTCTAACTAATGGGAAATAAATTGTATGGGTTGGGTAATAAAAAGGAATAAGATATGGAGATATATTTTCAACAACAAAGAGAAAGTAAGTTGTTCTAAAGCTGGTTATTTCTGAATGGATAAGAAGGTTTGTGAAAGTTGTAAAAAGATTTATAAAAGTTGTAAAAAGGTTAGTAAAGAAATATAAGCTAAATAATAAATTTAATTAAATAAATGAATTTAAAGATAAAAATACAGAGTTTGGTTCTTTTCACTTTGTTAAAAGAACAAGGATTATCCTCTTGCTTTTCAGGTATAAGGAGACATTTTTTTAAAGCATTGGTAAATTATACATTTCTCTCCCTACCTCCAGAATTTGGCAATTCTTAATGAGTGAGTCACGGCAATATGTTCCTTTGCATGAATTCAGTAAGACCAGTTTCTAATTGTGGTTTTATTGACCAAGACTTTGACTGGAATGTCCTGTGTGAGAGAGACATGCCTGGCTCTGGATGTCTCCAGAAAGCCCAAGGAATAAAGGTTGACTTTGAAACCAATTAAGAGCCCGTTGGGGAAACAGCCTAGTACCTTGCTTGGTCACATGGTTCACAGTAGTCTTTCCAGGTAAGGAGCAGAGGTTGCTCTCCCAAGAGATGGCAAGAAAGGAACCTCAAGAACTTGAAGAATTCACCCAAGTCTGTAGGTACTGCAGGAAATCCTGACTGGCTACTAGGGGCCTCAGCTTCTTTGCACTGAGGGCCAGATTCCAGCAAAGCATATTTAAAAGAGCCTATATAATCAATTGCTATTCTTACTGTCTTTAGGCAAATAACCAGACCATATTGAAACTAGACTTAAAGTAGTAAAGAAATTGGTCTTACTTGGTCTCTTTGATAAAAATGAGGATAATTTTCCAGGGGAGTGGGGGGGATGTGTTTCAATACTCTATAATTCCCCATTGTAAATATTAGACTCTAGTTCAATTAAAAGCTTTATATTTTTCACCTATAAACTGAACCGGATCCTGAATTTTTCTAACTTTCTTAAATATTTATCTACAACCCTCCAAACTAACGTTTCAGTTTTCTCCCATCCTTTGACTTGAAATTAGTGAGAAGTAAACGTTTTTCCTTACATGGGATCATTTGTCATAATTCTTCTCATTCTAGCTTTTGACCCAGTAATACTAAGATTTGTAACAGAGTGCCCACACCAGCCCTACTTGTACTCAGGGAATACCACCTCTAGACACCATCACCACCTCCTGTACTCAGGCCTCATCATCCCTCTGACAAAGAGCAAGGATCTCTGGGCTCTGAAGGAAACTTCACATCTCTTCAGCAGTAAGCAGATACAGAAGAGACCCTGCGCTCCTTTTCCCTGAAAGAATTCAGAACCAAATCATTGAGAGAGAGATGTGGTAGGTGGTTAGACAGATTGAGTGGAGCAAGGATAGAGAAGGTCACTGGGCTGGGGCCAGGTAGAGAAGGTCACTGGGGTGAAAAGCCCTAGGTGTCTAACAAAGGACAATTATAGGATGGGACCTCATCCCAGGGTGTCCTTTCCTCTCTTAGCATATTGATGGTCATGTGGTTTGAAAGCCCTGACCTTTCCTCCCTAAACACAACAGGCCTCAGTTGTATTTTAGCTTCAGGCCCAGAAAAGCAAACAAACAAGACAAGCAATGAGCTCAGGGACCAGCTGCACTGGATAATGAATCCCTGCCCTGGTGCAGACCAAGCCATCAGTGGAGACCCTGACCCTGAATGGATACACCTGAAAGCTGCTGAACAGTCTATTGAGATCTTCCACTGGGACCAGACCGCCCTTAAAATCTACCCTAAAAACCCTTAGGACAGAGGAGCCAGCATGCTCTGCTCACGGCGCCACCTTTACCTTCCTCACTCCCAAGCCCCAAGGGCCCTTCCTTTACCTCTATAACTTGTTTCCTCGGCTCATTTCTTCTACAAACTACTTCTTATACCTCGGTGATTTTCCAAATAAATATTCTCTTATAGATTGAGTCTTGCCTTTGAATCTTTTCTAGCCAGAACTCAAGTACCAAAGTGGCTGAACCCAGGTCTGGTCTGACACCTCAGCTAAAGCCTTAGAAATCTCTTTTAGCCATGCCTTTCTTGTAGCCCCATTCCCTTTTTTAGGAGAGACAGATTTTTTTTTTTAATCCTCACCCTAGGGTATTTTTCCATTTATCCTCAGATATAGTGAGAGAGAGAGAGAGACAGACAGAGAGGGACATTGATGTGAGAAAGACACATCGACTGGTTGCCTCCTGCACAACTCTGACCAGGGCCAGGAACCAAACTTCAACTGAGGTACAAGCACTTGACGGGAATCAAACCCACAACTCTTTGGTCCATGAGCCAACACTCTCAACTACTGAGCCAAACCATCCAGGGCAGGACAACTTGTCTATTCTGGGAACTACCCTAGGAGCATTAGTTATAGAATATAATGTACCCTCATTGTTATACCTGATGGTCAACCTAACTTCTCACCTTGAGCCAGAAATGAATATTCCAGAATCTGTCTCATCCAATTCAACCCCAGGTATGGGAAACTAGAATACCAGGCAGGGCAACAAACATACCCCCTGTCAAGATATCTCTAAAACCAGGGGTACCCTACCCTAACAAAAGACCATACCCTCTGAAACCTGAGGTCCTAAAAGGGGTCAAACCTCTCACTGAGAAATATTTCAAGCATGGGCTCCTCGGGCCCTGCCAGTGCCCTGCTATACCCCTATTCTCCCAGTGCAGAACCGGATGGAGGGTGCCAGTGTGTACAGACCTACGGGCAGTAAATGAGGCTGTAATTCCAGTACATACTGTAATTCCAAACCCCTACACTATCTTAACTCAGATCCAGGAGAAGCCAAATAATTTACTGTAGGAGATTCAAAGGATGCTTTTTCCTGCATCCCCCTGCATCAAAACTCCCAGTACCTGTTTGCATTCGACTGGACTAACCCCCAAATTAGGAAAAGTTGTCAATATACATGGACTGCTCCCTCGGGGCTTTAGGGACAGAACCCATTTGTTTGGAAATCTTTTAGCCAAGGAATTAAGAGAACTCCAATTGACCAAGAGGATCCTCCTACAATATGTTGATGACCTATTAATTTCCAGTAATAAGAAAGAGGACTCAGATAAAAATTCCATTCTGGTATTAAACTTCCTCGCACATAGAGGATATAAAGTCTCTCCCAAAAACGCCCAAATAACCTTTTAGCAGGTCCAATACCTAGGGTACTTACTAACCCCAGGAGCCCGGGCCCTGTTCCCCAAAGAAAACAGGTCATACTGGCTCTCGGAGTCCAACAAAGTGAACGACAGCTTCGAGGACTTCTGGAATAGCCCGCTTCTGCCACCTGTGGATACCAGGTTTGGGGCTAATTGATAAACCTCTATATGATGCTTTAAAGGGAGACAGGGCCTGTAGACTGGACACCTGAATGCCACCAGGCCTTTGAGAGGTTAAAAGTCAAACCAAGCTATGGCTAGGTGGCTAAGCTGGTTGGAGCGTCGTCGCATACACCAAAAGTTTGCAAGTTCGATTCCTGGTCATAGCACATACCTAGGTTGCAGGTTCAAAACTGGGAAGCAATTGATTGATGTTTCTCTCTCATTGCTCTCTCTCTCTCCCTTCCTCTACCTCTAAAATCAGTTTTTTTAAAAAAAAAGGCGCCCTGGCCGGTTTGGCTCAGCGGTTAGAGCGTCGGCCTGCGGTCCAGAGAGACCCAGGTTCAGTTCCCGCTAAGGGCACGTACGTCGGTTGCAGTTTGTCCCCGGCCCTGGTTGGTCGTGCGGGTGGCAGCCACTCGATGTGTCCCTTTCACATTGATGTTTCTCTCTCTCTCTCTGTTCCTCTCTCTCCCTCCCACTCTACCTGAACAAAAAAATGGAAAAATGTCCTCGGGTGAGGATAAAAAAAAAAGTCAAATTAAGCAGTGCACTCACCTTGGGGCTGCCAAATCTAGAAAAACCATTTACCCTATATATATAGCAGAAAAACAACAAATAGCACTTGGAGTCCTCACCCAGAAATTAGGCCTGGCTGCAAGGTCAGTAGCCTACTTTTCAAAACAATTAGATCCTATAGCAGCCAGCAGGCCACATTGTTTAAGAGCCCTAGCAGGTACTGACATACAGAACCCCATCAAGCACAAGGTGTGTTAGAAATAAAGGGACAAGGCCCAGCTGGTGTGACTCAGTGGTTGAGCATCAACCCATGCACCAAGAAGTCACCAGTTCGATTGCCGGTCAGGGCACATGCCCAGGTTGTGGGCCAGATCCTCATTGGCGGGCATGCAGGAGGCGGCCAATCGATATTTCTCTCTCATTGATGTTTCTCTCTCTCCCTCTCCCTCTTCCTTCCTCTCTCTCTAAAATCAATAAAGATATATATTTTTTTAAAAACAAAAACAAAGGGACATCAATGGCTCATAGGGGGGAGACTAAGTAAACAGCAGGCTCTCCTCCTAGACTCTCCTGGGTTAACCCTGAGGTTTGTCAGACTCTCACTCCTGTCACCCTCCTACCACCAAAGACAAACCTAGGTCACAGAGCAATGCATAGAAACTACTGAATAAGTATATTCAGGCAGGCCTGACTTAAAAGATGAACCTTTACCTAATTATGAAGCAGAATAGCTTACAAATTGAAGCAGTTTTATGCAAGATGGGGTTAGAAGGGCTGGGTACACCATTGTCAGTCTTCAGGAAACATCAGAGGCAAAACCCCTGCCCCCTACTACTTCAGCTCAAAAAGCTGAACTCATAGCACTCACCAAGGTCTTACAATTAGGAAAAACCTCTGTTCCCCAACCTCCCTCAGTCCCCAGAAGTCCCCTCCTACACCATGAAGAAGGTCTCCTGGGCCTTAGAAAATGGGTTACAGCTCTGACCGGTTTGGCTCAGGGGTTAGAGGATTGGCCCATGGATCAAAGGGTCATTAGTTTGATGCTCGGTCAAGGGCACATACTGGGTTGCAGATTCTATCTCCAGCTCTGGTTGGAGTCATGCAGGAGGCAACCAATCTGTCTCTCACATCAATGTTTCTCTCTCTGCCTCCCTACCTCCCTTCCACCTTATCTAAAACATTCAATGGGAAAATATCCTCAGGTGAGGATTAACAAGGGAGAGAGAGAGAGAGAGAGAGAGAGAGAGAGAGAGAGAGAGAGAGAGAGAGAGAGAGAGAGAGAGAGAAAATAGGTTATAATTGTTCTGAGTCCCAACTACAATCCAGATGGAAGAGTCTATATCAGATCCTACTAAGCACCCCAACTACAGTAAAGCTCTCAGGGATAGCCACTTGTGTTCACTGATCTCAAATTTAACCCGTTTCTCATGAGTCCCCACAGGAACCACAACCGAAGACCTATTCTTGTGAACCCATCAAGGACCTCAAACACCTCTTCAAGAAGTAAAAATTTGTTACAGGTAAGTAATATAATAACTGGACCTTAAAATAATTGTGCTTCTCATATTTCTGAGACTATTTCTACTAGTCTGTCAATATGATCAGCCTCCTCCCCCAGGTCCTCCACTCCACTAATCTTCTTGCCAAATTTGTCATTTGTAGGATAACAACACCCTGCAAGATTATGACACTTCAGGGATTCCAGCCCATCCTATTTCAGAAGAATCAGCCAATAGCCTCTCTGCTTTAGTCTCAGATTCTATTCCCTTGTCCCCCTTAGATCAGGCAGAGAGAGACTTCTATACCCTACATAGGCAGTGACCAGGACTCTTATGAGCAGAAAGTAGTTCCTGAAGACACACCATCCTCCCTCATCAACCCTAAAAGATTTTAGGGATGGAAGACTCTAAGGATGGAATGAGGTAGAATAGTAAGAAACTAGGGAAATTCCTTGACGAGTGGAATAAGGGAAACAGACAAAATAAATAAGGCCAAATGACTGAGCTGTTTATAGTCAGCTAATGAATCACAAGGTTCTATCTTCCCTAACCAAGGACACTTAGGAGCAAATGCTTTACACATTCCAGACCATCCCAGGATAGATCATCTTAGGTTGTGATCCCTCTTCAATGACATTCTTTGAAAATAAAACTAACCAAAACATAACCCCTGACCCCTCTATACCCACATTTTGATGAATCAACATATTGAAGGACACACCTGAAAAGCTAATGAACATTCTGTAAGACCCTCCCTGAGACCTCTCCTAGGATCCCCGCTGGCCCACAGTGCCGCTCTTGCTAGATAATGCCCACGCCTTGTATTTCTGCTCTCTTTCTCCTAAACTCTAAGGGACCCCACGAGACTTGCAACTGCTGAACATGTTGCTGAACTTACCCGCTGAACATGTCTCCAAGACCTGCTTTCTTCTCTGACTTCCCAGTGAGCTCACTTCTGTCACTGAGACTTTTATTTCTTAGAGAGCCAAGCCAGCCCTGCCTAGGCTCTCCTCTTGCTTCTGCTAGCAAACCTTCCTCCATTTCACTGTTCCCAGCTATAATAAATGTATCTCACAGTCACCTGGGCTCATCTTATGAAATCTTTCCTCCATGAAGTCAAGAACCACACACTACCGGCCAAGCTGAGGCAGACCCACCCGGCCTGGACCCCATCTGGTAACACTTTGACCTAAAGGATAATGAAGCTAACAATAAAAAACTAACTTTGTCTCAATAAATGTTGTCTAAATTTGAATGTTTATGTTTTATTTCATCCAGGTTCAACCCAATCATGCTTCAAATTGGCATGATACTTAATAATTTTCAAAGTTATTTATTTCATTTGAACCTCACATAAATAGTGAAATAAACTACTGGTTAGAATGATCCTTCCCACTTTCCTACTGAAGACATTGAAATGGAAAAAGGATACATGATCTGACCAAGGTCACGGAGCTACGAGGTGATGCCAATGGGACAGAAATTTAAATATTTCCCCATTGCCCGGCTGGTGTGGCTCAGTGGTTGAGTGTTGACCCAAGCACCAAGAGGTTGCTGCTTCAATTCCCAGTCAGGGCACATGCCCAGGTTGTGGGCCAGGTCCCCAGTGGGGGACATGCAGGAGGCGGCCAGTGGATTTTCTCTCTCATAGATGTTTCCATCTCTCTCTCTCCCTCTCCCTTCCTTTCTCTCTAAAATCAATAAGAAAAAAATAATTAGAAATAAAACAAAGTAAATAAATAAATCCCCATCCTCTCCGTCCAGTGTTCTTTCCTCTGTGTCACTCAAATGCCCACAATGTACTGAATTTAAAAAAGAAAAAGACCCCTGGCCGGTTTGGCTCAGCGGTTAGAGCATCAGCCTGTGGTCCAGAGAGACCCGGGTTCGGTTCCCGCTAAGGGCATATACCTCAGTTGCAGTTTGTCCCCGGCCCTGGTTGGGTCATGTAGGTAGCAGCCACTTGATGTGTCCCTTTCACGTCGATGTTTCTCTCTCTCTCTCTCTCTCTCCCTCTCTCTCTCCCTCCCACTCTATCTGAACAAAAAAAATGGGGAAAAAATGTCCTTGGGTGAGGATAAAAAAAAAAAAAAACTGAAAAAAAAAAAGAAAGAAAAAGAAATTATGTGGTTGTGGAATGGACAAGTTTGATAGCTTAAATAAGACATTTACTGTCCTTGATAAAATAAACCCATCCAACAGAGTGTGTTTTCAGAGTCTACTATTCCTTGTGAAAAGGTATAAACATGACATCACAGATCCAAACCAAGAACTACAGAACTGTAGGATGAGACAAATATATGGTCAGACATGCTTTTAGCTGCTGGCTCAGAGTCTATACGCCCCAAAATATCCAGCCTACTGGCCTGCAGCAATGTCTAAAAAGTTGTATTAATAATAACCATGGCACATAAACAGATAAATGCTGTTTTTTTTGCATTATCTTCTTTAATCCTAATCACAACTGGTCTAAGTGGATAATAATTTTCCCATTTTATCCACAAATTAAAACTCAGGGAAGTTGAGTCTAATTTTGCCGAGTTCACAGATCTGAGAACAAAGACAAGACTGCCTCTGACACCTGTTCTCTGTCTGCATCACCACCCCGTCTCTCTAATAGTTTGTTTCACTGGTTTAGATGAAGTTTTTCAAGAAATTCCTTGTTAAAACCCAACTACATTCCTTGAAAAATGTTACATTCAAATTTAAAATTTTAGGTTATAATGTTTAGTTATGAATCTTTCAAGATTAGAAGTACAACTGAATCAGCTTATTTTTTTAACTTATCTGAGTCATCCCTTCTCCAAAACGGGCCATATCCGGTTGAACAACTATGCCAATAACATAACCATTGTTCAAGAACTAACTGGAATTCTCTTTTGAAATTGTCCTCACAGCCTTCATATGTTCCCTTCGATGTTTTCTATGGGGGCAAATCTGTGTGTGTGTGTGTGTGTGTGTGTGTGTGTGGTTTTTTTGTTTGTTTTGTTTTTGTTTTCCAGCATATGTTGGATATTTTATCTCCAAAAAAAAGTAGTTTGTTATTATTGGTACTTCACTCAAGCATCTGTCATAAGGATAGTGGAGTCAGTATTGCCTCTGCTCACGGGAACATTCCTCCATGGTTCAATTTAGTTGGACCTTGGTCAAGGGGAGGTCCTTTCTTCGGGCCTCTTTCCCACCTGGTTGTCCGAGCTTGCTCCCCTTTGTACAGGCGGGTCGGGACCATAGATCTGCAGGTTGCGCAAAACTGATCAGTTAGATGAGGAGGAGGCAGCAGATGGAGGAGGCCCAAACTTTAGGACAGTTCATCCTCTGAATCTCTTCCATTCTGCTCTCTTGTCCTTGCGAAGATTGTCTGTATATTCCTCCTCCCAAAAGCTCATCTCTTTTATAGTTTTGCTTTCTGCCTCTCCTTTCCCCAGGTCCTTACCATTTGGCATCCCAAGAATGAAAAACTGCCCCTAAAAAATGTGTCTTGAGAAGAGAGTCTTTGCCTAGCATTTGGGTTGGCAGAGTCTTTGAATCTTTGTTTCTGCTTCAGTGTGGGACGGGGTCAGGGAAAATGGCTTTCAAAGTACAAACAGAACAACTAGATAATAATTTGAGATATAATTGTGTCTCTTATGTCTCAACTGTTAAAATGCATGTTTTCCTTAGCCAAAGCCTGGAAAAAATAGAATTGCACGTTAATATATGAAAACCTTTAGCCAATGATAGGAAAACATATGGCCACATATTATAATTTTTATTTTAAATGATTGCATATTAATAAACTACATAATATCTCATTTTTTTTAATGAAAAATTCTATTAAGAAGATTTTCAGTTGAGAAGGGATATTTAGAAATGTGAAGGTTGTAAAGATTGAGAAAAACCCAAAGACAGGTTTTTACTTAGGTATTCATCAGTCTATATAATTATTATGAACTTTCCAAAAAATTTCTGTTAGCCTTCAGAAAGAAATGCTGTCTGTATGTATGATATACTTCAATTTTAAAAAAGAAAAAGTTGTGTTTTTTTTAAAATAAAGTTATTACCCTTGCTTTTCTCTAAATTTCACGTTTTTCATATTGAGCACTGTGGTGCTAAACACTGATTCTTCTCATATTATTATGTTAAGGATTAGAAAAATGTAAGAAAAAGTCATCTCTAGCCCTGGCTGGTTTGGCTCAGCAGTTAGAGCGTTGGCCTATGGTCCAGAGAGATCCGGGTTCAGTTCCTGCTAAGGGCACGTACCTCAGTTGCAGTTTGTCCCCGGCCCTGGTTGGGTCGTGCAGGTAGCAACCACTCGTGTCCCTTTCGCGTCGATGTGTCTCTCTCTCTCTCTCTCTCTCTCTCTCTCTCTCCCTCTCCCACTCTATCTGAACAAAAAATGGAAAAATGTCCTCGGGTGAGGATAAAAAAAAAAGTCATCTCTAAAGGTGAACTATGTCTCTGTCCTTCAAGAGGAATGAACAATAAATAGGCTGACTTTAAGGGAGTCAAAGATCACAAGAGATAGGTCTGGATAAGGATATAAATCTGGAGAAGAAGATGAAATAATCTGCATTTAAATAAATAATTATAAGCTGTACACATAAAAGTGAGTTCTAAAACATATGGATTGGAAGTGTTGAGGGCTGTCATTTATTTAAAAATAGGGGCATAAAAAAACAAGCATCATCCCATGGACTGAGAGGTCCCTGTTCAATTCCTGGTCAGGTCACATGCCTGGGTTCTCTGCTTGATCCCCAGTAGGGGGCTTGCAGGAAGCAGCCAATAGATGTTTCGCTCTCACACCAAGATTTCTCTCTCTTCATCTCTTTCTAAAAAAATCAATAAAAACATATTTAAAACAAACAAAAAACTTTGGCCATTGACTCCTGTTCTGGGACAGATCAATGAATGAATAGGGAAACAATGCCTAAACTGTTTAGCCACAAGAGAAGTGAAATGGGCCTCTTCTTACTCTCAGATTTAATTTACTTTAATTTATAGCCTCAGTATAAGGGGGAAAAAAAGAATAAATCACTCTGCCATTGTTTCCTCAAGATTAAACCTTTGATTTAGCCACAGAGAGAGAGGAAGTAGCACATTTTAGATATTCGTTCCAAAACAAATACTTCTACCCAAAAGACAGAACAGGCAGCTTATTTATTACCCAGGAAGTCATTACATTGACCATCTCTTTTATTTGACTTGTTTGCTCTCAGTGAGTGATAACTTACGTCCTTCATCAGAGTTCAGATTTCCACTAGGTATGAAGAGGAATTTTCTATCTTTTCTCGACTGCTACATTGCCAACTGGTCCTACTTCCTCAGGCTATAGCAGAGGTCTCTTTTATGACACGCAGCAAGATATTCATGCAGTCAGCTTTCGTGGCTTTTCTGTTTCCTGCTCACTAGGACACCAAAATACCATCTGATTTTGACATCACGTACCAAGAGGTTACAGCACAGGAAATGTTTTGTTTTTTGTTCTGTTTGACCTATTTTATTTGGATGCCATCAATTATATTATTAGTTCACTGGCCTGTGTGTGTATTTATGTTTGGAAAAGCAACAGGCAAACTATTTCTGGACATTTTTAAAGGCAACAATGAAAGAGTTGGCCTAATTCTGTAATATCCCTCTTCCTGCAGTATCTCCCAGATCTCCCCAATAAGCCAGTCTGAAGTATACTTAGAGGCTTAGAAAACCTTTAGATCTCAATGGCTTCCCTTTTGACTCCTGGGATACTAATTAATTTTTTTAAAGCGCTGATGTGGATGTGAGATTATTTGTAATATTGATGTATCATTGAGTAGGTGTTTATAATTCAGTACAATTTCTGCTAGTTTCTCAGAATTCCCTGTTGACATTCCAAAAGGCTACGAGACACAGTCTAAATAACAATGGAATAAAATGAAAACTTATTAAGAAAAGGAGAAAAATGACTGGGATAAGGAGTCAGGGAAAAGAAAGATAATAAAACAAGTTATAAGGAAAGATAAATTTAACATATAGAAACTCAGGGACACACAAAAAACAACCACAAAGTATAAACCTACTTGTTTTCTTCCATAGTAACAAAACAATGAAATAAGCATTTGTATTCTACTTGACGGGTCATTATAGACTGAATGTTTGTGTCTCCCCTAAATTCATATGTGGAAGCCATAGTCTCTAGTGTGGCTGTATTTGGAAATGGGACTCTAAGGACGTGATTAAGGTTAAATGAGGTCATAAGGGTGGGACTCTGATCCTATTGGAACAGTGCTCTTATAAGAAGAGACACTAGAGAGTTCCCAAGTGAGATTATATTAAACAAGGATTATTGGAATAAAAAATTTTCAAAATAAACAATAATAATAAAGCCAACAGTCTTGCAAAAAATAAAAATTAAACTGCCCTAATAAACAAATAAATAAATAAATAATAAAAATGTTAGGGAACCAGTAGAATATAGCTAGTAGTTTAAGCTGCTGGCTTATGAGAACAGAACGTCAAAATAGAACCCCACGAAACTCTAACACTTAAGGGCAAGCAGAGATCATCAAAACAGCAGAAGCAGAATTAGTACCACATATGTAGAGAGAGAAAAAAATTGAAAAATAGAATGCTTGTAGACATAAAAGGAGGTTAATTTTTATTTATTTACTTTTCTTTATTGATTTTAGAGAGAGAGGAAGGGAGCGAGAGAGACAGAAACATCTACGAGAGAACATTGATTGGCCACCTCCTGCACGACTTCCACTGGGGATTTGGCCCACAAACTGGGCATGTACCCTGACCGGAAATCAAACTGGTGACCTCTTGGTGCATGGGTCCATGCTCAACTACTGAGCCACACAAGCCAGGCATTGTCCCTTTGTTCCTAACACACCTTGTGCTTGATGGGGTTCGGTATGTCTAGTGCCTGCTCTTAAACAATGTGGCCTGCTGGCTGCTATAGGATCTAATTGTTTTGAAAAGTAAGCTAATGACCTTGCAGTCAGACCTAATTTCTGGGTGAGGACTCCAAGTGTTATTTGTTGTTTCTCTGATATATATAGGGTAAGTGGTTTTTCTAGATTTGAGAAAAAGAGAAGGAAAGAGAGAGGTGACAGAGGAACATCAACCAATTGCTTCCTGCTACCCAGGATTGAACTTGCAACCTATATATGTACTGTGACCAGGAATCAAACCTGCAACCTCTTGGTGCATGGGTCGACGCTCAACTACTGAGCCACACCGGCCGGGCTGGAGGTTAATTTTTAAAATACAAATTTCAACAGCACTGAATGTGGCCAAAAATCATTCATAATTATTATTAATAATTACTATTACTTAGGATAAAAATTAAAATGTACGGTTTCTTTAACAATAGCATGACCATAAACACTCTCAGTCCCTAATACCAGTAGGGGTAAGAAGAGAGGAAATACAGACCCCCGGGAAGAGAAAGAGGAGGTAATAGCTTAGAGATGCAGTTATAGTAACATCTTCCTAAAGTTGTGAAGGTGAATCTCAATGAGAAAAGAGCTGTGAATAGCTGTGAAACTCCATTCAAAAATGCCAAATGTGCCATATTAAAAGATGGAAAATACCTATAAATGCAGGAAGTTACAATTTTACCATTTTAACAAAGCTCTAAGAGCCATTGTTCTTGAATGTGTCTTTTTAAAATCCATTCCAAACAAAAATGGAACAAGAGGACTAAGAAGATGTATACTGATGGCCTAGAACCAGTGAGAACCAGTTCCTATCACTTTACTCATCTGTAGTAATACTCAGAATCTATTTAGATAAATTGTACTTATTTCACTTCCCCATAAACCTGAAGGATTAAATTTCTATATTTAGAACAATGTAATATAAATAAACCTCTTAAATAAGGGGTTGTCCCCATACTAGAGTTAATGACAATTTATATATATATAAAATGACTATATATATATGTTTATATATAAATATTTATATATTTATATATATATATTTTTTTTTAAGTAAATAAGTTATAGCCTTGGCTGGTAATGCTCAGTTGTTTGGGCATCATCCTGAGCACTGAAAGGTTGCTGGTTCGATTCCTGATCAGGGCACCTGCCTAGGTTGTGGGCTCAATCCCCAGCAGGAGGCAGCTGATCAGTGTTTCCCTCTCACACTGGTGTTTCTTTCTTTCTCTTTCTCCCTTCCTCTCTCTGTAAAAATCAATGAAAAAAAATTTTATTTTTCATTATTATTATTATTATTATTTTGGTTAATCTTCACCCAAGGATATTTTCCCATTGATAGAGTGGAAGGGAGGGACAAAGAGAGAGAAACATTGATCTGAGAGAGACACATTGATTGGCTGCCTCCCACATGACCCTGACTGGGGCTGGGGATTGAACCTGCAACCCAGGTACTTGCCCTGGACCAGGAATCCAACCCAAGACCCTTCGGTGCAAGGGCTGACGCTCTAACTGCTGAGCCAAACTGGCCAGGGCAAAAAAAATCTTTAAAAAAAGTGAACAAGTAATTTAAAAAAGCTTTATAACTCTACCTTCCAAAGACATTCACTATTAAAAGGTTATACATTTCCTTTTAATCTTTTTTGTAATGCAGAAAATATTCCTTTTTTTTTTGCTGAGATATAATTGACATAAAACATTGTTAGCTTCAGACACACACACACACATATATATACACACATATATATATTTAATGATCACACAATAAGTCTAGTTACATTCTTCACCCATATAGTTACATTTTTTTGTGTATGATGGATGAAAACTTTTAAGTTCTACTCTGTTAACTTTCAAATATATAATACATTATTATTAACTATAGTCACCATGATGTTACTTTGTATCCCCAGGACTTATTTTATAACTGGAAGTTTGTAACTTCTATACAGAGTATATTTTTGCTTAAAATTTTTGAATTCTTAATGGCAATCGTATTACAATACATAAATGTATCAAAGTAACATGTTGTACACCTTAAATCGTTAGTTATATGACAAATATATTTCAATTTAAAATATTTAATAAAAAATTGAATTCTTGCCCTTCTTCCCAAGTAATTACATGTATTTTCCAGATAACTGTAAAATAAAATAGAAATATTTAGATGAAAAGAATTTGCATCACCCAATAAAGCAAGAGTCAGCACATACTATTTTTTCACAGCACCAAGGTGGTTTTTTTCTTTTAGCATAACAAAACATTACTCTCAATCAAAACTTAGCAATTTAAAGATAATTTAGCTTTGCTAATGTCAGATATTATCCTGCTTGTTTTCATTCCCTGAATGGTGACATGAAATCCCTCAGCTGTAATCTTTTGGAGCTGTGGTCTATGGCCACTGTTGGCTTTGTGTGTTAGCTTTCATTAAACTGTCTCACTGTTTCCTTCTCTTTATTCTTAATCCACCTTGATGTGGAAATCAACCTCTTCTGAAGATGCACTGGGGGCAGGTGGCAGTTGGGAAAGCCTCCGTTTACATTTAAAGCATTTTTGCAATTTAAAGTTGAGTCCTAGAAATGCCAGTTCCTAAAAATCCTTTGTCCACCTTACATCTAATAATCTCTCCCTGGAGACCTTCCACACAAGCTGCGTTCTCTGCCCGTGGCTCAGCTGCTTTTCTCCTTTCTGGGACATCGCTCTCCCTTCTCTCTCCCTGGCTGCCCCCTACTGCCACGCGTGCAATCTGTTCACTTGTTATGCAGAACCATATCTCCCCTGCTATCTCCTTGTAGACCACATCATTCAAACTTTAAGTGTGCATAGGAATTACCAGAGGGTCTTGTTAAACTGAATCAGCAAGTCTGGAGTGAGTGGGGACAGAGAGACTTCATTTCCAATAAACTCCTAGGTAATGCTGCTGCTGGTGGTCCATAGACTCCATCTGAGCAGCAAACTTATAGACCATGTTTTCAGAACTTCACTTTCTAAACATAAAGCTATTGTTGAAGGTGATTTCTAAAAGAACAGCAGTTCTCACCAGAGGAATAATTTCAATATCAGCTATTACCATGTTTTTTTCATCCTGGTACACTAACAACCAACTCAATGTCATTATACTAAGTCCCCAAGTGGTATGTTAGTAGGCATAATTAATTATGGCCTCTGTCTATCACAAATTTTATTCCATAGTTACAACAACCTCAAACTTTGTAATATATATTACCAAAGTTTAAATAAGCAGTATTTGCACTCCTCTTAGAGGAAGAAACCATAATCTTAACATCTTAACCTTAGAAGAAAAGTATTTGTAACAGAAACAATGCTGACCAAAACGTTCCACGTGCTGCTTTGGGATGTGAACTGTAAGCAGGAATGAGTCTTGGCACTTTCATGCTAAGACTGTGAAGAACAAGTACACCTCCTACATTGCTCTCTTTTCTTGCAGAGACATTTGAGGCCATGTGTACCAGATAGTATAACTAGAGATGGAAGAGATTAACACAAACTAAATTGGACTGTACATGATTAAGAAGTAAATTCTTGTTTTGCTAAGCTACTAAGATTTGGTGATTTGGAGATTAATTTGAAGATTTGGGGATTAAAGTGTTATTACTCCATAGCATATCTTATCCAAACTCATATAAGATTATGAAAAATTTAAACTAATGCCTGGAACAAAGGTTATTCAATAAGTGCTTATTTGCTCCATTCTAATAATCAGAGGACTATAATGAAACCAAAAATGTATAAATATATAAAGAGAGAGATATAGTGATAAAGAAAGATAGATAAAGATAGACTGTTAGATAGATAGATAGATAGATAGATAGATAGATAAGACAGGGTAGTTCAGTTTATTCTGTGAATAAAATTACCAATAAAGCAAAAGAGTAAAAAATAGCCCCAAATATATTTTAAATATTAGAAAATAGCAATCAAGAAAAATGACAATATTCTAAATCATCCTGTAATATAAATGGGGAAATAATTATCGCAGAAAGCTTGGTCACATGCCAGTCCATGATTCTTAAAAAAAAGAACAAAAGAATCCTAAAGTTTGAGAAGCCTTTAGACAGATCACCTGAGATGGTTGGGAGAGGACTCGAATATGAAAGTCTTCCAAACAGGAAGCCTTTCATGGGAAAAGACCACAGGGAAGAGAGGATAGAGAACGACCTTCTTGCCCTGGCCGGTTTGGCTCAGCGCGGTTGGAGCATTGGCCTACAGTCCAGAGAGACCCGGGTTCAGTTCCCGCTGAGGGCACGTACCTCGGTTGCAGTTTGTCCCCGGCCCTGGTTGGTTGTGCGGGGTGGCAGCCACTCGATGTGTCCCTTTCACATCGATGTTTCTCTCTCTCTCTCTCTCTCTCTCTGTTCCTCTCTCTCTTTCCCACTCTACCTGAACAAAGGATGGAAGAATGTCCTCGGGTGAAGATGATAAAAAAGAGAGAGAGAGAATGACCTTCTTTGAGAAGAGAGACAGGGAAAGTCTAGTTGGAGGAAAAGATCTGGAAGGATCCAGATGACGAGCCTCGTATGCCAGGTTGAGACATGAGAAACAGAAGGGAGATAAGCAGCAGCAGATGCCTCCTGTTCACCTGTCAGAAGCAAACTGCCTTGTGGAGACAGGCACCTGGTAGGAGGCCTCAGGATCTGGGGGCCTCTGTCCTACAGCTGCCTAAACTGAGTTCTGCCAACAGTCAATGAGCTTGGAAGAGCTTCGGATGGGACCTCAGCCCTGGTAGACCCCTTGATTTTAGCCTTGCGAGACCGTGAGCAGCTCCTTGGACTTGTACCTGGATTT
Organism: Molossus molossus; assembly: GCF_014108415.1. NCBI lineage: Eukaryota > Metazoa > Chordata > Mammalia > Chiroptera > Molossidae > Molossus > Molossus molossus. Next base: position 90,995,017 of record NW_023425388.1, on the reverse strand, counting down.
CTGACATATGAAACTATGAGATAATAAACTGTTTTTCTTTAAGATGCTAAGTTTGTGGTAACTGTTACATTGCAATAGAAAACGAATACGAAGAGGCATATGTAATTTTGAATGAAGCCAAATGTGTTCAATATTGCTGATTTCATTTCATCGGCTAGCTAGGGCCACCAGCTTCAGTTTTAACAGTTAGTTCTCTTGGTTGGCTAATGCTATCCTATATGAAACCTCAGCGTATATTAAAATAATACTGAAAAGCCAACATTCCTTGGCATAATACAAAAGAAAGAATTCACAAAGACTAGGAGATAGACATTCTGGCATTCATACAGTTCCTACCTATTCACTTCCTCATTCATTCATCGTACTCCCCCCATTCCAATATGGGGGGGTATATTTCCATAATTATCACAGAAATAGATTATTGAGAAAATCATTGAAGGTTGTTTTTTTTTTGTGGGGGCATGTGCCCCTAGCGGGAACCGAAGCCAGGACTCTCTAGTCCACAGGCCGACGCTCCAACTGCTGAGCCAAACCAGCCAGGGCTCATTGGAGTTTTTAAAAAGCAAGTTACTGATTATCCTCCCTCAATGGAAATACTGGAGGGAGGGGCTGCTGTTGAAATGAGCTACCAGATCTCAGGTGAAATGGGAAGAACCTGGGGTGGCTGAGCTCAGGGAGCAGCCTAGACTCACCTGAATCAAAGTCAGGGTGAGTGTATTGATCAAATCTTGGAGAAAATCTCCCTAGAATGAGATAGAAAAACAACTCACAAAATTTGTCATTGAGTTTTTCACCCCCAATGTCCCTGTATTCAGTCACAATGCAAAGAAATCACCCTCTCTCCTTAGTTACCAATCTCGGATCAGTTGATGAACCCAGAACATCTTGAAGGAAGGAGAGGAGAGATGCCCATAAAAAACCATCTGTATTCAGCGCAGTGAACTTTTCTCCAAAACTGCACTGGGTAACTGCACTGCACTAAGGAGAGAGATTGCAAAACCCTTCAGTGACTATTAGATATTGTGATACACAATGAGCCAGAGGTCCACCTGTGAAAGCCAGAAACAAACATACACAAACTGCAGCCTCTCTCAAGGGTGGTCCTGAGGAAAACCGGAGACACAAAACCCTCATATGGGCAGACACAGGCAGTATTTCTCACTGTCCACTTTTCCTGGAAGGATAATTTATCTGAAATGAGACCCTATTCTACTTTCTGAATGGTTGCCAATGATCTGACCATTTGTTTAGGGACTTGTGAAGAGCTGGACCTAGGTGTAGGGACGAGAAAGCTTGGGCAAGAACTGGCCCAGGGCAGAGACCACCTGTGATGTTCTAGATGACTGCTCACAGCACAGCCCCTCACCAGGGCAGTGCTTAACAAGAGGGGACAGATGACCCACTTAATGATTGTCAGTTGTGTTTCTTCTCAAGGCTATCTAGTACAAGGGTCACAAACACATAAATCTACAGGAGTCAGACAAGTATCATAAATGAGAGAAGAGAATTTGGTGGAACACAGTGGCAGATGCCTGGATGGTGTTAACTGAGAGGGCATTTCCATCTGAAGACGGCAGCTGTGAACCGGCGCTCGTGAGTCTTACCATGAACTGGGGTCCAGTGTGGCCAGCCCTTTACTTGTGTTTCATGAGAAGTCATAAAACCAAATTTTTAAATTAAATTTTTTAATTTTTAACATGCGACGAGGGCCAAACACACAATTCTGTGGCTATGCACGGCCCCTCAGGCGGCCACTTTGTGTAACTCTAATGTTTAATCAGTACACATAAAAAAAAGCAGCCGGGCTGGCAAGGATGGAGACTAAAGGTAAACTCAACTACACAGACTTTCCCCTCACTTAGGTCCACTAGACTCTCACTACTTAAAAAAACAACAACACCGAATTTGTCAGTAGAATTGTTATTCCTTGAGCCATTGGAAATTGGACATATTACAAAATCCAATCAGATACCTAGTGGATGGTTGATTAGTAGGCTTTTTTATCAAGGAGGAACAGCAATTTGTACTCAGAGATAGAGACATTTATTCTGTATTTTGGTTTAATTTTTCTGTCAGCACCACTATTGGTAGACTAACTCAATGCTTTGCCAAGCCACACATTACCTTTAACTAAGGAATTAACTCAATTAAGGAAATAAGTGATAGGATGATTATTACGGTTTTCATTGGTCTTATTGTGTACTCTAATATCTTAAAGGAGCTAGCCTCAACCTACCGGTGTGGCTCATTGAGTGAGTGTTGACCCATGCACCAAGAGGTCGCCAGTTTAATTCCCAGTCAGGGCACATGCCCAGGTTGTAGGCCCAATCCCCAGTGGGGGACATGCAAGAGGTGGCCAATCGATGTTCTCGCTCATCAATGTTTCTCTCGTTCTCTTCCTCTCACTTCCTCTCTCTCTCTCTAAAAAAAAAAGGAGCTAACCTCAGGGAATAATAGACTGACCAATTATTGAGGGCTTAATCACTGCCCTTTGGGATACACTATCTTCCAATGCAGTTTTAAAAAAAGTAGTACCTTTTCAGTACCAGCAATCATTCATATACAGTGCTCTTTTTCCTAAAGCCAAATATATAGGTCAGGAACGAAGGTTGAAAGAAAGCAGTACTTGTCATGATTTGAGGCTTAGTGACTGTTATGGGTTGAACTGTGTCCCCTATAAAGATGGTGAAGTCCTAATTCCCCCCAGTACTCATGAACATGACCTTACCTGGAAGTAGAACCTTTGCAGATGATGAAAAAAAGACAAGATCATAAGGGTGGTTTCTAATCCACTATGACTGATGTTCTTGTCCATACGAACAGAGACAGACATGACAGAGCAGAGATGATGTGAAGACATAGGGAGAATGTCTTTGGAAACCAGAAGATAGGAGAGAAGCATGGAATAGATTCTCCCTCAAGGCCCTCAGAAGGAACCAACCCTGCCTACACCTTTGAGAAAGGCTAGTAAACCAGGACAAGTAGAATAGGAAACTGAGACAGATAGTTAAATGGCCAAACAATTTACACCCATCTAGTAAATCGCAAAATCCAAGGACGCTTAAGAGTAAATGGTTTACACCTCTCCCCAACCAGAGAGTAAATTGCTTAAATCACCTACTCAGGGAGACAGCAGAAATCCAATTAGTGCATTTGCCAACCACATCCAAGGACAGATGAAGTGAAGGGAATAAATCTCATTTTGGTACATCAGCATAAAACTGATGAATATTCTGATGAAAAAACTAATGAATATTGAAATCCTCCTCTAAGATCTCCCCTAAACTCTCAGCCTTCAAAAACCCTCAAAACAAAAGTCCCAGCGTGCCCTCTCCCTCCCAGGGGTACACCCATGCCTTTCCCTTCCCCTCTTCTTCCTCCACAGGCATGCATCTCCTAAATTCTAAGGGACCCAATGAAAGCCCTGGCTGATGTGGCTCAGTTGGTTGAGCACTGTCCCATACATGGAGAGGTTGCTGATTCTATTCCTAGTTAGGACACATGCCCGGGTCGCGGGCTCAATCCCTACTAGGGGGAGTGCAGGAGGCAGCCAATCGATGATTCACTCTTATTCTTTAAAATTCAATTTTAAAATCTAATAAAAAAGGTAGGGAGGAACCCCATGAGACCATGAGACTTACAATCAGGGAACATTGGGCAGTGGCAGTTCACCCCAGGCTAACCCCCTGAGCCTTTCCCCAAGACTTCCTTCTGACTTCTTAGTGAGCCCAAGCAGCCCAGCCTGGGCTCTCCTGTTGTTTCTATCCTAGGCCCTTCCTTGCTTCACTGTCCTCAGCTTTAACACATGTCCTCTAAAAATCACCAGAACTAGTTGTGTAATCTTTCCTGCACAGAGTCAAAGCCCACACACGATCACCTAACCCTAGGCAAACTTTCTCAGAGCCAGGTCCTCTTTCTGGTAACAACTTGATCACAGATTTCTAGCCTCCAAAACTGTGAAAATAAATTCTGTTGTTTAAGCCACCCAGTTGTTTGTTCCAACAGACCTAAGAAACTAACCCACAGGCCTATTCTCGAATTGTTTGCTTTCTTCCCTCGCAACTGGCTTCTGCTCATCTAGAAATTGGGGAACCAGGGAGGAATACATCCACCAGGGGACCTAATGTATTCTCTGCTGAATTAGAAGCTGAACCTGCTTTATGGCCATTTAAAGCTCTTTACCGTCATTTAGGAAAAAAAAGAGGATTATTCTAGAGTGACAATAGTGCTGTTGCCACATACAAATCAGGGTCAGAAGGAGGGCTACTCATCCAGCATAACTACTGTACACAGTAGAAATTAGTATAAAAGAATACAACCATCCGCAGGTAGGAACAACAGGGCTCAGATTCTTCCTGAAGGATGTGGTTCATTCAGCTCACAGAGCAGACAAAAGCTCAAACATGAGGAACTCCCTGAGAGTGAGAGAGATATGAATTTATGAATTGATGAATTGAGTAGTGAGGAATGAAGTCCTTCATAAATACCAGCTCAAGCTTATAACCAAGAGAGACAGGCAAGCTCTAACGAGAGTACCTTTATTCCCCTCTTCATTATTATTACTATTGGCATATATGATATGTTGGTACACTACAATGTATCATTTTGTCCATAAAGCATAGCAGATTGACATGGGATTGTGACAGAACTAGAGGACACATGGACATCATCCAAGGATATTAAACTAGGAAATGGTAACCTTGGGCCTTCTTCTTCAGTTATGGTTACTAACCAACGAGGAGGGGGTACTTTTTGTTGTACATTACTTATTTACGCTATATTAGAAATATGTGTGTATGCTTGAAATACTTTCAGTTGGTGTTTATAAAAAGAAGGCCATGTGTGTATATAATTAGAATGTGTAGACTTATCTGTTTCTGCTTCTTTCCCAGCACTGTGGGGGCTGTCCAGGCCCTCTACATGATTCTACTGAGTTAGGAACCACAGGACTCCAGAAATAAGCTGAGCCAAAATGACAAGGCTCTCTTTTCTAGGAATTTCAATAATGAGTAGAGACACATACGGCTAGAAGAACGCAGTTAGAAATGAGTCTTATGGTGGCAACTCCTAACATAGTAAGCACATGAGTTCCCACTATATAGATCACCTAAATGCCAAGTCCCTGATTCCCTAGGCCTGCTTATTCAGCATGCCATTCAGTAGTCTCCCAATAAATCCATTCAGCTTTTTTTCTTTCTTCCTTTTTCCTTCTTCTCTTTCTTCTCCTTTCTTTCCTTTTCCCCTCGCCTTCTCTTCCCTTCTCTCCCCTCCACTCCTCTCCCTTCCCCTTCCCTTTCGTTCCTTCTTTAGTTATCATTACTGTTACTTGTAGCTAGAGAATACTGATATATATGTATTATCAGTCTTCTTTTTTTTTCTCATAATATTTTGAAAGTTTACAGATGTATATAGAACACTTATCTATAAAGAGGCTATTAAACTTGGTGGACAAAAAATGTCTATTATGAAAAGCATTACTGTGTTTCCGAGCACAGAGTTAATGGTAAGAGAATATGGCAAAGGGTGGTGTCGTTGCATACCAGAAATTGTTTCTAACTCTTCTAGCACAACCCCAACTCTAACCTAACCTTGATAACATGTCTCCAACAGCCCAGCCGGTGTGGCTCAGTGAACTAGGCATTGTCCCACGGACTGAGAGATCCCGGTTGGATTCCTGGTCATGGCACATGCCCAGGGTTTGGGGCTCAATCCCCAGTAGGGGGCGGGCAGGAGGCAGCCAACTGATGTTTCTCATATCAGTATTTCTCTTTCTCTCTCTCTCTAAAAAAATCAATAGAAACAAATTTCTTTAAAAAAAATCTATCATTGCAAAGCCCTGGCAAGTTTGGCTCAACGGTTAGAGCATTGGCCTGCAGTCCAGAGAGACCCGGGTTCGGTTCCCGCTAAGGGCATGTACCTCAGTTGCAGTTTGTCCCTGGGCCTGGTTGGGTCGTGCGGGTGGCAACCACTCGATGTGTCCCTTTCATATTGATGTTTCTCTCTCTCTCTCTCCCCCTCCCACTCTATCTGAACTAAAAATGGAAAAAAAATGTCCTCCAGTGAGGATAAAAGAAAAAATTAAAAAATCTATCAGTGCAACATTTTGGACTCTGAATAAAGGGGATTTAAGTCAAGACAAAGATAGATAAATAGTGAAAGGAACAGTTAGAAAAGAGAAGAGTGAAAAAGAGAAGGAAGATATAAGTCAGTGATGTCTAGGATAGACTGCATCTATCCAGAAGTGGAAGTCATGATAGGCCAAATTAACACAGTCAAAAGGGGACATGTCCTCTCTTCACTACAGCACACGGTGGGAAATGACAAAATATGTAGACAGTATATTTTTTAAATATCTCTCTCTCTCTGCATTCTGGAAATGTCTGGAAAGTCAGTTAACATCTCTGAAAAATTTCTTTATTGTTAAAACAAAGCAGTTGAACTAGATTTCTCACTCTCTCAAAACTAAACCTGTGATTTGATTTTTTTTAAATAGCAACTATATTTCTATGGACCAAACATGAATTATAAATCAAATATTTAGAGTTTTAATTCTATCTCAAATTTAAAATCTTAAGGAGCAAAATAAAACCATCTGTATCAGTTTCCTCATCAGTAAACCAAGATGATTTTCAAACTAATTAAACTATCATACTTTTTTTTAAAAAAATATTTTTTCTTTATTGATTTTAGAGAGAGAGGAAGGGAAAGATAGAGAGAGGTAGAAACATCGATGAGAAAGAACATCGATTGGCTGCCTTCTGCATGCCCCACACTGGGGATCAGTCCCCAAACCTGGGCATGTGCCCTGACTGGGAATCGAACCAGTGACCTCTTGGTGCATAGGTCGATGCTCAACCAGTGAGCCATACCAGCTGGGCTATCATATAAGTTTTTTTTTCAATTTTTTATTTATTGAGTTTTAAAGAGAGAGAGAACTGGAGGGAGGGAGAGAGGGAGAGAGAGAAACATCAATGTGTTGATCTAATTATAAATGCATTCTTTGGTTGATTTTTGTATGTGCCCTGACCAGGGATTGAACCCAAAACCTTGGCGAATCAGGATGATGCTCTAACAAACTGAACCACTTGGCCAGGGCAAATTATCATATTTTTTTAAATGGAGAGATTATAGGGCCTTTATATTGTTATACTGGTAGAATGAATGTATCCACTCTAACAGTATCTGTACATAACAAGTGTATTTCTCCATATATATGGTTTGAATACCTGCATATGACAGACATACAAACACACTTTTAACTGTCAGATTCAATGAAAATATAACAAATCTCTATAAAAAGAAAGAGCCTAACAAATTCCTGTGATGACAAGCAGTAAGTGTGGCAAGTCACTTTTGCCTCTTTCTCTTCTCCAAAGCACTGGTTAACAGAAAAATATTTGGTTGTCCTAATAAACTACATAGATAACAAGGTAGTGCCTATGGTCCACGTGCAGGCTTAATAAGAGGGGTCTGAGCACTGAAGTTCTGCTATTGTAGCTCTTTAATACAAAATCAACAAATTATGTTCTAGCCTCTAAATTAGAATTTTAAAATACCTCATTCATCCTAAGCAGTAACAAAAACTAGTGTAATGTTAGTAAATTCCTATTTAATTCTCCTGAAATTGCTTCTTTGAAAAATTTATATTAGTGCTTTGTGGAACCTAAAAGTTATTTTTAATTCAGAGTGTATCTCTCCCATGTCATTTCTGAGAACAAAACAGCACAAGTAAGCATTTTTAATCAATGAACATGCTTAAACTTTAGAAAACAAACGAGTTAACTGACAACGAAAATGTTCTAAATACCCTAAACACTGCTCGTATATTTTTCAGAGAAAACTCAGTATCCTGCCCTGAATCCAGGCATGGGAACCTAAAGAACTGGAAATACAAAGATAAAGACCAAAAATTCACGCCACTACTTCATATCAGTGGCACTCTGTCAAATATCCTCAGTACAAAATGATCTGAGAAATTCGATATTTAATAGTTTGTTTGTTTTTTTTATTTCAAGGTCTGAAAATGACATCTGCCAACTGCTATGCAAAACTGCACTCATCCTAAAACAATTCGTTGGTCAATGTTGAAATAAGCAAACCAAGCTCAAAGTTCAGAAATAGCAAAAGGGGGTAGGCTGCAGCAGGGGTGCTAGTTGGGGACAGGGGCGGGTACAAAGGGAAGACAGTAGGTTGCCTTTTCTCCTACTTTTATGCTGGAATGTGCTCATTCCCGTCCTCCGGGAACTTTAGCTGTTGGGGCAAATGGGTGGGTGTCCTTTATATACTTAGTGCTTATTACTCCGGTCCTTGGGTCTGACCTATAGGCAACAATGATTCCCAGAGCGGGGCAAATAGTGACCCTGCCCCACCATTACACTGCCCGCTAGATCCACGCTTCCATCAGCCGGTGGCTGTCCAGACTTCCCAGGAACTTTCCAGGAGGCTGCAGCCCTTGAAAAGAAAATCCAACTAGGCTGGCTGGCAGTTCAGTTGGCATCGCTGGGGAAAGAAGACAAGACGCTATTGATTACTCACAGTTTGCCTCTGAGACGGAAAACACTAAGGCGAGGCATGGCAGCAGAGCGCCGCAGCTCCCACCGAGGACCCTCATGGCCAGGCCGGCCCTGCGCGGGCGGGACAGGGGCGCGTCGCGGCGGGACCTGAGCGCCGGGCGCGCGACGGAGCTGCGAGCTGGGGCGCGGCGGTTCGAGCACTGGGGTGGCGGCGCGGGCGAGCCAGCGCATCCGCGCAACAGCGGGAGCCGGGGGCGGAGAGGACCGCCCGCTCCCAGCCCCCTGCCGGAGAGGGGGAAGTGATAACGAGGACATTTCCAGGAAGCTTTTCGGAGCTGGGGGCAGGGCCCAGGGAATGCTCCGGAGGCCTAGTAAACACTGTGCAGACCGCCTTCCTTGCCGGATCCGAGCTCCAGCGTTTCGTTCCAGGTCTCCCGAATGGGAGGTTTACCAAGGGGAAGGCAAGCGAAAGCAGTGCAAAGCTCCAGCAAGCTAGGGTGGGAGGCTGCATGGCCAGGAGAACTTTGAGGACTCAAAGGGCTGGGTATCCCTGCGTAGAAGGCAAAACAGTCAGAGGGACAGTGAGGATGAGGACATTAACTGAAACCTAGAAGTGAATGAAGCAACTGCGAAAAGACTGCAGAGAACAAAGATAATGGAAGCAAATAGAATAGTTTTTATTTTGTACCTGCATGTATGGTGTATTAAAAAATATATATAAAAAATGTTTTGAGGAAAAAAAAAAAGAATGTATCAAATTTCATCACCTTCGAGTAGCTCAAAGTTTTGTTTTTTATGTGTTACCTCTGCTTTTTGTGCTAAGACATACACATTTCAATGTCATTTAATGTTTAAGGCTGCCTGTGGAGCTTAACTGCCAGGATTTAAATTGCAGTACTGTGTCACTTACTAGTTTTGTAACTTTAAGCAAATCGATTAACCTCTAAGCCTCAGTTGTATCATCTGTAAAATGGCCATAATAGTGTTAATGTGTTAATGTAAGGGTTTAAAGAGATAACACATATAAAGCAATTAGTGTGTGTTAGTGGTATTTAAGGCATATTTACTATTATCATTTTTAGTATTTCTGACCAAATGAACATATCAATTGATTTCCTATGTGTGTGAGCAAAATTTGATAGGCTGATCCTTTTTTCAGGAGTCTCTTCCTGCTCTAGCTTTCTATGGTTCTGTGATCCAGCTGGATGGAAGTCAGTTTTTGATAAGAACAATTGCAAAGGAATTATTGAATTTTTTTTTACCCTTCCCTCTTTTAAATTCTCTTCTGTTTTTACTGTCTGACAACCATGTCAGTCTATTCACCACTTTATTCCCGGCCCCAAGTGATTTAATTTTAAATAATTCTAATCTCTGTGGATTTGTTAGGTGTGTTAGCAATCATAACATTAAACAAAATAAACTTTAATTACTATATTTATTTATTAATTGCATTTAGGAATCTCCTCATCTTGTGAGGAAGAATTAAGAGTATAATATCAGTTTTGAGATCTCAAAATTTCATGAGGGAAAACCTCCAAAATTGTGAATCAACAACATTCATAACAAATCACCTCCAATACAGACATTAAAAAAAAACTATAACGAACATGAAGAAGGGAATGTTAGAGAAACAGAGGAGTGAATTACCAAAAGAAAAATCTTACTCTTTCAAAGACTTCAGCTGAAAGTGAATGGACTCTCCACCGCGGATTAACCAGAATTCAGGGATGCTGCAAAGGAAGGTAGAAGTAGCATAGGTTTTTGAGGATCCTCTTCACAAGCAACAGGAATACAATATCAGGATTGCTTTTGATTGAATGACTCTATCTTCAGCAAGTTGTTTTTGGGTTATATACTACCTACAATTTTTGATGACTTTAAATGGAGTAATATTTACAATCGTTATTTAATCTTTGGTTGCAATAAAGTGTGCATGTGTTTCAGTTGTTTTTGTGTTATTCCATTTAAATATTGTGCTGCTGAGAATTATACTGTAGTTTGGCTTTTAGTATTAGCAAAATAAAACTATATTAGCCCTTTTGTCTAGGCAGCAGTCTATTAGATACTGACTGTGTTTTTTAATTTGTGTTTTACTCTCCTAGATTCCATATCCTACCACCAGCATACATCATCCTTCTCATTCCAACTGGTTCATAGAGAAATGCTTGCAAAAAATAAATGCTGACTAGGCTTTGATGGGTTCCTGCTACATAGTAGTGGTAGATACTGTAAAGTCTCCTCAAAGGAATTTACTGTCTAGTTTGAGATATAATTAATGTCTATCTGTATAAAAACAATATAGACAATACAATGAGTGTGTTATGAATTACAGAAAGTGTTCTATAGAAATTCAGAGATGGGAGGAAAAGTTAAGATGGGTTTGGGACTTGAATTAGCTTATTTTTGAAAAGACAAGTTTCAGGCAATTTGTTTATTTTTTATGTACAGTTATTATGGTGTTTTACTTTATTTTAGCATATAATTTATAGTTATTGTTTTTGTGCATTTGTTAATTAGCTGGAGAACAATCTAATCTCTTGTGTTTCACATTTCACCTAAGTCATAAATAAAGGTGATATTCTAAAAAATAAAAGTATAACACCAAAATTTTAAAAAATGGAATTTTTTTAATACCACAAATGTGTATCACTGTGCCAGCACCTGTAGCCAATGCTGAAAATTTATGTATCCTACCTATATTGTAATGTCAAACTTGAAAAAATTATATACAGAACATTTTAATACCAAAATTTAATAATACATCTTTGGATACAATTTTTGGATGTTTAATTTATCTCAGAACTTCATTCTGTGATGGTGATATCTAGCTTTAGCTCAATATCAATTAATACTTGGTCAATTTTATTTGGTCAAAATTTGTTTTTGGCACAGTTCTAAATATGCAACTAAATCCTATCTAAAATTTAACTCCTAATCCACTCCTATTCCCAGTCCTAATCCTAGCCCCATTCCCTTACCCAGTTTTATATTTCTTCATATGATTTTCTACCAATGTACGGTCTAGTTTACGTATTAATTATGTATATTATCTGCCTCCTCATCCTTCCCACTACTAGAGTGTAGCTAGGATAAGATTTTTTTTTAACGTTTTGTTCACAACTATATTTCTAGTGCCCAGAAAAGTGGCTGGCACATAAACATTCAACTAAATTCAATTAACAGTGCAAGCCTGGGAATATTTATGTCAACATATCCACAGTGATCATTTCTAATGGTGGGATTATGGAGTATTTTTCTTTTGCCGACTTATATAGGACAGACAAAAGTAGGTTTACAGTTGTGAGTATGGGAAACAGTTTATTTTTGTACTACTATTTGTTAATTATTGTATTATTTTTCCATACAAACTACTGTAAACCTACTTTTGCTCTACCATGTACATTTTTTTTCCTATAATGATCTAATATATGCTTAGTGAAAACAAATAATCCGGCTAAAGTGTTTAAACCATAGGCAGTGAGGACAAGTCTTCTTTTATTTGTTTATTGTTTGTATGCCTGTTTGTTTTAGAAATAATAGTAATTTTTGTGGTTGTATTTTAAGAATGTTCCCTGTGAGCCCTGGCCGGTTGCTCAGTGGTTAGAGAGTCAGCTCTCGGACCAAAGAGTCTGGGCAAGGGCAAGTACCTTGGTTGCGGTTCATCCCTGGCTCTGGTTAGGGTCATGCAGGAGGTAACCAGTCTATCTCTCCCTCCCTCCCAATCTATCTGAAGATAAATGAAAAAGTATCCTCGGGTGAGGATTAAAAATAAAAGAAGAAGAATGTTACCTTGTGAAATATTTACAAAATGGATCAGAGCTGGGAAAGATTAGAAATCATGTAACATTTAGACAACAAATAAATGTTGGCAAGGATATGGAGAAAAGGGAACCCTTGTACACAGTTGGTGGGAATGTCAATTGGTGTAGTCATATGGAAGACAGTATAGAGGTTCCCTGAGAAATTAAAAATAGAACTTATATGTGTGTGTGTATATATACACATATATATATGGTATATTTATAGTGCCATAAAATATATTTTAGTACTAAAAATAGAACTATATATACAGAACTACTATGTGTACAGTACATATAGAAGTATTATATGACCCTACGATCCCATTTCTACGTATAGAACCAAAGGAAATGAAATCACTGTCTGAAATAGATATCTGTACTTCCATGTTCATCATATCATTATTTAGAATAGCCGAGATATGAAAACAACCTAAGTGTCTGTGTATGAATGAATGGATGAGCCAATGTTATATATAAATATATTATGTAGTAATATGTTATATGTATCAGATATCTACTATATATTTATGTATCATATACATATAATAGAATATTAATAAGCTTTATTCCCCCCCACCACCAAAAAAAATAATTTCCACTATTTGCGACAATATGGATGAAACTGGAGGGTAATATGCTAGTAAAATAAGCCAGACAGAGAAAGACAAATACTGCATGGCATCATTTATATGTGAAATTTTTTAAAAAGACAAAATCATAGAAACAAAGTAGAATTGTGGTTGCCAGAGGCTGAGGGATATGGAAAAGGGGAAGAGATTGGTAAAACATGCACATTTTCAGTTATAAGATGAATAAGTTCTTTTCCTGTAAGTGGCCTGAATTGACCTCTGAAAATGATTTGCTATTCACTTGACCAGAGAAAACCCCACAAAATCATGTAAAGCAAGAAGTTCAAATCTTCATGTTCACATTAAGAACACTTGCGAAACTTCCCAGAGCACAAAGGGTGTGCATATCTGTAAAGCCACCAAGTATCTGTAAAGGTCATTTTATAGAAGCAATGTGTGCCATTTCATCATTACAATGGTGGAGTTGGTAGGTGTGCCCAGGTGAAACAGTGGGGCTGGATGCAGCGTCGGTGGCCCCAAAAGTGTGCTGAATTTTTGCCGGACATTCTTAAAAATGCAGAGGGTGATGTTGAATTTAAAGGTTTAGATGTAGATTCTGTGGTCACTGAGAACATCAGATAATCAAAGCTCCTGAGATGTGGCACAGAACACATGTACTATGAGTTCTCCCTTCTAAACTGAGATGATCCTTACTGATAAAGACCAGATTGTTCCTAAACCAGAAGAGGAGGTTGCATAGAAGAAACTGAAGAAACAAAATATAATGGTCCGGGAATAAATCCAGCATAAAATAAATGCAAATAAAAATAAAAAGATGAATAAGTTTTGAGGATCTAATGTACAGCATGATGAGTATATTTAATAAAACTGTATTGTACACTTGACATTTGTTAAGAGAGATCTCAAATGTTCTCACCAAAATAAATAAATAAATAAATAAAAGTAATAATGTGAGGTGAGGAATGTATTAATTAACTCAACTGTGGGAATCATTTCTCAATGTATATGTACATCATATCATTGTATTGTACACTTTAAATGTATTATGATTTTATATGTCAGTTGTGCCTCAAAAAAGCTGGAAAAAAATTTTAAATCATATACTATTTAGGATGCTATTTCAATAATCCCTGGGAGATGAAATGAGATTCTTGACTAAAATGATGGCAGCAAGACTGTTTTAATCATTCAGAATAAACTAGGTTATAATGTGATAAAACATCCACAAAATTATAGAGGTTTAAGATAACAAGTGTTTATTTCTTGCTCATGGGAAGTCCACTGTAGGATTTCCAAGCAGCTGTCCTTCGTGTGTTGGCTCAGCATTCCATGCTGTTTTGATTTGCTATTACTTCGAAGTTAACAAAGGTTTCCACAATTAACATTGCAAGGAAGGAGAGACCACAGAGAATTGTGCACCAGCTCTTAAATGCTTTCACCAAGAAGTGACACAACTACTACCGCACACATTTCACTGGATGAAGCAAGTCCATGACTTCAAGAGAGTGGGAATAACTATTTCATGTGCTTGTAGGCAAAAGAGAATTAGAAATAGCAACACTTATGTTTACCAAATCACTTACTGTACTGAAAGCAAATATTCAACTTAGTTAACTGACTGACTGTATGTTGGCACCAGAAATGATTGATACTGGATCACTATCAGAACTAGGAAAGCCATGAAGCAGAGCTGGGTTGAGTATATTTTTAGAAAAAAAGAGTATTGAGTATGGTTCCAGAAATGCTCAAGAAACATCCATATAGTAAGGCCCTCAGGCACAGAAGTAATAACTGGATTTTTCCTTTAAAAAGGAAAGCAGAGGGATAAGGTTGGATCTTGAAGAATACATATAGGAAGCTGAAGGAGAAATGACCAGTGAGATCAAAAGAAAACCAGGACAGTGTATAACTGTGAAAAGCCAAGGGAGGAAAGAACTGTATTAAAAGTATTAACTTATGTGAAAGAAAATTTTGTAATTAGGAAGACATAAGTTATATCCCCAAAAATGTGTTTTGAGTAGTTTGATGGGACAGAAGCCAAATCACAGTAAATTGATAGAAAGAGGGAACAGCGAAAAAATCGTGCTTTAGGGTTTATGAACCTCTAGTTTAAGAAGCTGGGTTGTGAAATTAAAGAGTCAGCAGAACAGTAGTAACCAGCTCAAAGTTAAGGAGAAACTGTGGCCTTATCTTGCCCTGCTCTCTTACCCCCATCCCGCCCTGGCAACTATAGCCTAAAATCTAGAGAAAAAAAATGGGTAGGGATATATTCAAGATGTTGGATCAAGAAGAAATGATTGAAGAAACAGAATTTCAGAAAACTGGCAAAACTATGTTTTTCAAAGTCCCAGGAAAGTGGTTAACCTTGGAAAAGAGGAGGTAGATGCCTTGAGATATTAGAAATGAAGAAGAAACAGATAACAGGGAGGGGAGAAAATTCATGAAGGTGTCATTTAAGCTTCTTCATTAGTACTGTATAATAGAGGCATTTTAGTACATGGACAGGACAGGCTGGGCAAAGGCAGTTTTAGTGCTAATGAGGAAGGGCAGATTCAATTAGGAAATCAGTGGAGGTCATGCATCCACGAGCAATTTGAAAGAAAGCTGAAATATCGAGGCAGGAGAGTAAACAAGGTCCTAGCTGTTTGGACTGAGGTAGGAGAATATGTGCCATTAAAGTTTAGATGACAACTTCAAAATCTGCTATCTATTATTTGTTGGTAATTGCATCTGAGCTTTCATCATCTTAGCAACTTTGCAAAGTAGGTATTATTATTCTCATTTTACAGTTGGGTACTTTGTTTAGAGACAGTAAGCTGTAAGTAATGTATATGAGTTTGAATGAGGATTCCCCTAGATGCATTGGGCTTCTCAGGGCCCTTTCTCCTTTTACCAGGATCGGAAATCTATCAGTAGAAACTGAATGTATACACAGGCTCCTCTATATTATGCATGAATTTTTTCCTATAGGTATGTACTTGTCACTTCTTTTTCTTTTTTCTTTTTTTTTTTTGGTACGTGCCCCTAGCGGGAACTGAATCCGGCACTCTCTGGTCCGCAGGCCGAAGCTCCAACCCCTGAGCCAAACCGGCCAGGGGTCATTTCTTTTTCTAAGAATATTTTTTAAATGCAGATATTAAAAACTCTTAATTTTATTATATTTTTATAATCTTCACCCAAGAATATTTTTTCCATTGATTTTTAGAGAGTGGAAGGAAGGGAGGGAGGAGAGAGAGAGCAAGCTAGCTAGAGACATCAATGTGAGAGAGACACATTGATTGGTTCCTCCCAGATGCATCTGACTAGGACCAGGGATTGAACATACGACCCAGGTATGTGCCCTTAACAGGAAATCAACCCGAGAGTGACCCTTTGGTTAGAGGGCCAACGCTCTAATCACTGAGCGACTCTGGCCAGGCCTGCATACCTCTTTAAATAAAACAAAGCAGGCTGCAAAACAGCCAGTATATCACTAACTTCATCTTGCAGAAATCAAATAGCTAGTAATCTATGTATCTAAAAATCCTAGAAAGAACATATATCAAAATGTTAACACTTGTTATCTTTGGGTGGTGAGTTTGACATCTTATTTTCTTCATCTTATTCCTTTTTTGGTGTTTTTATTTAATTTTTTACATTTTTCTATAAAAAAAAACATACTTCTTTAGTAATCATACCCACTCCCCACCCCCGCACACAATAAATATACAATTCCATTTCACATTTTATGTAACAAATAGCAATAACATTATACAAATGAAAACGTCTCTCTCATCTGGACGATTGGTATAAATAACAAATGAGTTTTTCCCTTGCCCCTATAATAATTGTCCCAGTGCATTGTTGCTATAGTTGTGCAGAATGCTGTAATCCCAGTGGATCTCCATCCCTGGTTCATAAAACAAAACAAAACAAAACAAAACAAAACAAAACAAAACAAAACAAAACAAAACACAAAACACGCACAAGACCTGAGATCTTTGGATCTCAGCTGTGGCTGGAGAAAGCACCCACAGCTGGTAACACACTTTTGGATGGATGTACAGGTAAACCTCGCCTGAGATTTATCCGGGATCCCTCAAATCATCTCTGGACGCTCCTGTTGCCTAGTAACCAGAACCCTCTTCCCGGAGCTCCACCTCCTTCTTCTAGACCCCGCCCCCTCTCCCTCCCACTTCTCGGGCAGAAACGGGAGGGGGAGCCGAGCTCCTTCAGCCACTGAGAAGCCTCCATCGCCGGACCGCGAACGATGATTGGAGGAGTGCATGGGCGGTGCTTGGGAAGGGCCTTCCACGCCGGGGAGGAACGTCGGCACGTCGACGCGGGGGTTTTCTTTGGTCGGCCCCGCTAACCCTGCTCGGGTCTGTGGGTCTGTGCCGGTTCCTCCGCCGTCCCTGGCAAGGAGGGCAGTCGTTCTCCGCTCGCGGGCAGGCGCGATTATACTGGCTTTGTGCTGGGACTGACCGCCCTCACCTCCCTTCGGTTCTCTCCTCCGGGGCTAACCGCGTTGAGGCTCTTCGGAGCGAAGGCGGCTTCGGGACTCGGCCCGGGGCAGCTGGGGGCCCATCCCCGCTCTAGGCTCGGATGGGAGGTGGAGGGAGGAGCGGCCTGGGATGTTCAGTCTGATGGCCAATTGCTGCAGCTGGTTCAAGCGGCGGCAGGAGCCTGTCAGGTAGGCTAGAGCCGGCTGGCCCTCGCTTCCTAGGAGGTGGGGACAGCTGCGCCCCGAAGAGTTGGGAGGGGAGCCGCCTCCCCTCTCTGTGCCGGGTGGAGCCTGCCCCAGGCCGCGGAATTAGTCCCCGGAGCGAAGAATAGGAAGATGTAACCTTTTTGTCTAGTTGCATTTACATCTTCAACAACAGCGCTTATTATTGTTATAATTTAAATGGGTTCATAATACTTAAAAAGTTGTAGATTTTGTACACGCATGAGTGGAATTGGAAACTGCCTCTTGTGTTTTTTCCTGAAGTTTCTGTAATGGAATTTTTTTAAGTAGAGAAGCCTGGTATATAGTTTTCATAACACTCACACATCCCTTCCCAACAAACACACACGATTTTGAGGACTTACTATGGCTTGAAATCTGGCTCCAGCACTTCGTAATTACAGTGTATGACTGATATTTGTGGCCCCACCTTCCTCATATATTTAATGAGGGGTGATAATATCTATGCTGTAGGAGTGTTGTAGTAAATGCGAGTAAATGATGGAAAGTGTTTTCTTAAACTGCAGTGTAGCTTCAATTTTCTTACGAAGTCTAGTTAATCTTTTAATTGGTAGAGTCGAATTCTTAACTTTTATTTTGAAATGTCAGATGTATTAACATTCAGTGCCTGTTACTAGATATTCATTCATTTCTCAAAAAATATTTGTCAAGAAAATATCATATGCCAGGCACTGTGCTAGGAAGGGGTCAGGAAAATGATTGGGGTTTTTTTGTTTGTTTGTTTTAAATTGAGAGGTTCAACCTATAAAGAAAGTGTAAATTTGTTACTTTTTATAAATAATTCTGACTTTTATAGTTCTACTTTGGAATTAGGCCAAGGGTAAATTGTAGTAAAATTTTTGGATTTTTAAAATTAACATTTCAAACATAGCATTTGCAGTAATGATGAACTATCCTTTATTTTTATTTTTATTTTTTTGTGGTACGTGCCCCTAGCAGGAACCGAACCCGGGACTCTCTGGTCCGCAGGCTGGCGCTCAACTGCTGAGCCAAACTGGCCAGGGCTGAACTATCCTTGAAAGAATAAATCTGAAAAGCTATACTTGTACATTATAAGGAAAAAATATATGTCTACATTTGGAAAAGGAATTTGCTCTAAGCAAAACTTTTAAATTATTTTCCCTTTATTAACTTAACTGGATTTGAATGTTTTAAATATAAGTAACATGATTGAATGATAGAGCCAAAGATGTATTTGGGTGTATGGATTTGTTTTAATCATGTTCTGTGCTGATCAAAGAGTCTACTGAGATTTGAGGATCATTCTTAATAAATGGTCCCTTAATGTTTTTCTATCTCTGCATTTTAAAAATGTGTTTTGTTTGTGGAAGAGAGCACAATACCGTGTGTCCTTTTAACAAAACACTCAAAAAGCTTGCACGCCAAAGAAGTTTTCAGTTTAATTCATCATTCTTTGTGTTTGCTTCTCTTAGGTATAGTGTAACATCGGGGATAATTGTTTAAGCAAAAGACAGAGTTCAGAGAAAGGAGAATGTACTGATGTCCACGTAGCATCTAGATGTTTATCCAGTAGAGTAGTGACTAGCTGGATGTGGCTGGTGAGCATTTGAAAGGTGGCTAGTTGGAACTGAGATGCTGTGAGTATATAATACCAAGTGGATTTAGAAGATTTTTTATGCAAAAAAGAAATTAAGTAAATATCTTATGTCTTTTTTTAGTGATTACATTTGAAATAACTTTTGCTTATGGAGGATTGAATCAAATATATTAAAATGATTCCACTTTTTACTTTCACTTTTTAAAAATGCAATTACTAGAAGATTTAAACTAGAAAATTTAAACTTACCTATGTGCTTTACAGTATATTTCTATTGGACCTCCCTGATCTAGACCATGACGTAATATAGAGGGTATAGGTAACTCTCTCAGTGTTGGATAGAGTTACCTGTCAAAGGAATTAAAAACAAGTTGGATTACACCTACCTTTTAAGTATCTTTGTTCTGTTGCCTAGTTCACAATAGTGGTAAATAAATATTTGCAACATATTATTAGTAGTTTGATTACTCCTTAGCAATAATCACCCTAATGTAAATAATATTACCAAGCAGTTCTGTTTACTGGAATAAATGAGAGGTGATTAAACTGATTTAAAATCTATATCAAATTTTGTACTTTAATGATTTATTGTTTTGTATTTTATAAGTTTTTGGCTGTGCTGCTCCTTATTGAGTTTCCTTTTCATGTTCATATTTTATGGAGATATGTTTGCAAATGTGAAATGTGTGTGTAAGAGAAGCAGATGTTTATTAATACATTATGTTTTGCCCTGGCCGGTTTGGCTCAGCGGTTAGAGCGTCAGCCTGTGGTCCAGAGAGACCCGGGTTCGGTTCCTGCTAAGGGCATGTACCTCAGTTGTAGTTGGTCCCCGGCCCTGGTTGGTCGTGTAGGTGGCAGCCACTCGATGTGTCCCTTTCACGTCGATGTTCCTCTCTCTCCCTCCCACTTTATCTGAACAAAAAATGGAAAAATGTCCTCAGGTGAGGATAAAAAAAAAAAAACATTATGTTTTGCGGTTACTTTGCTGACTTATCTAATATATTCTGCACTTTTTGGGTTTATCCACCTGTCCTCACTTAGATGCTCTCCCAGTGAGCATATTATTCTAGAGAACAGGGATCAGGGGTTAGATGCAGTATTCAGAATGTGTGATAAGGACAAAGAGTCAGAGATCAAGTATTAAGGCACCAGTCTAGGTCAGGAGTCAGGACCAGGATGCCAGGCAGTTCAAGGATAACATGCATGCTATTGTTAACCACCAGTCAGAATCTGAACCTAGGCTTTCAATCTATGTAGATTAGTCTTTTTTTTTTTTTTTTTTAATATTTTTTTAAATTAATGTTTTGGAGAGAGAGATAGAAACATTGATGTGCGAGAGAAACATCAATCAGCTTGCTTCCTGCATGTCCCCTACTGGGGATCGAACCGGAACCTGGGCATGTGCTCTGACTGAGAATAGAACCAGGACCTCTCAGTCCAGGGGACGTTGCTCAATCCACTGAACCACACCCGGGGGAGAGGGCTGTAGATTAGTCTTGAGTAGACTTTATACCTAGACCCATAGTTAAATAAGTGTTTTGCTCCTGTCCAAGCAGTGCAATATAATGTGGGTTTTTTTAAAAAAAAACTTATATTTTGAGACCATAATATAGTGGTCAAAGCTAAGAAATTAATTTTGTACAGTACTATTAACTAAATTACAGACTTTATTCTCAGTTCACCAGTTTTAACACTGAATGCCCTTATTTTCTGTCCAAGATCTATTCTAGGATCCACATTTCTTTGTCATGTCTCATTCATCTCCCTCAGTCTGTTGTTTCTCAGTCTTTCCTTGTCTTTCATATCCTTGAGACTTTACAGAGTACTTCTCAGTTGTTTCGTAGAACACCCCTCAATGTGTTTGATGTTTTCTTGTGATTTGATACAGGTGTTGTTGCATTAATTGGGCAGAGGGATACCACAGAGGTGAGGTATCGTTCTCAGTACATTACATGAAGGGGTGTGTGATGTTGATATGTCTTGTTACGGGGGGGGGGGGGGAAGGGGGGTTAACCTTGATCACTTGGTATGGTGGTATCTGCCCAATTTTTTTTTTTTTTGGCATTTTTAATTTAGGTTTGTTTTATTTAAGTTTAATGTTAATTCCATGCTGTGTTTCAGTAAGAACAATACAGATTCTGTATCTGTGGCTCTAGTCAGATATCCAGTAGTACAAATTAGCTTCAAGTTACACATACTGCACAAATGAGGTTGAGCGAGCAAAGGGGGGTGGGGGGACAGGGAGAGGGAAGGAGAAGAAACAAAGAATTGAACACACATGCAGGCTTTTCCATACCACCCTTCAATGCTTACCTGCTTCAGAGGGAGAGTAAAAGTAGGCAAGAATGAGCAGCCACGGATTGTTGAACTGTTACCAGCACCATGCTTTTCAGCAGCATTTCAGCAGAGTTTGAAACACTCATTACAACAAACTCCCCAAACAACCTTTAACCACCTCAAGCTAACACCCAATTAATTTTAAACATTTGTATAAAATTCAATTTAAACAATTATAAAAAGGAAAAATGGTATCACATATGCCCCTATAGTGTGATTAACCTCTCTTTTAGATGCTTGCTTCACCTAGAAGTATAATGGCTTTCAAATGTAATTCCCATTTCTCATGGTGACCTTGCCACATCTGGCAGGAGACAATACAGAAATGCCGAAAAAGCCTCTATGCAGTCCTGTTGGTGTCTTAAAGAACCTAAAAGCTAGGACCAGTAAAATACACAGAAATTCACTCTTGCCTTTAAAAACTTTTGAAAACTGTTTTTAAAAAAACCAACAGAGCAGGAACCTAAATTCTGAGACCAAATGTAAGTCAGATTTGGTGGTTCTCATTGACAATGGGGGAATTTCCAAGAGGGGGTGGGATGGGAAGGAGTGGGGTGGTCAGAGATGGTTTCTCTTGTTGGCTTTGATGTCTCACTGATTTTCATCTTCCACATCCTGCAGCACTTCTTTATTCTGCTCTTCACCATCACCCTGCATGTCTGAAGTCCATAGTGTCAGATTATCACGTAACAACTGCATGATAAGTGTAGAGTCCTTACAGCTTTCTTCACTCAGCGTATCCAGTTCTGCAATTGCATCATCAAAAGCTGCTTTTGCCAACCTGCAGGCAAGGTCAGGGGAATTAAGAATTTCATAGTAGAATACTGAGAAATTGAGAGCAAGACCTAAGCGAATTGAATGCGTTGGTGGAAGTTCTGTCATTGCAATATCACTAGAGCTTTGTAAGCCACTAGGCTGTTCTCTGCAGCCTCCTTCCTGTCATTTCCTGTGGCAAATTCAGCCAGATACCTGTGGTAATCCCCTTTCATTTTATAATAGAAAACCTTGGACTCGCCAGTGTTAGCTGCTGGAATGAAGTATTTGTCTAGTACATCCAGAATGTCACAACAGATTAACTTTAGTTCAGTCTCAACCATTTGCCGATAATCCCGAATCATTTTTAGTTTGTCTTCTCCTCCCTTGTTTTCTTCTTTCGTTCAATGCTGCTGATTATTCTCCAGGAAGCTCTTCTAGCTCCAATCACATTTTTATATGCAACAGATAGGAGGTTTCTTTCTTCAACTGTCAACTCCACATCCATCCCTGCTACTTTCTTCTTTGATTCCACCATTTCGTCGTATCGCTCAGCCTGCTCGGTCAGCTTCGCCTGGTACACCAGATCCTCCCGATCAGCCATAGCAGCAGCGGCTCCGGCAGGGTCTGCGCAGTGGATGGAAGCGGATGGCGTCTCCGACTCTCTCAGCCTCTTGCTCCCTCTGCCCAATTTCCTAATATAAAGTTTAAGTCAAACAAATTCACATCTAAATCCTAGGAGTTTTGGCAATTATGTGTGTCAAGTGTGGATAATTTGTTTCTTTCAGAATTTTGAGAAAGAACCTTTACACAAGCGCTTGATGCTTCACTCATAGTACTTACTAAATAACATCTGTGAGCCTAGGAGACAAGTACCTTCCTCAACTCATCTTATACTTATTTTGTACTTTTCCATGTGAGTGGAGTAAGGGTCCATTTTTTTTCCTAAGGCTAGTTTTCATACTTGTGCTCTTTATTCCATTTCTCCCCACTTGCTGGTGAACTTCAGTTCTTCAGCATTTGGCCAGAGATCAAAGAGAGGACTTCTGGGATGTAAGAATAAATCCAACCTTTTTTTACATATATGATATTTTATTAATTTTTTTTAGAGAAAGGAAGGTAGAGGGAGAGAGAGAGAAACATCAGTGAGAGAGAAACATCAATCAGCTGCCTCCTGCAGGCTCCCTACTGGAGATTGAGCCTGAAACCCAGTGTGTGCCCTGACCAGGAATCAACTGGCGACCTCTTGGTGCATGGGACAGCACTTAACCAACTGAGCCACACCAGCTGGGCTAAATCTAAACTTTTATCCCAAAATGTATTGTTCAATTTTATTATCCAGACTAAAAAAATCTTTCTGTTTTGTTCTCAGAACTTTGCTTCTATTCCTTCTTTAGTACATAAACATGCTCATGCCCATCTTACTGTTATAGAACAGAAAGAGTTTGTCCACTCAGCGCTAGCAGAGCCAAAAACAGTAGACACTGAATTGGGGTGGTGAAAGACTATTTTATTAATGAATGGTGCCACCCAGGAGAACCGGAAGCTGATGTTCAAAAGCCTGAACTCCTTGATGGCATGTAGGTTATAGATGATATAAGGCAAATCACAAGTCAGGGTGGTGCTGGGAGCTGATTGTTTGGAGGTGCAGTAAGGGTAATGAATCATCTCTTTAGCTCTTGAGGGCAGCCCTGAGGTCTTTTTTGGCATCTTTCTATCTGGTCTCATGGGAAAGTAGCCAGAGGGTCATTCCACCTGGGGCTCAGGAACTGAAACATAATTTGGGTCAATGGTTAACCTGCCAGAGGTTTAGATCATGTGATAATTAGGTCTGGGCTACTGTCATCTGCTGCCTTGGGGGTTGCTGATTATTTAGGGGAAAGGCTGGGTCTCTGAGGGGTGTATATATAAATAGATAATTTATATAGCTAGGATTTAAAACTAAATTTAATCAAATTCATAAGGACCCTCAGTTTCACTACCTAAAAAAACAAGCCAAACTAAATTTTTTCTGTTGTTGCTGTAACTATTTATATTAGTGATTTCAAACAAAAATTTATCCTGTAGTTTTGACTTCACAAGTTGCATACCTTCTAGAGCAGTGGGTCTCAACTTCCAAATGCCGCGACTCTTTAATACAGTTCCTCATGCTGTGGTGACCCCCAACCATAAAATTATTTTTGTTGCTACTTCATAACTGTAATTTTGCTACTGTTATGTCTTAGGCGACCCCTGTGAAAGGTCATTTGACCCCAAAGGGCTCGCGACCCACAGGTTGAGAACTGCTGTTCTAGAGGGTGTAGGGGAGAATCTGTTTTTCTTTGCTTTTTCCAGTGAAGAAAGAGGACGTCTTTGCCTGGCTGATGTGGCTCAGTGGTTGAGCATCGACCCATGCACCGAGCGGTCACCAGTTCGATTCTTGGTCTGGGCACATGCCCAGGTTGTGGGCCAAATCCCCAGTTGGGGGCATGCAGGAGTGGCCAGTCAATGTTCTCTCTCATGGATGTTTCTGTCTCTCTCTCCCTCTCTCTCTCAAAATCAATACCAAAAAAAAAAAAAAAAAAAAGAGGCTGTCTGTGTTATTTGGACCATGGCCCCTTCCTCTGTCTTCAAAGTCAACAGCATAGCATCTTCTCATCTGATCTCTGTCTCTCTCTTATAAGGAATCTTGTACTTAAGTTCTCTAGTTACCCCTTTCCTTCCAAATGCCTTTTCTTCTTTGGCTGCTTCATATCTCAGCTGGGAGAATCTTTTCTTCAGGAAACTGTTTTTGAGTTCCAGCTACATTCTTTACCCTTTCATTGTATTTGCCTACCACCTTGTATTTGTCTCTACTTATCCATTATTGTATTGTAACGAAATGTTGACTTTTCTCTAATGCTCCAAGATATCTTTTTTTAAAAATATTTTTTCTTGCCCTGGCCGGTTTGGCTTAGTGGTTAGAGCATCGGCCTGTGGACCAGAGAGTCCTGGGTTTGGTTCCAGCCAAGGTCACATACATCGGTTGCAGTTTGTCCCCGCCCCGGTTGGGGGCGTGTGGGTGTCAACCGGATAAGCTGTCTCTCTCACATCGATATTTCTCTCTCTCCCTCCCATTCTATCTGAAAATAAATGCAAAAATGTCCTCAGGTGAGGATGAAAAAAAAAAAAATATATATATATATATATATTTTCTTTATTGATTTTAGAGCAAGAAGAAGGGAGAGGGAGAGAGAGAGATAGAAACATTGATGAGAGAGAACATCAGTTGGCCTCTTTCGCATGACCCCCACTGGGGATTGGGCCCACAACCCAGACATGTGCCCTGACGGAATCGAACCGGTGACTTCTTGGTGTATGGGTCGACACTCAATCACTGAGCAACACTGGCTGGCAAGATATCTTGTAGACAGGAGCTGTTATTTTTAAAACATTTAAAAATAATTAATGTTTTTTTGTTTGTTTTTTTGCAATTTAAATGTAATTCATGTTTATTGTAGGACATTGAAGGCTCAGTTAAGCAAAAAGTGGTAAATTTAAGTTATCCATAATCTCACATCTCCAGAGATGACCATTTTTAATATTATAGTGTAGAATCTCTCATATACATGGAAATTTTAAAAACAATAATGAGATAATAGTGCTGTTTCACAGCTTTTAAAACAATTTTTTTTTCTTTATTGATTTTAGAGAGAGAGGAAGGGAGAGAGGGAGAGAGATAGAAACATTGATGAGAGAGAACATCGATTGGCTACCTCCTGCATGCCCTCAACTGGGGATTTGGGCCACAACCTGGGCATGTGCCATGACTGGGAATCGAACCAGTGACCCCTTGGTGCATGGGTCAACGTTCAGCCACTGAGCCACACTGGCTGGACTGTTTCACAGCTTTTTATTTATATTTTGCTTTAATGTATAATTTATATCTTGTGCAGTAGTATGTATTATTCTTCAACATCTTTTTAATAGCAGCAGAATAGTGTGTTGCATAAATTCATCAAAATGTGTTTAACTATTCCTGTTATTATATATTTAGAATGTTTAAAATATTTTACTATATATCAACAATACTTTGGGGGCATTTTTATATATATATCTGAAAATTCTAGAACAAATGATATGAAAAAGCTTAAGTCATTTAATATATATTGTCACATTGCTCTTCAGAAGAGCTTTTTTTTTAAAAACTAATTTCTATACCTACCAGCAGTGTTTGAGAGTGCCTTTTTTCCTAAAAAAAAAAAAAAAAAAAAAGGGAGTTGTTTTATTTTCCCCAGGTTATAAAGGGGAAACACTATTTGGTTTTAGTTTTTATTTCTTTGATTGCTGGTAAGATTAAATGTTTTTCCTTGGACATTTGTATTTTTGGGGAAATTTCCAGTGATTCTCTTTCATGTTTTTCTGTTGGGGTAGATGCATTTTCTTATTGAATTTTCTGAAAGAGATTTTAAGTGTATATTGTAGGAACTGTTCCTCTGTAGTAGATGTTGAATATATTTTTCTTCTATTATGTTTTTAAATGTTTTGGTGGCTTCTGAATCATAAACATTGAAAAGTTTTTATTCAAATATATCACTCTTTCGGTGTAATATTTAGGAAGTTTATTATTAGTCCAAGATTATATTTACCTACACTCTTTTTCTAGTACATTTATGTTTTAGTTTTTAACATTTAAATCTGTTGAAATTTATTTTGTATGTTGTGAATGGCCTTCCTCCTGGACTCAACGCATGGTCTGTCAGGCCATGGCACCCAGTAACTGTCTGACCAGTAAAAACCTGTGAGCGGGTGCTCACACTTACATGTTTTCACCTACATAGTCTGAATTCCTATTTTTTATACCAAGTAGCATCCAGTTGATGAAATAGTACATACAAAGTATGACAGACTATTCCATAGTTGAAAGACGATTTTCAAGATTTTTATCAGAAATTAGTAGCAGGATTTTGGAAGGGGTTTATTTTTACCTGGGTCTTGAGGAAATTTATGCTCCCTAAGCTTGCTATGAGCATGATTTCAGGAATGGCCCACTTAAGAGAAGCAGAAAATTTACATTAATTTAAGTGAAAGAACTTTGGCAACAGGAGTTATGTAATATTATGATTAACAAAAATAAAATGTAGCCCTGGCCTGTTTGGCTCAGCGGTTGGAATGTTGGCCAGAGGTCCAGAGAGACCCGGGTTCGGTTCCCGCTAAGGGCACGTACCTTGGTTGCAGTTTGTCCCTGGCTGGTTGGGTTGTGCAGGTAGCAGCCACTCGATGTGTCCCTTTCACATCGATGTTTCTCTCTCTCTCTTCCTCTCTCCCTCCCACTCTGTCTGAACAAAAAATGGAAAAATGTCCTCAGGTAAGGATAAAAAAATAATAAATAATAATAAATAATAAAATGTATTTTTACCATCATTTAAGTAAAAAGAATATAATGAGTACTATGTGCTCACCAGCCAGGTTTTACTAATATTAACCTTTGCACATGACATTTCAATTTTTTTTTTGTAAAGAAATAGACAATAAATCTTTGAAGTTCCCTGTACCCTGTTCTTCTCTTACCATTCCTCCCCACAGTTACCCACTTGCTGGAATTACTAGTTTCTTGCCCATCTGTATTTTTTGTTTTGTTTGTTTGGTTATTCCTCTCCTGAGGTTATTTTTCCATTGATTTTTTTAGAGTGGAAGGGAGGGAAGGGAAGGTAGAGAGAGAGAAAGAGAGAGAGAGAGAGAGAGAGAGAAACAGAGAGAAACAGAAACATCTGTGTGAGAGAGAGACATTGATTGGTTGCCTCCTGAATGACCCTGACCAGGGCTGGGGAGGAACCTGCAACCCAGGTATGTGCCCTTGACTGGGAATTGAACCTGAGAGTCTTTGGTCCTCGGGCCTATGCTCTAACTGCTGAGCCAGAGCAGCCAGGGCCCATCTGTGTTTTTTGATGTTATATTTCAGACTAGCAAAGCTTTACTTCAGATTTATTATTAAATTGTTGTTCACTGTGGCCAAATCTGAAAGAAGGGCTTCAGATGTCACAGTAAGTAGTGTACATTGATCAGCGTGGTGTCTGTATGTGATCTCTGCTGTGAATTTTTTTCTGTGGGGGAGCAGCCAGCACCCTAATGGTCATCTTTCTTGTTCTAAATAAATGTAACTGTAAATCTATACCATTTATAGAAAGTGCTGAGTTCTTAATTTCTTAATTAAGCTGTACATACAGATTAGCAAGGATTATCTGATGTGCTGTATGCAGAACTGGAATATCTTACATTTCTTTTTATGCCCCCTACAGCTTCTTATTTATTCTGGGTAAGAATTTTTGAATTTTAGGAGATACCTAAATCTAGAGATACCCTGATTCTACCCCTTTATATTTTAGAAATGAACAAACTGACACTAAACGTTTCACTTGATCAAGACCTAAAAGCTAACATATCCCAGGTTTGGTCCTCTTACTGTTTATTAGTGCTCCATGAATTTAGGTAGTAGTTTTGATGTAATATTATCCTGGGCTGTACAAGCTGAATTAAAATGTCAGAAAGTCATGCACTTGTACTTTAAAATCACATTTTTTTCATTGTATCATTTTTTGTAGTAGGTATTTTTTCATTTTCTCAACTACAATCAGCCGTGGTTTATTGCGATTAATCAGTTCCTGACTCTACTGCGATAAATGAATTTCTGTGAAGTAGTATTCTTTATTTATATACAGTCGTCCCTCGCCACTTCGCCCTTCGACTTGCACGGCTTCACTCTGTCGTGGTTTTTCAATACTATACTATTCTATACTATATTGGAAAAAACCACGACAGAGTAAAGCCGTTCAAGTCGAAGCGCGAAGTGGCGAGGGACGACTTTATCTATTATAAAACAAGTTCCTTTTCATGTATGTGTTTATGTTACTTACGTATAGTTTTAAATATTTTAGGTAATATAAGTTTTCATGTATCAGCTTTTGTTTTTTTAGTGTTTTTAGTGAAATATTTTACTTTGTTAGAATAATTTTTTTTGTTAGAAATAGCTTTTATGTAATTACCTCACTTGAAGTTGTATCTTAGTTGACAGATGAGGTCTAGAGTTGTAGATGTTCAAATGACTGAAGTAATGTCATTCAGAAAAGATTAAAAATTCAAATGTTTTCTGAGTCTAAGTTCAAAATTCCAATATTATGTTGCTTATATTTCTGGTATACTAATTTGTTCACCTTTTATATAAAAAGGCACCATGAGATAAAATATATAAAACAAGCCTTTAGTCTCTTAATCCCTACTTTCTTTCTTTTTCTAACTTGGAATTATTTCAGTTTTTATTAATTTGTTTATTTTTTATCCTCACCTGAGGACATTTTTTTCATTTTTTGTTCAGATAGAGTGGGAGGGAGACAGACAAAGAGAGAGAAACATAGACGTGAAAGGGACACATCAAGTGGCTGCCACCTGCACGACCAACCAGGGCTAGGGACAAACTGCAACTGAGGTATGTGCCCTTAGTGGGAACCGAACCTGGATCTCTCTGGTCCGCAGGCCAATGCTCCAGCCGCTGAGCCAAACCGGCCAGGGCTGGAATTATTTCAGTTTTTAAAATAGTTTTTACTGTTAAGTGAAATTAACATTGTTGCCCAGCTGAGCTGGTATACCTTAGTGGTTGAGTGTTGACCCATGCACAAAGTTGCTGGCTCCATTCCCAGTCAAGGCATGTGCCCAGGTTGTGGGCTCAATCCCCATTGTGGGGCATGCTGGAGGCAGCCGATCGATGTTTCTTTCTCATCGATGTTTCTCTCTCTCTCTCTCTCTCTCTTTCTCTTGTCCTCTCTTTCTAAAAATCAATGAAAACATTTTAAAAAATTTTTAAAAGAAATTAACACTATTAATCGTTACCCTGAAACTATGACATGTAAACTTTTTCAGAAAACTTTAGCCAGTTTGATGTTAGAAGATAGGTGATTTTAATTACATTCTCTAATGTTGAACTGTTTGTTACCTTGGTGTAAAGACTTTTATAAATTCTGTACAGTACTTCCTCAATGTAAAGTTATGTATTATAATTTTACTTAGTATTTACTCAGCAAATGGAGCATCAGAAATTATACTTATGTTGTTTCATTCAGTAAAGGTGCCTAATGTGTGCCCAGCACATTTGACTTAGGGGCTACAGAGTTGATGAAGAGAGCTGGTAGTAGAGGAGACTGTATGATAAGTTGCATGGCAAAGTTAGAGTCTATTTACTGTGGTTGCATAGATGGTCGGGAAGGACTGGGGGTATCCCTGGCCTTGTAGGCTCTGTGGGGAGTGGCAGAAGAGGAGGCTGTAGTGTTCGGACTTGATTCTCTTTAAGGATTTTAAGCAGAAAAATAGCATGGTTTGAGTTTTATCAACATCATGGGTAGCTTTTATTAACAGCATGCAATTCATTACTTTAGTTAATTTACCTATTACTAGGTAATATAACTTCTTCTAGGTCCAGGAACTAGGTTATAATTGTGATAGGCCTAAATCTGGGGAAAAAAATTACAAGATACCTTGATGAAAATGAGCCAGACTACCTGGATACCTGGTGTATATCTGTGTGTGTGTGTGTGTGTGTGTGTGTGTGTGTTCTTTTGTTTAAGGCTTCTGTGCTGAAGTGTGATCTTAACCCCTGGGTTCAGCAACTTAGCACCCTGCCAGTTCTCACTGCCTTGGTATGGTGTCTTTCTAGGCAGTGTTCTCAGTCTGGAATCTCTCCCTTCTTTTTCTGTTTTCACTTTCCCCTTGCTTGGCAAACTTTTCTACTTTAAGAACTTAGCCGAGGCATCACCTTGTGAAAGAAATTTCCCTGGTCTTCTCTTGTATCTCTGGGCTGGATAATGTCCCCTTGCTCTGTTTTCTGTTAGCATCTTGTGTATGTAGATGAGCATTTTAAACTGTTATTGTGTCACGGTCTACCAATATTTGTTTACCTTTTACTCTCATTAGAGGATGAGCATTCTGGCATAGAAAATATGTGTCAGGCATTTTTGTGTCCATAATGCCTAATGTACTTTTTCTTGAATTTCTGTCTGACCAAATGACTAAATTATTGATTTATTACTGTGCAACATTTTTAGAGACTGTAAATTTAAGAACACTGTGTGTGTGTGTGTGTATTTTTTTTCAATTGAAGGGCTAATGTAATTGATTAGTAAGAATAAGATTAAAAGACGTAGACAATCTTTCTTGTTGGTGTTGGTCATAGTGCACCACAGTCAGTGATAATTTGCTATGTTTTAAAAAGCTATAATGACGTGTACATTTTAACATGTGTTAGATTCTACATCTTCATTATTTAAAGAGTTGCATAGAATTTTGAGTGTTAGGTAAATGTTAACCTTTTAAACTCATTCTATAATTAACATATAAATTCAATATTTTATTAAGCATTGTAGGAATTCATGTTGTGATTTTTATTTGTACTGCTAATGTTATATTTATTTATTAAGGCTTTAATTACCTCAAATACTAATTAAATCCATGTTTTCAAGTATATGGCTTAATCTTAAAAATTAACAACTTGCAATGTTAGTCAAAGTAAAAATAGAAATCCAGAGAGGCTTATTTAGTGCTAGTCTCAGCATGATTACCATTTTCCCAAGTGATTTTCATGTTTGAATAATTAAAAAAAAAAAATTTGAACCTAGTATCCTATTGAAAAATGGAATACTTTAAAGATAAAAGCTAACATTCTTGGCAGCTAGCTTTAAGAGCAATATGTAATAGTAATAATTTGGAAATTTTAAAATATGTTTTATTGATGTTTTAGAGAGAGAGGAAGGGAGAGGGAAAAGAGAGAGAGAGAGAGAGACATTGATCAGTTTCCTCCTGTACACCCCTTACTGGAGGTTAAACCCACAACTGGGGCATGTGCCCTAGCTGGGAATTGGGCTGCGACCTTTTTGGTACATGGGACAATGCTCAACCAACTGAGCCACACTGGCCAGGATTGGAAGTGTTTTTTTAAACTGATATATTAATAAGAATGGGGGTTGAGGGGACTTACGGTGCTATCCATATAAGAGAATGAGGGGCCATTTTCCTTGAAAAGGTATATTTAAGATTTTTTACTTGTCTCATAAGAGATGGGAAAGGTTTTATGATGTTTCTAGAACTGCTGACCCAGTTGCTGCATATTTGTAATGTGGTCTTCCTTGACTTCTAGAATAGGCACAGTTGTCTTGTTATCTCTTCCTGTGGCTGCCTGCTCTTTCCCTTTCAACAGTCATCACACAGAATTACCTCTCCAATGCCTATTTTCTTGCTAGGCTCTAAGGTTTATGAGGGCTAGGGATTATGAATGTTTGTATGCTACTGTGTAATAGGTGCTTAATCAATATTTATAGAATAAATTGTGCAGACAAGCAGAAAATGGTGATTTGTTCCCAAAAGTAATTGTTTGGGCTCACGATGATGTTAGTGGCACTATAGATCTTGAACTGAATTATAAATTATTAAAGAGCAATTGGATTAGCTTTAATATAATTTTAGTCTATTTGTTGTATATCTAGTATGTTGAATTTCTAAAATATTGTTTAAAATATTACATTATAGTTACTTACTATATTGTGTTTAGGGCATTATTTTACACTTAAGTCTCGTTCCTTGATATTTTATAGTTATGAATTTGTCAAACAAAATAATAAATTATACTCTAAATATCTCACAGCTTCCTTAAGTAAACTGATACTTTTCAAAGTTGATAATGCAGGTAAAATTTCCACATGGATAACAGTACGTACATACAACCTCAGCTCCTTAAATTCATAATCTGCTGTTGATCTCTGGCATTGTCACTGACCCCACCACTGGCTTACAGGGACAGGGTATGGGGATGCTGCTAATTATGACCTATTTGACCTACGTGATTCTTTCAGTGACTCAGGTGTAGACATCCTTCCATTTATTCCCCATTGTGTGTAGGGATGGTTGAAACATTTAGAATAGACTGAAGCTTCTGGATAACAAAGGAAATTAACATGGAGAGTAAATTAATTTCACTCACAAAAGCCAGTCTTCACCATGGCCCACAAACCTATAAGATCTTGCCTTTGATATGTTTCTGATCTCTTTCCCTTCCCCGCCCCTTTCTCACTGGGTTTTTACCATCCTGGCTTCCTTGCTGATACTGGAACATTCCAGCATGCCCCCACCTTAGTTCCTTTGCCCCAGCTCTTTTCTGTTGCCCCAGATATTCACATAACTACCTCCTTCAAGGCCTTGCTTAGACTTGGCCTTCTCAGTCAGGCCTACCCCGACCACCCTACATAAAACTGCAACCCACATCCTATCACCACCACTGTTCCCCTTTACCCTGCTCTATTCTTTTTTCTACAGTACGTAACCACCTTTCAACATACTATATAATTTATAATTTACTTATTTCTTATATTTATTACTATTGCTTGTCTTCTGCCACTAAAATGTAAGTTTAATAGGAAAGAGTTTGTTTGTTTTTCATTGTTGTGATTATTTTAATAAACAAGTGTATCTCAAATCCCGAAAACACTGGAAAACACTGGTGTCCAGTGCACAGAAGATAGTAACTATTTATTTAATAAATGACCAGTTTGGTTTTTGCAAGACTGAGTTTGTTCTTCCTCCTCTTACGACCCATTACTGGACTGCCTCACACCCTCACCTCTGTCTTTTCTCTTTGTTACATGGCCTTGTTGAATATAACTGGAATTTAAAAAAAAGTCCAGATCCAACAGTCAGGCCTAGAGAGATAAAAGAACACCCTTCCTTGCAATATAAGTTCTGTTTTTAACCTGTCTTCGGATGATTGCCAGTGAAGAACGACTGTTTTTAGCAGAAACCCTGACTCTACCCCATAGGAGTGTGGCCCTGTGGTTTTAACCCAGCTGCTGTGTTATGCTGTGGCTTTCTCTCTATATTCCCAAATCCATGGTGTTAATAGACAGTCTCATCTCATATTGTGCAGTAGTGTAGCCTAGATCAGAAATGAACTTTAGTAGTGGACTGAATTGTCATGTTAATAGGACGTATATAGGTTTGTTCCTATATATCTGTCCCAGGTTAAAGAATTCCCTAGGATGTGGGTGAATTCGGTTCTGGTTCTTTGTAACCTATTAATTATCTTATGTCTTCTGACTCTGGGCTTATGTTTTTCAGTTGTAAAACTGAAACTAGACTACATATATATATTTTTTGGACTCTGTGAAGTTTAGCTATGTCATTAGAAACATTTTAAACTTTATAATTATAGTCCTCTTTCAAAATATGTCAGCACTTAATAATCATGTTACTATGCTGTATTTAAGATTTATACTTGGTAAGGTACTACACATATCTTAAAACAGATTTGAGTATTCAAGTAATGCCTAGAATATAACAATAATTATTTTTTATGTGATGTCACAAGAAAAAACAGATTCGTGATAAGCCTTAGAATTCAATTAACTAGAAAAAAATTAGTCTTTAGTCATGATACATAACTCAAATGTTAGAATCCATCTCCCTCCATTTTTCTTTTTCTTTTTTGTTTCTCTTATTTCATCTATATGTTTTGGGTTTCTATTGTACAATTTCCCTTTTATTGCTTAGAGAACAAAAAGATGACGCTTGAAAGGTATTTTTCATGAATTTTGCTTTTTAAATCTATAGTTATTCATTATTTTCTCTTAGTATGAAGCAGCTTGTCTTGTACAGTAGATGCTCCTAAATGTTGCTTGAATGAATGCATTTGCTTTTATTTTTTCCAATATTGAATTAACTCAGAAAGTGATTTTTAAATTTTTTCATTTTAAGAAAGGTGACTCTTGTGATGGTGGGACTTGATAATGCTGGCAAAACGGCAACGGCCAAGGGAATCCAAGGAGGTAAGCTAAAAATATTTATTATTAAATTATTCTGACTTATTTATTTAAATTGCTTTATTATCTCTTCCTTGTGTACAGCTACTGTGCACTCCATTACTTTATTTTCTCATATTCTTATATTTATATAGGCTGTGGCTAATGTGAATAGACTGGCGTCATAATACCGACCTGTTACCATGTTTCAAATTTGAATAAATGCAGAGATGCAGAGGCTCCTCTAGGTCTTTTATCAGCTAATAGGGATCACATCGGTCTTTCAGTCCATATGAAGGAAAAAGTAAAAAAACTACATGCTGCTGCTTTTAAGGATACCCATCTTCTACTTACATTTTCTTGGCCAGAATTTAGTCACAGAACTTCACTAAATGAAAGAGTGGTAGAAATATAGTTAGCCAGCTGTCTGCATCTTCTGTCTGCATCTTCTGATTTTTTTCAATATGATGTGTAACTTTTAGAGTTATATTAAAGATAGGGTCTCTGTGTCATTAAACAGTGTTATGTCATTTATATCACAACCCATTGGATGTATTTCTTTAGCCTTAATTTCATTCTGTGTACTACAATATAGAAGTAACTGCAAGGGAGTTTTGTGTGTTTTTTTGTACCCAGGAGATGTAGCACCAGCCAGGCATCTTAAGCGTATGAATTGGAAGAAAACCTAACATATATTTGTTTCTGAAAGTGGATGTTCAAGAAGATACCATGCATACAGATAGTCAGGAGGACTTTTATTTATGGAAGTTTATGAAAGAAAACTAACACCTTGCACAACTTGATGTTGGAGAAAAACATTTTGTCACCCCCAATTTTATTATGTAACGTTAGATGTAAATTACATACTATTGCTTGTGGATTTTCCCAAACCCTTGTTGGTACCTTCATGCTATCTCCTGGGTTATATCCTTGCAGAGCACTCACTGTCATCACCTAAACCAGGGTTGGCAAACTTCTACAAAGAGCCAGACAGTGAGTATTTTAGGCTTTGAGGACCATATGCTCTCTTTCCCAGCTGTGCAACTCTGACATAGTAGTATGAAAGCAGCCATACACAGTATGCAAACAAGTGAGCATGGTCATGTTCCAGTGAAACTTTATTTGGTGTGTTATGAAATACTTTTTTTTTTTTTTTTTTGCAATTATTTTAAAATGTAAAACACATTCTTACCCTGCGGTCCATATAAAAACAGTTGGTGAGCCCTGGCCTGGTGGGTCAGTTGGTTGGAGCGTCATCCGTACACCAGAAGGTGTTGGGTTTAATCCCAGGTTGGAAAACATACAGGAGGCAACCGATCAATGTTTCTCTCTCACATTGATGTGTTTCTCTCTCTCTCCTTTTCTTTCTCTGAAATTAGTGAAAACATATCCTTGGGTGAGGATTAAAAAAATTGGTGAGGCAGATTTAGCTTTCAGGTCATGACTTCTTTATCCGAACATCTTCTCTTCTTCCATTCCTTCAAAGCCTTATAATGAAGGGAGCAGGCTCTAAGAATCTGCTAATCAAATTATCTGATTTGTTATGTGTACTCGGAATATCCTCTTTCCATCAGGCTTCTCCTCTTCTGATTTCAGCCTCCATATATCCATCAATTTCTTTATGAGTTTACAAAGTGTTCAAGGTATGAAATAAACAAATAGTCAAAACTATCTTCAACTTTGAGCTCCTTTCTGGCTCTGATTTTGTTCTTTGTCTCATATTTACTATTCGGTCTATTCCAGTGACTGATTTTTAAATCTTTTTAAAGATTCCAATTATACAGAAACACTGGAACTTTTCCAAATTAAGCCTTTTCATTCCTTTGTATTTTTGTTTATGCTGTTTCCATTTGTCTTACTAGAGAGAATATCTGCTTATCTTTAAAGGTAGAATATCTACTTATCTCTGAAGACATATTTTTGTAATATAGTGTCCCTCTTAATGAAATCCTCTCTGATCTTCTGCTGTTCTCACCCATTACCATCAGTGGAATTGACTACTTCCTCTGTTTTGGCCTACTCTTACCTGTACTGTACCTGCTTGTATCAATGCTTAATCGCCCTTCTGTTTATGTATCTGTCCACCTCTCCAAACTGTAAATTCCCAAAGGATAGTTTTATATATTTTGCTGTCCCAGTTCAGGCCACACCTTAAGTGTAGTAGGCAGTACTCTTAAAACATTTTACTCATGACTTCTCTTCAGCTTATTTCTGGTTCTTCTGTTTCTTTGTTTTTGATATTTTCCTGGGTTTTTTTTGAGATGTATCACCTTCCTCTCTAACTGTATTGCCATTGTCTAAACCCAAACCCACAGTGTCTTTCATCTGTAATATTACTATAGTTTCCCAATCTAAGAGTACTTTCTGTCTTGAGCCTAACTTCTTTCAATCAGCTTCTCTTCTTCAGAGCTGTCAACATGATTGTGTTAATTAGATATAGATTTTGGTTGTTTTAACAGAGACCCAAAATAATAGTGGCTTTACAAAATAGAAGTTTATTTCTCTCATAACAATGCATTAAAAGTAGTCTAGGGCTGGCATAGCAGTGCCATGGTGTTAGGGACTCGTGTTCTTTCTCCTATTTGCTTTGCTATTACAAGTGTTTTCCCTTGCCCACCTGTCCAAGGTAGCTCATGATGATAGTGCATTTCAGCTGGAAGGAAGAGTAAAGGGCAAGGGGAGGACATTCTCCTTTTCTTTAAGCATGTGACTAGAGGCCACTACCTGCCATTCAGCTCAGTTCCATTGACTAGAATCCGTGGTGTTTTGAATCTGGCTCCTGCTTGTGCATATTGCCTCCTATTAGTGAAAGCCAAATATGCACATCTCTTTTCCAACTCTGTGTTCAGGTACCTCATGTTGGTAGTTTGAAATTGATCATAGTGGACGTATTTATACCATGGAAATTGGCAAACACCACCTATCAGAGTTTCCTGACCTGATTAAACATGAACCTGCTCTCACAGCCGTATCTAACTGCCACAGAGACTAGGGACTGTAGTCTTTTGTGTTGTTGTTGTTAATCCTCGCCCGAGGTTATTTTTCCCATTGATTTTTATTTTTTTATTTTTTTCCATAAAAACAGATGTTTGTTACAGAACATTTAAAAAAATTAATTAAGCCCTGGCCGTTTTGGCTCAGCGGTTAGAGCGTCGGCCTGCGGTCCGGAGAGACCCGGGTTCGGTTCCCGCTAAGGGCACGTACCTTGGTTGCAGTTTGTCCCCGGCCCTGGTTGGGTCATGTGGGTGGCAGCCACTCGATGTGTCACTTTCTCGTCGATGTTTCTCTCTCTCTCTCTCTCCCTCTCCCTCTATCTGAACAAAGTATCAAAAAATGTCCTCGGGTGAGGATAAAATAAATAAATAAATAAATAAATAATAAAAAATTAATTAAAAGCGTTAAACTCAAAACTGTAATTCCACAAACTGACTGACTTGGTAGCGTGCAAATGCTTTTAAGCCAGAGAGGCAGGTATGTTTGTTCTTGATTAATTTACATATAACAAATTCTTATGATATTTGATTCCAAAATGTATAAATTGGCTTGACATTATTAATAACTTAAAGTAAAATGTAAACATAAGGACAATTTAAACACTGGTATTAATTTAGGAGTCAATTTAAGGTCAGTGACAGGAGTGATACATTAAAATAAAATCTGGGGCTAAAAAATATTTAGGAAGTGCCCTGGCCGGTTTGGCTCAGCGGTTAGAGCGTCGGCCTGCGGTCCTGAGAGACCCGGGTTCGGTTCCTGCTAAGGGCACATACCTCGGTTGCAGTTAGTCCCCGGCCCTGGTCGGTTGTGCGGGTGGCAGCCACTCGATGTGTTCCTTTCACATCGATGTTTTTCTCTCTCTCTCTGTTCCTCTCTCTCCCTCCCACTCTACCTGAACAAAAAATGGAAAAATGTCCTCCGGTGAGGATAAAAAAAAAATTATATATATATAATATATACCTTTATATATACCTTCAAATGCACAACCATGTACCTTTGTGCATTTGAAGATCAAGGTCTAAAAATCCACTTTTGATGAATACCATTATGCAAAGGATGTATAACATCCATCATACATCTGTTTTGAAAACAGCATGTTTCCAAAATTATACATTTCTTTACAAATAAACATTATACTATTAATAACTATTGGAATGAGTCCCAAAATATGTCAGCTCTCACAAGGCGTCCCTGAGCCGTATCTTAAGGCATCCCTTTTAATCTTGGGGCTTCAGGAACATCTTCTTTACTTTAATTGGTTTTGTGTCTCCATTTTCATCTTCTTCATAATTGGCATGATATCTTTTTTTTGGCAAACTTTTTTCCAATTATCCCCACCAAGGTCTCGTATCTTCTAGCTATTTCTTCATCTGACACAGCCAGCTCCACCGTTTCATCTTCAACAACTTCTGCTTTGTTCTTAGCATTCATCTGAAGCATTAATTTTTCAACCTCAGGATTAAATCCTCTGAATGACATTCTTCCATAGAGAAGATCTTCACATAACAAGAAACTCTGCTCTTCTATTATGAAACTCTCTTTCTCTTTAAGCTCTGGCAAATTCAAGTACCAGTGCTCTTCACTGATGATTTTCTTTTCTTCTTCTAGTTGTTTCTTGGTTTCTGAGTCCAGTCCCCTTTGCGTAAACTTCATGTGCAGCAAATTCTTGGATAACTTAGTCTTGTGCTTGGCCACCATGCTGGCTCCCACCCGGTCTCGTTGTCCTACGCCCCCATTGATTTTTAGAGAGAGTGGAAGGGGTTGGGGAGGGCGAGGGAGGGAGGGAGGGAGGGAGAAACAGAGAGAGAGAGAGAGAGAGAGAGAGAAAGAGAAAGAGAAACATCGATTGGTTGCCTCCTGCACATGCCTGGACCAGGCTGGGGACCAGGCTGCAACCCAGGTATGTGCCCTTGACTGGAAATTGAACCTGCAACCTTTTGGTCCGTGGGCCAATGCTCTAGCCACCGAGCCACACTGGCTAGGGCAGGGCACTGTAGTCTTTATTCTAAACAGCCACATGCTCAGCTAAAACAATCCAGGATTCTCTGACCTTTCAGTGTTGTTTCCTAAAAGTTCCTAAAGAACTATTGGTATTTTGGATGGGAAAATTCTTTGTGTAAATTGGTCCCTAGGATTGTTGGATATTAACAACACATCTTCATTAAATTGTAATTTGTTTATATATGTTTCTTTCCTTTTTTTCTTATATAATAGCTCTTTAAGATCAGAAGATACATCTTATTAATCTTTGTATATCTAGGACTTTACTCAGTGCTTAGCACATAACAGAAGTTCAGTAAATAGTTATTGATTATATATTTTCATTTTGTCTTGGACTTTCTAGAGTCTGTCTTAACACATATACTTTACTGAAATCCTTAGGGTTGGGAACCATATGTCTTTGTTCCCCTGGTTCTTGTATGGTACCTGATCTATTTATATAATAGGCCCTCAATAAACGATTACAAGCATGGACGAATGGATATATATATAGAAGGAGAAAAGGGAGGATGGATGTAAGGACAGCAGTTTCAGCTATCTTGCAGTCTGGTTGTGTAGAAGTGAGCCACTAGATGTGTTGTGCTTAGTGCTAAGGATACAAAGACAGGCCCCAGCTACTGGGAATGTATAGGCTATTGTGAAGACCAGAAAGAAGACAGGATTTATGATAGAGGGTGTAAGTGATACCGGAAGTAGGAAGGAATCATCAGAGAAGGATTTAGGAGAAGATTGTAACCTGAATATTTGGTCTTGAGTCTTGAAGTACAGAATCACAAGTGGGGACCAGAGGAAAGTATAGAGAAGTGGCGTAGGATGTTCCATGTATCAGAAGAAACAGTCTATGAAAGTCCTGAAGACCTGGCTCGAGTTCTGGCTCTGCCTACCATGTAACCTTGAAAAAATTACTTAATCTGAATTGGTTTCCTGGGAATATTGCCATCATTTTATCTGTATTTACATTGCTTTCCTGCCTAGAAATGTTCTTCTCCCTTTGTTATAATTTTGTAGTTTTTAAAACTTCACTCCTGTTCATTTCCTCTCTGACACCTTTCTAGACCATAGCCCACCCCTCTCTTCTCTTTACCCTTCTCTTGAATGTCCTCTGTTTTATTTTGGGCTGCTGTAACAGAATGCCATAGACTGGTGCCTTAAGCAGCGAACAGTGATTTCTTATAGTTCTGGACACTGGAAGACTGCAATCGCGGTGCCAGCATGGTCAGATTCTTGGTGATCCTCTTCCTGGGAAGCTGACCACCATCTTCTCACTGTGTCCTCAGGTGGAGGAAAGAGGGGAAACAAGCTCTCTTGTGTCTCTTCTTAGAAGGACACTAATCCCATCATGGAGGCATTATCCTCATAACTTCACCTAAACCTGATCCCCTCCCAAAGGCCCCACCTTCATATATTATCACATTGGAGCATAAGAGTTGTGTGGGGACACAGACATGCTGCCCATAACATCTTCACACTGTCCTCTTTAGACTTTTTCACAGAACATACTGGTTCTTACACTACGCTCATTAATATTCTGTCTCTCTGTATTGTACTGTATTATTTATTTATTTATTTTTAATCCTCACCGGAGGATATTTTCCCTTTGATTTTCAGATAGAGTGGGAGAGAGGGAGGGAGAAAGAGAGAAACATCGGCGTGAGAGAGACACATCAATTGGTTGCCTCCTGCATTACCCCAACCAGGCCAGGGATCAAACTGCAACCAAGGTATGTGCCCTGCCCTTGACTGGAATTGAACCCGTAACTCTTTGGTATGAGGGCTGAAGCTCTAACCACAGAACTAAACTGGCCAGGGCTGCACTGTATTCTTGAGGACAGCAACCCTATTGTATCTGTACATCCGAATGCCTAACAGAATCCTGGTACTGAGTGGGTGTTCTGTACATTTTAGTTCCCTTATCCCTACTCCAGCATAATTCTTTATTTTCACTGATAATGTCCTGAGGCTATCTCTCAAATCCTACTCCAAGACAGCTGCCTAT
Organism: Molossus molossus; assembly: GCF_014108415.1. NCBI lineage: Eukaryota > Metazoa > Chordata > Mammalia > Chiroptera > Molossidae > Molossus > Molossus molossus. Next base: position 90,952,961 of record NW_023425388.1, on the reverse strand, counting down.
TTTAACTGTGAAAGTCAGTTCTTGCCTGGACTAGATTTCACATTTTGAAAGGTCTAGTGTAATTCTGTTTTTGGAACATCCAGCTGCTTATATTGCTTCTAAACTTGCCCTTTTCTCATTCTAGATAAGGAAGTCTTACAAAATGTGACTTGTCATGTCTCTGTTAACTTTCTAGGGAGCTGTGTGAAGTGCCTTACAATACTTGGTGAAAGGGATGGTGCATTGCAAGTCTATTTCTCAGTAACACCTAAGCCTAGCAGCAAAAGCCTTTCAAATTTATCTTTGCAATAGCACATGTTGAGTGTGGGATAAGACTCTCTAAACCTGTGTTATCCACTAGAGCTTTCTGCAATGATGGAGACGTTCTATATTGGCTCTGTCCAGAAAGATGGGTAACTAGCCACTTACCGCTTCTGAACACTTGAAATGTAGCTAATACAGCCGAGGAACTAACTTTTTAATTTTATTTAATGTTGATTGATTTAAATTTAAAAAGCCTCATGTAGTTTGTGGTCCTGCAGCTGTATACAAAGTCCACTGGAGTAGTGTTTGTTGTAGATTCCAGTGGTGGAGAGAGAATGGGAGAGATAGCATGAAGTGTACATCTTCTCCGTAACCACTGAGACACCAGGTTCTAATACTGTTTTGTAATCTCTCTCTTTCTATTTTTATGCATCTCTGAAAAGCGGCTGTCACTTGCATTTCCAGTCAGTTCTAGAGACTCTTACAAAGATGAATCTTAATAAGGCACAACTTCAGTCACTTAACTATACTGTTGGTCTGCTGAACATTCAAAACATGTAGATAATGAGATCTACTCTTTATATTTGTAAGCTACCCTCACAGATCTTTTTATTTCAATGATAGCTTGAATTCAGTTAATTAAAAAGAGTGGTCCTACCTACTCTTCATAGCTTCTGCTCTTCTTTGGTTCTTTTAAACTGTTCTCTAAGTGTTCCGATTATTTTTACAACTCCACAGAGGTTGTTACGGTCCTTGGAGATGTCTGTGGTATTAAAGGGTTGAAATTTTTGTTTGTAGCTTGGAGAACAAATAATCTTATAGGCAAAAGTTTATTTATTCATTCTATAGATACTTATTAAGTACCTGTTATATGGCAGGCATTATTCAGGAGTGGGGTTTATATTAAAGAAAACATTTGAACAAAAACACAGAAATTCCTATCTGCTTGGGATGTAAATTCTAGTTGGGTATTTTATAGTATCCACCCTTCCCCCAAATCAGTATGCTCAGATGTAATGCTCATTGGGTAAGGAAATAATAAACATTATATTTCAACATTCCATTCTACATATTCAAGTATGATACTTTATATGTTATTTAAGTTGTGAAGTGAAATTATTATTAAAGTCTAAAAATTTTCTTTTATATCATTCAAAACAGAGTATCCTGAAGATGTAGCTCCTACTGTTGGATTTTCCAAAATTGACCTTAGACAAGGAAAGTTTGAAGTCACCATCTTTGACTTGGGAGGTGGAAAAAGAATTCGGGGAATCTGGAAGAATTACTATGCTGAGTCCTATGGGGTAATATTTGTTGTGGATTCCAGTGATGAAGAGAGAATGGAAGAGACAAAAGAGACAATGTCAGAAGTGCTGAGACATCCTAGGATATCGGGAAAGCCTATATTGGTGTAAGTAACGTTGGTGTCATTGTAAGCGTAGAGGCAGTGGCATTGGCCAATAAAGAAATAAATTTACCTAAGTTATAAAATACTAAATAAGCTAAAATAGTCATGCCCTAGTATAATAAAATGTATGTTAATTAGCTGGGAGTTAATACACTGAAGCCTTCTTATAATCTTATCTGTTAGGGATTAAGGGTTGAGGCTATATTATAAAGAAGCCTTATAGTTAGAGCTCCTGGGTATTCAAATCTAAACTCTTTGTTTTATTTGATAATTTACTTTTTATCAAATTGTGCATTTTGAAATGGTTTATTCACAAAGGTCTAGAATGTTTTTCAAATATTTACTCCTTTAATAACTAATTTATGTTTTGCCTTTGTCCTTTTTTTCTTGAAGAGTATTCTTGTTGAAAAATTATTAAAATGGTTTATGCTTTTTACGCCACATTGATTTCTCAGTTTTATTTCTATATTTTCAAATTAAACATGTGATCTGTCACTTAGTCACATGCTTACATAATTTTGTCCAGCTGTCTAAACCTTTTTAAAAAAATGACAAAGGCCTTGGCCTGTTTGGCTCAGTGATTAGAGCATCGTCCCTCAGACCAGTGAGTTGTGGGTTTGATTCCGGTCAAGGGCACGTTTGGTTGTGGTTTGTCCCGGGTCCTGGTTGGATCTTACTGGAGGCAACCAGCTGATGTATCTCTCTCACGTGATGTTTCTGTCTCTCTACCCCACCCCCCCCAACTCTATTTGAAGATAATGGACTAAAACAAAAAAACTGACAAAGGACTTTTGCTTTACTTGCCCTCGTAGCATTTCTTCATAGTAAACACCAGATGGTGCTTTAACTGCAAGATATAGTAAAGTGAAAGTAGTATAAATTGCTCTTAAAATTGTAGTAAGCTGAATGTGTGCCTTTGCCTTCTTATGCATTTGCCCTCGTTCTTCTGATTCATTACTAAGGGATAAAAACTGGAGAACGTGGTTTAAATGAGAAATTGTAAGTAGAGTTTCCCAGTGGTTCTCAATAGCAAATGGATTTTTTTTCAGGGTTTCTTATTCTTTTTTTTTTTATTACTTAGTTTTGTTACAGATGTTTCTCCTTTTTTTCCCCATTGATACCCTCCTCCCCACTCCACCCCCCACCCCATCCCCAGCTTTGTTGTTCGTATCCATCGGTTATGCATACCATAATTTCTGTGGTTTATCTCTCCCCCCCGACCCCCTTCTTCTGAGAGTTGTGAGTCTGCACCAACTTCCATGTCTCTGGGTCTACCCTATTCCTCAGACTGTTATGTTCATTATATTCCACAAATAAGTGAGATCATATGATACTTGTCTTTCTCTGTTTGGCTTGTTTCGCTTAGGATAATACTTTCCAGGTCCCTCCAAGTCGTCTCAAAAGATAAGAGATCTTTCTTTCTTACAGCTGCATAGTACTCCATTGTGTATATGTACCACTATTTTTTTTATCCATTTGTCTACTGATGGACATTTGGGCTGTTTCCAGATCTTAGCTATTGTAAATAGTGCTGCTATGAAATGGGGGTACATATATTCTTTCTAATTGGTGTTTCAGGCTTCTTAGGGTATATTCCTAGAAGTGGCAAAAGAAATAAGCATCAAAATGGAAAGGGAACCCACTGTATGGGAGAGCATAATTGCCAATGATATATCAGATAAGGGATTAATTTCCAAAATATATAGAGTGCTCATACAACTCAACAAAAGGAAGACAAAGAACCCAATTAAAAAAATGGGCAGAGGAGCTAAATAGACACCTCTTCAAACAGTACATACAAATGGCCAAGAGATATATGAGGAAATACTCAACATCACTAATCATCAGACAGATGCAAATTAAAACAACAATGAGGTATCACCTCACACTTGTCAGAATGGCCGCTATCAATAAATCATCAAACAACAAGTGCTGGTGAGGGTGTGGAGAAAAGGGGACTCTAGTACACTGCTGGTGGGAATGCAGACTGGTGCAGCCACTATGGAAAACACTATGGTGTTTCCTCAAAAAATTAAAAATTGAATTGCCATTTGACCCAGCAAATGAAAATTTTTAAATGAGGCAGTTTGGAAACTCTAATTACAAAAAGTGAAACTTTATTGCATCATTTATTGGTAAAGCTTATATTTTTTAAAATTATGTTTATATTGATTTTTTTTTTAATTTTTATTTTTTTTTATTTTTTTTTTATCCTCACCCGAGGATATTTTTCCATTTTTTGTACAGATAGAGTGGGAGGGAGAGAGAGGAAGGGAGAGAGAGAGAAACATCGACGTGAAAGGGACACATCGAGTGGCTGCCACCCGCACGACCAACCAGGGCCGGGGACAAACTGCAACCGAAGTACGTGCCCTTAGCGGGAACCGAACCCGGGTCTCTCCGGACCGCAGGCCAATGCTCTAACCGCTGAGCCAAACTGGCCAGGGCTGATTTTTTTTTTTAGAGAGAGAGGAATGGAGAGAGAGAAAGAGATAGAAACATCAATGTGAGAGAGAAACATCAGTCGGCTGCTTCCTGCACAGCCCCTACTGGGAATCGACCCCACAACCCAGGCATGTGCCCCAATCAGGAATTGAACCTGGATCTCTCACTCCATGGGATGACACTCAAACCACTGACCCACACAGGCCAGGCGATACACTGTTTAATTTTGTATACATTTAACTAGATAGAGAAAATATTTGATTTATATAATTATCACCTTTTTGAATCTAAAGATAACTTTAATAGACATATATACGAAGAATGAAATTTGTTGAACCCCATAGGCTAAATTAGTCTCTACAAATGTTTAAGCTAAAAATCGGTGATTTCTGAAGTAAAAAATATTAATGAGTGATACTCATTTATAAAGTAATTGTGTATGATTTTTAAATCTAATAGTCCTTTATTTAATTTATTCTTTCATGTATTTATTTATTCATGTATTAATGTGTTAATTCAGCAAATATTTATTGAGCATCCACTGTGTGCCAGGGATTATTACGGTGATGAAGACACATTTGGGAACAAAAACAATAAAAATCCATGTATGACCTCAGGAATTTATATTCCAGGGTGTGAGACACACTGAATGCAATAAATTATGTCATACATTAGGTGATAAGTATATTGAAAACAAAGCAGGCAAAAGAATACTGGGAATCTTGTGGTGTGGTGGTGACAGAGGCATGTTAGTCTTGTGGTCAGGACAAACACAGTGGATGTGATTGAGAGGATGCACTTGAGGGGAGAGGCAGTCACACAGATGGAGGTGGGAAAGCCTGAGGCAGGGGCTTGCAGTCTTGAGTGACTACAGTGATTTCTGTGTAATCAGATGACTGTCAGCACAAGGTCTGCTGTCCATTCCAGTCTGCCATCTAGTGAATTTCTGGAATAGAAAGAGAAAATCCACAACTAGGGTGATTGCCTCACCATTATAATTTCATAGTGAGGTCTTGCAAAGATATGATAATTGGTATAATGTGTTATGAAATATGGTTTGCCATTTGACCAATTTTTCTCAAATGAGTTTTACAACCATAGAATTTTTATTAAGAATGGTAAATTGCTTTTTGAAATGAATGTGCTTCAAAAATATGCAAGAAAATATACTCTTAAGAAATTTAGAAGATACAGGAAAGAATGGGTTTTAAAAAAATGACTTACCATGAAGAGTGAACCACTTCTGTTTTCATGACTTTCCTGTGTATAATTTTGTAAAAATATCATATATGCAGTATTAATATAATATATAAATTTTGTGTCCCACTCTTTTTTTATCCTCACCCGAGGACATTTTTCCATTTTTTGTTCAGATAGAGCGGGAGGGAGAGAGAGGAAGAGAGAGAGAGAGAAACATCGATGTGAAAGGGACACATCGAGTGGTTGCCACCCGCACGACCAACCAGGGCCGGGGACAAACTGCAACCGAGGTACATGCCCTTAGTGGGAACCGAACCTGGGTCTCTCTGTACCGCAGGCCGATGCTCCAACCACTGAACCAAACCGGCCAGGGCCCCACTCTTTTTAATGTTTATATTCCTCTTGAATATCTTCCCAAACCCAGTATTTGAAAGTTCTTCTACTTGCTTCTTCCTTTTAATGTTACTGTCTGAATATTGTTCAAATCTACCTACTCTCCATTCCCTTTGATATTACCTCCTCTCACTCCTTCTTCACCCCCACCTCCTCTCATCCCCTCTTCACCCCCACCTCCTCTCTTTCCCTCTTCACCCCACCTCCTCTCTTTCCCTCTTCACCCCATCTCCTCTCATCTCCTCTTCACCCCCACCTCCTCTCTTTCCCTCTTCACCCCACCTCCTCTCTTTCCCTCTTCACCCCACCTCCTTTCACTCCTTCTTCACCCCCACCTCCTCTCATCCCCTCTGCACCCCACCTCCTCTCATCCCCTCTTTGCTTCCCCATGTCACTGAGTGCAGTGGTCTCCTGACCAGTCCCCCCACCAGCAGTCTCACCTATCCTCCAATGTCCTCTACATTCTCAGCAGGAACTCTTTTCATTATTTGATGCCTTTAATTTTATTTATTTATTTGTTTGTTAATCACTAATCTTCACCCAAGGATATTTTTTTCCGTTGATTTTTAGAGAGTGTGGAAAGAGGGAGAGAGAGAGTAAAACATCGATGTTAGAGAGACACATTGATTGGTTGCCTCCTGCGCTTGCCCCAACCAGGGCCAGGGATTGCACTGCAATTTAGGTACGTGCCCTTGAACGAGAATCAAACCTGAGACCTTCCGTATGTCGGCCGACCATCTAATCACTGAGCCACACTGGCCAGGGCTAGTTGATGTTTTCTAAATTACAAAACTGGTACATGCTTTAACAAGTGATATAAAGCAAAGTATAAAAAATATGAGCATTCTTTTTTTTTAAATGCAAATTTGCTCATTTTGCTACTCCTCTGCATAAAGATCTGTAGGTTGCCTTCATAACTCCATGCAGCTAGGAAATTCTGTTTTTTTGTTGTTGTTTTTTCTCTCCCGAGGACATTTTTCCATTTTTTTGTTCAGATAGAATGGGAGGAAGAGAGAGGAAGGGAGAGAGAAACATCGACGTGAAAAGGACACATCGAGTGGCTGCCACCCGCACGATCAACCAGGGCCAGAGACAAACTGCAACTGAGGTATGTGCCCTCAGCGGGAACCAAACCTGGGTCTCTGGGGACTGCAGGCCGACGCTCTAACCACTGAACCAAACCGGCCAGGGCGGAAATTCTGTTCTTTAACTGATATAACTCTAGCACCTAACAGGTATGGCACTGAAAAGTCTGCTGGATAATAGGTGGAAAGGGCCTCCAGCAGAACCATACTAAGCTCAGTGCTAGGGGCTGGTGGGCTGTGGAGAAGTATGGGGAGGACACCTGACTTAGGAGGCCGTCTGTGGATCTCCTTGTTATACACACCTGCTTCCTTCCTGCCCATAGACATCTGGACCTCTCAACTGTAGAATCCAATCACAGCATCTAATTTCTTTTGTTCACCCCTGTCTCAGCCTACACTAGTTGATTTAGGTCCCACAAAACCTCTTAGAACTCACTTAAACACCTAGATAATTTTCTTTTCCCACCTTCTAATGAGCACCTAGAGAACAACCACAGACCTCTGAAAACAGAGAACTATTAAAGGCCTCAGTCATTCAACAGAAGGAAATAAACCTGAAGAATTAGAATATTTTCCATAATCACAAAATTACAAATTGATAGAGCTAGATTCATTCATATTATGGGAAGCAGAGGAGATGACCACGGTAGCAGGTCCTGGACAGTCCACCTTTGTCTGACTTGCTCCTGCACAGGAATCTGACAGCATATGTCATTACTAATGAAGCCTCAGCCAAATTTCACTTTGTCATAGGCTTGAGGGTTCTCTTGAAAGGTCAGAGTCATGCAACATCACTAGACTTCTGTGTTTTATTAGCTCAAAAGTTATGTTTTGTTGATAATGATTGAATGCCTCTTCTATAATAAAAGTAGCTGTAAAATACCTTGAAAGTCTTCCTTCTTCTCTCATATCTATTACAGAGATTAACTTTTGCCTGTATTCTGACTTATTAAGGTGTGAATTATGTTACCCACCCCTATGCCCCCTACACTCGTAATTAACCATTTATAACTTAATTTTAAACCTAAAACTAGGTAATCTTGACAGATAAGACCTTTTCAAGAGAAAAAGTAAACAAATCTGTGCAGTTTTCAGTAGCACAAATGATCAGTAATCCCAAGTTTGACGCTCATCCACCATAGAAATTTTCTGTTAATACAGCAAGGCACTGTATGTCGATGGCTGATGGGAAGAACTGAGCTGGGAGCTATTTTAAATATCTGAACCTATTGAGTTTTCAGTAGTGCAGGCGTCATAAGAAGGCACATGCTCCTTCTATAGCTCCTCTCTCTAGTGTAGTCTTGAAAGCCTCAGAGAAATAGTAAATCACTTTCTTTTTTCTATGGTGGAATCTCCTAATATTTATCATTGGAATGTCTCTGGAGATCCACAGGCTGAGATTTCCTCCAGGATAATAACAATGCTCCTTGTGTTCACACACTTGAACTCTTGGGATGGCGCCACTTCCTCATTACATCCTGTCTGCTTTTCTGTGGAGTCATATGACCTAATTGAACTTTTGGTCAAATCTCACAAATTGGATGCTTCACAATAAAAGTGATAAATACAGAGGAGTTTCACTAGGGAAGGAAACATAGTATCTCTGATATGATCTTACTAGATGTTTTGAACATTTCAATTAAGAAAAATACTTTTTTCCCCACATTTAAAATTCATTTATTAAATGCCCATGTTTTTGCATTCAGGAGATGTCAGAGGGGCCTGAGTCCTTGTTCCAGAGGCAGATAGAGGACACCACATGAATATCTAAAAAAAGTTTTTTGATCTCGAGGTCTTTGTGCCTTGGGGGGCCTCCCAGGACCCTGTGAAATCACACACACAATTCTGAGTGAATGTGCGTTTTTCTCAAGAGCAGATTGTAGCTCTCATCAAACTCTGAAAGGATTTCATGACCAAAAAAGTTAAAAACCATGACATTGAGTTTGCATATTAGGGCAAACAATAACTAAGCTTTTATTACTTCTACAATATAGGATTTTTGTCTCCAACCTTTACATGCCTGCTTGACTCACCTTCCTTCTAGATAATATTACAGGCAAATGTTAATTTGCAAGTATGTTTTTTTTTCTTTTTTAAAATCATATTCTTTATTATATGTACCCAGGAGAAGTTAACTAGGTTATGATTTTCCCAGTACTCTCATTAGAATTTGAGTCAGATGTATTTTTACTAAGTTAGACCTTTAAATAATAAATAGAAGAACCTGGGGTTTTTTTAGAGTGCTGGAAACCCAGAAATATGGAAGTGTGGATTACCTATGTCACTGAATCACTCGGTCTTTAGATATAGTGGTGAGTCCCCTAATTTTGCTAGTTTTACCATCTGAAAACCCCACTCACTGTATTTATAGGGTCCATTGGCTTAAGATTTCTCTTCTTTCAGTGGAACTTTACCAAGCCGTCATGTTCATAAACCTTATTTATTCTGTTGACTTACCTCCAGAATTTCTTTGTGAGAGCTTCCTTTGTCTCTAAGGTTATCCACCTTCACTCCTACAACTGTAGTTTGCCCTAAACCCTCTCGGCTGGTTGATATCCTTGGTAATTTGTGCACAAGCAGTCTGCAGAGGTTCCCACCCTTCCCCTCCCACGCCCAACTCACTCTTATTTAACAGCAAGTTAACAAAGAAAACCTGTTGGCAGTGTGGTTAGGCAGCAAGATGTTGTCCAGGGAACAGCTGCATCAGCATCAGCCCAGGCCGCCTGAATTTTAGAGGGTAGGACCAGGAATGCATCTTTTTTCGAGGTTTTTCCAGATCATTCTGCTGCACAGCAAAAAATGAAAACTATTGGAATAAGGGAAAGTGGGCTTTGGAGTCAGTCCTTGGATAGCTTACTTAATCTTTCTGAGCTTCTGTGTCTTTATTTGTAAATAAGGTATTTCATGCCTGTGTTGTCTGTGAATTCCAAATAATGTGTTTAAAGCATCTAGTGCAGAGTTTTGCTAGTGTGCTATATATGTGATGGTGGACCTGAATAGTTATTATTGATGATATATTGTGTTCAGATGGAGATGAATTGGGAGATCCAGTTTTGAAGTGTCTCACCATATGAATTTAGGCTACATGAAGCTTTTGATTACAGAAAACAGTATAGTTTATTGGGTAAGAATATGAGTCCAAGTACTCATATTACTTCTATTTTTTATAGTGCATACTTTCAGAACCAGTAGGTTACTAATATTGTGCCTCCAACACTTAAGATTTTTTTCCATAAGGTAGCGATTTTAAGGAAAATTTACTCTGAGTGCCTATTAAGTAAGTGACTAAAATATGCAAAATCTTCAGCAACAATTAGTTAAATTTCATGTTATTTTTGTTGCTTAGGTTAGGATGATACTATGGTTTTAAAATATAACAGTCATATGTGATACATTGCTGTGAAAATTTCTGCATTGGAGTCTTGCTTTAAAAGCACTGTGTATAGGTATAAATGCTAATAAAATTATTATTTTACAAACCCGTCTGGATATAATTTTGCTAACAAATATTACAAAGTACTTAATATTCTCTGTTTTTATGAAACAATTTAGGAACAATTGTAAGTCAATATCAGTAAGGCACTAGAGATAAAAGGATATAGTACAACTTTAGAAGGGACAGAAAAATATGTCTGCCGCCACTGATTAGCTGGAGAGTTTATCATGCATTTTAAATTTATCTTTTTTATAATGTTCCTTAAACATTTTGAAGTTAACATATGTGAAACATCTTTTTCTTCAGTAATGCTTGATAACTGACACAGTGGAAAGCTCTTCAATTTTTTTATATTTTATACATTAAAAATTATAGTGTTAGGAGGTATATGTATATATATTTCTGTTCTACCTTAATCCCACTGTGCTTCCAGTTAAAAATTTTGCCTCATACTTCCTTTAGAAAATAGAAGCTGTCATATAAGAATTCTCATTTTCCCACCACCAAATTGCTCGACTGTCTGCTTTTACTCCTGAACCTCGCCTTTCTTCCTACAGTGTGGAAGAGTTGTTTCTGCTCCTGTCTAAGGCCAGCTTCTCCATCTGTACTCCAGATCCCACCCCTTTCTATTTTCCATGTTCCCGCTTCCGTGTTATGTATGAAGGGTTTCTCTCTCCGGATTTTCCCATTAGCAGAATGTACCCTCTTGTTTCTTATAAGTATTACGGAGTCTTTTAACTCCACATTTCTCTTCAGCTCTTGACTCCTTTGTATAGTCCTCTGTTCGAAATTTCTGTAGTAACTATTGTAGTTTTTCGTATCACATTCTTTCCTCAGGATACCCCATGTGTGCTTCCTTCCCTCCAGTTCCTTGAAACTGCTCTTGTTGGAATCAGCAAGTGATCTCCATGTTCCCAAATCCACCATCACTTTGCTGTTCTTGTTTTACCTAAAACTGACAATTTCCTCAACTTTGTTCTTAAGCACTCTTCTTTTGCATTTTGCAGCACATTTCTTGGTTTTCCTTCTACTTCATTGATGATTTCTTCTCTGTCTCCTTTATTAACCCCTTTTCTTCTTTAAATCTAAGTTTTGGAATACCCCAGGCTCTTTTCTTGGCTTCTATTTTTTTTTTTTATATCTATATACTTTTTAAGTGACTTCATCCTAAAATCATCTGACCTTAAATAACATTTATTTACCCAAATGATCCAAATCTATACTTTTAGCCCTGACATTTCTCAAGAGCTCCTACGGCTATAACTATCTTAGAAACTTCTACTTGGACATTTTATTATCCTCACATCCCTCAGTCAGTACATTTCTGTATTTTCCCATCTCAGTAAATGTCAGTATCATCCAATCAATATCCTATAGTTTTTACCTCTTAAATCTATCACAAGTTAGATAGCTTTTTTTTAAATTAATTTATTTTTGTTACAGATATTTTTCCTTTTTCACCGATTCCCCTCTCCCCCATACCCGCCCAGTCCCCAGCTTTGTTGTCCATGTCCATTGTTCATGCATACATGCATATAAGTTCTGTGGTTTATCTCTCCCCCACCACCGCCTCTTCTGGGGATTGTCAGTCTGTACCCCACTTCCACGTCTTTGGGACTTACCCATTCCTCAGGCTGTTATGTTCCACAAATTATATTCCACAAATAAGTGAGATCATATGATACTTGTCTTTCTCTGTTGGGCTTGTTTCGCCTCGGATAATACTTTCCAGGTCCCTCCATGTCATCTCAAAGAATAAGAGATCTTTCTTTTTTTACAGCTGCATAGTACTCCACTATGTATATGTACCACAGTTTTTTTATCCATTTGTCTACTGATGGACACTTGGGCTGTTTCCAGATCTTAGCTATTGTGAATAGTGCTGCTACAAACATGGGGGTACATATATTCTTTCTGATTGGTGTTTCAGACTTCTTAGGGTATATTCCTAGAAGTGGGATCACTGGGTCAAATGGAATTTGAATTTTTAATATTTTGAAGTACCACCATATTGTTTTCCATAGTGGCTGCACCATTCTGCATTCCCACCAGCAGTGTACTAGAGTCCTCTTTTCTCCACACCCTCACCAACACTTGTTTGATGATTTGTTGATGGTGGCCATTCTGACAGGTGTGAGATGATACCTCATTGTTGTTTTAATTTGCATCTGTCTGATGATTAGTGATGTTGAGCATTTCTTCATCTTTCTCTTAACCATTTGTATGTCCTGTTTGGAGAGGTGTCTATTTAGTTCCTCTGCCCATTTTTTAATTGGGTTCTTTGTCTTTCTTTTGTTGAGTTGTATGAGCATTCTATATATATTGGAAATTAAGCCCTTATCATATATATTTGGCAATCATGCTCTCCCATACAGTGGGTTGCCTTTCCATTTTGATGATTGTATCTTTTACTGTGCAGAAGCTTTTGAGTTTGATGTAGTCTCCTTTGTTTCTGTTGCCTTAGGTGATGTATCAGTGAAAATTCTGCTGCGTATGATGTCTGAAATTTTGTTGCCTACATTTTCTTCTAGGATTTTTATGGATTCATGAGTCACATTTAAATCTTTTATCCATTTTGAGTTTATTCTTGTGTATGGTGTAAGTTGATGGTCTAGTTTCAATTTTCTGCATGTAGCTGTCTAATTTTCCCAACACCATTTATTAAAGAGCTGTCTATAATCCACTGTGTGCTCTTGCCACCTTTGTCAAATATTAATTGAGCAAACTGCCTTGGGTCCATTTCTGGGTTTTCTGTTCTGTTCCACTGATCTATATGCCTGTTCCTATGCCAGTACCAGGCTGTTTTGATTACAGTGGTTTTGTAGTGTAACCTGAAATCTGGTACTGTGATCCCTCCAACTTTGTTCTTTTTCAAAATTGCTGTGGCTATTAGAGGTCTTTTTTGGTTCCATCTGAACTTTTGAAGTATTTGTTCTAGTTCTGTGAAATATGTCATTGGTATTTTGATGGGGATTACATTGAATCTATAGATTGCTTTGGGTAATATGAACATTTTAATGATGTTAATTCTTCCAATCCATGAACAAGGTATGTGCTCCCACTTTTTTATATCTTCCTCTATTACTTTTTTCAATGTCCTGTAGTTTTCTACGAATAGGTCCTTTACTTTTTTGGTTAAGTTTATTCCTAGGCATCTTAACTTTTTTGCTGCAATGGTAAATGGGATTGTTTTTCAGTTTCTCTTTCTGTGAGTTTATCAATGGTGTATAAGAATGCCATCAATTTCTTGATGTTAATTTTGTATCCTGCTACTTTGCCAAATTCATTTATTAAGTTTAATATATTTTTAATGGAGTCTTTGAGATTTTCTGTGTATAATATCATCATGTCATCTGCGAATAATGACAGTTTCACTTCCTCCTTTCCAATTTGGATCCCTTTTATTTTTACTTCCTGTCTGATTGCTGTGGCTAAGACTTCCAGTACTATGATAAATAGGAGTGGCAAAAGTGGGCATCCTTGTCTTGTTCCTGTTCTTAAGGGAAATGCTTTTAATTTTTGCCCATTGGGTATGATGTTGGCTGTAGGTCTTCCATATATGGCCTTTATTATGTCGAGATATCCCTCTATTCCCAGATTGCTGAGCATTTTTATCAGAAATGGGTGTTGGATTTTGTTGAATGCTTATTCAGCATCTCTTGATATGATCATATGATTTTTATCTTTCATTTTGTTTATGTGGAGTATCACATTTATTGATTTGCAAATATTGTACCAGCCTCGCATTCCTGGGATGAATCCCAATTGGTCACGGTGAATAATTTTTTTGACATATTGCTGGATTCAATTGGCTCATATTTTGTTCAGGATTTTGGTATCTATATTTATCAGGGATATTGGTGTGTAGTTTTTGTTCTTTGTAGTGTCTCTTTATGGTTTTGGAATTAGAATTATGCTGGTCTCATAATACGAGTTTGGAAGTCTTCCTTCTTCTTGAATTTTTTGAAATAGTTTGAGGAGAGTGGGTATTAGTTCTTGTTCGATTGTTCGGTAAAATTCCCCCGTGAAGCCGTCCGGACCCGGACTTTTGTTTGGTGGAAGAGTATTGATTACATCTCCAATTTCTTCTGTTGTTATTGGTCTGTTCAAGTTTTCTATCTCTTCCTGGTCCAGTTTTGGGAGACTGTGTGTTTCTAGAAATTTGTCCATTTCGCTTAGATTGTCGAATTTGTTGCCGTATAATTGTTCATAATATTTGCTAATCCTTTGTATTTTGGGGGTGCCTGTTATTATTTCTCCTCTTTCATGCCTGATTTTGTGTATTTGGGTTCTCTTTGTTTCTTGCTGATTCTAGCTAAGGGTCCATCAATCTTGTTTATCTTTTCAAAGCACCAGCTCTTTATCTCATTGATTCTTTGAATTGTATTTTTGCTTTCTATGTCATTTATTTCTGCTCTAAATTTTACTATTTTCTTCCTTCTGCTTGCTCTGCGGTGTTCTTTTTTGTTTTCTTTCTAATTCTCTAAGTTGTGAGGTTAGATAGTCTGTTAGAAATTTTTCTTGCTTCTTGAGGTAGGCCTGTAGTGCTATGACCTTCCCTCTCAGAACTGGTTTCATTGCATCCCATAGATTTTGTGTTGTTGTATGTTCATTTTCATTGGTTTCCAGGAAGTTTTTAATTTCTTCCTTGATCTCTATGGTAACCCATTCATTGTTCAATAACATGCTCTTTAGCCTCCAGGGTTTCAAATGTCTTTGCATGTTCTTGTTGCAATTGATTTCTAGTTTCATGCCATTGTGATCTGAGAAGATGCTTGATATGATTTCAGTCTTCTTGAACTTGTAAAGACTCAGTTTGTGTCCTAACATGTGGTCTATCTTTGAGAATGTCCCCTGTGCACTTGAGAAGAATGTGAATTCTGTAGTTTTGGGGTGTAATTCTCTGTAGATATCTATTAAATCCATTTGATGTAGCGCTTCATCAAATTTATTTAGAGTCTGTGTTTCCTTGTTAATTTTTTGTCTAGAAGATCTATCCAGTGATGTCAGTAGGGTATTGAAGTCCCCTGCTATGATTGTATTGCTGTTAATTTCTCTTTTGAAGTCCTCCTGAAGATTTTTAATATATTTTGGTGCTCTTATATTGGGTGCATATATGTTTACCAAAGTTATATCTTTCTGTTGGATAGATCCTTTCAATATTATGTAGTGGCCTTTTTTGTCTCTATTTATGGTCTTCATTTTGAAATCTACGTTATCAGATATGAGTATTGCTACCCCAGCTTTTTTGTGCTTTCCGTTTGCTTGAAAGATTTTTTCCCATCCCTTCACTTTTAACCTATATGAGTCTTTTGATGTGAGGTGGGTTTCTTGGAAACAACATATGTGTTAGTCATGCTTTTATATCCAGTCAGCTACTCTGTATCTTTTTATGGGAGTATTCAAACCATTCACATTTAAGGTGATAATTGATATGTACTTATTCATTGCGATTTTTGTTTAGTGTGGTTCTATTTTTCTTCCTAGTTCTGCTACTAATTACAGCAGTCCTTTTTGCATATCTTACAGTGCTGGTTTGGTGTTAATGTATTCCCTTAGCCTTTTTTTTTTTTTGGTCTGGGAAGCTCTTTATTTGACCTTCTATTTTGAATGGTAGCCCTGCTGGATAGAGTAGCCTTGGATTCATGACCTTCATTAAAACATGCTATTCCCTTCTGGCCTGTAGTGTTTCTATTGAGAAGTCCACTAAGAGCCTTATGGGATTTTCTTTGTAGGTAACCTGTTTCTTATCTCTTGCTGCCTTTAGGGTTCTCTCTTTGTCTTTAATTTTTGGCATTTTAATTACTGTGTGTCTTGGTGTGGGCCTGTTTGGGTTCTTCCTAGTTGGGGCTCTTTGTGCTTCTTGAACTTGAATGCCTTCTTCCTTCACCAAGTTAGGAAAGTTTTTCGTCACTATTTCTTCATTATATTCTCTAACTCTTGCTCATTTTCTTCCTCTTTGGGGTCTCCTATGATGCGAATATTATTACATTTCCATTTGTCCCACAGTTGTCTTAAGCTGTCTTCCTATTTTTTAATTACTTTTTCCTTTTGGTTTTCTGATTGGTTGATTTTTTGTACCCTGTCTTCTAATTCACTGATCCGGTCCTCAGCTTCCTCTAGTCTGCTGGTTAGTCCTTCTGATGTGTTCTTAATTTCTGCTATGTCATACTTCATTTCCACTTGGCTGGTTTTCAGTGTTTCTATATCTTAACTCATGGTGCTGATGTCCTTACTCATGCTGTTGAGCTTCCTCAATATCATGGTTCTGAACTCTACCTCTTATAATTTGCTTAGCTGCATTTCATTTATCTCATCTTCAATAGAGTTCTCTTTTTCTTTCATTTGGGATTTGTTTCTTTGTTTCACCATTTTGTCTATCTCAGTGGGTTTTGGAGCCTGCCAACTTTTCCCTGTGGGTGTTGGTATTCTGCTGTTTGTGGCTCCCTCTACTGGGTTTGGATGAGCCTGGGTGGGCCCACATTAAACACCACTGCCGAGTCTTACTTCCCTGGGTAGATTTGCAAGCCCAGGAAATGTTCAGTTATCCTCTAGCTTTATCCTGGTGGCTAGTAGTCTCAGTTACTCTGTGCCTTGGAATGTAGCCCTGTTGCTCTGCATAAGAGGATTTCCAGAGGGTGGGATAGATGCTGGTTGTTAATGACCCTCAATTTGTATTTCTTTGCCTCACCTGGGAAAGGCTGAATCTCCAAGGGTGGGGGGCTGCTGCTTTTCCCCACAGCTTGGGGAAGGAGCACACTGGCCACTGTCCTTTGTGGCCGCAATTCAGCAAACACTCTGAGTGCCCTCCAAATTCCAAGTGTCCCCACAGAGTTTCAGCTCAGTCTGCCCTCCCTCTGCCATAGCCCCCAGGTAAGTGGCTTTTTTAGTGCTCTGTCCTGGCTCTCTGGGCTGTGGAGTGGGCTTGGTCTTTATTCCCCAAGGGAGCTGCTCACAGCTAAGACTGCTATTGTCCATGGGCTCTCAGCCTACCACCCTCTCGCCCCTCCGCAGATCCTCCCTGTGTCCCTGTTTATTGGTCCTTTCCTGCTGCTTTTCTGTTGCTTTTTTCCGAGGATTTGTCTTTATTTTATTTGTAATTCCTGTTTGGTCCTGGGAGATTATCTGTGTAGCTTCTATTCACTCCGCCTCCATTTTTCACATCCTCTTGCCTGTCTTGTGTGCAGCTGGCTCACACAGGCCTCTGTGGTGCCCCCACACCCTGCAGGTCCCACAGGTACCAGGATTGCACAGTCCCTTTGGGGACCAGGCTCTATGACTGTGTTATGGGCTGCTGGCTCGCACAGGCCTCTCTGGACCTTCAGCACCCCGCAGGTCCCTAGGGTAACTGGATTGCACAGTCCCTGCTGGGTCGCACAGGCCTCTCTGGTGCTACAGCACCCTGCAGTTCCCAAGGGTGGGCAGCTGGATTGCACCAGTCTCTCTAGGGCTCTGGCTTCCCACTGCACTTGTGAGCTACTGGACCGCTCAGGCCTCTGCTGGCGGCTGGGGAGTGCTGCTGCCCAGTGGAGCTCAGCTCCTGCTCCGCTTTTGCTGTAGTTTTTAGGGATGGGTGTCAGCTGCTGGTCTATGTTTCTGTTGCCTGGGGATGGATGTTTGCTCCCCAGCCTCTGTTGCTGGGGGTATATCTCAACTCTGATCGGGCTGCTACTATGGGGGATGGTGCTGGGCTCCCGGCTGTCTGCGTCTTCTGTGACCAGCACCTTGGGAGCTCCACTACTGTGCACTGGTCTGTGTTGACACAGAGTGTCCACTGGTCTGATGGTGCCAGGTGAGCTGGTGGGCTCAGGTTGCTGGGCCCTAGCCACTCCCACTGCCTCCTCCCAGGGAAGACTCAAGATCTTCCAAAATGGTGGGACCTCTCCAGGGTGCAGGGAGAAAGGCCCTGAAGGGCTGCTTACCGAGGTACCTGGCTGCTCCCATCCAGGAACCTTCTGCTCCATGTCTCTGCACTGCATGGGTTTGGTCGTCCACCTTCCTGTGTCCACTCACGCTCTCTCACACACTCGCTCACTCTCTCACACACTCACCCTCCCTCAGGTCCTGCCAGCTGCCATCTTCCTCCCCTTTTTTAAAAAAATCACTGCTGTTTAGTATATAGTAGTTAAGAGCTGATTGTAGAATCATACTGCCTGGGTTCAATCCTCATTCTCTAGACACAGTTTCTGTGACCTGGGCCAGGTTGCTTAACCTTGCTGTATATCCCAGTGTTCTTGTTGGTGAACTTGTAAAATTATTAGAACTTTGCTGGAATGTAGCAAGTATTTCATTAATCTTGAGTATGAGTACTGCTGCTACAACCATCTCCACCTCCATTCCCATCCTAGTCCGAGCCTTCATCATCGCTTACTGGGAGGACTTCATTAACCTGATTGTCTTCTATACCTGTATGCTTATCTTCCACATACCTGCCCCAAATCCATTCTAACCCACTCTGCATATAGTAGACAGAATGATTTTTCTCACATATAAATTATATAACATTATTCAGAGGCCAAAATATATAACATTATTCAGAGGGAGCTTTCCATGGATTATACTTGCTGTAAACGTCAGACTTAATGGCTTACAAGAGCTTCACTCTAGCCACTGCTGATCTTAATTAATTTTATGTCTTCCCTCACTGCTCTTTTGCCACTATAATATAGCTGTACTATTCATTTTTCTTTGAACAGAATAAGTTGCACCCTCCTCAGGGTCTTTCTACTGTTTGTATCCTTTGCCTGGAATATACCATCCCTTGTCCTCATCATTTAGATTTTCACTTAATATTACTTTTTAGAGAGGCCTTCATTGACGGACCAACAGAAGCCACCCTGATAGCCTCTGTCTCATTATATCCTCATTTTAAGTCTGCCAAGAACTTAACATGGTTGGATATTTATATTTGTTTGTTATCTGTTTTCTTTACTAAAATGTGAGTTACAATCTTTTATCTCTTTTTTGAGTTCCAACTATATCCCTAGCCCATAGTATAGTGCCTGGCTTTACAAAATAGTGATGAAGAAACTTTCAAGAATACAGTTACCTTTATTTTTTACTTTATTTGCCAACTCTCCTGATCTGTATGTCCTAAATGGACCCAAGTTCAGGAAAACAATACCTTAATTTACCTTCTTAAGCCTTAAACTAGATTTAGCTCCTCGTTAGCAACCAGAGTCTTCATCAAGTACACAGTGGGATTTTATCAGGATTTCTTTACTACTGAGTTTTCTGCTATATCTGAGCATAAAAGATTTGATACAGCTTCCGGTTTACTTTTGCTTGAATGTAGCACCCTTTGAGATCTTACTTTATACAATTCTTAACTACCAAAATATTCTCAAATGCACCAAAAAATTGTTGAAGTACTTGTCACTTATTGACATTTGTCTTTTGAAGTTAGCATTGGAAATTACAAAAATATTTAATAGAGCTTCATACCTGATTCGAAACTCAAGATCACTCACCTCATTTTCAACAGCTAAGCATGCTGTTTTTAGTTTAGTAAATGACAACTTTTCATGTCACTGGCTTCAGATGCTTATGTAATTCTAGTGGGTAAGGGCTGAAGTGGAGGATTGTCACTTAATAGTGATGAAAGGTATGTGAATGAACCCGTGAAATGAAGAAAAACAAGACACTGAAATACTGGGCATCCTTCATTCTAAAGCTGGAGAAATTTCTAGAACAGCTTCTTTATTTGGAGCTACAGCATGGACAACACCAACAACACAGTACCCTGCAAGGATTTCTTTTTCTGTATTTTACAGCTAGTCCAAATTTCTCTTTAGTAGTGTTAACATACTCTTTTGTACCATTCACTATCATTTCAATATTGTTGATGCTTTCACCTTGTTCCTCTACTAAAAGAGATATCTGAATGAAAAGCTCCCTTAAGTCCTTTACTTGATTCTCCAAGTTGACAAGTTCTCTGTGTCTCTGTTCAATCTCTGAGAGTTGTGCTTTAGTGATATTGGTTTCTGCCAGCAAGCTTTCATTAAAAACTTCCCATTTTCCTTGTTGGAGCATGTCCTCTACTTCTTCTTCAGGTACTTCCTTTCCAGCCACTTCAAGCTGACGGAGAATAAATGTCTTGCACTTCTCTTGCTTTGCTGCTATCGTGTCATTGTATATCAACATTGTTTGTTGAAAATGGCGGAACATGGCAGCATGCTGAGATTGAAGTATCCTTGTGACCACTGATGATGGACCATTTTCAGCCTCTGATTTTTTAGCTTCTTTTACTAAATCATCCAAACCTCTCTTAACGTGTTCTGCTTGAATTTTTATCTCCTTTGCAATGCTCGACTCTTTCTTAAGTAGACTAAACCTTCTCATTGAAGCCACCAGACTTTTCTGTTGCTGCCCAAATTTTTGAACATCGTCTGTCAAATTGTTAATACTCTCCTGTAGTGTTTGGATCTCATGTAGGTGTCTTTCAGCTACAGGCTCTCTTTCATAAATAACTGCTTGCTGCAGAATCATTCCTTGTTCCTCTGCTTCTGCAGTTGACACATGCCTGTCTCTAGAGAGTTCAAGTTCCTTTGTTCGCTGCTTTAGTTCTTGAAGTCGGTCCTTCATCTTGCCTTTCCTCCTAAAAAGCAAAAATGGTTGTGTTTAGCAAAGAAAAGTTTATATTTTTCCCTGGAGCAGTTGGCTTCACATAGCTATACCTTTCTCCCAGAAAAATCTTCTGCTTTTCTGAAAAGAGGTTAAAAAATTAGAAAAAGCAATGAGAATTTCCTCATAAACATCACTAAGATAGAAAAAATAATGTCAAATAATTTATAAATTACTTTGCATGATGTGGGGCCACTCTGAGTCCATTCAGTTGAGTGAGGTACCTGAGGAAGCAGTGATACAGAGATACAGCTGCCCCCAAATAATGTTTTGTGTCATGACACTGCGACATAATAATAGATTTTTCTTGATATGGGAAGATATATCTTAGAATGGAAGATTTGATTTGACAATATCTTCAACTTTAAAATTGAAAGGGTAGCCCTGGCTGGTTTGGCTCAGAGGTTAGATCGTTGGCCTGCGGTCCAGAGAGACCCCAGTTCGGTTCCCACTAAGGGCACGTACCTCAGTTGCAGTTTGTCCCCAGCCCTGGTTGGGTTGAACGGGTGGCAACCACTCGATGTGTCCCTTTCACGTCGATGTTTCTCTCTCTCTCTCTCTCTCTCTCTCTTTCTCTCTCTCTCTCTCTTCCTCCCACTCTATCTGAACAAAAAATGGAAAAATGTCCTTGGGTGAGGATTAAAAAAAAAAAAAAGCTACAAAAAAATTGAAAGGGTACCCTGAAAGTGCCCTTATTACTAAAGATACTGTTCCCAGTTAATTTGTTCTATACAATGTTAAAAATATACTCATTTTGCTAAAAATACATAATTTAATTAAAATAAGTATAGTGACAGGGACGCTTTCACATGAGAGCTTTAAGCAATATAGATAATGTTGAATTTATCTTAAAATGTCTGAGGCTTCTGGATTGATGACCACATTATTTGACATAGTTTTGTTTTCTTATCTATTGCATATGTATGAAAACCTGTTCTTGGTCTGATTTTGCTGGTTTCTCATTCTTAGCTTTCCTTTGCAAAGATATCCAGACTGTCTTAGAACAGAATTTATATTAAGTGATATTTTCACAAACATGAGAATATATTAATATAAAATCTTATTTTGGGGTCACTGATAACATTGACATTGATTCACACCCTGTGTGGGTAGTCATCCATAGGATCAAGTTGATGTGCATAATTTATATATGTGATGTTTGTGTGTGTGTGAATAAAAAGAAATTTTTGTTAAATAAAACACTTGCCCTGGCCAGTTTGGCTCAGCGTTTGGAGCGTCAGCCTGTGGACCAGAGAGTCCTGGGTTCGGTTCCCGGTAGGGGCACATACCAAAAATAATAATAAAAATTAAAAAAAAAAAACAACTTAATTTTCACACAGCAACTTGACTTTAGTAAGGCATTTTAAAATGCCCTTCATGATATTTTGCAGCTAAGAAGCTGTTAAGGGAGCTAAAAATAGCTCATCGAACCATACATATATCAAAGTCAATCAGAGGAAAAGGACTCTGATGATATGCTGTTATGCTATGGGACTCGGCTTTAATATGTTCATGCAAATCTTTTTATCAGTGAGTTAGATGTTGTCACAAAGGCATGCTTTTCAAATATGTTGATGGCACCAAATTTGGAGAGATCTGTATTAAGTTTAAATAGACAGCTGGGATTGAAAGATTAAAATAAGATGGAACACTGTACTAAAAGTAACAGCAATATGTTTAACTAAGGTAGATATAAAATATTCACCTAGTTTAGAAAACAATTCACATCTGTGGAATGGAAGGTCCTTGCATTCAGAGCAGTTGGTACACCTGTCCTACAGTTGCAGAGTGCAGCACATATTTCACAAGTCTTCAAAATGTGCATATCCTTTAGCCACAGTGAAAATTACTGGAGATTTTAATTAAATACAAACTTTTTATCAGAACTATGAGAATAGTTATTATGCTCTCATGAATAATGGTGTGATACCTAGATTGATTAAGAAAGGTATTTGTTCCACTGACTGCTAGTCAAAGCAAATGGGAGTGGGAGTGTGTTAAGTTTTGAGTGTGATATTTTAAGATGAAAAGTCATGAATTAGGAATTTACAAACATTTATGAAAAGATTGAGATTGGAAGACCATACATAGTAAATGGAGACTTATTCAAAGAAATGGAAATATTTGTCCTGCAAAAGAGAAGATATAGGAAATATCTACAACTATTTTTTTAAATGTGTAGGTCTATATAAAAGGAATTCCACTTACTTGGCATAATTCCGAAGGGCAGTGAGTGGAAATTACATGAAGAAAGGTTTAATTTAATGTAAAGAAGACTCTTCAGACAAGTAGAGCTGTCCCGAGATGGAATGAGCTGCTTTATGAGATAAGCTTGCCATCACTGGAGATGTTCAAGATATTCTTGAATGATGACCCAGTTGAGGATGTTATAAAAATGATGCCTGCATTACATAAACAAAATTAAACCAATGTCCTGACAATATTCCTTGGGTTTTAAAGGACTGACATCTTGTCAAATAATTACTGATTCTTACTATATGCAAAGTTTTAAATACTGTAGTGTATATTCAATAATACCTATCCTTGACTAATTTACTGTCTGAGGGGAGATGGACAATATACAATTAAAAATGAAACTACACTACCCACTTACACCATACACAAGAATAATCTCAAAATGGATAAAAGACTTAAATGTAAGTCATGAACCATAAAAATCCTGGAAGAAAACATAAGCAGTAAAATCTGACATCTCATGTAGCAGAATTTTTGCCAGTACATCTAGGACAAGGGAAACAAAGGAAAAAAAATAAACAAATGGGACTACAGCAAACCAAAAAGCTTCTGCACAGCAAAAGAAACCAACATCAAAATAAGAAGGGAGCACGGTGTATAGGGGAAAATCTTTGCCACTGATACATCTGATAAGGGATTAATTTTCAAAATATATAAATAACTCATACAACTCAACAAAAAGAAGACAAATAATCCAATTAAAACCGGCAAGGACCTGAATAGGCACTTCTCCAAGGAGGACATACAGATGGCCAACAGATGTGAAAAAATGCTCAATGTCACTAATCATTAGATACAAATTAAAACTACAATAAAGTGTAACCTCATACATACCAGAATGGCTACCATCAATAAATCAACAAACATCAATTGCTGGTGAGGATGTGAACAAAAGGGAACCCTAGTACACTGCTGGTGGGAATACAGACTGGTGCAGCTACTATGGAAAATAGTGTAGAGTTTCCTCAAAAAATTAAAAATGGAATGCTGTTGGACCCAGCGATCCTGCTTCTGGGAATATATTCTGATTTCAACACCAATCAGAAAGAATATATACACCCCTGTGTTCAGTTCATAACAGCATTATTTACAATAGCTAAGGTCTGGAAACAGCTTAGGTGTCCATCAGTAGATGAGTGGATAAAAAGCTGTGGTATGTTTATACAATGGAATACTTTGCGGCTGTAAAAAAAGAAGGATCTCTTATCCTTTGTGACAGCATGGATGGACCTGGAGAGTATTATACTAAGCAATATAAGCCAGTCAGAAAAAGACAAATATCACACAATCTCACTTATTTGTGGAATCTAATATTACACAAAATAAACTGATGAACAAAATAGGTCCAGAGGCATGGATGCATGGAACAGACTGACAGAACTCAGAGGGGAGGAAGGAGGAGATTAACCAAAGAACTTGTATGCATATATGCATAGCCCATGGACACAGGTAATGATGTGGTCAAGGCCTGAGGTGGGTCTGGGGCTGGTGGATGGGGACAAAAGGAGGGTGAAATGAGGGACATCTGTAATAGTCAATAGATAGATAGATAGATAGATAGATAGATAGATAGATAGATAGATAGATAGATAGAGTTTAAGATGCCATGTCACTTTTGATAGAGCCGTAATCTTTTTCTTTTTAAAACTGTCTCTTTTTATTTATTTAACTTTGTTTTTATCCTCACCCGAGGACTTTTTTGCATTTATCTTCAAATAGAGTGGGAGGGAGAGAGGGAGGAAGAGAGAGAGAAACATCGGTGTGAGAGAGACACATCGACTGGTTGCCACCCACACAACCCCAACCAGGGCTAGGGACAAACTGCAATGGAGGTACATACCTTATTGGGAACCGAACCCAAGACTCTCTGGTCCACCAGCCGACGCTCTAACTGCTGAGACCAACCATCCAGGGCTAAAACTCTCTCTTTTTAAATGGGATTTTTATTTTCCTCAAGTTAATACATATACACAGTTTAAGAAGTCAGATCATTTCAAGGCTTATAAAGATATATAGCCAACCCCCGCCTGCCCTACCATACTTCATTTTCAGTTCTCAGTTCCCAAAGGGAATCATTGTCAGCTCCTTAGCTAAATGTTGCTTTTAAACACCCCCCCACCCTCCATTTCTAGGTAATTTGTTTATGTAGGTTTTTCTGCTTTTTTAGATTTAAAAATTATACTGAATCTCTGTTAAAAAGGATGTGGATTTAACCATTTTTTACACTCCCATCTTTCCCTCAGTTTTTACCTCTCAGTATAGTTATATCACAATTTTTGGTTAATCATATCCATTGTTTATATTATTATGACTAACCAAATGTTATATATACCAGAGTCACATAGGTACTATATACTTTTTTCCTCAAATAAGTTTTGTTGTTTCTAGGCCATTTCTATGGCTAGAGCTAGGAAATTTATACTTTATTTTAGGAAAGTTTTTCACTGACATACTTATGCACATAGAGAAGGTGCCCAAAACAAAATGTATAATCTGATGATTTTTCACAAAGTGAACACACCCATGTAATTATCACAATGATCAAGAACCATTTAACTTTTTAATTTTTCTTGAAATTATTAATTACCTAAGTTTTCCAGTTGTTTCATTTTCTATGTATATACACCACCAGTTCATTTTAAAACTCTTAAATTGAACTAAAAAATCCTTTTAATATATTTTAAATATAGTAGGTACTCTATTTTTTTTACATTTTTTATCTTTTGAGGCTTCTTTCCTGGATCCCCCTAGCTTGACCTGATTTACCAAATTGCTGTTGTGTTGGGATTTTTTTTCTCCTTGTATAAATCCTCCTAATTCCTGGCTCCTGATATCTATTAATGGTTTATCTTCTTGATTTGGGGGCATGCCATACCTTTCTTATAAAATGTAAATGTGATAACTTTTATTTCTGCAGATGTTTTTTTTTTTTTAATCCTCACCCGAGGACATTTTTCCATTTTTTGTACAGATAGAGTGGGAGGGAGAGAGAGGAGGAGAGAGAGAGAGAAACATCGATGTGAAAGGGACACATCGAGCGGCTGCCACCCGCACAACCAACCAGGGCCGGGGACAAACTGCAACCGAGGTACACGCCCTTAGCGGGAACCGAACCCAGGTCTCTCTGGACCACAGTCCGACACTCTAACCGCTGAGCCAAACTGGCCAGGGCGCTGCAGATGTTTTTATTCTGTATTTTTTACACCTGAATGATTTGTTTCTGAGTATATCATTCTTACTTGGAAATTATATATTACCTTAGAATTTTGAAAAATTTGCTGGGTTTTCTTCTAACTTTTGTTATCCTTGAGAAATCTGCCATCAGATTCCTGATATTTTGTGTAATATTTGTGGTTTTAAAAAATGTTTTTTCCTTTAATGAAACTCTTGGCCTTTTCTCTTTATTCCTGGTTTTCTCAAATTTCACAATAATATGCCCAGGGTAGGTCTTTCTGCAGTATTTGCTAGACATTTAGTAGCTTTTTCAATCTGAAAATTAATGTGTTTAGGATTTGGTGCAGGGGCGGGAGGTATCCTAATTTTTAAAAGAAATTTAGCTTCTCCATTATTTTTGTATACTTTTCTTTTCTTTTCTTTCTTTTTTGTATACTTTTCTTTGACGTTCCTTTCATTTGGATGTTGACTTCCTTAACTAATTTTCCTAGTGTTTGGGGAGTAAAGTTTCTTGCCCGAGGCTACACAACTACAAAGTGGTAGAGCCTATATTCAGATATAAGTCTACCTGATGCAGATTTGTTCTTTTTCCCTAATCCATAGTGATAGATTATCCTAGTAAAACATACAAATGAAGTTGATCTGTATCAAATATTATTGGTATAAATACTGTGTTTAAAGGAAACAAGTTCCACCCATCTGGTATTGCTCAGTGGTTTATTGTCCACTCGTGCACCAAAAGATCGCCAGTTCGATTCCTGGTCAGGGCATGTGCCCAGGTTGTGTGCCCGAACCCCAGTGTGAGGCATGCAAAAGGCAGCCAGTCGCTGTTCTGTCTCATCAGTGTTTCTCTATCTTCCTCTCCCTTCCTCTCTCTCTAAAATCAATAAAGAAAAAAAAAAGTTCTTGCAGGAGGTCATATAGCATATCCAATCTAAAATAATTATGTTGGCCCTGGCCAGTTTGGCTCAGTGTTAGAGCCTTGGCCTGTGGACCAAAGGGTCCTGGGTTCGATTCAGTGTTTGATCCCTGGCTCTGGTCGGGGTGTAGGAGGCAACCAATCTGTGTTTCTCTCTCACATTAATGCCTCCCCCCTTCTTCAAGTGAGGATTAACCAAAAAAATAAATGAAATAATTATGTTGTTTGCAGCTTTATTGGGATCTTTAATGTAATTAAACCAAATTAAGCACTTTACAGTTGAGAAGAAGGGAAGGAATTAGTTCTGATCTCATAGACCTATGTCACAGGAAGTCTCTAAGAAATTTTGAATCCTGTCCTTGACATCATGTAGAGATTGGGGTTGTTATAATTTCTTCTGCCTTAGCTCATAGTCATAGGCTAAGATAACATAGATAGGAAGTGAGGTATACTTCATTTCTATTTCTGTACAGAGATTTCTATTTCCTATTCTTGAACTAACCTGTTACTATGAATTCTTACAGCTACGAAGTATATAGCAGATATGCTATTTGTTGTACTATTTTTTTAAACGGACTTGTGTTCCTGATAATATGGGAAAAAGAAAAGAGGAACAGTATTGGAGAATCAGATGAGTGATGAGGGGATCAAAACAAAACATTTTGATTCTTTATTCATGAGAATTAAGTCCTATCTAATGCTTATATAACTGCTAAGAAGCATTTAACAACCTTTAAATATCTCAAGAACTACAAGGTCTCCAACTTTCTCTTTGGTAGTATGACTTGGAACAAATCCTGAAACAACCCTCTCTAACATTTTTATGGCTGGATAGAGCTTTCTTTTTTTTAACTAGAAATAAATGACCAATTCCACCAAAAACCTTTTTTTCTAAAGCATCATAATTATTTTTTTCTTTTAAGAAACAATATTAATTAATCAATTAATTTATTTATTTATAATACATGTTTTTATTGATTTTTTTAGAGAGAGAAGAAGGGAGATAAAGATAAAAACATTGATGTGAGAGCAAATCATCAATCTGCTGCCTCCTACATGCCCCCTACTGGGGATGGAGCTCACAACCCGAGCTCAGGCCCTGAAGGGGAATCAAACCCGGACCTCTCACTCCATGGGACGACACTCAGTTCACTGAGCCATACCAGACTGGCAACTAGCCATTTTAAAACAATTTATAAAGTTTCTTAGACAGAGATTAATAGAATGTTTAGTGCTGGGTGTGGGGAAAAAAGTTCAGCTAAACAAATCCCATTGTATTATTTAATTTTTATTTTCGTTTTGTTACAGAGGTTTCTCCTGTTTTCCCCATTGACATTCTCCACTCATCCCCGCCACCCCATCCCCGGCTTTGTTGACCATGTCCATTGGTTATGCAGACATGCATATAACTTCTGTGGTTTATATCTTCCCTCCCCCCACAACCCCCTCTTCTGAGGGTTGTCAGTCTGTACCCTACTTCCACGTCTCTGGGTCTACCCTATTCCTCAGACTATGATGTTCATTATAGTCCACAAACAAGTGAGATCATGTGGTATTTGTTTTTCTGCTTGGCTTGTTCCACTTAGGATAATACTTTACAGGTCCTTCCATGTCGTCTCAAAGGATAAGAGATCTTTCTTTCTTTTTTATTTATTTTTTATTTTTATTTTTTATTTTTTTGTACAGATAGAGTGGGAGGGAGAGAGAGGAAGGGAGAGAGAGAGAGAAACATCGACGTGAAGGGACACATCGAGTGGCTGCCACCCGCACAACCAACCAGGGCCGGGGACAAACTGCAACCGAAGTACGTACCCTTAGCGGGAACCGAACCCGGGTCTCTCCGGACCGCAGGCCGACGCTCTAACCGCTGAGCCAAACTGGCCAGGGCAAGAGATCTTTCTTTCTTATAGCTGCATAGTACTTTATTGTGTATATGTACCACCGCTTTTTTATCCATTCGTCTACTGATGGACACTTGGGCTGTTTCCAGATCTTAGCTATTGTAAATAGTGCTGCTATGAACATGGGGGTACATATATTTTTTTCTGATGGGTGTTTCAGGCTTCTTAGGGTATATACCTAGAAGTGGGAACACTGGGTCAAATGGCAGTTCAATTTTTAATTTTTTGAGGTAACAACATATTGTTTTCCATAGTGGCTGTACCAGTCTGCATTCCCACCAGCAGTGTACTAGAGTCCCCTTTTCTCCACACCCTCGCCAGAACTTGCTGTTTGATGATTTGTTGATGGTGGCCATTCTGACAGGTGTGAGGTGATACCTCATTGTTGTTTTAATTTTCATCTCTCTGACGATTAGTGATGTTGAGCATTTCTTCATGTGACTCTTGGTCATTTGTATGCCCTATTTGGAGTGGTGTCTGTTTAGCTCCTCTGCCCATTTTTTAATTGGGTTCTTTGTCTTCCTTTTGTTGAGTTGTATGAGTACTCTATATATTTTGGAAATTAACCCCTTGTCTCATGTATCATTGGCAGTGATGCTCTCCCATACAGTGGGTTGCCATTCTATTTTGATGGTTGTTTCTTTTGCTGTGCAGAAGCTTTTTAGTTTGATGCAGTCCCATGTGTTCATCTTCTCCTTTGTTTCTGTTGCCTTAGGTGATGTATCAGTGAAAATTCTGCTGCGTATGATGTCCAAAATTTTGTTGCGTACATTTTCTTCTAGGATTTTTATGGATTCATGCGTCACATTTAAGTCTTCTATCCATTTTGAGTTTATTCTTGTGTATGGTGTAAGTTGATGGTCTAGTTTCAGTTTTTTCCTTGTGGCTGTCCAATGTTCCCAACACCATATATTAAAGAGGCTGTCTTTATTTTATTGTATGCTCTTGCCTCCTTTGACAAATACTAATTGAGTATAATGTCTTGGGTCCATTTCTGGGTTTTCATTTCTGTTCCACTGGTCTATATGCCTGTTCTTGTGCCAGCTACAGGCGGTTTTGAATACAGTAGCTTTGTAGTATAACCTGATATCTGGTATTATGATCCCACCTACTTTGTCCTTCTTTTTCAAGATTACTGTGGCTAGTCGGGGTCCTTTTTGGTTCCATGTGAACTTTTGAAGTATTTGTTCTAGTTCTGTGAAATACATCATTGGTATTTTGATGGAGATTGCATTGAAACTATAGATTGCTTTGGGTAATATGGACATTTTAATGATGTTAATTCTTTCAATCCATGAACAAGGTATGTGCTTTCACTTTTTTATATCTTCCTCTATTACTTTTTTCAATGACCTGTAGTTTTCTGCAAATAGGTCCTTTAGTTCTTCAGTTAAGTTTATTCCTAGGTATCTTAAGTTTTTTTGCTGCGATGGTAAATGGGATGGTTTTTTTTGGTTTCCCTTCCTATCATCATTGGTGTATAAGAATGCCATCGATTTCCTGATGTTAATTTTGTATCTTGCTACTTTGCCAAATTCATTTATTATGTCTAGTAGATTTTTGATGGGGTCTTTACGGTTTTCTATGTATAATATCATGTCATCTGCAAATAATGACAGTTTCACTTCCTCCTTTCCAATTTGGATCCCTTTTATTTTTACTTCATGTCTGATTGCTGTGGCTAAGACTTCCAGTACTATATTAAATAAGAGTGGCGAAAGTGGGCATCTCTGTCTTTTTTCTGTTCTCAAGGGAAATGCTTTTAGTTTCTGCCCATTGAGTATGATGTTGGCTGTAGGTCTTTCATATATGGCCTTTATTATGTCGAGATATGATCCCTCTATTCCCACATTGCCGAGCATTTTTATCAGAAATGGATGCTGGATTTTGTTGAAGGATTCTTCGGCATCTATTGATATGATCATGTGGTTTTTATTCTTCATTTTATTTATGTGGTGTATCACATGTATTGATTTGTGAATATTGTACCAGCCTTGCATCACGGGGATGAATCCCACTTGGTCATGGTGAATAATTTTTTGATGTATTGCTGGATTCGATTGGCTAGTATTTTGTTCTGGACTTTGGTGTCTATGTTCATCAGGAATATTGGCCTGTAGTTTCCTTTCTTTGTAGTGTCTTTTTCTGGTTTTGTAATTAGAATGGTGCTGGCCTCATAAAACAGTTTGGAAGTCTTCCTTCTTCTTGAAGTTTTTGAAATAGTTTGAGGAAAATGGGTATTAGTTCTTTTTTGAATGTTTGGTAAAATATCTCCGTGAAGCCATCCGGGCATGGGCTTTTGTTTGCTGGGAAAGTCTTGATTACCTCTTCAGTTTCCTTAGTTGTTATTGGTCTGTTCAAGTTTTCTATCTCTTCCGGGTCCAGTTTTGGGAGACTACATTTTTCTAGAAATTTGTCCCTTTCTCTTAGATTGTTGAATTTGTTGCCATATAATGTTTCATAGTAGTTGTTAAGGATCTTTGTATTTCTGTGGTGTCAGTTGTAACTTCTGTTTCATTTTTGATTTTGTGTATTTGGGTTCTCTTTGTTTCTTGGTGAGACTAGCTAAGGGTCCATCAGTCTTGTTTATCTTTAAAAAAAACCCAGTTCTTTGTTTTATTGATCCTTTGAATTGTTTTTTTTGGTCTGTATGTAATTTATTTCTGCTTTGATCTTTACTATTTCCTTCCTTCTACTTGATTTGGGGTTTTCTTTTTGTTTCCTTTCTAATTCTTTAAGTTGTGAGGTTAGATAATCTGTTAGAAATTTTTCTTGTTTCTTGAGGTAGGCCTGTAGTGCTATGAACTTCCTTCTCAGAATAGCTTTCGCTGCATCCCATAGTTTTTATGTTGTTGTGTGTTCATTTTTAATGGTTTCCAGCAATTTTTAAATTTCTTCCTTGATCTCCTCGGTAACCCATTCACTGTTTAATAACATGCTATTTAGCCTCCGTATGTTCAAATGTCTTTGCTTGTTTTTGTTTCAATTGATTTCTAGTTTCATGCCATTGTGATCGGAGAAGATGCTTGATATGATTTCAGTCTTCTTGAACTTGTAGAGACTTAGTTTGTGTCCTAACATGTGGTCTGTCTTTGAGAATGTCCCCTGTGCACTTGAGAAGAATGTGAATTCTGTAGTTTTGGGGTGTAATTCTCTGTAGATATCTATTAAATCCATTTGGTCTAGTTTAAAATTGATATTGTAGCACAGAGACTTTTGCTCATACTTTTGGGAAGGTGAATGTTACTGTCACTGATTTTGGAAACCAAGATATTTGACTGACCTTTGTAAAGGTTGTCTTTCTCTGAGCTCCTGTGCATGAATGAAACTTCCTGAAGGAGTACCATATTTTCCTATTTGAATGAAAGGTACTTTAAGGGACTCTTTAAAATATATTGTTATGTGTTTTGTATTCACTAATCTTAATAACTTTACTAGAAAAAAACAAGTAAATATCCTGAATCTCTTTTTTTAAAAAAAATTTAAATCTCTATGTGTTACTGATATTGTAGGAAAAATAGCTCTTCTTTCAGGGCTGTATATCATGGCATGCAGAATATAGTAAGTGATGTTTATATAAAATTAACTATAAAGCACATACTATTTTCATCAGGGTTTATGGATCCTGTGTCTTCATTGAATAGTTAAAGGGCATTTATGTCAAAGATCCTTTACATTATTAGGTTATTTTTGGTTTCTGAGGAATAATTATCTTTGTTGTGGCCACCGTCTGTTTCTCTTGGTGGTTGACAAGTGGATTTAGTGAACTTTAACAGTTTATCTTCACTGGGGAATTATATTATACAAGAATGAATTCAGTGCCCTGCATTTCTTACCCCATTTTTGTGGTTGTCACTACTAGGGCTCCATGGAGTTTGCCTATTGTAGCCCAGGCCATATAAGTATGGACCCAATTTTTCTCTAATGATTTTGATAGCATGAATGGATCCCTCACTTGTTGTAATCCTGGACAAGCCAACAGAGATTTTCCTGTCTGTATATAGACTGCTTTTTTTTTTTTTCTGGTTCACTACTTCATCTAGGAAGCTCAGTTTTAGTTCCCTATAATCAACAAACACACTCTAACTTCCAGCTTCTAGTAGCTCGTGGAGTTGCTTTGATTCCTACTCTCTACTTTGGCTGAGTATGTTCCCTCTTCATTTCTGGGGTTTGGAAATTTCTCTTTCTTACTTTAAGTGTAATATGTAGTTTTAAAATTTGTCTTTGTTCCCCTTAAGATCCTATGAAACACTTCTGTATGTAGAAGAAAGAAGTTCTGTACTGTGTATCTTGACTAAAAGTCATATTGATCATCTTTACAGTGTTAAAGTAATTCAGAATATTCCCCAAATCCTCATTCATTTCTGCAGAAATTGACTTAATGTAGGAACTCAGATGCACTTACAAGCTGTATACAAATTGCATTTTCTAGTAGTTGCATCCTCATAACTACATGTGTAACTATTTCCAATTTAATTGCTTAAGTATGTATCTTTATAAAATAGAATATTAGAGACCTGCAAGCATATTAGAATTTAAAAGCTGGAAGAGACAAAGTTCATGAACATAAAATATTAAGCTCATAGTTATTTAATTGATTAGGCTAGGTGAAATTGATGAGACTACCATCTTAACAGTCTTTTCTGTACCTTAAATTTATTGTTTTAATGCTGGAAGAGTTCTATTCAAATGTGAATCATGCATTGCTATATAGTTTTGAATTCTGCTGTCAATAACTGACCTTATTTTTGAGCTTAAACATATTTGCAAAAAGAAAGAACATTAATTTATAAACATAGTAATCAACTTTGACAATTTGTTATGGAAATAGAAAGTAAACTTGTATGACTCAAATAAAAGTTTCTCCACCCTAATGCAAACAGGGAATATTTCCAGGAACAGAAATGTAAATAAAAATTACCTAGTGCTTTAAGAAATATACCCTGGATAGATACATTATAGATTTATAGATTAAGATATTTTCATTTTTAGTAACAATATTGATTAAAATATTTCAAGAAATGTAACCAGTTATTATCTAACACAAAATGGGATTTTTTTTTTGCTTCTGTATATGAGGACAGCTTACAGAATTTCCCTAGTTCAAGGTGAAAGGAGCTAATGTTATTGGAATAGTCACCTCTTTGGCTACTTAAATGAGGAAAACAAAGAAACAAACAAAAATATTGCAAATTACATGTATTTTCTCTAAGTTTAAATTATCTGATGTTTTTGTAATGCAATCTTTTAGGTCCTTTTTCAAATTTTTATTTTTATTTAGTTTAAATAAGTTAATTGTTAACTGAGTTGTTTAAATATTAAGACTCTTACCTGATGTAAGTATGTTGTTCATAACATACATACTATGATAACAATTATAAAATAACTTAAAAAAATTAGAAAATAAACTATGTTTTAGTTAAACCACTATATATTGCTTTATTAGATCTACCTATACCTGTAGCATTTAAATGATTCTGACTTAACAATGTAAAACTATCAAACCAATTATAATATTTATATTAAATTTTATTATATATTTTTAATACGCTAGCTAAAACATTTAAAAAGTGAGTACTTTGATGTTTTACAGTGGTCCTTTTATAAGATTATTTTCTAATTTCCTCAAATTAATTTAAAAATATTCTGGGAAACAACAATGGAGAAATTAATAAGACCTTCTAGAAAATTATCTTAAGTTTTTAAAGGTTATACATATGTGTTAAATTTGGGTTTAAGTTTCTTTTCAGAATTCATTGTTAAAAGTGTTCTTTAAAGCAAGCACAGTAGGACTAATTTATAATCAGTCTATAAAAGAAATAATTTTAAGTTTGTTTTTTATAGGATCTAAGTTTCCAAAATGAGAAGCTATTTTTTAAAGAACTTAAAAGAAAAAATTGACTATTATTTTGGTGCTCTGCTTCTGAGATCTCTGATCCCAGATCCCGTTCAATTTATTAGCAGTATATATGAGCAGATCAGCTGCCAGTAGCCTGGTCCAAATTCTAGCAAAATAAGTAATTTTAATTATCTGTTGAGCTAGTTTTAAATGTCACCGATTTCAGGCTATGGGTATCTGAGATGAAAAAATGCAAAAAAAAAAGAGTGGTTTCTTTACCTTTGTCTTGTTCCTTTTGTTGCTTTTCCACCTGCGGTGTTGGAGTCTTGCCTTTGAGAGAGAAACTGAGTTTTCATCTGTAACCTGTTGATCAAATTATTTAAGTCTCTATATTACAGTTAACAGGCAATTTCTGTATGTTTTCATATAGTTAACTTAATTGAAAGCCAAATTACGAAGCCAAATAAGTTAGAGATAAAGTTGTCCTTTTGCTGAGAAGAACAAATTGCTTACTTGACTTCACACCTGGAGAATCCGGTTCTGCCAGTTAACCGCCCATTCTTTAGATTAAAGGAAGATCATTTTCATTGGAGCTAGTTGTAACAGGAAGTCCTTGTTAAACTGCCTACATAGAGTATTTGGCACAGGCTCTGTAATTCCATTTCTATATTATATATAAAATTCATTAGTCACTAAAAAGGGGGTTTGTATTTAAACAAAGGTTTCTTTGTTTTCTTTAAGTATCAAAACTTGCTAACATACAGAATTCAGAATAAATAGGAATGGAAAGAAGCTTGGTGTAAAATGTTTTGTTCCATTTACTTTAAAATGATTTAATTCTGTCCTATTTTAGGAAATCCCAAGGGCTTCACTCATAAAATCATTGAATTTCAGAACTGCAACTACCAGTAAAGAGCCCCTGTCCTTAAACCTTCCACCCCACTTTTCTTTTTATTATACCTGCTAGTTTTAAAGTTTCTCCCACAGTTTTCAACACACAAAAATCGAAGTTATGCCACAATATGTTATGCTGTTTATTATATCAATATAACAATTCAAAAATAATTTATACCAAAGTGATATATTGTTTGAAAAATTAGAAATGAAATGTCTCTAATACTATTAAATTTCCTTACTGTCCCCTTCTTTTCGGCCTGATTTTTATGATTTGAGGATGAGAGGAGGGACATTGGTATAATTTCTGTCAAAATAACATTTGTCTTTATTCTTTGATTTAGTATCCCCACTTCCTGGAATCTCTTCCCAAAATAAGAAATAACTTGTTCCCACACTTACTCTTCACAGCACTCCTTGTAAAAACAAAACACTGGAAAAACCCAAAAGTCCTTCAGTGTGGGCCTGGCTGAAAAAAGCATGCAAGAGCCATAAAATAAGCATCTAGCTCATTTATAAAAAGTATACTAATAAAGATGTCTTTACATTACTTCAGGGTAATTTTAGAATTTACTGTTTAAAAAAATGGAAGGTGGTACCCAAGAGCATATATAACATGCTGGTTTCTGAGAAGGAGAGGGGGTGGGTGTGGAGACACACACACATAAACATCCCCCAGCCAGGAAAAAGCAGTGAATACCTATGATGCCCAAATTGTGATACTTATCATTTTCTGGATATACATGTTTCTATTTTCAAAAAGAAATAATGGGGAGATGAACTAAAGCCTAATGAAAATAGTTACTTAAGGAGCATGGATGGACTAGAGAGAGGAGAAGGGACAGAGTTGGATAATACTTCTGATTGTACTTTTTTTTATGGTTTTGTATTTGAAACCACATAAAAGTTTTGAAAATTAAATCTTTAATTTTTAATTTTATGTTTGTTACCAATGTTTCTCATTTTTTACCCCATTGATACCCGGCTTTGTTGTCCATGTGCATTGCTTATGCGTACATGCATATAAGTTCTGTGGTTTATCTCTTCCCTCCCCCCACCACTCCTCTTCTGAGGGTTGTCAGTCTGTACTCTACTTCCATATCTCTGGGTCTACCCTATTACTCAGATTGTTATTTTCATTATATTCCACAAATAAGTGAGATCATGTGGTATTTGTCTTTTTCTGCTTGGCTTGTTTCACTTAGGATAATACTTTCCAGGTCCCTCCTTGTCGACTCAAAGGATAAGAGATCTTTCTTTCTTACAGCTGCATAGTACTCCATTGTGTATATGTACCACCACTTTTTTATCCATTCATCTACTGATGGACACTTGGGCTGTTTCCAGATCTTGGCTATTGTAAATAGTGCTGCTATGAACATGGGGGTACATATATTTTTTCTGATTGGTGTTTCAGGCTTCTTAGGGTATATTCCTAGAAGTGGGATCACTGGGTCAAATGGCAGTTCAATTTTTAATTTTTTGATGTAACACGATATTGTTTTCCATAGTGGCTGTACCATTCTGCATTCCCACCAGCAGTGTACTAGAGTTCCCTTTTCTCCACATCCTCGCCAGCACTTGCTGTTTGATGATTTGTTGGTGGCGGCCATTCTGACAGGTGTGAGATGATACCTCATTGTTGTTTTAATTTTCATCTCTCTGACGATTAGTGATGTTGAGCATTTCTTCATCTGTCTCTTCATCTGTTTCTTAATATGTCCTGTTTGGAGAGGGGTCTATTTAGTTCCTCTGTCCATTTTTTAATTGGGTTCTTTGTCTTCCTTTGTTGAGTTGTATGAGTACTCTATATATTTTGGAAATTAACCCCTTGTCTCATGTATCATTGGCCGTGATGCTCTCCCATACAGTGGGTTGCCATTCCATTTTGATGGTTGTTTCTTTTACTGTGCAGAAGCTTTTTAGTTTGATGTAGTCACATGTGTTCATTTTCTCCTTTGTTTCTGTTGCCTCAGGTAATGTATCAGTGAAAATTCTGCTGCGTATAATGTCTGAAATTTTGTTGCCTACATTTTCTTCTAGGATTTTTATGGATTCATGGGTCACATTTAAGTCTTCTATCCATTTTAAGTTTATTTTTGTATATGGTGTAAGTTGATGGTTTAGTTTCAGTTTTTTTGCTTGTAGCTGTCCAATTTTCCCACCACCATTAATTAAAGAGGCGGTCTTCACTCCATTGTATGCTCTTGCCTCCTTTGTCAAATATTAATTGAGCATATTGCCTTGGGTCCATTTCTGTGTTCTCTGTTCTGTTCCACTGGTCTATATGCCTGTTCTTGTGCCAGTAACAGGCTGTTTTGATTACAGTAGCTTTGTAGTATAACCTGATATCTGGTATTGTGATCCCACCTACTTTGTCCTTCTTTTTCAAGATTGCTATGGCTATTCAAAGTATTTATTGATTCCATATGAACTTTTGAAATATTTGTTCTTGTTCCGTGAAATATGTCATTGGTATTTTGATGGGGATTGCATTGACTCTATAGACTGCTTTAGGTAATATGGACATTTTAATGATGTTAATTCTTTCAATCTATGAACAAGGTTTGTGTTTCCACTCTTTTATATCTTCCTCTATTTCTTTTTTCAATGTCCTGTAGTTTTTTGCAAATAGGTCCTTTAGTTCTTCCTAGGCATCTTAATTTTTTGCTGCAATGGTAAATGGGATTGTTTTTTTCAGGTTCTCTTTCTGTGAGTTCATCATTGGTGTATAAGAATGCCGTCGATTTCTTGACGTTAATTTTGTATCCTGCTACTTTGCCAAATTCATTTATTAAGTCTAGTAGGTTTTTGATGGGGTCTTTACGGTTTTCTATGTATAATATCATGTCATCTGCAAATAATGACAGTTTCACTTCCTCCTTTCCAATTTGGATCTCTTTTATTTTATCTTTTGCTGATTGCTGTGGCTAAGACTTTTAGTACTATGTTAAATAAGAGTGTTGAAAGTGGGCATCCCTGTCTTGTTCCTGTTCTCAAGGGAAATGCTTTTAGTTTCTGCCCATTGAGTATGATGTTGGCTGTAGGTCTTTCATATATGACCCTTATTATGTAGAAATAAGATCCCTCTATTCCCAGATTGCTGAGCGTTCTTGTCGGAAATGGACGCTGGATTTTGTCGAATGCTTTTTCAGCATCTATTGATAGGATCATGTAGTTTTTATTCTTCATTTTATTTATGTGGTGTATCACATGTATTGATTTGTGAATATTGTACCAGCCTTGCATCACGGGGATGAATCCCACTTGGTCATGGTGAATAATTTTTTGATGTATTGCTGGATTCGATTGGCTAGTATTTTGTTCTGGACTTTGGTGTCTATGTTCATCAGGAATATTGGCCTGTAGTTTCCTTTCTTTGTAGTGTCTTTTTCGGATTTTGTAATTAGAATGGTGCTGGCCTCATAAAACAGTTTGGAAGTCTTCCTTCTTCTTGAAGTTTTTGAAATAGTTTGAGGAAAATGGGTATTAGTTCTTTTTTGAATGTTTGGTAAAATATCTCCGTGAAGCCATCCGGGCATGGGCTTTTGTTTGCTGGGGAAGTCTTGATTACCTCTTCAGTTTCCTTAGTTGTTATTGGTCTGTTCAAGTTTTCTATCTCTTCCGGGTCCAGTTTTGGGAGACTACATTTTTCTAGAAATTTGTCCCTTTCTCTTAGATTGTTGAATTTGTTGCCATATAATGTTTCATAGTAGTTGTTAAGGATCTTTGTATTTCTGTGGTGTCAGTTGTAACTTCTGTTTCATTTTTGATTTTGTGTATTTGGGTTCTCTCTCTTTGTTTCTTAGTGAGTCTAGCTAAGGGTCCATCAGTCTTGTTTATCTTTAAAAAAAAAAACCCAGTTCTTTGTTTTATTGATCCTTTGAATTGTTTTTTTTTGGTCTGTATGTAATTTATTTCTGCTTAGATCTTTACTATTTCCTTCCTTCTACTTGATTTGGGGTTTTCTTTTTGTTTGCTTTCTAATTCTTTAAGTTGTGAGGTTAGATAATCTGTTAGAAATTTTTCTTGTTTCTTGAGGTAGGCCTGTAGTGCTATGAACTTCCTTCTCAGAACAGCTTTCACTGCATCCCATAGTTTTTGTGTTGTTGTGCGTTCATTTTTATTGGTTTCCAGCAATTTTTAAATTTCTTCCTTGATCTCCTCGGTAACCCATTCACTGTTTAATAACATGCTATTTAGCCTCCGTATGTTCAAATGTCTTTGCTTGTTTTTGTTGCAATTGATTTCTAGTTTTATACCATTGTGATCTGAGAAGATGCTTGATATGATTTCAGTCTTCTTGAACTTGTAGAGACTTAGTTTGTGTCCTAACATGTGGTCTAGAATGTCCCATGTGCACTTGAGAAGAATGTGAATTCTGTAGTTTTGGGGTGTAATTCTCTGTAGATATCTATTTAATCTGGTCTAGTGCTTCATTTAGGGTCCCTGTTTCCTTGCTAATTTTTTGTCTAGAGGATCTATCCAGTGATGTCAGCAGGATGTTGAAGTCTCCTGCTATGGTTGTATTGCTGTCGATTTCTCCTTTAAGTCCTCCAGAAGATTTTTAATATATTTTGGTGCTCCTGTATTTGGTGCATATATGTTTATCAAGGTTATATCTTCCTGTTGGATAGATCCTTTCAATATTATGTAGCGGCCTTCTTTGTCTCTAGTTATGGCCTTCATTTTGAAATATATTTGATCAGATATGAGTATTGCTACCCCAGCTTTTTTTTCCTTTTTGTTGCTTGGAAGATCTTTTTCCATCTCTTCGCATTCAAGCTATGTGAATCTTTTGTTGTGAGATGGGTCTCTTGTAAACAACATATATTTGAGTCATTTTCTTATCCAATCAGCTACTCTGTGTCTTTTTATTGGAGCGTTCAGGCCATTTACCTTTAATGTGATTATTGATATGTACTTATTTATTGCCATTTTTGTTAGTTTAGTTATATTTTTCTTTCTGTTTCTTCTACTAATTACTGCTGTCCTTTTAGCATATCTTGCAGTGCTGGTTTGGTGTTAATATATTCCCTTAGCCTTTTTTGTCTGGAAAGCTTTTTATTTGACCTTCTATTTTGAATGATAGCTTTGCTGGATAGAGTAGCCTTGAATTCAGATCCTTGTTTTTCATGACCTTGATTACTTCATGCCATTCCCTTCTGGCCTGTAGTGTTTCTGTTGAGATGTCAGCTGAGAGTCTTATGGCGGTTCCTTTCTAGGTAACCTGTTGCTTATCTCTTGCTGCCTTTAGGATTCTCTCTTTGTCTTTAATTTTTGGCATTTTGATTGCTATGTGTCTTTTTGTGGGCCTGTTTGGGTTCTTCTTACTTGAGGCTCTCTGTGCTTCTTAAACTTAAATGCCTTCTTTTCTCACCAAATTAGGGAAGTGTTCTGTCACTATTTCTTCGAATATATTCTGCTCATTTTCTTCTTCTTCAGGGACTCGTATGATGCAAATATTATTACCTTTCCATTTGTCCCACTGTTCTCTTAAGCTGCCTTTCTGTTTTTTCATTGTTTTTTCCTTTTGGTTTTTTGAGTGGTTGATTTTTTTGTACACTGTCTTCTAATTCACTGATCCAGTCCTCTGCTTCCTCTACTCTGCTTTTTAGACCTTCCTATGTGTTCTTTCTTTCTGATATGTCATTCTTGATTTCTTCTTGGTGGTTTTTAATTTCCATTTGGTTGATTTTCAACATTTCTATGTGTTTACTCATGGTGTTGAGCTTCCTCCAGATCATAGCTTTGAATTCTATCTCTGTTAACTTGCTAAACTGCTCCATATTTATTTCATTTTTGGTAGTGGTCTCTTGTTCTTTCATTTGTTTTTTGTTTTTGTTTTTCTGTGTTTCACCATTTTGGCTATAAGCATGGGCTTTGGAGTCTGCCAAATTTTCCCTGTGGGTGTTGATGTTTTGCTGTTCATGGCTTCCTCTCCTGGGTTTGGATGAGCAAGGGAGGACCCACGTTAAACACCACTGTCAAGTCTTACTTTCCTGGTTAGAGTTGCTAGCCCAGGAATGGTACAGTTATCCTCTAGCTTTTTGCCTGGATGCTATCAGTAGTGGTTAGTTGAAGAGCCTTGTGTTTTCAGTTGAATGAAAAACTCCCTCAGGTGCTCAGAGTAAGGAGATTTCCTGAGGGTGGGGCAGATGCTGGTTGTTAGTGAGCCTCAATTTGCATTTCAGTGACCCACTGAGTCGGGTTGTATCTCTGAGGGAGGGGCCTCCACCTGTCCCCAGGGCCCTGGGAAGGAGCAATAGGCCACCGTCCTGCGTGGCCGCAAATCAGCAAAAGCTCTGAGTGCCCTCCAAATCCCAAGTGTCCCCACACAGTTCCCGTCCAGTCTGCCCTTCCTCTGCCAGAGCCCAAAGTGAGTGGCTGTGGCTCTTTTAGCATCTGTCCCGGCTCTGTGCTGTGGAGCCGCTTGGGCATTTTACCCCAAGAGCACTTCTAACAGCTAAGGCTGCTGCTGTCTGTGGGTTCCGAGCCCCCCCTCTTGCGCCTCCGCAATCCTACCAGGATCAAGTCAGTGTCCCTGGTTATATGATCCTGGCAAGCTGCTTTTCTGTTGCTTTTTCCTGTCCATTTGTCTTTATTTTAGTTGTAATTCCAGTCTGGTCCTGGGAGACGGTTTGTGTAGCTTCCATTCACTCTGCCACCATTTTGGAATCCTCTGAAAATTAAATCTTAAAATTAAAAAAAATAGCCCAGGCCAGTTTGGCTCCGTGGTTGGAGCTGCCGACCAGAGAGTCCCGGGTTTGGTTCCTGCTAGGGGCATGTACCAAAAAATTAAAAAAATAAACTGGAAAGCAAAAGCTGCCTGAAACACGAGAACCTAGCTATATGTCTAGGTGATGACCTAACTATGCAGAGAATGATTATTTCAGGTATTTTAAAACCCAGTATTTTGACTATGCATTTCTTGTGGGATATATTTTAAAGAGAAGAATAACCACAAAGAGATTTTAACCTGCTATTATTAATCTTATTTTTAGCAATAATATTGATATTATTGTGTTGAAACTTTTACTTATATATAGTAGGATAAATTAACAGTGTTATTAGGAATTGTAGTTTTCAGCATAAGAAAAATGTGATAAAATTTAAGAAGCTGAGCAAAACTTGGTAATATTTGATTTAAAATGGAAAAATCAAATATGATTTGATATCATGATTTACATTTTTTCTTTCTTAACTACATTTTTTTTTCTCCTTAGCTTTGTCCACTGTAAGGGTTTAGGAAATATTGGCAAGTCAATAGCAATAAATGATCATAGCACCCAGCTTGTGGTCCTTAAAATACCAGTCCTTACTGAAAGGGCTCCTTAAGGAAATGGATGATTCTAGGTCTGTAATATTGTTTCTTACAAAAAAGCAAGAAGATATCAAAGACTATGGGAGCTGTACCAAAGAACACAGGAACCAACACAGGGGGGACTCCCACTGGCCCAAAATGGGTAACATAGAGCCTCAAAAAGAAAAGTAACTACAATATTTTAAAGTACGTCAAGTATATTTTTAAAATCCATTATTTTATAATGATATGCCCCACAAACCAAAGAAAACAACTTGATCACCTTTGTAGATTGATAGAGCAGCAGTTTATTAATATGAAGATTAGGAAATGAAGGCAAAGAATCAAATTGTATCTTGACTTTTCTCTGAATTTAAGTAAGAGTAAGCAAGTAGTTTATGAAAGCTTGCTTTTTAGCAAATAGTCAGCTAGTAAATGAAGGAATATAGAGCTAGAAAAATCATGATTTTATATGCTCTTATAAAATGGAATTTAGCAAAGGTCATCAGTGGATGCTAAACTCATTAGGTGAAAGTATTTTGGCTGAATCAGGCTGACTCTCGCTGAATCCACTGATCCATTTTAACATCACTAAATGTGGTACAACTAGATGCTTCCTAAGTACCAGTGCCCTGTGCATAATTATTAAAGATAGGTGGTAAGGGTTCATTTGATTTATTACTTTATATAATTAAATAATATATATTCGCCTGAAATATCTGTCAAACAACACTTTATTAAACTTTTTGATCTCTACCATCTGATAGCAGATTGTGGTATTTCATGATAATTTCTTTTTTAGAACTTGTTTTGGTTTTTCATTTAGTTGTTTCTTGATTGTTCCTAGTTGAATATAATGTTCTTTATGCACAGTGTTTTGTAAAGTAAATGACATAGAAGTGGCCCTACCTCTGCAGTAAATCACACATTTATGTGGACACATTCACACACTGGAAATGCAGATGAGCTCAAATATTACACGGTCAGAATGAATGTTTGGGTATTTAAAACATGAACATTTTGTATTTTAAGAAGTTAAGGACATGAGATAACATCATTTACATAATGATATAATGTATTT
The DNA here is from genome assembly GCF_014108415.1 of Molossus molossus. Classification (NCBI taxonomy): domain Eukaryota; kingdom Metazoa; phylum Chordata; class Mammalia; order Chiroptera; family Molossidae; genus Molossus; species Molossus molossus. The sequence continues at coordinate 90,908,761 of NW_023425388.1, read as the reverse complement.
TAAGAAGATAAAGACATAATTAATGTGAAAATTAGGATTGATGGCTTAGGGCTGTGGAAACTAGTCCAATTCTTTTTCTATTTGTAACTTTTCTTGTTGGTTTATTGACCTATTGCTTGTTTTATTGACACTTTAACTGATTTCTCTTTCTTAGTCTAATTCTTACAAACTTATTTTAGCAATAAAATAAAGGAAAAATGATGAAATAGATACTACAGTTCTCTCTTAAACCAGTATGTTCTGTAGTCAGTGGGTTTAAAACTTAGGGATGAGACCATGGTGAAAATACTTTTAAGGGGCTTCCTGATTACATATTTGCTAGAATATCACTTTATTTATATCTCTCTAGGTTGGCAAATAAACAAGACAAGGAAGGGGCTTTAGGGGAAGCTGATGTGATTGAATGTCTGTCGCTGGAAAAAATGGTCAACGAGCACAAGTGCCTGTGTCAGATAGTAAGTTTGGGGTTTGCTTTGCTTTGCCCTATGGAATATGTGCAGCATAACTCAGTGTTTGTAAAGGTGATAGGCAATTAGGTGGCAGACAGCTAATAAAATAATTTATTTGTGTCTTAAAATATTTTTTTTTTTACCCAGAAAATCACATTCTCACTGTTCTGTTGATATTACTTAATATGGTAATATTTCTTTTCTATTCAGTTGTTACTACTTCCATAAACTGTCTTTTGAGTTTCAAAGACTTCAGATTTGCTTTTTGATCAGGATATTGCTTGCAGGACTTGTAAGCTATACAAACAATGTTTCACTATACATTTTGTAAATGGTAAAGAAAACATAAATACAAAATTTAAACATAGGACAGGTTTGCAATGAGTTTTGAGAAGTCATATCAGGAGAGTTATATAATCTTAAGAAAGATGAACAGAGGATTTATTTATTATGGTTTCAGAAGATGGACATTAGACTGTCCACCTTGAAAGATGTAATCTATACATTCTCTGGTGCAAGGACTGGAAGCTTAGTTTTGTCTTCCAGTGAGTTTGTTGGAAGCTTGAACTGGCACTGGCAACTTCCTGCATCATAACATCTCTCATAGCTTCCCGCTGTAACACTTACAATATCTCAGCTCCTGCGTACTAATCTTCGTAGTCATTGCAATGGTGTTTGTTGAGTTAAATAAGCAGGTGCTTTATATCATTAATTTAATGGGTTAATTTTGATTTACCAGTAATTACACTTGATGATTTATGAATAGATTTTTGTGGAGAACTTTTTGTTTTAATCTTTAAGTCAGATTAATTGCTGTTTTATCAGGAACCTTGTTCAGCAATCTTGGGATCTGGAAAGAAGATTGACAAGTCCATTAAAAAAGGTCTTTATTGGCTGCTACATATCATTGCAAGAGACTTTGAGGCCTTAAATGAACGCATTCAGAAAGACACAATAGAACAACGTGCTCTTGAGGAACAAGAGAAACGAGAAAGGGCTGAACGAGTGAGAAAGTTACGAGAGGAAAGGTAAGTAGATTCGCTTTGTACCACAGTGCATTTGAAACGTCAAAGATAAAACACACCATAATTTTACGGATAATTTCTGAGATTTTTCTATTCAGTTTCCTTTTTTCTGTCCGAAGGAAGACACTAGGTAAATTTTCTATTATGAAGGATCTTTCTCTACACAAGTTTGGGAGATAGGATTCTACTTTTCCTGGTGGTGTTATGGAGTTAAATTTATTCCATGTGTATTTATTATTTCTGAGAGGTTTAAATTTTTTATCTCTTATTTCTGTGGGTGCCTTTGCTGCAGTGGTTTTCACGCAATAAGTGGTTTTGCTTCTCGGAGGGCATTTGTCAGTGTCTAGGCTAGAGATTTTTATTTGTCACACCCAGCTGGGGGAGGGGTGCTACTGGCGTCTAGTGAGTAGAGGCAGGAAGCTGCTCACCGTCCTGTGCTGCACAGTCCCCTCAACAAAGAATTCCTGAGTTCACATCAACAGATTGGAAAACCCTTAGTCTTGGCAGAGACAGAAGGTAAGCTGATAGTGGATCAATCAAATAGTGAAGCAAAATTTGACCGGTAACACTAGTTTTGGCAGAAAGTAAACTAGATTTCACTGTTTCAGATTTTTAAGAATATTTTCAAATTATTTAAAAATATATTTCCTGAAAGAAAACTTTTAAACTAAATTAAGCAAATTCTGAATTTAAAAAAAAATGATTATGCAAATTCTGCCACAGAATCACTTAATAATCTTAATGCCGCAAAAAAAGTACTCAGATTTGATTAAAAGTCGAATTTAGTGCTTTATTCCAAGATTTCTCTTTCTTTTTTCTCAACTGGATAGTTCCATGGTAGGGAAGGGGAGAAATGAAAAGATATTTAAATGAGCTCCTGCAAGATCCAAAGTTGTCTTCCATCTACCTGGGTGTTAGTGGCCTTGCCTGGGCTTTGACATTGTTGCAGCCTGTGGAATGAACCCACTAAGCTACTATTGGTGATGCCTTTGTGAGGTGTTCTCTTACACTGTCAAGGAAATCTTCTGATTACAGGTATCTTGCATTTAATTTAGAGGTAGGACTTAAAGGAAATAAATATTTGTATCTCCATCCCCAAGTGCTCAATAAATATGAGCAGGTCATTCATCTAGGTCTCTTTTGATACTGATATGAGATTTTAGTTCCTGTGAGAATCTTTGGTTTTCTATCCTACTGTATATTTTCATAATATAAAGCTCAGTACAACCAATCATTCATGTCGGTCTACCTTTTATAGCAAAAAAAGAAAATAGAGAGATGATTGTGGGGCCAGTGGGGAAGGGGTGGAGGAGGAAGAGGACAGAGGGGATAAATGATGATGGAAAACATAAAAGAACAAAAAGAAAATGAAAATGAAAATAATTCTGGCTTCACACACACACACAAACAAAAACAAAATAAAATATATGACCATACTTTTCTGCAGACTCCTTTGCTTTTCTTCCATTAAGAAACCAAACCAAAAACCCTGGCCCATGTGGCTCAGTTCATTGGGCATCGTCCCATGCACTGAAAGGTTGCCGGTTTGATTGCCGGTCAGGGCACACGTTCGGGTTGCTGGCTCGATCCCTGGTAAAGGGCGTGCAGGAGGCAATCAGTCAATGTTATGATCTCACATTGACGTTTCTCTCTCTCTCTCTCTCTTCTCTCTCCCTTCCTCTCTCTCTAAAAATCAATAAACTATTAAAAAAAAAAACAGAACAAAAAAATTGAGTTGGATAAAAGAAACCTAATGTTAGTTCTTTTCTTTCCAAATTCTTACCTTTTCCATGAAGATATTCCAGGCCATGTTTTGGCAGGCTTTTCTAATACCCATTCCCCTTTCTTCCTTTCCTTAGCCATGCCACGTGTGGTCTGAGGCCTTTCCTGTTGAGCAGAGTCTCCATAATTAAAAGTAAATTGGCATTTAGAGACAAGTGATTTAAAAAAAAGAAAACCACCTTTTTTACTTTATTAAATTCAGTCTAATAGATTTAGATATATTTGAAAGCAGTAAAAAAATTATTGTTCATATCTGAAAATAGTATTTTAATACTAGATACCTAAAATTGCTTGCTAAAAAATTAATAACCTTAATAACAATAACTGTCCTATAAGTATGTTCATTTACAAAGTACTTTCACATATATTACTTTAGCTAAAACAACCCTCTGAGGTAGGGTTTTTTATCCACATGGCAAAGCTATCACTCAGTGATCCAGATACATGTCCAGGATCACTGAGGTAGTAAATTGCAGATCTTTAAATCTTGGCTTGCTCAGTTCAGAATGGAAGGATCTTTCCAGCAGAGGACATAATTAATAAATGTCATAGTAATGACCTTTCCATATTGCTATACTATACTTGCAGCCCAGTTGCATCTACACTAGTCATCTTTCTATCTTCAGTTACTTGTTTGTAACTTAATTACCCTTCATGTATGGGACAACATTAACTATAAATCACAGAGAGAGTAAATGTTTCGGTAGTAACGAATATGGAAATACAATATTTATTTAATCTAAGTGATATAGTGCAACTTATCTTTATAGCCTCATCTATAAAGATAAGCAACAGTCATTATCTGGTTCATATATGATAGGTAATTTGACACAGCTCTTCAGAAGAGAAGAGGGTTAACAAGAGGACTTATTTATCTGTTAACATCAATGAAGAGGCAGTGTTGGTTTGGGATGGTAATTAATAGATTGACAAATATAATAACTTAGTACATAGAATTATTAACATGCACTATTGACATTTAAGAAATCAGACATAGGGAATGTTATTTTTGTCAGCATTTATTTCTTTTAAAAAGTCAAGTGAATAATCTTTACATGGGGGGGTGGGTACAGGCTTGTTACCTGCATAAGGAGTTCTGAAAATCTCTCAATAATTCAAAGCTAGATGTTTAAATTACTAAATTCAATAGCCCTAACCCTATTGCAAGTGTTCTTAAACATGGTTCAGCATTTTCTCAGGAATTACCATTTTTTCTCTCAAACAATAGAGAACAAAGAGAACGAGAGCAGGCTGAACTCGATGGAACCAGTGGTCTGGCTGAGATGGACCCAGAACCAATTATTGTTAATCCTTTCCAGCCGATAGCAACTGTTATCATTGAGGTATGGATGGTGGCTAATGTAATTTTTATATCTTACATTATAAAGTTGGAAGTTAAGAAAGGAGACAAGGAGACAGAAAGAAGTGTTTCACCAGAGAACGGTTATTTCTAAAAGAATTAAGAATCAATCAGAAAGAATATATGTACCCCCATCTTTGTAGCAGCACTATTTACAATCGCTAAGATCTGGAAACAGCCCAAGTGCCCATCAGTAGACGAATGGATTAAAAAGCTGTGGTACATATACACAATGGAGTACTACGCAGCGGTAAGAAAGAAAGATCTCTTATCCTTTGAGACTACATGGAGGGACCTGGAAAGTATCATCCTAAGTGAAACAAGCCAAGCAGAGAAAGACAAATTTCATATGATCTCACTGATTTCTGGAATATAATGAACATAACAGTTTGAGGACAATCCCCTAAGGAGTGGGGAGCTGAGAGAGGGATGAACAACAGAATCTATATGCATGTATGCATGAACAGTGGACATGGACAACAATCGGGGGAAGGGGCAGGGAGGGAAGGGGGAGGGGGGAATCACTGGGGGGAAAAGGAGAATCATTTGTAACAAAAATTAATCAATAAAAAAAATAAAAAAATAAAAGAATTAAATGGGAGAGACAACAGGTTAAAAGTTTGCTGCTTTTTCTTCCTCTTCAAATGTACCTTCAGATCTAGTATAAACAGGAAAGATGACTTCAGAATCAACTAAGAATGAAAATGAAGATTGAATGTAACAACTGTAATAGCTACTGTCTTGATAAATCATATTTTTTTTGTCATTTATTTCATATGGTAGTAATATATTTACTCTTATTTACGTTGTCTCTTTGTCCGTGTATGGCTTTTACTATAATCTCTTTACAGTAATATTTAGATGCTTATGATGCTCTAGAGTACATAAATGAATTTCTAATAGTTTATCCAGGATACTTAAGATTGTTTGAAACTATAATAAATACTTCTCTATGTAAATATGATTTATTTTAATTTTAATTGTCAGAAGTTTTACCAAAATTAATTTTTAGATTTTAATCACAAAGAAATTAAGGGGTTGTATGTGTGTGAGTGTATATGTGCGTGTGTGTGTCTGTGTCTTTGCTTTCATTTCCTACTGGTGTCCAGAGTTTGCATTGGCTCTGCTTTAATCGCCCTCAGCAGCCAGCAGCTGCACCTCCTCAGAGGCAGAGCTTCAAGCTTCCTCTGTTCACCAGAGCTTAGTGTAGCAGCTAGTTTGCTGGTCCCACTGCCTGTGTGTTCTCCATTCCTCTTCCCCCGTCACTGCCTCCTTCCGCACAGGTGCTCCTCTGGAAAGGTGGATGGTTGTTTCTTCCTTGGGGCTGCTGCTGAGGAGGGAGGCAGCTCCGCAAGTAAGAAGATGATTGGATCATTTTGGCATTGCTTTGTTTTACAAAATAATTGGTAATATGAAATATTTGTGCTTACGTTGTTTAGGTACCAGAAAGTTAATTGTATTTGATTGTTTTATTAACCCCATTTCATTTAACACAATTAAATGTGTGCTTTTCTAAGTACAGTAAAGCTGTCTTAATAATTTAAGGTATTATTTTGTCTCCATCCTATTAAATATTATTTTTGTCAAATTTTGTTTTATGCTTTTAAAAAAATATTGGTTGCCCTGGCCAGTTTGGCTCAGCGGTTGAACATTGGCCTGTGGACCAGAGAGTCCCAGGTTCAGTTCCTGCTAGGGGCACATACCACAAAAAGAAAAAAAAAATATTGGTGGAGAAGAGGGGAATCATGTTTGACCATTCACTTCGAAACATTATTATATGTATAATAAAGCTCACCTTGTAAATAATGACCAATTTTATGGTACCATGGTTGCTTAGAAAGGGCCTTAGTGCTTCTATCAACATGGTATTTTTCACTGAAAAAAGAAGTGAACAATACTGGTGTACAAAAGAGAATAGCTTATATTGAAGATCCTGGAATTAATTCGTGGCATTGGGAAAGTGCACTTATGCTTTTAAGCTACAATAGTTTTAAGAAGATGATCAGTAAAGAAATGAAATGAATGAAAACAATTATCTATAGTCTCCTTTATACCAAGTACATTTTCTTTTTTTCCCCCCACAAAATTAGACCTTTAAAATGTTTGCGTTTTGGAGAAGCACCTTACGTTCCTTTGATGTTTACCACAGATAGTAAAAAATGGTGATATATTGGTTCCAGAACAGACAGAGAGATAAATGGAACATTAATAAATATGGAATAAACCTAATTATGTCTGAGCATTTTTAAAAATTTTATTTTCTTATATAAATTTTTAGAGAGAGAGGAAGGGAGAGAGAGAGAGACATCGATAAGAGAGAACATTGATTGGTCACCTCCTGCATGCCCCCCAACTGGGGATCGGGCCCACAACCTGGGCATGTGCCCTGACTGGAATCAAACTGACAACCCCTTGGTGCATGGGTCGATGCTCAACCACACCGGCTAGGCTGTTTGAGCATTTTGTATAAGATAAAGGTGAAATTTCAAATCTGGAAGAAGAGGATATTGGGAAAACTGAACAATCCTTCTGAAAAAAGTTAAATTATTAAACACTGTATATGCCTAATTAAATCCCAAAAGACTCAAATGTATTAAAAAGAAAAGAAGCCTTAAAAACACTAGCACATAGTATAGTTAAACATACCTGGAGGAGGAAAAACTTTCTAAGCAGAACAATCGAGCCACAAGTCAAGAAATGAAAATGAGTAGATCTTATTTTATTCAGTTTAAGAGCTGTTCTACAAAGTTAAAGGCAATAAGTAAACCCTCATGAAAAATACTGAGAGACATAGGACTAAAAAAGAACCCTTAAAAATTACTATGAGAATGAAATAGAAAAGTGGATATTGGGTTACCATGGGTAGTTCCCTAAAGAAAAAGAAAAATGGCAATAATGGTATTTAATAGTTCATCTTCATAGTACTAAACAGTAGTAAAATCAGTAAGTTAAATCAGTACTAAGGTAAAAACATTTATTTATTAGTGTGGTGGAGATGTAAAAGATTGATAATGATATACACCATTGAAAAGCGGTGTAAATTGACTTTAGTTTTTCTGAAGGGAAGTTTGTAGTGTGTCACATTTTAAAATGTGCTTACCAATTCCCAACAGTTCTAATGTTAGGAATTTATTCTAATGATCTAATTCAATAGTTCTGTCTCTTTTAATAGTGAACATTTGCAAGTAACGTTTCTGTTCATTGATTGGGAATTGGTAAAATAAGTTGTGATATAACCATTCAAAATGATAATGTATTTGGTGACAGTAATCATAGCTAACACCTATATGACTCTTATATAGCTGACACTTGACGAGGTGTCAGGCACTGTTCTAAGGAAAGAAGTATGTATTCTTAAATAAAAACTTCAGTTCTTTTTTGTTTAAAAAACAAATACATAAATATGTATATAGAGAGAAGCAATCTACACATTTATGTATGTTTGTGGGTAGTGTATGTCTGTACGTGTGTGGTAGGCAAAGAAAAACATCTCTTAGTGATTGTACACCAAATAGTGGTTATCTCTAGATTGTGGAATTACTGGTAATAGTTGTTTTCTTCCTTTATACAATCTGTTTTCTGAATGTTTGGCAATTAGCATGTTTTAATGTAGTCAATAAATAATTTTTAATAGAAATATTACAGTTCTCTGAAGTTACAGAATGCTCTTGGGTTGTTTGATTTTTCCCTTAAAACTATCTTAGAAACAACTGTAATATTTAAGATGATATTTTTCATTTTTGTTAGAATGAAAAAAAACTTGAAAAAGAGAAAAAGAGGCAAAATATGGAGAATGACTGTGATGCCTGCCCCCTGACGCACAGAATGGAGCATGAGCGGAGCCGGATCAGTGACAGCAGCCAAAAAAACAGTGAGCTTGGAACAGTAGAAAATTATACTGAAGCATTAACACAGCCGTTGGAGAATGAAGATGAGACAGACCAGCCATCATCAGAATCAGGTGATAAATCTACTTATTAAATGAAAAGATATATGTATATAATATATATAACATAATTACTTTTATTTGTCATGAGTATTTTCACAAAAAAATGATATATTTTTGTCTGCAAATGCAGTATTTATCATGGTTTTTAGTTAATTGATGTAATTTAACAGGAAATTCATGTCTTTTGGTGTCATAAAGAGACAGCCTGTGTCTGGAATCAGACAAGCTGGGATGGAACCCTGATGTTCCCTCTACTAGATGTGTGCTATGTTATATGACATTCTTCAGTCTTCCTCATCTCTAAAATGAAAATAAGCATCACTTTTTACAGGGATTTTAGGGTTAGTTGTAATAAAAATAGCTCTGCAATGTTCTAGCATGAGCCTGACACATGGGAGCTACCTAATAATTATAAGTTCCTTGCTATTCCTAGTTAACAGTATGGTTTCACTGTATATAAGAATTTGTATACAATATCAGAAAGTTTATAAAAACAGGATTTCAATCCTTGAGGTACAGAAGCTAATATGGATATTTTGCTATTTAAAAAATAATAATTAAATTAGAAAGTTATACTATTTGTGAGTTGGGAAGTTAGGGCAACCATATTCGTACCCATACAGCTCGTCAGCATAAACAGAAAGTAGACTTAAGGTAGCCTCTCAATATATTGAAAGAACTCTTCCTAACACAATTACATTGTTAAAGAGCAAAGTGGTTTGACAGATATTTGAAAATAAAGTGTAGGAAGATCTAAGATAATCGTATAACTATAATAATAATTATAGTAATTATATATTTATAATTTAGAACATGGTTTCAGATACCTTATGTTATTTAACACAGCAGTATGTTATTTAATATAGCAGTTGTAGAGTATATTATTCCCATTATATAGAATAAAAAGCCAGGCACCTGGAGATGTTAAGTAACTTATTTAAGATCATACATCTTGTCTGTGGCTGGGCTGAGACCCCCACCTCAGATCATCAGCTCTATCTTTTATGCTCTTCTGTGACCCTGCTACTGCCCATCCTAAAGTACCATACCTTTCTCGGCTCTCTTTCCCTTCTTCCAGCTGTAAAGCTTACAGCCCTAATTGTAGAAAGATGTCTTTGTTTCTATCTGGAGTAAAATGTGTCAAATGACACTAATTGATTTAGAAACTAATATGTTTCTAAATATGGTTGTATTTCTCATTGCTTTGTAGGTTCCATAGATACTGTTTCTTAAGTAATATAATCCCCATTTTAGAAAATGTATTATATAGTATATAAAGTTTGTTTGGGGTTATGAAAATATTTCAGTAACTTTTATGTTTGGTTATTTAACTACTGTACTATCCTGGCTTACATTGTTTTTTTTTTGTTTTTGTTTTTTTATGAGGTGAATGTGTTCATTTATTTTATTTTATTTTATTTTATTTTTATTTTTATTTTTTTATTGATTAATTTTTGTTACAAATGATTCTCCTTTTTTCCCCCACTGATTCCCCCCTCCCCCTTCCCTCCCTGCCCCTTCCCCAGATTGTTGTCCATGTCCACTGTTCATGCATACATGCATATAAGTTCTGTGGTTCATCCCTCTCTCACCTCCCCACTCCTTAGGGGATTGTCCTCAAACTGTTATGTTCATTATATTCCACAAATCAGTGAGATCATATGAAATTTGTCTTTCTCTGTTTGGCTTGTTTCACTTAGGATGATACTTTCCAGGTCCCTCCATGTAGTCTCAAAGGATAAGAGATCTTTCTTTCTTACCGCTGCGTAGTACTCCATTGTGTATATGTACCACAGCTTTTTAATCCATTCGTCTACTGATGGGCACTTGGGCTGTTTCCAGATCTTAGCGATTGTAAATAGTGTTGCTACAAAGATGGGGGTACATATATTCTTTCTGATTGGTGTTTTCTGCTTCGTAGGATATATTCCTAGAAGTGGGATCACTGGGTCAAATGGGAGATCAATTTTTAATTTTTTGAGGTGACACCATATTGTTTTCCATAGTGGTTGCACCAGTCTGCATTCCCACCAACAGTGTACTAGAGTCCCCTTTTCTCCACACCCTCGCAAACACTTGTTGTTTGATGATTTGTTGATGGCGGCCATTCTGACAGGTGTGAGGTGATACCTCATTGTTGTTTTGATTTGCATCTCTCTGATGATTAGTGATGATGAACATTTCTTCATATGTCTCTCAGCCATTTGTATGTCCTGTTTGGAGAGGTGTCTATTCAGTTCCTCTGCCCATTTTTTAATTGGATTCTTTGTCTTCCTTTTGTGGAGTTGTATGAGCACTCTATATGTATTGGAAATTAACCCCTTATCTGATATATCATTGGCAATTATGCTCTCCCATACAGTGGGTAGCCTTTCCGTTTTGATGATTGTATCTTTCGCTGTGCAGAAGCTTTTGAGTTTGATGTAGTCCCATGTGTTCATTTTCTCCTTTGTTTCTATTGCCTTAGGTGATGTGTCAGTAAAAATTCTGCTGCGTATGATGTCTGAGATTTTGTTGCCCACAGTCTCCTCTAGGATTTTTATGGATTCATGAGTTACATTTAAGTCTTTTATCCATTTTGAGTTTATTTTTGTGTTTGGTGTAAGTTGATGGTCTAGTTTCATTTTTTGGCAAGTAGCTGTCCAATTTTCCCAGCACCATTTATTAAAGAGGCTGTCCTTACTCCACTGTATGCTCTTGCCACCTTTGTCAAATATTAATTGAGCATATTGCCTAGGGTCCATTTCTGGGTTCTCTATTCTGTTCCACGGGTCTATATACCTGTTCTTGTGCCAGTACCAGGCTGTTTTGATTATGGTGGCTTTGTAGTATAACCTGAAATCTGGTATTGTGATCCCTCCAACTTTGTTCTTCCTTTTCAAGATTGCTGTGGCTATTCGAGGCCTTTTTTGGTTCCATATGAACTTTTGAAGTAATTGTTCTAATTCTTTGAAGTATGCCGTTGGCATTTTGATGGGGATTGCGTTGAATCTATAGATTGCTTTGGGTAATATGGACATTTTAATGATGTTAATTCTCCCAATCCATGAACAGGGTATGTTCTTCCATTTTTTTACATCTTGCTCTATTTCTTTTTTCAAAGACCTGTAGTTTTCTGCGAATAGGTCCTTTATCTCTTTGGTTAAGTTTATTCCTAGGTATCTTAATTTTTTTGCCGCAGTGGTAAATGGGATTGTTTGCTTAGTTTCTCTTTCTGTGAGTTCATCATTGGTGTATAAGAATGCCATCGATTTCTTGACGTTAATTTTGTATCCTGCTACTTTGCCAAATTCATTTATTAAGTCTAGTAAGCTTTTGGTGGAGTCTTTGGGGTTTTCTATGTACAGTATCATGTCATCTGCAAATAATGAAAATTTTACTTCCTCCTTTCCAATTTGGATCCCTTTTATTTTTTCTTCCTGTCTGATTGCTGTGTCTAAGACTTCCAGTACTATGTTAAATAGGAGTGGCGAAAGTGGGCATCCTTGCCTTGTTCCTGTTCTTAAGGGAAATGCTTTTAGTTTTTGCCCATTGAGTATGATGTTGGCTGTAGGTCTTTCATATATGGCTTTTATTATATCTAGATATGATCCCTCTATTCCCACACTGCTGAGCGTTTTTATCAGAAATGGATGCTGGATTTTGTCAAAGGCTTTTTCAGCATCTATTGATATGATCATGTGGTTTTTATTCTTCAATTTATTTATGTGGTGTATCACATTTATGGATTTGCGAATATTGTACCAGCCTTGCATCCCTGGGATGAATCCCACCTGGTCATGGTGGATAATTTTTCTGATGTATTGCTGGATTCGATTTGCTAGTATTTTGTTCAGGATTTTGGCATCTATGTTCATCAGGGATATTGGCCTGTAGTTTTCTTTCTTTGTTGTGTCTTTTTCTGGTTTTGGAATTAGAGTTATGCTGGCTTCATAAAACAAGTTTGGAAGTCTTCCTTCTTCTTGAATTTTTTGAAATAGTTTGAGGAGAATGTGTATTAGTTCTTCTTTGAATGTTCGGTAAAACTCCCCTGTGAAGCCATCCGGGCCTGGGCTTTTGTTTGCTGGAAGAGTCTTGATTACATCTTCAATTTCTTCTGTTGTTATTGTTCTGTTCAAGTTTTCAATCTCTATCTGATCCAGTTTTGGGAGACTATGTGTTTCTAGAAATTTGTCCATTTCGCTTAGATTTTCGAATTTGTTGCCGTATAATTTTTCATAGTAGTTGTTAACGATCTTTTGTATTTCTGTGGTGTCCGTTGTTATCTCTCCTGTTTCATTTCTGATTTTATGTATTTGGGTTCTCTCTCTTTGTTTCTTGGTGAGTCTAGCTAAGGGTCCATCAATCTTGTTTATCTTTTCGAAAAACCAGCTCTTTGTTTTATTGATCCTCTGGATTGTTTTTTTGGTCTCTATGTCGTTTATTTCTGCTCTGATCCTTACTATTTCCTTTCTTCTACTTGCTCTGGGGTTTTCTTTTTGTTTACTCTCTAGTTCTTTAAGTTGTGAGGTTAGGTAGTCTATTAGAGATTTTTCTTCTTTTTTGAGGTAGGCCTATAGTGCTATAAACTTCCCTCTCAGAACTGCTTTTGCTGCATCCCATAGATTTTGTATTGTTGTGTGTTCATTTTCATTGGTTTCCAGGAAGTTTTTGATTTCTTCCTTGATTTCCTCGGTGACCCATTCATTGTTTAATAACATTCTATTTAGCTTCCATGTGTTAAAATGTCTTTGTATGTTCTTCTTGCAAGTGATTTCTAGTTTCATACCATTGTGGTCTGAGAAGATGCTTGTTATAATTTCAATCTTCTTGAACTTGTAGAGACTTAGTTTGTGCCCTAACATGTGGTCTATCTTCCATGTGCACTTGAGAAGAATGTGAATTCTGTAGTTTTGGGGTGTAGTTCTCTGTAGATATCTATTAAATCCATTTGGTCTAGTGCTTCATTTAGAGTCTCTGTTTCCTTGCTAATTTTTTGTCTAGAGGATCTATCCAGTGATGTGAGCGGGGTGTTGAAGTCCCCTGTTATGATTGTATTGCTATCGATTTCTCCTTTGAAGTCCTCCAATAGTTTTTTAATATATTTTGGTGCTCCTATATTGGGTGCATATATGTTTATCAAGGTTATATCTTCCTGTTGGATAGATCCTTTCAATATTACATAGTGGGCTTCTTTGTCTCTAGTTATGGCCTTCAATCTGAAGTCTATTTTATCAGATATCAGTATTGCTACCCCAGCTTTTTTTTCTTTTCCATTTGCTTGAAAGATTTTTTTCCATCCCTTCACTTTCAATCTATATGAGTCTTTTGTTGTGAGGTGGGCCTCTTGTAAACAGCATATAGATGAATCTTGCTTTCTTATCCAATCAGCTACTCTGTGTCTTTTTATGGGAGCATTCAGTCCATTTACATTTAAGGTGGTTATTGATATGTACTTATTTATTGCCATTTTTGTTTAGTGTGGTTCTATTTTTCTTCCCATTTCTCCTGGTAATTACAGCAGTCCTTTTAACATTTCTTGCAGTGCTGGTTTGGTGCTAATGTACTCCCTTAGCCTTATTTTGTCTGGGAAGCTCTTTATTTGACCTTCTATTTTGAACGATAGCCTTGCTGGGTAGAGTAGTCTTGGATTCAGATCCTTGTTTTTCATGACCTTGATTACTTCATGCCATTCCCTTCGAGCCTGTAATGTTTCTTGTGAAAAGTCAGCTGAGAGCCCTATGGGGGTTCCTTTGTAGGTAACCTGTTGCTTATCTCTTGCTGCTTTTAGGATTCTCTCTTTGTCTTGAATTTTTGGCAGTTTGATTACTATGTGTCTTGGTGTGGGCCTGTTTGGGTTCTTCTTACTTGGGGCTCTCTGAGCTTCTTGAACTTGAATGCCTTCTTCCTTCACCAAATTAGGGAAGTTTTCTGTCACTATTTCTTTGAATATATTCTCTAGCCCTCGCTTATTTTCTTCTTCTTCAGGGACTCCTATGATACGAATATTATTACGTTTCCAGTTGTCCCACAATTCTCTTAAGCTCTCTTCTTGTTTTTTAATCTTTTTTTCCTTTTGGTTTTCTTACTGGTTGATTTCTTCTAGCCTGTCTTCTAATTCACTGATCCGGTCCTCAGCTTCCCCTACTCTGCTTTTTAGACCTTCCAGTGTGTTTTTCATTTCTGATATGTCATTCTTCATTTCTTCCTGTTGGTTTTTCATTTCCAGATGGTTTATTTTCAACATTTCTATGTCTTTACTCATGTTGCTCATGTTCTTACACATGCTGTTGAGCTTCCGCAACATCATGGCTCTAAATTCTAGTTCTGTTAACTTGCTTAACTGCACCTCATTTATTTCATCTTCTGTAGAGGTCTCTTGATCTTTCATTTGGGTTTTGTTTCTGTTTCTCACCATTTTCGTTATCACAGTGGGCTTTGGAGTCTGCCAAGTTTTCCCAGTGGGTGTTGGTGTTTTTTTGTTTGTGGCTCCCTCTCCTGGGTTTGGATGCTCCAGGGAGGACCCACTTTAATCCCGCCAAGTCCCCTGTTCTCTGGGTGTCTGTGTGGCTCCAGCCGAGAGATTAGCAGGCTATAGCGTCACGAGGGCCCATGCAGGGTGGCAAGGGAGGCGGTGGGAATAATTTCCCGCTGAGTTCCCTGATCCCACGGAGTTCCCTGGTCCAGCTGAGTTCCCTGGGGCCCTCGAGTCTGTGCGGCTCCAGTGGAGAGTTTAGCTGGCTACAGAGTTCCCAGGGCCCATGCAGGGTGGCAAGGGAGACAGTAGGATTAACTTCCCGCTGAGTTCCCCAGTCCCGCGGAGTTCCCTGGGGGCCACGAGTCTGTGCGGCTTCAGCGGAGAGTTGAGCCGGCTACAGAGTTTCCAGGGCCGTGCACGGTGGGAAGGGAGACGGTAGGATTAACTTCCCGCCAAGTTCCCCGGTCCCGCAGAGTTCCCTGGTCCCGCCCAGTTCCCTGGGGGCTGGGAGTCTGTGTGGCTTCAGCGGAGAGTTTAGCTGGCTACAGAGTTTCCAGGGCCGTGCACGGGGTGAAGGGAGACGGTAGAATTAACTTTCCGCCACGTTCCCCGGTCCCGCCGAGTTCCCTGGGGGCTGAGTCTGTGCGGCTTCAGCGGAGAGTTTAGCTGGCTACAGAGTTTCCAGGGCCGTGCACGGCGGGAAGGGAGACGGTAGAATTAACTTTCTGCCGCGTTCCCCGGTCCCGCTGAGTTCCCTGGGGGCTGTGAGTCTGTGCGGCTTCAGCGGCTACAGAGTTTCCAGGGCCGTGCACGGCGGGAAGGGAGATGGTAGAATTAACTTTCCGCCGCGTTCCCCGGTCCCGCTGAGTTCCCTGGGGGCCAGGAGTCTGTGCGGCTTCAGCGGCTACAGAGGTTCCAGGGCCGTGCACGGCGGGAAGGGAGCCGGTAGAATTAACTTTCCGCCGCGTTCCCCGGTCCCGCCGAGTTCCCTGGGGTCTGCGAGTCTGTGCCATGGCTTACATTGTTAAAGTCTACATTTTAACAACATAGATGTTCTAAAAATGTTATTAAGTGAGAATCTGTAAATAGTTACCTTTAAAAGTAACACAAATTCGGCCTGGCCCATATGACTCAGTGGATTGAGATTGTTCCATGGACTGAGAGGTCTCTGATTTGATTCTTGGTCAGGGCACGTGCCCGGGTTGTGGTTTGATCCCCAGGAGGGGGCATGCAGGAGGCAGCCGATCATGGTTTCTCTCTCTCATCAATGTTTCTCTCTCTTTCTCCCTCTCTCTTCCCCTGTCTCTAAGAAATCAATAACAACATATTTTTAAAATAACGCAAATTCAATTCTGCAAGGTCCAATGTGAGTTTTGGTTATATATACAAGTTGTGGCAAAAGTAGGTTTATAATTGTGAGTACATGAAACACAGAGTTTATTCTTTTTTTTTTTTTTTATGAATTTTTATTTATTTTTTTGTTACACATATTTTACCTTTTTACCCCATTGGCACCCCCCACCCGCCCCCTCCACCCTGTCCCCGGCTTAGTTGTCCATGTCCATTGGTCATGCATACATGCATATAAGTTCTGTGGTTTATCTCTTCCCACCCCCCCACCCCCCATCCCCTCTTCGGAGGGATGTCAGTCTGTGCCCTACTTCCATGTGTCTTGGTCTACTGTATTCCTCAGACTGTTATGTTCATTATATTCCGTATATAAGTGAGATCATGTGGTATTTGTCTTTTTCTGCTTGGCTGCTTTCACTTAGGATAATACTTTCCAGGTCCCTCCATGTCGTCTCAAAGGATAAGAGATCTTTCTTTCTTACAGCTGCATAGTACTCCATTGTGTATATGTACCACAGCTTTTTGATCCATTCGTCTACTGGTGGACACTTGGGCTGTTTCCAGATCTTAGCTATTGTAAATAGTGCTGCCACAAACATGGGGGTACATATATTCTTCCTGATTGGTGTTTCAGGCTTCTTAGGGTATATTCCCAGCAGTGGGATCACTGGGTCAAATGGAAGTTCAATTTTTAATTTTTTGAGGTAGCACCATATTGTTTTCCATAGCGGCTGCACCAGTCTGCATTCCCACCAGCAGTGTATTAGAGTCCCCATTTCTCCACACCCTCGTCAACACTTTTGTTGTTTGATGATTTGTTGATGGCGGCCATTCTGAGAGGTGTGAGGTGATACCTCATTGTTGTTTTAATTTGCATCTCTCTGATAATTAGTGATGTTGAGCATTTCTTCATATGTCTCTTGGCCATTTGTATGTCCTGTTTGGAGAGGTGTCTATTCAGCTCCTCTGCCCATTTTTTTAATTGGGTTCTTTGTCTTCCTTTTGTGGAATTGTATGAGCACTCTATATATATTGGAAATTAACCCCTTATCTGATACATCATTGGCAGTGATGTTCTCCCATACAGTGGGTTGCCTTTCCATTTTGATGATTGTTTCTTTTGCTGTGCAGAAGCTTTTTAGTTTGATGTAGTCCCATGTGTTCATTTTCTCCTTTATTTCTGTTGCCTTAGGTGATGTATCAGTGAAAATTCTGCTCCGTATGATGTCCGAAATTTTGTTGCCTACATTTTCTTCCAGAATTTTTATGGATTCACGGGTGACATTTAAGTCTTTTATCCATTTTCAGTTTATTTCTGTGTATGGTGTAAGTTGATGGTCTAGTTTAATTTTTTTGCATGTAGCTGTCCAATTTTCCCAACACCATTTATTAAAGAGTCTGTCTTTACTCCACTGTATGCTCTTGCCACCTTTGTCAAATATTAATTGAGCGTATTGCCTTGGGTCCATTTCTGGGTTTTGAGTTCTGTTCCACTGGTCTATATGCCTGTTCTTGTGCCAGTACCAGGCTGTTTTGGTTACAGTTGCTTTGTAGTATAACCTGATATCTGGTATTGTGATCCCACCTACTTTGTTCTTCTTTTTCAAGATTGCTGTGGCTATTCGGGGTCTTTTTTGGTTCCATATGAACTTTTGAAGTATTTGTTCTAGTTCTATGAAATATGTCATTGGTATTTTGATGGGGATTGCATTGAACCTATAGATTGCTTAGGGTAGTATGGACATTTTAATGATGTTAATTCTTCCAATCCATGAACAGGGTATGTGCTTCTACTTTTTTATATCTTCCTCTATTTCTTTTTTCAATGACCTGTAGTTTTCTGCAAATAGGTCCTTTACTTCTTTGGTTAAGTTTATTCCTAGGTATCTTAATTTTTTTGGCGCGATGGTAAATGGGATTGTTTTTTCAGTTTCTCTTTCTGTGAGTTCATCATTGATGTACAAGAATGCCATCGATTTCTTGACGTTAATTTTGTATCCTGCTACTTTGCCAAATTCATTTATTAAGTCTAATAGATTTTTGATGGAGTCTTTAAGGTTTTCTATGTACAATATCATGTCATCTGCAAATAATGACAGTTTCACTTCCTCCTTTCCAATTTGGATCCCTTTTATTTTTTCTTCATGTCTGATTGCTGTGGCTAAGACTTCCAGTACAATGTTAAATAAGAGTGGCGAAAGTGGACATCCCTGTCTTGTTCCTGTTCTTAATGGAAATGTTTTTAGTTTCTGTCCATTGAGTATGATGTTGGCTGTAGGTCTTTCATATATGGCCTTTATTATGTCGAGATATGATCCCTCTATTCCCACACTGCTGAGCTTTTATCAGAAATGGATGCTGGATGTTGTCGAAGTCTTTTTTTGCATCTCTTAATATGATCATGTGGTTTATATTCTCCATTTTGTTTATGTGGTGTATCACATTTATTGATTTGTGAATATTGTACCAGGCTTGCATCCCTGGGATGAATCCCCCTTGGTCATGGTGAATAATTTTTTTGATGTATTTCCGGATCCGATTTGCTAATATTTTGTTCAGGATTTTGGCGTCTATGTTCATCAGGGATATTGGCCTGTAAGTTTCTTTCTTCGTAGTGTCTTTTTCTGGTTTTGGAATTAGAATTACTCTGGCCTCATAGAACGTGTTTGGAAGTCTTCCTTCTTCTTGAATTTTTTGAAATAGTTTGAGGAGAATGGGTGTTAGTTCTTTTTTGAATGTTCGGTCAAACTCCCCCGTGAAACCATCTGGGCCTGGGCTTTTGTTCTCTGGGAGAGTCTTGATTACCTCTTCAATTTCCTTAGTTGTTATTGGTCTGTTCAAGTTTTCTATCTGTTCCAGGAATAGTTTTGGGAGACTGTGTGTTTCTAGAAATTTGTCCATTTCACTTAGATTGTCGAATTTGTTGCCATATAGTTGTTCATAGTAGTTGTTAACGATCTTTTGTATTTCCGTGGTGTTGGTTGTTACTTCTCCTCTTTCATTTCTGATTTTGTGTATTTGGGTTCTCTCTCTTTGTTTCTTGGTGAGTCTAGCTAAGGGTCCATCAATCTTGTTTATCTTTTCGAAAAACCAGCTCTTTGTTTCATTGATCCTTTGAATTGTGTTTTTGGTCTTTATGTCATTTATTTCTGCTCTGATCTTTACTATTTCCTTCCTTCTACTTGCTTTGGGGTTTTCTTTTTGTTTGCTTTCTAATTCTTTAAGTTGTGAGGTTAGACAGTCAAGTAGAAATTTTTCTTGTTTTTTTGAGGTAGGCCTGTAGTGCTATGAACTTCCCTCTCAGAATTGCTTTTGCTGCATCCCATAGATTTTGTGTTGTTGTGTGTTCATTTTCATTGGTTTCCAGGAAGTTTTTAATTTCTTCCTTGATCTCCTCGGTGACCCATTCATTGTTTAATAACAGAGTTTATTCTTATATTATTATTTATTAATTATTGTATTACTTTCCATATGAACAACTATAAACCTTCTTTTGCCTTGCCCTGTATTTATATTGGGCATACCTTTTTTTGGGTTATTTTAATGGGTAATGTTTTTAGATTTGATTGGAGTCTTTTTCACATTTCAAATAATTATTTTTGGACTATTTATGCTAGAATATATATAATCTCCATCCTATTGAGACAAGTCAACACCACTCCTCCTTCCCCAGGCCATTCTGAGTTTTATGGAAATCCCTGCAATAAGACAATTGTATTTACTTAATATGACATTTGGCAAAATTATAAGTTATTTTTAGAAATGTGGACTTTCTTTGTTTCCAAATAACCTCTCATAGAACTTAGAATATAGGCTTTTTTATTTTTATTTATTTTTTATCCTCACCCGAGGACATTTTTGCATTTTTTTTCAGACAGAGCGGGAGGGAGAGAGAGGAAGAGAGAGAGAGCGAAACATCGATGTGAAGGGACACATCGAGTGGTTGCCACTTGCACGACCAACCAGGGCCGGGGACTAACTGCAACCGAGGTACGCGCCCTTAGCGGGAACCGAACCCGGGTCTCACTGTACCGCAGGCCGACGCTGTAACCGCTGAGCCAAACCGGCCAGGGCAGCATATAGGCTTTTTGTTGTTTGTATCATATTTGTCAACTTTCAATAAGCAATTATTTAAAAATTTAATTCTTAGTAAAGAGAAGTTCACATTTTGTTATTGGTAATGTCAAACTTGAATTGAAGATATATTTCTATGGTAATAATATCAATATTATAGTTTTGTTCTTAATTTTTATTATAGAAGTTTAATTTTTCCCAAGTTCCATGTTTATGTTCTTGTAGATAACAGTAAAAAGAAAACTAAGAAACTAAGAATAAAAAGGAGTCACCGTGTAGAACCTGTTAATACAGATGACTCTGTTCCTAAGAGCCCCACACCACCCCCACCTCCTCCTCCTGGTGAGTAGTTTGACATTGATACTGAATGTAGAAATACTGCTTTAAACAATGAAGAAAAAGAAAAAGAAAATGTGTAGTTTTTATTCAGTATATCATTGTCTTGTGAATTTGAAAAAGGTAGACTTCTTTGTTGTATTTTGTTCATGATATATCAAGATATATATCTGTTTCCTTTTTAACTATAAAAAATGTTTTATAAAGGTAAAAAAAAAAAGTAAAAATTAATAAGAAAACCTTACCTAGGCCCTTCCTAGAATGGATTTCAATCTTATTTAAAATGTCAGTGCACAAATTGCTAAAAGGAATTTAAGTTTAATGAATGAATGGCTAATAAGAGCTTTTAAAAATTTCATCTTTCATCTTGAAAGTTAACATTTGAAACCAAGATATATGAATTTTTCCATTATATTTCCAACATACATGCCGACCTTCTAAGTTGTTCCGAGGGTTAAATGGAATACAGCGTGTAAACCACGGGGGCTTATTAGCTGCATAATAACTGTGAGCAGTTTGCCAGCATTAGGTATAGTACCTCGTATACTGTAGGTACTCATTAGATATCTAAATATATGTTTATAGTGTCCTTTTAGCCCAACTAGAAGGCTGTTGATGGTAATATTTTCTTTTGAGAATTAGCTGAAGACTCATTTCTAGTATTCCATTTAATAAGTAAACATTTCTTGTAGCCTTTGCTAGGGGTTACAACAATAGCCTAAGGTTATTTATTGTAGTGGGGAAGATGCTTATATTTTTAACTAAAGGTAAATAAAAATTCCAGGCAAGTGTTGCCAGCCTACAATGACATTTTTAAATCAAAGTCATTTAAAATGGGTTTATGGCTATTCAGTATTGTGTCATTTAGTGTATATGAATTGACATCATCTGTTATATACATTCCTGTCTAGGGAGTGATCCTCTCCACCAACCTAAAGAGACATTATTTAACAGTGTTTTAAATGTTTTTCTTTTTCTTTAGTTGGCTGGGGAACCCCCAAAGTCACTAGACTTCCAAAACTTGAGCCTCTTGGTGAAACACGTCATAATGGTAATGCAAAAGGATCCGTTTTCAAATATCTGTACATTTTACATTTACTTTTCTTTGCCTCATTACTTCAGCAAACTTTTATTTTTGGAAGCCTTTCAAATCCACAGGCATCCTTTTTCATTATACATCTTTTTTTTTTTTAGTGACTTTTCCCTCTAAATTTGAATTGATGTTTACCTTAGAATACAGTGGCAAAAATAATCAAAGCTTGTGTTTATCCATTATATATTTATATAAATAGTGATGGAAAGGGAAAGGCTTTACAGCAATTGAAATTAAATAGACATTACAATTATAGTGTTTAAAAACTACATTGTCACATATGTACTCAATATACTCAATGATGCCATATAATTGTGCTTTCTCTGCTTCTAATAAGACAACAAGCTGCTGAATATTAAAATGAAATATGATCAACATAATTATAGAATCAGAGGCCAATCAAGTATACCAAATAAAGTTCAGCTAAATAGAAAGGTACTGAACTGAAGGTTTTATTGCCTCAAGAAAATAATTTCTTTGGATGAAATTAAAATAAGGTATAGTCCAGCCAGTACATGGCATTAGAGAAGAGATGGAAATCTATTTTCCCTTTGTAAACAGTCAGTCCATACTTCATCAATATGTTATGTATTATACATTATGAGAAATAAGTCACAGATTCATGAAAAAAAAAACAAGTGTACAAACTAAAGAATATTTTCAAATCCTAGAATATGAACTAAGATAAAATTTTGTATGTAGTATTACTACATACAATTTTTCATGTTTGTGTTTGAACCCTTTATAAAAATGGTGTTAATTAAGTTGGTCATACCGTTTGGCACTAAGATCAACTTATATTCTCCACAATTAAGGCAACAAGAAACCTACTTTGTAGAATGATTTAAATTTTCTGGCAAAGAACTAATACAAATCAACTGCAAAAATAAAATAATATTTTGGGTGGGGAAAGATACTTCTTGCTAGGTTTTCCTATTTGGACACTGGTTCCCTCAGCAGTTTCTGTGCATGAATGTCTGCTCCAGTAAAGTGAGACTCCTTGTATTTGCCTGTCTGTCCAATATTGGAGGCAGTGGTTCTACCTTTGACCTCCCTCTCATGGATCCAAGAAGAGTTGTTGACTGTTAAGTCTGTTCAGCTGTTTATTTCATGTTAGGATGGAGTGATGACTCCCAAGTTCCTTAAATACTGTTATGATTTTTGTTGAATTGACATTTGTTAAGTAGACCCCTGCACACTGGATGGTAAGCTTGGGTTCTGGAAGACCATAAGAGAAGTTGCAATAGAGAAGTGTATTACTCACAAGTCCCAGAGGAAAGACATGGCATGCCTCAAGGGTTCCGCAGGGGGTGCTCAAGGCATGGTGCAGGCTGAGAGATGCAGGATCTGGGCACTTGCCTTTATTAGGGTCTGTGGTGAAGTGCTTTGGTGTTCTCAAGCTATGGCCAAATTGGTCAATTCAAAGAAAGTGGAGTTTTGTTAAGTTCCACTAGAGTCTTATCTGAGAAAAGACTGGAAGGTGAGAGAGAGTGTTGACCACAGGGCCATTGAGGAAGTCATATCGGGAACTTACATTTACTAGGACTCCGCAGGAGTTATCTAGAGCATGTGCTTTCGTGAGGGGCCACTGTCTTTAAGGCCCCACAGGCCACTTGGCCAAACAAAATGAATGCTGAGGCAGCAATACCATGGAGTAGCTTAGCTAAACTCTAGACACATGCAGAACTGGAATAGGCCCCTAATACATTTTCGATATATTTGTTTCATGTGATCCTGAACACCTGTGCTTCTGGAATAATTTTAAGGGAATAGGCCAGAAAATAATTACTTACTGGAATGTTAAATATGCTATTACATTTAAAAGCTAATTTGTGATAATAAAAGGATAGGAACTTATAAAATATAAAATGAAACTTTTTTGTATCTAATTTGCCCTAAATCACTGAACTATATTGAAACATCATTATAAAAGATTCCTACTTACCAGAACACTAAAATAATTAATTACTTCTCCCAAAATACCTAGAAGAAATGTCACTGGATAAGAACATGGATTGTATAAACACTGACTTATCAGGGCTTTGACCACAGGTTCCATAGATTGTAATTATTTGTTATTCTTTTCTAATGTGAACACGTAATTGGAAACAAAAATAATAAAATAGATTTTAGGTGCAGCTTTTCATTAAATCAAGTAGAGGTTAATGTATGATTTAGAGTTAAGAGTTTACCCTATGATTGTGTTTTAAATTTACTCAAGTTTCCTTGGATTTTGATTTTTTTCAACTCTCCCATTGCTTCATCTATCAAGTTAGATTTTTTTTTTTAAGGTGTTAGTTGGCAAATAATGAATTTTTTCAAAAATATCTATTTACCATAACTGTTTTGTATTTTTGTTATGCCTTGTATACATAGATTTCTACGGGAAACCACTGCCTCCCCTGGCAGTGCGACAGAGACCTAACAGTGATGTCCATGACATGATCTCATAACCAAGTCTTGTGGATGAGCTGTCTTAATATAGGCAGGATCAACTGGAGGACCTTCTTTCTAGGCATGATAACCTTAGCAATTTCACTGAGGAGGTTGATGACCAAATACATGAGTGATCTGATAATTACTTAGCCATGTTGTTCATGGTTTAAAAAATAAAAGGAAGCAGAAGAACCAGCAGATGGGATGAGCATTTTGGACCAAGTTAGCAAGTTAGTATTGACTCTGGTTTACACATCCCTACTCATGGGCATATTCCTGAAGGAGAACCTTTCAGAAACAGAGCCAATGGACTTTGCACACTTTCATTACTATTTGTTTAATAGTCTTTATTTCTGAACTGTTAACCTTTTTGGTAAGATACATGTGCATGGAAGGGGAACTCTTGGGAATTTATAACCTAAATTTTTAACTTTTTATATTTTTCTAAAACATTTGTTTAAGAATTTTAATTACTATGATATTGACTGTATACTTTTCTATAGATGCTTTGTTTAAATTGTCTGGAAAATAGAATTGATTTACTGGACAAACATTAAGTATACAAATGATATATTTATATGTTTTGAGGTATGTTTTATAATAGTATTATTCTTTAACTATACATACTAATTTGACCTAATTTTTAAATAATACTTTTTAAAAATAGATTTTCAGATCCTTATTCTAACAAATTGTATTATTTGAAAGCATGAGCCAAGGAGAGTTCAATTCTTTTTTTGTTTGTTTTCTTTAACGATGATCCTAATAAAAGATACTTGAAAAATAAAATAAAAGTGTTATGTGAGATATTATTATAAGTTCCAGTAAACCCCTCCTTCAAAGGTGAAACCTTTTCAGAGATCAAGGGGCTCCTTGTCACTCCCTTGTTGATCAGCAGCTGCAGTGACTCTTAGGTTAATGTAATCCTTTAGTGCTGTGAAATCAAAGGCAAAAAGACTGAAAAGGCTACTGTAGGTCCATAGACTTATGTTTTATAACAGGGAAATGCTTGGGTACTAAAACAAGAAGAATAAGGAAATAATTTCAAAATAATTTTTATAAAGAAATAGCTCCAAAATAATTTCTCAATGTAAAATAATAGCATTTCTTTTGCACCGAAGAATGGCATCTGTAGAATTTTTTATTTCTCTGCATTTAGACACTTAGATATATACTTTGAGGAATAGATTCATAAATGAATGCATATATTTATATCAAGGTGAAAATGCTATAAATGGTGTGATTCCTATATCACCTTGTCAAAATCGGTCGGTTTGGTAACTTGTACTAACAACAGACATATACTGGTATCTGACAACAACATGATAGTATGTCGAAGGCAGTTTACTGTGATTATTTAATTTTAAAATTTTACTGGAGAGCATCATGTTTTATTCACATTTTAAACTCCCTGAACTTTCATTAATCAAGTCACTTACTACTCTAGTTAACATCATACACATTTTATTTTTTTAGTTTTGTACATTGAACTCCTACTTCAGATAATAAAATTATAACAACATAAATTTGATAGATGGCTGAAATGTAAGGAGAAACAACACAAAGAGACAAATGTAAATTTTGGACTGGATTTTAAAGGGAAAAACTCATTTTTACATCTTTTTGGTTTCATTTTTAACATTTACATTTCCTCATTTTTAAAGAAACTAAACTTATACTTTTGCCATTTTTTTAAAAATTCATCTAGCTTGAGAATAAATGTTTTTTAAAATTTTTGGTTACTTTAGTATATAATAATTACTAAGTCCATTTAATTAAAGTGATTTTGAAATTAAATATATAATGAAGTGGAATTAATGTTTTATATATCTCAAAAATTAATTTGTTTTCTTAATGCATTCTAAAAATACTTTAAAAGAAGTTTTGTAAATCCAGGTGGCTTTTAACAGTTAAATGCCTATTTTGTTATATGCTGCATTTTTATTCTTAATCATCATAAATTATGACATTTTCACAGAATAAAAATAATTTATATTAGTATGCTCTTTTCTCATCATTTGATAAATTATTTCATTGGTGTAATAAAATAGGAAAAGGCTTTTAAAATAGGTTGAGAGACATTTTAAGTATACAGATTAAAATAAATTTTTTGATATTTTACATGAAATACTTTTCTCTGTATAAGGTTTTGTATATGTGGGAAATATCATTTTAAAGAGTTAAAAATTAGATCATATCTGCTTATGATTCTGTATGATTCATTGTCTGTCTTTTGTTAAGTTAAAGCTACTGACCAAAAGATATCTTTTTACTTATTTAAAAGATAGTTGTATATGCCTTTATGTGTAAAATGCATATGTAACATATAAGCAATATTGTATGTAATTGATTTCAAGTATGTATGTAATATATATATATATTTTAATTATTTATTTATTTTTTTGTTACAGATATTTCTCCTTTTTTACCCCATTGACACCCCCTTCCACACCCCATCCCACCCCCACCCCGTCCCCAGCTTAGTTGTCCATGTCCATTGGTCATGCATACATGCATATAAGTTCTGTGGTTTATCTCTTCCCACTTCCCCCACCCCCTCTTCTGAGGGATGTCAGTCTGTGCCCTATTTCCATTTTTCTGGGTCTACCATATTCTTCAGAATGTTATGTTCATTATATTCTGTATATAAGTAATATCATGTGGTGTTTGTCTTTTTCTGCTTGGCTTATTTCACTTAGGATAATACTTTCCAGGTCCCTCTTGTCGACTCAAAGGATAAGAGATCTTTCTTTCTTACAGCTGCGTAGTACTGCATTGTGTATATGTACCACAGCTTTT
This sequence comes from Molossus molossus, assembly GCF_014108415.1. Taxonomy (NCBI): domain Eukaryota; kingdom Metazoa; phylum Chordata; class Mammalia; order Chiroptera; family Molossidae; genus Molossus; species Molossus molossus. The sequence goes on along the minus strand of NW_023425388.1, from coordinate 90,881,651 downwards.
TTTATCCATTCGTCTACTGATGGACACTTGGGCTGTTTCCAGATCTTAGCTATTGTAAATAGTGCTGCTATGAACATGGGGGTACATATATTCTTCCTGATTGGTGTTTCAGGCTTCTTAGGGTATATTCCTAGAAGTGGGATCACTGGGTCAAATGGAAGTTCAATTTTTAATTTTTTGAGGTAGCACCATATTGTTTTCCATAGTGGCTGCACCATTCTGTATTCCCACCAGCAGTGTACTACAGTCCTCTTTTCTCCACACCCTCGAAAACACTTGTTGTCTGATGATGTTGATGGCGGCCATTCTGACAGGTGTGAGGTGATACCTCATTGTTGTTTTAATTTGCATCTCTCTGATAATTAGTGATGTTGAGCATTTCTTCATATGTCTCTTGGCCATTTGTATGTCCTGTTTGGAGAGGGGTCTATTCAGCTCCTCTGCCCATTTTTTAATTGGGTTCTTTGTCTTCCTTTTGTTGAGTTGTATGAGCACTCTATATATATTGGAAATTAACCCCTTATCTGATACATCATTGGCAATGATGTTCTCCCATACAGTGGGTTGCCTTTCCATTTTGATGATTGTTTCTTTTGCTGTGCAGAGGCTTTTTAGTTTGATGCAGTCCCATGTGTTCATTTTTTCCTTTGTTTCTGTTGCCTTAGGTGATGTATCAGTGAAAATTCTGCTGCGTATGATGTCCGAAATTTTGTTGTCTACATTTTCTTCTACAATTTTTATAGATTTACAGGTCACATTTAAGTCTTTTATGCATTTTGAGTTTATTTTTGTGTATAGTGTAAGTTGATGGTCTAGTTTCATTTCTTTGCATGTAGCTGTCCAATTTTCTCAACACCATTTATTAAAGAGGCTGTCTTTACTCCATTGTGTGCTCTTGCCACCTTTGTCAAATATTAATTCAGCATATTGCCTTGGGTCCATTTCTGGGTTTTCAGTTCTGTTCCACTGGTCTATATGCCTGTTCTTGTGCCAGTACCAGGCTGTTTTGATTACAGTCGCTTTGAAGTATAACCTCATATCTGGTATTGTGATCCCACCTACTTTGTACTTCTTTTTCAAAATTGCTGTGGCTATTCAAGGACTTTTTTTGGTTCCATATGAACTTTTGAAGTATTTGTTCTAGTTCTGTGAAATAAGTCGTTGGTATTTTGATGGGGATTGCATTGAATCTATAGATTGCTTTGGGTAGTATGGACATTTTAATGATGTTAATTCTTCCAATCCATGAACAGGGTATGTGCTTCCACTTTTTTATATCTTCCTCTATTTCTTTTTTCAATGTCCTGTAGTTTTCTGCAAGTAGGTCCTTTACTTCTTTGGTTAAGTTTATTCCTAGGAATCTTAATTTTTTTTGGCGCCATGGTAAATGGGATTGTTTTTTCAGTTTCTCTTTCTGTGAGTCCATCAATGGTGTACAAGAATGCCGTCGAGCCCTGGCCAGTTTGGCTCAGCGGTTAGAGCGTCGGCCTGCGGTCCTGAGAGACCCGGGTTCAGTTCCCACTAAGGGTATGTACCTCAGTTGCAGTTTGTCCCCGTCCCTGGTCGGTTGTGCGGGTGGCAGCTACTCGATGTGTTCCTTTCACGTCGATGTTTCTCTCTCTCCCTCCCACTCTACCTGAACAAAAAATGGAAAAATGTTCTCGGGTGAGGATTAAAAAAAAAAAAAAAGAATGCCGTTGATTTCTTGACGTTAATTTTGTATCCTGCTACTTTGCCAAATTCATTTATTAAGTCTAGTGGATTTTTGATGGAGTCTTTAGGGTTTTCTATGTATAGTATCATGTCATCTGCAAATAATGACAGTTTTACTTCCTTCTTTCCAATTTGGATCCCTTTTATTTCTTCCTCATGTCTGATTGCTGTGGCTAAGACTTCCAGCACTATGTTAAATAAGATTGGCGACAGTGGACATCCCTGTCTGGTTCCTATTCTTAATGGAAATGTTTTTAGTTTCTGTCCATTGAGTATGATGTTGGCTGTAGGTCTTTCATATATGGCCGTTATTATGTCGAGATATGATCCCTCTATTCCCACATTGCTGAGTGTTTTTATCAGAAATGGATGCTGGATTTTGTCGAATGCTTTTTCAGCATCTATTGATATGATCATGTGGTTTTTATTCTTCATTTTATTTATGTGGTGTATCACATTTATTGATTTGCGAATATTGTACCAACCTTGCATCCCTGGAATGAATCCCACTTGGTCATGGTGAATAATTTTTTTGATGTATTGCTGGATCCGATTTGCTAATATTTTGTTCAGGATTTTGGTGTCTATGTTCATCAGGGGTATTGGCCTGTAGTTTTCTTTCTTTGTAGTGTCTTTCTCAGGTTTTGTAATTAGAATGGTGCTGGCCTCATAAAACAGTTTGTAAGTCTTCCTTCTTCTTGAAGTTTTTGAAATAGTGTGAGGAAAATAGGTATTAGTTCTTTTTTGAATGTTTGATAAAATTTCTCCGTGAAGCCATCGGGCCTGGGCTTTTGTTTGCTGGGAAAGTCTTGATTACCTCTTCAGTTTCCTTAGTTGCTATTGGTCTGTTCAAGTTTTCTATCTCTTCCCGCTCCAGTTTTGGGAGACTGTGTGTTCCTAGAAATTTGTCCATTTCGCTTAGATTGTCGAATTTGTTGCCATATAGTTGTTCTTAGTAGCTGTTAACGATCTTTTGAATTTCTGTGGTGTTGTGTGTTACCACTCCTATTTCATTTCTGATTTTCTGTATTTGTGTTCTCTCTCTTTGTTTCTTGGTGAGTCTAGCTAAGGGTCCGTCGATCTTGTTTATCTTTTCGAAAAACCAGCTCTTTGTTTCATTGATCCTTTGAATTGTTTTTTTGGTCTCTATGTCATTTATTTCTGCTCTGATCTTTACTATTTCCTTCCTTCTACTTGCTCTGGTGTTTTCTTTTTGTTTGCTTTCTAATTCTTTTTTTTATTTTATTTTATTTTATTTTATTTTATTTTTATGAATTTTTATTTATTTTTTTGTTACAGATATTTTACCTTTTTACCCCATTGGCACCCCCCACCCGCCCCCTCCACCCTGTCCCCGGCTTAGTTGTCCATGTCCATTGGTCATGCATACATGCATATAAGTTCTGTGGTTTATCTCTTCCCACCCCCCCACCCCCAATCCCCTCTTCTGAGGGATGTCAGTCTGTGCCCTACTTCCATGTGTCTGGGTCTACTGTATTCCTCAGACTGTTATGTTCATTATATTCCGTATATAAGTGAGATCATGTGGTATCTGTCTTTTTCTGCTTGGCTTCTTTCACTTAGGATAATACTTTCCAGGTCTCTCCATGTCATCTCAAAGGATAAGAGATCTTTCTTTCTTACCGCTGCATAGTACTCCATTGTGTATATGTACCACAGCTTTTTGATCCATTCGTCTACTGGTGGACACTTGGGCTGTTTCCAGATCTTAGCTATTGTAAATAGTGCTGCCACAAACATGGGGGTACATATATTCTTTCTGATTGGTGTTTCAGGCTTCTTAGGGTATATTCCCAGCAGTGGGATCACTGGGTCAAATGGAAGTCCAATTTTTAATTTTTTGAGGTAGCACCATATTGTTTTCCATAGCGGCTGCACCAGTCTGCATTCCCACCAGCAGTGTATTAGAGTCCCCTTTTCTCCACACCCTCGCCAACACTTGTTGTTTGATGATTTGTTGATGGCGGCCATTCTGACAGGTGTGAGGTGATACCTCATTGTTGTTTTAATTTGCATCTCTCTGATGATTAGTGATGTTGAGCATTTCTTCATATGTCTCTTGGCCATTTGTATGTCCTGTTTGGAGAGGTGTCTATTCAGCTCCTCTGCCAATTTTTTAATTGGGTTCTTTGTCTTCCTTTTGTGGAGTTGTATGAGCACTCTATATATATTGGAAATTAACCCCTTATCTGATACATCATTGGCAATGATGTTCTCCCATACAGTGGGTTGCCTTTCCATTTTGATGACTGTTTCTTTTGCTGTGCAGAAGCTTTTTAGTTTGATGTAGTCCCATGTGTTCATTTTCTCCTTTATTTCTGTTGCCTTAGGTGATGTATCAGTGAAAATTCTGCTCCGTATGATGTCCGAAATTTTGTTGCCTACATTTTCTTCTAGAATTTTTATGGATTCACGGGTCACATTTAAGTCTTTTATCCATTTCGAGTTTATTTTTGTGTATGGTGTAAGTTGATGGTCTAGTTTAATTTTTTTGCATGTAGCTGTCCAATTTTCCCAACACCATTTATTAAAGAGGCTGTCTTTACTCCACTGTATGCTCTTGCCACCTTTGTCAAATATTAATTGAGCGTATTGCCTTGGGTCCATTTCTGGGTTTTTAGTTCTGTTCCACTGGTCTATATGCCTGTTCTTGTGCCAGTACCAGGCTGTTTTGGTTACAGTCGCTTTGTAGTATAACCTGATATCTGGTATTGTGATCCCACCTACTTTGTTCTTCTTTTTCACGATTGCTGTGGCTATTCGGGGTCTTTTTTGGTTCCATATGAACTTTTAAAGTATTTGTTCTAGTTCTATGAAATATGTCGTTGGTATTTTGATGGGGATTGCATTGAATCTATAGATTGCTTTGGGTAGTATGGACATTTTAATGATGTTAATTCTTCCAAGCCATGAACAGGGTATGTGCTTCCACTTTTTTATATCCTCCTCTATTTCTTTTTTCAATGGCCTGTAGTTTTCTGCAAATAGGTCCTTGACTTCTTTGGTTAAGTTTATTCCTAGGTATCTTAATTTTTTTGGCGCGATGGTAAATGGGATTGTTTTTTCAGTTTCTCTTTCTGTGAGTTCATCATTGATGTACAAGAATGCCGTCGATTTCTTGACGTTAATTTTGTATCCTGCTACTTTGCCAAATTCATTTATTAAGTCTAATAGATTTTTGATGGAGTCTTTAAGGTTTTCTATGTACAATATCATGTCATCTGCAAATAATGACAGTTTCACTTCCTCCTTTCCAATTTGGATCCCTTTTATTTTTTCTTCATGTCTGATTGCTGTGGCTAAGACTTCCAGTACAATGTGAAATGAGAGTGGCGAAAGTGGACATCCCTGTCTTGTTTCTGTTCTTAATGGAAATGTGTTTAGTTTCTGTCCATTGAGTATGATGTTGGCTGTAGGTCTTTCTTATATGGCCTTTATTATGTCGAGATATGATCCCTCTACTCCTACATTGTGGAGTGTTTTTATCAGAAATGGATGCTGGATTTTGTCGAATGCTTTTTCAGCATCTATTGATATGATCATGTGGTTTTTATTGTTGATGTGGTGTATCACGTTTATTGATTTGCGAATATTGTACCAGCCTTGCATCCCTGGAATGAATCCCACTTGGTCGTTGTGAATAATTTTTTTGATGTATTTCTGGATCTGATTTGCTAATATTTTGTTCAGGATTTTGGTGTCTATGTTCATCAGGGATATTGGCCTGTAGTTTTCTTTCTTCGTAGTGTCTTTTTCTGGTTTTGGAATTAGAATTATGCTGGCTTCATAGAACGTGTTTGGAAGTCTTCCTTCTTCTTGAATTTTTTGAAAGAGTTTGTGGAGAATGGGTGTTAGTTCTGTTTTGAACGTTCGGTAAAACTCCCCCGTGAAGCCATCTGGGTTGGGCTTTTGTTTGCTGGGAGAGTCTTGATTACCTCTTCAATTTCCTTAGTTGTTATTGGTCTGTTCAAGTTTTCTATCTCTTCCGGGAATAGTTTTGGGAGGCTGTGTGTTTCCAGAAATTCGTCCATTTTGCTTAGATTGTCGAATTTGTTGCCATATATTTGTTCATAGTAGTTGTTAACGATCTTTTGTATTTCCGTGGTGTTGGTTGTTACTTCTCCGCTTTCATTTCTGATTTTGTGTATTTGGGTTCTCTCTCTTTGTTTCTTGGTGAGTCTAGCTAAGGGTCCATCAATCTTGTTTATCTTTTCGAAAAACCAGCTCTTTGTTTCATTGATCCTTTGAATTGTTTTTTTGGTCTCTATGTCATTTATTTCTGCTCTGATCTTTACTATTTCCTTCCTTCTACTTGCTCTGGTGTTTTCTTTTTGTTTGCTTTCTAATTCTTTAAGTTGTGAGGTTAGACAGTCAATTATAAATTTTTCTTGTTTTTTGAGGTAGGTCTGTAGTGCTATGAACTTCCCTCTCAGAACTGCTTTCGCTGCATCCCATAGATTTTGTGTTGTTGTGTGTTCATTTTCATTGGTTTCCAGGAAGTTTTTAATTTCTTCCTTGATCTCCTCGGTGACCCATTCATTGTTTAATAACATGCTATTTAGCCTCCATGTGTTGAAATGTCTTTGCATGTTCTTGTTGCAATTGATTTCTAGTTTCATGCCATTGTGATCTGAGAAGATGCTTGATATGATTTCAATCTTCTTGAACTGTAGAGATTTAGTTTGTGTCCTATCATGTGGTCTATCTTTGAGAATGTCCCATGTGCACTTGAGAAGAATGTGTATTCTGTAGTTTTGGGGTGTAATTCTCTGTAGATATCTATTAAATCCATTTGGTCTAGTGCTTCATTTAGAGTCTCTGTTTCCTTGCTAATTTTTTGCCTAGAGGATCTATCCAGTGCTGTCAACGGGGTGTTGAAGTCCCCTGCTATGATTGTATTGTTGTCGATTTCTCCTTGGAAGTCCTCCAGAAGATTTTTAATATATTTTGGTGCTCCTATATTGGGTGCATATATGTTTATCAAGGTTATATCTTCCTATTGGATAGATTTTTTCAATATTATGTAGTGGCCGTCTTTGTCTCTAGTTATGGTCTTCATTTTGAAATCTATTTTATCAGATATGAGAATTGCTACCCCAGCTTTTTTTTGCTTTCCATTTGCTTGGAAAATTTTTTTCCATCCCTTCACTTTCAACCTATGTGAGTCTTTTGTTGAGAGGTGGGTCTCTTGTAAACAACATATAGATGAGTCATGCTTTCTTATCCAATCAGCTACTCTGTGTCTCTTTATGGGAGCATTCAATCCATTTACATTTATGGTGATTATTGATATGTACTTATTTATTGCCATTTTTGTTTAGTGTGGTTCTATTTTTCTTCCCATGTCTACTGCTAATTACAGCAGTCCTTTTAACATTTCTTGCAGTGCTGGTTTGGTGCTAATGTATTCCCTTAGCCTTTTTTTGTCTGGGAAGCTCTTTATTTGATCTTCTATTTTGAGTGATAGCCTTGCTGGGTAGAGTAGTCTTGGATTCAGATTCTTGTTTTTCATGACTTTGATTACTTCATGCCATTCCCTTCTGGCCTGTAGTGTTTCTTGTGAAAAGTCAGCTGAGAGCCTTATGGGGTTCCCTTTGTAGGTAACCTGTTGCTTATCTCTTGCTGCTTTTAGGATTCTCTCTTTGTCTTTAATTTGTGGCATTTTAATTACTATGTGTCTTGGTGCGGGCCTGTTTGGGTTCTTCTTACTTGGAACTCTCTGTGCTTCTTGAACTTGAATGCCTTCTTCCTTCACCAAATTAGGGAAGTTTTCTCTCACTATTTTTTTGAATATATTCTCTATTCATTGCTCATTTTCTTCTTCTTCGGGGACTCCTATGATTCGAATATTATTACGTTTCCAGTTGTCCCATAGTTCTCTTAAGCTGTCTTCCTGTTTTTTAATAGTTTTTTCCTTTTGTTTTTCTGATTGGTTGATTTTTTCTACCCTGTCTTCTAATTCACTGATCCGGTCCTCAGCTTCCCCTACTCTGCTTTTTAAACCTTCCAATGTGTTTTTCATTTCTGATATGTCATTTTTTATCTCTTTTTGATGGTTTTTAATTTCCAATTGGCTTATTTTCAGAGTGTCTATGCCCTTTCTCATGCTGTTGAGCTTTTTCAAGATCATGGCTCTGAATTCTAGTTCTGTTAACATGCCTAACTGCTACACATTGATCTCATCTTCGGTGGAGATCTCTTGGTCTTTCATTTGGCTTGTTTCTGTGTTTCACCATTTTGGCTATCACTGTGGGCTTTGGAGCCTGTCAAGTTTTCCCTGTGGCTGTTGGTGTTCTGCTGTTTGTGGTTCCCTCTCCTGCGTTTAGATGAGGGAGGGAGGACCCACCTTAAACACCACTGTCAAGTCTTACTTTTCTGGTTAAAGTTGCTAGCCCAGGAAAGGTACTGTTATCCTCTAGCTTTTTGCCTGGAGGCTAGCAGTAGAGGTTACTTGATGGGTTTTGGGTTGTCAGTTGATTGAAAAACTCCCTCAGGTGCTCAGCACAAGGGAATTTCATGAGGGTGGGGTAGATGCTGATTATTAATGAGCTTCAATTATCACTTCAATGGCCCACAGGGTGGGGTTGGATCTCCGAGGGAGGGGCTGCTGCCTCTCCTCAGAGCCCTGGGAAGGAGCAATGTGTCCACCGTTCTGGGTGGCTGCACTCAGCAAAAGCTCTGAGCGCCCTCCAAATCCCGCGTGTCCCCACACAGTTCCAGTCCAGTCTGCCCTCCCTCTGCCGGAGCCCAAGGTGAGTGGCTGTGGCTGTTTCAGCCTCTGTCCCGGCTGCGCTGTGGAGCCGCCTGGGAGTGTAACCCGAGGGCGCTGCTCCCAGCTGAGGCCGCTGCCGAGCTGCCGACCGTGGGCTCCCAGCCCCGTCTCGTGCCTTCGCAAGCCTACCGGGATGGAGTCAGTGTCCCTCGTTGTCTGGTCCTCGCAAGCTGCTTTTCTGTTGCTTTTTCCCGTCAATTTGTCTGTGTTATAGTTGTAATTCCTCTTTGGTTCTGGGAGACAGTCTGTGTAGGTCTGTTCACTCCGCCGCCATTTTGGAATCCAATGTGTACTTTTTTATCCTCACTCGAGGACATTTTTGCATTTATCTTGAGATAGAGCGGGAGGCGCAGGGAGAGGAAGAGAGAAACATCAACTGGTCGCTACCCACACGATCCGAACTGGGGCCAAAGACAAACTGCAACCGGGGTATGTGCCCTTAGCCGGAACCGAACCTGGAACTCTCAGGTCCTCAGGCCAATGCTCTCACCACAGAGCCAAACTGGCCAGGGCTGATTTCAAGTATAAAATGGCATTATACAACTTTAGAAGTGTTGCAAAATGTTAATAGTGAATTTTATAGAGTTAATTGGTTATTTTTTTTCCTCATTTTTTCAATCTAATTTTTGTAATTTGGCTTTTATAATGGGAAAGCAAATTTGTAATTTTGTAAACATTAAATGCTATTTTTCTGCAAGTTTAAAATTAAATACTATTTTAAATGCCATATGAAGGACTATATATAATTCACTTGCTATGTAAAACTTCCCGTGACTAGCTCAGAGATACTCAACTATAGACTATGCCAGTCAGCATATTTGCAGCTAGTCTCTTACTAAGTGTTCTTTTACTATGACAGTATTTTAGTTTGTTACTTGATTCTATATGCTAAGATATTTATGTTATTCAATTTCTCCCATTCCACACTCAAGAAACCCGGAGCTTCCAGCTGGCAAAAGTGTATCCAAACTAAAACTGCTTATACAAATAAAGCTTTAATGCCTAAGTTTTTCTCTTAGTGGAGTATGTGCTGCAATTAAGATCTGGTAATATTGACTGTTTAATTTATCAAGAAATATAGTTCAGCTGACCCAAAACAAAAAAATTCAGTTATTTTACAATGTATATTAAAGTGTGGTGTACATTATCAAAATAGCAATAATCCTTCAACTTTGTGGAAGCAGAAGAATAGAAGCCCTTTTTTTGAGAATAAATTGGAAATCATAAATGAATTTCCTTTGATTAGGGGATTTACTTATAATTAAAGGAAAAACAGGAAGAAAATCATTTGCATGGTTAGAACCTGAGCTGTAAATTCCTTCTGTGTGCTGATGAGGAAACGATTTATGACCCAAGGAGTGAATGAGTGGTCACATTTTTATAATAATACACCCATTTCAGTAAATATTTTGAGTAAACATTTATACGAAAGTTGTTATATTAGTCTGCTAGGACTGCCATAACAAAATGCCACAGACTAGGTGGTTTAAACAACAGAAATTTATATTCTCATAATTCTGTCTGGAATTCCAGATCAAGGTGTTAGTAGGGATGGTTTCTTCTGAAATCTCTCTTCCTTGGCTTACAGATGGCCTCCTTTTCCCTGTGTCTTCGCGTGGCCTTTTCTCTGTATATGCTTTCTCCTAATGTCTCAGTGTGTCAAAATTTCCTCTTTTTATAAGGACACCAGTCCCTAAAGGCCTCCTTTTAACTTAGTCACCTCTGGAAAGACCCTATTTTCAAGCATGTCACATTTTGAGGTACTGAGAGTTAAGGGTTTCCACATAGGAATTTTGAGGGGATAAGTTTCAACCTGTAACAGTTATGTACATGTTCTGCATGTTGTACATATATCCCCCTACACATTTTGTAAAGATTATATAACATTAAAATACAAGTTATTATATTTACTTCCCAGTCCCAGTGGATTCTCTGCTGGAGTTTGTACACACTGCTTTGGAAGCCTAAAATAATCAAATGAGAGCCTCAGCTAACTAGCTACTCACCTTACTCACCTGAAGTCCAAGTCCAAGATTGCCTGTAACCATGGTTTGTTCTCTTGCTTTGAGGGCAGGTTTCTCTTGTGTTTTTCTGCCATCCTAATGTTCTCTTAATGCCAGACTGTGTTATTACAAAGTCTGTCTGCCTTTTGACCCATAAACCTCTATATCAGTGGTTCTCAACCTTCCTAATGCTGTGACCCTTTAATACAGTTCCTCATGTTGTGGTGACCCCCAACCATAAAATTATTTTTGTTGCTACTTCATAACTTTAATTTTGCTACTGTTATGTTTTAGGCGACCCCTGTGAAAGGGTCGTTAGACCCCCAAAGGGGTTGTGTCCCACAGGCTGAGAACCACTGCTCTATTGAACATGAAAGTTTTTGAGAGATGTTTTATATAAATATGAAAATTCATAAAATAGTACAGGAGATGGTTATAAAGTGTACTTATTCTGAAACATTTCTTAGACCAAATGACTTAACAATAAAATTGCTGAGATATATAAAAAATTATTTTCCTGTTTAGCAGTAAGTTCTTATTAAGATGCTTTATTCTAGACAGTGAATGTGCTTTGTAGTTTAAGCATATTCAGAGAACCAAATGGTATTTTAGTTAAGCCAACTGTAGTAAGCTGATATTTTGAAGGGAGACATTATATGTGCACACATATAACTATAAATACATATGCACTCACAGCAAGAGCAGACAAACTCCTCTATCATTTCTCTACTTACTAGAGGAAAGGAAAGTATTCAGACTACCACTTTCTGATGGTGAATAAACAAATATAAGAACCTAGAGGAAAGAAACCATTTTTTCCAAGATGGTGCCAATGACCACATCACTGCTGAGCATTATCTTTGTGCCCTTATCAAGAAGGTATCCAAGATATCCAAGATTACTGTCTCCCTGTTTGTGTATTATTCAGGTTAATTAATTTGACTATCTGCTTTGGAAATAAAAAAAGATGGATAATATTTTTTTAAAAGATGCTTTAATAAAAGATACTTTATCCTTTCAGTTTCTTATCTCATGTCTGCAGTGGTTTAAAACAAGTTTACTTTTAACAGTTTTATTTTTAAAACTTAATGTAGAGTTTTGTTTATTTTTCAGTAGCTACGTATTTGGTATGGGGTAGGGAAAATCTAACATTCTCATGATATACTAATAGTGATTCTAAATAGATGAATGGGTTAAATATTAAAGATTAAACGGTAAAAAAAAAGGGAGGAGGGGAGCCCTGGCTGGTTTGGCTCAGCGGTTAGAGCGTCGGCCCATGGTCCAGAGAGACCCAGGTTCAGTTCCTGCTAAGGGCACATACCTCGGTTGCAGTTTGTCCCTGGCCCTGGCTGGGTCGTGCGGGTGGCAACCACTTGATGTGTCCCTTTCATGTCCATGTTTCTCTATCTTTCTCTCCCTCCCACCCTATCTGAAAAAAAAGAAAGAAAAAAAACCTTTAAAAAAAAAGGGAGGAGGGGAGAAACAGAAGTAGCTTACCTCTGTGCAAAGAAATTTCTAAGCCTGAAAGCAATGGGATTAATTAAAAACAATTGTATAAAAATTTAAAATATTTTCACACAATGTGTTTGTAGGAAAAATTGGGAGAGTACTTGAAATGTGATATAGTTAACATCTCTAAGATATATATAAATAAAAGTAGTACTAAGACATTTGTAGATCAGTGGACATAAGCAGATAATTTATGAAAGAAATATAATTACTAATAACACTTGAAAACCTACCCAAACCAAGGACAGAAAAAATTATAAGATTATCAGATGTGCAAAGATTCATGAGCAAAAATGTTTATCAATAATAGAGAGAACTAGTAAGTATAATAACCTCCATACCTTCAAATACTTGGAACTTCTAGAGATTATGTATACGAAAAGTCTTAAGAAAATGCTTATGAAAACAGAAGAAGATATATTTTATATACTGTTTGATCAACTTTGAAATGCATAAAATTAGAGAAATATGCCAAAATGTTCATAATGATGATCTCTAGTGGCATTATGCTTAATTCTTATTCTCATGGGCTTTAAACATATTTTTCTTTAATGTACATTAGTTTATTTAAAATTAAAAAATAGAAATATGCTAAAAGAGTCACAAAACAATATAGAACTAATATCTGTTTCCAAGCATAACACATGCCCTTCTCCTAGTAGAAATATAGTATATATGATTTCTAATAACTCCTTTAAAGTATTTTATATTTACATTGTAACATACTACCATATTAATTCAATAAATATAATACTGTGTAAGGCCACAAAAAATTATATGAAATCTCTACATACAAAAGCTGTAGACTAATGGGTTTTCCCTAAACATCCAACAAACTGAAGGCATTGAATCATTTCACTTCTTAATACTGTATTTTCTTTCTCACCAAATCTAAATTTATTTTTAAATTACCGGAGAACTGTTTAAATAAATAATATTAAGCTTCAAATCACATTAGTGGTAATAACATTTATTTGTTTACATGGTCTCAAGTTTTGCACCTATAGTATAGTATGCACCTACACTGATATTTTGAGTGTCAAGGGTCTCAGAATGATGATGCTCATTAAATATTAGGGATCGAATTAAGCACTGATTTTCCCTAACAAGTTGCTGATTGCTGTTACAGGAGAGTAACTAGAGTAACATTAAAAGAGCAAATAAACTGTTGCTATCGGAATGGGTGTGATAACTCCTGAGAACCAGTAATACCGCCCCTAGTAAAGGTGGGTGAGGTGGCCAGTGTGTAGGGTCATTTTGATCTTAAGGCATTTGGTAGCAGAACTTGATAATCAAAGATTGTGATAGTGAAAATAATACACAGCAGCAGCAAACATTTGGGCCTTTACCGTTTCCTAGCCTCTGTGCTGAGCGCTTTACTTGTTTATTTCAATCAATTTAATCATTTAACCCTCCCCACTAAAAGAGAAAGATTATCCCAGTGGGCCATCTCTAGGAAATATGACAATTTCTTTTTCATCAGACACATCCTTTTATCCCGAGTTCTGAATGTCTGGGCTGAAGGAGGGGGGGGGGGCTGTCATAAGAGTTGGTAGATTAATTCAGCAACTAGTTTCACCTCTGAAACTATTTCAGAACAATATTTATGCAACAGAACCTAATAGTGACAAAGATTTCCATTCCTTTACGGAGCCCCAGGAACACGAAAATCTGAGACAGCTCGGCGCGCCGCGCTGGTTTCGGAGGGCCATCCGCCCAAGGTCAGGCCACGCCCCCGGGCTAGGCACCGCCTCCTTTAGCCACGGACAGAAGTAGCTTCTCGAGTGCCTCTCGCGGGGACCTGGGCCTGCTTGGCGAGATTTGGGTGACGCAGGCAAATCAGTATCTCGCGAGAAATTGAGGCGAAAGTACGGCAAGGAAGGGAATTCCGGTGAAACTCGGAAGCCTGGCTGTTCTTTTGGTTCTAAATGTTGGATCGTGTAGCCCTCTTGTTTGGCCTCTCCTGGCGAGATGATGTTGTCCCCGGTGAGGGTTGGGACCAGCCGGGCGCCTCTGACTGAACCAGACGCTGATTTGAGAGCGGAGGGAGGGAGGGGGTTGCGATGAGGGCGTTTGGGGATCTCCGGTTCCTCTGGCTTAGCTGTCCAACACCCTTGCTCGTGACCGTGGTCTGAGGTGTTTTTCCGAGACCCTCCCCAGATAACCTGTGTGTTTGCGGCGGGCTTCAGTCCTGCCCCTGCAGCTGTGAGCGGAACGCCGGCCCGCGGGCTGGGGCGGGTGGCCAGTGCTCCGGCCTGGGAGCTTGGCGCAATGCCTGCTACGTGGCTGACCCTCCATGAGCTTTTCTTGGAGGAGTAAAAAACAGAATTGCAAGGGAGTCTCTGAGGAAACCAGAGTGACTTCTAAATGAAGTTTATTTCGGAATAATTCTACATTTACAAAAATGTTGCAAAGGTAATAGACTTCCCATGTGCTTGTCACCCAGTTCCCCGATGTCGACGTCTAAAGTGACTTAGTTCAGTTGACTTTGTTCCTTTGACTCCCTGAAGTTGACTTTCTGTGTTAACACCACTAGATTCTTCATTTACCATTGCTTTACATTTAAGCAGTAATCATTTGGAGAAGTACTTTTTAAAATAAGTGGGGACTGATAATACAGTTTACTTATGTGTTAAGTAGTGTTCCTATTTCAAGAACTAGTGTTATCCAAAGTGTTCTTAAGAAAAAAGACTGCTAATGTTGAAGTTCAATAAATTTGTAGTATCAGAGTGTGTCAGCAATTTTTCCTTATCATCATAGCTGAAAGCAAAATCAGAGAGGAAGCTTGCAAAACAGATTTGCAAAGTTGTATTGGATCATTTTGAAAAGCAATATTCCAAAGAACTTGGAGATGCCTGGAGTACAGTAAGGTTAGTATAATTCTCTTGATGCTTTATGATAGAATAAGAAATAAACCTTTTGTGGGAGGGGTTGCTGTGAGGATAAAAGATAAAGGAATCTAAACCTGGCTGCCGTTCTCTACCATGGCGACAGAAGGGAAGAACTAGGAGGAAATAGATTAAGTCATAGGAACATAGAAAGGGGAGATTAAAATTAGTGATATTAAACAAAAATTGTATACCCTTGCCTTGAGCTTTGAAACAGGAATGCCCACCAGTTTGACACGAATAATTATACTGTAACAGAAAAATCTTTAGGCTTTTGAGGATATTTGACTAGTTTCTGAAATAAAGAAGATAATACAGCAGATCTTTAAACCCAGCACTGCTTTTTATCTTAAAGTCACTTTTGGTAATCATATTTCTTCCCTGTCTATGGCTAGGTATGTTTTGCTCACACACACACACACACACACACACACACATTCTTTAAATGTATTATTGAAAACAAATAAGCATTTAATCCATAAAATTAAGTGAGGGAAGTTTGATTTATATGTTTAGTTTTTCCTTTTTGTCAAATGTTTCTCTGTGGGCTCTTCACACTGAGTTCCTGATACAGCAGGATAGGCCCTGTGTTCAGTTTGCTTTTAATCTGGTATTTAGAGGGCAGGGGAGAAGCATGATTCCATAAGTATCCTGGTAGAAAGAGGCAGGAGTTCCTGGTCTTACCTAACAAAGCTTGATGGTCCATAAAGGCCTGAAGAGAAGTGAGGTCTTGCTGACTTATCAGAGTTACCTTGGCAAAAGGAGCCAGGCATTTTAGGATGAGGGAAGAGTGTATCCTGCTTGTGGAGTTAGGGGCAAAAACCCAGTACATTATGCTCAGGGAAGAAAAATTACATACATGGCTATAGACAATATCTGGAACCTGATAAGATGGTTGTCTTACTCATCTCTTAATGGGTCAACTTAAATATTTCTTTACTTAGGACAGTTTAAAGCGCTTTTTAATTTATTTTATTTTATTTTTTTGATTTTCTCAGTTTTTATTTTTACTTTTTTATTTTAATTTTTTTTCTTTTTTTTTAAACAGGAGACATTTTTTATTAATTTTTGTTACAGATGTTTCTCCTTTTCCCCCCACTGATTCCCCCCTCTCCCTCCTTCCCTGCCCTTTCCCCAGTTTGTTGTCCATGTCCACTGTTCATGCATACATGCATATAAGTTCTGTGGTTTATCTCTCCCCCACCACCCCCTCTTCTGGGGATTGTCAGTCTGTACCCCACTTCCACGTCTCTGGGACTACCCCATTCCTCAGACTGTTATGTTCATTATATTTCACAAATAAGTGAGATCATATGAAATTTGTCTTTCTCTGTTTGGCTTATTTCACTTAGGATGATACTTTCCAGGTTCCTCCATGTCGTCTCAAAGGATAAGAGATCTTTCTTACTGCTGCGTAGTACTCCATTGTGTATATGTACCACAGCTTTTTTATCCATTTGTCTACTGATGGACACTTGGGCTGTTTCCAGATCTTAGCTATTGTAAATAGTGCTGCCACAAACATGGGGTACATATATTCTTTTTGATTGGTGTTTCAGGCTTCTTAGGGTATATTCCTAGAAGTGGGATCACTGGTCAAATGGCAGTTCAGTTTTTAATTTTTTGAGGTAATACCATATTGTTTTCCATAGTGGCTGCACCAGTCTGCATTCCCACAAGCAGTGCACTAGAGTCCCCTTTTCTCCACACCCTCGCCAACACTTGTTGTTTGATGATTTGTTGATGGCGGCCATTCTGACAGGTGTGAGGTAAAGCACTTTTTTAAAACAGAGATTAAGTCTTGACTAGTAAAGTCTTAGGTGATTCTGAGATCATTTCAGGACAAATTAAGTTGTTTTTGTAACTTGCAAATACTGTGATGTCAAAATGTAGTTTATTGTTGTGGTTTTTATTTCAAAATGGGTATTTTCTGTCACAGAGGAGAAATGAGAAAGAAGGAATAGTGAACAGTAAATTCATGAGTTTTTCAGTAGGCAAAGGCACTCAAAATAACCAGATAACCAAATTCCTATTGCACGCCTATTATGTGCCACCCAATACTAACTTTTTGTGATCTTTGGGATAAACCTATAAGGTTTGTTTCCCATTTTTCAAACCTGAGGAAACTGCACAGAGTTAAAGTAACTTTCCTAAATTCATTCATCCAGTAAGTGGCCCAGCTGAAATTTGTGTCCAGGCTCTCTGGTTCAAGAACTCTGACCGCTGCCTTCTATTCTATATCCTCTCATACTTGTGATGAAATTAGGCATACATGGATGGTTAAAAAAAAAAGATTTCAAGAGTTATATTGTCTTCAGACTATCTAGCTACCCATACCCTGTAATGAATTATTTTTGTATTTAATGTGCTCAGACTAATTTGAAATTATTACTTGACCCTAAACAAAATGAGCAGTGAACCTCAAATCCATTTAATTAGCTGTGCCTTCTGCTTCATCTACCTTTTTGTCGGGTTTTCATGGTAATTTAAGTTTTGCATAAACATGTGCTAAATTTGCCATAGGCAAAATAAAGGCTTTCTCAGCTTAGAAAGTAGTCTGACCATGGAAAATAGCGTGGGGAAATAAAGAACAGAAATATTTTTGCTTTTTAACTGTTTATTTGCAGGACAATACTGTTTGCAATCTAGTTTGCAGAATCTACTTCCAGGGAAATACAAGTGTATTTTGGTTCTACCTAGAAAATCATTTACTCAGTATTTTCAGTTTCCTGTGGTAGAAGAGAAGATTTAGTATTTATTTTAATTTTATTGTTTTGTTTTAACTGTTCTTACAAAGTCACCCTCTGAGCAGCCCTTTAAAGGTGGAGTTTGCCCTGGTTTCATGTGTTCTCCTTCAGTGAGCCCCACCGTGGCATGGCCTTAAACTTCCCTCAGTAGGCTGTCATTTCAAGCTGTGCAATCCTTCCCAAGCTTCAACCCCATACTTCTCTGAGTGTTTTCTGGTAACTTCACTTAGTCTTATACCAGGCAAACTCAAAAGCATATTATTTGTCCTTTCCAAACCTATGTTGTTATATGCTACTTGCATACTTTATCTCAATTGAAGGCATCGCCATCAATCTAGTTTCTTCTCTTTTCCACACCTTCACTACCTTTGTAAAGAATGGCCACTACTCAAATACAGGTCTGGCATTTGCTTTAGCTCCTTGGAGGTGGTCTCTAAACCTTTGGCATGTCTTGCCTAACTGTGTCTTTGTTTACCTGAGGGCTTGGGCCACATAGGAATGTCTAACAGTATGATTTATGGTGAGGGCTATGGACTACAACATCAGCTTGGCCTGTGACCTTTGACCTCCAACCTCCAGAGGGGCATGAGACTAAAGATTAGCCACATGGGCTGTCAATCATCTTTGTATTGCTGAGCCCCAATTAAATGCAGACACCAAAGCTCTGGTGAGCCTCCATAGCTGGCAGTACTCCTGTGTGTATTATCACACATATTCTGTCCATGTTTCCACTGGAGAGAACAACAGGAAACTTCATGCTTTGAACATTTCTGTACTCTCAGGCATCTCTTACCTTGAGTGATTTTAATCTGTATCTTTTTGCTGTAATAAACCATAACCATGACTATAACAGTGAGTTCTGTGTCCTCCTAGCTAATAAGTAAACCTGAAAGTGGTCTTGGGGGTCCTGAACTTGTAGTTGGAGTCAGAAGTTAGGGTGGTCTTGGGGATTCCCCTGTGTACTACCACATACCACTATCCTGTCCCCATCAAAATCTAAATGCCCACCAAATACTTCTGTGTTTCTTAATTTGGACCTCCTTTTATCTCCACTCTTTTTTTTTTTCTTTTTTTTTTATCCTCACCCGAGGATATTTTTCCATTTTTTTGTACAGATAGAGTGGGAGGGAGAGAGAGGAAGGAGAGAGGGAGAGAAACATCGACGTGAAGGGACACATCGAGTGGCTGCCACCCGCACGACCAACCAGAGCCGGGGACAAACTGCAACCGAAGTACGTGCCCTTAGCGGGAACCGAACCCGGGTCTCTCCGGACCACAGGCCGACGCTCTAACCGCTGAGCCAAACTGGCCAGGGCTTATCTCCACTCTTACTACTAGTTAGGCCTCATCATTTCTTACCTGGCATATTGCAACAACCCCTCTCCACAGTCTCCCACCTTTGTTATTTATTCGTTTGCTTCTTTTAGCAAGAACTTTTATGGTTCTATTGGCCAGGCAATGTCTCAATCACTTTACAAATAGTAACATAATCCCCTGTACAACCCTCTGGGGTAGTTATTATTTCCATTTTATAGATAGGAAAACTGAGTCATACAGAGCTTAAGCAACTTGCCCAGGAACATACAGCTCACACGTGGAAGAGGCTTGGGAGTATGTATGACCCACTCTGTCGTGCTATTTCTTAATGCAGCCATATTCCATTGTGTCACTCATGGAGCGCAAGCCTCCTTTGCACCCCTGCTATTTGCAGTGTTATGTTGGGACTAAACATCTTATCATGACTAGACAGGCTCCTTTATCCCTTAGGGACTGGATATGCTGTCCCTCTGTCAGGAATGACCTCTCTTCTTGCTCTGTATAGTGGTTAAAGTGTGGGTTCAAATTTCACTTTTACATCTTATAGCACATGACTTAGCTAAGTTACTTAACATCTTTGTGCCTCACCATTCTTATCTGTAAAATGGAAAAAATAGTATCTATTTCATATGGTTATTTGAGGAGGTAAGATGAAGTTACATATTTGGTTTCTTGATACGTGTTAGTGTTATTTTTATTATTGTCACTGATTAACCAGTTCTCCATCAAACTGTTTTATATACCCTTGGCAAAATTAGTTCTACCCTTTGTGTTTCCATTGCATTTTGTTGATAACAACTGTTGTAATTCAACACTGTATTGTCATAATTTAGTAGGTTGCTTGTTTCTTCCCTGCCTAAGGAGGGTCTTTGAGAACCAGTACCTCAAGCCTGGCTGGTGTGGCTTGGTGATTGAGCGTCGACCCATGCACTAAGAAGTTGCTGGTTTGATTCCCAGTCGGCACATGGCCAGATTGTGGGCCAAATCCCCAGTGAGGGGCGTGCAGGAGGCGGCCAGTCGATGTTCTCTCTCATCAATGTTTCTATCTCTCTCCCTCTCCCTTCCTCTCTTTCTAAAAGGAATAATACCTTAAGATTTGGGAAGTCATCTATTTATTTACAATTTAGGCAGTGTTTACATACCAGGCATTGTGCTAAGCACTGGGGGGGATACAAAGATGGATTATATTTTTCTTCCCTCAAATATATATGAGGGGGGAAGTAACTGGAAGTCTTTATGAACTTGGGAATTTTTGAAGCCCCTGTTAAGTCTGGCCTGTCTTCACTATCCCAGAATTCACATAGTTCACATTTGGAGGTGAAAATATTATATAACCAGATTGCATTACCAGAATCCGAAGCGGGTGGAGTTAGGTAGTTGGGGAGAACAGAAATGAACTGGCAGCTTGGTTTCTGTTTTGTCTTTTATGTTGGCTCTGTGCATATATTCAACATTAATCTGTGAAAATCACTATGAGGTAGTAACTTTCAGCCCCTTTTAAAGTCAGAGGTTAGAAAAATTGCCAGGTGTCTCAGTTTATGGCCAATCGAAACCTGTGATTGAAAGTCTGTGCCTTTTCTTCTACCAAGTGTGCTGCCGCAGAGAGTCTGTGTCCTGGCCTTGGGAGAATTTGCACACATTCCCTTATACAAGGGACTCCTTTTGTGCAGTGTTTTCAGTCTTTTGTTGGCACCACTAGAAACAAACTTTCACTCAGGACTTCTTATCTGAGGTACTACTTCTTATCTGAGGTAAGGGCAATATAGATTGCCCTTCTGTGAGAGACATGGAGGAAACAGTGCCAAAAAGAGTAGGAGGCAGTTCTCATTAGAATCTTTGAGAAATAAAAATGAAATGGCTAGAAAACATACTTAGATGCACTTGAACTAATTGATTTATTCTTTGTTTCTAAACCAGACTTTAAAAGTGAATAAATGAGCGCCCTCTGGTGGCTAATAATATCAATAAAACAAAAGGGATTTCTTTTTCTTTTTTCTGTTTTACTGATTTTAGAGGAGAAAGGGAGAGAGAGAGAGACACATTGATTGGTTGCCTCATGTATATGCCCCTACCGGGGATCAAATCCTCATCCTGGGTGTGCCCTGACTGGGAATCGAACCTGCCACTTTTGTTGTTGTATAGGATGACACTCCAACCAACTGAACCGCAACGTCCAGGGCTGGGATTTCTTTTTTGAACCATGAAAATTAAATTGGTTTTGTTATCTACAGGGTTATACCAATTTTGCTTAGCAATATCTAGACAAAATGTTCTTATGTAGGAAGGTATATGGACAATAAAATAGTAAAAGCATAAAGTCCCAGAAAAATCGGATGAAAATCATATTATTAAATAACAAACATTGTCCAAATAGTACATTATGCAGTTTTTCAAGGGTATGTAGGCACAGTCATGTTACACCCATCAACTTTCAGATCCTCAGCTTCCATCTATACTCTTTCAGAAAAAGACTCCATTTCCCGGTGTGCCTGAGGGGTAATACCCTCCTTTCCCAGCCTGCCCGTGTACAATTATCTTTCTCTCACTTTACAAAGAAGGGCACCTTTCTCCTCCTGCTCTTCCACACTGCATTCCTCTGGGCATCACAACCTCCACATGCCAGAGAGACTACTAGGATGTTATTTCAAGGGTTTGGAAGTGACTCCTGACTAAAATTTTTTGACAGGTCAGGTAGGTTCCAAGTTTTCCCTGGCAGCTAACAGATCATTTAAAATATTTATGATGATATAGATCATGAAGTTATTTGGGAATATAACTTAAGAAGAATTTCAACAAAAAGATGACATTGCTATAACAAATATATTTAATTCTCACCTACTTATTTCAATGAGGGTTTCTCTCAGCCCTTATAAAAGCACAAAATAGGAATAAAGTTGATGAAATCTAAGTCATAGCACCATGTAATTTTACCCTGGATATGTGAAAAAGCAAACACACACTAATTTCATTAAGAGATCCATTTTCTGTCAGTCTTTCCTTTTTATGTTTAATAATTATCAAATCTATAATATTATTTTGATCAACTTGTGCCAATAATTGTATTTATAACAGTCCAGAAGTTACCATTTTAACATTTACAGATTTAAGGTCATAGTGGAAGCAAATCTAGTTTATATGTGTGTGTGTGTGTGTGTGTGTGTGTGTGTGTGTGAGAGAGAGAGAAGTATGATAAGGTAGTAAAAAAATATTTTAAGCACAGTAATATATTAGGATAAAGTTATATGGGGAAATAGAATGTAAATAAGAGAGAAAAAGGAACAGTGTAAAATTTCCACCTGTTCGAGAACAGTCCATGAATTTTTAAATGGACAATGATGGGTTTCAAAATCGCTCTGGTATTTCAGTTCCACTGGATACATTAAAAAATGGTATAATTTGTATTTTAAATGTCAGTTGTTACCGTATGCTGGAAATCACATTCTTAAACATGTGGTGAAGATCTTAATGTCAACTGAAAATGTGCTAGAGGGTATGTAGTTTTTTTTTACAATGATATCAGTGAATATACTTGCAAAACATTTGCCAGTCACTGACTTTTTGGGTCCCAGTCCTCTGGTTACTAGTATACTCAAACTGGCTTTGGGGTAAGTGGGGCAGCTTCAGACTCCTTCTCGTGAATCTTAGGAGGAGGCCTGGAGCATGGCACCTGGCCAGTGTCTTCTTGAGTCTTCTAATACACACTCGCTCTACCATCTGCTGGGCTACTAGCCTGTCCACCTGAGGTTTAGACTTGAGTAGCCACTGGCCTGCCAGCCCCAGGTTGTCATTCCACCAAAGCAAGCCCTGGAGGGTGTGTGTGTGTCTGTGTTGGAGGGAGAGGAGGTCACCTGCAGGTAGTGGGGGTGGGGGGGTTGTGTAGCTAAGATCCACATTAATTCACCACTTCGCTTTCTCTGGCCTAGGAAGCACCAACCTGAGCTGCCTGAGCAGTATTTTCACTGAGTTGGTCCTATTACAGTGAGTGTCAAGCTATTCCTTTCTTATAGACAATAGCAGGAAGGCCAGGGCCACAGGCACTAGGTTAGGGTTGGAGTAGAAATTCTCTGCTCCTTTCTGCTGTATATACTAGTGCTATAGTACCAGGGTCTCACACCCTTGTTGAGCTTTAAAGCCAGCCAGATTTTGAATCCGGTACTTTTTCTTAATGGTAATGTGACCTTGAGTAAGCTGCCAAATTCTGAAAGCCTCAGTTGTGTAACCTCTGAAATGGAATAATAGCTGCCCCTCATGGTTGTGATGGTTAAACGAGGTGAGCATGCAGAATGCACTTGTAAACATCTGATCAGTAATTTTTTTAATTACTAATATTATCTGGGTGAGGTGGAGCAGGTGGATTGGGTGGTAGGTAGAAAGGCTTCCCTGGGGTCATAAAGCCTCAGCTGCCCCCTGAATGGAGAGTAGGAGGGTTGGCCAGGCTCCAGATGGGTGAGAGAGGAAAGATCATTCTAGGCAGAGGGAATAGTTTATGTGGAACCTGGTAAAGGCTCAAGAAAACTGGGTCCAGGAAATTCAAGAATTTCAATAGGGTGGGGTGTAAGTTAGGAGGGATCAGAAAATGTATTTGTTTGAGGGTGTCAGTGGGGGGAAAGGAGAATCGTCTGTAACTGTTACAGAAAAGACTCAGAACACCAAAGGAAGCGAAGTGGTTCCTTTATTCACGCATGTGGACCCAGAGAAGGCAGTCTCCAAATTCTGCCCCCCCACCCCCCCTGCTCGAGCTGCAGGGCATGCTTAGCTGTAGAGGGCTGGGTGGACATTCTTTAGATGGGAGAGTGGTAAGCAGCTTACAGAAGCAGGAAGCAAAAAGGTCTGGTTATCTATCTCTAGGAGGCTAGAGGGTCTTGTTATCTCCTGGGAAGCAAAAGGGTCTGGTTATCTCCTGGGTACCCCTTTTGATGCTATTAGCTGCTATGCTGCCTATTGCATCATTATACAGATCTCTATAATCTGGGTCTTCAGACCTTTGTAGGAGTTGATATCTGTACTGACACTGTTGGATGGCCAGTATTTTGGCCGTGGCCCTCCTGGTTACAGTGGACTCTAAAGTTTGGACTATGGTCCATATTATGCATGGTCCAAGGCTTACTCCTAGGAGAATGATGGCTAACGGTCCAATTAGTGGAAGTAGCCATGGAGCCAGCCCTGTGAGTCTATTCCCCAATTCCAATTTTCTAATTCTTTGGCTCTGTGTTTTATATTTTCTCTGAGTTCTTTGACCTTTTGTGTTACAATTCCAGACTCATTTACAAAGTAGCAGCATTCTTCCTCTAAGAACATGCAAGTTCCTCCTTTTTCTGCTGTTAGCAAGTCTAGAGTCCAGCAGTTCTGTAAGATTACTTCTGCTAGTGAATTAATTAGTTGTTGGATGGTGGTCAAGGAGTCTGCTACTGTAGTCATGTCTGCATTACGTTGGGCAAACAACTTATAGTAGGTAAAGGCAGAGACCCCTAGACCCCCTACTCGTGTCCCTATCCCAGCTGCAATGCCAATTCTGGCTGCAACTGCTATGCCTAGCCCCCTTTTGGTTCGGGTAGGTCCCTTTCGGCTCAGTCAGAGTAGGAGTAGGTTCGATATTTCCTGGGGGGTTCGGATGCTGAGGCTAGGGGTAAGGAAGACCTCTAGACGTCTCCTGGTCCAGTTGGTGGGGAGGCACCTATAGGCCTCCCGTCCACACAGGAGGAATAATCCTGGCTCAGTACATAAACTGCTGTTATTGGGGATACGGAGGTTACTGGTACAAAGCTCTGGGTTGAGAGACCCTACTGGGTTTCCTCTGGGGAGACCTTCTCTGGCTCTAGGCATATTACATGTGATCCTCTAGTGTCTAGGAATACATTGGTTGTTATGAGCCCTTGGGCTAGGGTCTGACTGGGACCAGGAGGCGCCCCAGTATGACTCCAGGTACGTGGAACAGGTATTCTTAGGAGTCCTTTCTCCTAGAACAGTAGGCAAACCCAACATTCCCAAGTGGAGTAGCTAATATTCTAGTATGCTGAGTACATGGTTTGTACTAGTTCCTGAACCTGTAGTATGGGGCTGATTTTCTGTAGTGCCTCCCGGAAAGTAGGAATGTTGGCACCCTTATATATTATCTTTTCCTCCTGTTTCCTCAGCCATCTGGCTATTTCTCTAACAGCTTTTTCTCGGACCATCTCAAATTCTTCCTGGGTTAAATCATTTAATTGGCGGTAGGTACTCCAACAAACCTGTCTACCCGGGGGCCCGTATGCCTGACACTTTTGACTCTGGTATCCAGTGGTGCCTCCCAATTTCCCCGTCATGTATAATTTATTGTCCCAGACACATGTTGGGGGCCCAGCCTGGTCACTACCTGGAGATAGCATTGTAGGCATTCCACGGGCATTGCAGTGGCATATGTGAAGGGCGATGCAGGGAATTTATAGCTTGCTATTCCTCCTGCAAGTCCTATCCTTTCTGCAGGCTTGCTACATTTACATACAGGGGCTTGAATTGGGGCAGGGTCTGCTAAGCAAAGCATACTAAGTATCCAAAAGCACAGACAAGCTCAAGATATGTTCCCCTGAGAGCCAGTTGCTCCCAGGTGTTCCATTCTGTTGGGGCTACAGTCATCAGTCCAATTCCTAATATTATAGCAAAACTTCCCACTGCAGTCAGGTACCATCCTGGGCAATTGTCCATTCCTCTGAGCCTCCATCAATGCCTGGTTTTCTTTTCAGCTTCAGGGTCGACAACCATGATGGCTGGTCCTCTGGGCCCCTGTCTGTCCTCCTGGAATCTGCTGGGTTCGTTGCTGTCTTGGCTTAGCTGTGATGGATCCAGGGGGTGATTCCTACAACCTTAAGTGCGATAGGGGTGGTTAGTATGACAAGGTGGGGCCCGGTCCATGTGGGTTGGAGGGGTTCCTTTTTCCAGTCTTAAATCCATACATAGTCTCCTGGTTTATGTGAGTGGGCTGGCTCCCCTCATGGTAAGGGTCCTTGGCCTAATCCGGCCTGATGTACCTGGCTAAGTGTTTCCCCTAGCTTCTGGAGGTACTTAGTTGGCCCTGCTTCCCCTGTAATCTGAAGCTCTCCTCTAGGTAGGGGTAGTATGGCTGGCAGCCTCCCATAAACTAACTTAAATGGTGTATACCCTGTGGCATTAGGGGCGTTTCGTACCCTGAATAATGCTGAACAGGTCTGGCCAGGGCAGGTTGGTCTCCTGATGGAACTTTGCAAGGGTTTCTTTTAGAGTCCGGGTCATGCGTTCTATTTTTCCTGAGCTCTGAGGATGATAGGCAGTGTGTAGCTTCCAAGTAATTTTTAATTGTGCTGCTAGTTCCTGGAGCACTTTTGCAACAAACACTGACCCATTGTCACTGCCAATGGTCATAGCAACCCAAAGCGGGGGGTAATTTCCCTGAGAAGGGTCTTGACTACCTCTCTGCTTTTTTCTGTCCTGGTGGGGAATGCTTCTACCCATCCAGAGAAAGTACAGACTAATACGAGTAAGTATCTGTATCCTTGTCTTGGCCTGATCTCAGTAAAATCAATCTGTAGGTCCTCAAAAGGCTATTGCCCCCTGTGTTGTATTCCGGGGAGCCCTTTTGGGTGACCTGCTGCATTGTTCCTGGCATAGGCCAGGCATTGAGCCGCTGCCGCTGCACATAGTCCAGACATGTTAGGGGAGTAGTAATACTTCCTGAGTGAGGCCTCTAGAGATGTTTCCCCTAAGGGTGTGAGGGCCTGGCACTGCCTGAGGAGACTGCTGGCCTGGCCTTGAGGTATGTAGAGCTGTTCATCTGGAAGTTTCCATATGCTGATGGGTGTTCGGAGGTAGTTTTCTTGTATGGCCCATTTCTGTTCCTCCGGGGTGTAGTCTGGCTGATTGAAGTTCAGTTCTAATAGGGTACCTTCTATGGCTGGAGTATTTGTCGGGGCCCCCTTTCTGTAGTTGCTGCTTCTGCTGCCTGATCTGCCCTTGGGTTCCCTTGGGTTACCTCTCTCTCTTCCTTCTGGTGCCCCTGCAGTGCATTACTGCTACTCCCCAAGGGGCCCGGACTGCTTCTAGCAGTTGAAGTATTTCTGCCTTGTTTCTACTTTCTTTCCCCTCGGCTGTGAAGAGTCCTCTCTCGGTAGATTGCCCCATGGATGTGTATGGTGGCGAAGGCATACTGAGAGTCTGTGTAAATATTGACCCTTTTTACTTCTGCTATTTCGAGTGCCCTAATTAATGCCCAGAGTTCTGCTCTTTGGGGGGACCAGCCAGCTGGCAGGGGCTTTGCTTCACTTATTTTCTCACTGTCCACGACAGCGTACTCCGCCATTTGTCTCCCCTCAGCCATGTAACTGCTCCCATCGGTGTAGAGCACTAAGTCTGGCTGGTCTAGAGGCTGGTCCCGCAGGTCTGGTCGGCTGGCATGACCTCTGCAGTTGTCTCGAGGCAGTCGTGGTCTGGTTCTCCCAGCTCAGCAGGGAGGAACGTAGCCGGGTTTATTCGCCGAACAGTGCTGACTTTCACTTGGGGATTCTCATGGAGAAGTTCCTGGTACTGTGTCAGTCTCGGGTTCGAGAGCCACTTGTGTCCCTGTCCAGCCAGAAGGATAGATACTGCGTGAGGAACTAATACGTTGGTCTCTTGTCCAAGTGTTAGTTTGTCTGCCTCCTATAAGAGAGTGGCAGCAGCAGCTATGGCCCTCAGGCTTGGTGGCCAGCCTGCTGCTACAGTGTCCAGTTGCTTAGACAGGTATGCAACTGGCCTTTGCCATGGTCCCATTGATTGCGTAAGGACCCCTAATGCTATTTTCTCCTTTTTTTGCATGTAGAGGTCAAATGGCCAACTGGGGTCTGGCAGCCCAAGATGATCTTTTATAACCTGGAAAGCTTTCTGTTGTTCAGTTTCCCCTAGAGGGGTGCTGTGTCTGGGCCTTTTAGCACTTGGTAAGGTGGTTTGGCTAATGCTGCATACCCCGGTATCCAGATTCAGCACAACCGGGCCACCCCTAGGAACTCTCTAGGTTCCCTCCGTGTGGCTGGAGTTGGTAGGGCCATTATGACCTGCTTTCTTTCCTGGCCCAGGACCCATTTCCCTTGGGAAATGAGGAATCCCCAGATATTTTACCTGGGCCTGGCATATCTGTGCTTTCTTCCATGAGGCCCAGTACCCTGCCTTTGTTAGCAGTTCAGGGAGCTGACAGGAACCCTCCCAGGACCAGTCCAGTGTGGGGACGGCTAGTAGGAGATCATCTACATATTGTAACAGCACTAGGTCTGTTTCTGTATCAGTAAACGGTTTTAAGTCTCTGGCCAGGGTTTCTCTGAAGAGAGTGGGTGAATTCTTGAATCCTTGTGGCAATCTGGTCGGTCAGTTGGGTCTTTGCCGCAGTGTGGGGTCTTCCCATTCGAAGGCAAAGAATGGTTGGCTCGCCTTCGCAAGTCGGAGGCAAAAAAAGGCGTCCTTCAAGTCCAAACAGGTGAACTGGCCGCCTCCAGCAGGAACTGGCTAAGGAGTGTGTATGGGTTCGGTACCACAGGGTGCAGTGTGATTGTTGCCTCATTCACTGCTCACAGGTCCTGTACTGGCCTGTGCTCCCATCTGACTTCTTCACTGGCAGCAGGGGAGTGTTCCAGGGGGACTGGCCTGGCACAAGTATACTTTCCCACAGATGCTTCTGGATGACCTCTGTGATGCCTAGCCTGGCCTTCCTGGGGATGCGGTACTGGTGGATCTATATCGGTCCAGCTCCCAGCTACAGTTCTATAATTATAGGTGGATGGTTCCCTGCCAATACTGGTGGGTTGTCTTCTGCCCAGACTTTTGGGATCTCTTTCGAAGGTCCATCCCCCTTCCCTCTGTGGGCTTCCATTTGCCTTCCTCTGCTTCCTTGTATAGTCTATATTCTTCTTTCCAGGGAACTAAGACTGCTATGAGGTGTGGGGTGCCAACTTGTAAGTGAGACTCTCCTGTTGGGAGAAAGGAGATCTGGGCTCCTAGCTTAGAAAGCAGGTCGTGACCCAGGAGCGGAACCGGGCAGTCTGGCATGTACAGGAATTCTTGCTTTACCGGGTGGCCCCCGAGTTCTACAGTTTGGGGTTGACAAAACTGTTTGGGGCCACTAGACTGTCCAGTGGTGCCAATGATAGAGATCTCACGCTCTGAGGGAGGTGCAACTGTGATTGTTACTACTGAATGTTCTGCCCCAGTGTCTACCAAAAAGGGAGGGTTTGGCCCCCTACTGTCATTTGGACCATGGGCTCATGGGGGCCGAGGTGTAGTGAGCCCGGTCTCCCCTAGTTCGAGTCTAGGCCTGCCAGACTGAGGACGGTAGGCACTTGGGTCTCAGGTCCCGATTGCCTATCAGTCTGCCTTTTCTTCTTTTGGTTGGTACATTCTTTTTTCCGGTGTCCCCTTTCTTTGCAGTATGCACATTGGTCTGATTCCACACTCCAGTGAATAGGCTTATTTTTTGCTTCTGGCCGCTGGCCTTTTCTGGGTGGCAGGAGCTTTCCTAGCGCGGCTGCTAGGAGGGCTGCCCTTGACTCCATTCTTTTTCGAGCCTCCTGCTCCGCTGCCTCCTCTCTATTATGGTGTACCTTGTTGGCAATTTCTGTTGGTTGGCTTATGTTCATTCCAGCAAAGCCTTCGAGTTTCTGAAGCGTCTTCCTGATGTCCGAAGCTTATTGGGAGATGAAAGCCGTGTTGACCATTCTCTGGTTGTCTGGCCATTCAGGATCGAATGGGGTGTATATCCGATAGGCCTCACACAGATATTTGTAAAAATCCCCAGGGCATTCATCAGGCTACTGAGTCACACTAGCCACCTCTGACATGTTAGTAGGCCGTCGGGCCCCCACCTGGATTCCGCAGAGAAGGGCATCCCTATATCTCTGAAGTGTGGCCCTTCCTTCTTCTGAGTGGTGCACCCAGTCAGGTTGGGCCTCAGGTGCTGCTACTCTTGCCCATTGGACTGGGTCTAAAGTTTCCATGGGCGCCATAGTTTCTAAATATCGGTGGGATTCCTGGAGAATGCGCCTTCGCTCCTCAGTGTTGAATAGTGTGAGGAGTAGCTGTTGGCAGTCGTACCAGGTGGGACGATGCGTCTGCATGATGGATTCTATAAGGTCAATCATGGCCTGGGGTTTCTCCGAGTAGGACGGAGTATGGTGCTTCCAGTTTAAGAGGTCAGTGGTGGTGAACAGTTGGTAATAAACGATGGTCCATCCTGGCTGCTCGGTACAATTTGGCCCAATTTGTGGTGGGGCCTGGGTCTCCCTTAGAGGCATCCAGAGCGGCTGCTGTTTCCAGCACCTTTTCAAGACTGGGGAGGCTGGGGGCGCTTCTGGGGCTGGTGCTGGCGAGACAGATGGTGGTGGAGTTTGGATTTTGGGAGCCCAGGGGACCATCTCAGGTGCATATGGGCGGGGGGGGGGGGGGTAAGTGGATGGATGGTTCTTCCTCTGGGTCACCTTTGAGAATGGGAGGTTGGCATGCTTTTTTAGATTGAGCCACTAGGACATGGGCAGGGACTGCCTGGTTTGGCAAGGTGAGGTCTTTTTCTTTGTTCCAGTTACCCCTGCCAATTTCGGCTTCTGCCCAGCACAGCATTGGAGCCACTTGGGCATGTCCTGAGCTAGTTTCTGCCCTCTATCTATGTAGATGTACTGGTCTGGGTGTCCTGGCCTCCCTGTTACTATCAGATGTACTGCTCATATGATTCCTAGGTTGAGGGTTCCCTCAGGGGGCCAGTCTACCCCAAAACTAGACCATTCGGCTGAACAGAAGGTTTCCATTGGCTTAGGGTCATGCTCTGATCCTGGCCTTGGAACCGATCAAAATTCTGCAACGTGCAATCGAGTACTGTTGATGGGCCTCCTCCCCTAGTTTCTCCTCCTGTAACGGCGCAGACAGACAAGGGGTGGGGATTTTCAGTTTGCCCACCTGGCCATTCCCTTTGCAGGGATTTAGGTGCCTCCTAGCTTTGGCAGGTCAGTACAAACCCCTGACTCATATCAGGTTTGCAGGGAGGGTCTGTGTCCCCCAGAACCTGATGCTGCCATGAGCCATATGAGGTCACCACGATATCACAGGTTGGGGCCCACTCAGACTCCATAGGTTTGCACTGGTGGAGTCACAGAGACATTCACACTCATTTACGCACTGACATTTAAACAAATTTAAACATTCCCTCCCATTAGGGCTTGCCCTACCTGGTGGCTGAAAGGCCTGAGAGATGATCAGTCTCTCACCTTAAGGGTGAGCCTGTACTCGGTTCTTGGTCCCTGGGGCACTCACTGGTCTTGAAGCTGCGCAGTCCCTGAATCTGGACCTGTTCTTTTCTCCCGGCAGCCCGGGTGGGGTGTGAACCTTGCCAACAGCTGGCCGCAGAGCCCGGAACGGGCAGGGACCTGAAATGGCCAGGGCGTGCGCTTCCCTCTGTCACAGGGCTCCATGGAGGACCTGCGGGGCCACCTCACTGGTGGCAATCGCCTGCTCGTGTGTCGTTTCTCGGTCAGGGAACCAAAATGTTATGGAAAAGACTCAACACCAGAGTAAGCGAAGAGGTTCCTTTATTCACACGTGCGGACCCAGGAGGCAGTCTCCAAATTCTGAGCCCCAAGTTGCAGGGCGTGCCTAGCTGTATAGAGGGCTGGGTGGACATTCTTTAGATGAGAGAGTGGTAAGCAGCTTAAAAGAAGCAGGAAGCAAAAAGGTCTGGTTATCTCTAGGAGGCAAGAGGGTCTTATCTCCTGGGTACTTGCTTTTTCTAAAATGGTGGTTTACTTCTTCTATCATAACAAAAATAAATTAATAAAAAAAAAAGCCCAGGCCGGTTTGGCTCAGCGGTTAGAGTGTCGGCCTGCGGTACAGAGACTTGGGTTGGGTTCCTGCTAAGGGCATGTACCTGGGTTGCAGTTTGTCCCCGGACCTGGTTGGTCGTGTGGGTGGCAGCCACTCGATGTGTCCCTTTCACGTCGATGTTTCTCTCTCTCTTCCTCTCTCTCCCTCCCACTCTATCTGAACAAAAAATGGAAAAATGTCCTTGGGTGAGGAAAAGAAAGAAAGAAAGAAAGAGAGAGAGAGAGGGAGAGGGAGAGGGAGAGGGAGAGAGAGAGAGAAAGGAAGGAAAGGAAGAAAGAAAATGAAAGAAAGAAAGAAAGAGAAAGAAAGAGAAAGAGAAAGGAAGGAAGGAAGGAAGGAAGGAAGGAAGGAAGGAAGGAAGGAAGGAAGGAAGGAAGGAAGGGAAGGGAAGGGAAGGAAAGAAGGAAGGAAGGAGAAAATGTATTTGTTCTAAGTAAGGCTTTATTTTGATCTTGTAAAAGAATGAGATAGAATTATTTCAGATTCTTGCTTACTGTGCTTTAAGTACTTGTTTTTAACTCTAACGAGGCTCTCCCTCCTGACTTTTTCAATGACTTCCCATCACTTATAACATTTTAAAACTTGATTATATTATACTTGACCCATATAATCATCTGCCAAAAGCCACACCAGACTGCCTGCAGTTCCCCAAATGCACTGCCCTTCATACCTCTGTGCCTGGACACGTGCTGGCCTTCACCCAGAACTTCCTGGGGCTGCTTCCTCCTTATCCTCCAGGAGCGGGAACACTCTACAAATAACGGTAGTGTTCCCAAGCTAAGAATCCTTTTACACAATAAGGCTAAAGGAAATTTGTAACGTTAACAACCTTTACTAAGGGGTCTGAAAGAAAATGTGAATGAATGGGGAATATATTGTGGGTAGGGTTGGAAACACTGAATACAATAGAGCTGTTAATTTCCTTGAACGTAGGGCATTTAGTATAACTAATCAAAGTTACTAATTATCTAAACAGATATTTTACAATTATCTTTAATTGACTACCTGATTCTAAAGTTCATCTGAAAGAATAACAAAGTAGTTTTGGAAGTTCCGAAGAAGAAACGGAAAAGATTGGAGACTTGCCCTGTCAGATATTAACCAACTGGAAGTTTCCTACATTTTGTTATCTAAGGGTGGACATGTGATGTAAGCTAAGCCACTCCAGTCTGTATTAATTATGTTTCTGACCATCATTTCTCTGATATTACATGACTCAAAACCCGGATAGATTTTTCACTCAATTTGAAGAGTAAGATTAGGATGGACTGACATAAGATTTCCATTGGTGGCATTCACAGATTTCCCTTGGGAGGACATTTAAAAAAAACAAAAACAAAAACGTTTTTATTGGTTTTTTAGAGAGAAAGGAAGGAAGAGACAGATAGAAACATCGATGTGAAAGGGGAACATCAATCAGCCACCTCCTGCACGCCCCCCATGGGGGACTGAGCCTGCAACCTGGGCATGTGCCCTGATCAGAAATTGAACCGGGATCTCTGAGTCCATGGGACAACAACACTCAATCCACTGAGTCATACCAACCAGGCTTTGGAGTGAATTTTAATGTAGTGGTTCCCAAAGCATGGTCTTGGGATCAGCAGTATCAGAATCACGTGAGAACTTACTAGAAATACAAATTCTCAAGCCCCACCTAAGACCCACTGAATCAGAAACTTCGGCGTTAGGCCCCAGCAGTCTTTTTCAGACATTTGATGCATCCTCAAGTGTGTGAAGCACATTCTTTAAGAAAGAAGTTGTCATCCTCCAGAATACTGAAACATACGCCGGGCTTCTGCAATGCACCATCGTAATAAGAGGCAGTGAAAGCAGAAAGCAGCTTCACAAATAAGCCCCTGATGGAAATTCACGCAGCACACTTCAAGTCACAGGTGTTACATTTCAACCAGCCATTCCTCACATGGACAGCTCCAGGGTGAGGAGCAGCTGGAATTTATTTAATTGACGATGGTTAATGAGGCTCCCAAATAATTCAGCTAGAAAGGTCAGCTCGTAAATAAATATTTCCTGCTGTATCATCTGTCGGTTGATGTGAACCTATGAATGTCAAGAGATCTGTTGGACTAAATAAAAAATTAGGAAATTAGATTTGCTGGGGGAGGGAGTGAGAGCCTTACCATCCATAAGTGATTTTAAAGCCATTCTTGGTTTTGTGTCATCTGAGCCACTGATCGCCTCATTAATTCTTTTACTGTAGAGTTCACTGTAGTCAGCTTTCCATACTGTTATCTTCATAAGGAAAACTTTTAACACTCATAATTTAAACACCCTTTAATGATAGTAATTTTCCTTCTGATATTAATAGTCTCAGGTTTTAAATTTTGTCTCTAAGAAAAACATTTCCTTGTGCAAACAGTGATTGACTTAACATAGATTTTGCTGGATTTAGAGGTATGTAAAAGCAGGCTCTTTTTTTTGGCAAGTTATTCTACAGGGAGGGGCAGGCTGAGGCAAATATGCATCCCTCAATGGTGCAGAATTTTAGGGGCACCTAAAATTCACTTATCGCCCTGGCCAGTTTGGCTCAGCGGTTAGAGCGTCCGCCTGCGGTCCGGAGAGACCCGGGTTCGGTTCCCGCTAAGGGCACGTACCTCGGTTGCAGTTTGTCCCCGGCCCTGGTTGGTCGTGCGGGTGGCAGCCACTCGATGTGGCCCTTTCACATCGATGTTTCCCTCTCTCTCTCTTCCTCTTTCTCCCTCCCACTCTGTCTGTACAAAAAATGGAAAAATATCCTCGGATGAGGATTAAAATTCACTTATCTATAATCAAGATAAATAATATTTTAATAACCAGAATTGATGTAAAAGAAAAAAACCCACAAAGAACAAAATATCAAACAAAGATCTCAAGACAGTATCTTATTGGAGCCTGGGGCCAAAAGGAAAAGCCAGAAATACTGATCTTGGCTCTGAAAATCTCAGGTAAGTAAAATGTAAAACTAAGACCACATCACTGGATTATTAGTATAAAACTGTATTAGTCTTTATAATAATATTACTTTGTTTTTGTATTTCTAGGGACATACTAACATCTCCGTCATGCTGGCAACATGCTGTCCTTCTTAACCGATTCAATTACCCTTTTGAACTGGAAAAGGATTTACATTTCAAAGGCTATCACACACTCTTTCAAGGATCTTTGCCCTATTATCCTAAATCAGTGAAGTGTTACCTTAGCAGAATTCCCCACCGGATGCCTTCAGAAAGACACCAAATTGGAAGCCTAAAAAAATACTATCTCCTGAATGCTGCCTCTCTTCTTCCAGTACTGGCTCTTGAATTAAGGGATGGAGAGAAGGTTCTGGATCTCTGTGCTGCCCCTGGAGGCAAATCAGTAGCTCTGCTGCAGTGTGCTTCTCCAGGTAGTGTGTTTGTCTTTCAGTTATCAACTACTTTTTCATTGTCCATTTGTATAAAGTACTTTTAAAGTATATGGGCAGAAATGTAAGATTGAGTTTGCAGACTTTGAAAGCATGAAAACCAGGACAATATGGAGAGAATGGAAATTTTAGCCGAGGAAATCAGAGTGAATAACATTTTCCCTGGGTTACTTCATTCTAGCAGGTAATTGGGAACACAACTACATTTGGGAATGAAAATCTATTGGATAATATGAATCCTGATAAACCAATGACAAAGATTTTTAAAACGATTACTTTTATACTTAAGAGTCTTATATTGATTTTCTCGTTATACTACTGAAACTGGACAACGAATAGGTCCGGGCCGCCTGTTGCTACTCGAGCCAATTAAGCAGAGACAAAGTTGAATCGTATATGAATGTTTATTCCAATATTGCCGGCAGTGTGGGAGAGCAGTGGGTTATCCCTGAAAAATCTGCTCTGCCCCACCTTGCTAGCTGGCTGTTTATAAAGGATAGAAAGACAAAAACTGTGTGAGAAAACAGCAGGTAGGCAAAAAGAAAAATATGGGTAAAGTGGTTACAGGTGATTGCAATCACAGGGAAGGAATTGGGCTGGGGGATTGCAAAGGGTTTGAGCAAGGGGGAGGAATGTGGGCTGGGGATCGAAAAAGGTTGCCAGTGTGTGCCTCTGGGTTCTAGTGCTCCTATAACCAGGTTGTTAATCTGTCCGTGATGTCAAGCACTTCCCCCTTGTTCTCAGATGAAGACAGTGAACAGCGTTTCAGAGGTCAAGTCCTGAGGCGTACAGCTCCCAGCCAGGTCAGAATGGGCTTTCTTTAATCAGAACAAAGCAACCGTGATTATCAGAGCAAGGATGATTCACATTTCTTATAATTATGGCTGGTACTCCTCTATGATTAGTTCTCCATTCTATTACTCTCTCCTGTTCCTTTCACTATGAAACAGAAACATATACATTTAAAATCATTTTTTTGTGTGTCATTGGACCATGAGGTTCTGTGTCAGTTCTGTCCAATATAATGTGAAATTTACATGTAATTTAAAACTTTTGAGTAGTTTCAGTGGGGGTGCATATACACACACACACACACACACACACACATATACACGCGCACACACACATACATACACATATATATGTATAATATTTTCCCCCAGCTAATCAAATTAACAGAGACAGATTAACAGGAGAAAATGTCCAAAGTTTATTAACAGATGTATATGACAGGGGTTGTCATAAGATATGAGACCCCAAAATGCACTGGGCTGTTGAAGCTTATATGTCTTTGTGGACAGAGGAAAAAGGGGGCAGGGAGTCTGAAATTTCAAAGGAAATAGGCAATTTACAGGTAGCTGAGAAAGAGCAGAACACACAATTATGACTAGTCGGCAAATTATTACTAGTCGACCCAGAATCAGTGGGACATAGAAGTAATAGTTCCTAGGCCCCTTCTTGGAGCCTTCCTGTCTACCATGCCTCATTCAAAGTAGGTTGAGGAGAGGAAGCTAGGATTCCTTTCTGGAGCAGGTCGTTCCATCTAAATCTCAGGGGCAGAAAAGGGGGATAGACAAATGTTCTTTCTGAATCTTAAAGTCAGTATCCCAAAGGTCAGTTTGAGGGTAGCAAAACTTTGGTCCTTTTCATCTCATTAAAAAGGTAGAAACGGATGATATTAATTTTAATAATACATTGTAATGTAGTACATTCGAAATTTCATTTCCATATGAAATCAAAATAAAAATTTTAATATTTTGTATTATCATTTTCTTACAAAATCTTCAAAATTAGTGTGTATTTTACACTTATAACACATTTCAATTTGAACTAGCCACAAGTGGACATAGTATTGGACAATACATTTCTAAAAGATTTAAAAGTTCTTTTGAAGCAAATTGTCATTACCATTATTAGTACAAAAATAATGAAATGTATGTAATGTGCATTTTCATAAATATTTGTTAAAAATAATTAACATTCATCATAATTATTTTCTTAGTGAGACCTTTAAAAAATTACTTCAGATTTTCTTGGATATTCGAATTATAGCTTGATGAGATAGGGGTTAGCATCAGTTCTGTCTAGTTTTTGTTTGTTTGGTGGTTTTGTTTTTATAAATGCAAATGCTGTTATTCACATGGGTTAGAAGATGGAAATAGTGGGAGTTGTGTTATGTAGTAGTTTCACTAATTTTTAAACTTCTGAGTTATAACCCCAAATCACACAGTTATCTTTCATCAAGCTTTATTTTATGTATCAAATAAGTGAGCATTCTCAATTTGTTTTTGTTTTGTTGAAGGCAAGGGATTGGAACTGTCTCAATTACAGAAGGCTGTGTCTGTCCCCTAGTTGTTGAACTCATTCACTTTCTCAGCCAAGGCACTAATGTGTTGAAGTTTGTTTGATGCTTTGAAGGTTTCTCCACCCAGCCCAGTTTTCAGTAATAAGTTTCTGGATGGATGGGGAGTTTGCTCCTCATATATGAAGTTGGCAAAGGGCCATCATGGAGGGAGGTACCCTGACTCAAGGCTTCTCTTCCTTCAGGACGTTGATCTGAAAATAATGGATTCTTATTAAACTGTCCAAGTCCACATACACCTTAGAAAGTTGTATGTATCCCCAGGCCATGCATATCCCGGTTTGAAGACTGCTACTTTATATCTCCATTTGAGAGCATTCCCTATTGAAACAGATTACAAACATTTTTATGAGAACCGTGAATCCAGTTGTACTAAGCATTGGTACAAATGCATACTTAGGAGAAAATATCCTGTGTATTTCAGAATTGTGGTTAAAACTCTTATTTTAAAGTGTGCTGTGTTTTTTATGTAAGGAAGAACAACAAAAGAGATTTTTGTAAAGTTATTTGGTCATTTTTAGAATTTGAGCTGAAGTTTTATGGAATCGTGTCATAAGGAGTACTTGTCTTTATTTTCATTCTGTTTTCTTTGACTATTCTTATTTTGGCTGTTACATCAATTTTGAAAATAGAATTTTTAGTATTGCAAAAGATTGAAGAGAAATGTCAATATTGGCTACCATTTTGAAGAGAGAGCATTTTAATCTTAAATTATCCTTATTAGTAGGCTATAAATGTTTTACATGCTTGTGGTAGGGAAGGTGTTTGGAAGGTGATTTGAAGGTGGTTAGGAACCCAAAGACAAACTGATATATTCTAGAACTTTAAATTGGAGAAGAATCTTCCTGTTCTCACATCAAGGGCAATGAACTACAGGCAGTGTTCCAAGTCAAGTAGCTTTTCATCTAAGTAGGACTAA
Organism: Molossus molossus; assembly: GCF_014108415.1. Taxonomy (NCBI): domain Eukaryota; kingdom Metazoa; phylum Chordata; class Mammalia; order Chiroptera; family Molossidae; genus Molossus; species Molossus molossus. Next base: position 90,843,160 of record NW_023425388.1, on the reverse strand, counting down.
TGGTAATGGTTTACTAAGAAGTACAGATGTCTTCATGCTGATGCTCAAAGCCAAATTAGGTTAGCTACAGTGCTTGACTTCAGAATGCAAAAGCAATGCTAATCAAAGCTTTAAGCAAAACTTAAAAAGATGGCTTTGCTAAATGTGCATTTATACACCACATTTCTTTGGATCAGTACTGGCCTTTATTCTGGGCCAAGAGACTCACAGCTTTGAATGATTAAAAAGCTCATGTTTTAAGTCAATTAAAAAAATTATTCTACTTCACTGATGGTACAGCTTCTCCCACCTGTTCTCACAGTGATGGACTGTTCATTGTTGTTTTTGTTTTTTTGGCAACACAGCCTTTGATATGTCCTGGTCTTGACAGAAAAAGAGCAGACAATTCAGGTTCTAAATAGGAAAACATTAATACACCAAGAATGACCTCGCTTGGCAGAGTGGCTTTATCAGTTTCTTGCTGAGAGCTATATCTCTCCAGGCATGAAATTCTCTTTGTTGTTAGTTGTATCTTTTTGACACCAAGTTAGTCTTTCGTGGTAGAGAAGATTAGAAAGACTCCTTTACTGAATTGTACTTGCCTTCTTTGCAACTTCCATCACACCCTATAGGTACTATTTCTCCCCTCTTCTTCCCCTGCTACCTCCTTTCCATTCTTCAGGTTTTCACTCAGGAATCAATTTCCTTGAATTCCCTGCATTAGGTGCACCTTCTTTGTAGTAATAATAAAAATAAAAATAATAGCCATCCTGAAACACTCCGTATGTGCCAAGAACTGTATTAGTTACACTGCATAAATCTGTGTTTTTTAGACATTTTTAGTAGTCTCCTTCCAGCATCTTAAGTTGAGTCTCCTCATAAACATCTTTCTGAAGTCTTAGGGCTCTGAGGAACACAGTGTGACTATCACCGGTATATATGATCTCATTTAATTCTGCAACCCATTATTTGGGCATTATTATCCACATCTGAAAAATGAAACTGAGACAAAGAGAAGTTAACCAAGTTTCTCTAGGTGAGGGCAGAGCTGGGATCTGAACTCAGGTTTTCACTGATATATCAGCTCTTGCCTCTGTTCTACATTCTCCCAGTGTTCCTTAACTGCTGCCGTGTCCAGCACTCTCCATTAGACAGCTTCTTGAGGCTTACCTTTGTGCCTGTAGCCACTAGCACTGTGCCAGTCCATAGTAGGTGCGTAATAAATCACAACCTTAAGGTATTTATTCTCTCAAGTGTATTTTAATCTCTTGTCTACCATGGTTTAACAAATTCAGTATTACCATTTTGGTTTTTTGTGTGAATTTGTGACATTGTTTCCAGGTGGCCCGTGCAGCATTTTTACTATATGGACAGTATCATTATTCCAATATTTACATCAAGGAGGACATATAAAACAATCATATTATGAGGTAATTCCATGCTGTTTTCTACAGTGGCTACATCAATCTACATTCACACAAACAGTGCATGAGGGTTCCTTTTTCTCTGCATCCTCGTCAACACTTGTTTGTTGATTTATTGATGATAGCCATTCTGACAGGTATCAGGTGATATCTCATTGTGGTTTTAATTTGCATTTCTCTGATGATTACTGATGTTAAGCATCTTTTCATGTGTCTATTGGCCATCTGTATGTCCTCAGGGGAAATGTCTATTCAGGTCCTTTGCCCAGTTTTAAATTGTATTGTTTGTTATTTTTCTTTTGGTATTGAGTTGTAGAAGTTCTTCATAAGTTTTGGATATTAACCCTTTATCATATGTATCATTGGTGAAAATGTTCTCCCTTTTAGTGGGTTGAGTGTTCATTTTGTTGATGGTTTCCTTTGTTAGGCTGAAACTTCTTAGTTTGATGTAGTACCATTTGTTTATATTGTCTTTTGTTTCCTTAGCTTGAGGAGATATATCAGAAAAAATATTGCTACAAGAAATGTCTGAGATTTTACTGCCTGTGTTTTCTTCTAGGAACTTTATATTTTCAAGTCTAACACTTAAGTCTTGAATTCATTTTGAGTTTTTTTCTTGTGTGTGGTGTAAGAAGGTGGTCTAGTTTCATTTTTTTGCATATATCTATGCAGTTTTCCCCAACACCATTTTTTAAATAGACTACCTTTACCTCATTGTATGTTCTGGCCTCCTTTGTCAAATATTAATTGTTGATAGATCCATGGACTTATTTATGGGCTCCATTGATCTATATGTCTGTTTTTGTTGTTGTTAATCCTCAACTGAGGATATTTTTCCATTGATTTTTGATAGAGTGGAGGGGAGGGTGGGGGAGAGAGAGAGAAACATTGATGTGAGAGACACGTCAATTGGTTGCCTCCCACATGACTCTCACCAGGGCCTGGGATCAAACCTGCAACCCACGTATGTGCCCTTGACTGGGAATCGAACCCATGACACTTTGGTCCACAGGCCGACATTCTAAACACTGAGCCAAACTGGCCAGGGCTATATGTCTGTTTTTAAATAAAAAATGGAACTGCCTTATGACCCAATGAATCTACTTTTGAGAATATATCTGAAGAAACCCGAAACATTAATTTGCAAGAATATATACAGCCCTATTTCATTGCAGCATTATTTACAATAGCCAAGACTTGGAAGCAGCCCAGGTGCCCATCAGCAGATGAGCAGATAAATAAGCTGTGGTACAGCCCCGGCCAGTGTGGCTCCATTGTTTAGCATCGTCCTGTGCACCAAAAGGTTGCCAGTTTGATTCTGGATCAGGGCACATGCCTGGGGTGTGATTTTGATCCCTAGTAGAGGTTGTGCGGGAAGTAGCCAGTTGATATTTCACTAACAGTGGTTCTCAACCTTCCTAATGCTACGACCCTTTAATACAGTTCCTCATGTTGTGACTCCCAACCATAAAATTATTTTCGTTGCTAGTTCATAACTTCAATTTTGCTGCTGTTATGTCTTAGGCGACCCCTGTGAACAGGTCGTTCGACCCCCAAAGGGGTTGCAACCTCAGGTTGAGAACCGCTGCATCACATCGAGTTCTCTCTCTCTCTTACCCCCCTTTATTTCCCCATCCTTCCTCTCTCTCAAAAAATAATTTTTTAAAAATCGGTGGTATATTTACACAATGGAATACTACTTGGTTATAAAAAAGAAGGACATTTTACCCTTTGCAACACCATAGATGGACCTGGAGAGTATTACGCTAAGTGAAATATGCCAGTCAGAGAAAGACAAATACCATGTGATTTCACTTATATATGGACTCTATTGAAGAAAATAAACTAATAAACAAAATAGAAACAGATTCATAGATACAGAGAACAGACTGACAGCTATCAGAGGGGAGGGAGTAGTGGGGCTGGATGAAAAAGATGAAGGGATTAAGCAAAAAAAAAACAAACCCCCAAAACCCTCATTGACAGGCAACAGTGTGGTGATTACCAGAGGGAAAGGGATGGGGGCAGCTAGAAGAGGGTAAAGGGGGGATGCATGGTGATGGAAGGAGATGACTATGCAGATGATGTTTATAGAATCGTACAGCTGAAACCTATATAATCTTATTAACCAATGTCACCCCAATAAAGTCAGTTAAAAAAATCATATTATGGCTTATGGCTCCAAGGAATAATGAGCAGAATTAAAAATAAACAGAATTGTTTTTTTTCTAAGGTGTACCAAAATAAATGCATTAGTGAAACTTCTAGTTTTAGTTGCTTTTCATTTTCCAAAGGCTGTGATGTACAAATGTAAAGCCTTAATCACTCAGGAATTTGTTAAATTCACCACCAACCTTTCTGCTTAGATGAAAAACATCAAGATTTCCTTTATTTTTGACAATCTCAGCACAAAATTTATTCTCTCTCAGTGTTGTAAGTCTTAGTATCTATATAGAATCTGGGTTGTGATGCCTTAGTGAATATTTTAAAAAGTTTAACCAACCTAAGGCTATTTAAAATTAAATTCTCTAGGCAAAACAGCAATATATAATAAAGTTACATTTCAGCTGGGAGCTATTTTAAAATGCTGAATTGAGAATCTTTACTAAAGTTACAATTTAATGAAAAGCCAACTGATTTTCAGTTGTAGTGAGTATTTGTATTATATTTTAGCATTTTTGTTCTAATGTCATGTTTCAAATCAACTCAGCCTCATTTAGTGAGCACATACTATGTGCAAGGCATTGGATGGAAGGCGTAGAGTTGTGAGGGATATAGAAATGACTAAGGTTCTGTGTCCTGAGGTATGGCAGACTTGGTACCATAACCAACCCTCCTGCTGAAAACAACCAAAAAAAAAAAATGTAGGGTACCGTATTAAAGAAAGATAAAATATTTTTAAATGTATTAATCATCTACAAATAATCAGTGGCCAAAATCTAAGAGATAGTGGGAACCTAGAAGGTAAATTGAGCATTGAAACTGGCTTTTGACTTGAGTGCATTCGCTTAACCTGAAAACCTTGTTTGTTGCTTTTATTACTTCCGAAAATGCAGGAATAGAAGACAACACTGGAACCTGCCCAAGTAGAGCATCTCCTAGATTAAGTTAGATGAAAGTGCTATTCTTGCCTGGTTTGGCTCAGCGGTTAGAGCGTCAGCCTGTGGACCAGAGCTGCAGGTACGATTCGGTCAAGAGCACGTACCTCGGTTGTGGTTTCTCCCTGGCCCTGGTCAGGTTATGCAGGAGGCAACCAGTTGATGTGACTCTAAGACATCGATATTTCTCTCTTTCTCCCCCTCCCTCCCACTCTGTCTAATGATAAATGGAAAAATATCCTTAGTTGAGGGATAATAAAAAAATATAATAATAATAAAAAAAGTACTGTTCTCTCGATGTAAGGTAAACTAGAAAGAAATTGTCCTCTCCAAGGGTCTCTGTCTTCAACTTTGGTGGTGGGAGAAAACTGGAAATGCTTTCTGAAATTTTGTAATCCAAGTAAGCCAGTGTACACCATTCTAGTGAAGTTACAGAACACTGAAAATAAAAATATATTTTTTAAATTTATTTTTAAATTTTATTTCTGTTACAGATGTTTCTCCTTTTTTACCCCATTAGGACCCTCCTCTCTATCCCCCCCCGCCCCGTCCCCAGCTTTGTTGTCCATGTCTATTGGTTATGTGTACATGCATATAAGTTCTGTGGTTTATCTCTTTCCACCCCCACCACCGGCTCTTCTGAGGATTGTCAGTAAGTACCCTACTTCCACGTCTCTGGGTCTACCCTATTCCTCAGACTGTTACGTTCATTACATTCCACAAATAAGTGAGATCATGTGGTATTTGTCTTTTTCTGCTTGGCTTGTTTCACTTAGGATAATACTTTCTAGGTCCCTCCATGTCGCCTCAAAAGATAAGAGATCTATCTTTCTTACAGCTGCATAGTACTCCATTGTGTATATGTACCACAGCTTTTCTATCCATTCCTCTACTGATGGACACTTGGGCTGTTTCAAGATCTTAGCTATTATAAATAGTACTGCCACAAACATGGGGGTACATATATTCTTCCTGATTGGTGTTTCAGGCTTCTTAGGGTATATTCCTAGAAGTGGGATCACTGGGTCAAATGGAAGTTCAATTTTTAATTTTTTGAGGTAACACCATATTGTTTTCCATAGTGGCTGCACCAGTCTGCATTACCACCAGCAGTGTACTAGAGTTCCCTTTTCTCCACACCCTCGCCAACACTTGTTGTTTGATGATTTATTGATGGCGGCCATTCTGACAGGTGTGAGGTGATACCTCATTGTTGTTTTAATTTGCATCTGTCTGATGATCAGTGATGTTGAGCATTTCTTCATATATCTCCTGGCCATTTGTATGTCCTGTTTGGAGAGATGTCTATGCAGCTCCTCTGCCATTTCTTAATTGGGTTCTTTATCTTCCTTTTGTTGAGTTGTATGAGTACTCTATATACTTTGGATATTAACCCCTTATCTGATGTATCATTGGCAATGATGTTCTCCCATACAGTGGGTTGCCTTTCCATTTTGATGATTGCTTCTTTTGCTGTGCAGAAGCTTTTTAGCTTGATGTAGTCCCATGTGTTCATTTTTTCCTTTGTTTGCCTTAGGTGATATATCAGTGAAAATTCTGCTGCGTATGATGTCCGAAATTTTGATGCCTACATTTTCTTCTAGAATTTTTATGGATTCACGAAGTCTTTTATCCATTTTGAGTTTATTTTTGTGTATAGTGTAAGTTGATGGTCTAGTTTCAGTTTTTTGCATGTAGCTGTCCAGTTTTCCCAACACCGTTTATGTCTTTACTCCACTGTATGCTCTTGCCACCTTTGTCAAATATTAATTGAGCATATTGCCTTGGGTCCATTTCTGGGTACTCTGTTCTATTCCACTGGTCTATATGCCTGTTCTTGTGCCAGTACCAGGCTGTTTTGATTACAGCCGCTTTGAAGTATAACCTGATATCTGGTATTGTGATCCCACCTACTTTGTCCTTCTTTTGCAAAATTACTGTGGCTATTCAGGGACTTTCTTGGTTCTATGTGAACTTTTGAAGTATTTGTTCTAGTTCTGTGAAATATGTAGTTGGTATTTTGATGGGGATTGCATTGAACCTATAGACTGCTTTGGTTGTATGGACATTTTAATGATATTAATTCTTCCAAGCCATGAACAAGGTATGTGCTTCCACTTTTTTATATCTTCCTCTGTTTCTTTTTTCAATGTCCTGTAGTTTTCTGCAAATAGGTCCTTTACTTCTTTGGCTAAATTTATTCCTAGGTATCTTAATTTTTTTGCCGCGATGGTAAATGGGATTGTTTTTTCAGTTTCTCTTTCTGTGAGTTCATCATTGGTGTATAAGAACGTTGTCAATTTCTTGATGTTAATTTTGTATCCTGCTACTTTGCCAAATGCATTTATTAAGTCTAGTAGATTTTTGATGGAGTCCTTAGGGTTTTCTATGTATGATATCATGTCATCTGTAAATAATGACAGTTTCACTTCCTCCTTTCCAATTTGGATCCCTTTTATTTTTTCTTTCTGTCTGATTGTTGTAGACTTCCAGTACTATGTTAAATAAGAGTGGCGAAAGTGGACATCTCTGTGTTGTTCCTGTTCTTAAGGGAAATGTTTTTAGTTTCTGCCCATAGAGTATGGTGTTGGCTGTAGGTCTTTCATATATGGCCTTTATTATGTCTAGATATGATCCCTCTGTTCCCACATTGCTCAGTGTTTATATCAGAAATGGATGTTGGATTTTGTCAAATGCTTTTTCAGCATCTATTGATATGATCATGTGGTTTTTATTCTTCATTTTATTGATATGGTGTATCACATTTATTGATTTGCGAACGTTGTACAAGCTTTGCTTCCCTGGGATAAATCCCACTTGGTCATGGTGAATAATTTTTTTGATGTATTGCTGGATCCGATTTGCTAGGATTTTGTTCAGAATTTTGGCGTCTGTGTTCATCAGGGATATTGGCCTGTATTTTTCTTTCTTTGTAATGTCTTCTTCTGGTTTTGGAATTAGGATTATGCTGGCTTCATAAAACGAGTTTGGAAGTCTTCTTTCTTCTTGAATTTTTTGAAATAGTTTGAGGAGAATGGGTGTTAGTTCTTCTTTGAATGTTCGGTAAAACTCCCCATGAAGCTATCCGGGCCTGGGCTTTTGTTTGCTGGGAGAGTCTTGATTACATCTTCAATTTCTTTTGTTGTTATTGGTTTGTTCAACTTTTCTATCTCTTACTGGTCCAGTTTTGGGAGACTGTGTGTTTCTAGAAATTTGTCCATTTTGCTTAGATTGTCGAATTTATTGCCATATATTTGTTCGTAGTAGCTGTTAACAATCTTTTGTATTTCTGTGGTATCAGTTGTTACTTCTCCTCTTTCATTTCTGATTTTGTGTATTTGGGTTCTCTCTCTTTGTTTCTTGGTGATTCTAGCTAAGGGTCCATCAATCTTGTTTATCTTTTCAACAAACCAGCTCTTTGTTTCATTGATCCTTTGAATTATTTTTTTGGACTTTGTGTCATTTATTTCTGCTTTGATCTTTACTATTTCCTTCCTTCTACTTGCTCTGGGGTTTTCTTTTTGTTTGCTTTCTAATTCTTTAAGTTGTGAGGTTTCACGGTCAATTAGAAATTTTTCTTGTTTCTTGAGGTAGGCCTGTAGTGCTATGAACTTCCCTTTCAGAACTGCTTTTGCTGCATCCCATAGATTTTGTGTTGTGTGTTCATTTTCATTGGTTTCCAGCCATTTTTAAATTTCTTCCTTGATCTCCTCAGTAACCCATTCATTGTTCAATAACATGCTGTTTAGCCTCCATGTGTTGAAATGTCTTTGCATGTTCTTGTTGCAATTGATTTCTAGTTTTATGCCATTGTGATTTGAGAAGATGCTTGATATGATGTCAATCTTCTTAAACTTGTGTCCTATCATGTGATCTATCTTTGAGAATGTCCCATGTGCACTTGAGAAGAATGTGAATTCTATAGTTTTGGGGTGTTATTCTCTGTTATCTATTAAATTCATTTGGTCTAGTGCTTCATTTAGAGTCTGTGTTTCCTTACTAATTTTTTTGTCTAGAGGATCTATCCAGTGCTATCAACAGGGTGTTTAAGGCCCCTACTATGATTGTATTGCTGTCAATTTCTCCTTCGAAGTTTTCCAGAAGATTTTTAATATATTTTGGTGCTCCTATATTGGGTGCATATATATTTATCAAGGTTATATATTCCTGTTGGATAGATCCTTTCAATATTATGTAGTGGCCTTCTTTGTCTCTAGTTATGGCCTTCATTTTGAAATCTATTTTATCAGATATGAGTGTTGCTACCCCAACTTTTTTTTCCTTTCTGTTTGCTTGGAAGATTTTTTCCATCCTTTCACTTTCAAGCTATGTGAGTCTTTTGTTGTGAGGTGTGTCTCTTGTAAACAACATATATGTGAGTCATGCTTTCTCATCCAATCAGCTACTCTGTGTCTTTTTATTGGAGCGTTCCGTCCATTTACATTTAAGGTGATTATTGATATGTACTTATTTATTGACATTTTTGTTTAGTGTATTTCTGTTTTTCTTCCCATTTCTACTGCTAATTACAGCAGTCCTTTTAACATTCTTGCAGTGCTCGTTTGGTGCTAATGTATTCTCTTAGCCTTTTTTTTTGTCCGGGAAGCTCTTTATTTGTCCTTCTATTTTGAATGATAGCCTTGCTGGGTAGAGTAGTCTTGGATTCAGATCCTTGTTTTTCATGACCTTGATTACTTCATGCCATTCCCTTCTGGCCTGTAGTATTTCTTGTGAGAAGTCAGCTGAGAGCCTTATGGGGTTTCCTTTTTAGGTAACCTGTTGCTTATCTCTTGCTGCTTTCAGGATTCTCTCTTTGTCTTTAATTTTTGGCATTTTGATTGCTATGTGTCTTGATATGGGCCTGTTTGGGTCCTTCTTACTTGGGGCTCTTTGTGCTTCTTGAACTTGAATGCCTTCTTCCTTCACCAAGTTAGGGAAGTTTTGTGTCACTATTTCTTTAAATATATTCTCTAACCCTTGCTCATTTTCTTCTTTGGGGATTCCTATAATGCGAAAATTAGTACATTTCCAGTTGTCCCTCAGTTCTCTTAAGCTGTCTTCCTGGTTTTTAATTGATTTTTCATTTTGGTTTTCGGATAGGTTGATTTTTTTCTACCCTGTCTTCTAATTCACTGATCCTGTCTTCAGCTTCCTCTACTCTGCTATTTAGACCTTCCAATGTGTTCTTTATTTCTGTTATGTTATTTTTTATCTCTTCTTGGTAGTTCCTTATTTCCAGTTGGTTTATTTTCAGCATCTCTATGGCCTTACTCATGCTGTTGCGCTTCCTCAAGATCATGGCTCTGAAATCTATCTCTGTTAACTTGCCTAACTGCTCCACATTGATGTCATCTTCGGTGGAGGTCTCTTGTTCCTTCATTTAGTTTTTGTTTCTGTGTTTCACCATTTTGGCTAACACAGTGGGTTTTGGAGCCTGTCTAGTTTTCCCTGTGGGTGTTGGTGTTCTGTTGTTTGTGGTGCCCTCTCCTGGGTTTAGATGAGCGGGGGAGGACCCACGTTAAACACCACTGTCAAGTCTTTCTTTCCTGGTTAAAGTTGCTAGCCCAGGAAAGGTATTGTTACCCTCTAGCTTTTTGCCTGGAGGCTAGCAGTCGAGGTTACTTGATGGGTTTTGGGTTGTCCGTTGATTGAAAAACTCCCTTAGGTGCTCAGCACAAGGGAATTTCATGAGGGTGGGGCAGATGCTGGTTGTTAGTGAGCCTCAATTAGCATTAAAGTGGCCCACAGGGTGGGGTTGGATCTCCAAGGGAGGGTCTGCTGCCTCTCCCCAGAGCCCTGGGAAGGAGTAAGATGGCCACCGTCCTGGGTGGCCACAACTTAACAAAAACTCTGAGCGCCCTCCAAATCCCCAGTGTCCCCACACAGTTTCAAGTCCAGTCTGCCCTCCCTCTGCCGTAGCCCAGGATGAGTGGCTGTGGCTTTTTTAGTGTCTGTCCCAGCTCTGTGCTGTAGAGCCACTTGGGACTTTAACCTGAGGGTGCTGCTCACAGCTAAGGCCACTGCTTTCTGTGGGTTCCCAGCCCCCTTCTCACGCCTTCTCTGTTCTACCAGGATCGAGTCAGTGTCCCTGGTTATATGGTTCTCACAAGCTGCTTTTTGTTGCTTTTTCCCATCGATTTGTCTGTGTTATAGTTGTAATTCCAGTTTGGTCCTGGGAGACAGTCTGTGTAGCTTCCATTCACTCCGCTGCCATTTTGGAATCTCAATAAAAATATCTTAATTGAAGCCATAGATGACAGTTTACCTTCAAAGGAACAACAGTTATACTGAGAGCTGCCCTTTGAAGAGTAACAATGGAAACCAGCATTCAGGGGAATAATGTTTTCAGTGGGCTAAGAAAAGATGAATGCAAATCCTGAAGTACAGTCACTTGAATATCTTGGAAGAGTAAAAGTGAAATAGCTTTTTTTTTTTTTTTTTTTTTTTTTTTTGTCAGAGAGAAAGTATAAGAGTTTACCACCAACAATCCTGAAGGGTGTGCTTCAGGAATAAGGAAAGCTCTATCCTAGTTGGAAGATAGAAGGCACAAAAATTGAAGAGCAAAGGAGGTGGGAAATCTATGGGAACTCTAACAGGCATTCCCTAAAGAAGCCAGTGATGATAATGTTTGGTTCAGTTAAAAAGTGTAAACCCAAATAAAACTCACATATATAAAAATAATAGCATCTACCTGGGGAAGGATTCTTATAAGATTTGTCTATCTTTTTGGAAAAATGCTAAATATTGACTTACTTTAGATTTTTCTTTTACATATCCATGTTAAAATCTTTAGGGTTACCACTAAAAGACTATAAATAGTCTATAAAATCTTTAAACCAAAAAAGGGAGAAATGAAATTGAAGATAATGAAGACATGTGTTTTACCTTTCAGGCTCTTAGTATCTAGTAAGCAGTGGTAAAGACGAGGAGTGACTTCAGGGGGCATTCTCGTCCCCAGTTTATGAACCACACAGATTTGCTTGGTGGCACCTTTCCTTACACCCCTCACCTCAACGCTTGAGCTGCTTTGGATTGTTTCCAGACTGGAGAAACCCTAGCAAAGGCTCCTGCCCTTCCTGCAGGTGTGTGCAGTTGATGCCAACACTGCCACTAATTGAGGAGCCTCTGGATGGGAGCCAGTTACCCAGCAGAGGTTAGCATGCCTGGGTGCTTGCTATGCCTTGCCTTGGCACTCTCTGGCTTCCTTAGCATTTGTCTGGAAGGGCCACATAACACAAACCCCAAGTGTGTGGGAGTCAACACTGGCATGGACATTAACCAGTGAGAGGCAGGAGACAGAAGAAACCAGCAGGTGGTTCTTTCTCATTACTTCACTACCCCACAGTTTCTCCCAAGGCTCAGTAATTTGAAACTGGACATATCCTGAGAGACCGAGCAGAGCTGTAGCCAGCTGGATTACAAACCCTCTCACATTAGTGCCCCCTCCTTGAGTGATTTACTTCCTTTTTTTCTCTCACTCATGCTTTCCTGGTATTGCACCCTTTTGATAACATAAATGTATGTCTTAGACTGTGTTTTAGTGATTCCATTCTAGGACAAGAACTTTCAGACACCTGTCCCTATGCTGCTTGGTGAATCCTCCAAAATAAACATGTAAACTAAATAATAAAAAAGTTCCTACCTGTGCAAATGCAGCTTTAAGTTGGTTTTCTACTTCTTCTTTCCTTTCTAACAAAATTGATGCCATCTCCTGAGCTCTTGCCATGTAGACATTTGGAGTCTGGGTAGTAAAAAAGATAAGCAACACACATGAATGCCTGTCATCCGAGATCAAACATGTAAGTTCTACCGTAGAGGTACAACATAAGTTTGAGAAAGGTCTAGTCAGTAAGGTTTGATGGAGCACAGAGTGTGTTGGTGAGAGTAGGAGGTTAAAATCGAAGGTTGTCTTAAGGTTTTAATGTTACACAGACCTTGAATTAAAGGCTAGGTGTTTGAATTTTATATAGTGAATGACGGGAAGTCAATTGAAAGTTTTTAATAGTGAAGTAACAGAAGAAAACATGTTATACATACATAGAGATGTATATATACATACGCATTGGTACATACATATATGTATTTGAGCAAAGGGTTTATAAAAATCCTCCCCCAACCCTACGTTAGAATTTCACTTTCAATTAGTTATCTTGCTTTGTTTCCCTGGTATCCTGACAGAGATTATTCTATGTTTCCAGGCAGCATTGCTTATGATAAAAATGGCCCTGATTGGTGAAATGCATGTGCACTGGGAGGAAGAATAAATAAACTCTAGAGAAGTTTGCCACACTTTGGGCCTTCCTAAATGCAGTGATTCTTGTAATTGAGCCTGTCCCTTATGGGGACCCTGGAAGCTGTGCCTGTGGAGTTGTTAGAAAAGATATTAGTACCTGTGGGATGGGGGGCTTTTAAAGCCAGGACAGCTCCTTTACCTGCCCAGTGTGAGTCTCATCTTGCTGTGAGGACCATCAGAAGGCCTTTCGTGAAAGAGCTGTAGGTCACCCTGCCCTCTTGGCAATCTGTGGTTCCTGTCCTGTGATAGTTAATGACAAATGTGGTCTGCTTAAATATTTATTCAAGTCAGAAGAAAATATAATGGTGAAAAGACCAGAAACCTAGAAATCATTAAAGTGATGTGACTGACTATAAAAAAAAAAAAATTGTGAAACTAAAAAGATACTCCAAGTAAATTCAGAAGACAGTTTAGAAAACATTTACAAAATCAGATGGCAGATGGCAGATATTAATATCTATAATATATGTCTTGTTAAAAAAAAAAAAAAAATAAGTAGTGCAATGGGGAAAAAAGGGCAAAGGATAAGAATAGGCACTTGACAGAAGCAAAACCAAATGCTGAATAGACAAATAAGAAGATGCACAGTTATTAAAGATCAAGGATTATACTGCAACAGCATATCCTGTGTCAAACTAATAATAACACTTCTTGTGGGAGTTTGGTAGAGGGCCATGGAAGTATTTCCTAAAACTAATAATTTCCCTACCCAAACCTATCCATTCCTCTGCTAGTACTCCAAATAGTAAAAGTGCATTATGAAAATAAAGATGTTTATTGAATGTTGTTATTACCAACAACAGTGTGAATGCCCAAAAATTGGTTCTGGTTGAATAAAGGATGGCAAATCTAGTCTATTTACTACTGAGCAGTCTTTAAAATTTTTATCTCTACCAATGGACTAGATGGTATTTTTTTTGAAGTATAGGCATATGTGGAGAGTAAGTGGACAGAGAAGTGTGTAAATATAATCTTGGTATATAAATATGGATTCCTTCTGTTGTTAATCCTCACCCAAGGATATTTTTTCATTGATTTTTAGAGAGAGTAAAAGTGAGGGAGGGAGAGAGAGAGAGAGAGAGACATCGATGTGTGAGAGACACATGGATTGATTGTCTGCATGACCCCAACCAGGGCCAGGGATCAAACCTGCAACCCAGGTACGTGCCCTTGACCAGAATTGGTCCATGGGCTGTCTCTCTAACCGCTAAGCCAAACTGGGTAGGACTATAGGTTCCTTTTGTTGGAGGAGTTGGGCAGTTGGCAGAAGGGGTAGATGAAGAATGACATGAAAAAAATGACACCACAAATGTATAATTCTATTTATGTAAGTTTTATGTGCTGGTATATGCATAAAGAGACACGGTATGGTTATTCATAAATGTTAAAGGGCAGTTATCTGAAGACAGAGTTTTAGGTAATTTTTAATGTGTTTCCTTTATACTTATGAATTTTAAAAAATATGCTTGTATTTTTCTTTTTAAAAAAGTTTTTTTTGTTGATTTTAGAGAGGAAGGGAGAGAGAGAGAGAGAGAAACATTGATTGGCCACCTCCTGCATGCCCTGCACCGGGGATTTGGCCCACAATTTGGGCATATGCCCTGACCAGGAATCAAACAGGTGACCTCTTGGTGCATGGGTCAATGCTCAACCACTGAGCCATACCGGCTGGGCAAAAATATGCTTGTATTTAAATATATATTATTATATGTTACATAATTTATAGTGTAATGAAAAAAATGTATATTCAAATAAAGGATAATGAAAACATTGATTTTATTAGGGAGAGCCGGTTACTAAGTGCTTTCTGTAGTTTCTCCTTATCTAGGTTTTCTCTTTCTGTGGTTTCAGTTGCCCGTGGTCAACCCTGTTCCCAGAATATTAAATGGAAAATTCTGGAAATAAACATGAAGTTCTAAATTGTGCGCTATTCCTAGTAGTGTGATGAAATCTTGCATTGTCCCACTTTGTCCTGCCCCATATGTGAATTACTTCCCTTTATTTGGCATAATCATGCTGTATGTGCTACCAACCAAAGTCTCACAGCTCATGATTTTAGCACATGTCTTTCTAACCATAGTGCTAATTGCACTTTACATGCTTTTTCCAACATACCACGTTATCTTCCTTTTATTTATTTTTTAATCCTCACCCGAGGATACTTTTCCACCTATTTTTGTTTTTTAGATTGAGAGGGAGGGAGAGAGAGAGAGAAACATTGATGTGTCTGAGAGACACACTGATTGGTTGACTCCTTCATGACCCCAACTGGGGATGGGGATCAAACCCACAACTCTTTTTGGTCCACGGGCCAACACTCTAACCACTGAGCAAACTAGCCAGGGCATATCTTCCTTAACATGAAGGTATTCTGTACTGGGAGGAGCTCTATATATGTAATAGAATATATCATTTACTCTTAAGAGCTTTAGGGGAGAACTGAGGTGTACTGGTTGTATACTACAGGTGTTTACTCCAAAATTAAATCTGAATAAATAAATATTGAGCTCCTGAGAAACCGTATGGAGAAAACTATTAATGTTTTAAGTAGTGAGTGTGTTTCTAATTTTTTAAGGATAAAGATCATAATATTTATCTCTGAGCCCTATTTCTGCATAATTATAATGTATTTCTTTTTGAAATTTATTCAGTCAAAACTAGAAATTTAATAATTCCATTGCATTCATTTTAAAACTTTTTAATTTTTTATCTTTAGGTTATCTTCACTGTAATGAATATGATTGTCTGAGATTGAAGTGGCTGAGGCAGACATTAGAATCCTTCATCCCACAGCCTTTGGTAAATGTAATTAAAGTGTCTGAATTGGATGGCAGAGAAATGGGAGATGCCCAGCCTGAAACGTTTGACAAGGTACTTTTATTACATTGTGACAAACGGATGGACTCCCAGTGATACCACTGTTAGGTTGCTTTTTTGTTATTTTCCATTTGCTTCCAGATGGAGTCTGATATAATTTCTAGTATCCTGGGAAATTTTGATAAAGTGAACATGGAAGCAGTTTTCATTTGATGGTCAGCATGGTTCAAAGGATTGGAGATTATAGAATGTGTTTTATTTCCAAGTACCTCAAAGATACTTAGGAGAAGATCAGATGATATCTGGGTCAGTACACAAACATGTGCATTGTATTGCTCTAATTCTGTAACATTTCATTTCAGAGTATGATGATAGAAAAAAAAGAGAGCATTTCAATAAACTGAAATTGAAATATTAGTTCCTAAAAATAAATGCCGAGAATTTAGAAATATAATATCTGTTTAAAATGAGTCACTTTTGTAAAATTATTTGCTGTAGTTGTCAAGAATATTAAATATTAGTAGACATTAGTAGACTTTTAATCCTCCCATTCCTACTACTTTCCCAGCCCCACCCCCCCAAATCCAAACACTGAAAGTGCACAGGAAATTTTGCTGCAAAGTATTACTGAAGAAATGTCATGAAGAACTTACCACTGTGTAGTTTGGGCTTTAAAAGAAATGTCTTTTTGGTCATTTTACATAGCACCCCTATATACTTTGTGTCTGAAGATATATTTTCAGCACATACTTGCATTACGTGTCCTCTTTTTCCCTAGGTGTTAGTTGATGCTCCTTGTTCAAATGATCGAAGTTGGTTGTTCTCTTCTGATTCTCAGAAGGCAGCCTCTAGGATAAGCCAACGGAGGAAGTTGCCTGTTCTACAGAAAGAACTCTTAAGGTGAGGACGATGAATGCACACATTTATTTTGGTTTATTTAATGTAATTTTTAAATAGGTGTGACAGAACATGGCACAGGGAAGCCCCCTAATGGAGGGTTTCCTCTGTAGGTGTCAATAATTATTCCTGCAAAGGCTGTACCTAGAAAATTCTCAATCTCTTCCTTTCAGCTCTCATGCTGTAATGTTCCTTCTGCCCTGTCCCGTCAATGAAATACAGTATCACTGTGCTTTCTTTTAAAAGGCACAAATAATTTTACTGTGGTTTAAAATTGTTTTCTTATTGGGACCATCCTAAGCCTAGGGTTCATCACCATATTCTTGCACCAGAATTTGAACCAGAATGGGGCTTTGGACCATAATGCTTTTTTTCTTTTCTTTTGGTATTGGACACATTGTTCTGGATGAGTCAGCCAGCCTCCTAGGAAGTTGTAGGAAACTGTTAGCACTTATTCCCCTGATAAGAATTTTCCAGAAGAGCATGACCACTAAGAGATACTAGGTTTCCTTCATAACAGAGGCATTTGGGGACTGCCTTGTTTTCAAAAAAGAATTCTTCTTATACCGTACTCCCAGGTAATTCCTGTTGTTTAATGTTGAATACAGATTCTCTGGAGTATTTAAAATATAGTTAAATGGTGCCTTATCACTCATTACTACTTCTTTTTTTTTTTTTTTTTTTTTTGTTAATCCTCACCCAAGGATATTATTCTGCTGATTTTGGAAGGGAGGGAGAAAGAGAAACATTGATGTGAGAGAGACAAACCCATGGGTTGCCTCCTGCACAATCCTGACTGTGGCCAGGAATTGAATCTGCAACCCAGATATATGCCCTCGAGTGGGAATCAAACTTGCGACCCTTCGGTCCACAGGCCAACGCTCTAACTGCTGAGCCAAACCAGCCAGGGTTCACTCATTACTTCTTACATGTGGAAGGAGAATGAGGGAGGGTTTCTGTGCACTGCTGACAATGTGTTATACTTCCTACTTCTTACTGACACACAACTATGAATATCTGCCATTACCTAGGTGTTACAGCCAACACTTGTTCTCGTTCTTGTATCAGATGATGTATCAGCTCATTATGGTAACTCTTGGTAGTGCCTACTAGAGGGTTCTTGTAAACATTTCTCATCAGACAGACTGTTTGTTTGTATGCCTCCAATGTCAGCCTTTCATATATTATAATTCTAAGATAATTTGAGAATTCTTATCAACTTTTCCTTCTATCTCTTGGGTTATTAGCTTTGGGATGTTACATAGCTTCTGTTCTTCATCCTCTTTCTCAACTAAACTTTTTTGATTTGCCTTCTTAGTTAATTATTCCTGCTCCTCTGGGCCTTGCTATTATTAGACCTTATACCCTATAACAGACCCTGAATCTTATGAAGGTTAATTAATATTATGACCTTTAATTTATTTTTTAAGCTGTAAGCTATTAGGATTCCCGAGAATATTATTTTTCTTCTCTCTCTCATGAAAAATTCTTCCTTCACTTCTTTTTCTTCCTGGTCCTTACCAAGCTTTTTGTGTTTTATATTCTGTCTACTGCTTTCCTGCCATTTTGTTTCAATTCATTGTAATGTATTCAACTAATACAAGTGAAGTAGATGGCCCCTTGGCCAAAGACAACCAGATACCAGCTTTGTTCACAGTGCTAAGTCCACTTAAGTTTGGTGTAAAGTCTTTTAAATTTTTTGTATAGCTTCTCTTACAACTACATGTACCTGGAGAAATACATTAGAAAATAACCTCTGTCATTATGCCTATATTGTTCTGAAACTTGCTCTTTTTTGTACTTACTATTTCTTAAAGTCTTTTCCTTGTAAATTTTCTCTTTTCTATTCACCTTCTGTGAAATGTTCAATAAAGCCAGTCTGTCATACTCCATTTAATTATCTATTTTGGATAATCACATTTTTTTTTCACTTTTGCAAACTATCCTTTAATTTGTCTCATTGGATACATCTACTGACATTTTCCTTGATTAAATATCAAGAAGTGGAATTGAGGATCAAACATTTTGGCAGATATGTTGAATTGTTCTCTAAAATCCAGTCTTTTTTGTTGCATTTGACTTTGTTGACTGCTTGTTCCCTCTTAAAATAGTATATTGCCTTGATTTTTGTAATCATATGCTTTTCAGGTTTTCTTTTTACTTATTTTCTTAATTTGCCCTTAATTAGTTCATCCCATAAGTTTTGGGTTTCTTTAGCTCCGTTTTTTATTTTGGAGACATTGTCTCCGAAATATGGGTCTAAGCTCAGATATTTCTCCTTTGTCTCAGACCTATATATTCAATTTCCTATCAGAGATCTCCATTTGGAAGTTGCTCAAACACATAGAACTCTGTCAAGAGGGAACTCATAAGTTCTAATGATCTTCTACCCCGTCCCCAATTAATGAAACAAAAAATCAAATAGAAATCCCACCAACCTGCCTCTTTTCTTTTCTTCTGTATCTCAGTAATTGCCATCCATACCACCGTTCACATGGCTAAGTCAGAAGTTCATCCCCAAATTCCCTTTCTCATATGCAATCTATCGCTAGGACATTTCAGTTGTACCTGTTACATATTTCTCAAGCTCATGTAATTCTTAATAGCCTGATCTAAACCACTAGCATCTGTCACCTAAATCACTGCAACCTGCTCCTAACTGCCCTGCATGTCTCCAGGTGTGAGCACTACTTCACTCCCCATAATAAAGCCAAATTCAATCTGCAATGTAAATCTGATCTTGTTATTTTCCGTTTTGAAATCTTGCAGTTGTTCCCCATTGCCATTAAGATGTCATATTCCTTACTATGGTATGCAAGTCCTTTCTGGATTTGATTCCTTCTTATTTCACTAGCCTCATGTCTCTGGATTCTTCTTGCATTGTGTTCCAACTGAGCAGCTCCTCACACCCACCTTACAGGGTCTCATTTCTGAGGTCAGTGCATTTTCTGTTCCTTTTGCTTAAGAGTTCTTCTAACTCATTCTCTCCTTTCTCTTGATTAACTCTACTGGTATATTACCTGACTCTCTAGGACTGAGATTGATATTCCCCTCATGTCTTTAGCTTTATTTAAAAATGTGTGTGTTTTTATAAATCCTCACGTGAGGATATTTTTCTGTTTATCTTCAGACAGAGTGAGAGGGAGGAGGTGAGAGAGAGGGAGAGAGAGAGAAACATCGATGTGAGAGAGACATATCGACTGGTTGCCTCCCGTATGACCCCGACCAGGGCCGGGGATGAACCGCAACTGAGGTATGTGCCCTTCACTGGAATCAAACCTGTGATTCTTTGGTCTGTGGGCCAACACTCTAACCACTGATCCAAACTGGCAGGGCAGGAAAATTTTTTGATTGGACTAGACTTGTGTCTGTTTTATCTGTTGACAGATAATGGTGCTGAAAGGTACTTGATGCTCTCCATGGCTGTATATTCATTTATCCTATCAGAAATCATTCATATTTACCGTGAATAAGCGTAGTATTCAGCATTTTCGCTTTTGAAAACATTATATTCTACAACCAAATATTAATCTTGTACAAATATTTATGAATTTGATGCTTCACTGAAAATCTACATTTTGCTTATTAGAAGTTTCTAGATGTTAATTTTTAAAAAAAAGGAATAATGTTAATAGGTATGGAATAGTAATATATATGTAATAGTCTTTTTAAAATTATGTAAAAATTAATGTATGTATAGAATATATAATATATATAATCATTAAAACAGTAATCTAATGTGATGTTTTAACATGAAAAGGTTCCTGGAAGGCACAGTGATGACAGGAGAAAGATCTCAAAGCAGATGAGTTCATTTTGCACTTATTAAGGACTCTGATTTATTCACACAGAAGTGGAAAAGTTAGAATCTTCTATTAAATTTATAAAACATGGAGAAAAAAGTTACATACAACTCTCTCAAACATCGTCCCCCAAATCATTTTCAGAAGATGACAAAGTGGGAAGGGATATAAGGAATAATTGAACATAAGCCAATTCTAATTATAGAGTGCCAATTGAAAGTATACCTTTATTATTATTTCTCAAAATAATTTCTGAGACCAAGCATGTGTGTTACATGCTATGGGTGTTCATATTGCATAATAAGATTTTCTTGCCTCATTTTGAATTTAAATATATTAAGAAAAACAGTGGGAAAATATACTAAAAATGATATGTATGTAGTCTTTTTTGAAAGTGACCATGATGTTTATACAAGAGAAGTTCACATGATTTTTCAGTGGAAAGGTACAAATGAAGAGTATGATTTATAACAAAAATATAGGTATCTTATTGCAGTAATGTATCATGTCATCCATTTTCTCAGAGGAAATCAATCACATTTAAAATCCTGACCCCTTCTGGTTTTCTTTTCTCACTAGTTGACAAGTAAAATCCATTTTGTGAATCCATTGAAAAGGGAAGCTTAGATTATTTTGTAACATTTTGAAAATTTGTATAAATCATCTACATAATAATCCTTAAAAAGTGGTACATTGGCAGTGAAATTTGTGTTTTAAAAGAAACATTAAAAAGAATCAACATTGCTTCTTGAACTGAAAGAAGGGTTACCTAGTGACTATGGAGTAGTGGCCTTCATCATTCATCAACATAGTGTCCAAAACATTGATGTTTTCATAGTGGAAAAATAATCTCTGGACATAGAGTTCTATTAGAATGGAATATTTCCACCACTGAAACAAGAAGAAGAAGGAGAAGGAGGAGGAAGAGAATTAATAGTAGCAGTAGTAATAGTAGTAATATTAACAGTGGTTTGCTTTTGTCTTCTGGATTTCAAACCTAAGACTAAGCATATGATGTGATGACAGTATGCAAAGTTAACTGAATTAGTTGGACTTTAAGAAGAAAATATATTCTCTAACCCTTCCTCATTTTCTTCTTCTTCGGGGACTCCTGTGATGCGAATGTTATTACGTTTGCAGTTGTCCCACAGTTCTCTTAAGCTGTTTTTCTGTTTTTTAATTAATTCTTTCCTTTTGGTTTTCTGATTGGTTGATTTTTTTCTACCCTCTCTTCCAATTCACTGATCCGGTCCTCAGCTTCCTCTACTCTGCTGTTTAGACTTTCCAATGTGTTTTTTATTTCCGATATGTCATTCTTCACTTCTTCTTGAAGGTTTTTAATTTCCAACTGGTTGATTTTCAACATTTCTATGTCTTTACTTATGGTGCTCATATCCTTGCACATGCTGTTGAGCTTCCTCAAGATCATGCCTCTGAATTCTAGTTCTGTTAACTTGCTTAACTGCACCTCATTTATCTCATCTTCGGTAGAGGTTTCTTGTTCTTTCATTTGGCTTTTGTTTCTGTTTTCACCATTTTGGCTATCACAGTGGGCTTTGGAGTCTGCCAAATTTTCCCTGTGGGTGTTGGTGTTCTGCTGTTTGTGGCTCCCTCTCCTGGGTTTGTATGAGGCAGGGAGGACCCAGTTTAAACACCACTGTCACGTCTTAACTTTCCTGGTTAGAGTTGCCAGCCCAGGGAATGGTAGTTATCCTCTAGCTTTTTTTGCGTGGAGGCTATTAGTAGAGGTCATCTGAAGAACCTTGGTTTCTGAGTTGACTGAAAAACTCCCTCAGGTGCTCAGTGTAAAAGGATTTCCCGAGGGTGGGGCAGATGCTGGTTGCTAATGGGCCTCAATTAGCATTCCAGTGGCCACCAGGTGGGGTTGAATCTCCAAGGGAGGGGCCGCCACCTGTCCCCAGGGCCCTGGGAAGGAATAAGATGACCACAGTCCTGCATGGCTGCACTCAGCTAAAGCTCTGAGTACCCTCCAAATCCCAAGTGTCCCCACACAGTTCCAGTCCAGTTTGTCCTCCCTCTGCCCGAGCCCAAGGTGAGTGGCTGCTGCCAATTTAGCCTCTGTCTGGTCTCTGCGCCGTGGAGTCGCCTAGAACTTTAACCCGATGGCACTGCTCCCAGCTAAGGGCTGCCGAGGCTGCGGCAGCTCCTAGCCAAGGGCGTAGCACCTAGCGGAGGTCGCAGGACCCAGCCGAGGGCACAGCTTTCAGCTGAGGCCGCTGGTCCCAGCCTAGGGCGTAGCACCAAGCTGAGGTCGCAGGACCCAACCGAGGCGGCCGCTGGTCCCAGCTGAAGCCACAGGACCCAGCCGAGGGCGCAGCTGCCAGCCGAGGCCACTGGTCCCAGCCGAGGGTGTAGCACCCAGCTGAGGTTGCAGGACCCAGCCGAGGCCGCTGGTCCCAGCCAAGGGCATAGCACTCAGCCGAGGTCACAGGACCCAGCCAAGGTGGCTGCTGGTCCCAGCTGAGGCCACAGGACCCAGCCAAGGGCGCTGGTCCCAGCCGAGGGCGTAGCACTCAGCCTAGGTCGCAGGACCCAGCTGAGGCGGCCCCTGGTCCCAGCCGAGGTCACAGGACCCAGCCAAGGGCGCAGCTTCCAGCCGAGTCCGCTTTTCCCAGGCCAGGCTGCTGCAGACCGTGGGCTCCCGGCCCCCTCTCACATCCTCGCAAGCCTACCAGGATTGACTCAGTGTCCCTGGTTATGTGGTCCTCTAAGCTGCCTTTCGTTTGTCCCTTTCTGACGATTTGTCTTTATTTTCATTGTAATTCCAGTTTGGTCCTGGGAGATGGTCTGTGTAGCTTCCATTCACTCCGCCACCATTTTTTCTCCCCCAGATGCTGGTTTTTAATGAGCCTCAAATTGCATTTCAGTGACCCACTGGGTTGGGTTGAATCTCCAAGGGAGGGGCCACCGCCTCTCCCCAGAGCCCTGGGAAGGAGTAAGATGGCCACCATCCTGCGTGGCCGCAACTCAGTAAAAACTCTGAGCGCCTTCCAAATCCTGAGTGTCCCCACACAGTTCCATCCCAGTCTGCCCTTTCTCTGCTTGAGCCCAAGGTGAGTGGCTGTGGCTATTCTAGCGTCTTTCCCGGCTCTGTGCTGTGAAGCCGCTTGGGAGTGTAACCTGAGGGCGCTGCTCACAACTAAAGCCGCTGCTGTATGTGGGCTCCCAGCCCCCCTCTCGTGCCTCTGCAGTCCTATCAGGATTGATTCAGTGTCCCCGGTTATATGGTCCTTCAAGCTGCTTTTCTGTTGCTTTTTCCTGATGATTTGTCTTTATTTTTGTTGTAATTCCAGTTTGGTCCTGGGAGATGGTCTGTGTAGCTTCCATTCACTCCGCCACCATTTTTCAAACTCCCTCTCGGTCTGGCTTCATTTTCACATCCAATTTCCACCCGGGATGCTGTGAAATACAGGTGTGGGTTCTTTCAACAGGCTAGCTGCCCATTCTGTGGCTACTGTTGTTTGCAAAACACCCTTTGTATAAAATGCCACTGGGAACAGTGGCACCGCCACAGTGGCTGGTCTAGAAATTCTCCGACCTAGTTGACATTTGTTAATGTCATTATTCAAACCCTCTATAGTATTACTAAAAAAAAAAAAAGCAACTGATCTGCAGTCAGTTATTGAAAGAATTGTGTTAAAATATTCAGGTATGATTTGGATATGTGCATTTCTCTTTGTAGGTCTGTCAAGTTTTGTTTTATATATTTTAAACCCATGTTATTAGAAGCATACAGAACTTTTAGGGGCCACCCTCTATTGGCTATTAAAAACTCAGGCTCTACTTCCCCTACTAGTCTTGAGTTAGACAGTTTTACTTCTATTTGTTTTATTGTCTGTACTTTTCAGTAATTAATTTGATAGCTTATTGCATAACTTAACACTGTTATACACACACACACAGAGTGGGGAGTTGCTTAAGTATTTTTCTTTTTCTTTTTTATTAATCCTCACCTGAGACTATTTTTCTATTGATTTTTTTTTTTTTTTTTTTTAGGTAGAGTGGAAGGGAGAGAGGTGGGGGAAAAGAGAGGGAGAGAAATAATCAATGAGAGAGATACACTAATTGGCTGCCTCCTGCACAACCTCAACTGATGTGGGGATTGAACCTGCCACCCAGGTATTTGCCCTTGACCCCTTGACCAGGAATAGAATCCATGACCCTTCGAGCAGCCAAGGGCCAATGCTCTAACTGCTGAGCCAGACTGGACTGGGCTTAAGTATTTTTTAAAATGGAATAAAGTAATTACATTTATTTTAGATAGATTAGTCAAGGAGCAAACAGAGAAAGGAAAGCTATTAGGAAGTTAATAAAATTTTTGAGGTAAGAATGATTATCAATAGGTTAGAGTTAAAAAACAGAGGTATTCAGAATAAGCATTGTAAACATTTCATTAACTCACCATAGTTTTTTAATTTGTCAAGTATCATTGAGGTTAATAACAGTTTAAATTATTTTTTCTTCACAATCAAAAAGCTCTAAATGAAAACCTTGCTTCTTCCATTAGAAAGGTTTTCCTGGAATGGGCTTATGGGCTTTTAATTCTTTTATAACCTGGCCACTGCAGGAGTCAAATGACTTCATTCTTTAATAGGAAACAACTGTTGTTTTCCTCCAAAGAATTATTTAAAACAGTGGTTTTTAAACTTTGCTTTGTAAAGACACAGGGATTCTGAGGCATTGTTTCAGGATCACTCTTGAGAGAAGACAAAGGATGACTCTTGAGAGAAGAGAAAGAGTGCTCCTTAGTCCACCACACCAAATCCAACCAGAGGTGTTACAACTTCATATGATTAAGCTTGCAGGATTTGGAGAAGTTTGTTCTTATTACTAAAAATGTTTGAAAAAAATTGTAAAAATCATTTAAATCAGCGATAACTAAACTGGATTCATTTATAAGCACATTTTCTATAGACCAAAATCAAGTCAATTCTGTTGGTTTTCTTTCTTTGAAAGATTTTTTAATTGATTTTTAGAGGGATAGGAAGTCTTGGAGAGGCTGAGAGAGAGAGAGAAACATTGATGTGAGAGCAAAAGCCTACCTCTTGCACTGCTCTCTACCAGGGATCAGACCTGCAACCGAGGGCATGTGCACTGATCAGGAATTGAACCAGCAGCCTTTTGGTGCATGGGATGACACTCAACTAACTACACTGTCCAGGGCCCTGGTGGTTTTCTAGAAAGCTTTTTTACTTCTTTTCCTTTGAATGAGTGAAGAGACTACATCTGATAGTAGATCAAAGATCCTATCTTAAATTTAGGCCTGATGAGGTTTTTTATTTGTTTGTTTGTTTTAGTTTAATTTCTTCACTTTTTTCACCCAGCCCCCTAATCCCCTCCCCTTTGACAGCTATCTGTCTGTGTCTGAGTCTGTTTCTATTTTGTTTATTCATTTTATTTATTAGATTCTACATATAAGTGAGCTCATATGGTATTTGTCTTTCTCTGACTGGCTTATTTCACTTAGCATAATGCTCTCCAGGTCCATCTTGGTGTTACATAGGGTAAGATTTCTTTCTTTTTTACAGCTGATAGTATTCCATTGTGTAAATGTACCACAGCCTTTTGATCCACTCATCTACTGATGGGCACTTGGGCTCCTTCCAAATTTTGGCTATTGTAGATAACGCTGCAATAACATAGGGGTGCATATATTCTTTTGAATTTGTATTTCAGTTTTCTGTGGATGTATTCCCAGATGTATAATCACTGGGTCATAATGCAGCTCCAGTATGGTGATTATCAGAGGGAAAAGGAGGTGGTGGAGGTAGAAGAGGGTAAAGGAGGGATAAATGGTGATGGAAGGAGACTTGACTTAGGGTGGTGAACACACAATACACTATATAGATAATGTATTATAGAATTGTACCCCTGAAACATAATTTTACTAACCAGTGTCACCCCAATAAATTAAAATAAAAGGAAAAAAATAAGCAAAATAAGTTACTCCAATAAAAAAAAAAAATAGGTCTAATGTGTCTATTGTCATTCTTTTCTAATGTAAGCAACAGAAAACTGGATTCCTTATGTTTAATCTCAACAAAGTTTTTAATCCCTAACACACCCTCCTATACCCATCTTCATGAGGCAATTAACTGCTGAGAAGATGTATTAAACTAGAGATCTCCAAGTGGAAACCGATAATAAATCTGTTAAGACTTGTCATTGTCATCTGCCTCAGGAGTACCTAGTGTCATCACTCTGCTCTATCAGTACTGTCTAAAACATGCCCCTCAGGAGTACCTAGTGTCATCACTCTGCTCTATCAGTACTGTCTAAAACCCCCTCAGGAGTACCTAGTGTCATCACTCTGCTCTATCAGTACTGTCTAAAACCCCCTCAGGAGTACCTAGTGTCATCACTCTGCTCTATCAGTACTGTCTAAAACCCCCTCAGGAGTACCTAGTGTCATCACTCTGCTCTATCAGTACCGTCTAAAACATGCCCCTCTTCACGGTAAACACTTCCTGCTAGTGGAGAAAGAGAATTCTCAGCATTGTTCTTGTTTCTTAGTTTGACAAAGGGATGGCTGCTGGGTATGGTTCCTTTGAAAATTGCAAGCTGGATCATGTTTTTTTATTCTAAATATACAGAACTTTGATAATAAACAGTTTGATATCTAGAATTTTGATTACTTACTGTAAGCACAGTAAAGAGTACCCTCAAGGCTTGTAAAATAATACTTTTAAAACCAATGATGACACTGGGTAACTCTCAACCCATAAATATCTGTGTTTTAGATGCTTATAGTACCCAAAACTTAATTTTAAATCTGCATTTATTTGAAAGATTCTATATGAGCTTCTACTTTTCGCCTTAATGTTTTCTTTGGTTTTAGTCCATAGTAATGGTAGGAAGTTTTTATTTGTTTTCTTGCCCAGACTGCTGTTTACCAGGAGAACTAGTAACTGATACAAATGTATCAAATGACTACAATGATGAGAAACAGGCAGTGGAAAATGAAAGAAACGAGAACTGCTGAAAAGGAACAAAAATAGAAAAATTGGCGCCCTGGCCGGTTTGGCTCAGCGGTTAGAGCATCGGCCTGCGGTCCTGAGAGACCAGGGTTCGGTTTCCGCTAAGGGCATGTACCTCGGTTGCAGTTTGTCCCCGGCCCTGGTTGGTCGTGCGGGTGGCAGCCACTCGACGTGCCTCTTTCACGTTGATGTTTCTCTCTCTCTCTCTCTTCCTCTCTCTCCCTCCCACTCTATCTGTGCAAAAAAATGGAAAAATGTCCTCGGGTGAGGATAAAAAAAAAAAGAAAGAAAGAAAAATTGGAAAGGAATACTAGAAGCCAACAATATAATATAAAAATATATATTTGAAATGGTAAGGAAAAGGAAATGAAACAGAAATCCCTGAAATGCTGAGAGGAAAAGAGATATGAAATGTAGAGGAATAAACATTTAGGGCGGGGTGAGGCAAAAAAAGGAACAACTTAAAGATAAAAGCTTTGTTCAGCTTATAACAGTTGGTTAAAGGTGTGGTTTTACAATTTGTTAAATTATCTTGTAGTAATTAAAACATATCTATTAGTACATCAAATTTGGCTAATAAATTTTTAATAGACTAGATTTGTTTTCTTTCTTTTAAATCAGTCTATATGCCCCCCATGCTAACCTCCTCTGTTAGATTTCCCATATGTTTTCAGAAAGGTAGTGTTGCAGGGATAACCTTTGTTTATAAATATGTCTTGATGGAATTTTGGGTACCTAAAAAGTGTTCTGGTACCAATTCCAGTGTGGTGGTGGAGAGTTTCCCCCAATCCCGATAGGCAATTTCCTGCAACACCAGCTGGGTGACCTGCAGTTTATCTATCGACCTGGAGATAGTGTCAGATCCCACAGGTTGAGGAGTCATTCAGTCCCAGAAGATTGCCACCACCCCACTTAGATGCCAATTGCAAATTTAGGTTGTCACCTGTCAACTGTAAGTCATAAGTTCCCAGCACCCCCTCCTTCGGTTTGGTTAATTTGCTAGAGCTTTCACAAGGCTCAGAAAACTAGTTTACCTACATATATCACTCTATTAAGAATATGTTAAAGGATACAGGTAACTTCCAAACAGAGGAGAGGCAGAGGGCAAGGTATATGAGAAGGGGCACAGACCTTCCATGCCCTCCCTGGGTATGCCACTCTCCTAGCACCACCACAGCTGCACCAACCCAGAAGCTCCCTGAACCCTGTCCTTGTGTTTCTGAGAAGGCTTCATTACACAGGCATCGGTGATTAAATCATTGGCCATTAGCATTCAATTCACCTCCAGCCCCTCTCCCCTCCCCGGAGGCCAAAGGGCTGATCTGAAAGTCCCGTAGTCCTGTGGTTGGTTCCCCTGGCAAACAGCCCCCAACCTTAGGTGCAGTCCCAGAGTCATCTCCCCAGTGAAACAAAAGATGCTTTTGTTGCTCTCATCACTTAGGAAATCCCAAGGTTTTAAGAGCTCTGTGCAGAAAAGCGGACGAAGACCAAATATCACAATATCAAAGTACCATATATCTCAGTTTAAAAGTGGTAGCCTTGGTTTTCCAGAGTTAAGTTCACTTTCTAAAAGTTACCAAACTTTTCAGTTCAATCAGAAATGAGACCATAATTTTTATTTTCTGTAGGAATTTAACTATGACTCCTGTTGGCAAGAGGAAAAAAACCTTCTTTCCCACTTTTATAAATTGTTGACAAAAGCTTTATTTTCTTTTTTTCGAATAAAGTGTATCATTTTTATGTGTTCTAAAAGTAAGAGTTGTAGCTTGTGTGAGTTGTTTCCTATTCAGAATTTTTGAACGTTAGTTGCTAGATGTAGTGCTGGTGGAAATGGTGTCCTTTCATGGGGTTGAGAGAAAAGTACTCTGGGAGACCCACACATGGGAGGCTGTGGTTTCATGGTTAGATTTATTGGGGTAGAACTAGAAGGCTGCTCCCAGGTTCCCAATGCCCCATCTCCATTTGTCCCACCATGGAAAAAATCTAGCCTGGTCTTCCTCAAGCCCAGTACAAAGACCAAGATCCAGAAATGCTGCACCATTGGCTCAGTACTGTCCAGTCCCTGTCACCCTCCAGCTAGCTTAGTCTGTATTCCTGGCTGCACCCCGGCTGGCTGTGCCCAGGCCTGCACTTGGTCATAGGCCCCAGGCGGCTGCTAGGGCCACATGATTACCATGCAGAGAGACTCCATGAACAAATGGGGTGAGTGTATATGACCAGGTGAGAGAGAGAGAACACTCTCTTTGTTAAGCTTAGGTTGTATTATCTCGGGCTTGGGAAGGACCAGGAGCTTCTTCAGACTGATTTTTTTTAAATATGTTTT
Source organism: Molossus molossus (assembly GCF_014108415.1). Classification (NCBI taxonomy): domain Eukaryota; kingdom Metazoa; phylum Chordata; class Mammalia; order Chiroptera; family Molossidae; genus Molossus; species Molossus molossus. Next base: position 90,813,528 of record NW_023425388.1, on the reverse strand, counting down.
TATTGATTTTTTTGGAGAGAAACACCAATGTGAGAAAGAAACATTGATCAGCTGCCTCCTGCACACCCCCTACTGAAGATTGAACCCGCAACTGGGACATGTGCCCTGTCCAAAAATAGAACCGGGACCTCTCAGTCCATGGGAAGACACTCAATCCACTGAGCCACACCGGCTGGGCTGCTGCTTTTTTTTTTTTTTTATTTTAATCCTCACTCGAGGACATTTTTCTCAATTTTTGTTCAGATAGAGTGGGAGGGAGAGAGAGAGAGAGAGAAACATCAATGTGAAAGGGACACATTGACTGGCTGCCACCCGCGTGACCCAACCAGGGCCGGGGACAGACTGCAACCAAGGTACACGCCCTTAGCGGGAATCGAACCCAGGTCTCTCTGGACCGCAGGCCTATGCTCTTACCGCTGAGCCAAACCAGCCAGGGGAGGGTTGCTTCTTTAAACTAACCAATCGACTTCCCAGGCTTTCCTGGGCTATCACAGGATCCTCCCCATAACCAATCCATTTCCTAGATCTTGGGTTTTGTGTCCCTTATCCAATCCAATCCTTTCCCCAGGCTAGACTGACAGGCCTCTATGCTTGCCTCTATCTTGGCTTCTACTGGGCATGTGCCCAGCAGAGGAATTTTGCCTCAGTTGTTTTATCTCTACCCCAGTAATCTTTGGGAGAGGTTGGAAAACTGAACCTTTCTTCCCACACAGGGAAGGGAGAGGGGTGTTAATTCCCTTGGTGGGAAGATGCTGTGATCCCCTGGGGTGACTGTGAATGCTGCAGCTTCCTAGTAAAGCAGGCTTATGCTGCCTAGTTTATTAGGTTTGGTGTCTACTTCTCTTTTCTCCCTTCATTAATATCTGGCTACCTATACTAACAGATATATCCTTTTGTTTTACTCTGAAAACTTCTCTGTCTGACCTGCCTCTTAATTAAGGTAGCACTCATTCATTTACTTGTTTAATAAATATATTTTGAGAACATTTTTTCCAGTTTTGTTATATATATAAAAAGGGAGGAATTCTGTGAGGAATCAGTGAAGGCTTCAGAGACTATGTGAGCTTTAAAGTGGGTTTGGAAGGATGAAGAAAAAAAGTTTGGTCAAAAGGAAACTGAAAAATAATTATGTAAGAATTACAACTTGCTAACACATCAAGAAAGATGAGGAAAAGAATGAATTTTAATTCCTTGACTTGATAATTGATTACACAACAGTGTCTATCTTACTCTACAAGGGGCAGAGGTACTGACAACTGTCTGAGTTTGGTCAGAGATGAATACCTGCAAGTGATGTAAGCAGTTTCTTATAGGAATTATCTCTCCATCATGGGAGCTAGTTAAGCATTCTATAGAAGTTGTATGTAATTGTGCCCAACTCCTGGTGTGGGGCTCAAAGTTAGCAGGGTGGCCAGCACATGAAGCAAGAGGGAACAGAGGCCCACGAGAACTAGGAGGAGAAAGAGAAACTAAGCCTTTCTTTTGTGGGGACTAAAAAAATATGAATAATTTTTCTTCCACCTTCTAAGTTCTTCATTGGGCTAATAATCAAATGTAATAGAGAAATTAACAGGACAAAAATCAAAGTTTTAATATATGCACATGGGGAATTCACATAGGCATGAGGATTCCATGAGAATTCCCAAGACAGTGAGTCAGCATTGGGTATATTTGACATCTTTGGACAAAGGAGAATGGGGCAGGGCATAGGTATTAGATATCACAAGTGAGGGGGCAATTGACAGGTAATTGAGGAAAAGCAGAATACACATGAGAGGAAAATTCTCGCTAAGCAGTTCAGACACGGTGGGACAGAGTGGGAATCCAGCTCACAGTCTTGAAGTCTTCCTGCTGGGGTGAAGTTTCTTCTGGTGATGAAGCCAGGGCTCCTTTCCCAGAGCAGGTTTCTCTCAATCCTTGGGCAGAAAAAGGGGAGGGTCAAAGATTCTTTCTAAGGCGTTTGTTTCTTAATAAACAGCTTAAAAGCAATATCCCAAAAGGCAGCTTCAGGGTGGCACAGCTTTGGTCCCTTCACTGCCACCAGGACCTGCATGTTTCTTATCACCACCGAGCATCCAACTTGAATGATGTGGACGATCTGCGGAGCTGGTGCATTCTGTCACGGAGCTCCGCAGGAACCTGGTCTAGAAGTCGCAAGTTGAAGGAAGGTCCTGGGATTGCTGGGGGCACTGCCCCTCACTCCACTCACAGGCTGAGCCAGTGGGTCTGTAACAACATGTGGGTACACTAAGCTACATGTTTGTTTCAAGGAATTTTGACAGTTACATAGGCATGTGTAACCTACAACCCTATCAAGCATAGGACATTCTCATCACCCAAGAAAGAGTCCTAGTGCTTCTTCGGAATTCATTCACACCACTTACTGGAGGCAACTGTTGTTCTGATTTCTTTTGCAGTAGATTAACTTTGCCTGTTCTCAGACTACGTAAAAATGTAATCAAATGTGTACTCTTTTATCTGGCATTTCCCCCTCCGCGTAATGTTTTTGAAGTTTATTCATATTGTGCATATCAAAAGTTTGTTCCATTTTATTAGGTGAGGTATGAAAGCAACATCTTTGCTTTGGAATGAACCCTATTGCTTCACAAGAACATTAACTAAGAAGTGTTTGAGCCAGGCTTTAGGCCACTGTCCTCTCTCTGTAGGAGCTGCCCCTTCAGAGCTACTTTTTAAAAAATCACTGCTGCCCTGGCCGGTTGCTCAGTGGTTAGAGCATTGGCCTGCGGTCCAGAGAGACCTGGGTTCAGTTCCTGCTTAGGGTGCGTACCTCGTTTGCAGTTTGTCCCCGGCCCTGGTTGGTTGTGCAGGTGGCAGCCACTCGATGTGTCCCTTTCATGTCGATGTTTCTCTCTCTTTCTCTCCTCTCTCCCTCTCTCTCTTTTCTTCTCTCTTTCTCCCACTCTATCTGAACAACAACAAAAAATGTCCTTGAGTGAGGATAGAAAAAAAAAAAAATCACTGCTTCACTTGGGGCACAGAATCTGTTGACTTTTTCAACCCTATGGGCCCAAATTATTGAATTTTTAGTTGATTTATATTATGATCCCCAGGCAGAGAGTCTTCCTTAGCAGAGCTGTATTCCTTCGCTCTGCTTCCAAATTCCCAAGATCCTAAGCCTTGTCTCATGAGCACATACTAACGGTCATAAATAGTGATTTTATGAAATGTTTTTCCATGATATAATAAAGGTTGCTGGCTGTATTAGTGTTCTCCAGAGAAACAGAACCAAAGGCTGTGTGTGTGTGTGTGTGTGTGTGTGTAAAGGGATCTTTTAAAGGAATTGGCTCACATGATTATGGAGGGTGACAAGTTAAAAATCTACAGGGTGGGCCAGCGGTCTGCAGATCCAGAAGAGTCGATGTTGTGGGTCAAGTCCAAAGGCTGTCTGCTGGCAGAATTCCCTCATGTTCTTTTTAGGCCTTCAGCCGACTGGATGAGGCCCACTCACATTATGGAGGACATCTGCTTTACTCAAGTTCATCAGTTTAAGTGTCAGTTATATCCGAAAATACCCTCGCAGGAACATCCAGAATAATGTTTAACCAAATATCTGGGCACTGGCTTTCTAGCCTGTAGTGTTTGTTGGACTTTGCCCGCTTCCTGCCAGTTCTGCGTTTTAGATCCTCCTAAAGCAACTCCATGTGTGATGTCAAATTCGGTATCAGTTAAGATATTTTTTCTTGTAATATAACACAGAGAGAAAGAGATAGAGAGAGACACAGAGAGACTCAAAACAGTGACTTAAGTAACAGCCTGAGCAGGCTTCCCGGGGTTGTCCTGGCGATCATTTTATTGCCAGACTCCACAGTCATCAGGGAGTCAGGCCCGTCTACTCCCACCTCATGGCCCAGGGTTGCTGTTTCAGCTCTTGCTGTTTAATCTGCATTCCAACTCGTGGGAAGGAGCGAAAGAGCACACCTCACATTACTTCCTTTACGCGGCATGGGCCAGATTCGTCGACTGCCTTTACTAAAAGGCCGTTCAGGAAGTTAGCCTTATCTGTGCCCAACTAAAAATCTCATTTCTACTGAAGAACAGTTAGAAGTATCCGTCTCAACTTGGAAACCCCTTGATTAGAGAACACTGGAGGATGCAAAGAGAATAAGAAAGTCCTTTAGCAAGAAAACCAATTTGAAAGGAGTAGATGACAAAGGTCTCAACTAAGTGAATGGGAGGGGAATAGAGACTTGTGGTCAGATTTGCAACATTTCAATGGAGAATTAATAAAATCTGGTGACTGATTGGCTCGAGTTGGAAGGGAAAGAACGTGTCAAAGGATAACTGTGGTTAGGAGCACATGGTGTACAGCTCTAGTATCCGGATTTGAATTCTGGTTTGGACACTTACTGAGGGGACTTGTACAAGCTGCTTAACTCTCTTACCTTGGTTTTCTTTTTTTTTTTTAATCCTCACCCGAGGATATTTTTCCATTTTTTTTGTACAGATAGAGTGGGAGGGAGAGAGAGAAACATCGACGTGAAGGGACACATCGAGTGGCTGCCACCCGCACGACCAACCAGGGCCGGAGACAAACTGCAACCGAAGTACGTGCCCTTAGCGGGAACCAAACCCAGGTCTCTCCGGACCGCAGGCCGACGCTCTAACCGCTGAGCCAAACTGGCCAGGGCTACCTTGGTTTTCTTACCTACAAAGTGAGAATGATAATTCATGTCTCAAACTTAATTAAAAGATTGACTGAAATAACATGTAAAACATTTAGGAAGAAAGATAAAGCGAGGTTAAAGTTTTAGGGAAAACCGATATTTCATGGATAGGAAGAAGAGAAAAGGCATGGAAGGAGACCAGAAGAAAACTCTGAAAAGTGGGAGACGAACACAAGGAGTCACCAGGAAGCCAAAGTGGTACAAAGCTTTTGGAAGTTGAGGATGAATGACAGAATCCAGTAGTATAGTAAGATGAGGGCTGAAAATAAGCTTTTTAACTTAGACTGGTTTTGTACTCATTTTGTCAATAGGCTTCTGAGGAAAACAGATATCTACCTTTTAGAGTTGTTTTGTGGAAACAAAATTTAGTTAAATGGATTACCAGATTGTTTGGAATTTAGAATTATTACCAAAGTACTCCATATTATTTGGAATGTTGATGAAGTAACTACCTCTGAGTTTCTAACTGTTGAGTCTATTTCCTTAACATTCTTTAAAATGTTCATTAGCCCTGGTTGGTGTGGCTCAGTGGTTGGAGTGTTGGCCCCGCACTGAAGGGTCACTGTTTCGATTCCCAGTCAAGGGCATGTACCTGGTTTGCAGGTTCAATCCCCGGCCCCCATCGGGGGGTGTGCAGGAGGCAACCAATCAATGTTTCTCTCTCACATTGATGGTTCTCTCTCTCTCTCCCCCTGCTCCCTTCCACTCTCTCTAAAAACCAGTGGAAAAAAATATCCTTGGATGAGGATTAACAAACAAAACAAAAAAATCCTATGATTTGGATGTCAGTCTATGATGAAGTAGTTCAGATTATGTCTCAGCTTGAGGTATTTGCTTCCATTTATCTCACCACAAATTCTGTGCAATAGCACTTTAATAGATGACGGTTGTGTGCTCTATAAAAGAAGCAGGTAGCCCACATTCTCAGGCTATAGCTTCAGACCTGTTAATTATTAGTTCTTTATGTTAAAAATGATTAAAAGTAAATAGTTATTCTTTACTTTCAGTGAGTATTTGGGACAGTTGGGACGATATGTGGCATCTCCTGTCTTATTGCCCCAGATTTCATACTTATTTTAGCAGTGGTAATACTTGCTTCAGGGTATGTAGCACTGGGAAAAGATTGCGGTCCCCTTCCTGGTGTTAGATTAGGATGGCCGTCTTTGTGCTGGCTGTGTAACTTCAGGCAAGTCACCGAGTCTCTGTGACTCCCACTTGAAAAACTGGGTCAGACTACTTACCCAGTATACCTCATCAGGTTTTAAGACTTCATGTGTGAGCTCTCTTTAAATTAAGCACCAAATAAATATAAGGTAACATTATTAATTAAGTTGATCAGTTGGCCTTCACTTGGTAACATAGGATTAGCATCTCGATTCCTGGACCAAATCTACATTCCCATTGATTCTGGAATATTCTATCCCATCTCATCCTGCCCCATTCTGTTCCGTCCCGTCCCATCCTGTCCTGTCCTGTCTCGTCCCGTCCCGTCCTGTTCAGCCTCATCCCATCCTGTCCCGTCCCATTCCACCCCTCCCTGCCCCCATCCTGCCCTGCCCCATCCTGTCCCATCCCGTCCTGGCCTGTCCCGGCCCTTCCTGTCCCGTCCCGCCCCATCATTTTATTCTATAGAAAATAAGAATTCCCTCATGGAAGAATATATGCTGTGTGTGCAGTGTCCTCTGTCAGCATTGCACATTTTCAGTTTTGGATTTAGTTAACTTGTCATTTGGGCAGTAAGATACAAAGACTGCCAGAGGCTTTTATACATTTTTTTTTTACATTATTAATTATATCACTGTTTTCTATATAAGTTGCAAATGACCTTATAAAGTAGCCTTATATAGAATCTCTGAAATATTAATTGATTATGTAATGGTTACAAGGTACCAATTGCAGGATTGATGGTCCTGTGATTTGAAATTTTTAAAATTACTACAGTCATACTTGATTTTAAGAAATGTTTAATGCTAGAGTTTCTAAGACGAGGGGGCAGCCTTGCTTATATTGTGGCAATGAGGACTCTGAGTCTTTTTCACTTGCTTCCCCATGTTTACACATGAAAGAATGGTAGCTGTTACTTTGATGCTTTAATTGTACTAGAAAAATCAGGAAGAAAGGTGAAGAACAAGTATATTCATCATAGTAATGTGTAGCTGTGGTCTGAGTTTTTCCAGAGTATAGATGTGTGTGATCACTCCACTTCTGCATCTTGAACTGTAGGAGAGACAGCGACTGTAACTTAAAACGTTATGAGGAAAACATAAAAAGAAATTATATATCCCCTGATGTTCAATCATGAGGAATTAGTGAACGGGAGGCTAGTAGTGGTGGGGGAGTTGCTTTCTGTGTTTTGAACAAAAGATGGCACTATTGCCATGCTGACTGTTTTTGCCTGCAGCTTGGGCCCGGTCTTTTTAAATGCAGAAAACAGTTAAATTTAGTGATCTAATTAACACTGACCCTCCCAACAGAGTGCCAGATTTCTAATCAAGGACCTGAAGAATAGACCATGAAAGAGGAATTTATGTTTTAAAAATTGTTAGCTTGTTTTAATAGCTATGTATAAAAATAATGTCCTCAGAGACTCAGAGATTTGGCATAGGAACAGCGGGACCCCTGCCTCATGTCTTCAATATAGATAGGTTTGAAATACTTCAACTTGGACAGCTGTCAGGGACCCAAGGGGTTTTAGTTTTTTGTTTGTTTAGTTTTTCAAGGTCATTGAACTTATGTTTTCATTAAGAGAATACTGTTTTTTTCTTCAAGGTGTTAAAATCGAGTAATTATTTTTCTTTTATTTTCCTGGGTCATTATACTTGACTTACTGGAAAGCTACATGGACTGTAAACCTGGAAATATGAAAGTGGTCTGTCTTCTTGTGTGGGGAAAGCAACACTTTCTCATCTCGTTTCTAAGCCAGTATCTTAAATGACTCTTAGGACTTGGTTCTCTATTTTTCTCTAAGCAGACCTTTCAAGGATGGAGAAATTTAATGAAAAGCACTGAACAAAATGACAAAATGAACTCCTGAAAAATAGCTTTGTTATTGATTGTATAAAGTGTTCTTTAAAAAATAACAAACATACAAGCCCTGGCCTGTTTGGCTCAGCGGTTAGATCATCAGCCTGTGGTCCGGAGAGACCCGGGTTCGGTTCCCTCTAAGGGCACGTACCTCGGTTGCAGTTTGTCCCCGGCCCTGGTTGGGTCGTGTGGGTGGCAGCCACTCGATGTGTCCCTTTCACATCGATGTTTCTCTCTCTCTCTCTTCCTTCCACTCTATCTCAACAAAATGTTGAAAAATGTCCTCTGGTGAGGATTAAAAAATAAATAAATAAAATAACAAACATACAAATTAAAACACTTTTTTTGCAGGGTGGGGGGTGGTGCGGAGGAAGCCTTGGTGTATTGAGAGAACACAAAACAATCCAGTTTTCCTTCTTCCTCGTATTAGAGGAAGAAAACCTTGGTGGACTCCTGCGTGTAACTGCAGGCTTGCCTGTTATGTCAATACAGTATCGAAGATGTTTATAACTCACTTGAATCTAAAATACAAGTGCAGAATCTTATTCAAAACCTTTGAGGCCAGATGTGTTTCAGAATTCCAGGTTTTTATTTTGCTTTTAAAAAGGTAATAATGTACATATTTAGTATATGACATCATCAGCTTCCCCCAGTAGTGTTGGGGGCAACACCCTGTAATCAAACATTGATATTTTTTCAGTAAAACATAAGAATAGTTATACCACAAGGGGTAAGTCTTGACCATAAATAGCTTTATATCAATTTAGGTCAGATTTTGAGGCCAAATGAGTCTGCCACACACTTAAGAAAAAGACTGTAGGTTGCAGAGCTTTTTGGGTTTTGCATCGGTACCTAGAGATAGTAGACCTGAAGTACTGTTCGGGTACACTCTGGAACTCCAACAACCAATGAGGTTTTCTGTTTGTAAACAGGGAAATTTTAATTTAACATTATATTATGTTTAATGGTTTTATTTTTTTTAGAATATGTTTTGTTCTGTTTTAGCCACTTTATTAACTAGGTGGTTTAAGCACATAATGTATTTCAGCTGATTCCATAATACACTGAAAGACGATCAAAGATTTGGGGAAATGTGTACAGCCAGTCTCTGCCATAAAGTAACAGGGCATCGAGCATACATTCTGTGGCAAGAAAACCATCATTCTTTTTCTATTAGCAGTACTTTGCGTAAAAGCATTTCCCATTTTATTTTGTGCTATATTATTAATCAAGGTCAGCTTTATTTTCTTCAACAGTGTTGCTTATTTCATAAATCAAGTAGGGCTAAGCCTAATCAGCACTTAGGAGTCTTCTGAGTCTGCTTCCTTTAGAGTACTTTCCCCAGCACTGTATTACAGTTGGACATTGTGTATTGAATAATATATAAAGCCCAAGAGAATGTCTGCTAGTTCCCATTTCTGTCCAAAGTATTAGGTTTGCCTTCTTCCTAACCTGATCAGAATAATACTTTCACTTCATCTACCATACTTAGTCATGACATCTTTTACCTTCCACTGGTAAGTATAACTAGAAAGCTCTGCTAACCTTCTTTTTAGCATTAGTTATAGTTCAATGGTAAATAATGCCAATCATAATACAACTTGTTTTTTAGTAATTTCATCCAGCATACTTAGTGGTATAGCACAGGTGAAAACTAACCCATTACCCAGGATCTCCTTAAGCCATAAAACTTACAGGAATTGAGAAGTCAGGGGGGCACAGCTCATTTGGAGATTAGCTGAGGATAGCATTACACCAAAATGTATGTCGCTTAGTGAGTTGTTTGGTTTTCCTTCCTCTTATTTAAAAAAATAAAAGATTAACTTTGCAGAGCACAGAACCCTTTGCCTTCTCTCAGAACCTAGATCTAACATGTCTTATTTTTCTTCTGTAATCCTGACATCTTTTTATATAGTCATTACCACAGCTTTGCCGGTGTATTAGTGTTACTCAAGTCTCTCTAACTTCTAAATGATTTTTTTACACTCCACCATTTTAAATTTCTTCCTGGGTTGGTTAAGAACTACTAAGCAGCCCTGGCCAGTTTGGGTCATTGGTTAGAGCATTGGCCTGCGGTCTGGAGAGACCCAGGTTCGGTTCCCACTAAGGACACGTACCTCGGTTGCAGTTTGTCCCCAGCCCTGGTTGGGTCGTGTGGGTGGCAACCACTCGATGTGTCCCTTTCACTTCGATGTTTCCCTCCCTCCCTCCCTCCCTTCCTCCTTCCCTCCCTCCCTCCCTTCCTCCCTCCCTCCCACTCTATCTGAACAAAATATCAAAAAATGTCCTCGGGTGAGGATAAAAAAAAAAGAACTACTAAGCAGAATCTTTCTTCCATTCTTATCATTTCTCTCCTGAAGCAACACAGCCTTTTTCACACCCTCCTGTCTGTCTTGCAAATACATGTATAGTCTTTTTATGATTTGGTTGGAACCTTTAATAATAGCTACTAGATTCTAAAGGACTGTTTCAAAATGTGTGAATTGTTATGGAAGCAGATGATTTATCCCAGGCACTGCTGTGGTGGTCAGGTACTGTATATTTAGGTGCTTATATTTTAGACATGTGTTAATTTTCTTTCTCCTCCTCTTTTAAACAGAAAGGTGAGGTCCTTTTCTTTCTTTTTTATTTATTGATTTTTTTTAGAGAGAGAGGAAAGGAGAGGGAGAGATAGAAACTTCTGTGAGAGAGAGCATCGATTGGCCTCTTTCTGCATGCCCTCACTGGGGATTGGTCCCATATCCTAGATATATGCCCTGACTGGGAATCGAACCGGCAGCCTCTTGGTGCATGGGTCGACGCTCAACCACTGAGCCACACTGGCCAGGCTACACATGTGTTAATTTTCATTTAGTATATTATAAAACACATACTAAATTTATTTTTTGATTTTTTTTTTTTTTTTGGTACGTACCCCTAGCAGGAATTGAACCCAGCACTCTCTGGTCCGCAGGCTGATGCTCAAACCACTGAGCCAAACTGGCCAGGGCTATCTTTTGATTTTAACCAAAAGTATTGGTTTTAAATCATTGGACTAATTTGATTATAAAGTTGTTAAATACTCTAGCCTTAATTAAAATTGAGTACCTAGTGCCATTTATGTATCAAAAGCAAAAATACTCTTATGTGTATTGATAAATGCAAATATTGAGATAGATTTATAGTTTCTACAAAGCCAGTGGTGGACCTCAGTATGAATTGGTTCAGTTCATAAAAAACATGCCTTCTATGTCATAAAATAATTTTTAGTATAGAAAAGTCTTGGCTGTATGAACCCTGGGAGTGATTTTTTTTCTCATTGCCTGTTTTCCTTGATCTTGGAATACAAATTATGGTATTTTTTAAATTTATAACTACTACAAGCAAAAGGATAGAAATGGTATTTCAAGAACAGTTGTCAGCAGCAAAACACCAACAACCATTTGACAGGAATCCCTCACAGTTGCCCTAGGGTGTTGAGATTAACCCAATTTGTAAAAAAGCCTTCTGAAACAGTTTCCTTGTTTAGAAATTAATGAGACCAGTTTCCTTATACAAACCTAATTTTAGAAAGATAAATTATGAATGTTACAATGAAAACAAAGCAGAAGAATCAGCCAACATTGGCAACATTCTAGAAATTAATTTAAATTTGCATCAAGCCTAAACCATATTGTTTGTGAATGATGAGGCTTCTGTGTACTTTTGTACAGCTGTAATGAGAAAGGATTATACTTACTTGATTAGGCACTGGCTTTGCTAATTGTGGAGCTAGGATTTTAAAAAGTCCTTTTAATGTAAGTTTACAGATATCTGCATTCATATCTGCATATATACCTTGCACACTAACTTTTCAAAAGAAAATCTTTATCCATTGCTGTAGTCAGTAGAAAATGATCCAAAAGGAGTATAGCTATAACTTATACAATTGTAGCAATCTACTTGATTCCTTAGTGTATCATTACTAAAAAATAAAAATGCCATCACTGAGTGTATATTTGTTTTTTATTGCTGCTATAACAAAGTACCGCCATCTTAGTGGCTTAAAATAACACAAATTTATTATCTTACACTTATAGAGGTCATAACTTTAAAATCAAGGCGCTGACAGAGCTACAGTTCCTTCTGGGAACTGTAGGGGAATGCAACAGACTGAATGTTTGTGTCCCCCAAAATGTATACATGGAACTCCTAATCCCAAAGGTATTAGATAATGGGGACTTTGGAGTTGATTAGGTTAGGAAGGTGGAGCCCTCATGAGTGGGATTAGTGCCCTTATAAAAGGGAGCAGACAGAGCTTCCTGGACCTTTCTCCATGTGAGGACACTGGCCATCTGTGAACCCGAAGGCGGGGCTTCCCCAGATGCCGAACCTACTAGTGCTTGGATCCCGGACGTTCCAACCTCCAGAACTGAGAGAAAGAAATGTTTATTGTTTAAACCACTCAGTCTGTGGTATTTTTGTTATAGCAGCCCGAACAGACTAAGCAGGGTAAAGCAGTTGATAATCATTTCCTTACGTTTTCCAGCTTCTAGCAGCAGCCTGCATTGCTTGGCTCCTGGCCTTTGGCCAGCAATCCTGTCATTCCAACCTTAGCATCAGTGGTCACCTTCCTTTCTCTGAATCTGGACTCTGCCTCTTCCTTTTTCCATTTCTGAGGACCTTTGTGATTACATTAAGCCCACTCACATAATGCAGAATAATATTTCCATTGCAAGAAGCTTGATTTAATCACATCTGCACCTCTCCGTTTGCCGTGGAGATCTTTATTATGAACCTGTTCCTGAGATAGTTCTAGCTGTTTAAATATAGATGTGAGACATGGGGCTGACTTCTTAAGTCATGCTCCACAGCCTCTGCTGGATTGGTTGCTCTGGGGCTGTCACCACAGCAGCAGGACTAAAACTTTTCTAGTTTCATGTCTCAGTAGATGATCTCACCTCCTGCTCTCCTTATCAAGGCTATCTATCGTGCAGTTCATTTACCTTAAAACAGCCTGGTGCCCTGTTCATGCTCCCATCCTGTTTCCCATGAAGAGCTGAACCTCATCTTTTCTTTAAAAAAATTTTTTTCTTTATCCATTTTAGAGAGAGAGGAATGGAGAGGGAGAAAGAGATAGAAAAATTGAGAGATAAAATCGATTGGCCGCCTCCTGCATGCCCCCTACTGGGGATCGGGCCCACAACCTGGGCATGTGCCCTGACCAGGGATCAAACTGGTGACCTCTTGGTGCATGGGTCGACACTCAACCACTGAGCCACACCGGCCGGGCTGAACCCCATCTTTTCAAAAGCGAATTTCTCCATTTGCAGTCTGAAGCCTGGGACTGCCCTTTGGGACCTGCACTTACAAGTGTAAGTGAAGGCTTCCCTTTCACACAGACAACAAAACAGACAATAAACCTTCCTTCCCACCATCTCCCCGCAGCTACACTCTCATTTGGTGAAGCCTTCTTAATTTCTTTTTAAATTTCTGCCTCCCTTTAAATATAAGCATTCTCTGAGTGTATGTCTTTAGTCCACTTTTTTTTCCTTGCTCTTTTCCAGGGAAATCCTTCTTATTCCCATGACTTCAGCTGTTACTGAGCCGTAACCGCTTTCCCGAAGTTCAGCTGCTTCATTCCACCTGTTCATATGCTCCACCCAGTATGTCCAACACTAACCCATTACTTCATGTTCTATCCCCATCCTCCTGTCCTTAAAAGACCAAACAGCAAACCAGGCAACTACACTCTCTGCCTTTCCCTGTTTATTGGAGTGATTACCATTTTCCTAGTCATCTGGGGATACCTTAGAAAGAAATAGCTGTAAGGCTAGAAAACATGAAAAGTTATTGCGGTCTGAGCCAGAGTAAAGGTTAGTTTCAAGCGTGTAAGCTCCCTTGCCCTCAGACCCCATGGCTTGTTTTTAATGTGCCTAACCAATCTAATGCATTTTCCTGATTGCACACAGGTCTGCGATTAAGGCGCTACGTCCTGGAGGGTTGCTTGTGTACTCTACGTGCACCCTTTCCAAGGCTGAAAATCAGGATGTGGTCAGGGACATTTTAAATTCCTGCAGTAACATCATGCCTGTGGACATGAAGGAAATGGCAATGACTTGCTCCCAGGACTTCACATTTGCTCCCACCGGCCAGGAATGTGGACTCCTGGTGATTCCAGAAAAGGGCAAAGCCTGGGGCCCAATGTATGTAGCCAAATTGAAAAAATCATGGACTATATGAAATGAGTGGTGTGAATTTTGGAACCCTTATCAGTGTACTATTGTATTTGTTTTTCTGGACTCTCTACATGTGAACATTTAAATAATTATGGACTCAGTTTCCCTGGGTCTGTTTTGTAATCCTATTTAGTTACTGCTCTAGCATCTCAGGGTTTGATCTTGAGATTTTCCAGGTGTATATTTTCCCTAGAAAGATATCTACAGCAATGATTTAAGGTGGTGCAGATGGTGTTTGTTCTGTATAATAAATCTCCTGTCTTTTACTTGGCATTTTGCAGTTAAATTAATCTACGTGGTTTTGTGCATAAGATGTTTAGAAATACATCCTATCCATGATGTTGGTATTTTGAACTTTTAAAAATGCACATTTGTTGGCCCTCTTTTAATTTTTGTTCTTACCAAATATACAGATTCTTTCAGTTTTCCTCCTCCTTTTTCTGTAAGAACTGATTGGTATTCTGAGACTAACTTCTTAAGCAATACTATTTCTAGTTCTAGCAAAGTAAGTTTCTTATTTGCTAAGTTGTTTTTTTGTTAAGAACTGTCTCCTGTTTACTGCAAAGGTCAGTGACTCTATTGACACCAGCTTTATTTCTCCCAGTTTTCTGTATTCACACATACAAACCGAAAGGGTAAATTATGTTGAAAGGCCATGAGAACAGCAAATTCACATGCGCATGTTTGACTTTCGGCATTCAGCTTGTAGAATAATGGAGTCTATCCAGCACACTATAAAGCAAGTACTTGAAACAAAACCAAGATGATTAATAACTGCAATCACTGAACTATATTTGGAGTTTTGTTACATAATTGCAGTTATAATGAGCACTACAGAATCTGATTATCTTACAGTTGCAATCTGGAGGGGCTTTTTAGTTCATTCTGTTATGAAATGTTATATGAGAACATGATGTCACATATTAATGCACCAGAGGGAGATGCCTGATGAGAGTGGATTATCCTGTTACCAAAACCCAACACATTTACTGAGTGGCTCTGTCTGTTTACATATATCTTGGGAATATTGTGCACATTTCTGTATATGTACTTAGGGTTTTAGTTTCAAGTTTAGATCACGTGTTTTCTCTAGAAATTGCTTCACTTAGAGTCCAAATATCTTTTTCCAACTGTTAAAAAAAGTATGCAGCATACTTCAAAAGATTGTGTCTATTTGGAAATTAGTTTTTAAAAATAAATAAATAAACTCTGACTATATAAATACAAAATTCTGCTGAAGTTGAATCCTTTCGAATTGTATATTCTGTGCATGTAAACTGCAGACATTAACTTTTTTTTTTTTTTTTTTTTTTGCAAGCATGTATAACTGGGTTCCTGTAACTGGGAAGTTCTGTGAAGAGTATTCTATATATATTTTTTTTCATGAAATCACTTCATGAATTTGCATGTCATCCTTGAGCAGGGGCCATGCTAACTTCTCTATATTGTTCAATTTCAGTCTATGTGCTGCCGAAGTGAACACGACCTTTTTTTTTCTTTATATCTAATCAATATGTTTAAAGAAAAGCTGTATCTCTTAGACTCAATCAGATATACTAGGTTAATACAGAAGAATAATGATAATGAAAAGATACTGTGTATATGTACGTGTGCTTATTAGTTTTTTTAAATTTGAAATCCTGGCTTCAGATACTATAGGTTTAAAAAGCACATTCATTCTGAGTAGGTTAATCACAAAGTAAATTTTCACAGTGCACTTTGTTGAATGTCATCATTTTCCCAGCACAACACCATGAAGTCTATTCTGAGTATTGAGAGTGCCATTGGATTAGACGTTCCTGTGATTACTGAAAAAGTGTAAAACTTATTTGTGTGTGTATTTCACTTTATTATTAACAATAATTATAATGAAACAGCTGACATTTATTGAGCATCAAATATTTGATTAAGATATATATACATATATATGTATACATATATAATCTTTTAAACAATTTCAGGAGTGAGTATTGTAACCACTTTTTGTGAATGAGAAAACCCGAGCTCAGTGCTGTTTGTAGCTTGCCATGGTTGTAAAGGGGATCCAAGGTTAAAACGAGCTCCAGGGGCCAGGCCCTTCTGCCTACACTGTGCTCTCTCACAGGATCCAGATTATAGAGACCCTGCAGATTATCAACTGGCTTTACCCATATTCTCCATTGCTGTTTTCTAATGCAATTAATTCCCTATGCCCAGGACATCCAGGGTTAGTCAATATTTGTGGTGAAAAACCTTTGAAATATTTCAGGTGTGTTCTAAAGAAGTGCTTCTTGTGATCGTCATACCCGAAAATATCCAAGGAGGTATTCTGTGCCTTCCTTTTCTTTGCAGATGCTGAACTAAAGAATAGAAATTTGGAGCCGCCTTGCAATGTCAATTGAAAAGCAAGGAGTAATTGACATTACTTTCTGTGGCAATGAGATACTTTCAAAATAGCTTTATAAAAATTTAGGTTGCTTACCAACACATTAACTTCTCTCTGCCATCAGCACAATGTGCAGCCACTAGTTTCAGAAATAGACTGTGAATAAATGTAATGCATTTAAATGGTGTGTACTGAATTTTTAAAGCGTCAGATATTATCTGTGGTTTGGAATCAAGGCAGTCTACCATCCTTTATCCAATTACATATATCCATATAGCCTTATGCTCAAGATTGCATGTTACCCCCTTAGCAGTATTGTGGAAAATATCCTTTTATACACTGTGAGTAGGCATAAAATAATAGAGACCAGAACACTTACTACATGACTAAATAAAGTAATCACAAATTTAATAGGCCCGGATCCAACTAGGCTGTATCTTGGGAGATAAGCATCAGATAATCTGCATAGGCTAATGCTACTTATCTGGAATACAAAGAGAAAATTGGAACCAATAGCAACACTTTTATTAGATACCGGGAAGTCTTTTGATGCAATTGAATGGGCTACTTGTATTATGTGCTAGGTAAATTTGGCTTTGGGGACAAATATAACAGCACAACTTATTTTCAACCCATTTGTGTGGTTCAAATCAATGGTTTATAGTCTCCCTTTCCTTGCCTTATTGCCGCGTTGTGGAGAGAAGAAAGGATGATGCCGTTACTGATGCTGCTCATCAGGCTGACAGTAGAGCTACAATATTACCCGGGTCCCTTGGGTGTCAGAGGGATATCCAGATGAAGGTTCATAAGTTAACTAGTATCTGCTGATAATCTGCTGTTCATTCTGAAAGCCCGAAGAGCATCTGTCCTGAACACATTAAAAGTAATGTTATAATTTGAAATGGCTGCAAAGTCATTGGGAGTGAAACAGAAATACTGTTTTTACAAATAATGTTTTTATATTTTGGGGGTAAATACCCAGAAGCGGAATTGCTGATCATATGGAAGTTATATTTTTAATTTTTAAAGGAACCTCCATACTGCTTTCCATAGTGGCTGCACCAGTTTACATTTCTTGGACACCTGAAATTTATATAATGTTATTAACCAATGTTACCTCAATAAATTTAATTTAAAAATACTATCTTGATAGAATAGTTTCTATTAATATTACTTATTGTGTGACATTTATTTTATTTTATTTATTTTTGGTATGTGCCCCTAGCAGGAACCAAACCCGGAACTCTCTGGTCTGCAGGCCGACGCTCCAACCGCTGAGCCAAACTGGCCAGGGCTATTGTGTGACATTTAAAATAAAATGAAGAGTCACTCGCACGCATGCGAAGCATGGCGGCCACCAAGGTGGCTTTAACCAAGAGAGCAGATCCAGCTGAGCTTAGAACAGTATTTTTGAAGTATGCAAGAATAAAAAAAAAAATGGTGAATTTTTCATGTATCCCAGTGACTTTGTCACTCGATACTTGAACATTTTTGGAGAAAGCCAGCCTAATCCAAAGACTGTGGAACTTGTAAGTGGTGTGGTGGATCAAACCAAAGATGGATTAATATCCTTTCAAGAATTTGCAGTGTTTGAGTCTGTCCTGTGTGCCCCGGATGCTTTGTTCATGGTGGCCTTCCAGCTGTTTGACAAGGCTGGCAAAGGAGAAGTCACGTTTGAGGACGTTAAGCAAGTCTTTGGACAGACTACAATTCATCGATGTATTCCATTTAACTGGGATTCAGAATTCGTGCAACTACATTTTGGCAAAGAAAGAAAGAGGCACCTGACATACGCGGAGTTCACTCAGTTTTTGCTGGAAATACAGCTGGAGCATGCAAAGCAAGCCTTTGTGCAAAGAGACAATGCCAGGACCGGAAAAGTGACAGCCATTGACTTCCAAGACATCATGGTCACCACCTGCCTCCCATGTCCTGACACCTTTTGTAGAAGAATGTCTAGTAGCTACTGCTGGAGGTACCACATCCCATCAAGTCAGTTTCTCCTATTTTAATGGGTTTAATTCGCTCCTTAACAACATGGAACTCATTAGAAAGATCTACAGCACTTTGGCCGGCAACAGGAAAGATGTAGAGGTGACTAAGGAGTTGTTTGTTCTGGCAGCTCAGAAATTTGGTCAGGTTACACCAATGGAAGTTGACATCTTGTTTCAGCAGATTTATACAAGCCATGGGGACGTATGACCTTAGCAGACATTGAACGAATTGTCCCTCTGGAAGAGGGGACTCTGCCCTTCAAGTTGGCTGAGGCCCAGAGGCAGAAGAAGGCCTCCATCGATTCGTCTCGTCCAGTTCTACAGGTTGTAGAGTCGGCCTACAGATTTGGTCTGGGTTCAGTTGTTGGAGCTGTGGGAGCCACTGCCGTGTATCCTATTGATCTTGTCAAAACTCGAATGCAGAACCAGCGATCAACTGGCTCTTTCATGGGAGAACTTATGTATAAAAACAGCTTTGACTGTTTTAAGAAAGTGCTACGCTATGAAGGCTTCTTTGGACTATATAGAGGTCTGTTGCCACAGTTATTGGGAGTTGCCCCAGAAAAGGCCATAAAACTTATAGTGAATGACTTTGTGAGGGATAAATTCATGCACAGAGATGGTTCGGTCCCACTTGCCGCAGAGATTCTTGCTGGAGGCTGTGCAGGAGTTTCCCAGGTGATTTTCACAAATCCTTTGGAAATCGTTAAGCTCCGTTTGCAAGTGGCTGGGGAAATCACCACGGGTCCTCGAGTCAGTGCTCTGTCTGTCGTAAGGGACCTGGGGTTCTTTGGGATCTACAAGGGTGCCAAAGCGTGCTTTCTGTGGGACATTCTTTTCTCGGCCATCTACTTCCCGTGCTATGCCCACGTGAAGGCTTCCTTTGCAAGCCAAGATAGGCAGGTGAGCCCTGTGAGCCTGCTCTTAGCTGGCGCCATAGCTGGTATGCCGGCAGCATCTTTGGTGACCCCTGCTGATGTTATCAAGACTCGATTGCAGGTGGCCGCCAGGGCCGGCCAAACCACTTACAGCGGAGTGATGGACTGCTTCGGAAGATACTGCAGGAAGAAGGCCCAAAAGCTTTGTGGAAAGGAGCTGGCGCCCATGTGCTTCGCTCTTCGCTGCAGTTTGGTGTAACTTTGCTGACGTATGAATTGCTGCAGCGCTGGTTCTGCATTGCTTCTGGAGGAGTGAAACCTGCTGGATCAGAGCCTGTTCCTAAGTCTCGGATCACACTGCCTGCCCCAATCTTGACCACGTGGGGGCTACAGACTGGCTGTTGCAACCGTTGCAGGGATTGAAAACAAATTTGGACTCTATCTACCTCTCTTGAAGCCATCAGCATCTACCTGGAAGGTTACCAGTGGCGGCCCCTAGGGGGCCAGCCTTGGAGGCTGCTCCAGCTTTGTTGTCACAAGAGGAAAGCACACCCCATCTCCGATCGAAGCAATAGTTCATTCCTTTCACATCTATCTCTTGTTTAAATTCAAGTCCAGGCTTTTTTATAAGAAAAATCATTCCTTTCCTTTGTGTTTTTTTAACCAGATCATTGTAAAATTATTCATAATTACTCTGGGCCTCAGCTCACAGACCTTCTTCATTTGTACCTGACACTTGCTGGGATTTGGTCAACACTCATGATTTGGGAGAAAGAGCAAATCAATAGAAATTAGAGCTTTTCTCCTTGGATTAGGATTTTAGTCCCCAAGAGGCTACTGGAAGGCAATCATGGTGCTCAGAGCCAACTGTCTCATGTGCATTTAACCTGGTAAGACACTGGGTGTGTGTTTAGACAAGTAAAAAGCAGGGGAAGCAATGAAAACATGGTCAAAGTAGCCAACCCAGCCCAGCTTCCTATTTTAAACGTGCACTGACTCTGCCTCTGGGTTATATTATAAAGCTTTTATATGAAACGTGTTTCTTTTTTCTTTTCTTTTTGTAATGAAAAGCACATTGAAGATATTTAATAAGCATATTCTGTTACTGGTACCAAGACTAGTGAGAAGGCTTTGTACTTTAGGGAAGTCCTCTTGGCATTTTATTGTCTAGAAAGAGAGACCATGAGACACAGGGCCTCTTCTGGACGTGCTGACTTCGAATAACTGCTTGCCGGCTGCACCTGGGCTCGTCACGCCCATTGCAATAAACACTAGAAAAATGCATGCCCCTTCCTGGTACCTGCCCCAGTCCCCTCCGACCCCCAGCATTTGGCACCCCTTTGCTTTAAAATCCACTTGATCTTGAATCATGTAAGACAAAGGTACTCAAATATATGTTTTTATTTAATTTGTGGCACCTTGGATGATGGTCAGAAGGCTTGTGTGTTTGTGAAGGAGGAAATAAACTATATAAATAAATAAATTAAATTAAATGAAAAAGAATTGATTTGGGATTCTCATTAGGGAATGCTTAAACAATAGAGTAAAAAAAAATTTTTTTTTAATTGACCTGTAATTCAGTGCTAAGGTTTTTAAGAAATAGATTTCACCAAATCTAGGGAGGAAGAAAGCCTGGAAGAGTGTATACCTATTTAAAAGTTAATTAGCTCAATCAGCCCAGCCGGTGTGGCTCAGTGGTTGAGCGTCAACCAATGCACCAAGAGGTCGCCAGTTCGATTCCTGGTCAGGGCACATGCCCAGGTTGTGGGCCCGATCTCCAGTGGGGGACATGCAGGAGGCAGCCAGTTGATGTTCTCTCTCATCTATGTTTCTAGCTCTCCCTCTCCTGTCCTCTGTCTCTAAAATCAATAAATAAAAAATTGATAAATAAAATAAAAGTTAATTAGCTCAGTCAAATATTAACTCCATACCTTTCTGTAACTTTTCATAAATGAAGTAATTTCCTCAGTCATGTGAGATCATGTAGTCATGTTGAAATTGTGTGAAAGCATATGCTACCTTAGGAAAAGGACTGCTTGCCTCACTGCAAGCTCCGTGCTGGAGTACATCATGACTCGATTAAGCTCGCTATGACTTGTCAAAAGGAATTTTCTGCTGCATATTGCTGTTGGAAGAGTCTGTTACACAAATAACTGTACAGCCTAGCAGAATCAACAGAGATTAAAAACGATAGCCTGTTGAAAAATAAGAAACAGCTATTTCCTAGTTCTTAAAGACAAATAGGAGTAAAAGTGAAGATATTAACAAGAACGAACAAAGTTCAGAGGGATTAGCATTGGTGACAGGAGAAGAGGGACTGGGCTTATTTTGGTTTATAATTATGAAATAGAGTCCTCATTTACTCAATTCATTTAAATAGCCAGATATCTAGTGGCCTCCATATTAGATAGCAAAGATCTAGAATTTCTCCACTTAGGAAAATTTAATCTCAGTACCTGTGTTCTTCTAGATCTCTTACTCTCATATTCTCATTAAACTACAATCTAATTTCCTTGACACCTGTAGCTTTTAAACCTTCCTTCCCTAAGACTATCCTCTCCTCTCCTGGTCTCCTTTCCTTATTGATTCTAACACTATGGTTGATGCCCTAAAACTTTAAAAATATATATATTTATTATTATTATTTTTAATCCTTACCCGAGGATATTTTTCTATTTATCTTCAGATAGAGTTGGAGGGAGGGAGAGAGTGAAAGAGAAAGAAATATCGATGTGAGAGGGACACATCGACCATTTGCCTCCCGCAAGACCCTGACCAGGGCTGGGAATGAACCGCAACTGAGGTACGTGACCTTGACCTGACTTGAACCTGCAACTCTTTGGTCCTTAGGGTAATGCTCTAATCACTGAGCCAAACCAGCCACGGCTAAGAAAATATGTTTTTATTGATTTTTTTTAAGAGAGAGAGGAAGGGGGAGAGAGAGATAGAAACATTGATGAGAGAGAAACCTTGATCGACCGCCTCCTGCATGCCCCGCACCAGGGATTGAGCCCACAACCGAGGCATATGCCCTGACCAGAAGTTGAACTGGCAACCTTTCAGTGCATGGAATGATACCCAACCAACTGAGCCACACTTACCAGGCTATGCCCTAAAACTTTCTCACAGTACTTTCATCTCCTTCGTGCTCTTGAATTTCACTGCAACTGATTTTTAAACTTGCAACTCTAGATTGATCCAATAGTCCATGCCTCTACTGATATACCTAGATAGTTGAGCATTGTTTGGAAAAAAAAGCAAATCATATAGCAGTGCATATTGATGTCACTACAAATTTACTCAATCGTGCAGATTGATTTCACTACAAATTCATGCTCACCTGCCTCTCCTAGGACCTTTACACTGCTCAGTCACTTTGGCTCTTTTTTGTCCAGCTTCCTTTTCCATTCTCAGTGAGTTTTCCAAACTTCTATTCTCTACAACTCTCCTAAATAAATCCTCTTCTCTTTTCTCTCAGAAGATGCCCCTGCCTCCTAGTTTCTTCTGAAAAGTGTGGCCATCAGAGTGAGTATCTTTAATTTTTCCTGATGAATATTCTTCATTTTATTTGGAAGCACCACCATCCATCTGGCTTTACAAGTTAGAAACCAGGAAGTCATGATTAGTTTTTATGTTTCCTCTTTCTCACCCTCACTTCTAAATAATAACTAAATCTTACTTTTTATATTGTTCTCTCTTATTACTTAGTACCACTGGCATTACCTTAGTTGAAGCCATCAGGCTTATTAAATTTTCTTCCCAATTCATCTTCCCACCTGCTCCTTCACACCTCACAATCCACACTCTCTATTGCTGCTGAAGGGCTCTTCTTACAACAAAATCCCAATATGTCATTACCCTTCTTTAAGTTCTTCAATGGTTCCCTGTTGCCTACAGGATGAAATCTGAACCCTTAGTATTTCATTTTAGGTCCTCTAGCTTTGAGATCTGTATCTCTCTCACACACTCTCATTCTCTCTCTCTCTCTCTCTCTCTCTCACACACACACACACACACACACAACTGCATCCTCTTTAATTTAATCAAAATTTGAATAAACTTATGGAGGAAACCCAATATCACAATATTTAAGGTGTCCCAGCTTGAGGCGGTTCCAAAATGGCAGCAGGTTAAGTGGAAGCTACACTCACCACCTCCCAGGACCAAACTAGAATTACCACTAAAATTGAGAGCAGTCAACCTGAATAACCAACTGAAAACTACCTGAAGAGAAGTCTTATAACCAAGCCACATCAAGACTGGTAGGAAGGGCTAAGATACGAAAAGGGCTGACTCTGCTCCCAGAGGTGGCAACTGAGGTTCCAGAGGGATATCTCATTGGCAAAGGTTCCCCTGAGAAGAGTGAGGTCTCAAATCCAAGCAAGTCTCCCTAGCCCAAAGCACCAGAACCAGGAAAAATGCACCCAAAACATATCTGGCCATGAAAATCAGCAGGTATTCTGCCCAACTGGGAGAGTCAAGAGACTGCTAGAGACACATGTGCTCTCTTAAAAGGCCAGTGCACAAAATCTTGTTTGCAGCCACTCACTCTGGGCTCCTTTTCAGGGAGTGTATAGTGGAATAAAGCTGCATGAGGAGACACTGGGGTTTGTGGCTATGGGGAGATAGCTGAAGGAACAGCTACCAGGATCTGTGTTCCACACTGTAGACACCATCTTTCTTGGGTGGAGCACTCCCCTCCTTGCACATCAGCCTGGGGAGATACAGTAACTCAGCCCTCTGTACTCCCTTTAGCCTCACCTTGCAGCACTTCTGCCTTGCTGAGAAGTCAGCTGCCTGGGCCTGGATGTAGAGGTCTGGCCAGACTCAGTGTGTCAGTGACTGAGTTTTGTAGCTTTGGGGTGGTGGCCATTTTTCTCATGTTTCTGTAAACATGATTGGCATCCACCCCTCACAGGAGATCCACTAGTCCCATTCTATGGGTTCCCAGAGGCCCCAATTCCTGGTGGTTCCACATGGCTGAGGTCTGGGCAGAATCTGAGACACACTGAGTTATTGGTTCTTGGGCATTGGCTACTCCCCCCAAACTTCCCCAAGCCTGACCAGCACCTCTTCCTTGTGGGAGATCTACCAGCCCCATCCTCCAGTCTCCTTCCTAGTAGTCAAGTCCTGCTGAGTTGGGGCTCCAGGCAGAATCAGACAGACTGAGTTATGTGGCTCTAAGGATGGGAATATTGCCCTTACACACCCAACTTGTACAGAGCTATCCCTTCTCATGGCCAAATCTTGGTCTGTTTGGGCCTGATAAACTCTGCTGGCTTCACCCTGAAGACTTCTTGAGACACCCACCCCACCAAAAAGGTGTGTGAACACTCAGAGTGTGGCAGCTACACTCAGTATATCCTGGGATATGTGCTGAGTGGTCTCAGACCCAGCACTGGCACCGAGTTTGAACCTGTATCAATCTAGTAAACACCACTTGCCTCTACCTGGCGACTCACTGAGAACATACCTCATGCAATTTGAGAACCATCAGAGGCTCCTTCAGGCAGCTAGCAGGCTGAGGCAGGCAGAGGCAGGCAGAGGCAGATCTTGGGGTACCTTGGGACTGTTGCTGACCTGGCCCCGGGTATGGTGCTGGTAAAAGCTAGCCTTGATATGCATCTTGGTCCTTCCCACACACACTCAGGCCCAGGAGAGGCAGTTTCAAACTATGGATCATTTTGTAGATCCAAACAGGTTGCCCAGGGCCAGTCACAATCAGCATCTGACGTTGGTCTGCACCACAGTCTTTCCTAATAGGTCCAAAAACTAAAACAACCAGTGGCCAGCTTCAGACAATATCAGAGCAGAGTCCAATTAGCTTCACAAGTGGCATATCCAAAGGGCACTCTCTGCAGGCACAAGATCCTGCTGAGGCAAATTCCACTCTGTGTGGTCAGCACCTGCATAGCAACTCACACACTGTGGTCACGGTTGATCCTCACAGTCAGCCAGCCTGCAAATCAACCCCACAGACAAACAGGCCAACAGCAGGAGGGTGTACATAACCCACACGAGGGAAATTCCTGACCCACCCAGCTCAGTTGACCAAAGAGAATGCACCACTGTGTCACACAAGACACCTACTATATAAGGCCACCCTACCAAGAGTTGGAGTCAGAGAAGATCTAAATAATACATAGAAACAAAGAGGCAGCCAAAATGGGGAGACAACGAAAAATGCCCCAATGAAAGAACAGGAGAAATCTCTAGAGAAAGATAAATGAAATGGAGGCAAGCAATTTATTAGATATAGAGTTTAAAAAATGGTTATAAGGATGCTCAAGGAACTTAGTGAGAACTATAGCAGCATGAAAAGGACATAGAAACCTTAAAAAAAATAATAAGAATACAATATCTGAATTGAAGAACACACTAGAAGGAATAAGCAGTAGGTTGGAGGAAGCAAAGGATTGAATCAGTGATTTGTAAGACAAGGTAGCAGAAAACACCCAATCGGAGCTACAAAAAAAAAAAAAAAATTGAGTCCCTGCCTGGGTAGCTCAGTTGGTTGTAGTGTCAGCCTGTACACTGAAAGGTTGTGGGTTTGATTCCTGGTCAGGACACATACCTAGGTTGCAGGTTCCATCCCTGGTCAGGGCACATATGGGAAGCAACTGATCAACATTTTTCATTTTCTCCCCCTTCCCTTCTCTCTATCTCTTAAAAAAAAAAAAAAGTAGTTTAAAGGACCTTTGGTAAAACATAAAGCAAAACAACAGCTGCATCATAGAGGTACCTGAAAGAGAAGAGAAAGAGCAAGGGATTGAGAGCCTATTTGAAAGACTAATGAATGAAAATTTCCCTAATCTGGTGAAGGAAAAAGACATACAAGTCCAGGAAGCACAGAGTCCCAAACAAGATAAATCCAAAGAGGACCACACCAAAACACATCATAATTAAAGTGGCAAAGGTTAAAGACACAGAGAGACTCCTAAAAGCATCAAGAGAAAGACAGTTAATTACATACAAGGGAGTTCCGATAAGACTGTCAGCTGTTTTCTCAACACCTGGCCAGAAAGGATTGGCATACAATATTTAAGGTAATGAAAAGCAAGAACCTACAACCCACTTTATCCAGAAAGGCTATAATTTAAATTTGAAAGAGTAATAAAGAGATTCACAGACAAGAAAAAGCTAAAGCAATCTGTTACCTCCAACCCAATATTACAACAAATGTTAAAGGGTCTGCTTGGAGGAGGAGGAGGAGGAGGAGGAGGAAGAGGAGGAGGAGGGGAGAGGGAGGATGGGGGGGAAGAGGGGGAGGAGAGAGCAATTAAAAGTATAAAATGGCAATAAATATGTACCTATCAACAATCACTTTAAGTGTAAATGGTTTCAGTGCTCCAATCAAAAGACATAGGATAACTGAATCAATAAGAAAACAAGACCCATATATACTATCTGTAAAGACCCACCTGAGAGCAAAAGAAACAGACTGAAAGTAAAGAGATGAAAATATTTTATGCAAATGGAAAGGAAAAAAGAAAAAGCTGGGGTAGCAGTATCTATATCTGACAAAATAAATGTTAAAACAAAAGCTATAGTAAGAGGAAAAAAGCACACTACAAGTTGATAAAGGGAGCAATCCAACAAGAGGATATAACCTTTGTAAACACTCCTCCACCCAATATAGGAGCACCTACATAGGTAAAGCAAATAATGATGGATATAAAGGGTGAGACTGGCAGTGATACAGTCATAGTAGGGGATTTTAACACCCAATTGACATCAATGGATAGATCTTCCAGGCAGAAAATTAACTAAGAAACAGCAGCCTCAAATGACACTAGATCAGATGGATTTAATTGATGTCTTCAGAGCATTTCACCCCAAAGCAGCAGAATATACATTATTTTCAAGTACATGGAACATTCTCAAAGATAGACCACATGTTAGGACATTAACAAGTCTCAATAATTTTAAGAAGATTGAAATTATATCAAATATCTTCTCTGACCATAATGGTATGAAACTAGAAACACAAGAAAAAATAAAACTGAAAAACACACAAAAACATGGAGGCTGAATAACATTCATTCTAAACAATAAATGAGTTTAAAGTGAGATTAAAGAAGAAATAAAAATATACCTTGAAACAAATGAAAATGAGAATACAACAACCCAAAATCTGTGGGACATAGGAAAAGCAGTCCTAAAAGGGAAAGTCATAGCATTACAGGCTTATCTCAAGAAACAAGAAAAATCTCAAATAAACAATCTAACTTTACACTTAAAAGAACAACAAAGCCCAAAATGAATAGAATAATGACCAGAGCAGAAATAAATGAAATAGAATCTTAAAACACAATACAAAAAATTTATGAAAGCAAGAGCTGGTTCTTAGAAAAAATAAACAAGATCGACAACCCTTTAACCAGACTCATAAAAAAAAAAAAAAAAAAAAAAAGAAAGAAAGAAAAAGAGAGACAGAGAGAGAGAAAGGAGGACCCAAATGAATAAAATCACAAATGAAAGAGGAGAAGTAACAACTGACACCAAAGAAATACGAGAATTGTAAGACAATATTATGAACAACTATATGTCAATAAAGTGGATAATCTGGAGGAAATAGATGAATTCTTAGAAACATACAATCTTCCAAAACTGAATCAGGAAGAACCAGGGAATTTGAATGGACATATTATAACTAGTGAAGTGAAGTAGTAATAAAAAAAACTCCCAAAAAATAAAAGCCCTGGATCAGATGGCTTCATAGGTAAATTTTATCAAACATTCAAAGAACGAACACTTATCCTTAAATTATTTTTAAAAATTCAAGAGGAGGGAAGGCTCCCAAGCTCATTTTATGAGGCAAGGATTATCCTCATTCCAAAACCAGATAAAGACACTACAAAGAAAGAAAATTATAGGCCAATATCCCTGATGAACATAGATGCTAAAATCCTCAACCAAATATTAGCACACCAGATCCAGCAATAAATTTAAAAAGATCATGCTTCATGCTCAAGTGGGATTTGTTCCTGGGATGCAAGGTTGATACAATATTCAGAAAACAATAAATGTGATATACCACATAAACAAAATGAAAGATAAAAATCACATGATCATACCAATAGATGCAGAAAAAAAAAAACATTTTATAAAATCCAACACCCATTTGTGATAAAAACTCTCAGCAAAATAGAAATAAAGGGAACATACCTCAACATAATAAAGGTCATATATAACAAATCCACAGCCAATGTCATATTCAATTTGTCAAAAAGTCCAAGTTTTTCCCTTAACATTGGGAATAAGACAGGGATGTCTGCTTTTACTACTCTTATTCTTAATAGTAGTCCTATTCACAGCAGTCAGACAAGAAGATATAAAAAGCATCTAAATTGGAAAGGAAGAAATAAAACTCATTATTTGCAGATAACATGATACTATATAGAAAGAACCCTAAAGATTCCACCAAAAAATACCTAGAACTAATAAATGAATTCAATAAAGTAGCAAAATGCAAAATAAATATCCAGAAATTAGTTGCTTTTTTTTTTTTTTTTTGGTTAATCCTTGCCTAAGAATATATTTTCCATTGGTTTTTAGATAGATTTGAAGGGAGGGAGAGAGGGAGACAGAGAGAGAAAGAGAAACAATGTGAGAGAGACACATTGATTGGTTACCTCTCACATGTTTCCGTACTGGGGCTGGGGATTGAACCTGCAGCCCTGGTATGTGCCCTTGACTGATGACCCTT
Source organism: Molossus molossus (assembly GCF_014108415.1). Lineage (NCBI taxonomy): Eukaryota > Metazoa > Chordata > Mammalia > Chiroptera > Molossidae > Molossus > Molossus molossus. Next base: position 90,784,676 of record NW_023425388.1, on the reverse strand, counting down.
TGGTGCATGGGCTGATGCTCTAACTGCTGAGCAACACCAGCCAGGGTGAAAAGTCAGTTGCATTTTTATATACCAATACTGAACTATCAGAAAGGGAAACTAAGTAAACCATACCATTTACAATTGCATCAAAAAAATTTAAAAACCTAGGAATATATTTAACCAAATGTGTAAAAGACCTGCACTGGGAAAATTATGTGACACTGAAGAAAGAAAATGAAGAAGACATAAATAAGTGTATTTTTTCTATACCATTGGTGTTCATGGATAGGAAGAATTAACATCATTAAAATGTCCATACTACCCAAAACAATCTATAGTTTCAATGGAATTGCTATCAAGACACCAATGGCAACCCAGCTGGTGTGGCTCAGTGGTTGAGTGCCAACCCATGTACCAAGAGGTTACCAATTTGATTCCTGGTCAGGGTACATTCCCAGGTTGTGGGCCAGATCCCAAGTGTGGGGCGTGTAGAAGGGGGCCAATCGATGTTCTCCGTCATCAATGTTTCTATCTATCTCCCTCTCCTTTTCTTTCTACTTAAAAAAATCAATAAAGAAAAGAAATAATTTTTTTAAAAAAGACACCAATTTTGTATTTCATAGAACTAGAACAAATATACCAAAAATTTATATGGAACCACAAAGACCCCAAATAACCACAGCAATCTTGAGAATGAAGAACGAAGTTTGAGGAATCATGCTACCTGATATCAAACTGTACTACAAGGCTACTGTAATTAAAACAGCATGGTACTTGCATAAAAACAGACATATAGATCAATGGAATGGAATAGACAGCCCAGAAATAAAACTACACTTTTATGGTCAGTTATTATTCAACAAAGGAGCAACAGCATACAATGGAGTAAAGATAGTCTATTAAATAAATGATGTTGGGAAAATTAGACAGGTACATGCAAGAAAATGAAATTAGACCACTTTATTACAGAATAATCAAAATGAATTAAAAACTTAAATGTTAGACTCAAAACCATAAAAATCCTAGAAGAAAATATAGGCAGTAAAATCTCAGACATTTCTCACAGTAATGTTTTTTTTCTGATATATCTCTTTTAGCAAGGGAAACAAGAAAAAAATAAACAGATAGGACTACATCAAACTAGAAAGGTTTTGCATAGCAAAGGAAACCATCTACAGAATGAAAAGACAACCCACTGAATGGGAGAATATATTTGCCAATGATACATCTGATAAGGGGTTGATTTCTAAAATGTATAAAGAACTTATACAACTCAACACCAATGCAATTAAACATGGACGAAAATGGACACAGACAACAATGCAGTGAAGGGGGGCAGGGGGTGGGAGTGTGGAGGAGGGTATCAATGGGGGAAAAGGAGGGAAATCTGTAATAAAAAATTAATTCATTAAAATTAAAAGATAATAAAAATAAGAATATCATGGGAAAACAACAACAAAAAATGGGCAAATGACCTGAATAGACACTTCTCCAAAGAGGACACACAAATGGCCAATAGATATACGAAAAGATGCTCAACATCACTAATCGTCAGAGAAATGCAAATTAAAGCCACAGTGAGATGTCACCTCACACCTGTGATAATGTCTGTCATCAGTAAATCAACAAACAACAAGTATTTGTGAGGTTGTGGAGAAAAGGGTACATTTTACTGTTGGTGGGAATGCATTTTGGTGCAGCCTCTGTGGAAAACAGTATGGAGTTACCTCAAAAAATTAAAAATGGAACTTCCTTATGACCCAGCAATTCTATTTTTGGAAATATATTAGAAGAATCCCAAGATACTGATTCAAAAAAATATATGTACCCCTATGTTCATTGCAGTGTTATTTACAATAGCCATGATGTTGAAGCAGCCAAGTGCCCATCAGTAGATGAGTGGATAAAAAAGCTGTGGTACATTTACACAATGGAATACTACTTGACCGTAAAAAGAAGGAAAGCTTAGCTGTTTGACAAACTGGATGGACCTGGAGATTATTATGGTAAGTGAAATAAGCCAGTTGGGGAAAGGCAAGTACCATATAATTTCATGTATATGTGGAATCTAAAGAATAAAATAAACAGAGTGAATACAGACCCATAGATACAGAAAACAGACTGACAGCTGTCAGAGGGGAGAGTGTTGGAGACTGGATAAGAAGGGTGAAGGGATTCAGTAAAGAAAAAAAAGTAAGACTTATGGACACAGACAACAGTGTAGTGGTCACCCGAGGGAAAGGGGAGTAGGGGGAGGTGAAAGAGGGTAAAGTGATGGAAAGAGACTTGACTTGGGGTGGTAAACACAAAATACAATATACAGATGGTGTATTATAGAATTATACACCTGAAACAAATATAATTTCATTAACCAATGTCACCCCAATAAATTCAATAACAAAAAAAGAGAAATGAAAAAACAAACAAAAAAGTGTCCCAATTTATTGGTTGGGATACCATTTAAGTAACCTTTTTTTTTTTTCTCTCTCTCTCTATAATTAGCTAGAGTTTTATTAGAGGACCTGCTGTTACTTTTTATATAAATGTTGTAGACATGCATAGTCTTTTTGTTCTTATACTCCTATGTGAAAACAATATAGGTATATTTTTGGCTGCAATGCTTAGTTTTTCCAGAATGAATTGAAAGAATAGTAAAACTATTTTCAAAAGCTTGTGCATTGGACTGAGAGTTGTAAATTAAATAGACAATCCACTATATTATGGGCATGCTTAGTCATGCATACAGTGTGGGAAAATTTCAAAATGAAGTCAGCTCAATAATAAGTTTGGAATGCCAATGGATAAATTTATAATTGTATTCTGGAGGATGCTTCAAACCTTCAAGAAATATCCACAGGCAGAACAGCTGATGAAAATGTCTTAAAACAGAAACAGAAACTGTACCTGAGCACATCAAGGACAGTCAAAAATAGATTATTAAAGTAGCACTTGCAGAAACTATAGAAAAATCTTATTCTATATAAACTTATGTTACTCTAGATTTCCCCCCTTTTTTTAAAATGTGAAAATTAATGATTCAAAACTACTTCTACTTCAACTTGATCTGTGACATTAAATGGGTCTTGGACTTTCTAAACCTTGGTTGCCTAAGTTTTTCTTTTTTTCTTTTTTTTAACTTACCTTTATTGTTGAATACAGATGTTCCTCATTTTTCTCCCATTGACTTCCCCTCCTCCATACTCCCTCCCCCCTCCTGCCTTTCCCTACACTGTTGTCTGTGTCCATTGGTTATGCATACATGCATATAAGTTCTTTGGTTTATTTCTTCCCACCCCCCAAGCCCTCTTCCCTTTGAGGTTTGTCAGTCTAACAACCAATTTGTACTTCTTAATCCCTTCACCTTTTTCACCCATTTCCCCAAACCCCCTCCCATCTGGCAACCAACAAAATGTTCTCTATATCTATGAGAATGTTTCTGTTCTGCTTCTTCATTTTGTTTGTAGATTCAATTGTCAGTAGATATGTATTCATTGCCATTTTGTTTGTTTATATTTTTTATCTTTTTCTTCAAGGAGACCCTTCAGCATTTCATATAATAATGGTTTGGTGGTGATGAACTCCTTCAGCTTTTCCTTGGCTGGGAAACTCTTTATCTGCCCATCGATTCTAAATGACAGCTTTGCAGGATAGAGTAATCTTGGTTGTAGGTTCTTGCTTTTCATCACTCTGAGTATTTCTTGCCACTCTCTTTTGGCCTGCAAAGTTTCTTTTGAGAAATCAGCTGACAGTCTTATGGGGGCTCCCTTGTAGGTAACTAACTGCTTTTCTCTTGCTGCTTTTAAGATTCTCTTTGTTTTGAACTTTTGCATTTTGGTGATGAGGTGTCTTGGTGTGGACCTCTTGGGGTTCATCTTGTTTGGGACTGTCTGTGCTTCCTGGACTTGTATGTCTGTTTCCTTCACCAAGTTAGGGAAGTTTTCTGCAATTATTGTTTCAAATAGGTTTTCAATTTCTTGTTGTCTCTCTTTTCTGGCACCCCCAAGATGCCAATGTTGACATGTTTGAAGTTGTCCCAGAGGCTCCGTACACTATCCTCATTTTTGGGGATTCTTTTTTATTTTTTCTGTTCTGATTGGGTGTTATGTGCTTCCTTATATTTCAAATCAATGGTTTGCTTCTTGGCTTTACCTACTCTACTATTGAATCTGTGTAAATTATTCTTTATTTCAGTCAATTCCTCCTTCATTTATGACTGGTCCTTTTTTATGCTCTTGAGGCCCTCACTAAGTTTATTGAGGTTCTCACTAAGTTCATTGAGCATCCTTATAAGCAGTGTTTTGAACTCAGCATCTGTTAGGTTGCTTATATCCATTTCACTTAGTTCTTTTCCTGGAGTTTTGTTCTGTTCTTTCATTTGGAACCTCGTTCTTTGTCTCCTCATTTTGGCTGCCTCCCTGTGTTTGTTTGTATGTAATACTTAATGAGAGGTATGGGGCTAGCTGAGACCAGATGCTGCTTGTTTGAAAGAATTTAGGAAAACCTGAAGCAGGATCTGAGACAGGCCAATCCTATAGTAAAGCGACTGAGAACAGTTTGCGTGAGCCTGAAAGTTGGGTGGGGCAGGGCCTCAGGGAATCACCAGGGCGGGACAAACAGTATGAGCCAGGTTGCTGGAGTCCCAGGTATGGTGACTGTCTGCTGCCCAGGGAAGGGCTCACCAAAGGAACAAAGCATCTGCCCAGGAGAAAGCCCCCTCTCCAGCCCTCGCTCCAATGCCAAACAGCTCAGTTCTTCCCTGTATGTCTCTGGCACCCCTCAAGCTGCTTCCCCTCTGAGCTTAGAGGGAGAAAATTTGAGTAAGTCCATGCACGGGCCCTTTAAGAGGAGCTGCCTGGGGCTCCAGCCTCCTCAGCCTCCCTGAACCTCAGATCCTGCTGATTTTTTCAGCCAGAAGTTATGGGGACTTCTCTTCCTGACACTGGAACCCTGAGCAGGGCCCCTGGTGTGGGACGGGGACCCCTCATTCCTCAGGGAGGACCTTCCCAGCTGAGGTGTCCCTCCTGATTTTTATCCACCACACGTGGGTGTGGGACCAGCCCATCACACCTCCACCCCTTCTACCAGTGGCTCCTTCTTTAATTCTGTAGTTGTAGGATTTCCATTCAGCCTGATTTCAGGTGGCTTTGAATGATGGTTGTTCTGTAGTTTACTTGTAACTTTGATGTGGTTGTGGGAGGACATGATACCACATTTACCTACACTGCCATCTTGACCGGAAGTTGGTTACCTAAGTTTTTAAAATAGGTTATTTTAAAGAAAAGAATATACTTTAAGCCATTATTCTATTGCAGGCATTGTCTAAGTATTTGCCTACTTGTTATTTTATTTAATCCACACTCTTTTTTTCCTAAAAGTTCTCTGACTGTAACTGAGATTGAGGTAAAGGGCTAATTCTGTTTACAAAAGTCAAGAAGGAAACTAGATGGTAGTAGAGAGCCCAATAGATTGAAGAGGAGTTGGTAAACAGAAGAGTGAGGTCTGATTAGGCAATGGGGCTAACGGGGGAGAAGCAGGCAGAAGGGCCTCGTTGGAGAGGACAGCTGCTCATGTTAGTTCACGTTCTTGGCAGTTAACATTCATTTTGCTAAAATGGCATTCCTGTTAAGCCAACATGCTGGCGAGCCTGGTTGCCTCTGTTTCGTTTTTGTAGAAAACCGGTCTTTGTTTCCAAGCATGATGTTTTTCACTTTTATGTATGTCACTCTTTAGTAATATATATACCCCTTATAAAAAGCAAGCATTCTCTGAGGCCTTAGTGTTTTATCAAGTATTTAAAATAGAACAGTATATAAAGTTCTGCATGCATACAGTTTTATATGACTCTAAAGCCCACAAAACCTTATGAGGTTTTTAAAGGTTGAAAAATGAAGTTGAGCCCTGGCCGGTTTGGTTCAGCATTTAGGGCGTCGCCCCGCAGTCTAGAGAGACCCGGGTTCAGTTCCCACTGAGGGCACATGCCTCGGTTGCAGTTCATCCCCAGACCTGGTTGGGGTTGTGTGAGTGGTAGCCACTCAATGTGTCTCTCTCGCATCGATGTTTCTCTCTCTCTTAAAAAAAAAAAAAAAAAAAAAAAAAATGAAGTTGAAATAAATAGTATTATTTTAACACCTCAGATGCTCTCCTGTTGAAAGTATAATACCAGTTGAAACCCAAGCATGGTACTTACTAAGACACAGGACTTTGGAGTTCAGCCTGCCTCAGCTAGCATGCATAATATAATTTCTTACTTCTTTCTCCAATTCTCTCTAGTTGGAGTGTAGGGGAAAAAAAAAACCTTCATTTTTGTGGTGTCCTATTTTGTCTCCAACTTTTCATGAATACAGAATTTTCATATTTAGAATACCTTTGGGGATGTTAAATTATGTCACAGATATTAAAATAGTACCGCTTGATTTTAACTAGTTGATAACAGATACATATTAAGGACTGGAATGTTAATGTAATCATCTAGATGGTGAAGAGCATGTCTACATTATATTTTTTTAAATTTAGAGTTGCTTCAAATGGAATATAAAATTACCCAAAATCTCATAGGGAGCTCAGTTAACTGAGAATTATCTGAGAACGCTCAAGTCCGTGAGCTTTGGTCAGAAACACTTCTCTGGTATTTATTGACACTTCTGAATAGGAAAATGTGGAGTCTCCTCTGACAAGTGTGTCTCAGAGGGTTTGCCAGGAGAAAGAAAGCACAGGACATTATAACTTGAATAGAAGGATAGAAAATCTATTGACATGCAGCCTTTCCTTACAAATCTTTCTTTCCAGGCTAGGGACACTTTTTTACTTGCTTATGGAAAGGGTGGTCATGTGATTTATCGTCCAGCCAGGATATTTCTGAGAGTGGAAGGGCAAGCTGTTAATGATGGACAGTCAGTGTAAGTATGACTGTCATGGGCACGAGGTCACACATGTGGTCTCTCTAAATCTGCATGGGCAGGGTGAGGGTGGCACTCATTTGTTTGAATAGATCAGTAGATCTCACGCTCTGAGAAGTGCTGGTGTCCGCCTGCACACTTTCCTACAGTCCCCCTCTCTGCAGAAATAAGGTGCTCCCTCACCTCAGCACAAATAAAACCTCTTAAATTACAAAATGACTTCTTTTCTACTTCTCTGCCTGAAATCTAAAGTATGAGGATCTTTTTTTAAATCAATAACTCAAATGCTACACTCCAAACACTCTTTAATGACTTCAATTCAATGTTATTTTTTAAGGAGCTTTGACAAGATCCCAGCTGAGATCATTGATAGTCAGGATGAATAGTCTAAGCTAAAGCAGCAGCTTTCAAACTTTTGTAAAACAATGTGAATCACATTTGTCAAATGACATACACATATAACCCATGGACACAAAAACTTTTATTCCACAGTATCCTTAAACCTGAGATGTACCCACATACATAATTAAAAACAACAACAAAACAACTGGTTGTGACTTACTCAGTTGATTTCATGCCCTACCAATAATGGTTTGTGGTTTGAAAATACTGCTCACTAGTCATTATGAAGCTAAGTAAAAGGGTACATAACTGTACTATGTTAATTGATTGCCATGTGTCCTTATAGAACCTCAATTTACTATTTTGTTCTTGATTTAAGTAAGAGTCACTTTCTTAACATAAAAAAACCTTTATATGATATTGTGTCATTCAAAGGCCTCCCCCTGTAAGGACCCTTATGAATTTCTGTTAGATTTCACTGAATGCTTTTAGATTAGGAAGTCTATATAAATCAAGTTTTTCCCCCCCATTTTGCCTTGGGTGAGAAACATAGCTAATACTGTGATCATTTGCAGCAGATATCTCTGTCTCTCTTCACATATCCCATTCCCCACATGACTTTTATTCTCCCTATATCCTCCTTTTTTGATAAAATGGTCATGTTAGGGAATATGTACCAGAGTTAAACAGCTGAGTTTGTGATGTTAGGCAAGTTACTTAACCTCTTTGTATCTTAGTTTCTTCATCAGTAAAATTAGGATAATAATAATAATAGTATCTACATAATATAGGTTGTGTTGCAGCTAACTAAGATAATACTTTTAAGCACTTAGAATATTGTTTAGCCTATATAAGGGGACAATGAATGAAGCTATTACTAGTACCATCTAAAGTTTTGGAAGCAAATATACAATTATTAAGGATTCCTTATTTCCCAGTGTTATATAACCAGGAAAGTCCCATATATATAGTCTCATCTGAAGTGAGCATATACGTGTGTCCCTGCATCTTATTTTATAAATGTCCCTTTGTCAGATGAATTAACAGAGGGATGTTTTGTCTTGGAATCTTGAGGCTCAGTAATTCTGCCCTACCTTTTACTTACTCCTTTGTGATATTAATGTATGAGTTTATTTTTCCACTAGTATGCAAAAAACTTGAGGGTCAGGGGCCGTCTTATTAATTTTTTAATTCCCCCAGCACTTCATTCAATGTTTTTCTATAGTAGGTGTTTCATAAATCTTTAATGAAACAAATTAATTAAACAGGTTCTTTTCAGTGTCGATAAAGCAAAAACAATCTCAGTAGAAAGGAGTTAAAGTCCCTACAGAGCTTGATGAAAGCACAGAGAATTTTATATTCAGAGCATTAGTTGAGGCCATGAGACCAAAGGAGAATGCTCAACTTTCCTAGCAGCCGTGTTTAAGAACATGGGCTTTGTTAGTAAACCTGCCTGGATATAAAATCTTTTCTCTGTCACTTCCTAGTTATGCAAACTTGGGCAAGTTATAACCTCTTTCAGTGTCATATCCTTCAGCTCTACAATGAGAAGAACAATGAAAAGATCACAAATTTAAAGTGCTGAGCACAGTGTCTTATATATAGAAAGCAGATGTATTAGGTTTTCTTTTCCTGTGTCATAAATTATTACAAACTTAGCAGCTTAAAAGAACAAAAATTTATTATCTCACAGTTTTCATGAGTCAAGAGTCCAACAGATTTTCACTGGGCTCCTGCATAGGGCTAAAATGAAGGTGTAAGCCAGGTATGTCCTCATCTAGAGATTTGACTAGGAAGAGATGTATCTCCAAGCTCCCTTGGATTGTTGGCTCAGTTGTTATACTAGCTGTTCACTGGAACCACTCTCAGCAGCTAGAAGTCACTGGCAGGTTCTTGTCACAGGGCTGCCTCCATAAACCCTCTCACTCTATGAATTTCTTAACCTCTTGCTTTAAGAAAGCCTCCCAGTCCCTATAAGTGCTCACTTGACTAGATTAGACCCACCTAGCATTATTTCCCTTTTGATGAACTCAGAGTGAACTATCAGGAAACCAGTCGTGGGAGGAATATTCCATCATAGTCACAAGTCTGGCTCACACTCAAGAAGAGGAAATTAGATAACGGTGTGGGTCATAGGAGGTGGGAATCTTAGAATTCTGCCTAACACCAGAAGTCATTTCAGATCCTCTCTGAACAAGCGTATAAGTTTTGGGAAACAAGTGACTAAACAGAGAGAATCACATTTCATTCCACCATTCCACACTCAGTGAGTGTGCACACTGCAGAGTATCAGACGAGAGCTGTGGCGGATGTCCCTTCACTGTGCTCCTTCGTTACTGTGAGCATCTTGCCACTCTGAGTATGAGTCTATACTTATATACATATATTAATTAGATGATATGTCATTTAACTATCTAATCAAGTGCTAAATTGAAGAAACAGCATTTTTCCCCCTTAAGATTAGAGGAAAAGCTAGCTTTGTTAGATTTATTGGCAGCTGGTAGATCTCCAATATAGCACTTTTCTGAGATTTCCAAAGGTAATTTTATATACTATTTTCATTTAATACTCTGTTTCTAGACTAGACCTTAAACTCAATTAAGAAAACACCTTACTACATTGTTCCTATTACTGCTATTATCATCTGGGACACCTTGCGATAACCAAGGAAAGAAGAATGATTGAGCCCTGGCCAGTTTGGCTCAGCGGTTAGAGCATCGGCCTGCAGTCCAGAGAGACCCGGGTTCGGTTCCCGCTAAGGGCATGTACTTCGGTTGCAGTTTGTCCCCGGCCCTGGTTGGGTTGTGCGGGTGGCAGCCACTCCATGTGTCCCTTTCGCGTCGATGTTTCTCTCTTTCTCTCTCTCCCCCTCCTGCTCTATCTGAATAAAAAATGTCCTCGGGTGAGGATAAAAAAAAAAAAAGAAAAGAAAGAAGAATGATTGAAAGGGTAGAAAGTTAGAAAGATATTGGTTCTCTCTCTCTCTTTTTTTTTTTTTACCTGTACTGTACCAAGTAGTTTCAACTGAAAATTGGTTATCACTTCTAGTTGAGATATATTTTACATTTTAGAGAGTACAAAAAAATTACATTATCTTTATTGTCAATACATTTTCAATGTGCAAAGGAAAGACACAAATATGAGGGTTAAGTTCCTGTAGAGGGCAGTATATAATTATAAGCCAAACGAATAGTGTCTGTTAAAGATGGAGTTATAAGCTGGAGGTGTCAGGGATGGCTAAGAGAAGTAAAAAAACTACAGAGATGGACAGGGTGTCACCAGCTGGAGAGAATGGAAGGGGGTGTTCCAGGAGTTTGGAGCAGTGAGCAGATACACAAACAATGAAACATATCCCTGGCAGTCTGGCTGCTGTCCAGAGTTCAACTAAGTGAATAGGAAGAGATAAAGTAGAAACCTAAATAGGAATCCAAGGGGTTTGGACTGAATTCAATAGTCAGTGGCAATCCTTTGACCATTTTTCAGAAGAGGAATGCTGCATAGGGTAATACTGAATGTGTTCTTAGAAAAATGAATGAAAACATAATAAATATACTATTTCAAGGAGATTAATAATTTGGGGAGGATCTGAGACATGGCTAGTGTAGTCATTGGATCTGCAGGTCATATCATAGCAATGGGACTTCAAAAGAAGGGATAGATGGAAAGGAATAATTAATAGGATTTGAAGACTAATTAGGCATGGGGGAGAAAGAGAGAAGAGAACTAATGATGACTGGATTTCCAGCCTGGGTAATTTAAAAAATGATGGTACCACTTTGCAGTTTTTTTACATGTAAAATAAGGATAATAAGAGTATTTACCTCATAGTAAGCCCACATTTGTATTATTATTGTTATGTATATAAAAAATCTAACACATTGCTTGAGTAATTGTTGGCTTCTAATAAAGTTATTTTAAAATTGTCATCATCATTAATATTCTTTTTTTTTTTTTTATCCTCACCCGAGGACATTTTTCCCTTTTTTGTTCAGGTAGAGTGGGAGGGAGAGAGAGGAACAGAGGAACAGAGAGAGAGAGAGAGAAACATCGATGTGAAAGGAACACATCGAGTGGCTGCCACCCGCACAGCCGACCAGGGCCGGGGACAAAATGCAACCGAGGTACGTGCCCTTAGCGGGAACCGAACCCGGGTCTCTCAGGACCGCAGGTCGACACTCTAACCGCTGAGCCAAACCGGCCACAGCCATCATTAATATTCTTTAATTCACAATCCCCAAATCCATAAAACTTTGAAAATATATGTTTGATAATGCATTCGGTAACCTGACCTGAAGTCTTTTAGTAGCATAACCTTTCATGAACTGAGAAATCATTTGGGTCTTTATTTACTGTGTAGATGATAATATGTTTTGCTCCCTAAATATTAATATTTTTGTGGCTAGAGAAGATATTTGGTTCCACCTTGTGACCTAGATTTATTTGTTTCCCTGACTCAACTTCTTAGCATCTTTGTAAATACAGGGTGTCCCCCCGCAAAATGTATACAAGGTGTCTATAGATTCTATTACATTTGAAAATAAAATGTATTTTAATAAACACTGGCTTTATAATTACACTTTTTTTGTGTGTATGCATATTATTGGGACACCCTATATATAGCCCTTATCTTGTTATCTAGCTCCATCAAAGGAACAAATTTTGGTACTGACAGATATTTCTAGGAGTTAAGAAATATGTGGTGTATGTAACATGTTACTTTCCTAATGTTTGAAAATATCGAATTTCAAGTCACAGCTCAAGGGTTTTGCATATAGGATAGTGAACCCATATTACTATTGAGGCAAAAAGAAAAATAGAGCTACTTTGAGGGGACATTCATTTTGGGTATGTTTGGTTTGAGGTGCTTTCTCACATCCAGGTGAAACTGTCTACCAGACAACTGGAGACACCCGACTGAAATTTCAGGCAAAGGAATGAGAGATATACATAAGTGAAATTTAAAACCAGGAGTAAGAACGGAATCTCCCGGAAGGGCTTTGGGGAGAGGAAGCAAAGCAGCCAGGTGACTACTGAAGCGTGGGGCTGCGTGGGGGCTGCATGCCGTGCACTGACGAAAAGCCCCAGCTGGGCTATCATAGGCAGATGCTTAGTCGGGCAGAGCTTAGTCATAGGACGCGTTTGAGACAGAAGGGAAGTAGGATATTCCATAGTTGCCAAGGAAAGAACTAATTTTAAGAAGAAGCTATTGATCAGCAATGTGCTATGGAGAGGTCATAGGAAAGCACAGTAACAAACAGATTGAATTTGGTGATTTTGAGGTTCAGGGATGGTGACTGTATATGCTGAGCTGGTAGCAGAGAAGTGAGCACAGAGGCTTGAGGATTTAAGAGGGGAACAGCAGTGGTCCAGACTCAGTGGCCTATATGAACTTTATTATCTTTGGATTATACCTATTGCTAGTTGATCCAGGAATACAAGATACAAAGAATCATAGAACTTCATAGTCAAATCGATTCTATAGTCTATCTCTGTGCTTTGCAGCTAAGGATATTGATACCCCAAAATTGGTGATTCTGATCATGGTGAATTTGTGGCAGAGTTAAGACTAGAATATGAAAACTGAGTTTCCCAGTTTAGTGCTGTTTCTGCAATGTCTTAGGTTTCCAAGCAGGAGGCTCATCTAAGGGTGCTGCTTAAACAACACCTTTATACATTCCTGCAGCCCACTTCATACAGAAGCAAGTACCTCCATCAACCAGCTTGAATATCAAAATATCATATATATCTTCTTATCTTCTCACACAATTGGTATTTTATGGGGAATTGAAAATCTTACACATTCATACACCCACGACAGAGCATCAGCCTCTCTTTTCATGAACTCTTTCAATAGTTTCATTTTTGTTAGGCTTAATCTCTATAACTTGCAGAATCCCAGCAGCTTCAGAGGAGGGCGAAAGGATAGTGAGCTCCTTAAAGGCAGGATTTTATCTTACTTACCTTTTCTCTCTGAATTATCCACCCTAGAACAATGGAACATAGTATGTATTCAATAAATGCTTGCATGAATGAGTGAGTGAGTGAGTGAGGGGGTGAACAATGTGTGAAGGAATGAATGAATGCATGTTCAGTAAACCTCATGGAGGAACAGTTGTGAGAAAAGGTCTTGGCACGGCCGTCACCTACCTTGTGCCTGCTTTTTTGACTCAACTCCAATAGAAATAGCCCTCAGCATATATATATATATGTATGAAGCTATATACATATATACATATATATGTATATATTTGTGTGTGTGTGTGTGTGTGTGGTACATGCCCCTAGCGGGAACCAAACCCAGGACTCTCTGGTCCGCAGGCCGATGCTCAACTGCTGAGCCAAACCGGCCAGGGCGCCCTCAGCATATTTGTAAACACAATAGTAGCCCTCAGTCAAAGGAACAAATCGAAATTGTCCCTCAGAATTATTAACAGATTTTACTTCTGTGGGTGTCAATAACCTTTCATTAAGATTTGGGACTTGGAAAGGAAGTGGTAACTGTGGTCGAGGAATGCACTGATCCTGTCCCTGTAATGTTTCTTTGCCACTCAGTCTCCCTTTGGGGTTTTGTGTCCTCTAAAGTGCAGCCAAGATGGCAAAAAAGATGTACCAGAAAGTCCAACCTTTCTGAAGGTTTCTGTCAAAAAGAGCTTATCAATACTTAAGCACGTTCCCAAATATAGTGCACAAATATGCCTTATTTCAAGAAATGGGCAAAGTACTAATCATGTATTTCACTCTGTACTATAAGAATATTTTATTTCTTCATAGCATGTAATGTCACAAATGTCTAGCACTGCCCGGTTAAAATACTTCGAAGGCCTTATGACTCCCCAGTGCCTGGCCGTAAGCTGCTCCTGCTAAGCAAATACCCATGCTTTGCCCAGGGAGCCATGCGTCATGCTGGCAGGCTGCCCCGCTGGTGAGTACCTGGGAACAAAAGCCTGTCAACACCGGAACACTCTTTCTCCTTCAAGCCCGTTATTCACTCCCAGCCTCCCTCCCCCATCTAGGTAAACCTGTATTTCTAAAACAGCAATTACAAAGCACCTACTTATTTTGTCAGGATTTCTAGATAAATTAGCTTCAACAGCTATACTAGTGGAAATGTACCTCCCTGCCTTCTCTGTCAGCCTACCCCAGAAACATTCTGGCTTAATTCCCATCTTTAATAAGAGTAAGAAGACAGTCTTTTGCATCTCCTTGTGCAATGTATTTACATATTCAGAACTCAGCCTGGCAAACCAGAACTAAGAGTATGGGGAAGAAACATTATCTCTGCTCCTTTCCCCCCCCCTCAAAGTTGAGGATATAATTCTTGAATATGATAAGAGCTAAAAGCTGGCAAAGGGAAGATGATGACAACAGAGACGTGACAACTGTCAAACGCTTGTGTTGATCACTGAGGCCTCTGCCTGCCCTGTGCATCCTCAGGCTCCCAAGGGCTTGACAGCTGTTTCTCTTCTTCCCCTTCCCTCCCCTGGACTGGCTTCTCCAGGCCTGACAGGGGCAGAGGCAAGCATTCTACAGTGCACACGGCCAGATTTAATAATTTAATATGCACGGTGGGTAGGAATTAAAATGAAAATGAGTTCTTTTTTAAGCAAAAATGTCACCATTCCCTTTCAAAGATGAGAACTTGAGTAATGACTCTCAAGAGAAAAGATGGGTGTCAAATTACGAGGCTGAGCTTAGTGGGTTTATGATTTATGTATATGAATACATAATTTTTTTTTGACAAAGAACAAGATGAGGTAGTAACTGTATTTATTTGACAATTTAATGTTGGCTTCATTTACCTGTAAGACATCAGTGTACATTTGGTTATGTCACACTGTTAATACCATGCAGCAGGGCATGGACCTAGGACAGGTGCTTGGCCACTGGACCACTGCAGGAAGTCTTCAAAGAATTCTGTGGGATGAGAGCTGCTTCTCTCAGTTGTGATGGATATTCTAGACAACTCATTTGTCCTGGAGCATGCTCTCTTTAGTTGACATCCCTGTCTCTCCCTCTTATCTATTAATGCCACAAAGAGTGGTCTTTACCTCTGGCAAGTAGAAAAATTGATATAAGCACCAGTAGCCCTAAAAAATTCTTTGGAAATACAAATTCAGGTCCTCTCTATCTCTGTCCCCAGTGTAGCATGCTGTTCTAGCAGTCAAGCCCTTTGTGTATCAAAAGTAAGAATTATAGCCCTGGCCAGTGTGGCTCAGTAGTTAGAGCATTGACTCATGCACTGGAGGGTCTCGGGTTTGATTCCCAGTCAAGGGTACATATCTGGGTTGAATGTTGGATCTTTGCTCCAGTCGGGGCACCTTCAGGAGGCAACCAGCCTATGTAGACACAGCAATGTTTCTCTCTCCCTCTTCCCCTCCCTCCCTTCTACTCTCAAAAAATCAATAGAAAAGGTTGATTCTAGAATGGCAGGGGAGTGAGTGGAAGCTAAACAAACCATTGCCCAGGACCAAACTTGAATTACAACTAAAATAAAGACAAATCATCAGGGAAAAAGCAACAGAAAAGCAGCTTATGAGGACCATATAACCAGGGACACTGAATGAACCCTGGTAGGATTGTGGAGGTGTGAGAGTTGGGCTGGGAGCCCATGGACAGCAGCGGTCTTAACGGTGAGCAGCACCCTCAGGGTTAATCTCCCAAGCCTAGTACACAAAGCAGAGGGCTGGGAAAGAGCACTAAAGTAGCCACAGACACTCACCTTGGGCTCCAGCAGAGGGAGGGCAAATGGGACTGGAACTGTGTGGGGACACTTGGGATTTGGAGGGCACTCTGAGCTTTTGCTGGGTTGCGGCCACGCAGGAAAGTGGCCATCTTACTCCTTCCCAGGGCTCTGGAAAGAGGCTGAGGTGCCTCCTGTGGAGATTCAACCCCACTGAAGTGGGCCATTGAAATGCAAATTGAGGTTCATTAACAACCTACATCTGCCCCACCTTCAGGAAATCCCCTTACACTGAACACCTGAGGGATATTTTCATTCAACTGAGAACCCAAAGCTCTTCAAGTAACCATGACTAATGGCCTCTAGACAAAAAGCTAGAAGGTAACTGAACCAATCCTGGGCTTGCAACACTACTCAGGAAAGTAAAACTTGACAGTGGATTAATGTGAGTCCTCCCATGCTCATCCATACCCAGTAGAGAGAGCCACAAACAGCAGAACACCAACACCCACAGGGAAAATTTGGCAGGCTCCAAAACCCACTGAGATAGCCAAAATGGTGAAACAAAGAAACAAAAGCCAAATGAAAGAACAAGAGACCTCTACCGCAGATGAGATAAATAAAATGCAGTTAAGCAAGTCAACAGAGCTAGAATTCAGAGCCATGATCTTGAGGAAGCTCACCAGCATGAGTAAGGACATCAACACCATGAGTAAAGACACAGGAACATTGAAAATCAACCAATTGGAAATAAAAAACACCAAGAAGAAATGAAGAATGACATATAAGAAATAAAGAACACATTGGAAGGACCAAACAGCAAAGTAGAGGAAGCTGAGGACTGGATCAGTGAATTAGAAGACAGGGTAGAAAAATGAACCAATCAGAAAATCAAAAGGAAAAGACAATTAAAAAACAGAAAGACAGCTTAAGAGAAGTGTTGAACAACTGGAAACATAATAATATTTGCATCATAGAAGTCCCTGAAGAAGAAGAAAATGAGCAAGGGTTAGAGAATATATTTGAAAAAATAGTGACAGAACATTTCCATAATCTGGTGAAGGAAGAAGGCATTCAAGTTCAAGAAGCACAGAGAGCCCCAACTAAGAAACACTCAAACAGGCCCACATCACGACACATAGTAATGAAAACGCCAAAAATTAAAGACAAAGAGAGAATTCCAAAGGCAGCAAGAGATAAGCAACAGGTTACCTACAAAGGAACCCCCATAAGGTTGTCAGCTGACTTCTAACCAGAAACACTACAGGCCAGAAGGGAATGGCATGAAATAATGAAGGTCATGAAAAACAAGGATCTGAATCCAAGACTACTCTACCCAGCAAGGCTATCATTCAAAATAGAAGGTCAAATAAAGAGCTTCCCAGACCAAAAAAAAAAAAAGGCTAACGGAATACATTAGCACCAAACCAGCACTGCAAGAAATATTAAAAGGTCTGCTGTAATTAGTAGAAGAAATAGGAAGAAAAATATAACAACATTAAACAAAAATGGCAATAAATAATACATATTAATAATCCCCTTAAATGTAAATGGTTTGAATGCTCCTATAAAAAGACACAGAGTAGCTTATTGGATAAGAAAGCATAACTCATATATATGTTGCTTACAAGAGACCCACTTCACAACAAAAGACTCACATAGGTTGAAAGTGAAGATATAGAAAAAAATCTTCCAAGTAAATGTAAAGGAAATAGAATCTGGGGTAGCAATACTCATATAGGATAAAATAGATTTCAAAATGAAGGCCATAACTAGAGACAAAGAAGGCCACTACATAATATTGAAAGGATCTATTCAACAGGAAGATATAACCTTGATAAACGTATATGCACCCAATATAGGAGCACCAAAATATGTTAAAAATCTTCTGGAGGCCTTCAAAGGAGAAATCGACAGCAATACAATCATAGCAAGGGACTTCAACACCCCACTGACATTACTGGATAGATCCTCCAGACAAAAAATTAGCAAGGAAACAGAGACTCTAAATGAAGCACTAGACCAAATGGATTTAATAGCTATCTACAGAGAATTACACCGCAAAACTTCAGAATTCACATTCTTCTCAAGTGCATATGAGACATTCTCAAAGATAGACCACATGTTAGAACACAAACTAAGCCTCTACAAGTTCAAGAAGATTAAAATCATATCAAGCATCTTCACAATGGCATGAAACTAGAAATCAATTGCAACAAGAGCATGCAAAGACATTTGAACACATGGAGGCTAAATAGATGTTATTAAACAATGAATGGGTTACTGAGGAAATCTAGGAAGAAATTAAAAACTTCCTGGAAACCAATGAAAATGAACACACAACAACACAAAATCTATGGGATGCAGCAAAAGTAGTTCTAAGAGGGGAGTTCATAGCACTACAGGCCTACTTCAAGAAACAAAAAAAATCTCTAATAGACTATCTAATCTCACAACTTAAAGAACTAGAAACAAAAATCAAACCCCAGAGCAAGTAGAAGGAAGGAAATAGTAAAGATCAGAGAAGAAATAAAGGACATAGAGACCAAAAAAAACAATTCAAAGGATCAATGAAACAAAGTGCTGGTTTTTCGAAAAGATAAACAAGAATGATGGACCCTTAGCTAGACTTACCAAGAAACAGAGAGAGAGAGAACTCCAAGACACAAAATCAGAAATGAAAGAGGAGAAGTAATAACTGACACCACAGATATACAAAGGATCATTAACAAATACTATGAACAATTATATGACAACAAATTCGACAATCTAAGCAAAATGGACAAATTTCTAGAAACACAGTCTCCCAAAATGGACTAGGAAGAGATAGAAAACTTGAACAGACCAATAACAACTAAGGAAATTGAAGATGTAATCACGACTCTCCCAGCAAACAAAAGCCCAGGCCTGGATGGCTTCATGGGGGAGTTTTATGGAACATTCAAAGAAGAACTAACACCCATTCTTTTCAAAGTAGTTCAAAAAATTCAAGAAGAAGGAAGACTTCCAAACTTGTTTTATGAGGTGAGCATAATTCTAATTCCAAAACCAGATAAAGACACTACAAGGAAAGAAAACAATAGGCGAGTATCCCTGATGAACATAGATGCCAAAATTCTTAATAAAATACTAGCAAATTGGATCCAGCAATACATCAAAGAAATTATTCACCATGACCACATGGGATTCATCCCAGACATATGAGGCTGGAACAATATTCACAAATCAATAGATGTGATACACCACATAAATAAAATGAAGAATAAAAACCACATGATTACATCAATAGATGCTGAAAAGCATTCAACAAAATCCAGCACCCATTTCTGATAAAAACACTCAGCAATGTGGGAATAGAAGGATTATATCTCAACATAATAAAGGCCATATATGAAAGACCTACAGCCAATATCAAACTGAATGGACAAAAACTAAAAGCATTTCCCTTAACAGGAACAAGACAGGGATGCCCACTTTCACCACTCTTATTTAACATAGTACTGGAAGTCTTAGCCACAGCAATCAGACATGAAGTAAAAATAAAAGGGATCCAAATTGTAAAGGAGTTAGTGAAACTGTCTTTATTTGCAGATGAAATGATATTATACATAGAAAACCCTAAGGACTCCATCAAAAATCTACTAGATTTAATAATTAAATATGGCAAATTTAGCAGGATACAAAGTTAAAATCAAGAAATCGATGACATTCTTATGCACTAATGATGAACTCACAGAAAGAGAAACTAAAAAAAAATCCCATTTACCATCGCGGCAAAAAATTAAGATACCTAGGAATAAACTTAACCAAAGAAGTAAAGGACCTATTTGCAGAAAACTACAGGTCATTGAAAAAAGAAATAGAGGAAGATATAAAAAAGTGGAAGCACATACCTTGTTCATGAATTGGAGGAATTAATATCATTCAAATGTCCAATTTATAGATTCAATGCAATCCCTATCAAAATACCAGCGACATATTTCACAGAAGTAGAACAAATACTTCAAAAGTTCATATGGAAACCCCCCCCCCCCAAAAAAAAAACAAAAAACCCAATAGCCACAGCAATCTTGAAAAAGAAGGACAAGTTGGGATCACAATAATGGCTATCAGGTTATACTACAAAGCTACTGTAATCAAAACAGCTGTGCACTGGCACAGGACAGGCATATAGACAAGTGGAACAGAACAGAGAACCCAGAAATGGACCCAAGATGTTATGCTCAATTAATATTTGTCAAAGGAGGCAAGAGCATATAATGGAGTAAAGAGAGCCTCTTTAATAAGTGGTGTTGGGAAAATTGGACAGCTATATGCAAAAAAATGAAACTAGACCATCAACTTACACCATACACAAGAATAAACTCAAAATGGATAAAAGACTCATGAATCCATAAAAATCCTAGAGGAAAATGTAGGCAACAAAATTTTGGACATCATATGCAGCAGAATTTTTACCGATACATTACCTAAGGCAACAGAAACAGAGATAAAAATGAACATATGGGACTACCTCAAACTAAAAAGCTTCTGCACAGTAAAAGAAACAACCATCAAAATGGAAAGGAAACCCACTGTATGGGAGAGCATCATTGACAATGATACATGAGATAAGTGGTTAATTTCCAAAATATATAGAGTACTCATACAACTCAAAAAAAGGAAGACAAAGAACCCAATTAAAAAATGGGCAGAGGAAGTAAATAGACACCTCTCCAAACAGGACATACAAATGGCTAAGAAACATATGAAGAAATGCTCAACATCACTAATCATCAGAGAGATGCAAATAAAACAATAATGAGGTATCAGCTCACACCTGTCAGAATGGCCGCCATCAACAAATCATCAAACAACAAGTGTTGGTGAGGGTGTGGAGAAAAGGGAGGACTCAGTACACTGCCGGTGGGAATACAGACTGGTGCAGCCACTATGGAAAACACTATGGTGTTACTTCAAAAAACTTAAAAATTGAATTGCCATTTGACCCAGTGATCCCACTTCTGGAATTATACCCTAAGAAGCTTGAAACACCAACCAAAAAGAATATATGTACGCCCATGTTCACAGCAACACTATTTACAATAGCTAAGATCTGGAAACATCCCAAGTGTCCATCAATAGATGAGTGGATAAAAAAAGCTGTGGTACTTATACACAATGGAGTACTATGCAGCTGTAAGAAAGAAAGATTTCTTATCTTTTGAGATGACTTGGAGGGACCTGGAAAGTATTATCCTAAGGGAAACAAGCTAAGCAGAGAAAGACAAATATCACATGATCTCACTTATTTGTGGAATATAATGAACATAATAGTCTTAAGAACAGGGTAGACACAGAGGCATGGAAGTAGGGTACAGACTGACAACCCTCAGAAGAGGGGGTGGTGGGGAGAAGGAAGAGATAAACCACAGAACTTATATGCATGTATGCATAACCGATGGACATGGACAACAATGCTGGGGACAGGGTGGGAGGGGATGGGAGGAGGGTGGCAATGGGGAACAAAAGGAGAAACATCTGTAACAAAAATAAATTATTTTAAAAAATCAATAGAAAAAATATTCTCAGGTGAGGATTACCAAAAACAAAAAAAGAATTATAAATCACCTAGTCCATCTTATTTTATTTTATTTTTTATTGTTGAATGTATTACAGATGTCCCTGCCTTTTCCCCATTGACCCTCTCCTCTCTGCTCCCACACCCCTTCTGCTTTCCCCAGTCTAATGTGTTTATCCATTGGTTGTACATATATGCATACAAGTTCTTTGGTATATCTCTTCCCACCTCTCCCAGCCCCCATCCCTCTGAGGTTTGTTAGTCTAATCTCTACTTCCATGCCTCTGGATCTGTTTTGGTCAACAGCTTATTTTTTTCATGATGTTCCATAAACAAATGAGATCATGTGGTACTTGTCTTTCTCTGATTGGCTTATGTTGCTCAGCATAATACTCTCCAGTTCCCTCCATGTTGACTCAGAGGGTAAGAGATCTTTCTTTCTTACAGCTGCATACCATTCCATTGTGTAAATGTACCACAACTTTTTTATCCACTCATCTACTGATGGGCCCTTGGGCTTTATCCAGATCTTAGCTATTGTAAATAGTGCTGCTATGAACATAGGGGTGCATATATTCTTCCTGATTGGTGTTTCAGGCTTCTTAGCTATATTCCAAGAAGGGGGATCACTGGGTCAAATGGCAGTTCTATTTTTAATTTTCTAAGGAAACACCATACTGTTTTCCATAGTGGCTGCACCAGTCTGCAGTCCCACCAGCAGTGTGCTAGAGTCCCCTCTTCTTCACATCCTCATCAGCACTTGCTGTTTGAGGACTGGTGATGGCAGCTGTGATGGCAGCCTTTCTTGCAGGTGTGAGGTGCTATCTCATAGTCATTTTATTTTGCATCTCTCTGATGATTAATGATAATGAGCATTTTTCATATGTCTCCTGTTCATTTGTATGTCCTGTTTGGAAAGGTGTCTATTCAGGTCCTCTGCCCATTTTTAATTGGCTTGTTTGTCTTTCTTTTGTTGAGTTGCATGAGAACTCTATATATTTTGGAAATGAACACCTTATATATCTATTGTTGGCAAGTTTGTTCTCCCAGAGAGTGGATTCCCTTTTCATTTTGATGCTGATGTAATTTGCCATGCAGAAGCTTTTAGTTTGATGTAATCCTATTTATTAATTTTTTTTCTGTGTTTCTCTTGCCCTAGGCGATGTATCAGTAAAAATTCTGCTGTGTATGATGTCTGAAATTTTTCTGCCTACATTTTCTTCTAGGATTTCAATGGTTCACAAGTTACATTTGGTCTTTTATCCATTTTGAGTTTATTCTTGTGTTTGGTGTAAGTTGGTGGTCTAGTTTTATTTTTTTTTGCATGTAGCTGTTCAATTTTCCCAACACCATTTTTTGAAGAGACTCTCTTTTCTCCGTTGTATGCTCTTGTCTCCTTTGTCAAATATTAATTGTGCACACTGTGTTGGGTTGATTTCTGGGTTCTCTGCTCTGTTCCATTGATCTATATGTCTGTTCTTGTGCCAGTACCAGGCTGTTTTGATTATGGTGACTTTGTAGTATAACTTGATATCTGGTAATATGATCCCTCTTACTTTGTTCTTTGTTTTCAAGATTGCTGTGACTATTGGGGTCTTTTTTTGGTTCTATAAAAACTTTTGGAGTATTTGTTCTAGATCTGTAAAATATTGGTACTTATATAAGGATTGCATTGTCACCTAGTCCATCTTTACTAAGGAATAATCATGAATATGAGCACATATAATACTTTCCAAAGGGGTACCAGGAATTAGTTGTATTTTGCTTACTTGTCAACAGAGCTGATTAAGGGAAAACCATTTGATCCAAATTTATAGTTGTGGAATTGAGAACATGCTTGCCCAAAATATGGACCTGTTGGCATATTGAATATTTTAAGCTGAAGGAATTTGAGCATCAGCAGAAGCAGAAAGAACTCTCTGACCTCCCTCTTCTCCCACCAGCAGGTCATAAGACCCTATGTGAGAGGTGTCCTCCCTATAACCAAAGTTAAGGATCCTTAGCTCTGAGGGTCTCTCGGAGGAGAATCTGAAGGAACGGGCGTTGTTCTTTTCCTCACTTTACTACCTACAGCTCACACCCTTTTATCCTATCACATTTTCTCATGCCTTTCCACTCTTCCTCAAACTTAGCATAAAAGCACTCAGGGTTAATAATTTTTTAGGGTCTTTATTTTCTTATGAAGGCTTTCTTGTCATGTAAAACATATTAAATTAATTTGAATGATTTTTGCCTGTTAATTTGTCTTTGTCAGTTTAATTTGCAGGCCACGCCAGTGACCCTCAGAGGGTTGAGGAAAAGTTTTTCCACCCTCCCACTAGGTACTGCTGCCATGCTGAATTCAGGCTCTTCTGGAGAGTGTGCTCCCATTTCCCTAGTACATGAAGGGAAGTTCCATGTGTGCAGAGCAGTCTCTGTGTTCCATTTCTTGTAGTTTCCACTACATATATAGCCCCTTCAGCAGAGACCAAGGGAGACAGCGGGTTCTCAGCCATGGTTAGCATTATGCCTCATGGGGCTTAAGAATCTTGTTTGAGAGTTTAAGAAGAGATCAGCACAGACACTATATGCCATACTATTTATTAATTTTAAATTTGTGGTCTCTTCTTGAGCCCACATTTAGAATCCAAAATGATACCTTTGTACATTCAGGTCTATTACAAGTGCTGTTACTCTCCCATTACGTGTCCAAGAAGATCCTGGAAGAAGAGATATGCCTATGGGAAACGCACTGCCTTTGAAATGAGTCAGATGCTTAGTAAGCCATTTGGCTTCTAAATGGTTGTTTTTCTCTTCTGTGGAATACAAATGATAATGCTGCCTTGAAGGTTACTGCATGGTCTAGAGTTGGAGACCTGCAGATAGGAAGACTCTTCCCCGTCCATCAGTCCATCACCTGTCTCTTGGCTGGGCCTCGTTCACAGTGATCTTACTGCCCCGGATAATTGCTGGTTGCTATACACAGTGTCCAGCTCCACCGCCCCCATGTGCTATGCCTAATGTGTCCAGTCTAACAGCTCTCATTGGTGTTCTGAGACCTAGCACCACATGGAGTATATTTGTTTCAGGTCCTATAAGCTACTGCTTTCAATTAGAGTTTTCAGTCATTTTTCCTCAGTGTATGTATAACTTGAAGTCTTCTCTCTCAGAGGCAGGCCTATGCCTTATGTAGCCCTGCAACCAGCCCCTGCTTCATGCCACCATTATAGATCCTCCTTGTACTGTGCACCTTCTTCTTCTCTCACTTATCATTAACATACTGTATAATTTATTAGATTTTATTGCTTCTCTCTCCACTATAATAGATCTTTTACTAGATCTTTGTTTTGTTCACTGATATATCTCAAGCAAACAGAACAGTTCCTGGCACTTATATTTTGTTGAGAGAGTTTAGAATATACTATACTTTAGAAACATGGAAAATGGTAAGTTATATAGCTCTTCCAGAGAACAGTTCACTCGGGAACTTTCTCAGGGCACTTTAAAATGACCCAAGTGTCACATTAAATATTCAGCTTCTTTCTTCTGTACTGTGAGGCAAAGGGAGTGTCGCGTCCTCCCTCTGGGTTCCTTGTGAGCTCTTGGATCCTGGGGTCTGGGCCATGATCATCACCATCACCACCTAGTCTCCAAGATGGCTCTGGCCTCGGATTCTTGCCTCCTGGAATTCACACTCTTTTGTAGTTCTCGTCCACGTTGAACTGGGATGGCAAGTAGGACACTGTAGAAATGATTATGTGTAATTACTGGGGCAAAGTCATAAAAGACATTGCAGCTTCAGCCTTTCTCTCTTGGATCACTTGCTTTTGGGGGAAGCCAGGTATCATGTCATGAGGACATTAAAATAATCCTCTGGAGAGATTCACACAGCAAGCAATGAGGCCTCCTGCCAACGCCCTGTGAATAAACCATCTTGGAAGTCATCTGTCCACATTATTCAAGACTTCAGGTAACTGCAGCCCTGGACAACATTTTGTCTACACTCTCATGGGAGACCATGAGCTAGAACCATCCAGCTAAGTTGCTTCCAACTCCTGACCCACAGCAACTATGACATAAAAAAAGTTTTTGTGGTTTTAAGCTAGTGAATTTTGAAGTAATTTGTTACATAGCACTGGTTAATAAATAAAGTCATCACTGCACTTCTTGAATGTCTGCTATGTGTACAAGCGAGTATATGACTTCATTCTTGTACTAACCCTCTGAGTTAGCAGTCATATTCTCATTATATGAGAAAATGGAGACCTAGAAAAATCTCCTCACACATCTAGTGATTAGAAGAGTTAGAATTTTATTACAGACTTTGCTTTTAAACATTATGCTGTTCTGAGTAGTATAATATTTAGAGTATAGGGCTCTTGCCGGTAATGTCTGAACATGGTACCTGGAAAATTGGCACCCACAAACGACTTTCAGTTATGTTTCCTTTACTGCACAAGGTGAGAGCACCTAGGTATTTTGAGTTTCAGGAATTATCCAAAGCTCCCCACAGTCCCCTAAGATAAATGCATAGGATCTCTAGAATAACAATCCTAAAATCATGTCAAGTTATTAATTAGCTAATCAGCTAGCTGGTTCCCAATGGAAACACAAGAGCGGGAAGTTGGATGGTAGAAGGGGATGAGGGAAAATGACATTGAGAGAAGAGAGAGAGACACAAGAATCATGATATTATTTTATTTTTTGTGTGGTTTTACTACATTTTTATTCTGAATTACAGTGAGTAAAGTTCAAGACAAAACATTCCAGTATCAATAAAAATACTACTAAATATCAGATTTAGTTTTTGATTAGATGCGTGTCATTTCAAGCACCCTCAGATCCTGATCACAGATATTTATGTAAGGTATTTAAGCACTAATTTCAAAACAGTTCTGCATTTAATGGGTCAATATTCAGCTATTTAAATTTACTTTGTTATTTCTCAGAATCTGAACTACCATCAAAATATACCCAAATGAGATGAACACAGTGCTTTCACTTCAATCTTAACACAATTAGCAATTCTCCTGCTGGGAAAAGTAAGGCTTGTGTCAACGGGCAGCATTTCTGCTGGACCCAAATTCTCACATTGCCAGTTCCTCTGGAACACATCTTGTGTCAGGTCCCAGGCAGGAATTACATTTCCACTGAGTTGTACCACATCCTCAAGGCTGACCTTAAAACCACTGGTTTCCTGAGGCAGACGTCACAGATACAGTTAGCAGGTTGAAAAAAATATACATGTATCAAGTGATGTGTTGTTTTACATTGATTTTAAGAATAAAACTCATTAAGAAGTACATGTTTACCCTTTAAATACAGAATGATTGGTAAATTAGGTTTTAGTGGAAAGGAAAATTACACAGTTCAGATCAAGCTCCTAGAAACATACTTGGAACAAAGCCAGATGTATAGTAAGTGGACTTTACAGAACTTCCATTTATTCTTTAGCCATAGTTTCAATGATTATATATATTAAAATTTTTTCTTTATTGATTTTAGAGAGAGAGGAAGGGAGAGGGAACGAGCTAGAAATGTCGATGAGAGAGAACATTGATTGGCTGCCTCCTGCATGCCCCCCTCCCCCACCGGGGATTGGGCCCACAACCTGGGCATGTGCCTAGACCGGGAATCAAACTGGAGACCTCTTAGTGCATGGGTCGATGCTCAAGCACTGAGCTACATTGGCTGGGCAATGATTATACGTTTTGATCCAAAAATCAAAACACATGGTTTGCAAAGGACTTTCTGTGCCTCTCCTGCGGATAAGAGGTAACTTGAGTGATGCTTTTACTTTTATCATGCCAGAGACTGTAACCTCCAAGCCTTTTAATGGTTTAGGCCAAAATGATGGTGTATATAAATCTGGATTGCTCCAGACTACCCAGTTAATGTGGGCACCAAAGTTACAGTAACCATAACTGACAGGTCTCCCTACACTTCTTCTATCAGAAAGGAAGGGTGACTTTTTCTCCTTTCTTCAGCACCTCTTCCAGGAGGTTAAGGGAGAGGGAGTGAGGGAGATCAAACACAACTGGTCGATGTCCCATCAGCTACCAAAGGTCCTACGTAGAGAAATCTTTGCTACCTACCTCTTCCCAAGGTGCTGGGGACAAAGGGAGTTGTGGTGCTACTACAGTGACAATTTAGGAATCCTTCAAATGGAAGATTCATTCCCAATTACAGAGGAGAAGGATTTTGCAGTAGGCCTGTGTGGAAGAAATCCTCGTGTTGGAAAACTACTACTATGAACAAAAGAAGCAATATGTCAGCAACCAAGGGCAGGCAGGCAGAAAGTGTGTCAAGCACAGACTCGCACCTAATGTCCTGAGTAGTTTACTCCCCCCAATCCGTCTTCGGTTCTGCTTTTAACCAGACCCATGGCAAGAGCAGTAGGGCATTTAGCAGGAAAGTTTATAAGGGTTCTGGCCCACTTTAAAAATAGCTTTGTTTATAAACACATATATCCAGTGATTAGCAATTAAGATGTGAAAAAATTAACTACTTAGTAGTTAAATTCTACAAATTGTCAACAGACATGGCCTGGTATCAGCAGCGTTACAAAGGGAGGTCACTGCATTTCTTAAAGCTTTTTCTGAACACATAGCAGGTCTCTTTCAGTGTTAATTGCACTTAAAATACTTTTTTTTTATTTACTCTCTTAAAGCTGTTTGTTTTCTTTGTTTATAAAGAGGAAAGGGGTCCATTGAGCATTTGTTTGCCAGCTCTCTGAATTCAGTTGAGATTCCAAGCAGATCCGAGTGCCAGGTGCAGGGAGAGTAGAAGGTGATGTTCTCACCTTCAGAGCTTGGACTGCAGTGGCTTCAAGTGCTTGTAGTTAAGGAATCATGATTTTAAATGTGAAATGTAATCTGTCATTTCACAAATTCTTCACCAAGTATGGCCTTCAAAGAAAGATACAATTCTTCAAAGTAAGTGACGAGCATATTCTCCTGTTTTCCTGGTTTGCTACCCTGGTGTTTTGTCTTAAAATGGTTATATTCATTGGTGGGGGGAGAACATAAAAGATACATAAGAACATAGGAAATCTCTGACTTGAGCTTTGGCTATATCCACACCCCCTCTTGCATTAGAATTCTTCTCTATCAGTCTGAAAGAGGAGTACATGAAATTAATGCAATTCTCTCAGTGGTACCCCACCAAAGTAACACAGATCTATATTCTGGATTGCTTAAAATATTTATGAGATTAAATTTTTTTTCTTTATTGATGTTAGAGAGAGAGAAAGGGAGAGGGAGAGAGAGATAGAAACATTGATGAGAGAGAACATCGATTGGCTGCCTCCTCACTGGGGATTTGGCCCACAACTTGGGCATGTGCCCTGACTGGGAAATGAACTGGTGACCTCTTGGTGCATGAGTCGATGCTCAACCACTGAGCCACACCAGCCAGGCAAAATATTTACATGAGATTTAAACAAAAACTTATGTTTGTGAAACAGGTGCAAACTGAAGGTCTAACTAATGAGTGCTTAAAGATGATGGTCTAGCCCTGGCCAGTTTGGCTCAGTGGTTGGAGCGTTGGCCTGCGGACCAGAGAGTCCTGGGTTTGGTTCCCGCTAGGGGCATGTACCAAAAAAAAAAAGAGATGATGGTCTAATTTGCCAAATATATAAAGTACCTCATATTGCCATTTTTTTGTGCTCAATACTTCTATTGTTGTTTGTATTTTAAATGCTTTTGCTGAAGTATTTCCTGTACCAGTTTTCTACAGTCAGCATCCTTTAAAATTGGCTTAGAATTTTGCTACAAAAAATGCTGAAAAGTCCCTTGCTGGTTGGGTATGCCATGGACCCCCCCCCCCCAAATATACCATATCTCATTTTTTCTTTCTTTTTTTTTTAATCCTCACCTGAGGATATTTTTACATTTATCTTCAGGCAAAGTGGGAGGGGGAGAGACAGAGAGAGAAAAACATTGATGTGAGAGAAACACATTGACTGGTTGCCACCCACACGACCCCAACTAGGGCTGGGGACGAACTGCAACCGAGGTACATGTCCTTGGCTGGAATCGAACCCAGGACTCTTTGGTCCATGGGCTGACACTCTAACCACTGAGCCAAACCAGCTAGGGTGGTCCTCCTTATTTTAGGTCAGTTTTTCCCCTTAGCTGTGTTTCTGGTGCATAGTGTATTCAGCATAATACGACAGAAAGATGACCCTGGAAGCCAGGCTTGGAATCTGCTCTGACCCTGGGAAGCTCTGCGCCTGCAAACAGGGCGCTCACCTCGTCTGTGCTTCACTTTACTCTTCTGTAAAAGTAGAGAATTGGACTATTTGGCGCATGGTACCTTCCATTTATGATTCTATGTATTACACTAACCAAAGGGCAAATGATTCTGAGGTAGATAGTAGGAAACCAGTTTCTTAGCATGCAAATAAATTAAATGATATATCGACAAAAATTCTTGAAGTTTGTGTTATTAATTTATTTTCTTTATGTAGCCAAGTTATAAAAGTATTATTTTGTAGATAAAAATAGTCAAATATTAGCATATTTATAAGTTGTAATTTAATACATGGAAAGATAATAATAATCAATAACCTCTTTATTAAGTTAAAAATTACTATAACATTCATAGAAATACTTGAAGTTCAAATCAGAACATTCTACAGTATAGACTGGCCAACTTTGGATTCAGAAATTTGCTTTTGGAATCGGAATGAGAGAGCAGACTGACAGCTGTCAGAGGGGAGGGGTGGCAGGGCTGGGTGGAAAGGTGAAGGGATTAAGCGCAAAAAACCCCAAACTCATCAGCACAGACAACAGCATGGTGATCATCAGATGGGAGGGGGTGGGGGCAGCAGAAGAGGGCAAAGGAAGAATAAATGGTGACAGGAGACTTGACTTGGGATGGTGAACACATAACCCACTATATAGATGATGTGTTATGGAACTGTACACCTGAAACCTATATAATTTTATTAACCAACGTTATCCCAATACATTCAATAAATATAAAATAGATTATCCAAAGACTGAAACTGTCTAATGACATCACAATGAATAACATAGTCTGAAACATCTATGTACCTACCTGGAGAGTCAAAATCTGTTGCCTATAACCCCTCCGTGCCACCTGCATCCAGCCTGACCAGGGCACAGGGCGCCTTGCTCCCGTACTGCCAAAGTCAGGCCCTGCAGACCCAGAGCCCAGTTCTTCTCTTGTCCTCTGCCTCCCGGCTGGGTGCAGACTCCTCTCCCTGGAGGACCGGTTCCTTGGAGCAACGTCGCACATCCGTATCCTTATTCAGGCTACGGTTGAACACTCTAAAGGCTTCTTGATTTTATGAATTTCCTAATTTTTTTTTTTTAAGGGGGGAATAATTCACTATAACCCCAAATACTAACGACACAACTTGCTCCTTTGGTGCAGCACACGATACTACTGGGCTGGAAGAAGCCACTTTTCCTCTAAGTTCCAGGCTGAGAATAAACTAAGTTACCTGTGAAGCCATTAGAGCACCCAGGCACCTCCAGAAAGCTGTTACTACCAACTTTGCTGTCCGAGAAAAGAAGCATCAAATGTACCCGCAAATCAGCCTTGTAATTCACAGATGGGGTTATTAACGGCGCACCATCTGGCAGCTGCTGCTTTTTGACTAATTTGTCTTGCTAACTAGGCTCAGTTATGGTCTATGCTGCCCAGGAAGTGCATGTGCCATCAGCATGTATATATAACTAATTTTAAGATTTTACAACCTTGAAATCATTATTTTGAAAGTTTTCTTTCTCTAAGTTTTGGCTCTCCGGTCCTAGATATTGCTTGGCTTTCATGTCTATATCTTCAGTTTTCATATATCTTGTATCGACAGGGGACTTTTAGAGAATTTTCCTTTTAATCAATATGGAGACATATCTATGAGGCACTGAAATAGAAAGCACTGGAAAGTTTCAAAAGCCCCCAAATTGTGGAAAGTCAACAAAATTATTCCCCCTTTATTGACTGTTGTATAGTTTTAAACTCCTCATCCTAAATGAATTCTGCAGACTCTCTAAGGTGCTCTGTCCATCCAACATTATGTTATGGTACCAGTATTCTGAAGACGGCTATCATCAATCATCTGTTGCTTCCTGCCCAATCTCCTCTTTATTTTAACTAGAAAAGGGCAAATTATATCATTCCCTGGTACACAGATGCTGTGGAATTGATTAAATACAGTTTCGATAACTTCCTCATTATAGCCAGACCCTGCACTCTTTATGAGAGATTATCTTGCCTATTGACAGACTGTCAGATCTTTTTAAGTTATCAGAGACAAATACTCGACTCAAACCAGCCTAAGCAAAAAATACACTTTATTGATTAAGCACCTGGTAGAGAAGAAAAGAAAATGGTGCCAGGTGTGACCAGATCCAGGCTACAAATGGTATCTTCATCTTTTCCTCTCTGCTACTCAGCTCTGCGTCTCTTTTTCTGTTAGCCTCAATGTCTCCTACTGCTTTCCAGCTTTCTTCTGCCCTGCCTCCTCCCCCGCCCAATCTTTAGAATACCAACATAGCATCTTCAAAGCAAAGACAGCCAACACTTGCCTCCGTTTTTATGTTGGAACGAGGAACCCAGAGCCCCGTTCTTTTCTTCTCCTCTGCCTCCTGGCTGGATGCAGACTCCTCTCCCTGGAGGACTGGCTCAGTGTCTCTGAAGGGTCCCTGTTGGAGCCTTGCTTGGTTGCTTACCCACCAGTGCGAGTGGCGGAGGCCAGGATGGTGCGGAGGGCTCTTGTGGCCAATGCTGGTTCATTCTCTTGGCAGGGGGTGGGGACTGGGCACTATTTGTCAACAGAAAAGGAGGGACGGGATGCTTGCCTGTTATGCAGGTAAACACAGTAGCTACCATGATTTACTACACTATTTAAGTGTGAAGGCATTTGCAATATTATACTTAACTTTTCCTTATGGTAGCCAAATATCCTGGATTTTCTGGAACAATCCTGATTTCAAATATTTTATCGCACTGAATGACCATGTGTTCAAAGTTTTGGATTGGAAAATTTAATCATTCTACTCTAAGACATAGAGTGATTGGTTCTCACCAAAAAACAAAAACCAAACTAAACATTTTAATAGTTTTTACACAACAATCTAAGCTTTAATGACAATCTAAAGCTTTTAAAAGCTTTAATTAAAACATTCTAGCGTCTAAATTCAAGGGGAACATGATCAACAACAGGTGGTAAAGAAAGTAGTAAAATACTTTTATGAAAGAAAAAAACAGTTTGAGGTTTTGCGTAAACCTTCAAACATCGTCGGCGAATATCCTTGCTACGTACAAACTCGTGTAACATTCAACACTGACATTTAGGCTACTGTTCTCCTGACACGTTCCATAGGCTCATTAATTATGCTCTGATATTTTACTTTACACACTATTACTTTTTAATGAGAGAGCTCATTATTTTGCACTGGAAGTGCTTCACTGCCAAGTGCTACCCTTTTGTAGGAGGTAGGCTGCCTTTCATTTTAAGCGGCAGCTCGAGGCTCCAATCTGATGTCCTTTCCCCTTTCTGCCAAAACAAACATTTCTCCTTACCAGGCACACACTCTCAACTCTAGGAACTTGAAGCCAGGTATCTGGAGTCTACAATAGAATCTGTTCCACCTTTGCTGACAGATGCCACCTCAGCGCTGGGTGCACAGGCTGAACTCAAGCGATTTGCAACAATAAGAGTAAGTGTGAAAACTACAAGCATTCAAAAGGCACTCATTTTATTGAATTCGCCAGACCTTGACATTTTGTTCAAAAAAATGGAAGCACAGAGCCCTTCCTCATTACCCTTCTCAAGTGACTGCTCCCCTATTGAAATATAATGCTCTTTTTTGTTTGTTTGTTTGTTTTTTTATCCTCACTCGAGGACATTTTTCCATTTTTTGTTCAGGTAGAATAGGAGGGGGAGAGAGGAACAGAGAGAGAGAGAAACATCGACGTGAAGGGACACATCGAGTGGCTGCCACCCGCACGACCCAACCAGGGCCGGGGACAAACTGCAACCGAGGTACATGCCCTTAGCAGGAACGGAACCTGGGTCTCTCGGGACCGCAGGCCGACGCTCTAACCGCTGAGCCAAACCGGCCAGGGCTATAATGCTCTTTTTAATAAGCCCCCAAATGAGCACAACAACCAGATGAGACCAGAAAAACTGTAAGAAACAAACAAACAAAAAAAACCAAAATATCATAAAATGCCACCCAAAGCTTCTGGACCCAAGAGACTTTTCTTAAGGTCACTGTCCACCGTCCTGCTGCAGTACATGCATTGTGAGACCAGAGGGAGGACCAACAGGCAGAGAAAGAAGAATAAGACACAGACAATCTGCACAAGTGACTCAGAGGCGCTGCAGTGTGGCTGTCTAAAAGCGACAATGTGTTTTGGAAAGTGGACTTAAAGTATG
The DNA here is from genome assembly GCF_014108415.1 of Molossus molossus. Taxonomy (NCBI): domain Eukaryota; kingdom Metazoa; phylum Chordata; class Mammalia; order Chiroptera; family Molossidae; genus Molossus; species Molossus molossus. Next base: position 90,750,822 of record NW_023425388.1, on the reverse strand, counting down.
AGAATACTTTTGCCATCTTAACGCCATAAAATGGACAAAGTACACTGCAGGCTTTTAGGAGTCATGAGAGAGTTGGGGTACGCAGTGTGCTGATTTAAAATCCTTTTAAAGGCCGCCCGTTTTTTTCTTGCTCTTTTTCATTTCTTGATGATAGAACAGAAAGCACTCCCTGGTATGCAAGCGACACATCATTTTATGCATCCAAGTGCTTTATTCACTTAACCATTTTTTCCAGCAATTTAAATAAATCTCAGAGCTGGAATTAGATTTTCCTGAGGAGCTGGAGAAAGGCAGTGAGAGGCTGAGTCACAGTTAATTTCTACTGAGCTGATAGGAATTGCACTCCCTCCATTTAGGTGAGACTCATGTAGTTTGGAGAGTAATGTCTGGCATCTTATCAGCCTACTTACTATAAAGGCTGCTTAAGCTCCTGACTAATGAGTCTCCAAATGTTTCTAATGAATGATGGGGGGAGGGGTGTGAAGTGCCCTCATGTTTATTCATTTCCTCGTTGTAATGCTGGCTGACAGACGGACTAAAAGATTGAGCACTTAAATAATTAACTCATTTAAAATGTGAATCATATCCGTGATTTGCCTGACATGCTACTTGTGAAGTGGAACACACACGAATTCCTTGGCAGAGGTAGGGACAGAGCACGGTATTTCAGGTCTGGTTAATCTGAGAAGGAACATTAATGGAGATGAGAAGAGAAGGTCAGATGCTCAGTTTCCTCCCTCCAGAGCAGGGCTTGGCCATCTTTTTCTGTAAAGGACTGGGCAGTTAATATTTTCGGCTCTGCAAGCCTTATGGTCTCTGCTGCATCCCTTCAGCTCCCCCAGGGCAGCGTGAGGGCAGCTCAGACAGTACGTGCAGGGACGGCGGTGGCCCTGCTACAACAAAACATAATTTATTGGCACTAAAATGCTATTTTCATATACTTTTGAAGTGTCACAAAATATCCGTTTTCTTTTGACATCTTCAACCACTAAAAATGTAGAAAACATTCTTAGCTCACAGGCAGGACGAAAACAGTTGGTGGACCTATGGTAGGAGTTTGTGATCTTCTAAAAGACCACATGCAAGTTCTCCATTTAGTTATGGAATGACTGGGTCCAGGCTTGAGGCAGGGCAGAGTTATAAAGTGGTAGAATGCGAGAATGAAACAGCCCCTAGAGGTTGCCCAGACCAATATCCTCATGTTCATGATCACCCCCTGCATTTCCAGTTCACTCTTAAGTGTGGCAGGGTGTCGGTGGGATAGCACCGTACAGAGTAGCCTGTCCTTAGTCATTCTACTTGGTTTAGGATCTGCTTCATGGCTTCGCAAGTCCAATAACTCTTATCAGAGCTTTAGATGTTATTACACTAGGTAAGGCTGGCTCACGGTAACTGGATATTAACCTTCTAGAAGCCCTATTCCTTTTTGCAATTGTATCAAGCCCAAGGCTCTGTTTTCAGAATAATATTTTAATGTCATAAAATAAAGTACACTTGCCAGTGATTGTTTATAATGAAAAAATTATGTTAAAGTACAGTTATAAAGTTACAAAAAATTTATGCTATAGTAATATATGGCTCTTTATTAACTCAATAAATAAGTTCTAGTGAAGTAGTGATGGACATAAATAATATCTTGCAACTATTTCATGTTGCAATATGATATGAAAAGATCTGTGATTTGTTCTGGAAACAGAGCCTTAGGTGCTGTTAAAACTTCCTACAATAATGAGGTATATAAGTGAGAATGCTAATGTAGTAATTTTTACAGAGGAATAGATATATCAAGCGACCAAGTCTTCATTTTGTCTTTACTGTATTGTTCCTAATGGAGGCCAAATGCATAAGTTAAAGAGCAGGGAGTTTGCTTTATGAGCAAGAAGTAGAGCAGAGGTGGTTATGATTCAAATAACCTGATACCTCTATCTCCACAGGTAGATTTACATAGCAACCAGCTCTGTCTGCATTTTGTGGGTGTTTCTCCCCTCGGCAATCCCTGGATAGATACTGCCAGTATTAGCCATGATAGCAGCTTTGTCTGTTTCCTTTCCAAACAACTACTCTGAACGACATGCTGTTTCTTCATATAACATGTTTTCCTCCAGTTCACATACAGCAAGCCTCTCATCAGTTTCTGGAATCTTTCAGTAGGTGCCTTACAGATGCCCTCAAACAAGAACCCTTCCTTTGTTATATTGCAAAAATGTCCATAAACACACACACACACACACACACACACACACACACACACGTGACACCCTCCACCTATGCCCCATTAGCATCGGCCTGCCCCCATCCCACACACACCACTTCTCAACTTGGCAGTGTGATTTGCTTTGGCCAATAGGACATGAACAAAATAACCCAAACAGCCTTAGACAGGGCAGGCACTTCGGGGTTTGCTCCTGTGTTCTTCTTATAACTGGGAAAGTGGAAGGGTTTAGGCCAGGGCTTTCCTGCTGGATGATGGAAGACCTACGACCCACCACAGTGAGACCATCCTATACCATGCAGTTCCTTCCAAGCCACACACGAGTGAGCCGAAGGGCTATTGGGTGAATCTGTCCCATATCAGCAGAACCTGCCAGCTGGTGCACAGATTCCAGAGTGATAATATATGTTTGTTGTTTTAAGCCTGTTTTGCAGCCAAAGCTAACTACTTAACGATATCACTCCTTTTACCGTCTTACTTCATCCTTTCCAGTGATGTTCCTTAGAATGGATGCAGATGCCATGGTGCTTTGTAGGCACTCTGCTGAAGTACAACATTTCTTCCCAACTGTGGCCCCACATCTCTCTGTACTGCTCCCAGAGAAGTTGCCTCAAGACCCCAAATCTAACACAGACAATGTGTGCAAATAACCCACTGGTTTGAGTCCAAAACGCATCTGTTCTGTTAGGAGGAAAGATGGTGAAAATGTAATAAACTCTCTTTAGGGGCATTTGAAGGTAGGAAACTATATCATAGAGAGAAAGCAAGGCTTTACACAAAGGAATAAACTGCCATCGAGAGAATTTCAGAAATCAGTGGAGATATTTATAGGCAAAATGGGGTTCCTAACACACCTTAAAATTAAATTAATGCATTTATTGAGCTTATACCATGTCCACAACCAGCAGTAGGACTAGGTTGAAGCCAGCATGTTTCCGAGGACACAAAATTTAAGAAGTCATCTACTGTTAGGGTCATACAAGTGCAGAGAGTAAATGTCATCTTAAATCGTGTGCTTTGTGTCCCTATCTCTGTCCTGGTCCACAGCATTGTGCTGGGCAGCACAGTACTTAACCAGCATTTGCTATGACTGGCAAGACACTGTTGGTTGCAACCCTACCAGCCACTTGTCTCCTTTTTGTCCTGCTGACGCAGACTGAGTTTTATACAGGTGCCTCCAGTTCCGTGTTCAGGAACGGGCTTCTGCCCTCCACTAGAGGGCGAGTCAGGATCTGTGAGTCAGGATAAGTCTAAGGCAAGCATGGTGCCCCAGGCCTCTTGCCAGTGATTGGTTCCCATGAGCATGTGATCCAATCCTGATGAGAGGGACCTAGAGGAATTCTGCAGGGGTGCTCCTGGGAAAGGTGTCCTCCCTAAGCAAAAGGAATACACAGGAAGGAAGGTCTGTTATTCGCTAGACATGGTCTTGTTGGTAAAGGATGCCTAGCCCTGCTAACATTTGCATCCGTGAAGGATGGCTGGCTGACATGCTGGAGATGGCTGATTAGTGCAATGTCAAGCACCTGGGTCTTTAACGACAAGGCCGACCCACTGAATTAGCCACAGATGAACGGTACCTCTGGACTTTAAAAATCTAAGATAAAGTTTTAAGCCACTTTTAGTGCATTTTCTGTTCATTGAAACTGAAAGTGTATTTGATGTAACCAAATACTCTGAATTTGGAGAGAGTTTTTCTATGGAGAGGATGACCACTTTCTTAATGCTTTAAGTAAACAGCACACAAAATATCTCCTTTCATTTCAAGCGTGGTTAAAGAAACAATGAACTTTGGAAACCTGAGATCTTATGAATCTACCCAATTTAATTTATGAAGGGAGCTGCATAACCACAGGCTTGGTATTAATGAATGCAGAAAGAAACCTTCAGCCTTTTGTTACTGAGCAGGGATCTCAGGACACATGGGTGAGAAACACAGGTACCTCTGTCTTATGGTATGGGAACAAGAGGAGTAACCCAGAACATTGGTGGAGGAAAAGGAGACTCGCCTGTATTTAATCCACTGAGATACACATCAGTAATGAATTAGAAAAGCGAAGTACCTATCTGATGGCTACTTAGCGATAAAAATAAATCAAGTAATGACACGTCCTGCTCCTGGAGACTTTATCTTGAACAGAAATGAGAGATAAAGAAGAAACCTGTGATAGCATAACTGTACATGTTTTACGGTCCAGGTTCCTATTTACAGTTCTACCCCATCTCTGCACGGGGAGTATGAAACCAGGGAGGAGTTACCAGAGGGAGAGAAAGTAAGCTAGAGAACTGGATGAGATAACTGAAACTCCAGGAAATATGAAAGTAGAAGAACAAAAATGAAATGCACTGTGAAGAAGAGATGACAAAGAATTAAAGAGAGGGCAGGAAGGGAAAGAATGCTTGTTGTCTACCTACCACATTCCAGGCTCTTTAACATGCTTCGTTGTGTAATTTTCCTACCAGTCTAAACGAGGAGATATGTTTACCTCCATTTATAGATAAGGAAACGAAGGCTCAGTAAGCTTATGTGACTTACCCATCTGGGGATAGACTGGGGATACAAATCCAGGTCTCTAAGTTTACAAAATGGGCTACAAAGTCTGTACGATGGGAGGAAAAATACAAAATCTGTTACTAAGTAAAACCTGTATCTGGAATCCTTCATGTTGTGAGTGAAACGCAAGACCAAATGAGCTGACTGATCTGGGGCAGTAGGTGGGGCAGAGGTGGGAGAGGAACGCATCTGGCATAAAGCAAGGGGAGATGGGGAGGGGGGTTTCTGGGAGATGCAGGTTAGACTTGAATGTGGTCTTGAATAATTCAAATTCATTAGAAGGGATTCTGTCATGAGGTTGGGAGACAAAAACAGAAGAGGCTACAATTTGTGCTGGATAGAGGGTATGGGGATATGGTTGGCCATCCCGTTGACTTTGATACCCGAGGCTGTCCCACATGCTCAGTAGAAACAGGTAGACAGAAGTAAATGACAGGTATGTCAGAGGTCCTTGGAAGCATCACAGTTTTTACCTGGCGTCTCTTGGGCCCTAGTCAGAGCCTGGCTTTCTATCCAAGCAGGAGTGGCTTCCTATGTGGGAGTAGATACCAGTGCAAAGAAAATATGCTTCTGTCTGGGTTCTGGGTCAGCTCTTCCTGGAGCAGGCAGCCAGGAAGAACGTCCAAAGCTGCCAGAACAAGAGGAAGATGGCCGTCAAGAGACACTCCAGAATGTCAGTCTTAAAAAGCCTCTATCTGCCAGACCATTCATCTTGAAACTTTCACAGACACCTTGCTTTCTGCATGTACCAAATCGACTAATTTCTTTCCCCTTGCCCTGCTCTCTCTTGTCTTTCTACCACAGGTGAAAATAGCAAGGCACATGTGACAGAAGCCACAGTGTCCTCCTGGACTCCCCTCTCCTCCTCAGACACCTCATAGCTTCCTCCAAGCTTACCTCTTTCATTGTCCTCTCAGCTATGGACTCCCTGCATGTACACTTCACTGTCTTGCATCAGATTCTCACCATATCTCACCTGGACCCTCTGGGTAGTCCTGGCCTACTTGTCCAGTCCCTTAAATTTTTTTTTTTCTTTATTGCCTTTAAAGAGAGAGGGAGGGAGAGGAAGAGAGAGATAGAAACATTGATGGGAGAGAACATCGATTGGCCACCTCCTGTATGCCCCTCACTGGGGATGAATCCCACAACCTGGGCATGTGCCATGAGTGGAAACCAAACTGGTGACCTCTTGGTGCATGGGTTGGAGCTCAACCACTGAGCCACACCAGCCGGGCTTGTCTAGTCTCTTTTAAATCCACCTACCATACTGCCCAGAGTGAGCTTTCTACCACATGTTCCTGCCCAATTAGTTCCTTGTGATCTACAGAATCAAGCCTGAGCTCTTTAGCTACTCAGCATAGTACATGAGTTTCTCCAACAACTGGCCTTAAGATCTTCTTAATCCTTCTCTCTTCCCACTCTCTGCTTTGAAATGCTTATTTAGCAGTACTAACAGCTTGTAGTTTTCAGAACACATCACACTGGCTTATGCCTTAGGTTTTGTTTATGCCTGGATGCCTTTCTAAACTTTTACTACCTTGCTAACTAGTCATCTTCCCCAGTACATTAGTCATCTTCTTCAGGAATTCTGAACTGAAGATGAGGCTTAAAACTACCCACCCTCCCACCCCCTTCCCTTCTGTGCTCCAAAGAGACCCCTCATTATAGCTCTAATTTAACATATTGAAACCATCTGTTTATGTATCTGCCTCCCTGAGAACATCATAGAATTCTAGATGGCAAGGCCTGGGACTTTCTTAGTTTTGTATCCTCAAGGTCCTGAAATAATTAATGCATAGTAGGCACATAATAAGTATTTATTAACCTAGATTAACATTTTTACACTGATCAACGTTGGCTCTTGCATTGACCAACACCTAATGCACACACTCCATTAACATACTTTGAGCTGGAGGGATACCCCTAGGCTGTTTACATTGTCCAATTAATAACCCTCAACTTCTTAGTGTTTTAAAAGAAGCAGACAGAAGTGTTGTTTTTGCAAATAACTTTTTAAAATCGTGTAAACAAGATCTGGGGAACTAATATCTAAATCATTGCAAGAGAATATTCTACAGTTATTTCTTTGCTAAATTATCATCTGCAAGTTTAACTCAAACATGGACCTCCAGGGAACATAATTTTCAGGTTGCTCTGTATCTCCCCGTTGATTTTTTTCTTGTTCACTTCTAAATACTAGTTTGCACCTTACCATATTGCAGGCTAAGTACGGAGTCCCTGGGCTAGGCTTGGGGTCTTCAACAATCTAGGAACATTGATTTTCTGAATTTTCTGTGGACTAATTTACATCATTTAGGCCTGTTGATAAGGCACCATAGCCCCTGGGCCTGAGTTTTAAGAGCTTACAAAGCAGAAGACTTACAACCAGTGCGTTCCTTGATATCAAGGACAGTTGAAAAAATGATGTTTTTCTCTCGCAAAAATAGACTTCTTGCAAACTATGATACTGGAGGAAATGAATTTTGTACAGTTTATGCTCCAGGCACAGGTATAAGGTGTTTTTTCCCCACTCTATTTAGAAGGATTTCCTTTTTGCTGATCTACATGTACACTTTCAATTGGTTTCTTAATAGGTGTGAAATCACAACAAATAATGATTATACACCCCAAGCAGTGAGTATTCGGAATATGTGTGGACCCAATCAGCGTTGGTTGTTGACAGTGCAGGGTTCCTCCCAGCTCATCACCGTGAGTGGAGCAGCACTGGAGAGGGAGACCTCATTTCTAGTCTTGGCTCTGTAGCTAATAAGCTCTGTGCCCTTAGAAAAGCCAGCTGTATACTCTGCACCATAGTTTTTTCATCTGTGGGGATTAAACTTTATGGCCTCAAAACTGTCTCTCTCGTTATACATTTTTACACTTGGCACTAAAATATTAAAAGTTTTAATACTTGGTCCGGACGGTATGGCTCAGTGGTTCAGCATAGACCCATGTACCAAGAGGTCACCAGTTCAATTCCCGGTCAGGACACATGCCCAGGTTGTGGACCAAATCCCCAGTGGGGGGCATGCAGGAGGGAGCCAATCGATGTTCTCTCTCATTAATGTTTCTATTTTTCTCTAAAGTCAATGAAGAAAAAAAACAAATTAAAAAAAAGTTTTAATGCTTGGATGATGGATTTAAAAAAAAAAATCACTTTTACCTTCTTTCTTTTACTTTTCTGTGTTTTCTAATTTTTCTCAGTATTTTACTGGCTTTTTGTTTGTTTGTTTGTTCTAGAAAACAAAAAATGGTATATGAAATTATGGAATGACGGTGCTTTAATGAAAAAAACATTAAAAGCATTATTATACATACCATGGTACCAATACATAAATTCTCATTTAATAATCACATCTACATTGAGTCAGAGATTATTGCCCTCACTTTTGATAAGGAATCTAAGGCACAGAGAGATGAAATATCTTTCCCAGTGAAACTAGTTAAGTTATAGAATCAGGATGCTAAGTTCTGCATACAAATTCCTTATAGACCATGTTGCTTCTGTTTAAAATGTTTTAAGAAAAAAGCAATTCCTCATACATATTTTAAAATAAAATGTATAAGGAACTTGGGAATAAAAAGGGCCAGTCTAAAGAAGTTAGCTGGGTTATTAAGGAAAATGCAACAACAGGCTGTGATTAAAACACTTTAGGGTGTTTTCTGTTTTCTACTGTCGAACTTTTAAAATTGACCAGAGTCATCGGTAGCCCAAAGTACATTCGCCATTGTAGTAAAATCTCCATCTCCTGGCTGTCCTTCCTAGTCGAGAGGTGTGTGCAGGTCTCATCTTCGCTGATGTGTCTCTATGAGCCACCGACTCGCATCCACCCAGCTTCTCTACTAGCTGTCACCCAGCATCAGTGACAGATTTCGAGCAGAACTCTGCAGACTTGGCCTCCTACCAGTTCACACTGCCTGACTTTAATTGCTTCTTAATCCTTTCATTAATCTCTTGCTGATCCTTTAACACAGTCCACACAAGTGCTACTCCAAGCCTACACTCACTTTCAGTTCAGGGGCCCATCCTTCCCTCTCATTTTGAAGAGGACAACTTTTTCAGATGACTTGTGAGCTTTTAAAAATTCTCCTTTCCTCTCTAAATGTTCTTTTGTCTTTTTAAAAACAGGCTGAGAGTAAATAGTGTCTTTCTTCAGGGCAAACACTTTCACTTGAGCCCCAGGTCCTTCCTCACGTTCCCCTCCAGCATCATTAGTATTTTTCCTTAACTTTGTCCTTTCTTCCTACTTCCACTATCTTGAAATATACATTGCATTCTGCATCACCCAAGTTCCATTAAACAGTTCTTTCTTTAACTTCCAAAAATTATTCTATTAATCTGTATTCGGTATCTTCAAATTTGCAGCATTCCTCTCTCTCCAGTTCCTTACAGGATTGATCGTGACGCTCCATAGTCTAGTGAAGCTGCTCTCTCAAGAGGCCTCGGTGACCATATTCCATTTCCGTATGAAATGTAATAACCCTTCATCATTCTTTTTTTTGGGCATCTATTAAGTACTTGACTTGGTTTTCTTTTTCCCCCCCGAATATATCAATAATCATTTAATTTTATTAATTTATTTTTGTTACAGATGTTTCTCCTTTTACCCCCTTGACATGCTCCTCCCCATCCTGCCCCCCCCACACCCCCAGCATTGTTGTCTATGTTCATTGGTTATGCATACACACATATAAGTTCTTTGGTTCATCCTATTCACCTACCCCCACACCCTTACTCTGAGGTTTGTCAGTCTGAACCATGCTCCTTTCTATGTCTCTGGGTCTATTTCATTCATCAGCCCACCTTGTTCATTATATTCCACAAATAAGTGAGATCATGTGGCATTTGTCTTTCTCTGATTGGCTTGTTTCACTTAGCAAAACACTCTCAAGGTCCCTCTATGTTGTCTCAAAGGATAAAAGATCTTTCTTACACATGCATAGTATTCTGTTGTGTATATGTACCACTGCTTTTTTTATCCACTCTTCTATCGATGAACACTTGAGCTGTTTCCAGATCTTAGCTATTGTAAATAGTGCTGCTATGAACATAGGGGTACATATCTTTCTGATTGCTGTTTCAGGCTTCTTAGGATATATTCCTAGAAGTAGGATCACTGGGTCAAATGACAATTCAATTTTTAATTTTTTGAGGACACACCATACTGTTTTCCATAGTGGTCGCAGTAGTCTGCATTCCCACCAGCAGTGTACTAGAGTCCCCTTTTCTCCACACCCTTGCCAACACTTGTTGTTTGATGATTTGTTGATGAAGGCCATTCTGACAGTTGTGAGGTGATACTTCATTGTTGTTTTAATTTGCATCTCTCTGATGATTAGTGATGTTGAGCATTTCTTCATATGTTTCTTAGCTATTTGTATGTCCTGTTTGGAGAGGTGTCTATTTACTTCCTCTGCCCATTTTTTAATTGGGTTCTTTGTCTTCCTTTGTTGAGCTGGATGAGCCCTCTGTATATTTTGGAAATTAACACCTCATCTGGTATGTCATTGCCAATTATGCTCTCCCATACAGTGGGTTGGCTTTCCATTTTGGTGGTTGTTTCTTTTGCTGTGCAGAAGCTTTTGAGTTTGATGTAGTCTCATGTGTTCATTTTCTCCTTTGTTTCTATTGCCTTAGGTGATATATCAGTGAAAATTCTGCTACGTATGATGTCTGAAATTTTGTTGCCTACATTTTCTTCTAGGATTTTTGTGAATTCATGAGTGACATTTAAGTGTTTTATCCATTTTGAGTTTATTCTTGTGTAAGGTGTTAATTGATGGTCTAGTTTCATTTTTTTCAATGTAGCTGTCCAATTTTCCCAGCACCTTTTATTAAAGAGACTGTCTTTACTCCATTGTATGCTCTTGCCACCTTTGTTGAATATTAATTGAGCATAACATCTTGGGTCCATTTCTGGGTTCTCTGTTCTGTTCCATTGATCTATGTGCCTGTTCTTGTGCCAGTACCAGGCTGTTTTGATTATAGTCACTTTGTAGTATAACCTGATATCTGGTACTGTGATCCCACCTACTTTGATCTTCTTTTTCAAGATTGGTGTGGCTATTTGTGGTCTCTTTTGGTTCCATATAAACTTTTTAGCTTCCATGTGTTCAAATGTCTTTGCATGTTCTTGTTGCAATTGATTTCTAGTTTCATGCCATTGTGATCTGAGAAGATGCTTGATATGATTTCAGTCTTCTTGAACTTGTAGAGGCTTAGTATGTGTCCTGACATGTGGTCTGTCTTTGAGAATGTCCCATGTGTACTTGAGAAGAATGTGAATTCTGCAGTTTTGGGGTGTAATTCTCTGTAGATATCTATTAAATCCATTTGACCTAGTGCTTCATTTAGAATCTTTGTTTCTTTTCTAGTTTTTTGTCTGGAGAATCCATCCAGTGATGTCAGCGGGGTGTTGAAATCCTCTGCTATGATTGCTGTAGATTTCTCCTCTGAAGTCCTCCAGAATATTTTTAATATATTTTGGTGCTCCCATATTGGGTGCATATATGTTTACCAAGATTATATCTTCCTGTTGGATAGATCCTTTCAATATTATGTAGTGGCTTTCTTTGTCTCTAGTTATGGCCTTCATTTTGAAATCTATTTGATCAGATATGAGTATTGCTCCCCCTGCTTTTTTTTCTTTCCATTTGCTTGCAAGATTTTTTCCATTTTTTAATTTTCAACCTACGTGAGTCTTTTGTTGTGAGGTGGGTCTCTTGGAAAGAACATATATATGAGTCATGCTTTCTTATCCAATCAGCTATTCTGTTTTCTTATCCAATCAGCTACTCTGTGTCTTTTGATTGAAACATTCAATCCATTTACATTTAAGGTGATTATTGATATGTACTTATTTATTGCCATTTTTATTTATTTTGAATCTATTTTTCTTCCTATTTCTTCTGCTAATTACAGCAGACCTTTTAACATTTCTTGCAGTGCTGGTTTGGTGTTGATAAATTCCCTTAGCCTTTTTTATTGGGGGGGGGGGGAGGTCTGGGAAGCTCTATATTTGATCTTCTATTTGAATGATAGCTTTGCTGAATAGAGTAGTCCTGGATTCAGATCCTTGTTTTTCATGACCTTGATTACTTCATGCCATTTCTTTCTGGTCTGTAGTGTTTCTGTTGAGAAGTCAGCTGAGAGCCTTATGGGGATTCTTTTGTAGGTAACCTGTTGCTTATCTCTTGCTGCCTTTAGGATTCTCTCTTTGTATTTAATTTTTGGCATTTTAATTATTATGTGTCTTGGTGTGGGCCTGTTTGATTTCTTCTTACTTGGGGCTCTCTGTGCTTCTTGAACTTGAATGCCTTCTTCCTTCACCAAGTTAGGGAAGTTTCCTGCCACTGTTTCTTCAAGTACATTCTCTAACCCTTGCTCCTTTTCTTCTATATCTGCGATGCCTATGATGAAAATGTTGTTACATTTTCAGTAATTACACAGTTCTCTTAAACTTCCTGTCTTCCTGTGTTTCAATTGTTTTTTCCTCTTGGATTTCTGATTGGTTGATTTTTTTCTACCCTGTCTTCTAATTTACTATTCCAATCCTCAGCTTCCTCCGTTTTGCTGGTTATTCCTTCCAATGTTTTCTTTATTTCTGCTATGTCATTCTTCATTTATTCTTGGTGGGTTTTAATTTCCAACTGATTGATTTTGAATGTTTCTATAACTTTATTCATGGTGTTGAGCTCCTTACTCACACTGTTGAGCTTCCTCAGGATCATGGATCTGAACTTCTACCTCTGATAACTTTCTTAATTGCATTTCATTTATTTCATCTTTGGTAGAGTTTTCTTTTTCTTTTTTTTTTTAAATTTGGGATTTGTTTCTTTGTTTCACCATTTTGGCTATCTCAGTGGGTTTTTCAGCCTGGCAAATTTTCCCTGTGGATGTTGGTGTGGTTGTTTTTGGCTCCCTCTACTGGGTTTTGATGTGTGTGGGAGGACCCATTTTAAATACCACTGTCAAGTCTTACTTTCCTGGGTAGATTTGCAAGCCCAGGAAAAGTTCAGTTATCCTGTAGCTTTTTGCCTGGAGGCTATTAGTTTCAGTTACTTGATGAGCCTTGGGTTGTAGCCCTCAGTTGAATGAAGAACTCCCTCAGGTGTTCAGTGTAAGAGGATTTCTCGAGAGTGGGGCAGATGCTGGTTGTTAATGAGCCTCAGTTTGCATTTCTCTGGCCCAGCTGGGTGGGGCTTAATCTCTGAGGGAGGGGCTGCTGCTTCTCCCCAGAACTTTGGGAAGTGGCTCCCCGAGTAAGATGGCCACCGTCCTGTGTGGCTGTGACTCAGCAAAAATTCTGAATGCCCTTCAAATCCCCAGTGTCCCCACACAGTTCCAGTTCAGTCCGCCTTTCCTCTGCTGGATCCCAACTTGAGTGGATGTAGCTAATTTAGTACTCTGTTCTGGATCTCTGTACTGTGGAGCCAGTTTGGGATTTTAACCCTGAGGGAGCTGCTCACAACTAAAACAGCAGCTGTCTATGGGCTCCCTGCCAGCCCTCTTGCACTTCTGCAGACCTACCAGGCTCGATTCAGAGTCCTTTTTTCCTATCTCTGGTTATATGGGTCTTCTCCAGCCACTTTTCTGTTGCTTTTTCCAACAATTTATCTTCATTTTAGTTGTAATTCCAGTTTGGTCCTGGGAGATGGTCTGTGTAGCTGCCATTCACTCTGCTGTCATTTTGGAATCCTCAATAATCACTTTAAATATCAATGTATTCCTGTGCCTAGTCTTAAAAATTCTTCTATTGATTGCCATCTCATCAAAAAATGCTTCTACTTGTTATTCTTCCTTAACCAGCCCTGCACTACAAGCACAGGACTCAGGTTCTCTGCTTCTTTGACCATCTCTTGTCTTGACTTGATTTTCAATACTCTTCTTCATGAATTATTTTTTCCTTTCCCAGACTTTCTCATGACTCCTCTGGCTTCCCCATGGCTCTTCTTTCCAACCTCTCTGTGTTCCTCTGCTATATGACGTTTCATTTCATAAGGAGTCATTCAAATATTTGACAACAAATGTGTATCTCATCCAAGTTTGGATCATAAGATATTTAGATAGTCTATTTGTTTCAGTCTTCTGAAGTCATTCCATCTAAAATTAATTTTTATTCCTCCCACAATTTTTTCCTTATGTTTTGAATGATAGAAATAGCACCACTAGTGCCCATGTACCCAAGTTTCTCTTCACCCGAATCCAAGCAAGTACCCTCTGTCTAAGTGTATTTGTTGTTTATGCTGCATAACAAATTACCACAAATTTAGCCACTTAAAACAACAGCATAGATTTATTATCTCATATTTTTTTTAGGTCCGGATTCCAGGCCTGGCTAACTGGGTCCTCTGCTTGGGGTCTCATAAAGCTAAAGTAAATATCCCAGTTGAGCATGAGGGCACATCTGAAGGCTCAACTGGGATGGGATCAACTTTTAAACCCACACAGGTTGTTGGTAGAATTCCCTTCCTTCCTTCCTTCCTTCCTTCCTTCCTTCCTTCCTTCCTTCCTTCCTTCCTTCCTTCCTTCCTTCTCCTCTTTCTCTCTTTTTTTTCTTATAGCTTTAGAACTTATGGTGGCTTGCTTCCTCAGTTTTGGTGCAAGAGTGAATTTGTCAGAATATCAATTGCCCATCTATCTGTCTGTCTATTAATCTATCTCAATGAAGAAAGTGACATTTAATCATGCTTACCATATTCCTTTGGCTAGAGGCAAGTCATAGGTCATCTTTACACTAAAAGGATATGGATTACACAGGTCATAACACCAGGGAGTTACCTTAGAATTTTGTGTCCCACACTTTATTTTCACACAGGAATCCAGCAAGGGAAAGACGTGCCTTTTATCCATGCTACAGGAACAATTTTGGGAATCAAATTGTATAAGCAGACAACATCCAAAAAAGAGACTTGAGTTTACTCTTGGGATCCCAGAGAGGGAATAAAGTTGAGTTTAGAAAAACAGATAAGAAGACTAGGAGGTGAGAATGCTGCTATTTGTCCCCAAATGGTTTAATTCAGTTCTTAAACTACCCATGCTAATGGACCAGGATTTTTGTTTGTTTGTGCATACAATCCATTACAAAAACTTTTGTAAAAGTACAAGGAAATAAATTACTAAAAAATTAAATTAAGGAAAACAAAGACAGAATATGAGCTCAACTTCTTAAGTTAACAAACATAAAATTACTTGGTTAAATTGCTACAAAAATTTCCAAATGCTTACTTATAATACCTACACTTATCTCACTGAGAACAGGGGACAGTCTGAGGACCAGCACTGATGCAGTACACACTTTGAACAGAACTGGTCTAATTCATTCCCACAGTAGAAATTCTCCCAGGTATATATTCATTCCCTTTTCTAGATTCAAGCCTAGGTCTCTTTGCTGAGCTTCTTTTGTCCATTCACAAATGAGTTATTGAGCACTCATCATTGTTCAGGCACCACACTGGACTAGACAAAATGCTAGATAAATGGATGGCTTCTCTTTGTACATCTTTACCTCAGGATGCAAATGGTCTCAAACACAGCATGTCAAAGAGTGAACACATTCTTCCCTCTAGCCTGCTATCCCTCCTCTATCTTCTAGTTTCATGCTTGACCTTCTACCCATGAGTTGCCAAAATCAGAATTTTATTTATCTACTCCTTTCTGCCTAATATTCTTCCTCCAAAATATCAAATCTATCTATTTACCTATGCATTCAGTGCTGCTGCGGTCCTCAGGCACCCACCATTTCTCACTGGGAGCACTGTAGCTGTTTACCGAATGCTCTCCTTGACATCATTCTTGCTTCTCTCTATCCAATTCCCATAGTACATTGGGAAAATCTTCCTAAACTCTAAGCCTCTTTATGGCACTGTTTGTTAAAAACCCTTGGAGATTCCTTGTGAACTTGAAAATTTATCAAGGTCTTCAAGGTCCTTTATGGACTAATTCCAGACCACTTCTCTTGCCTCACTTTCTCTTGGGAGCTTTACTTCAGCCAGACTGAATTATTTGCAGTTTCCAATGCCGTGTTCTCTCTTGCCTCAGGTCTTTGTGTTTGTTGCTTCTCCTCCCTGACACATCTTCTTTTGGCTTCAGCCACAGATCACCTTTTCCCAGGAAGATGCCTCTGCTGCATTCCCATTCCCTGCCTATATTCCCTGTAATCATAGAAAATTGGATTGTAATACAAAGAGAACATGGCTGAAATGTTTTCATTATTAGACTATGAATACTTGATGTTGGAAACTCTATCAGCTTTTCATTGATATTTTGAAATGGATAGATGAAAGGATTTTAGATAATGTGTTGTTACATACATTTTGGGGGCAAGTGCAGCCATTTAATGGGGCTAAATTGATCTGTCCTCCCTCTTCTGTTCTTGCTGTCACCACTCTAATTTAAACTCATCACAGGGTATCTGGAACATCACTACAGCCTTCTATTTTACTCTTGGACTCTACTCACTTCCCCAGGATCCGTTTAAATGTTTTTTCTGAAGTTTTAACTCTTCATTTGGAGATAATCAAATACATATTTGGTTAAATGCACTTATTTTATCAACAACAAAAAAAATTTGTTTGAGCACCTACTCTGTGCCAGTCACTCTTCTTGACACTTGGGCTCCATCAGTGAAAAAATGGGGGAAAAAAAAAAATCCATGCTTTTGTGGAACTTACAGTTCTTTTACTACATTTCTGTTAATGAAATTTTATTTATTTTATATTTAACATTGAAATATACAGACAACTCATATTACAGAGATGCAGCTAATACTACGAGCAGAGAAAGCCATAGCTCCCATGCATTTGCAAAGACTGCATCCACAATCCTATATCACTATGTATCACCACAGCAACATATTGTTTTGTGCAATAAACCATCTAAAGCTCAGGGGCCCAAAAGAATAAACTTGTATTATTGCTTATAAATCCCGGAGTCATCTGTACAGTTCTACTAATCTGGACCAGGCTCAGCGGATCTCAGCTGGGCCAGCTCACACATTTGTGGAAATATGGCAGGTCTGAAGGCTGCCTCATCGAGAATGGCCTTACTCATATCTGTCTGTGTGCTGGGTGGTGCTGATTGGGGTGATGGATGTGACCAGGCCAGATATATCTCACCATGTAGTCATCTAGCTTGGGCTTGTTCATACACTGGCGGGAAGGTTCCAAGGGAGAGAAGAAGAGTGATCTAAGACTCCTGACACCTAAGCTCAGAACTGGCACATGGACTCTTCTGGCACTTTCTGTTTTCCAAAGCAAGTTAAAAGGCTAGTTCACTTCAAAGGTTAAGGAAATGGATTCTATCTTTGGAAGGGAGGAGCAGGTCACACTGCAAAGGGCATGAATAGGAGGTGAAGAATTGAGGACGTTTTGGCAGTTGATCTACTGCAGTTTCCTTCTCTACAGATTTGGTATCTGATAGAAAGCTTGTAGAGTTTTTGCTTGTCAATCGCTTTGCACAATTGTCTTATATCTGTATTTTTCATAGCTTACTATGATATGTAAAACTAAAATGCAAACCCTCAGGTTTTTGTGACTTCATTGAGGGCAAGCAACATACCTAACTTATCTCATCTTGGATGACACATTGCACAGAACAGACTCTCAGAATATTTGCTGAATCAACTATTCACTGAATCAATTGTATGAATGTGTGAAAAGAAACCAGGGAGCACCATGTTGAGGTGTCCTTTCACATCTACAGGGCTTTAAAGTAACATGAAAATACTCTAACTCCAAGTGCTCTCCTGATGTTATTTGGGTAGCTGTATGCTTCCCTATTTATTGGGAAGATGGCTGAAACACATAAAACTTGACTTACTAACAGTCATCTGGTGCTTCTGAGAAGAGATAAAGATTGATTTTTTAGATAGTTAAAATGTTGCTATGAACAACTAAACAAGTAGGAAGGGAAGCAGAGGGGCCAGAAGCTCTGCCTGTGCAGCAGCGCAGTTAAAACAGGTAGAGCTAAGCCGTACAGCCTGTGCTTGGGGATGAGGAAAGCTGTGCTTAAAAAACACCTGCCAGAAAGATGTACACGTGTACTATACTTCTGATCGCTGAGCTTCCTTTTCTACTAAGCTAAAATTCTTTTTATACGAGTTTTAAAAAATGTATTTTAATCCTCACCCAAGGATATTTTTCCATTGATTTTTCAGATAGAGTGGGAGGGAGAGAGAGAGCCAGAGAAGAGGGAAACATTGACTTTGGCCAGGGCCCAGGATCAAGGCTGTAGCCGAGGTACATGCCCTTGACCAGGAATCGGACCTGTGACTCTTTGGTCCACAGGCTGACGCTCTAACCGCTGAGCCAAACTGGCCAGGGCTAAAATTCTTTTTATTTATTTTTAATGGAAGTGTACACTATTGATTCTGTGTGTGTGTGTGTGTGTGTGTGTGTGTGTGTGTGTTGGGAGCACATAGCAATAAAAATGCTAATAAAGCCCTGGCCGGTTTGGCTCAGAGGTTAGAGTGCTGGCCCGTGGACCAAAGGGTCTCAGGTTCAAATCTGGTCAAGGGTATGTACCTCAGTTGTGATTTGTCCCTGGCCCTGGTCAGGGTCATGCAGGAGGCAACCAGTTGATATGTTCCTCTCACATCAATGTTTCTCTCTCTCTCCCTCCCTCCCACTCTATCTGAAGATAAATAGAAAAATGTCCTCATGTGAGGATTGAAAAAAAAAGTTAATAAGAAAAACCAACTACCAAACACTTGCCTTAGTTGAACCAAGGTAATGATGTTAATAAAGGATAAAACGGACCTTTTCCAACAAGCATCTAAATTATTCCCACAAGGGCCTAACTATCTGGAGATAAGTTCCAGGTAAAAACATAAAATACAGGTAATTTATGAAGACAAATTATCCTCACTCATAGAATTTGAAAGACATGTTTCTGCTAGAAACTCTGATATAAATAAAGATGTTTTTAAACTCATTTCCCCCCAAGGGTTTTTATATAAGTATATGCACCGAGATAAAATAAAAAGAAAAAAGAGGAAAGATTCCTAGCTGTGAATATTGGCTTTTTGCATTTTTAAATGTGAATCTGTCAATTTTTAAAAGTTGGAAGAAAATTAGATAGATGTATGTTTTTAAAAAATGAACAAACAAGGAAAAACAAACAAAACCTCACAGACACAGACAACAGAGGGGAGGGGACTGGGGGTAGTAAAGGAGAAAGGGGTTATATATGGTGATGGAAGATGATTTGACTTTGGGTGGTGGGCACACAATGCAATATACAGATCATATATCAGAGAAATGTACACTGAAACCTATATAATCTTATTAGCCAATGTTAGCCCAATAAATTTAATAACAAATAAAGTCACTTTAAACAACTGCAGAAAAACAAAAAAACAAAAACTGAGAAAAGCAAAACAAAAAAGTTACTTTATAAAAATTGGAGAGAAAAGCCATTTTTAATTATATTTGTGTTTATTAAAAAATATTTCTTTAGGATAGACTACATTTTCTCGCATGTTATTTACTTTACAAAAGAATATTAGGATGATTGTTTAAATTCTAATTTTAAGACTTTGAAACCAACGTCAAGGTATACTCAAAGAGGAGAGTAGAATCTCTATCCCGGGTAGTATGGTATAATTATTACAGAGTATTAGTTTAATCACAATAATCTATAACAAATGGAATAAAGTGATACTATTTATGTAAACTACTGTATTCTTTTTGACAACATGGGCAGTCAGGTTTAGGTCTTATAACCCCAAATTTTTATTTTGCTCAAGCTATCTATATCTTACTATATTAGGCAAACACGATTCAGGATAACAGTAGATCATGTAAATACCTTGACTATTATTCATGAATTTTGCTCCCATAGTAGGTTGGAAACCTACTACAGATATTCTCTTATTAACTTTTATTTTTATTAATTGATTTGTTTTTGTTACAGATGTTTCACCTTTCCCCCCCCCCATTGACACCCTCCTCCTGATCCCACCCTACCCCCACTGTGTGGTTGTCTATGTCCATTGGTTATGCACTTCTTTAACTTCTGATACTGCATTTCTGCATTTTTAAATTACCATTTAAAGAGGCTCTGATTTACCTGCTTGATATAAATTGTGTTAGTTTGTTTTTACCTTTAGCTCTAGTTTTCTAAACAATGTTTATCCTCTTTATTTACCTTCCTACTTTAAAAAAATATATATCCTTATAGATCTCTTGGCACCAATTCATATCAGTAGTCAGGATTGCAGGGTAACATTAATAAGTTTAGCTTAGACAACACACAGATTTTAAGGTGTGTGTGTGTGTGTGTGTGTTTAATCGACCTATAATTTATGACTACTTCCCTGTGTCATCCCCTGGCAGAAATGAGACCATTCAATACTTGTACTTAGGACAGCTTTGCTAAGAACTACTTCTCATATCACATGCTGTCTTTGGGTATATTGTGACCTCAGAAGAATGAAAAAATATGCAACATCAAAACTAGACAAAACTACTTTTATACTTTATATATTAACATAATTCCTAGTCCCTATAAATAATTTTTCCACTTTAGTAAAATAATTTTGAGTTAAGCTGAGCATCCTTAGGTAATGAGGTCAGGAACTGGGGTAAAGATTTTTTTTTTTTAATTTAATGAAATGAAATGTATTTCCCTTTATAGTTCAGTTATCACAGTCACATTCACTCATGCCATTTATTCATTCATTTATCCAATAAATATTTCTTGAACCCCTACAATGTTCCAAGTACTATTCTAAGCACTGGGGTTTGAGCAGTGAAAAAGTATGTTTTTGATCTCTTGGAGTTTATAATTTTAGTTGGGAAAGACAGAGGAGGAATAGATAGAAAAGTAGTCAGGTGCTGATAACTGCTAGAATGAAATGAATCAGGAGAAAGGTGCTCCGTGACAGGTGTGACTTTAGATAGTTCAGTGGTGTCATCCCTGACAGGTGATATTCGATCAGAGCCTTGCATGAAATAGACGAATGAATAGAGTGAGTCTGGAAGAAGAACTGCTTTATAAATGTGTGCGCTTGGTATGTTCAGGAAGGAGGAGGAGGCCGGTTTGGCTGCAGCGAATGAGGGTGGGAGATAAGGTTGGACAGGTGGACATTGTAGAGGGTGGTGGGGGCCAATCATGCACGGAAGAGGTTCAGAATTTTACTGACTACATGTGAAGTCACGGGAAGATTTTGAGTCGAGGAAAGAAAAGCTCTACCATGATTTTTTTAATTAAATTTTTTTTCACCATTTCTATGTATATAGTTCAGTAGTGTCAACTATATTCACATTGTTGTGCAACTGATCCCAAACACTTTTTTCATTGCAAAGCTGAAAACTCTGTACCCATTGAACAACAACACCCTGTTTTCCTCCCACCAGTGCCTGGAAACCACCATGCTGCTTTCTCTTTCTATGAGTTTGATTACTTAGCTGCCTCATCTAAGTGGAAAGATACAGTATTTGTCATTTTGTGGCTGGTTAATTTCACTTTGACATAATTTTTATATTTTTGACTTTATTGTATTATCTTTTTATGGCTTCTGTGCGAAGGGGATAGAGAGTAAGAGACAGGCAAAGGTGGGATCAGAAGCACCAATTTTGAGGCTACGGCAGTGCTCCAAGCAAGGGAGGGTGTAATTTGGAATGTGGCTATAGCAACACAAGTGCTAACAAGTGGATAGACTCTGAGTAGATTTTTAAGGTTAAGACAATAGGATTTGCTGATATTTTTAGGCATGTGATGTGAAAAAAAGAGGAATAGGATATAAGATCAGAGTGGATTTTCTAAATAACTTGATCCTCAGTCTTTTATCAATTATTCAGGGTAATATTTGTAAAATCTTCTTAAATGGTGTGTGGCTTCTATAATGTCATGCCGATGCTAAAGCAGCCTGTTTGGTGGCTCAGGGTTATTATGTTGAACTTGAATGTCTCTGTCTGTTTTATATGTAGGTATGGATGGTATAAAATGTAGGTGACAAGAGGGTATGGGAAATCTGGCTGGACTGGGTAATAGTGAACATTTGCAGGTTGAGGAAAAGAAGGTCTGGTTTTGTCAGCAAGTTGGCCCCACCCCACAGAATATTTTGGAATATTGTATAGATATTGCTGTGTTACAAACTGCTTTCTCTGTCTTCCTTATAAAGTCTATTCAGCATTATCTAAGTGTGAAATGAGCTGGTAGAAACTTGAGACCTAGTGAAGCTAGAAAATTTGGGAAAGCAGAAGGGAAGAATCCTACTTTCCTCTTGGTTTTATAGTTTAATATTGGAGACAAAAGCATAAAGAATTCTATAGACAGAATTTTTAGGCTAACTATATAGGAATACAAAACATAGCCATTGAGGAATATCTCTAAGTGTTTAAAAGTTATTGGTTATTGTAATAAATGCAATGAAAAACTAATTATATGCAGCTTAAAATTTAAAAAAAATTTTTTTTCTTTATTGATTTTAGAGAGAGGAAGGGAGAGGGAGAGAGATAGAAACATCAATGAGAGAGAACATCGACTGGCCGCCTCCTGCACGCCCCTTACTGTGGACTTGGCCCACAACCTGGACATGTGCCCTGACTGGGAATCAAACCCGGTGACCTCCTGGTGCATGGGTTGACGCTCAACCACTAACCCACACCGGCCTGGCCAGCTTAAGATTTTTTAAATATCCATGTTCCTTATACAAACACAGAAGATGTAATGAAGGGACATGGGTCTCCTAGGCTGTGCTTCTCTTCCTATATCATCAAGTCCTGTATTTTCTTGATTGACAAGAGGAGACGCAGTGTGTGTTAGGGAGCTGTATCCTGGCTGTGTGTACATTTTTGGACGATTCTTAAAGCATGTCAGAATTTTGTAATTACCTGAAAAGGCATGCAATTCAGTTTCACTTTGCTGAACCCAGTCGGTGGGATTGACAGCATGCCTTGACCAGATTCCTTCAGTAGATAATTAGACCAATTTAACGCCAGCACTGCATGAATTAACATTTGCTCTTGGGTATGAATATTCAGGGTTACAGTGCTTTCCCTGGTGTGAGCTGTTTCCCCAGGATTTGCAGGAGTGTCTATTAGGTGCTTGTAATATATTGATTAGTACAGAATAGCACCAATTAGAGGGTATGGGAACGTCCCTGGAGTCAGAGATGATATGCTTATTGGTGATACTTAAGCTTTTTCCTATAAACTCTAACCCAGACAACAGATTGCTTGCTTCAACCAGTCTTATGTTTCAGTTTTGATATGGAGTTTAAATTGCTGTGCAGAAAACTACTGTTTCCTGGCCTTTCCTGGAATTATGCCCTCTGTTATTTTCTCAAATCTCCATGAGACTTTTCTTCTGTAAAATTAACCCAAAAGATCAGATGCGTTAGATGTTATAAATAAATAATTGAATAAACAAATAAACAAAAGAATCATTGGGCCATTGAAACGTGCCTTTTGTAGTGATAAAAATATGTTTGGCACAGCTTGTTAGTGCATCAAATATTGGCTCAAAATTTTATTTGCATTTAGTTGGGAACTTCAAAGAACTTTATGCTCTTTACAAAATCATCTCTGAGAAAACAACAACTTCAATGTTCATACTTTTATGATAAACTCAGGGCATTTGGAAATGGAGGGAAGGATTGGGTGCTGAGAATAATGTCTCTGTATGGTGATTTAAAGGAAAAGCAAAGTTTTAATGATTTTCTGAAAACTGAACGAGGTTGTATCATGTGGTGGTTAAGAGCATGAGCTCTAGAGCTAAAATACCTGGGCATAAACCCAGCCCTACCAACTAGTTTACCAGCTAAACCAGTAAATTATCCAACTGGTCAGTTCTCTACTCTGTAAATAGAGTGGTAATAGCAGTACCCACCTTGTAGGGTTGTGAGGATGAAGGAGTTTAATACATGTAAAGCACTCAGAGCAGTGCTTAGTATTGTGTAAGCACTATGTGTTTACTCTTCATATTTGCTCGTTTATATCATATAGTATAGACATTTTGAAATGATCTCCTTTAAACTATATAAAACATTGAATGTAAATTTTAAGATATTTCAAATAATTCTTACTTATAAGAGGCAACAACTATTCACTGTGGAGTACACGTTGGGTCTCCCTTCCACCTCAAATCTGCAAGTCCAGGGCCTCCTCTGCTCCTCCCCTCCATGCAAGACATCGCATTCATTTTGACGGTTAATGTCAGGTCTGGCACACAGGCGGAGTTTTCATGGTCTGGAAAACAATCAAATGATTTTAAGTGTACCTTCTCCATCATTTTCAGCATTCCAACCCTACATTTTTGTAATGCAGCAAGGATGACTATATAGATTGTGTATGAACACCAGCTTCCAATCTGAGTGTTGTCTGACCCAGGTATCAGGGCAGCAGGGTCAAAACAATAATAAGAATGTTAAGAAGCTTCCCACTGCTCTAATGGAAATTGCCCCAGGCCTGACTCAGTAGAAGGCCCCCGCTGCTGTCAAGGAAGGGAAAGGGGAAGCGGAACTCCTGGAAAGGTGAGTGGATTCCCTACCCAGCGGAACTGAGGTGTTGTATTATTATTCCCGGGGTAATTTAGGAATAGCCTGAAGGCTACCTGTTCTTTCTTTATGATATTTTTAGGCGTTAAATAAATAAAAGTTACTTAAATTGAGTTGGTGAGAGACCTCAGCTCTCAGATCCCTAATGAACGCTGCCTGCCAAGCAGAGACAGCCGTCCTTCCTCTTACTTGTTCTAATGACAGAATTCTTACTTTTTGAATTTCTGCTTCACACAGGCAGGGACATGGGAGCTGGATGAGGCTATGTTCCCAATATGCCTAAGAGAATTGAAGGATGCTTTCTGACCAACACAAACTACACTCAACAGAGTTTATCTGTGGCTTTTAAAATTGGGATTCATCATATATAGTATAATCATGCCATTTTCTTCTTTTAATAGTGTGAACAGTGAATGCTAATGTCATGTATGTGTAGGGAAGTCATTCATTTGAGTCCCCACACTGCATATTACTAAATCTAAACTCTGAATGCTCAGTAAAAATAAGGCCATACTATTGTAGTATTTGTTCATTTGAGGAGATTTCTTTCGGAGGATTAAAATAATGATTTTATATAGCAATTGCCCCAGTTGAGATGAGCACTGTGATAACACAGGGCGAAGGACAGGGGTGGGTGTCCCAAAGGTTCTGTGAGGGCAGGTACCCTGTGTGGGGGAACGCAGGAGGGGACACTTTTAACTTCATCTCAGATTGAAGATAACACCCCATGTGCATCAGTGTTAGGATTCCGAGATGCTTTTTGTCAAACGGGGTTAAAACCAGTTTCCCACAGTAGAGATAAATAAGAATGAAGACTTGCTTTTCAAATATCTCTCAGATTAGATGAGATTGCCAGCATCACTTCTGCTGCTAATTTTTTCTCTTTACGCTTCTATGTGCCAACAGAAAAAACAAAAACAAAACAAAACAAAAGGCATTTCTCTCTCCCAAGTGGAAACAAGGATTTTCCTTGTTTATTTCTTTTCTGACTTTAATTTCACCATTTTATAAAGCAATGTTGTGAAACAGAAAGCAAGATTAGCATTCTATGAGCTACCAGAATTTCCTATAAGAATTAGGGCACAGGACATATTTTTTGAAAGGTTGTGAAAGGAGGGAAAGGGGAGAAACCTGGAAAACAAACCTTGCAGATTTTGTGTTGCTCTGGCTACTTCTTCAAATGCCAAGAGTAATCACTTTTGTAGAAAACATACCTGAAGTTATACACGTTAGCAAGATATTGCATTGGGTATCACAAGAAGATAATTCTCTTCCCCAAACTATGACTTTATGATTAAAATACAACATTAAGAAATCTGAACGTGTAGTCAACAAAAAAAACCTAAACAGTTGGAGCAAATGAAGTCGCTCAATTATTCTAACAAAAAATGTATGTTCCCTTTCTGCTGCTCAAGTTTTATTAACACTAAGTTTGAGAACAGCTATTATAATTGACAGCTAAGTCCATTACTTAAGATGTTGCCTTTCGCATGGTCTTATGGGACATGGGTTATGCGTTTGAAGTTGTCACTATTGTTCTTAGGTGCATATTGCTGACATTCGGCATTGCTTTTGTAGCTCTCATTTTGCCTTTTTATTTTTCTTTGACATTTATTTCCCAAGGTGCATACTCACTAGTAAGTTAAAGTTGCTGTTTTTGTTTTTGTTTTTAAAAACGTAAGGCAAAAGTGTGTAGCTTATAATATCTTTTCCCAAAACCTATTTTAAAAGTGTTATGTCTCAAACTTGGAGAAATTTTACAGATTATGAATGACCCCTGAGTTGAAAATGATGGGAAGCAGAAAAAGACAAATACCACATGATCTCACTTATTTGTGGAATATAATGAACATAACAGTCTGAGGACTAGGGTAGACCCAGAAACATGGAAGTAGGGCACAGACTGACAACCCTCAGAAGAGGGGGTGGGAGGGAGGAGGGAAGAGATAAACCACAGAATTTATATGCATGTACGCATAACCAATGGACATAGACAACAAAGCCGAGGACAGGGCAGGGGGGATGGGGACGAGGGTGTCAACAGGGTAAAAAAGGAGAAACATCTGTAACAACAACAACAAAAAGTCAGCTATAACCCCCCCCCAAAAAAGAAAATGTTACAAGTTAACATTGTCCCTAATTTACTATCTAATTGCTTTCTGCATTAACTATAAGATGTAGATGTTGAACCAGGTATTTACCCCATACCTGAGACCTTGCATTACATGGAACTCAGCAAAAATATTTTTTTCTTTTGTTTTTGTGGTGAAATAGAACTATTGTAAATGGATGGTAACTTGACTGTATTGTGGGTAGGAAGTAGGAATACATAGTGGTTCAACCTTTCGGATGATGCTCTGGCAATGTATAGTCAGAGACTTAAAATCTGCATCCTCCTCAAACTCTCTGGCCTAAAGAATTAATCAGAGAAGTGCATAAATGTTTATGTAATTATTTATAATATTGCAAAATTGGAAGCCAACTAAATAAATATATTACTATGGGATTGGTTAAAAAATATTTAAGACATTCCCATAATGAAATACTTTGAAACCATTAAAATAATGTTGCAGAAACTCATACATTTATAGGGACAGATGATCATTATGTATTATTAAGCAAAGAAATGTATAACAACTATATTAGTCAAGTTAAAAGCATTTTCACAATTAAATTAAATATGTACATAATATTCTCAGTTGACATCTCTAGATGGTGAAGTTGCTTTCTATTTTGTGTATTTTGTTATTATCTGAATTTTAAAAAACAAGCAGCTGTTGCTTGTGTTTTCTTATTTAGAAAGATGTCCATTATTTTAAAAATTATTTTATTACTATTTAAAATTACTAAGGTAGCACATGCTATTTGAAAACTCAAACAATATAAAATGTATAAAAAAAGAGAGCTAATCCTACCTCCCCTATGCATTTAATTTATCAGTAGTAAATAATAACAAAAATATTTTCCATTATTAAAAATAATCAGATCCTTACTAATTCAAATTTCTGTCATGGGAGCAAGCGGCAGAAACAGAGCAGTGTGGCCAGTAGTTTCCTCCCTAAATGGTTTGGTGGACAGAGCCAAGGTATTTGAGAACTGTGACTGTTAGTGTTAACTTTTTCCTCTGTGATATTTACCATTGTAACCTCATTTGAGGCTTTAAATGAATTCAGAGTGAAAGCCCCATTGCGTTGGCAAACAGGAACTTTTCCTAATACTCAAGCCCACCCGTCGTGTGAAATTGCACGGACAGGATTCCACCGGAAGCTTGCTGTGCCCCAGTAAACTCGGAAGTCTGCCCGTCGACCTAGATCAGATCAGACTAAGAGGGTTTGCAGGAGACTTGGTAGAGCACAGCCAGGATAATCACACCTGGCTTCAACATCCATAATCACAATTAAGGCTGCTTTCTATTAATTGACACAGACCTGTCTGAAAGCTATCTATTATATAATCCCCCTGAAGAGAATATGTTTCGAAGTACATGTGGTAGGGAGCAACATTAAGTGTAAATAGATCTCAAGGGATTTAAATCATGTGGAACAGAAAACGACCCTTTGTAACAGCTTTGAGAAGTAAGGCAGCAGTCAGAAATTGCATCACTAGTTTGCTTGAGCAGGATGTTATCACTATGGTAAATGGTATTTTCCACTACATATCCTATTCTGAGGAACAGAAGAAACCTGCAGTCTTTCTAGGAAGCTGCCTAATAGGAGGATGCAGGCCAGATGCCCTCCATACCCTAATGCTGGGCAGGGCGAGGGGTCCGCTGCAGGCAGCCAGGCTTGGGGTATGCCTCTCCATCCTGCACAAGCCCCTACAGCTCTCTGAATTCAGCAATCTGTGGAACATGGAGATTTATTTGTTGCTGTCATATTTATTGAGACCCTACTGTATGGCAGGCACTCCACTAACGTAAAAGAAGGAAACAAATGCAGTGATGCAGTTTTTATCCTTAAGACATGTTACTGAGTCCAAGGCAGCATGAGGCAGAAGGTATGGGGATCATACACACAAGATCTTAGTTCATTATTTGGGGTTGTTGTGAATGGGAAGGACTCAAGCACTTAAAACATCACTGGTACAGACCTTTTTTATCCCCTTCCAATGGAAGCTATAAAATAACCAGCAAGACAGTATGCTGTAGGCACTCCATTGTTTTAAATATAAGGGTTTCTGTCCTTATATTTAAGTCCTTAAATATAAGGGCTGATGTGGCTCAGTGGTTGAGCCTTGACCATGCACCAGGAGGTCGCCCGTTCGATTCCCGGTCAGGGCACATGGCCAGGTTGTGGGCCCTATTACCAATGGGGGCACGCAGGAGGCGACCAGTCGATGTTCTTTCTCATTGATGTTTCTATCTCTCTCTCCCTCTCACCTCCTCTCTCTCTAAAGTCAATAAAGGGAAAAAAATAAATATAAGGGCTTTTCATGACTTTCGTGATGCACCCTGCAATAGAAATATCAAGAAATTATTTACTGGTAAAATTAACTGCCCATAATCTCATAAATAGTAATGCTCTCCCTGCCACATTATCCATTTTCTCATTGCAAAAATATATGTTATATCTGTTACATAAGTTAAGGTCAAAGAACATCAAACATGGCAATGAAAATAAAATCCAGTTACTTATCTAGAAGGCCTCCCTAATATATTCCATTTTCTGTGTTTAGGACACATGTTATCTGGTCTTTCACGAATCGTTACAATCTTGTCCGGATGTCCGGACGTGGCGTTTGATCCCACCTGAGAGCCATGCACCGCAGGGCAGGACCCCAGAGAAGGGAGAGCCACATTTTTAAAGAAGTAAATAGTTTAATAGGTTAGGTTTTTCCTTTAGCTCTAGAATTGAAAACTGATAAAATGACATTTACTTTTAGTACTTGATGAAATGTAAAGACAAGTATAATTGGAATGAAATTGTGTAAAACCTCAGGAATATAGAAAACCATCTCCTTCCTTCTCAGACCTCACTCTGTAGGGAGTGAGGGGGCAGGGTCTCTGCCGGTTGTGACAGTAACATTCGAGCACATTGCTGCCTTTCCACCTTTTCATTCAAGTTCAAGGATGGGATGCAAGGAGCTTTTTCAGCTTGGAATATCAATGAACCAATCAATGAGAAATGAAGAATAGCATACAAATAGAAGAAATAGGGAAGCTAATCAAAAGGTTCAAGGGTTTTCTTTTTTTTTTTTTTATCCTCACCTGAGGACATTTTTTCATTTTTTGTTCAGATATAGTGGGAGGGTGAGAGAGAGAGAAACATCGACGTGAAAGGGACACATCGAGTGGTTGCCACCTGCACGACCCAGCCAGGGCCGGGGACAAACTGCAATCGAGGTACGAGGTACGTGCCCTTAGTGGGAACCGAACTCTGGTCTCTCTGGACCGTGGGCTGACGCTCTAACCGCTGAGCCAAACTGGCCAGGGCCAAGAGTTTTTCTTGAACACATTTCTCCTTGGTATATAAGTGGTTCTTCCTTTTCCCTAGTGGCCATGCCACCCTTGGACAGTCCTGGGGAAAGCTGCTCGACACTCATTGCCCCTCTGCAGACAAGTTCCATCAAATGCAAGGTACGAAATTACTGCGTATTGACTTAGATTCTCACCTAGGTATGATTTTTAATTTCTCAGTTCAGGATGAAAGGCTAGCCGTTCATTTACCACGAGGACTTGTAAACTTTTACGTGACATCTCTGCATAATTTTGCCTTTCGATTCCTGAGTGAAGTTTCACCTGATACCTAGAGAACCAAATAAAATATTGTGTTTGATATACTCAATTTCTGTCAGGTTTCATCTCTTACTGAACAGTGAGAGATACCTAGAGGCATTCTTTCATTTTCATGATTTGGGGATTCATGGCTTGTATTTTCCTTACAAATTTGTGTCCTGATTTTAGATCCTGTTTTTTTTTTTTGTTTTTTTTTTACTTTTCTCTTTTTTTTGGTTAACATCAGATTACTACAAAATTTCTTCTCTTCTAGCTGTAAAAATCAGGAACAGTGTGCTGCCAATGCCAAGGATAGGTGATGATGAACAGAGAGAAAACAGATTTTTTAAACTGTTTAATTTTATCACATTTCTTCATAATTAAGAAATATTTCAATCACACAGAACATTTCAGAGAATGTTATATAAAATATAACACTTTTGCTGTACTTGCTTTTTAAAAAATGAAATAAAACTTTGCAGATAAAGCCAAAATTACCCTGGGGTTGTTGAGATTTCCTCAATCTAATCACCTTCCCTCCCTCTCCTGAGATGAGCCCAAGTTAGTATTTATCATTTTTCTGCAAGTTTTTACACAATGACTAAAACGGCATGTATTCGTAAACAATAGATAACACTGTTCTGCATATTTTCTAGCTTCAAATAAATACTCTTATACTATACACATCTTTCAATTACTTTTACCGCCCCCCCCCCCCCCCACTCAACTCTGGTCTTGAGATGGTCCATGATGAGACATGGACTTCTTATCCAATCATTTCAGCAGTTGTAGAGTGCTTCATTGAATGAACATGTCACAGTTTATCATTTCCTGCTTGTGAACATTTAGATTAAACTAGGTTGTAATGAACATTTTCTGTACCTGCTTTTTTATTCACAAGGGAAAAACTACCTCTAGGAATGGCTGAGCAGTTTCATCTTAACTTCACGAGATATTGCTGCTTCTCTTTCACATGGCTGTCAGCTTTCCTCCCGTCACGGGGGAGGAGACCAGACTTCTCCACATCCACACCATGTATTAGTCATTTTACAATTAATTTGTTTTTTTCTGAATTGATGGATATGAAATGATATCTTCCTGAGGTTTTGGCTTGCAATTTCCTGATTACTAGTGAGGTTATGCATATGTCTTATTTCTATGGGTCTTTTGGGTTCCCCTTTTGTGAAGTCCTATTCACTTCCTTTACTACTTTTCTAGTGAATTGTTTGTACTTTTTTTATACAGTTGTTCTAGACATTAATGAGTAACAAATATTTTCTCCCAGAATGCAGCTTAAAAAAAAATTTGTTTATGGTGTCTTTTGTTGACAGAAGTTCCTAATTTTAATGTACTCAGGTGTAGCAATCTTTTCATTTTTGGTTGGCACCTCTTGTGTTTTAAGAGTATTTCCATAAAATTCCAATTCATACATTTGTTAATTTTATTTAAATTTTTTTCAAATTAATCATCTTGGTTTTTTTAAAGAAGTTTTAGGTTCACAGAGAAATTGAATGGGATGTACCTTGAGTTCTCACATATCCCTTGTCCACACTCTCAACATTATGCACTAGAGTGTTGCTTTTATTACAACTGATTAACTTACATCAACACATTAGGGTTTCCTCTTCTTGGTATACATTCTATAGATTTTTGACAAATATATAATGACATGTGTTCATCACTGTACTGTCATACAGAATTGTTTCATTGCTCTAAAATTCCTCTGTGCTCTGCCTATTCATCTGCCCTAACCCTGAAAACCACCGATCTTTTTACTGTCTCTATAGTTTTATATTTTCCAAAAGATTATAATAGTTAGAATCATCCAGTATGTAGCCATTTCAGATTTTTTAAATTTAGTAATATGCATTTAAGTTTCCTTTATATCTTTTGTTTTTTATTTACTTTTTATTTATTGATAATAGAGAGAGAGGAAGGGAGAGGGAGAGAGAGATAGAAACATCAATGAGAGAGAACATTGACTGACTACTTCCTGTATGTCCCCCACTGGAAATTTGGCCTACAACCTGGGCATGTGCCCTGACCAGGAATCAAACAGCAACCTCTTGGTGTATGGGTCGATGCTCAACCACTGAGCCACACTGGCCAGGCTCCTACATATCTTTTCATGGCTTGATAGCTTATTTATTTTAAGTGCTGAATAGTATTTTATTGTCTGAATATACCACAGTTTACTTATCCATTCATCTACTGAAGGACACTTTAGTTGCTTCCAAGTTTTGACAATTGTGAATAAATATGAATGGAGCTTTTATGAGCATCCATGTGCACATTTTTGTGTAAACATAAGTTTTCAATTAACTTATGTAGATGCCAGGGAATGTGATTGCTTGATTATGTGGTAAAAGAGTATTTACTTTTGTAAGAACTCACCAAGCTATTTTACACAATGGCTATAGCATTTTGTATTCCCATCAGCAATAAAAGGGTTTCTGTTGTTTCACATCTTCACCAGCATTTGGTGTTGTCAATATTTTGGATTTTGGCCATTATAGTATTTGAATGGATCCAGGATTTCCAGTATGTTGAAAAGCATTGGTGAGAAGGGACATCCTTGCCTTTGAGTTTCTCATCATTAAGTCTGATATAACTTTAGGTTTTTGTAGATGTTCTTTATCAGTTTGAGGACGTTCCCCTCCATTGTTTGCTGAGAGTTTTTTATTATAAATGGCTGATAAATTTTGTTAACTGCTTTTTTTTACATATATTGGTATCATTATGTGGTTTTTCTTCCCTAGCATGTGGATGTGATGAATTACGTTAATGGATGTTCAAATGTTGAACCAACCTCATATGCTGGGGCTAAATTCCTCTTGGTTGTAGTGTATAATTTTTTTATGCATTATTGGATTAGTTTTGCTATTATTTTGTTGAGGATTTTTATATCTATGCTCATGAGAGTTGTTGGTCTGTACTTTTCTTGTAAATTCTTTCTCTGCTTTTCGTAATAGGATTATGCTAGCCTCCTAGAATGAGTTAAGTAATATTCCTTTTGCTTCTATCATCTGGAAGAGATTATAAAGAATTGGTATAATTTCTTAAATACTTAGAATTTTCCAGTGAACCATTTGGGCTGGATGCTTTATGTCTTGGAAGGTTATTAATTATTGATTCAAATTTCTTTAATAGAGGTAGCCTTTTCCAATTGTCTATTTCTTTTTATTTGAATTTTGGCAAATTGTATCTTCCAAGGAATTGGTACATTTCATCTAGGTTATCAAATTTGTGGGCATAGAGTTGTTCATAATATTTCTTCATTATCCTTTCAATGTTCATAGGATCTGTAGTGATGTACCCTTTTTTGTTTCTGATATCAGTAATTTATGTCTCTTGGCCTGGCTAGAGGCTTAACAATTTTATTGATTTTTCAAAACACCAAATTTTGGATTTATTGATTTTCTATTTTTAATTTCATTGATTTCTGCTTGAATTATCCTTTTTTTTTTTTCTACTTATGTTGCATTTTTCTTTATCTTTTTTT
Source organism: Molossus molossus (assembly GCF_014108415.1). Taxonomy (NCBI): domain Eukaryota; kingdom Metazoa; phylum Chordata; class Mammalia; order Chiroptera; family Molossidae; genus Molossus; species Molossus molossus. The sequence continues at coordinate 90,717,342 of NW_023425388.1, read as the reverse complement.
TCTAGTTTCCTAAGGTAGAAGCTTAGATGATTGAGTTTAGTGTTTTTATCTTTTCTAAAATGTGTATTCACTGCTATAAATTTCTCTATAAATCACTACCTTGCTGCATCCCACAAAGTTTGATTAAGTTTTATTTTCATTTTAATTTAGTTCAGCATATTTAAAAATTTCTCTTGAAACTTTTTTTATTTACATGTTATTTAGAAGTGTATTGTTTAATTTCCATGTATTTTGAGGCTTTCATCTATCTTTCTATTATTGGTTTCTAGTTTAATTCCATTTGTTGTCTGAAAGCAGATATCTGTTCTTTTAAATTTGTTAAAATGTGTTTTATGGCCCACAATGTGATCTACCTTGGTGGATGTTTCAGGTGAGCCTGAGAAGATGTGTACTTTGCTGTTGTATAAAATGGTCTATAGATGTTAATTATATCCACTGATTGATGGTGTTGTTGAATTCAACTAGGTCTTTACTGATGTTCTGCCTTCTGGATCTGTTCATTTCTGATAGAAGGATTTTGAAAAGTAGTGGAAAATAGATATATTGGTCTCTGCCCATGGCTCCTGGCACAGTGCACCTAAAACCCTTGTAATTTCCTAAGTGACAAGGAAAGTAGAATCATCTTTTATTCTAATATTTGGTCTTTGGTTCAAGCTCCTGATGCACAAATTCTAAATTCCTTGGAATTTCCTGGGTGATAGTAGTGTATACTTTCCATTTATATATATATTTATCTTTATTGTTGAAAGTATTATAGATGTCCCTCTGTTTCCCTCCCTGCTCCTGCCACCCCAGGTCTTCACCACACTGTTGTCTGTGTCCATGGCTATGCATATATGCATATAAGTTCTTTGGTTAATCTCTTCCTGCCCCCACCTTCCCTCTGAGATTTGTCAGTCTGTTCCATGCTTCCATGTCTCTAGTTCTATTTTGTTTGTTGGTTTATTTTGTTTATAAGATTCCACATATAAGTGAGATCATGTGAAACTTGTCTTCTTTGACTGGCTTATTTTACTTAGCATATTAATCTCCAGGTCCCTCCATGCTGCCTCAAAGGTTAAGATACCTTTCTTCTTTTATAGCTGCATAATATTCCATTGTGTAAATGTACCACAACTTTTTATCCACTCATCTACTGATGGACATTTGGACTGTTTCCAGATCTTAGCTATTGTAAATAGTGCTTCTATGAACAAAGGGGTGCATACATTTTTTTTCTGATTGATGTTTCACAATTCTTAGGATATGTTCCTAAAAGTGGAATCACTGGGTCAAATGGCAGTTCCATTTTTAGTTTTCTGAGGAACTCCATACTGTTTTCCATAGTGGCTGCACCAGTTTGCATTTCTTACCTTTTAATAAGTATTTAGACATGTGCAGTAATGTTTTTTATAAAAATCTTTTCTACCTTTGTTGTTCCTGGAGACTCTGAAGTTTTTCCTGCTATTCTTTGAAAATTTTAAATCTAATTTCTTATTGCTGAATTGTGGAAATGGTATTTATTCTATGGGGTTGGCAAAGGTAGGTTTACATTTGTGAGTACAGGAAACGCAGAGTTTTTTCTTGTCTTATTATTTATTAATTATTATATTATTTTTCATATAAACAACTGTTATCCTGACATCTAGAAAATTGATCAAACTTTCTTTCCTAAGGTTACCTGACTGAATATGCTGTTCTGTTTTGTATGTTGACAATGTTTTGGTATCTGAGAAAACAATTTTGCTGTTCCTTTAAGTAATTTCCTTTATTTAATAGTTTTGCCTATCACATTGATTAAAACTTCTAGAGCAATGACAATCACAAATTGTATTATTCAGTGCCTGGCTTTAATGCATCAGATTTTTAATAATCATTATATGTTTGTTACAGGGTTTTTATTATAGTTAGATAAATGTCTATCTTGTTTTAGTATGAATTTATAAAAATTATAAATAATTAAAAAATAGGAATTTGAATTTTAGCTAATGTTTTTTTGTGTATTTTTCTAATTTAATTATTAGTTATAAGGAGAAATTGAATATGCCATTTAAGAATGTTTCACATCCCCTGCTTCCACCAGAAGTGTGTAGCTATTAGAAAGAGACCAATGATTACAGGAAAGAGAAGAGACACAATCAAGAGTGCTCATGGTGGAGAGAATTCAGGTAGATTGGTGTTTTCTAAAATGTAGGACACGGCCCTGGCCAGTTTGGCTCAGCGGCTGGAGCGTTGGCCTGCGAACCAGAGAGTCCCGGTTCGGTTCCTGCTAGGGGCACGTACCAAAAAAATAAAAATAAATAAATAAATAAATAAAATATAGGACACGTACTATAGATAAGGTAATTGAAGCCTTTAGATGACTCCAGTCCCAGTCACCATCTGATCTCAGCACATGAAAGACTGAATAAGAACTACCCAGTGTAGGTCAATCAACCCCCAGCACCATTAGACATAATAATATTATTATTGTATCAGTGTTCATTTTTTGAGATCATTAATTGTATTATGCTTATATAAGATATTAACATTAGAAGTTCAGTGAATGGTACATAAAAGCTCTCTATGTGCCCTGGCTGGTTTGACTCAGTGGTTAGAGTGTTGGCAGGTGAACCAAAGGGTCTCTAATTCAGTTCCTGGTCAAGGGCACGTACTTACATTGCAGGTTCAATCCCTGGCCTTAGTTGGAGTTGTGTGGGAGGAAACCTCAATGTGCCTCTCACATATTGATGTTTCTCTCTTTCTCTCTCTCCCTCCTCCCCTTCTACTTTATGTAAAAAATCAATGGAAAAATATCCTTGAGTGAGGATTAACAGCAACAACCAAAAAGCTCTCTGTGCGATTTAGCTACATTCTGTAATAAGTATAAGGTGATTTTCAAATAAAACCTTCAGGACCATGAGACATAATAAAAATTGTTATTGATTGTAGTGGTTTATTTTACAAAAATACATGACCACAACACAAAGGTATTGCTCACTGAAGTTTATGGGGTGGGGGATAGAGATGTACTTATTCTAAATTAGCTTTAATTTGAAATCTGACACTTACTGAAGTTGCAAAAATTGTACAGAGAGCTCTTATATGCCATTAACCCAGCTTCTCCTAATGTTAACATCTTGCATAATCACAGTAAAATTAATGACATAAAAAATGGACACTTATATAATAATATCATTAATTAAGCTAGAGACTGTGAATTTTTCCAGTTGTACAATTAACGTCACTTTTCTAGTCCAAGATTCAATCCAGAAACCCCCTTTACCTTTAGTTGTTATATTTTGTTAGCCTTCTTGAATCTATTATAATTCCTAAATCTTGTTTGTCTTTTATGGCCTTGACATTTTGGAGAGCATGGACCGGTTATTTTGTAGAATGTCACAGTTTGAGTTTATCTCATGTTTCCTCATGAATGAATTCAAGTTATGCATTTTTAGGCAAGAATATCAAAGAAGTACTTTTGCAACCTTCTCGGTGTATCATATTAGGTTTGGCATTAAGACATGTCTTAATTCATTATGTCTTCAGCAATTTTAACTTTTATCACTTGAGTAAGGTGATGTCTGTCACGTTTCTCCACTGTAAGGTAATTTTATCATTTGTAATTGTGGAGGGTAAAAAAAAAATTTCTTCTGCCTAGCCAGTGTGGCTCTGTGAATTGAGCATCCTACCATGGACTGAGAGGTCCCGGTTCCATTCCCGGTCAGGGCACATGCCCAGGTTGTGGGCTCAATGCCCAGTAGGGGTGTGCAGGAGGCAGCTGATCAATGTTTCTCTCTCATATCAATGTTTTTCTCTCTCTCTTCCCATCCTCTCTCTCTAAAATAATTAGTAAAAACATATTTAAAAATAAAACAAACAAACAAATTTCCTCTCACCTTGTAAGTTCTTCTAGCTGGGCTAATAATCAAATTAACAAAGACAGATTAAAAGAAAATATGTCCAAAGTTTACTATACGAATGCACATTTGGGGGGTGCCGTAAGAATGAGACCCACTGTGCACTGGGCAGATGAGGCTTATGTGTCATTCTGGACAAAGGAAAAAGGAGGGCACGGATTTGGGATTCTGAAAGGGAAAAAATGGCCATTCATAGGGAGCTGAAAGGAGCAGAACAAACACCATGGCAAGCAAATTCCTGCCCCGTAACCCAGAAGCGGTGGGACTCAAGGGTGGATTCTAGCTAACAGGCCCCTGTGTGGAGCCTTCCTACTGAACGCTAAAGTGACTGTGGTAAGATTCCCTTCCTGGAACAGGCCTATCCGTCTTACGTCGCTCAGATAGAAATCCATCTTTTCTGCAGTAATTATTACTGTGGTGTTTGCCCAATGGCGAATTTCATCATTTCTCTACACATATTAGAATTTCTAATAAAACCTGTCCCTTTTCCTTTATTTACTTAATCAATTATTTATTTATAGCATGGTGATCTATGGATTATAATACATGTCATTTATTTCATTGTTCAAATTGACCCAGATTTGCCAATTAAAATTTTTCAAGTTGTTCTTCAATGTACTTCTATCATTTTCTTTTTTTTAAAATTAATTTATTTTTGTTACAGATGTTTCTCATTTTTCCCCACTGATTTCCCCCTCCCCCACCCTCCCTGCACTGTCCCCAGCTTTGTTGTCCATGCCCATTGTTCATGCACACATGCATATAAGTTCTGTGGTTTATCTCTTCCCCACCACCCCCTCTTCTGGGGATTGTAGTCTGTACCCCACTTCCACGTCTCTGGGACTACCCCATTCCTCAGACTGTTATGTTCATTATATTCCACAGATAAGTGAGATCATATGATACTTATCTTTCTCTGTTTGGCTTGTTTCACTTAGGATAATACTTTCCAGGTCGCTCCATGTTGTCTAGAAGGATAAGAGATCTTTCTTTCTTACAGCTGCGTAGTATTCCATTGTGTATATGTACTACTGCTTTTTTATCCATTCATCTACTGATGAACATTTGGGCTATTTCCAGATCTTACCTATTGTAAATAGTGCTGCTACAAACATGGGGGTACATATATTTTTTCTGATTGGTGTTTCAGTCTTCTTAGGGTATATTCCTAGAAGTGGGATCACTGGGTCAAATGGAAGTTCAATTTTTTGAGGTAACACCATAGTGTTTTCCATAGTGGCTGCACTAGTTAGTCTGCATTCCCACCAGCAGTGTACTAGAGTCCCCTTTTCTCCACACCCTCGCCAACACTTGTTGTTTGATGATTTGTTGATGAAGGCCATTCTCACAGGTAAGGTGATATCTCCTAGTTGTTTTAATTTGCATCTCTCTGATGATTAGTGATGGTGAACATTTCTTCATGTCTCTTAGCCATTTGTATGTCCTGTTTGGAGAGGTGTCTATTTACTTCCTCTGCCCAATTTTTATTGGGTTCTTTGTCTTCCTTTTGTTGAGTTGTATGAGCACTCTATATATATTGGAAATTAACCCCTTGTCTGATATATCATTGGCAATTATGCTCTCCCATACAGTGGGTTGCCTTTCCATTTGATGATTGTATCTTTTGCTGTGCAGAAGCTTTTGAATTTGATGTAGTCCCATGTGTTCATTTTCTCCTTTGTTTCTATTGCCTTAGGTGATGTATCAGTGAAAATTCTGCTATGTATGATGTCTGAAATTTTGTTGCCTACAGTTTCTTCTAGGATTTTTATAAATTCATGAGTCACATTTAAGTCTTTTATCCATTTTGACTTTATTATTGTGTATAGTATAAGTTGATAGTCTAGTTTCATTTTTTTGCATGTATCTGTCCAATTTTCCCAACACCATTTATTAAAGAGGCTGTCTTTACTCCACTGTATGCTCTTGCCATATTGCCTTCAGTTCATTTCTGGGTTCTCTGTTCTGTTCCACTGGTTTATGTGCCTATTCTTGTGCCAGTACCAGGCTGTTTTGATTACAGTGGCTTTGTAGTATAACCTGAAATCTGGTAATGTGATTTCTCCTATTTTGTTCTTCTTTTGTCAAGATTGCCATCACTATTCGAGGTCATTTTTTGGTTCCATATGAACTTTTGAAGTATTTGTTCTAATTCTGTGAAGTATGTCATTGGTATTTTGATGGGGATTGCATTGAATCTATAGACTGCTTTGGGTAGTATGGAAATTTTAATGGTATTAATTCTTCCAATCCATGAACAAGGTATGTGCTTCTACTTTTCTATATCTTCCTCTCTTTCTTTTTTCAATGTTCTGTAGTTTTCTGTGAATAAGTCCTTCATTTTTTAGGTTAAGTTTATTCCTAGGTATCTTAATTCTTTTGCCACAATGATAAATGGGATTGTTTTCTTAGTTTCTCTTTCTGTGAGTTCATCATTGGTGTATAAGAAGGCCATTGATTTCTTGACATTAATTTTGTATCCTGCTACTTTGCCAAATTCATTTATTAAGTCTAGTAAATTTTTGATGGAGTCTTTGGAGTTTTCTACATATAGTATCATGTCACCTGTGAATAATGACAGTTTCACTTCCACCTTTCCAATTTTGATCCCTTTTATCTTTTCTTCCTGTCTGATTGCTGTGGCTAAGACTTCTAGTACTATGTTAAATAAGAGTGGCGAAAGTGGGCATCCTTGTCTTGTTCCTGTTCTTAAGGGAAATGCTTTTAATTTTTGCCCATTGAGTATGATGTTGGCTGTAGGTCTTTCATATATGGCCTTTATTATGTCCAGATATGATCCCTCTATTCCCAACTGCTGAGCTTTTATCAGAAATGGATGCTGGATTTTGTCGAAGTCTTTTTTTGCATCTCTTAATATGATCATGTGGTTTATATTCTCCATTTTGTTTATGTGGTGTATCACATTTATTGATTTGTGAATATTGTACCAGGCTTGCATCCCTGGGATGAATCCCACTTGGTCATGGTGGATAATTTTTTTGATGTTTGCTGGATCTGACTCGCTAGTGTTTTGTTCAGGGGTTTTGGCATCTATGTTCATCTGCAATATTGGCCTGTATTTTTCTTTCTTTGTAGTGCTTTTTCCTGGTTTTGGAATTAGAATTATGCTGGCCTCATAAAACAAATTTGAAAGTCTTCCTTCTTTTTGAATTTTTGAAATAGTTTGAGGAGAATGAGTATTAGATTTTTTTGAATATTTGATAAAACTCCCCCGTGAAGCCATCGGGGCCTGGGCTTTTGTTTGCTGAAAGAGTCTTGATTACATCTCCAATTTTCTTAGTTGTTATTGGTCTTTAGAATTTTCTATCTCTTTCGGGTCTAGTTTTGGGAGACTATGTGTTTCTAGAAATTTGTTCATTGCACTTAGATTGTCGAATTTGTTGCCATATAATTGTTCATAGTAGTTGTTAACAATCTTTTGTATTTCTGTGGTGTCAGTTGCTACTTCTCCTCTTTCATTTCTGATTTTGTGTATTTGGGTTCTCTCTCTTTGTTTTTTGGTGAGTCTAGCTAAGAGTCCATCATTCTTGTTTATCTTTTCAAAAAACCAGCTCTTTGTTTCTTTGAATTGTTTTTTTTTTTTTGCTCTCTTTTCTTCTAGTTTCTCTGGGTTTTTTTTTTTGTTTGCTTTTCAGTTATTTAATTTGTGAGGTTAGATAGTCTATTAGAGATTTTTCTTGTTTCTTGAGGTAGGCCTGTAGTGCTATGAACTTCTCTCTCAGAACTGCTTTCGCTGCATGCCATAGATTTTGTGTTGTTGTGTGTTCATTTTCATTGTTTTTCAGGAAGCTTTTAATTTCTTCCTTGATCTCTTCGCTAACCCATTTGTTGTTTAATAACATGCTATTTAGCCTCCATGTGCTCAAATGTCTTTGCATGTTCTTATTGCAATTGATTTCTAGTTTCAAACCATTGTGATCTGAGAAGATGCTTGATATGATTTCAATCTTCTTGAACTTGTAGTGGCTTATCTGTGTCCTATCATGTGGTCTATCTTTGAAAACGTCCCATGTGCACTTGAGAAGAATGTGAATTCTGCAGTTTTGGGGTGTAATTCTCTGTAGATACCTATTAAATTAATTTGGTATAGTGCTTCATTTATAGTCTCTGTTTTCTTGCTAATTTTTTGTTTGGAGGATCTATCCATTGATGTCAGCAGGGCATTGAAGTCTCATGCTATGATTGTATTACTGTTGATTTCCTCTTTGAAGTCTTCCTGAAGATTTTTAATATATTTTGGTGCTCCTATATTGGGTGCATATCTATTTACCAAAGTTATATTTTCCTCTTGGATAGATCCTTTCAATATTATGTAATGGCCTTCTTTGTCTCTAGTTCTGGCCTTCATTTTGAAATCTATTTTATCAGAAATGAGTGTTGCTACCCCAGCTTTTTTTTTTCTTTTTGTTTGCTTGGAAAATTTATTCCATCTCTTCACTTTCAACCTATGTGAGTCTTTTGTTGTGAGGTGGGTCTCTTTTAAACAACATATAGATGAGTCATGCTTTCTTATCCAATCAGCTACTCTGTGTCTTTTTATCAGAGCATTCAGTCCATTCACATTTAAGGTGATTATTGATATGTACTTATTTATTGCCATTTTTGTTTAGTGTGTTTTTATTTTTCTTCCTATTTCTTCTGCTAATTACAGCAGCCTTTTAACATTTCTTGCAGTGCTGGTTTGGTGCTAATGTTTTCCCTTAGCCTTTTTTGGTCTGGGAGGCTGTTTATTTTACCTTTCATTTTGAATGATAGCCTTGCTGGGTAGAGTAGTCTTGAATTCAGATCCTTATTTTTCATGACCTTGATTACCTCATGCCATTCCCTTCTGGCCTGTAGTGTTTCTGTTGAGAAGTCAGCTGAGAGCCTTATGGGGATTCTTTTTAGGTAACCTGTTGCTTATCTCTTGCTGCTTTTAGGATTCTCTCTTTGTCTTTAATTTTTGGCATTCTGATTACTATGTTTCTTGGTGTGGGCCTCTTTCAGTTCTTCTTAGCTGGGGCTCTCTGTGCTTCTTGAACTGGAATGCCTTCTTCCTTCACCAAGTTAGGGAAGTTTTCTGTCACTATTTCTTGAAATATATTCTTTAACCCTTGCTCATTTTCTTCCTCTTCGGGGACTCCTATGATGCGAATATTATTATGTTTCCAGTTGTCCCACAGTTCTCTTAAGCTGTCTTCCTGATTTTTAATTGTTTTTTTTTTTTTTTTTGGTTTTCTGATTGGTTGATTTTTTCTACCCTGTCTTCTAATTCACAGATCCGGTCCTCTACTTCCTCTACTCTGCTGTTTAGACCTTCCAATGTGTTATTTCTCATATGTCATTCTTCATTTCTTCTTGGCAGTTTTTAATTTCCAACTGGTTGATTTTCAACATTTTTATGTCTTTATTCATGGTGTTGATGTTTTTACTCATGCTGTTGAGCTTTCTCAAGATCATGGCTCCGAATTCTAGTTCTGTTTACTTGCTTAACTGCACCTAATTTATCTCATTTTGGTAGAGGTCTATTGTTCTTTCATTTGGCATTTGTTTCTTTTTTTCAGCATTTTGGCTATCTCAGGGACTTTGGAGCCTGCCAAATTTTCCCTGTGGGTGTTGGTGTTCTGCTGTTTGTGTCACCCTCTACTGGGTGTGGATGAGCGTGGGAGGACCCACATTAAACACCACTGTCAAGTCTTACTTTCCTGGGCAGAGTTCCAAGCCCAGGAATGGTTCAGTTATTCTCTAGCTTTTTGCCTGAAGGCTATTAGTCACAGTTATTTGAAGAGCCTTGGTTTCTCAGTTGAATGAAAAACTTCCTCAAGTGTTCTGTGTAAGAGGAGTTCCCAAGGGTGGGGCAGATGCTGGTTGTTAATGAGCCTCAATTTGCATTTCAATGGCCCACTTGGGGGGTTGAATCTCTAAGGGAGGAGCCCCCGCCTCTCCCCAGAGCCCTGGGAAGGAGTAAGATGGCCATCATCCTGCATGGCTGCAACTCAGCAAAAGCTCTGAGCGCCCTCCAAATCCTGGGTGTCCCCACACAGTTCCAGTCCAGTCCACCCTCCCTCTGCTGGAGCCCAGGGTGAGTGGCTGTGGCTATTTTAGCGTCTTTCACGGCTCTGTGCTGTGGAGCCACTGGGGCATTTAACCCTGAGGACGCTGCTCACAGCTAAGGCCGCTGCTGTCTGTGGGCTTCCAGTCCCTCTCTTGTGCCTCCTCAATCCTACCATAATTGAGTCAGTGTCCCTGGTTATATGGTTCTCCAAGCTGCTTTTCTGTTGCTTTTTCCTAACAATTTATCTTTATTTTTGTTGTAATTCCAGTTTGGTCCTGGGAGATGGTCTGTGTAGCTTCCATTCACTCTGCCACCATTTTGGAATCTGCTTCTGTCATTTCCTTTCTTTCTGCCCCACAAGATAGTCCAGGATTGTCTGGAATTTTTCTTTCTTTAGTCTTGGAATCCACCATTAATTTCTTCAAGAGCCCTAGTTCCTTTCACTGGACGAAGGTATTTGGAAACTCAAATCTGGAACTAGGTATCCTCCTTACTACTGGAACAGTGTTACTACTCAGCTCTTTCTTTGGACAAGCTGGAATATATATTTATACAAACTAACCTACGCATACAGACATATCTGCATTTATTTCTATATCTATCTGTTGGTGGCAAAAGAGCACCAGGTGTGAGACCAGTGGAGTCAGACTAGACATTGTTCAGCAACCTCGGTGCTTGAGTTCTGGCTGAGAAAGAATTCAGAGCCAAGTCTCAAACTGTAAAAGAAAGTTTATTTAGAAAATCACAGAGGTGGAAGAAGTGAGCTGTAGATGAAATGGGCTTGGAGAACAATTTTATAGAGGCAAAAGAAAGCCCTTGGAGCTTGGGGAAGAGAGAGAGAGAGAGAGGCAATGAAATGCACCAGGGGGAAGAGGGTGGGGAAAGGAGCAGGTGCTCCATAGAGAAGGCTGCCCTGGGTCCTCCATCCTGGGGGATTTTATCCCCTCTCTAACAGTTGATTTTGTTTTTGTTGTTGTTGTTAATACTCACCCAAGAACATTTTTTTCTTGATTTTTAGATAGAGTGAAAGGGAGGGAGGAGAGCAGAGAGAGAGAGAAAGAGTGAGAGAAACATCGATGTGAGAGAGACACATTGATTGGTTGCGGCCTGCACAGTCAGGAATCGTAATTGCAACCCAAGTACGTGCCCTTGACTGGGAATTGAACCCTAGACTCCTCGGTTCAAGGGCTGATGCTGTAACTGTTGAGCCTAACCAGCCAGGACTTTATCCTTACTCTAATGGTGGGGATCTTAGGGAAGGTCCCAGGAAGGATCTTAATAGACTATTCATCAGCTTTCCTGGTGTGTCATTTCAGGGTTGTGGTTTCCATGGATTGGTTGGCTCTCGAGTAGGGGTCATTGGTCTTTGCATCTGGTTCTGATGTCAGTCATGGTGTCACTCTGTCTGCTTTTGCTGCTTTTCTGGACCTGGAGCTGAAATACAACTGAGGCCTAAATGTCATCTCTGGTTTAACCAACACTCTGTCTTTGTTGTTAGCAGACCCAAGGCTTTGTTCTTAAAATTATGTCATGCAGGCTAGAACCTCATTGTCCTGAGGGCTTCATGCTTAAGGGAGTGGTTGTGCAAGGGCTTGCATGGGAGTCATATGAGGCTATTCTCTGGTATCCTTGTTCCTGCTCTGAGGGTCTAAGCCGCATGACTAGGGACAAGCTAGGGGAGAAAAGGTCAGGGGAGGGTCTAAACTGCATGAAACAGGGATATGCTGAGGGAGCAAAGGTCACCCTGGGGGTAAGGTCCTTGTTTGCCCAGTTTTGCCCATTATTAGGCACCGGGGGCTTTTTGCCCTGTTGACATTCCATACCTGACCCATCATCCTTGATCTGCTCATGTCTGGCTAACTGCCTACAACATATTTACTCCTATTTCTATTAAAAACTGATATAGAAACCTCTGATTTTACTTTACCACCACAGATTTTATTCTAGACTTCTTTCTTCATTTATTTGTAATTTATTTCTCTAATCCTGAGAAAACACACTCTCATTTCTACGGGATCTTTACATATGAAAATTGACTTTTTATTGTTACCAAAGAGTCTCTCTGCTTATAGCTCCCTTTTCTCTACTTTTAACTTGAACTTGCCTTGCATTTTAGATCTTGTAAAGGTAAGTTTGTCAATAGAGACAAAAGAAGACTCCAGCTTTGTAGAATTATGCAGTCAGAATTGTGCACAGGGGATCAGGGTTAATAAGCAAACAGATATTTAATTAATGTTTTTAAGTTATTTCATTTTACTAGGCTAATGTCATATTGGTTTAAGAAAATTAATCATTTGATGGATTTTGTTGCATACAATGCTAACAACTCCTTCATCAGGATTTACAATAGAAATAGCAAATTGAGACTGAATATATCCAGTAATATATGTCAGACATGTCCTAGAAACTGGAAACAAACAAAATTAATGTTATGCATTATTTTAATTTGTAAAGGATGTTGGAACACTCTTTCTGTGAATGATGGCATACAAAACTAGTTTTCATTGTTCTGGTTATACAGTGACAGGAATATCAAATATCAATTAGACACTTTTTAAAATTTATTTTAAGCTTAAAATGTTAGCCATATTATTTGAATAATGTATGCACTTATTTTAACTACTAGTCTTATTTTTTTCAGCTACTTAGTTTAGAAATGATAATTTTAGCAATAAAGCATCTTTGGACTTGCAAATTTGTTACCCAGTCTCTTTTCTTTATAAATAGATTTCTAAATATCCATAACTTTAGAAGTAGAGTTTATGAAAGTCCTCCTCAATGAGTTGGATATTTTGGATTTTTTTTTTATTAAATATGGAAACAACAGTTGCCATGGCAAGTGTGAGTTTTAGGTTCAATGTTCATTTGAGGGTTGTCTTAAGAACTGTCTTCAAATGTATAAAAAGTTAATGTTGAACACATTATATCTCTGCTTTTCTGACTATCAAGTATACACAAAAGAGCCTGAGACTAAAATTAGGGTAAGGAATTGAAATGTAATTCTCAGGAGTTATTTTATAGTGACGGGTGTTAAATTCTGAGATGTGCTCTTGAAGGGAAGGATTTAGAATTCATTCTTCCAAGGTCTTTATAAACTAATAAATGGGTAACTTCAGGATAGTTTAGGTGATACCTCACCTTCATGTAGACTAGAGACACAGATGTATGAGTCCTCGAAGGCCCCACCCTAGCCTTACGATTCCGAGAGTGCCATTTGTACCTAGAATTTACATTGAAATGGGACCGAGGAGCCTGTCTGGTTCTGCCCGTCCACAGAGACATGACACCGTAGAAATGATGTGAGAGCTCAGATGTACATACCGTGCATTAGTAAGTTTGGGACCAGAGCTCCGTCCGGTGTGGTGGAATAGCGTTCAGTAACAGTTAGAGCTTTTGTGTAGTGTGTTACATAATTCTTAGAATGTTTTTGTGGGAGGGGGAGGTGGCAGTTTATATTTCATTAACCATTATAACAACTATTTGAAGCAGAGAACATACTGTTACTACTATGCTTCCTGGGAAACTGAGGAATAGATCTGGGTGCCTGTTTAAGGTCAAGAAGCAGAGTTGGGGCTTGAATGATCATATTTTGACATAAGCCATTGCTCTTTCCAGTTACTGGCTGCCTTTTGTGTGAGAATATTTGGGAGGGAATGTAAATACCAAGCATGAATGAAGATCCTACGTGTTTGGACTCAAAGATGTACCTGTTGGGAGGAGAGAGGCATGAAGTTTCAGTGGCTGAGTTTAGATCGGCACTTCCCAAAGTGTTTCTGAAGAATGCTGTTCTAGGAGATGAAGGTAGGTGTTGCATTATATTAGTTAGGATTTGATTCAGTCTTGAATAACAGAAAAAACCAAACCAAACTAACAGTGCTGTATGCAAGACTGAAGATGATTTCTCCCTCACTTAAAGGAGTCTGGAGGCAGGTGCCGGCGCGGCATGGTGGCTCTGCTTGAACAAGGAGCCAGGTTCCTGCTCTCTTGCAGACTCTTTGTCTTCTTGCTGCTTCAGCTCCCTAGGCCGTAGCCATCCCCTGCACCTGGCAAGCCACAGGAGGAAAGTGGGTGGTGCCAGAAAGGAGTGCACCTTTCTTTAAGGTTCGCCATTTCTAGGTTGCCATGCATATCATTTCCACTTACATCCATTGATCAGAGCTTAGTCACCTGGCCAGGACTAGCAGCAAAGCGAGCTGGAAGTAATACCTTTTGACTAAGCAGCAATGTGTCCAGCTGAAACCAGAATTCCGTTAGAAGGGAAGGAGGGATTCCTGGATATGGTAAATGACCCTATCAATGAATGCTATATATATTTATAAACATAGTTTCTGTTTTTTAAAAAAAGATTTTTGTGGTCAAATAAGCCTCAGAAATGCTAAGTTAAATAAAGTTTAGCAGATCTCTTTAGCACCAGGCTTCTCAAAGATACTAATGTGTATTGTGACAAATTGAGTGTGATAGAACATTTAAAGTTCCCACACTTATTTGACCATAGAACTCTTGACTCATGGAGCGTCTTTGGGATGGAATCGTCCACAAAATGTACTTTGAGGAAATACTGCTGTGCACTGTTGAATCCAGGGTGTATAATTCCTGTGTTTCCTGCTGCCAGCAGACTAGACAAAGCCTGGTTCCTTCCCTGACCTACTGCACTTGATTTTATTCTGTGTGGAAGGCAGGATTATGGTGATGCACACAGAATGAGCATGACCGCGAAGCAGTTCGCAAATATAAAGGATTATGGAAATGCCAAGTAATTTGATATTAGAGAGAAATTTCTTAAATTTCTGCCTAAAAAATATTGAGCAATTTTCAGGTAGATAATTCCATGTTCTTTAACACCTCTGTTAAGAGAGAGGACGCTCTGAATAACACAATAAAAATAGCCACCACTGTTGGGCGCACAGGGAACCTTTGGTGCTGCAGCTGGGCTGCCCACTCTGAACTGGGTGCATCAAGTACGTCTAAATTTACCCTGGCAGTCACGCTGCCTAAGTCATTCATTCACCTAATCTTTTACATGACTGTTGTATACGACTTTCTCTAACTCTCAACTCCTCCTCCATCCTCATTTCCTGCACATGACCTGCTTCCGAGCTCACTGCACGCGGAGGCACCCAGAGAGAACTTGCACAGACTCCCCTCGTCCTCCTGCCTTGGGGCCTTGGCATCTTTGCACTTCACTCTGCACCTGGTACACAGAAGCTGCACACGTCTCCTTCTAATGTCAAATCTTTCCCTTGGACACTGGTTTTCACCCCCTTGCCCACTCAAGGGCTTTGCCTCGTGATTCTTACTTCTGTCTCCCACATCACCTGTTTGTCCCTTTCTGCTAAGCTCTTTTCATTAGTACACAGACCTGCTTTCCTCCCTTCTTCACAAAAAGAGAAAAATATATCTATTCTCTTGATTCCACTTTTCTGCTCTAATTTGTAACAAACTCCTGGCTGCTTGGAAACTCCTTGCTCCTTCCAAGTTTTCTCCTCTTTTCACTTTTAGCCTCTCCAGTCAGGCTTTGGCCCCTGCTCTCAAACTGTTCTCGTCTCGGTCTCCAGTCATGGTTGTGTTGCCGACACCAGTGGCCCGTTCTTGGGCCTTTTCCTTCTTGCTCAGTTGGCAGCACTGGGCACAGGAGGTCACCCTCCCTTGTCCACTTTCTTTGTTTGGCTTCCAGGACACTGCTCTCTCCTGGTGTCCTTCCTACCCCAATAGGCATTTTTCTGGTTGAAAAATGTAGCACATTAATCATTCAACATACCAAAATGCAGTCTCAATCCAAAGTCTTTGGGGGAATTTCTAGAAGGTTTCAAAAGTAAAAATGAGGGATTCAGAGCATGTTACTTGGATTCTCTGAGTTTGTTTCTCAGGTGTAATGTAGAACGTTTTGGACTGCATGACCTGAAATGATCTTACCTTGCCCTGATTCTTGGAAACATTATATGATTTAAAACATACCAGATAAAGAGACAAAACCCCAATACTCTAGGTTACAATCCATTCTAACTATGTTGGGGCCTCAGGTTAATCTCATAGCTTTCCTGAGCTCTAGTCTCTCATCTGTTACATGGGAAATAAATAATATCTTTTCTGCCTTTCTAAAAAAATGGCTATATATATCAGAACAAATGAAATTTTGTATATGAGTTTACATCAAGAATACCTCAATGCTATGTGATAAGGAAGGGAACAATTACTTACAGTCTTAGAATCAAAGAGGCAAATTCAAAACAGATTCAAACTTTGAATTTTACTAGACACATCTTGTTGTGTGGCATTCATTTCCTCGACCAGTCTCTCTGCTCACATAGACGGCAACGCCATCCTTCCAGGGCCAGGGCAGCCCACCTCGGGATGGCACATCTCTGCTCTGTCGCTCTTGTAGCCAACGCAATGGGAAGATACGTTCACTTCTACCTTAAACATCTGTCTGCAGTCCCAGTGCTTCTTGCCACTTCTACCGAATTTGCTGCCATCTTCTTGATCCATGCCCGCCTTCCTCTTCCACCAGCACTTTGCAGTAGCTTCCGGGGTTCTGGCTTTTGTCCTAACCCCATGTAGTCTCTTCTCTATGCGTCAGCCAGAGTGGTTTTGTTAACGCATGTCAGACACCATGTCAACTCTGCTGGGAACCTCCACAGGCTTTCGGTTTCACTCAAAGTCAAAGGCGACATCCTCACCGTGGCCAACAAGAGCCACCCCCCCCCCCTTTTTACCTCCCTGAACTCATCTCCTCCTGACCTTTACACAGTCTGCTTCTTTCACCAGAAACACTCTTTCCTCAAATTTCTACATGATTAATTCCTTCCCTTCAAAATTTTTACTCAAATGTCATTTTCTCAGTGAGGCCTCCTGGCCTCCGTTTAAAGTTGCAGTCCGTTCCACCACGGTGCCTTTTTCAATCCCTCGCGGGGCTTCTATTTTCCTATGTCGCAACCACCCTCTAACATACCACATCACATACAGGTTTATTGTATTTGCTGTGTATTGTCTATCTCTCTTTCCTAGTTCAATAACACAGGGACTTCTGTCTGGTTTTTGTTTTTGTTTTGTTTTTTCTTCTCGAATGCATCTCAAGCCCTTAAAAGAGTGCCTGGTACACAGTCGGTGTTTAGAATTTCTTAACTGTTAAATGATTGAGTTCTGAAGACGGGACGGCGAAGTGGGTATTATATTTGTTTTGCAGCTACATAAATTGAGGTATAGAGACCAGGTAAGGTCTCCAACAGCCTCAGTGAAGAAGCTGCGTGGCTAGATTCAGGCCACGATCTGAGCATTGCATCACTGTAGCTGCCCGTCCCCTCCGGTGCTTCCTGTGTGATGGGGACGGTTTCAGAAGGAGGCGGTTGTCAGTGGCCTGAGCAGCTTTCAGAAGTGCCAGGAAGAAGGCAGATTGAGAACAAGGCTGTGGTTCTTTGTAACCAGGTGACAGTGACCTTGGCACAAGCTATCCAGTAGTGCTGGGGCCGATGCCAGGGAGCAGTGGGGGAGGGAGCAGAACGGAAAGTAAGCAAAAGGGGAGTGCGAATCATGACTACTTTTTAAAAATTGTGGAGATGAAAAGGAGAAAAGACTATAGTTACATGGAAAGAAAAAGTACTTTGTTTTTTTAAGATAAGATGAGCATATTTATAGGAAGAGGAAAAGAAGGCAAAGACAGGTCTAAACATAGGTATGAGGGTAGAGGTAAATAGAACAGACTGCTTTCTAGAAACTTACTGGATAAAATCATGTATCAACACTGATGGCATTTCCTGGCCAGGTTGTTGGGCTGAATTGTGAGGCATGCTGCCTGTGATCTCTCCGCTTTACCTGTCCTGGTCCCTTGAAAGAAACTGTTCTTATTTTCCCTAGTGGTTTTTCCAAAAAGCGACTGCTTTCCTCTAGCTCCTCCTTCAGTTCCAAATGCCACTGCCTTCTCCCTCTTCCCCGGGTGACACTGCCTACTCTCTTCGTGGGGTAGGAGTCCGGCAGGCACGAGCTCTTCCCAGGAGTGTCACTTCTGGTCTGGTCTCACTTGCGTCATCACTGACTTCCTTTTCTTCCCTCTCATCTCTTGGAAAGGCATCCCCATCCCCTCGGTTCAAACTGTAACGCTAGGAGCATTTGTCTTTCACTGGGGACTATTCACCAAGTTCTTTATCTGGACTTATAAACAAGATGCCCTGCGTGCAGACAGTTTCCTCTAGATATCACTTTCCTGAACTTCCAAAGAAACATAATGATTTCCTTTATACAATAAGTATATATTCAACTCCTGCTACGCTGGGCATTGTGTTTGATGTTGGGAAATCCTAAAAATGAGTAACTTCAGGCGTACAGACCGAGGAAGATAGAAACATAAACTGATGATAATACCACGTGTTAAGCGTAACAACGCAGATTATTTTGCAGTGAAGTGGACAGCTATAGAACGTTTCCCATAATTTGTTTTTGAGTGACATCGATTTCCTTTGTTCTCCTAAGCTCATTTGACTTGGGTTTCTGTGGCTTGGAGAAAAGGAATATTGATTAATAGACTCAAGTTCTCAAACTGAGTCGGCGCAGGGAAGGCTTCCAGGGAAGCTCTGTGGAAGGAGCGGGTGAGGTGAGTCATCGCCAGGAGGAGAGAATCAGGCTGTAGCGGAGGAAGTGGGGGAGGCGGTTGAGGAGGGGCAGGAGAGAGGGATCAGCAGAGGTCTCTGTAGGGAAACGTAGCTGGTGTTTCTGGAGACAGAAAGTACGTGGCAGGGAGCACCAGGTGATAAGACTGGAGAAATGTCAGGGATCAGAACATGGAGGGTCTCAGCCGCGAGAGTGACTCTGAACACTGTCTTCAGGCAGTGGGGAGTCAAGCAAGGGAGTTACATGGGCAAGTGTTCGCGTCTCTGAAGAATGGAGATGAGGGGCGAGTCTTGAAACGTAACATCTTCAATATCAAACCTGCTTTCTGACTGCCAGCTCCCCCTACACGCTGCTTATTTATTTATTTTTCTTTTAAGTAAGAGCATTTGTGGTTTGCTGCTCTTAAAGATGGTGACCTCTATTCCTCTCCCTCTCAGCATGTCACATCAATATTTTAAACCATATTCATAACTTTCCCCCCTGTAATTAAAAGAGAACAAAACTCAGGATGAAAGGAAAGGCTAAACAGAAGAAAAAGGAAACAGGAGAGAGGGCATTTGTCCCCCTGTAGTTCCCTGCGGGCTGGCCCTACCTTCAGAGTGAACGAGGGACCCAGAGGAGAAGACCTCGTACCCAAGACATCAGGGGCCAGTGGCTGTTTAATGAAAAGGTTTTATAAAATATGAAATAATCATCTTAAAAGAACTATATACATCTTTAATTCTATTTTAGCCTAAATAAATGTAAATAAAAATGATTTGGCAACATTTTGATTTGGGACCAGTATGTAAAAAGTTACACTGATTAGAATTCTATTTTTTCTTTCTTTCCTTTTTTTTGGAATATATTCCATATTTTATTTTACACTTCTCTGATCAGAGGTTTTTGCTGAGAGAGAGAGAGAGGAGAAGGAAAGAATGGCAAGGGGGAACGGGGGCGGATGAGGCGGGTGCAGGGCCGCCCAGGGCCGACGTGTTTGCAGGCACAGCCACTCCGGCTCCTGGAGCTGGGCCTGGTGGAGGCGGCAGCTGAGCCAGGGCCCAGGGAGTGCTGGGACGGGCACGCAGGAGCTCAGTCCTGCTCTACCCAAGCCACACTGCATCTCAAAAGGGCCAAACACCCCCAGAGGGCAGACACGCCTCCTCCTTCAAATCTTTCTTTTTTTTTCCCTTTAAACCTCAGCCTCAATTTGTCACATTTAAGTTTCTTTGAACGGATATAAAGTGGAGTTAATTATGAAACAATGCGTTCAGCTTGTCTTCAGTCTTCCCGCTGCTCCCCACAGGCCACGTTCCACAGAACATTCGGAGGGAAGCGGAGCAGGTATAGAGGCAGCTCGGGGCTTTGCGGGGACAGAAGTGCTCTGCATTTTGACTACCTTAACATTAATATCCTGGTTGTGAAACTACTATAGTTTTTCAAGATGTTACCATTGGGGAAGATTGTTACAAGGCACATTGGCCTGGCCGGTGTGGCTCGGTGGACTGAGCGTCATGCCATGGACTGAGACGTCCTGTTCTATTCCTGGTCAGGGCACATGCCCAGGTTTCAGGCTCCATCCAAGCAGGGAGCGGGCAGGAGGCAGCTGATTGATGTCTCTCTCACATTGATGTTTCTATCTCTCTCTGTAAAAAAATTAATAAAAACGTTTTTAAAAAGGTACATTGGATCTTCTAAGTTTAAAAATTTATTGATGTGTGTGTGAGAGAGAGAGAGAGAGAGAGAGAGAGAGAAACAAGGAAAATCAATTTGATGTTCCACTTATTTATGCATTCACTGGTTGATTCTTGTGCGTGCCCTGACCATGAATTGAACCTGCAACCTTGGCATAGCTGGATGATATAACAGGGCCTTACTATTGTTTATTTTTTAATAACTGCATGTGAGGCTACAATTATCTTAGAATTAAAGGGTTATTTTAAAATATTTATTGAGCATCTGTTATGTGGCAAGAAATATTATACATACAGAAGATATTTGCAGTAAATGAAACATAAAAATTTTTGTATCAGAACATACATTCTAATGTAAGAGAAATTCTTGTGGGTGAGCCCACTTTTGCCCAGTGTTCTGCTTTGGCACAGAACGCAGTGCCATTCTGGAGATTGTAAACCTGGAAGTCTGAGGGTCCTTCTTATGCAGTGTCTTTGATTTGGTCATTGACAAAGCAAGTTCTTTTTTTTTTTTTTGATCCTCACCTGAGGATATTTTTTCATTGATTTGAGAGAGAGAGAAAGAGAGACATTGATTGGTTGCCTCCCACATGATTTAACTTGCAACCCAGGTACATGCCCTTAACTGGGAATCGAACCTGTGACCCTTTGGTCCTGGGGCTGATACTCTACCTGCTGAGCCAAACCGTCCAGGGCAACAAGGCATGTTCTTATGGCAGATGGGGAAGTTGTTCTGTTTCTTTGCAGGCAGCACACATGAGGGAATGGGAGCCCAAGCAAGTGCTGTCCCGAAGATGGGAGGTGCAACATGATGACGTTAGCTGACTAATTGGTTTGTGGTTCCATTAAAAAAATAAAAGTTTTGAAGAAGAAGCTGAGGATCTACTGTTATCAGATGGAAGTTATTGAAACAATTAACATTTGGGCTATTTTTGCTGCCTTGGTTAAAAGCATCTCCATCTACTTTGTTCCTCGAGCAGAGAAACCTTAATGTGCTACCTGTCTCTCCTCTCTTCCTAACACTCTGTACATCTACTCCGTCTACCCAGGATCTCCTCCTCCTTCGTTTTTCCTGTACCCATCTTCTCTTTCTATACTTCTAGTACAAGTTATATTCTTATGATCTCTTGTTCGGACTCCTTAGCATCTATTCAGTAGATTCGTTTGTAATCCAGAATCTCACCATCACCTTCATTCATGATTTATAGTCTTCTGACTTAACTCTTAAAAACAAACATCTGATCATGTCACACCCTGCTCACCATTAGCTCCAGGTCCGAACTCTCCAGATTGCCTTACAGAGCACTTCGGCATCTATCCCTGTCGTGCATTCCAGAACTGTGTTCTGAGCACTCCCCACAGCACGCTGCCTACTCAGCCGACTCATCACTTCCTAAATGCCTTCCTCGTGTTTGCGTATGCTTTCCCTGCTGTCCGAAGTTTCTGTCCTATCATTCTGCCCAAACTTGGATTCATGCTTTAACACCCACTCTAACATAACCTATTCTCTGGAACCATTCCTAAAATCCTCACACCTCAAAGTCAAAGACGGAACTCTCTCCTACACCGTAGGGTTGCAGCACCTGTCACATTGATGGGAGGTCATTCCTTGCTAAGTCTATCTCCACTTGATACTAAGTAATACAGGAAGTTTCAGAAGGTAGATTCCTTCCTGTGAGTGTCTTGGGAAGAAATTTTTCTCCTTGTGCATTTCTCCTCTTCTGCTTGTGCATTCCCAACCCTTGCTTGTTTTGATGTTCCAATTTTCCTTGGAAGCAAAACGAGATCAAACCCAGCAGCACCTCCCCCCTCCCCACTTTCCAGGTGACTCAGTCCTTCTGGGGTGCTCCAAAATGTGCCTTTTTGTTACCCAGACCCAGAATTGATCTGCTTGAAAAAATCACTCCTATCTCATCTTCTTCATTTGCAACTTTGACTGACCTTATACTAAGAACAGCAAAAGTTATCCCAACCATATTCATATTGGCCTTTGATTCAGGAAAATTTGTGTTACTCCAGATATTACTGTCCTGTGAACCATGTTTCAGAGATCACTGGTTTTTGAAGCTTACTTATATAAAGGACACTATTTATTGCTGACTTGAGATCTCTGTCTGTGCATTTGGCTGTCATCTGTACAGTGCTTTGAGGTTCTTCAACACTGGAGAAATGCATAATGCTCCAATTTATCTGCATCCTTCCTGACAGCCTACCGATGCCCAAGCAGGTGCTATACTGCCATGCCAATAGAGTCAAAACAACTTCGAGCTGTGCCAACCTTTACACTGCTCTGCAAAATAATTCTGAGCTTCTTGCTGTGCCAGGGCTTTTGTAGTGAACACGGACAGCGGTGGATATCAAGGTCCAAAGGACATACTTCGTGTTTTTATCGGCATTCATTTCGGGTCTCACGTTATATTGTGAATATCATTACTGTGGCTCATACACTATAATCACATGCACACACAGACTGGATACATGCATTTCGATCTTTCTCCTGAAGAGTCTCAGCATTATGCCTATTACTGCACACTTAAATCATTTACCATCACTAAATTGAAAACAGAAGAAGCAGGGGAGGGAACAGAAGGTGACAAATGAAGAGGGGGAGGGAGAGTGGGAAGGCAACGTGTAGCAGGAAGAGGCAAGGCGCATGGGAGAACAGGGATATGTCAAATCATAGAAAATAACCGGCCAGCCTCTGACCGCTGACACGCATTTGTCGAGTCTCTCGTGGTGCTTCCACTTAAGGGTTCTATTAATGAGCGAGGTGACTGTCTCACTGTGGACGAGAACTGTGTATATAACAGCACTGATATACAATCACTGACTAGATGTGCTCTCCAAAGATTGCAGCGCAACGTCGACTTCCTTTTACTTCATGATTTCCATTTGGAAGAAAATTTTATCTTTTCTGTCCCAGGATCCCTGAAGGGCAGATTTATTTACCTGCAGTTTCTAGAAGCTGTCTGATTATAACCAGCATGGGTAAGCCCCAAATCTCTGCACTCCACCAGCAGTGAAAACAGGTCAGAGAACAGACAGTCTGGGCTCACCCAGCTGCTCACGTTTGTGGCACTGGCAGTGGACTCGGTGCCTCTGGGACACCACCCCGCAGATGCGCACGACAGAGAGAAGGCTCTGAAGTCACACAGACCTGCACTGCAGTTCTGTCTGATTCAGAAGTGACGTGACCTTGGGAAGCCACTGAACATCTTCAAGTCTCAGTGTCCTCAACAAGATCACTGGTAAGGACTCAATGGAGTTGGGATATCTGGCACAGCAAGTCCTTGAAACGGAAGACCTTTTTTTCTTTATATCTACCTTAGCTGACCATCATTTGGGAATCTCAACTTGGACTCCCTAAGATTCTGACTTGTCAAGACATCGGCAGACTCGGGCAGCCTCTGCCAAGTATCACAACAGCAGAGGGGGCACCTTGGGCAGGTGGGGTGGTGCTTCATCGATAGGATAACTCCAGGAGTGGCTGTCACAAGGAGCTGTACAGCAGGGAAGGAAGAGAGCCCAAGGGTTATTGCTGAGAGAACTGTGTTGATACCTAAATATGTAGGCATTACCTGTAGACTAAAAGAAGTAGTTGGAGGAAATGCTAAAACCAGACTGGAGCTGTGATGTTAGGGCAGAAGAAATACTGCTTGTGCTGTGGACCTGGCTGTACCCAGGGCTAAAACAGTCCAGGAGATTCCTCTTGTGTAAGGAAATTACTGGCCCCAGTCAACTTGCCCCACCTACAGCCTTATTCCAGCAGGATGCGTGTGGATTGATCACGACGATGCCGAACAGTCTAAGAATACCAACACGTTTTCAAACCTCCTTTGGCTCCCTATTTCAAAAAGCATGCTGTAACCCTGGTCAGGAAATATTTCCTAAATATCAGCACTGTCATATTGTGGGGCTGGTATCCTTAGGAATCTCCAAGGTTTTGGAACAAGAAATTCTAAATATGACCCTAGGAAGGCACTAGTTTCAGGCTACAACATTGTGTTCAGACATCTGTATAACTGGAAGTGAGCACTCTGATGAGCTGATTAAGAGAGTGAGAGAGAACTTTGAGTGAAAGAGAAAAATGGGCAGGTCATTTTTAGTTGAGAAATAAACAAACTCAGGCCAGGGGAGCTGATATTACTCAAAGTTTGGAGACCAGGAGGTCTCAGCTAGAAGTGAGGGAGGCAGAGGAGTCTGTGGGATGACCTTAGCGCCCACAGCCTTCCCAGTCCCTCCTAACTGGCACAATTAGGCGATCTGTGTCTCTGAGCACCAAACGCCTCACTGCACGTCAGCGTCCCAAGGACTCTGTAAGGATGCTCAGACTATTTCCAGTCGGTGCCTTCACAGTCACCCTCACACCAGAAGCGCAGTGACCTTCAATGTCATTGTGGACTTGGAAACTTCTTGACTTGATTTCAGTTGATAGGAGGGTCCATGCGCTGCTGAGAGTGCCCTTCAGGCTGGTGATACGGTGTCTCAGAATTCCCGGGTTGAAAAGAGGGGACTTGACAGATTTCTGCCTTCATCTAAGAATTATTTTTATTTTTTGCACTTGACGTTACTTTGAAGGTATCGAGGAACAGCAAAAACAGCACTTTCGAAGGACAGTGAGATATCAATTACTTTTAATTACTCCCCAGCTCTCCCCCTTAATTACCCATGGTGTCAGCTGGGATTTATTACGGAGTAATAATAGTGATTCTTTGCATTTACATAGTCCCTTTCTCCAAGGAGTTCAAAGCATTCATAGACACGACACATAATTTAAAACATTGAAAAATAGTTATACAAATAAGGAAATTACAAAGTAGCTATATTCCTTTTTTCCTTTCAGGTGGGATGTATTCTAAAAATAGTTCACAGTGACATTCAAATTTGAAGGACCTTTATAATAACCTTTCTTCCTTTATATATACATGTATTTTTAAATATACATGGCTTTCATGTTTGCTGATTGAAAATATATTCCAAGATATATAAAATGAAGATGTTTGAAAATATAAAATGATAGTGCACTATCAGTAGTGCAATACTCTGCCCACTCTAAGATTTAAGTAATGGATCCCCAAGTTTTTATAATATGAAAATCCTTGAATAGTAGCAAAATATTTTGAAGATGCCAGAAAGATAGAACTTCCATTTTTAGGTCCATTGACTGGAAAATACTGATTAGAAAATCTATGAATTATACTAGAACATTAATATTCTATCCATTATCCTAAAAAATCCTATGAGACATGTGAGGGTAGCTCTAATTAACCTTATTCTGTAAATGCAGACTATTATTCCCTCAGTCAACATTCAATGTGCTTACATCCCTCTTGCTTCTCAGAGGTCTGCCTCCCATTATTGAGAACAACTGGTCTAAGTTTTAAAATTAGTATTTTCAGGAACAGTTACTCATATACAGAATAATTGTATTGAACTCAAAACGAAGACTGAAGAACACCATTCATTCAAGAGCTCTTCAATAATTGCTGAGCTACCCTTCAGGGTTAAAACTACTTATACATTAAAACAATGGAATTTTCATGCTTCAGAGGTTTTCTCTTTCCTTATCTTGTCCATTAGAATTAATACGTTAGAAGCATTCGGCTCAGAATGGAGGCTTGATTGTATGCCTTTTGCTAAGGATCTGAGACGTGAGGAGACTGCAGTCTGAGATACTGACAGAGAAAGCACATCTTGGACCTGGAACTGCTTTGCATAGTTTTCCTCTTTATATCCTGTTGTTTGTATTTAAACTCGCTCTATTGCTTATAAAGATATAGTAAAAATTAAAAGGTTTTTGTATTCAGGCTAGAGAGGGTAATGAAAGCTGAGTGCTTTGTTTGTAATCCATCCTATTTGAGCAGTAAATTATGGCACACAAGATCAAAACGCATTAGGATTACCTTCTTTCAGAATTTTGTTTAGTAGTCTTCACCTCTGGTTGTTGTAGATAATCCTAAAGAACAAGTCAAGTTTGGAAAAGGGCAATGGAATTTTGATTAGAAGACATTTATTCTGAATTCTAGTTTAGATATTACCTTATATTGCTTTGAGATGCAATTATATTACCATACACAATAAAAATAAATTTATGCAGCATCTTTCTTTTAGTGAAATTAAGAGGTTAGAAGCAACATTTTGTTTATTGAGTAAGACATTGGGAAGGAAATCCTAAATCAGTGATTGCCTCTGATCAGTTACTCGATTGCATTAGTTATCTCTCCTGCCTTGGTTCTCCACTTACAGAAGGAGGTTAATTATAGCTATCCTCACTTATCTCAGAATTTTTTAGGAGAAAGAACAGAGAGTAAATACACCAATATATCTAAAGTGAGATATTAAAAATACAAATTATATTACTACAACACTATTTTAGTACAGAAATGTACTAAAGGTATTTTAAAAAAAGTGATGACATTTACTATAAAAGAAAGATCTTTAGATTTGTATCAAAAGATAATAAATAGATGAAGAAGGTAGGGGCAAGGATTGATAAAAGGGAAGGGAGGGGATGAGTCCAACAAGAAAAAGATTTTTACATCTCTTCTGTATCTATTATATTTTTAATTCTCACCTGAAGATATTTTTTCATTTATCTTCAGATAAAGTGGGAGGGAGGGGGAGAGAGAGAGAGAGAGAGAGAGAGAGAGAGAGAGAGAGAGAGAGAGAAAGAAAGAGAAACACCAATGTGAGGACACAGTTGACTGCCTTCCCCATGACCCCTACCAGGGCTGGTGACCAAGCTGTAACCGAGGCACCTGCCCTTGACCAGAATCAAACCCAAGACTTTTGGATGCTCAGGCCGATGCGCCAACTGCTGAGCCAAAGTGACCGGGGCTCTTCTGTATCATTTAATTGGAGAGGATTTGGTGGGGTTTGGGCTTTGAGAATGGCAGGGCCCAGGAAATGGGAAGGAGCCTACATCTCTGAGGCCCATGGAATTCCGAAGGGCAGGGAGGGCAGCAGGTGTCAGAGGGATCCAAGGTGGATTATTCTACAGCTGAAGTTATTAGCTGCTCCATTAAACTAGTTTCTTTCCATTGTTGCTCTTAAATTGTTCAGTTAGATGGTAGTTCTACTCTAAACCCAGAAATGAAAGTTTTAGCCATTGTTCTCTTTTTTTTTCTCCTTCATCCTCTATAACCAAGAAGTGTTCAGAGGCCATCAACATTCTTTCCCCGCCTTGCCACCTCTCATTCTCTCTCCTGTCACTGTGGTGCTGCCACTGCGTGCTGTTTGTTGCTTTGATCTTGCGCCAGGTCTTCAGGCCTCCAGTCACCCCCCTTTCTGATATTTACAGATTTCAACAAACCAATCACTCCTCTTCAAGAATCACCCACGTGAAGTCACCTGTCTCCCCGTAACTCTTTGGCTATCCTCATTTGCTACTGAATGAAGTTCAGGCCCTTTACTCTGCTTGAAGTTGCCAAAAGCTTGCCCGAATCCACTTTTGCAGACTCAGCATTTATGCTCTGTTCAGACTGGCCTTGCACCTTCCCCCTAGTGCTCTGTGCTTCATCCTCACTCAGAGGCTTTATCCAGCTACTCTATTCCACTGAGACTTTCCTACTCTCTCACATTTTCTCCAAGTTGGCTTGTCCTTCAAGGCTCCCCTCAAATTCCGACACTGGTGGGTTGAAGCCTGAATCAAGTGTGCACGCCTCTCTTGAACTCTGTATTCAGTGATATCTCATTAGCAGTCTGAATTGAGCAATGGTAAGAATATTTACACAATAGCAATAGGCAAACAGTAAAAGTCAGGCGCCCTCCCCCACCAAAACCAGTTTTAAACCAGCACATCATTGCTACTACCTCTAAATCTTTGTTCACACTGACTTACCTTCTGCGACACTCTTTAGACCCTTCTTTATGCACTAAAATAAAAACTTAAACAATTAATTTATAGCTTGACTTTCTCTCCTGAAAGTTCACTGGCCAAGGCCTGTATTTTTGTGTGTATTCTTCTCAGTTGGAAGAAAAGTAGTTACTGAGTGAAAACTGAGACATTAGGATATAGCTCTTTTTAGCTTCTCTGGCTCTCAATATTATTGCCTTTTACAAATTCAGAAATTATGTCTTATTAGTGTTTTTTCTTTCTACTCATCCAGAGCCTAGTATAACATCTCACTTACCATGTTTCCAAAACTTTTTATTTGAACCACTTCTGTATGCTCATGGTGAGTGCTAACCAAATACTGATTTTACGTGACAATGACGAGCCATATTAAAGGTGTTTTTTTTTTTAAACCAAAACATTTTATTCCAAACATAAACCAAATTAAAGGTATAACTGAATTTAATTATCTTAAAACATTTTTTTTTTTTTTTTTTTTTGCCTTTATTGATTTGGGAGAGGAAATGAGAGGGAGAGAGAGATAGAAACATTGATGAGAGAGAACATTGACTGGCCTCTTCCTGCATGTCCCCCACTTGGGATCAGGCCTACAACCTGGGCATGTGTCCTCACTGGGAATCGAACTAGCGACCTCTTGGTGCATGGGTCAACACTCAACCACTCACACCGGCTGAACTATTTAATTATCTTATAATTTTAACACTTAGCCAGTATCTTTGATGTTGATCAGAATTTGTAACTGTCCCACAGACATAATAGTATGTCCACTAGGTGAATAAGGATTCCAACTATTCCAGCTAACATGTATTTACTATGTTTCAAACCCTATGCTAAGATTCATATATATGTATTTCCTCATTTAATTCTAGTATCAGTTTTCTGAGGTTGGTACCATTAGTATGCTCATTTTACAAATGAGGAAATTGGCTTTGGCATAGTTATATGACTATACCCAGGAGTACCAGCTCATTAAATGACAGAGTGACTCCAAGCCATTCTGATTCCAGAATTATCATCTTAACCGCCATATGCTTTAATTGCACATAAGAACAACTTTATAGTAATTGTGCTGTTACCTTTTCAGTGTTTGCTCATACTAAGCCAGGAAAGTTCTGAATATTAAACTGAAACTTTGGAGCCAGTCTTTTAAAAATGCTTCTTTTATTTAGTGAAGTTTTATTTCCAGCCTCCCCTACTATCCCATTTTAAAGTGAAAAAAAAAAAAAAATTGTTGGTTAAGGCCTCATTTCGAAACCTCTAAAAATAATTCTTTATGGAGGGCTTACTTTCTGTCTTAGTGCTACTCCAGATGGTCTGAAAATTAAAATGTTGTAGGGGAAGATATGATATCTTTCCTCAAAGACTTGATAAAGCTAGTTGAGCAATGGCAATTAGCATGCATATAAAAATCAAAAAACAATCAGGTGGTAATCTCTATGGTACTAAATGATAGAGTATAAAAATTAGGCAGTATTAGTAAAGGCAAAGAAAAAAACAACAACAACCTGGTAACAGCTTCAAAGAGCCAGTGGGAGTGGACCCTTGCAGGGTGGTGCTAGAAAGGGGCATTTATGCATCATTTGTGCAAACTGTCGAACTTCAAGGTTATGGCTTGTTTTATCGTGAATGAACAATTGCCTTGCTGACAAAGTCCAATTAAATGCAGTGTTCACATTTTTATTTTATTATGTGCATAGGTACCTAGCTACTCATCATATTGTTTTCCTTCCCTTGATCCTGTCTTTTGAGGGAGTCTGGCAGATGGAAGCACTGGAGCCTTAGGCTGGGATACCGCAGGCTTGAGAACTGTTGTCTTTGAACCAGTCACTTTCTCTTTATAAAAAACAGAAACAAAAAACTCAATTTATTACCGTGGAGCCTGTGATCTCACAGTTGAGAGACAGTCATTGCCTCCACAGTGTTTTTAGTCATTTTCCCTGCGACTCAGCAAGCGCCCGACTGCCCTTCTGCTCTTCTCCGATTTGTCTTGTTTTGCTCCAGACAGCAGTCCAAGTCCACCCTCAGACTTGGTTAAATATAGTAAGCGGTCCTCTGTTCAGCCTGTGCTCTCCTGCCTCTGCTCTGGCACATAACTGGGTAAACAAACATCCTTGTGTAATTTATAGGCTTTTGTAAAAGTGTTCTCTGGAGCCAACAACACAGGAGTGCGTGCCCTGATCTGGAAGGGATTACTTTCTTGTCTAGATACTTCCCAAATGACTTGTTTATAAAGTGACCACCTATATCTTTCCTTTTTAACCTCCTCGGCTGCCTGCAATCATTTCATATCAGTGTGTTGCCTCTTTTAGCACCGTGAGAGACTTGGGGGAAGGGTGTAATAATAATCTTCTGTCCTCATTTATGAGCACATCCTCTTCTTTTCTGTTGCATTTTGATTCCTCCAGTAACTTGGCCATAATCATGACCGGCATTCTTTCCTAGGTATCTGTTTTTCTCTCTCACATATATTTTTTGGTGACAACTGCTTATCAGATGCTTGCTGGATTTCTTTCCAAGTTCTCAATACTGAATGTGGCTCTATAATAAATCTGAGTCAATGTCTTCTTTTTTTTGATATGTTCAGATAGAGTGGAATAGAGAGAGAGAGAGGAAGAGAGAGAGAGAGAGAGAGAGAGAGAGAGAGAGAGAGAGAGAGAGAGAAACATTGACATGCGAGGGACACATTGAGTGGCTGCCACCCGCACGACCAACCAGGGCTGGGGACAAACTGCAACCGACGTACGTGCCCTTAGCGGGAACTGAACCCGGCCTCTCTAACCGCTCTAACCGCTGAGCCAAACCGGCCAGGGCGCCAATGTCTTCTTAAGTAAATTTTGTCATAAGAGATAAGTCCATTCAAGTCACGACACACCATCTTAAGATTCTTCACTACATATGCTAGCTACATCAAGTTCTTTTCGTTCCAAATGGGTCTCTTAATTCTAGCTCATAGCAACTAGATGTGGGGAGGCATTTCCTCAGCCATGAAACCTGAATTGTCTCTCTAAGGCTCATGGCAAATCTGCTGTTCCTGGCTCCTCATTCCTCAAGAACTCTTCCCCTGACAATCATTTGTAAAATCCCCGAGAAAGTAATGAGGAGAGTTGCAGCTTTGAAAAGACCCACACTCTCCATTTCTGTGTGTCACAGAGACAAATAGAATGGGATATACTGGGGTGGGCAGAGAGGGGTGTGTGGACATTTGTTGTCCTCAACAACCAATTAAAAACTCTCTTGTAGAGTCTTTAGAGTCCATGGTGCGTAACAGAATTCTTCCATGGTAATAGCCTGGCAGTGAGTTTGTTTGGCTAATGTTTATGCTGACATTCACCCTTTATTTCCTTCATTATTTATATTTAAAGTATAATCAAAAGTATGTCCTGTATCTACCTTTATTATTTCTAAACCAACATGAGAAAATAAGCAGGAACAAAGGGACCTCTTGATGACTATAAAAATACGCTTGTGTGGGTAGGGTGTGGTTAGAATTGATGACCATAAGAGGTGTGCTGGTGTTTAAAACTGTAATGGGATTTATTTAATCAGGTTTAGTAAGACCATAGGCACAGAAATAGCTGTCATGAAGTATTTATACTCACAGATCCCTAGAAATGTGATGCATGGCACAGCGTCTTGGCCACATGGGGAGACAGCAGGGCTGGTCAGCAGCATAGGGAGGGGAAGGCAATGTGGGCAAGAGGCAGTTCTCTAAGAGCCCTGGTTCCTTTTCTCAGAGGAAACTATTTAGAAACTGAAATCTTGGAGCTAGGTATACTTTTCCTTCATTCAACTTTTTTGCTTTGTTAATTTGACCAAGATTTCTAGAACTATGACAGGGACCAGGGGAGAAGGGTTAAATAGGTTTAGGATCAGCTAGTTTGAATAATTTTAGTGGGCTCTGGGAAACAGATCCTGTGCCTAGATGCCTGACACCTGGCCCTGGGTAGACAAACAGTGGCCCTGAGAATGAGGGCTGGATAAGGGTGGGAGTTGTGGGGTATGGGCTTCGGACTGGCTGGCTTGCACTTGAAAGGCATGCTGCCAGATGAGTTGTTTGCTATTTCAAGGAATTGCCAAATGTTGAAAGGAGCAGTCTCTTTCAGTGTTAGCAAGGCCCCAAGATGTCTCGAAGGATCAGAATAAGAAGACATTATTAATATAGTTGATAAGTGTTTAATCAACAATACCAACAAAACACAACCTAATTAGTAGCACTTGCTAAATTCCATAGGTGCTTGAGCAAGACTGTTACTTAATGTAATCTGTTTATGCAGGGGGTCATGTTGACATTCTATGTAATGACCTGAGGTTCACCTTGGTGTTGAGAATGGATTTTAGTCATGAACAAAGTTTAGTATTTTCCTCTCTCTGAATGATGACTCACTTTTATCTTTTGTGCAAACCACTAATGCTTTTACAGTTGCATTACAGTGATAAAATATTACTTAAAACAGATTAGAGAATGGAGCATGGAATTAGAATTTTCCTTAAGAATTTGAAGAAATAAAAAACAGTTTGTGGATAGTTTTATTTTAGCAGCTATGAAATAAGAAAATAAAGCACATTCTCTTGAAACCATGAACGTTAGAACTTTTAAAAAAAAATTTTAAAATACCTCTAATAATTCATTTTATATTTTAAAATATATTTGTAAGTGGAACTTTTAATATCTTCACAAACTTACGAATATCTCCCATAGATGTAGAAAAAAAAATTTTTTTTACTGATGTTTTAGAGAGAGAGGAAAGGAGAGAGACATAGAAACATTGATGTGAGAGGGAAACATCAATTGGCTGCCTCCTGCATGCCTCCTACAAGGATTGAGCCCACAACTTAGACTTGTACCCTGACCAGGAATTGAACTGGGACCTCTCCGCACATGGGAAGACACTCAATCCACTGAGCCACACTGGCTGGGCCTTTCATAGATTTTTTTTTTATAAAAACAACTTAACATGAAAAAAAAATAGATAAAAATGGCTTTCACCTAATATTGTGAGATAATTCTCCATGGGTTTCTTACATTTCTGTACATCTTTTGGGTAGAGGCACTAACTGCCTTTTTTCTGATTTGTTTTTCTAGAATATTTGTGCAGAAAATAGACTTGGAGAATAGAGATGGTATCCCCACTGAAGCAAAGGTTGGTTAGGCTATTGTCTGTAATAAAAATTGGGGTTTCCTGAGCTTAGGATTCCCCTTTTGTTATGCAGCCCACTAGGTTTATAGGCTGCCATCTGGCCTTCTTTGTGCCACCCTGTGGAAATGAAGGCTCAGGGAACTAGTGCTAATGCTGACTCTCTGCCCATTACTATCACTGTCAATAATACATTTTTCTTTTGTCTCTGAACCAGGAATCTCATGTCTTCCACTAACATTCATGAAACTGTGGCAGATTGACTTGTTAGCTTACAAGAGGGTATATATTCTCAGACCCTCCACAATTTTTCATACCTAGAGAAATTTGTGCATATGTGTACCAAAGTATATTTCAAGAATATTCATAGTAGAATCACTTATGATACTCAAAAACTGGAAGCAAACCAAATACTTGTCAACATTAGAGCAGATAAATACATTCTGTACATTTATACAATGATATTGTACACACTGTATACATAAGTGAACAAACTACAACTGTACAGCAATATGGATAGATTATGTAAGCATGATGTTGAAAAAATGAAGCAAGTCATAAAATAATACATCCTGGTCAAAACAGACACAGTCAATTATATTTCTTAAGATGAATACTTTGGTGATAATAGCATAAAGAAAAAGAAAAGATATTATGATAAAAGTCATGATAGTGGTATCAAGCAGAGACAGAAGGGTATATACAAACAAAAAACCCTGGTGGGAAACATCTATAGGGCCATCAGGACTCTATGTCTTGACCTGGATGGTAGATACATAGGTGCTTTGCTCTATATTTATTCACCATACTGTGTATTTGTGTTTAATATACTTTTTGTGAGTACTACTATATTTCACAATAAGGGTAGAGCAAATTACTTTGGAAAGTATACCTTAATCTGTTATTATTTGGATAATATAAACCAACATATTTGTTCACTGTGAATAAAATAAACAGAGAAAAAAGGGAACTTTGTATTAAAGATTAATTAAGCTTTTATAGTCATTAACCACCAAGTTTTTAATGCTTTATTGAACAAGATTTCTTGAAAATGCTACTCTAATAAATATGCCAGACTATTAAAATGGAAATTAAAGTTTGTTTTGAGACTGTTTCTTGTGGGCTTTCAACACTGTTTCACTTTGAGAGTCAGTACTATGATGCATACATAAGGACTACATCTCTTTGAAGTGCTTTACAGAAGGTGATAGGGTGATATTTCTTATTTTCAAGAATAATCCACAAAATCATCTCATAACTGCCTTTTGTTTACCTATTATTTGAGAAAAAAATAGTACATTAACAAAAAATGTAATTGGATTGTTGATACCATCTCCATGTGTTATGCTTTTGAAATAACATAAAATATATAGTCATTTGATAAAATGCATGTAGTGGTTAAGAAAAATTTTGCTTTTTCTACTCCCATGTGTTCACTTCAATGTATTAAATATTAATATTTCTTTGATCTGCCAATGTATGCATCTCTAATGCATCCTCTTTTCTGATTACAGAATTTTATTCTATTTATTAAAAGATAGGAAATGTACTCTTCTCAGTCTTAACTATCTTTAAAGGAAAACAGTTTTCTCTGATTTGTCAATAAGGTTTAAAAGAGAACAATGAAAGCAATAATTATGAGACTGAGGCAGCTGTGTATTATGTTGAGTGCCCGAGACATCAATGTTTCTTTTATATTGTAAACAGTTTGAAATCCTTTCATCTTATAGCTGCTGAAAATTATATTAGTTTCAGAGATCAGTTATAGAAGGTGCTCTAGGGATGAGAAAATGAATGCCAAGCAAAAGAAAGGACTAAAATGAGGCCACAGAATTAACAGTAGGATTCAACACCCAGAAGACAAGATTCAAATACAAGTTCAAAGCTCTTTCCTCAACTAAATCAAGTTCCCACTTCCAAACCGAAGCCATCAATACTCGAGGAACACCTGCTCCCTTCCTTCCTTCCTCAGGCCCCAACTTGTCTCTTTATACTTGTCCACTAAAATTGAATTCACAACTATCTAATTTCAGTCTCAGTTCCTTTCCCTAGGTAGGGTGTGTATGAGGAAGGGATGAGAATAAAAGAGTTCTGAGGGCTTATTTTTCATTAGCATAAATAAAGCAACCTGGACAACAGAGGACTCAGCAGCAGATGGCTAAGATCCCTCTTTGTTCAGTATATTCAGAAATGGAATTAATTTTTAATACCATATATTAGCAATCTTTTAATATATAAGTAACCTCCTTGCAGTCCTTTTTAGTAAGCACAGAGGCTCCTGATGGAATAAATGGAAGTCAGCCTGATCTAATAGAAAGTGTATTTCCACCTTTCCCTGGGAAAGGCATTTTGGTCTGAATTTTATTGGCATGCACTTATATGACACTCAATAATTGTTAAGTCTATTAGGTGTGGCTGAGTGCATGGATCATGGTATAGTGGGGAAAGCCCTGGACTGAAAGTCAGAGAAATTAAAATCTGGTTCTTGGCTTTTTTGCCAACAAATGGTGTGAGTACAAATCAATCATCACTGTCTTGGTTTTAATTTATTCATTTGTGTAAACAAACAAGCAAATAAATGAATCTGATTCTGAGATACTGTTAATTGGCTCTGTGTTTCTCAGATACTGAATGGTGAATACCACTCATTATCTCCAA
The DNA here is from genome assembly GCF_014108415.1 of Molossus molossus. Classification (NCBI taxonomy): domain Eukaryota; kingdom Metazoa; phylum Chordata; class Mammalia; order Chiroptera; family Molossidae; genus Molossus; species Molossus molossus. The sequence goes on along the minus strand of NW_023425388.1, from coordinate 90,681,487 downwards.
CTTTTCAGAATAAAAAGAAAACAAGTACATTTTCAATTTAACAATTTAAATAGGGTATATTCTTTAATTTCCAAAGGCCAGTTACCTGACATTTTTATTTTACATAGTAATAACAGGTGTGATTTATAGAGCCCTTGGTATGTTTCTAGTATTACATGAAATACCTTAAAAATATTTTCTCAGTTACTCAATTATGAATAATAATAATTATTATTATTATTTTATAGATGATGGAACTCAGGCTTTGAGTGTTTGAGTAACTTGACCAAGGCCCAGAAGCTGCTCCTGATTGGTCAGATGTAACTTCAGCTCATTTGTTGTACTCCAGAAGCTGTGTTCATACTCACTGCACCTGAATGGAACCTGGTAATACAAGCTCATCAGGGGAAATCACTGGGTCAAGATAGAAGAGTTTAGGATTCAGGTGCAACACAGCAGTATAGGTAAATGTGGTACTTGGAACCTCCCACAACCACATTAAAATTACAACTAAACTACAGAGCAACCATCATTTAAAACCACCTGAAATCTAGCTGAACAGAAGTTCTACTACTAAAGATATTAACAAGAGGTCACATCCAGACTGGTAGAAGGGGTGAAAACTCGGAAGGGCTGGAATCACAACCACCTGTGATGAATAAAAATTGGGAGGGCTATCTTGGCTTTGGAAGTACCTCCAGAGGAACGAAGCCCATCAGGCCTCCAGCCCAAGGTTCCAGTGCCAGGAGGAAAAGTCCCCATAGATTCTGGCTGTAAAAACCATGGGGGATTGTAGCTGAGTAAGACAGAAGGCTTCTGGGGTCCCAGGCAGTTCCTGTTAAAGGGCCCACACATGGACTTACTTGGACTCGTTCTCTCTGAGCTCTAGCACTGGGGCAGTAGATTGAAAAGCGCCAGGAACATGTGAGGAGGAAATGAATTTTTGGGCTTTAGGACAAGGTCTGGAAAGGTAGCTTTCTCCCAGAAAAAAAATGTGACAAAGACCATTGTTCATTTGATGAGCCTTCCCCTCACCGGGCTGGAAGGTGGGCACTATACCCGAGTCTCCATCAACCTGGCTAATGTCATTCACTTTACCCTAAAACCCCACCCCACCCAACTTGCAGGCCCACCAAGCTGTTTCCAGTGGCTTTTCCATATGAACTGCCTGTCTTGGCTCATGCTGTGGACTTTTCTAAAATATCTTAAAGGTTTACAAACCTCAAATAAGCAGCACCTGGCCTCAGTGTGCCCCGTACCTCTTTCTAAGTGTCCCCAGGCCTAGCACTAGCTGCAGCCAGCCTTGGTTCACAGCTTGGCCTGTTCTGGGCACCTCCAAGCCCAGTACAAGTAGAAGCTCTCTGCAGATCACTTTGTAGCTCATTCTGGATGGCCCTGGGCAGGACATAGGTGGCAGCTGACCTTGGCGTGCACCTCCTGGAAGGTCTCAGAACCAGTGCTATTGGAGGACACCTTCAGACTTCACCAAAGCACCATCCAACAACATCCATGATTGACACACTCAAGGTATGGACTCAGCAGACACCAGAGGCCTTCTAAAGTGAATCCTGCTACTTGGGATGAGCCCCTGCCCATAGATCCTCTGCTATGTCACTGCCAGTCCTCACAGCTGATTGGCCTGGGGTGGGAAGGAGGGTAAAATCCTTTCTATTGACAACAATTAAAGCTCAACTACAACAGGAGGGTACACACAGTCCATGTCGAGTGCTGAGCTTGGGTGACTGGGGAAGTTGTGCCGCTGGGCCCTATAGGACACCTACTACATTAAGCCACTCTATCTAGCCTGGGAGATGTAGCAGGTCTATCTAATACATAGAAACAAAACAGGGAGGCTGCCAAAATGAGAAGACAAAGAAACATGTCCCAAATGAAAGAACAGAACAAAACTCTAGATAAAGAACTAAACAAAATGGAGACCAACAATCTACCAGATGCAGAGTTCAAAGCACTAGTTATAATGATGCTCAGTGATTTCAGTGAGAACTTCAACAAAGAGATAGGAAACATAAAAATGAAAATAGAAAACAGAAAAACAACAACAACCACTCATAAATTAAGAATACACTAACCAAAATGAAGAATACATTCTAGGAAATCAATACTAGAGTAGATGAAGCAGAAAATCAAATCAGTGATTTGGGGTATAAGGAAGCAAAAACATCCCATAAGAACAGAAAAAAAAAAAAAAAAGAATCCTAAAAAATTAGGATAGTGTAAAGAGCCTCTGGGTCAATTTTAAGTGTACCAACATTCACATTATGGGGGTGCCAGAAGGAGAAAAAAGAGAGCAAGGAATTGAGTCTATTTGAAAAAATAATGACAGAAAACTTCCTTAACTTGGTGAAGAAAGCAGACATACTCATCCAAGAAGCACAGAGAATTCTAAACTAGATGAACCTAAAAAGGTTCACACCAAGACACATCATAATTAAAATGCCAAAGGTTATAGACAAAGAGAGAATCTTAAAAGCAGCAAGGGAAAAGCAGTTAGTTACCTACAAGGAAGCTCCCACAGGACTTTCAGCTGATTTCTTAACAGAAACTTTGCAGGCCAGAAGAGAGTGGCAAGAAATATTCAAAGTAATGAAAAAAAAACAAAAACAAAAAACAAAAACCTACAACCAAGACTACTCTATCCAGCAAAGTTATCATTTAAATAAGAGGACAGGTGAAGAGCTCCCCAGACAACAAAAAGCTAAAGCAGTTCATTACCCACCAAGCCTGTATTATAAGAAATGTTAAGAGGTCTTAAGAAGAAGAAGAAGAAGAAGAAGAAGAAGAAGAAGAAGAAGAAGGAGGAGGAGGAGGAGGAGGAGGAGGAGAAGGAGGAGGAGGAGAAGGAGGAGGAGAAGGGGGATAAGGAGAAAAAGATAAAAATATAAATAATAAAATGGCAATAAATATGTATCTATCATCCATATGTTCATTACAGCATTATTTGCAATAGGCAAGATTTGGAAGCAATCTAAGTATCCATCAATAGAAGATGAATAAAGAAATAATGGATATATACAATGGAATATGACTCAGCCACAAAAAAGAATAAAATCTTGCTAACTGCAACAACATGGATGGACCTAGAGGGTATTGTGCTGAGTGAAATAAGTCAGGCAGAGAAAAGCAAGTGCCATATGACTTCCCTTTAATATGGAACCTAAAAAAACAAAAGGAACAAATAAGCATGACAGAAACAAACTCATACATCCAGAGAACATTTCAATGATTGCCAGATGGGAGGAGGGTTGGGGGATGGGTGAAAAAGGTGAAGGAATTAAGAAGTACAAATTAGTAGTTACAGAATAGTCATAGTGATGTAAAGTGCAGCATAGAGGATATATAGTCAATAATATTGTAATGACTATGTATGGTGTCAGATGGGTACTAGATCTATCAGGGTGATCACTTCATAAGTTATATAAGTGTCTAATCACTGGATTGTACACCTGAAACTAATATAATATTATTGTACATCAACTATAATTGAAAAAAATTATTAAAAAAAAAAAGACAGAGGGTTTAAATCATTTATTTCAAAGGTAATATATAGTTACATTTTTGATGTGCAAACTTAAAATAACACATGGGAAAATGTGAAATTTTTTCCTTACCAACTCTTCCATTCTCATTCTTCTTCCCAGTAGTATAATTGCTGTGTATAGTAGAATTTGGGACTGGTATTAGGGACTGAAAGGAAACAGGAGAGGGACCCTCTGAGGTGATAGTAATGTTCTGGTTCTTGATCTGGGCGCTTGGTTACCCAGATGTGTTCATTTTGTGAAAATATACCAGGCTATACATTTATGATTGTACACTTTTCAATATGGATGAAATATTTTAGTTAAAAGTGAATGAAGGAACATGCCATGATGCCATACATACTATACTGCCAATTGTTGCAGACCCTCCCTTTTGGGAGATAGTGGGAAAAGCTTTGTAAAAACTAGGTTGTAAAACAACTTGCTCTCTTTATTCCTTGAGAATTAATGATTTCACATTGTAATTTCTGGAATCCACTTTGGTTATACCATTCTTTGGGAACCTTCTACATACTTGGCATGCTCTATAAAATGTGTTTCTCCACATGAGGCTGCCCACATTCCCAGAAGAATACCCAACTCAAATTGTGCTTCATTTTTAATCCCAATTGAACTCAAAACTCAAATTTTCACATTAGGTCTTGTCAGAGGAAATATCTCTTCCCCATTAATCTGGTTTCCATGAGGAAGGATTTCACCTAAAGAAGACTTATCCATCTCCATGAACCTCCAAGTGGCAATTTGGTATACGTAGCCTAGCTCCTTCCACCCCTGTGTCCTTTAGGGGTCCAGGAGGCCTACAGAGAGCACCTGTTCAAAGTTGCTCTTGGCTATGGAGATATTCATCATTTCCACTCACCAGTATCCACTTCTCTTTTCTGGCCACATGGAAGGCTAAATTTACTGGTGGTGCCATTTTATTAGTTCTGGTCACTGGGCTTGGATTGAAGTGATCTGATTCATTTGGATCAGAGCATGTGATTGCCAGAAAGAGACTTTCCAGAGCCCTGTGTTACCTTTTTGCAATGGCAACCAGATACGTGTGAGATGGTAGTTACTCCATCAGTCTGGGTCCAAGAGAGGACCGGAGTACAGGGCACAGCCTCAGTTTACCTGTGATGGACATACTAAATAAGCAAGAAATATGCCTGTGTGGCTTAAGCCATTGAGATTTGGGGGTTTGTTTGTACTTCAGCATAACCTAAGCTCTCCTGAATTATGGCCAGGAGTTAACCTTTGTAGTGGAGACTGTCCCTGATCATGAGGAGAGGCATTCAGTGTTGCCTATATCTTGGTGGGTAAACCATTAGCCTTTAGAAATATTATTCATTTATGTATTTTTGTTACAGATGTTTCTCCTTTTTGCCCTGTTGACACCTTCCTCCCTCTCCCTCCCTGCCCTGTCCGCAGCTTTGTTGTCCATGTCCATTGGTTATGCATACATGCATATAAGTTCCGTGGTTTATCTCTCCCCCACCACCCCCTCTTTGGGGGATGGTCAGTCTGTTCCCTAGTTCCATGCCTCTGAGACTACCCTGTTCTTCAGACTGTTATGTTCATTATATTCCACAAATAAGGGAGATCATGTGATAATTGGTCTTTCTCTACTTTGCTTGTTTTGCTGAGGATAATACTTATTAGGTGCCTCAATATTGTCTCAAAGGATAAGAGATCTTTCTTTCTTACAGCTGCATAGTATTCCATTGTGTGCATGTACAACAGGTTTTTTATCCATTTGTCTACTGATGGACACATGGGCTGTTTCCAGATCTTAGCATTGTAAATAGTGCTGCTATGAACAAGGGGTTACATATATTCTTTTATTTTATTTTTTTATCCTCAGGTGAGGACATTTTTTCATTTATTTTTTGTTCAGATAGAGTGGGAGGGAGAAAGAGAAACATCGATGTGAAAGGGACACATTGAGTGGTTGCCACTTGCATGAGCCAACCAGGGCCGGGGACAAACTGCAACCAAGGTACATGCCCTTAGCGGGAACTGAACCCAGGTCTCTCTGGACTACAGGCCAATGCTCTAACCACTGAGCATAACTGGCCAAGGCCATACATTCTTTCTAGTTGGTGTTTCAGGCTTCATAGAGTATATTCCAAGAAGTGGGATCACTGGGTCAAATGGCAATTCAATTTTTAATTTTTTGAGGTAACACCATAGTGTTTTCCATAGTGGCTGTACCAGACTGCATTCCCACCAGCAGTGCACTAGAGTCCCCTTTTCTCCACACCCTCGCCAACACTTGTTTGATGCTTTGTTGATGGCAGCCATTCTGACAGGTGTGAGGTGATAACTCATTGTTGTTTTAATTTGCATCTCTCTGATGATTAGTGATGTAAAGCATTTCTTCATATGTCTCTCTACTATTTGTATGTCCTGTTTGGAGAGGTGTCTATTTAGCTCCTCTGCCCATTTTTTATTTTATTTTATTTTTTGTGGTATATTCCCCTAGTGGGAACTGAACCCGGGACTCTCTGGTTCTCAGGCTGACGCTCAACCTGAGAACTGGCCAGGGCTCCTCTGTCCATTTTTCAGTTGGGTTTTTTGTCTTCCTTTTGTTGAGTTGTATGAGCATTCTATATATTTTGGAAATTAACCCCTTATCTAATGTATCATTGGCAATTATGCTCTCCCATACAGTTGGTTGCATTTCTATTTTGATGGTTGTTTCTTTTGCTGTGCAGAAGCTTTTGAGTTTGGTGTAGTCCCATGTGTTCATTTTTTCCTTTGTTTCTGTTGCCTTAGGTGATGTATCAGTGAAAATTCTGCTGTGTATGATGTCCAAAATTTTGTTGCCTACATTTTCTTCTGGGATTTTTATGGATTCACGAGTCACATCTAAGTCTTTTATTCATTTTGAGTTTATTCTTGTGCATGATGTAAGTTGATGGTCTAGTTTCATTCTAGTTTCACTTTTTTTTTTTTGCATGTAGCCATTCAATTTTCCCAACACCATTTATTAAAGAGGCTGTCTTTACTCCATTGCATGCTCTTGCCACCTTTGTCAAATATTAATTGAGCATAAGGTTTTGGGTCAATTTCTGGGTTCTATGTTCTATTGTATTGATATATGTGCCTGTTCTTGTGCCAGTACCAAGCTGTTTTGATTACAGTAGCTTTGTAGTATAACCTGATATCTGGTATTGTGATCCCACCTACTTTTTCCTTCTTTTTCAAGATTGCTGTGGCTATTTGAGGTCTTTTTTGGTTCCATATGAAAACTTTTGAAGTATTTGTTCTACTTCTGTGAAATGTCCTTGGTATTTTGATGGGGATTGCATTGAATCTATAGATTGCTTTGGGTAGTATGGACATTTTAATGATGTTAATTCTTCCAATCCATGAACAAGGTATGTGCTTCCACTTTTTTATATCTTCCTCTCTTTCTTTTATCAATGACCTGTAGTTTTCTGTGAATAGGTCCTTTATTTCTTTGGTTAAGTTTATTCCTAGGTATCTTACTTTTTTTTGCTGCAATGGTAAATGGGGTTGTTTTTTTGGTTTCTCTTTCTGTGAGTTCATCATTGGTGTATGAGAATGCCATCTATTTCTTAACGTTAATATTGTATCCTGCTCCTTTGCCAAATTCATTTATTATGTCTAGTAGATTTTTGATGGAGACTTTAGGGTTTTTTATGTATAAAACATGTCATCTGTGAATAATGACAGTTTCACTTCCTCCTTTCCAATTTGGATCCCTTTTATTTTTACTTCATGTCTGATTGCTGTGGCTAAGATTTCCAGTACTATGTTAAACTAGAGTAGCGAAAGTGGGCATCCCTGTCTTGTTCCTGTTATTAAGGGAAATACTTTTAGTTTTTGTCCATTCAGTATGATATTGGCTGTAGGTCTTTCATATATGGCCTTTATTATTTTGAGATATAATCCGTCTATTCCCACATTGCTGAGTGTTTTTATCAGAAATGGGTGTTAGATTTTGTCAAATGTTTTTTCAGCGTCTATTGATATGATCATATGGTTTTTATTCTTCATTTTGTTCATGTGGTGTATCACATTAATTGATTCACAAATATTGTATCAGCCTTGCATCCCAGGGATGAATCTCACTTGGTCATGGTGAATAATTTTTTGATATATTGCTGGACCCGATTTGAAAGTATTTTGTTCAGGATTTTGGCATGTATATTCATCAGGGATATTGGCCTTTGTTTTCTTTCTTTGTAGTGTCTTTTCTAGTCTTGAAATTAGAATTATGCTGGCCTCAGAAAATGAGATTGGAAGTCTTCCTTCTTCTTGAATTTTTAGGAATAGTTTGAGGAGAATGGGTGTTAGTTCTTCTTCGAATGTTTGGTAAAACATCCTTATAAAGCCATTTGGGCCTGGGCTTTTGTTTGCTGGGAGAGTCTTGATTACATCTTTAATTTCCTTAGTTGTTATTGGTCTGTTCATGTTTTCTATCTCTTCCCATTTCAGTTTTGGGAGACTATGTGTTTCTAGAAATTTGTCCATTTTGCTTAGATTGTCAAATTTGTTGCCATATAATTTTTCATAGTAGTTGTTAATGATCTTTTGTATTTTTGTGGTGTCAGTTGTTACTTCTCCTCTTTTTGTTATTTCTGATTTTGTGTGTTTGGCTTCTCTCTCTTTGTTTCATGGTGAGTCTAGCTAACGGTCCATCAATCTTGTTTGTCTTTTCGGAAAACCAGCTCTTTGTTTCATTGACCTTTTGAATTATCTTTTTGGTCTCCATGTTTTTTATTTCTGTTCTGATATTTACTATTTCTTTCCTTCTACTTGCTCTGGGGTTTTCCTTTTGTTTGCTTTCTAATTTTTTAAGTTGTGAGGTTAGACAGTCAATTAGAAATTTTTCTTCTTTTTTGAGGTAGGCCTGTAGTGCTATGAACTTCCCTCTCAGAACTGCTTTCGCTGCATCCCATAAATTTTGTGTTGTTTTGTGTTCATTTTCATTGGTTTCCAGGAAGTTTTTAATTTCTTCCTTGATCTCCATGGTAACCTATTCATTATTCAATAAAATACTATTTAGCTTCCATGTGTTCAAATGTCTTTCCATGTTCCTGTTGCAATTGATTTCTAGTTTCCTGTCATTGTGATCTGAGAAGATGCTTGATTTAATTTCAATTTTCTTGAACTTGTAGAGACTTAGTTTGTGCCCTGACATGTGGTCTATCTTTGAGAATGTTCCATGTGCACTTGAGAAGAATGTGAATTCTGCAGTTTTGGGGTGTAATTCTCTGTATATATCTATTAAATCCATTTGACCTAGTGCTTCATTTAGAATCTCTGTTTTCTTGTTAATTTATTCGTCTAGATGATCTATCCAGTGATGTCAGTGGGGTGTTGAAGTCCCCTGCTATGATAGTATTGCTGTCAACTTCTTCTTTGAAGTCCTCCATAAGATCTTTAATATATTTTGGTGCTCCTATATTGGGTGCATATATGTTTATCAAGATTATATCTTCCTGTTGGATAGATCCTTTCAATATTATATAGTGGCCTTCTTTGTCTCTAGTTATGGCTATCATTTTGAAATCTATTTTATTAGATATGAGTATTGCTACACCAGCTTTTTTTTTCTTTTTTGTTTTCTTGGAAGATTTATTCCATCCCTTCACTTTCAACCTTTGTGCGTCTTTTGTTGTGAGGTGGGTCTCTTGTAAACAACATATATGTGAGTCATGCTTTCTTATCCAGTGTGTTACTCTGTGTCTTTTTATAGGAGTATTCAAACCATTTACATTTAAGGTGATTATTGATATGTACTTATTTATTGCCATTTTTGTTTAGTGTGGTTATATTTTTCTTCCTATTTCTTCTACTAATTATAGCAGTCCTTTTAACATATCTTGTAGTGTTGGTTTGGTGCTAATATATTCCCTTAGCCTTTTTTTGTCTGGGAAGCTCTTTTTTTTTTTTTTTTGATATGTGCACCTAGCAGGAACCGAACCCGAGATTCTCTGTTCTGCAGGCTGACACTCCAACCGCTGAGCCAAACCAGCTAGGGTTGGGAAGCTCTTTATTTGACCTTCTATTTTGAATGATAGCCATGCTGGGTAGAGTAGTCTTGGATTCAGATCCTTGTTTTTCATGACCTTGATTACTTCATGCCATTCCCTTTTGGCCTGTAGTGTTTCTGTTGAGAAGTCAGATGATAACCTTATGGGGTTTCCTTTTTAGGTAATCTGTTGCTTATCTCTTGCTGCCTTTAGGATTCTCTCTTTGTCTTTAATTTTTGGCATTTTGATTACTATGTATTTGTGTGGGCCTGTTTAGGTTCTTCTTACTTGGGGCTCTTTGTGCTTCTTGAACTGAAATTTTCTTTATTTAAAGTTTACATTCTCCAGTACCAATATAATATGTAGTGAAGATTTTTTTTAAGTCTCTTTTTACCTTGCCCTTTTGCCTAAACAATTGGTTTAGAACTTGTATAGGACAGAGGAACATTGCTTATTGGACCTCCTCCCTTTTTTTCGATTAGGTTACTAAAAGGAAACGAGTGAGGTAGGAAGGGACAAGAGAATATAGAGCCCTATGGGTAGTGGTGAATGCATTGTCTTTAATGTAAAGTTTATTAGGAAGTTCCAGAAGGTTTTAAGCGGACATGTGGCAATAGAGGGCTTGTATTTTTCAAGGAACAGTCTGATTGGTGTGGAGAGAATGCATTAGAGGGTATGAAAACAGAGGTTTGGAGACTAGGTCGGAGGACATTGTAGGAAATCCTGAAGAAAGATGATTGTTGCTCACATGAGAGAAACTAGGTGATGGTAAATATGATGAAATACGCGTGTCCTTTCCTCTTATGGTCTGGTTTGATTTTGGATACATTTTAGAATATTTAGAGGGATGAAAGCATGAAATGGCCTTCATGTAATCCTCCAGAAGTAGTAGTATTTCTCATGGTCTGTCTTCTGTCTCTGTCTCTCTGTCAGTCTCTCTGCCTCTCTGTCTTTGCCTCTCTCTCTCTCTCTCTCTCTCTCTCTCTCTCTCTCTCTCTCTCTCAGACACACACACACACACACATACATGCACACACACACTCTTTTGGTAAGAAAGAGTAGAAGGGGTTTTATTACATTTCCTGGTAATAATTTAAAGTGCACTGATTCTGTATGTGCTTTAACAGTTAACTGAAATCTCTTCCGACATTTCAGCATTAATGAGGACCTCATCACCTCTATTCTTCTAAGAGTGTCTGCAGCCCACCCTATGCCACCTCCGGCCCCTGCCCCACATTGTAACAAGATATCACTGTCGAGAGCACTGTTTTGTTACAAGGTGCCCTAATCACAGTCTTTCCTGAATTACAAGGAACTCTGACACTACACAGATTACACAGATTCCCGTCACAAGAAGCCAATGACCACAGAAAAAGGAAACACATTTTTCAGAAAAGGAGGCCCCTAATCACAGAAGATGTCTGTTTTCAGAAAGGGGTCTCTGACTGCTTGTTCAAGCCAGGAACAGGTCCATAAAGTGCCAATTAAAAGGTACCCCGTGGCTCGTGGACGCGAGGTGCTGCGGGTGCTCCTCTCTCTTCTGCTTCTGCATGAAGGTTACAGTAAAGGGAGAATCTTCTCCTCCACACAGCACATAAGTCTGATTCGAAGGCCATGCATGTGTCCGTGGATATGTGCCTCCTGAGATTCTGTGTACGAGGCAAAGATTTCCTTGCAAGACAATTTGGGTTTACTCCAACACTCAGATGGGCAATCGATGTACTAAAGTTCTGCATCATAAAACACAGGCACCGCGATTTAGGCCTGGACAGATTTCAAAGGATAGTTTACTGATCTTCCATGTGGCGATTAAAAACAATTTTTAGTAAGATATTGCTAAAATATTTATTTTTGATCCATATAAATTCCTGGGGATTTCTAATATTAAGTACATATAAAATATATGCCAGGTAATTACATTTTATTTTTAACATTGGAAAAGTTAGAAATAATCCCATTTGATACTGGCGGCTGAGTCCACAAAGGGCGAATTGGGGGCGAGGTAGATTTTTAAATAGTAATAAAATAGTGCGAACCATTGTACGTTGAAGCTGCTCCTAATATAAAAGAGAGTAGAGATAAAAGAACCAGTATATCTATATAATGATTTTCTTCTCTAAGGAGAGCATATGGTTCACTCAGAAGTGTTTCTAAATTACTAAATTTCACTTTAAAATGTGAGTTCACGCCTGCTTTGCCTCCTCAAAATTATCTGACTGACCAATAGATGGTGCTCTAATCTTGATTCTAGTGGAGATTTAATGATGCAGATTACAAACCCATGGATCTTGATTGAGTTAAAGGAGGTTCATTACGACTCATTTATTCATTCATTTTGCAAGTCATTTGTGAGCACCACTATGTGCCAGGACTGCATTAGGTTTTCTTTTACAGGGTCAGAGACCACTACAAGGTAAATAAAACTTCAATGTGTTTTTACACAGAGTAATATTATTTCAGTTTATATGGTTGTGTAACAAATCTCTTCAGAGCTTAATGGTTTACAATAACAACGGTTTATTACATCTCATCACTTTGTTGGCTGAGTGGTTCCTCTGATGATTTCTTCAGGGCTCACTCACTCATGTAATTGCATTTGGCTGGGGGTGTCCTGGGCTAGAAGGTCTGATATTGAAACACACGTGTTGGCAGTTGGTGCTGGCTGTCCTCTGGGCACCTACATCTGCCTCCATGCAAGTAGTCTTGTAAGTTATATCTGCATATATTACCTCACTTTGAACACCCTTGGTTGGTCAAAGCAAGACCAAGTCCTGCCCAGATACAAGAGGTCAGGAAATAGAATCCAACTCTTGATAAGAAGGGTGATAAATCACTCTGCAAAGGGACATGGGTGTATTGGGATGGGAGGACTTGGTGGTCATATTTTTTGATCTACAAAAAAAAGTAGAGAAATGAACAATGATGGAATAGACACACTTAGGTTCTTCAGTCTCCTCGTAGAAACATTATTACAATTTTGAGAAAGGAAAGTGGTATGTCTCTAAGACAAAACAGTCTATTGGGCTAATGAGGCTGTTGTTATGGTGGGAAATAAAGGGTTATATGGATTTGGATTACCCATCACATGTGCTGTGTGAATGCCTTCATTATTAGTCCTTTCCATTATTTCTGGATACTCAGTTTTCTTCAGCAGTTGACTAACGTTGTAAGAGTCTGTTAACTCGTAATTAGTGTTTCCCCAGAGTGTGGAATGAAAGTAATGGAATCAGCTAGAATGAAGTAGTTGAACTACACTGGCAAAGGCAGCCGAGATGTAATTCCAGTGTTCTGTGGTATTATAGGGTGGGGCAAGAGTAGGGTTGCAGTTGTTCCTATGGAAAATAATACAATAACTAATAAATAAAAATATAAGAATAAACTCGTGCACCCACAAATGTAAACCTGCTTTTGCCACACCCTGTATATGCACAATCAAACAGTTACCTTTCTACAACCTTGTTCAATAACTATAAAAATATATTTTAAAAGGTGGAGCTATTTTTTTGTAATTGTTTTATTTATTAAATTTCTACTGTGTCAAGACTTACATATGTCACCTCTAAATGTTATAATAATGCTAAAGGGTGTCAGTTCCTGTTTTACAGATGAGTAAACTGAGGCCTAGAGGGAAGATGGGTGCATTTCCTGCAGCTAAATATTAAGTACAGGACAGAATTTGGACTTCCAGGTACCCATTCAATACCATTCTCCCTCTCTCTTTGAGCAATGGGGCACCAGTTTTGCTGGAGAAAGCAATGTGCCCAGCCCAAACTACATTTCATAGGCTCCTTTGCATTAGCAGATAGAAATCAACTAGGTGGTGAAATGTGGCTGAAAGTTGTTTAGTAGGGATTCTGGGAAAATGCCTTAAAAAGGGGGCGGACTTGGTTGATACACACGTTTTTGGCATTGTTTCCTCCTGTTGTTTGAACAAGATGTGATGCCTGGAGCCCCAGCAGCCACAATGTAAGCACAGTTGCGTAGCCAGAGTGCAGGCTGGTGTAGCAGAGGCCAGGAAGAGCATGGGCTCCCGCAGAAGCTGTGGACCTGCTTCATCAGCTCTGATGTGAGAGGAAAATAAAGCTCCCATCTTGCTTAAGCCACTGTTATTTTTCTTACATAGACAGCTATACTCAATTTTAATAAAGACACCAAATATATCCCCCATTGCTTTATTTCAATTCTTTATTTAAAATAATTTATGAAATTAAAGTTATAAAAGTAATAAAATAATATTTCAGTCTAAGAATGTCCATGCACAATCAAAAGCCTCTACCCCTGCAGAAAACTGGGAAGAACCTTTTTTGTCTTGAGATAAACATCTTGATTCTCAGCCTTTGCAAACTTGTGTCTTCAAGGCTTGTTTCTTGTTCTCCAATTTCAGTGACCCTGTGGCTTTCAAAGGAAACTTGTCTTGCTTTTGCCTCTGAGAATGAGTCTCTTGCCTTTGCTTGAACTCGGTGGCAGTAAGACTTCTAGAATGATCTGACCTGTGAATTCCACAACCTAAATCAGCACATCTTCAAATTTCAGCTGCATGAGAATCACATGGGATATTTGTAAAAAAAATCAGATTTCAGACCTACCGTAGAGATTTTGAGTCATTTGTTCTGTGGCAGGGCCCAGAAAATTGCATTTCTAACAAATACTCCAAACAGTACTAAGGCATGTGATTCACTAGCTGCCCTTTGAGACGCCCTGCTCACTGTTCCCCCAATCAGTGCTTCATGCTATGTTGTCTGACCCAAAGCTGAGACGTGCGGAGTGGGACGGCTGCATTTCGGTGTCTTTAACAGAGACTGAGAGAAAATGCATACACAAGAAGAAAAAAAACAACCTCAAACCCCTGACTTAAGCAAGATAGGGGTTATGTTTTCCTCTCATGTAAGCCCTGCTATGGTATGAATAAAGATGATTCCTGAAGTCTATTAAGCTAGGTCAGGGTGACATGGCTTACTTTTTTCCTTACTGTGGAGATTTTCCTGTAAGTTTTAAGTTTGTACTAATTGGTATGGGCTGGCACAAATTGTACCAGATGGATAGGTAGGTCTCCTACTTTTGCAGTGTTCCAACTTGCCTTTCTTGTTCTTAATTATTAAAGATTAATTTTATTTTGCATAACATTCACAGAGAATTGCCAATACCTTTCCTCAAAGGACATAATTTAAGCTCCAAAAGATCAAAATTTTAATAAGAGTTTGAAGATGTTGCCAATATGTTTACAGGAGCTACCAAATGCTTTCCATTCAATGCTCTGTATTAAAGGGAACAATTATGAGAATGTGAAAACCTAGGCCACACCTGGGAAGAAAATATGTGTCTATCTCCAAACTGGATGTGTTCCTGAAAAGTGCAACAAAATTAAATATGAAAAATTAAAACAATCAACCTATATGTTTTAAGGCAGAACTAGACATTTTATAAAGTCCGCAATTTTACCTGACTACTCAATTATATATTACTGGTGTTTCATACACACTCTTATGTTACTTAATTTATTCTTTTCCTGCCCATTTGTTCTTTTCTTTCGGCTAGGTTGAAGTAAATTACTTTTTTCTGTAATACAAGCACTACGACTGCTGCTGCTGCTTCATCTCCAACTTCCCTCCGCTCTCTAAATTTCCTCTCAACGTAATGTCAATATTGCAGGTATGCTATCAATTTTATCTTTTTAATGACACATTTCCCTGCTCCTCTGTAGATTGGTTGATCTCCGGGCCTGATGCAGAGTTCCTGTTTGACATCTCTGTTCTCCATCATCCTGAAGAGTCTCTTCATCTCTTCATGCTGGATTGTGTTCTCCTACCTCTCTGGCCTTTCTTTTCTGAGTTCATCCTTGTCCTGGTGGAGCACAATTTCTAGCCGCATCCTGAAAAACATTGCCTGTAGGTAAACTTTTCAAGGCCTTGCATGTTTGAAACTGTGTTTAGTATTATACCATCACTCTTTTTTTTTTAATACCATCACTCTTAATTGCTAGTTTGGCCAGGTCTGGAATTCTAGGTTGAAAATTATGTCCCTTTGTAATTTGAATCTCAATGTTCCACTCTCTTCTAGCTTCTGTTTTAATATTGAGAAATCCAGTGCCTTTCTAATTCTTTATTTTAATTTCTGTTTTTAAAAATTGTTTCAGTTACAGTTGACATTCAGTATTATTTTATATTAATTTTAGGTGTACAGCACAGTGGCTAGACATTTATATAATGCACAGAGTGATTCCCCCTGATAAGTCTAGTACAGTCTGGTACCACACATAGTTATTGCAATATTATTCACTATATTCCCTCTGCTGTACTTTATATACCGAGACTATTTTGTGACTACCAATTTGTACTTCTTAATCCTTTCACCTTTTTCATCCAGCCTCCTAACATCCCTCCCCTCTGGCAATTCTCAGTTTGTTCTCTGTATGTGAGTCTGTTTCTGTTTTGTATGTTTGCTTATTTTGTTCTTTAGATTCCACACATACTTGAAATCATGTGGTATTTGGTTTCTCTATCTGACTTACTTCACTTAGCATAATACCCTCTTGGTCCTCTGTTGAAAATAAGATTTCATTCCTTTCTATTGCCCAGTAATATTCTATTGTATTTATGTTCCACATCTTGTTTTTGTAATCGTCTACTGATGGGCACTTGGGTTGCTCCCGTGTCTTGGCTATTGTAAATAATGCTGCAATGAACATAGGGGTGCATATATCTTTTTGAATTAGTATTTTGGATTTCTTTGGATAAGTATTCAGAAATGGAATGGTTGAGTTATTAGATAGTTTTATTTATAATTTTTTGAGGACCCTCTATACTATTTTCCATAGTGGCTGCACCAATTTGCAGTCCCATCAACAACGTATGAGAGTTCACTTTTCTCCACATCCTCACAACATTTGTTTGTTGATTTATTGATGATAGCCATTTGGACAGGTATGAGGTAATATCTAATTATGGTTTTAATTTGCATTTCTCTGGTGATTAGTAATGTTGAACATTTTTTCATATGTCTCTTGGCCATCTGTATGTCCTCTTTGGAGAAATGTTTGTTCAGATCCTCTGCCAATTCTAATATTGATCATTGTATGAACTGTAATTTATTGCTCTTATTGCTTTTAAAACCTTTTTGTTTCCCTCATTTATCTTAAACATCTTATAATGTTTCTTGGTATAGGTGTTTTTATCTACTATGTCAGACATTTGGTGAATTTTTTTCAATCAACTGATTTATATTTTTCAGTTTAATGAATTTATCCTGAATTCTTAATTTGTTTCTCCACTCTTTCCTTGTATCTTTTTTTTTTTTTTTTTTAGTGGAACTTCTGTTGTTTTGATGTTAGACTTTATGGATTTACATCTAATTTTTTTAAGTTTCTGTGTTATTTTGTATTGCTTTGCCTTTTTGCTACACTTTCTGCCATGTTTTCTCAATTTTATCCTCTAAATCTAATGTTGATTATTTAATAACTGCTACTATACTTATATTTTCTAAGAGTTATTTTATCTTCCTTTTTTCCTTCCTTCTTTCCTTCCTTCCTTCTTTCCTTCCTTCCTTCCTTCCTTCCCTCCCTCCCTCCCTTCCCTCCTTCCTTCCCTCCCTCCCACCTCCTTCCCTCCCTCCCTCCCTTCCTTCCTTCCTTCCTTCCTTCCTTCCTTCCTTCCTTCCTTCCTTCCTTCCTTCCTTCCTTCCCTCCTTCCCTCCTTCCTTCCCTCCTTCCTTCCCTCCCTCCCACCTCCTTCCCTCCTCCCTCCCTCCCTCCTTCCCTCCCTCCCTTCCTTCCTTCCCTCCCTCCCTCCCTCCCTCCCTCCCTCCCTCCCTCCTTCCTTCCTTCCTTCCCACCTTCTTTTCTTAATAGTGTGGCATAGACAATCTGCTAGCTAATATGATTTGTATCTCTTTACTTAAAATAGAATTGCTGATGGAAAGTAACTTCTCAGTCAGGGACAACATTTCCAAGTTCCTCTTGCATCTTGCTAATGGAAAGTGAACAGAAATAGTATCTGTTTTTCTAGTCCAAAGAGATAGGAACAAGGTGTTTCCTCTGACACTTTTTCATTGTTTGAGAGATGAATAGATAGAACTCTCAGAACCAAAGAGACGGAGAAGTCACAAATGGAGGGGACCTGGGACCCTGAATAACTATGTGGAACAGACACCCCCCCACATTACAAATTGGAATTTATATGGGTGAGAAATAAATATCTATGATGTTAAGCCATTGAGATGCCAAGATGTTTCCAGTGTAGCAGTTAGAATTCCGTAATTAATGTATCATTCTCTTTTGATTGGTTGATGC
The DNA here is from genome assembly GCF_014108415.1 of Molossus molossus. Taxonomy (NCBI): domain Eukaryota; kingdom Metazoa; phylum Chordata; class Mammalia; order Chiroptera; family Molossidae; genus Molossus; species Molossus molossus. The sequence continues at coordinate 90,663,680 of NW_023425388.1, read as the reverse complement.
AGTCTTCTTGTATTTATTTTTCTGAGAATATTAATGTCATTTTAAAAATTTACTTTTCTTCTTCCAGTATAGTCTTGCTTTCCTTCACGTTGCTTTTATGGGTACATGGTTTGGACAGTGTTTGTCATTTAGAGGCTTGCCTTAAATATCTTTACTGGCCTCTTACATTTAAGAAGAGGGCACCAAAACTCGTGTGTTCAGTGGTTTAACTAGCACGTTTTTTCGGGAAATACTGTATGAGAGCATTTTTAAGGCTTTTCTCTGGGACTTGCAAGATTGCGCAGAACAGTTGCCTTTGACCTCCTGGCGTGCCCAGTCTTCATCACCAGCATTCTGCAAGCTCGTGTGGGGAGTGGGGTGGGGGTGCTAAAGTCTCAACACTCAGTATGGAAACTTTGATTTTACTCCCCTAATCTTTGCCTGAAACGCCCCACCTCGGAGGGGGAGGGCCTCAGTTTCACTCTCTCTGCAGAGTCAACCGGTCTGCGGGAGTGAGACAGGGCCGCCAGCTTCACAGGGTTGTGAGGTCCGGGAGGTCTAACTGTGTCTGAGAAATGCCTCTCGAACAGTCTTGTTGTTCTTTATACTCACTTTTAACCCCAATTCTCCCTGAGGTACCTGGTGGAGAAAACCTTGGGTCTCGGGGGATCCCAGCTCTCCCGGCTGCTGGCTGAGCGCGGCTTCCTCGGACTTGCCAAGTAATTCAGGGCTCAGCCAGCGCGTTCTAGCTTCCAAAACTGTCTCCTTCCCAAAGATGCTTCGTCCATGTGAGTTTATGCCTTTATTTATTTGTTTTTAAAATACAGCTTATTGAGCTTTTAGAGGACAGCCAAAGCCTAAAAGCACATTCATTTGTTATATTTATCTGAAAACGTAACAATTTTGAATGAAAACTGACTCAATTTCATTATTTCCAAAATAGCAGGACACCCAGTGTCTTTTTCCTCTCTCTTCTGAATTGTTCAGTGTCCCCAGAGGACCACTCAGAGGGCAGATCTCGCTTACAGGAGAACGGGAGAACGGACTGACTCACTAGTGGGATTCGTTTTTCTGCAGCTATTATTTCTGTAGCTGGTGAACAGTGTTGTTCCTGCGAATTGGCTTGGAGAGGTCACTGCTGCACTTGTGCTTTGCTGGTCCTGATCCTTTCACCGGTTCTCTGATGAGATCGCCTCACCCCTTCAGCCAGGGTGGTCCATATCTTCTCTTTGGGTTGTATCTTTTCAGTTCATACTCACATGCTCAGCAATTGTTCCCCGAGTATGGCCCCCATTGGTTACAATGTGAATTCAGCTTCAGCTACAGGCTGTGACAGGACCAAGACTCATTAAAGACGCCTGAGTCCAGTTCAGATTCCTTGTTGCTAACAATAAGTGCTTCTTATGGGACCTGGAGTGTTATCCTGCTGAAAGCCACTCTAGTGATTGGAAGTCTGGACCCTGCCTGAAAACTCCCAGTCCCCAACCTAGGGGAAAGCACAGATTTCTCTGATGAGCCCCACTGGTATGAGATTTGGAAGGTGCGCAAGAACCAGAAATCCATTATTACTCGTCTGGGTAGTTGTGGGCAGATACTTGGGCTTCAGCTGAAGTGTCAGTGACTCACCTCAGCGCTAGAGGCAGCTCTGATCACCATCAGCATTCTCCTGGGAGTATCACGAACTTTCAAATCTCTGAGAGGTAATGGCAAACCCCAACGCTAGTGGCCAAATTTGCTGACATCTATTCCTCCTGTATGTTTGACGGTGGGTGTGCACCTAACTCCTTATATTAATTTTCATTCTGCTTGAAACACTAGAGGGACCAGATCGTGACTGCTATTGTGCACAGCATCTTCTGTTGCACATTTTTTCTCAGAGCTTTGAGTGCCTGCTGCCTACATGGGAACTTCCAAATGGAGGCTCCTCTGGGCATCTGGCTTATGGGTTGGAAGTTAAGTTCTGCTGAACCAGGCACCCTGCTTCAGAGGAGTGCGAGGGAAGTCCAAGAGTCACATTTAAATTATTTCAGGACTACCTGCATTCTCCAAAGGGCCCTAAAATATGGTTACAGAAATATTACTTTTAATGAAAACTTTTTATATTTTATCAGAAATCAAATACACATTGGTAGGCACTCAATAAATGGTCCGGCAAGTAAAGCTATAATTCAGTGGATCCCATCCTACCTCATTGAAATCTATTATTGTCCACATTGTCTTCCCGTGGAAAAATTAGAAAACATTTTTTGGTCTCTTTTTCCCCAAAGAACCTTGATATAGATTTCTCGATTATAGAAAGATTCTCTTTTTAAATTAATATCTGTTCATAAGATTATGCAGTTTTCAAACATACAATTCTATAATATCTGTATATTGCATTGTGTTTCCTACCGAAATTCAAATCTCCTCCTGTCACCATACATTTGACCCCCTTTACCCCCTTCTCCCTCTCCTCCAACCCCCTCACTCTGGTAACCACCGTACTGTTGTGTCTACGTTTTTTGTTTGTCTTGTTTGTTCACTTGTTGCTTGCAGTTTCATATCCTACAAATGAGAGAAATCATATGGTTCTTGACTATTTCCATCTGACTTATTTTGCTTAGCATGATATTCTTAAGATTTATCCATGTTGTCACAAATTGCAGTATTTCATCTTTCTTTTATGTTAAATTTACTAACAATTTTTTTTAGTGACTCAGCCATTATTTTTAATTCTGCTTATTTATGTCTCACTGGAAGTTTAGATCAAACATCTCTAAAAGGGAATACATGATTCTAAAAGTATAACTTTGTCACATCAAGTTTCTTTGAAACATGTATAAATTTATAGATTCACTATATATTGGAAGGGATCCAGCAGGGTCTGATCATTGAAACTTTTAGAATAGTATTTTCAAAGTGGTTTAAAATATACAGAAAATTATTTATTTTCTATTATTTTAATGGGATCTATTGGGTAGATAGTAAAAGGATCCTCTGATCGATCCAAATATATTCTGGCTAATTATGAAAAAGTTGTAGTATAAAGACTAATGCAAAGGCCAATTGTTGTTTGAAGCATAACACATTTCCCTTAGAAATAGAATTTATTTTGCTTATATAATATGTATACCCTTCCTATTCCAGAAAAATATTGGGAGAAACTTACGAAATTAAGTGTAATGTAAACTAAGAAAACTTTAAAAGTGAAACGAATGAGGGAATAAATATGTCCAAGTACCCAAGATGGTTTTTATTTTATTTATTTATTTATTTATTTATTTGGTACATGCCCCTTGTGGGAGCCGAACCCAGGACTCTCTGGTCCACAGGCTGACGCTCCAACCACTGAGCCAAATAGGCCAGGGCTCAAGATGTTTTTTAAAGGGAATTAGTTCAGTATAAATAAAAGAAAACAGAAATTAATATTATATAGATTTATGTTCATGCTGGAGAACAACTAGTGTGATTTTAGTCAAGCTTCTGAATCTCAGTATCCACATCTGTGAAATGGATACAGAGAATAACTCCCTGGCCAGTGAATGTGTTCCATAACACAGCCTCAGTGGAAGACTCCTCCTCCCTCAGATGGATTTTGCATTGCTTTTGGGATCCCTGGCTCAGGAGGGATGAGGGCAGTTCTGAAAAAGCAATCTGGCTACTCCTATTTTTGTGGGACTAGTTGGAGCAGTTGCTCACCTCTGTCTGTGCTGATGCCCAGCTCCTCTGAAGTACTAACTTCTATGCCATTTGGAGAACCTCTCCTTGTGTTGCTGTCAACCTGCCTTACCTCATTGATTCTTAATAATCTTCTTTTACACTAGCCAGAAAATCGCCTTTACTTTCTATTGTCAACTTTACAGCTTTTACATCTCTAGTGAGGCTGACTTCTTAATATTGAACCTTTCTATTTCCCAGAGGACAGAGCTTTGGCAGGTCAGGTTGTGATCAAGCTTGGTGGGACCTTCATCTGGAAGTACAGGCTTCTCAGCAATTTCCACCCTGCTGCTCCCTCTGGACCACTCGGAACTCACAGTGGTTTTTTTCTCTGGAGTTCCAGGGGTCCTCTGTAGTCTAATACAACTTTGGTGAAACTTCTAGGCTTTCATACAAAATTGTATTCCAATTGGAATACACGTTTAACTTGTATTCCATGGATCACTGTACCCCAACCAAACGCAGGAATTCAGTCTTTACACTGATTTGAATATCCGCTAATGAGGCTGAACTTCCCAGAGCACAGAGTAGACCACCAGGGGGCGGTGTTGCCTAATCTTACATTCCAGCCTAACATGGAATGCAGCCCCAAACCTTTGTTAAACTCAATTGTGAAGCCTAAATGAGATAATATAATAGTTGCAACTTCAGTGCCTTCTAAGTGCCAAGTATTATATATATTATTTAATTCAGTTTAATTCTTATGTATCCCAGATAATGTTTGTGGGTTTCTCTGCCCAATGAGATTTAAATAGCATTGCTTCAAACACCAGTGATTCCATGATTCCCCTCCCCAAGTTCTGTTCATTTCTTTAACTGTTTGCTCCTGGTTCCCCTTGTCTGTGGCTTCTGAAATTGTTCATGCTGCCTCTATTTGCACAATCAATTTCATTTTTTCATATGTTTCCACAGGACATTCATTCTATTCACACTAAATCTTTCAGGGGATCCACAGGAGGGAGTCAAGTTGTAATTTTCTCCCCCCCAGACTCTATTTACCTTCCCTATCTCCCCCAAAGGGTCAATCAAATTTCTCCCTTTTTCTCTCATAATAAGTGAATATATTTGTTGTTTGAGCTTCTCTCTCACCCAAGTTACTTATTCTTAAACAATAGGTGAGAGAGATCTGAAAGTGAAGTCTTGGTAGAAGAGTTTGTATGTGTGAACTCTTTGTCAATGGAATGTTTATAATTTAGAATCTTTGAGCATATGCAAAAAAGGCTGTTATACTAATCAGAATTTCATAGGGTTGTTCTCCAGCAGTTAAATGTGGAGTGAGTTAATTATGAACCAGTGCCTAAAAATGTTGAGCACACCGAGAGACAAGAGACGATATCAGAAATATCTCAAATGAATATTAATGTTTTGAAATGTCTATGTAATTGAAATCAATTTAAATGTAAAAATAATTTGAAGGATGCTAATGCAATGGCAGAGTCTCCATAGATAAATATGTCAAAACACATTAGAATTTCTCTGAGGCTATGGCAGAAACTGCACTGTGAGCAGGCTGAGAGAGGTAGATTTGATTTCACTTTTGCCCTGTAGACAGACCTATGTATTTGGGTTTTCGTGTTTGCATCTTTAGTAAGGAGTTCATTACTTTGGCTTTGTTGATTTTGCTTGGAAATTAGTCCTCTGTTTTATTTTATTTTATTTTTATTTTAACTTCATTTAAAGTTGACTGACTTACCTAAGAGTGAATGCAGATTTTGGTTTGTGGGTCATAAATAAACTTCAAAATTAAAGAGATTTATAACTTAAAAATATGTTGGTCAGGCAAATTCTGCATTATTCCATGTACATGAAGTATCTAAAATAATCAAACTCCTAGAAGCAGAGAGAGAAGAATGGTGGTTGCCCTGGACTTGGGTGAAGAAAATGGGGCTGGGTGTGGGGGTAGATGGATATATTTTCAGTTTTGCAAGATGAATAAGTTCTGTGCAACATTTTGTACAACAATCTGCAAGATGTTGTTATTGTTAACAACACTGTGTTGAACACTTAAAAAAATATCATGAGGGTAGATCTCATGTTCAGTGTTTGTACCACAAAACAAAATAAAAAACAAAGGTATGTGAGGAAACTTTTGGAGGTGATGAATGTATGTCTTACTTGATTGTGGTAATGGTATGTGGGTACATATGTGTGCCTAAACTCATCAGACTGTGTAGTTTACATTTGTCCATTCTTCTGTATATCAGTGATATGTAACAACCTGTTTTTAAAAAGAACATATATGATAAAAAATTACTAAAAATGTTTTGGTTCATCTTTCATTAAGCCTTGACAAAAGCCATGTGAAAAAAACAGAAGAGGCATGACTGACTACATTTCGCATTTGAAGAACAAAGGCTCTGATAGAGTAAGTGAGTTGACCCAGGCCACTGTATAATCCTTTACAGTATTGTGCGAGACCATTTCAAAATGATTTCAAGTACATTATCTCCTTTGAGGTAAAATTCTACATTCTCTCTATTCTATGAATTATCAAGTTCTATTCATTCTTTCTTATGTGCTTTTCCACCTGTCAAAATCTTTTATTCTTAAGACTCAGAATATATTCAGCTGTTCTAACTCTGAGCCAGAATGGATTTACCCATGTTGACCTCCAAATAGCATGTAACTGTTTCAATCATCTGTCCCTTGCTGCATGCTTTTTTCAGTGCACTATTTTCTGCATCCAATTTATTGACATATTTTGGAGACAACTCTGGAAAATTACTAATTATTATAAACTTTCAAAGGTTTAGCATGATGTTTTTCCTATAGGAGTTACTCAAGAAATGCATGGTGAAATAAATGCATAAGATATGTCCCTTTTTTTTCCCCATTGATTGTCATTGATCCAGTCCTTCCTGCCCATATTTTACTCTAGCTACCTGTCAATGTTCTCCCTCTGCCTCAGTTGAAGCAGTTACAGTATATAGTCTTTGTAGTTTAAAAACAAACTTACTGGTGAGGTGGATCCATTGATCCTCCTCCCCCCTCCTGGAAGAGAAAAGGGGAAACATCTGTAATACTTTCAACAATAAAGATAAATTCAAAAAATAAAAATAGACTAGATTCCAAAATGGCAACAGAGTGAATAGAAGCTACACAGACCATCTCCCAGGACCAAACTGGAATTACAACTAAAATAAAGACAAATCATTAGGAAAAAGCAACAGAAAGCAGCTTGCGAGGGCCATATAACTAGGGACAACGAATCAATCCTGGTAGGATGGTGGAAGCACTAGAGGGGGCCAGGGAGCTCACGGACAGCATCAATCTTAGCTGTGAGGAGCGCCCTTGGGGTTAAACTCCCAAGCTACTCCACAGTGCAGAGGGCTGGGACAGAGCACTAAAATAGCCACAGCCACTCACCTTGGGCTCCGACACAGGGAGGGTGGACTGCATTGGAACTGTGTGGGGACACTCAGGATTTGGAGGGTGCTCAGAGCTTTTGCTCAGTGGTGGCCACACAGAACAGTGGCCATTTACGCCTTCCCAGGGCCCTGGGGAGAGGCAGCGGTCCTTCCCTCAGAGATTCAACCCCACCCAGTGGGCGAATGAAATGCAAATTGGGGTTCATTAACAACCAGCGTCTGCCCTACCCTTGGGAAATCTCCTTACACTGACCACCTGAGGTAGTTTTTCATTCAACTGAGAACCCAAGGCTCCTCAAGTAACTGCGACAAATAGCCTTCAGGCAAACAAGATAGAGAATAACGAAACCATTCCTGGGCTTGCAACTCTACCTAGGGAAGTAAGACATGCCAGTGGTGTTTAATGTGGGTCCTCCCACACTCATCCAAACCCAATAAGGGAGCCACAAACAGTTGAACACCATTACCCACAGGAAAAATTTGCCAGGCTCGAAAGCCCACTGAAATAGCCATAATGGTGAATCAAAGAAACAAATGCCAAATGAAAGAAAAAGAGACCTCTACTGAAGATGTGATAAATGAGGTGCAGTTAAGCAAGTTAACAGAGCTAGAATTCAGAGCCATGATCTGGAGGAAGCTCAACAGCATGAGTAAGGACATAGAAATGTTGAAAATCAACCAATTGGAAATTAAAAACCACCTAGAATAAATGAAGAATGACATCTCAGAAATAAAGACACATTGGAAGGTCTAAACAGCAGAGTAGAGGAAGCTGAGGACCAGATCAGTGAATTAGAAGACAGGGTAGAAAATATCAACCAATCAGATAACCAAAAGGAAAAAAACAATTAAAAAACAGGAAGACAGCTTTAGAGAACTGTGGGACTAGAAAAGTAATAATATTTACATCATAGGAGTTCCTGAAGAAAAAGAAAATGAGCAAGGGTTAGAGAATATATTTGATGAAATAGTGACAGAACACTTCTCTCATTTGGTGAAGGAAGAAGACATTCAAGTTCAAGAAGCACAGAGAGCCCCAAGTAAGAAGAACCCAAACAGGCCCACATAAAGACACATCATAATTAAAATACCAAAAATTAAAGACAAAGAGAGAATTCCAAAGGCAGCAAGATATAAGCAACAGGTTACCTACAAAGGCACCCCCCCCCATAAGGTTATAAGCTGACTTCTCAAAAGAAACACTACAGGCCAGAAGAGAATGGCATGAAGTAATCAAGGTCATGAAAAACAAGGATCTGAATCCAAGACTACTCTACCCAGCAAGGCTATCATTCAAAATAGAAGGACAAATAAAGAGCTTCCCAGACCAAAAAAAAAAAAAAAAAAAAAAAAAGGCTAAGGGAATACATTAGCACCAAACCAGCACTGTAAGAAATGTTAAAAGGACTGCTGTAAGTAGTAGAAGAGATAGGAAGAAAAGTATAACCACACTGAACAAAAATGGCAATAAATAAGTACATATCAATAATCACCTTAAATATAAATGGATTGAATGCTCCAATGAAAAGACACAGAGCAGCTGATTGGATAAGAAAGCATGACTGATATATATGTTGTTTACGAGAAACCCACTTCACAACAAAACTCTCACATAGGATGAAAGTGAAGGGATAGAAAAAAATCTTCCAAGCAAACAAAAAGGAAATAAAAGCTGGGGTAGCAATACTCATATCTGATAAAATAGATTTCAAAATGATGGCCATAACTAGAGACAAAGAAGGCCACTACATAATATTGAAAGGATCTATCCGACAGGAAGATATAACCTTGATAAACACATATGCACCCAATATAGGACACCAAAATATATTAAAACTTCTGGAGGACTTCAAAGGAGAAATCGATAGCAATACAATCACAGCAGGGGACTTCAACACCCCACTGACATCACAGGATAGATCCTCCAAACAAAAAATTAGCAAGGAAACAGAGACTCTAAATGAAGCACTAGACCAAATGGATTTAATAGATATCTACAGAGAATTACATCCCAAAACTGCAGAATTCACATTCTTCTCAAGTACATATGGGACATTCCCAGATAGAACACATGTTAGGACACAAACTAAGCCACTACAAGTTCAAGAAGATTGACATCATATCAAGCATCTTCTCAAATCACAATGGCATGAAACTAGAAATCAATTGCAACAAGAACATGCAAAGACATTTGAACACATGGAGGCTAAATAGCATTTTATTAAACAATGAATGTGTTACCATGGAGATCAAGGAAGAAATTAAAAACTTCCTGGAAACCAATGAAAAGGAACACAGAACAACACAAAATCTATGGGATGCAGTGAAACAATTCTGAGAGGGAAATGCATAGCACTACAGGCCTACCTCAAGAAACAAGAAAAATTTCCAATCTAACCTCACAAAGTAAAGAACTAGAAAGCAAACAAAATGAAAACCCCAGAGCAAGTAGAAGGAAGAAAATAGTAAACATCAGAACAGAAATAAATTACATGGAGACCAAAAAAACAATTCAAAGGATCAAGGAAACAAAGAGCTGGTTCTTTGAAAAGATAAACAAGATTGATGGACCCTTAGCTAGACTCACCATGAAACAAAGAGAGAAAAGCAAAACACACAAAATCAGAAATGAAAGAGGAGAAGTAACAACTGACACCACAAAAATACAAAAGATCATTAACAACTACTATGAACAATTATATGGCAACAAATTCGACTATCTAAGCAAAATGGACTAATTTCTAGAAAGACATAGTCTCCCAAAACTGGACTGGGAAGAGATAGAAAACTTGAACAGACCAATAACAACTAAGGAAATTGAAGATGTAATCAAGACTCTCTCAGCAAACAAAAGCCCAGGCCCGGATGACTTCACGGGGCAGTTTTACCGAACATTCAAAAAGGAAATAACACCCGTTCTCCTCAAACTATTTCAAAAAATTCAAGAAGAAGGAAGACTTCCAAACTCATTGTATGAGGCCAGAATAATTCTAATTCTAAAACCAGAAAAAGACACAACAAAGAAAGAAAACTACAGGCCAATATCCCTGATGAACATAGATGTCAAAATCCTGAACAAAATACTAGTGATTCAGATCCAGCAAACATCAAAAAAAATATTCACCATGACCAAGTGGGATTCATTCCAGGGATTCAAGGCTGGTACAATATTTGCAAATCAATAAATGTGATACACCACATAAATAAAATAAAGAATAAAAACCACATGATCATATCAATAGATGCTGAAAATACATTTGACAAAATCCAGCATTCATTTCTGATAAAAATGCTCAACAATGTGGGGATAGAGGGATCATATCTGGACATAATAAAGGCCATATATGAAAGATCTACAGCCAACATCATACTCAATGGGCAGAAACTAAAACCATTTCTCTTATGAATAGGAACAAGATAGGGATGCCCACTTGTCCACTCTTATGTAACATAATACTGGAAGTCTTAGCCACAGCAATCATACATGAAGTAGTAATAAAAGGGATCCAAATTGGAAGGGAAGAAGTGAAACTGTCATTATTTGCAGATGACACCATATTATACATAGAAAACCCTAAAGACTCCATAAAAAATCTACTAGACTTAATAAATAAATTTGCCAAAGTAGCAGGATACAAAATTAACATCAAGAAATTTACGGCATTATTTCCCAATGATGAACTCACAGAAAGGGAAACTAAAAACCAACCCCATGTACCATTGCAGGAAAAATTCAGATACCTAGGAATAAACTTAACCAAGAAATTAAAGGACCTATTTGCAGAAAATTACAGGACATTGAAAAAAGAACTAGAGGAAGATATAAAAAAGTGGAAGCACATACCCTGTTCATGGATTGGAAGAATTAACATCATTAAAATGCCATATCCAAAGCAATCTATAGATTCAATGCAATCTCCATCAAAATACCAACTACGTATTTCACAGAACTAGAACAAATACTTCAAAAGTTCATATGGAACAAAAAAGACCTAGAATAGCCACAGCAATCTTGAAAAAGAAGAACAAAGTAGGTGGGATCACATTACCAGATTTCAGGTTATACTACAAAGCCACTGTAATCAAAACAGCCTGGTACTGGCACAAAAACAGGCACATAGACCAGAGAAACAGAACAGAGAACCCAGAAATGGACCCAAGGCAATATGCTCAATTAATATTTGACAAAGGTGTCAAGAGCATACAGTGGAGTAAGGACAACCTCTTTAATAAATGGTATTGGGAAAATTGGACAGTTACATGCAAAAAAAAATGAAATGAGACCATCAACTTATGCCATACAAAAACATAAACTCAAAATGGATAAAAAGCTTACATGTGACTCGTGAATCAATAAAAATCCTAGAAGAATATATAGGCAACAAAATTTTGGACATCATACTCAGCAGAATTTTCACTGATACATCACCTAAGGCAATAGATACAAAGAAAAAAATGAACACATGGGACTGCATCAAACTGAAAAGCTTCTACACAGCAAAAGAAACAACCACTAAAACGGAAAGGCAACCCACTCTATGGGATAGTATCATTCCAATGATACATCAGATAAGGGGTTAATTTCCAAAATATATAGAGTACTCATAGACTTCAACAAAAGGAAGACAACGATCCCAATTAAAAAATGAGCAGAGGAGCTAAATAGACACCTCTCCAAACAGGACATACAAATATCTAAGAGACATATGAAGAAATGCTCAACATCACTAATCATCAGAGAGATGCAAATTAAAACAACAATGAGGTATCACCTCACACCTGTCAGAATGGCCGCCATCAACAAATCATCAAACAACAAGTGTTGGCGAGGGTGTGGAGAAAAGGGAACTCTAATACACTGCTGGTAGGAATGCAGACTGGTGTAGTCACTATGGAAAACAATATGGTGTTACCTCAAAAAATTAAAAATTGAATTGCCATTTGACCCAGTTATCCCACTTCTAGGAATATACCCTAAGAAGCCTGAAACACCCATCAGAAAGAATACATGTATTGCATGTTCATAGCAGCTCTATTTACAATAGCTAAGATCTGGAAACAGCCCAAATGTCCATCAGTAGACGAATGGATAAAAAAGCAGTGGTACATATACACAATGGAGTACTATGCAGCGGTAAGAAAGAAAGATCTCTTATGCTTTGAGACGACAAGGAGGGACTTGGAAAGTATTATCCTAAGCGAAAGATGCCAAGCAGAAAAAGACAAATACCACATGATCTCACTTATTTTTGGAATATAATGAACATAACAGTCTGAGGAATAGAGTAGACCCAGAGATGGGGAAGTAGGGTACAGACTGACTACCCTCAGAAGAGGAGATGCGGGGAGGGAAGAGATAAACCACAGAGCTTATATGCATGTAAGCATAAACAATGGACACAGGGACGGTTTGGGGTGGGGGTGGGGAGGAGGGTTTCAATGGGGAAAAAAAGAAGATACATCTGTTACAAAAATAAAATTAAAAAAAATAAATAAATAAAAAGAAACTAAAAACAACAATAAAACAAAACAAAGTCTTCCCATGGCTTTGCTTATATTAGTATCTTCTCTTGAGATTTTTCTTGAAGTTTTCCCAAGCTACTCTGACCTAATTCATCTGTCTCTCAACCTCTTGTGTTTAGAGCTCATGTTGAACAGATGTTTTTGTGTCCTTTGATTTTTCATGCGCTCTTAGATGGCAAGTCAAAATGGTATCTGCCTTCCAGGCTGATTACTCAAACTAAGTAAGATCACTGTGGAATGATATATGTTTTTAAATTTGTTGTTGTGTTCTAAAATAGCCCCCAAGTGCCTAGCAATGGACTAGACAAATAGCAGGAACCAAAAAACTTGTTGAATTTAATTGATTCACATAATTCATTTCCTGGTGAGTCTGGTTTCAAGATTACATTTTGCTCTATAGATATCTTCTTTTATGTATTTTTCTGTCTTGTAACATTGCAAAGCAGTTTCCATTCATTGTTTACAATATTTAACACAACAGTTTATTGACTTTGGTTTTATCTGCTGACCAAATTGGAACATTTTGGACTCTAAATTGGGTTGTAAATTTGATATTATTAGGTTTTCTATTATAAAATGTCATTATCCTCATGTTCTAAATAAGTTAGATATTTCATTATTTCTAGCTGTCTTCTGAGAGACCATTAATATATTTCATTGAGAAATTCACTTTGTAATTCCCAGCAAAAATAAAGAAAATAGATGAATTTTTCAATGTTTTAATATGGCTTTAGTATGATAAAGTTTAACATCAAACTTCTTTATGGAAATTAAATCCTCAATATTTTGAGACATTTATACTGTTTCTGTGGTCAATAGGAAGGTGGTGATTTCGGGCAGAGTTTAGGAGTTCAGTGCTTCTCACTGTCTGACATGGGGTCTTTACTAGATGCTGGTAGAAAAGTGCAAGATTATATAGACTGAAGCTTTCATGTGTGCACACATTTTCTGTTTAGTCAGCTTGATTCTCTGATTTATGAGTTTATAGTGAATTTTCAGGGAAAAGAATATTCCAATATTCCCCAAGTGAGATCGATGGGACAATAGTTTTATAAAAAGTTGGTAAATGTTATTGAGGAAAATGAGGAGAGGTCCATGGAAAATAGTATGAGGACTCCTGAGTTACACAAAATGAAGCAATCCTTTTTTACAGTAGAACTTCTCATCATTTTAATATGGGAGTCTGCATCAGAACACCAGTATAGCATGCAGTATTTCCCAAATTTACTTAATCCCAGTACTATTCAGGCCTTTGGTTTTAAGTGGCAGACACATGACTCAGAATAGCTTGACTTACAAATGGAGTTGATCTGCAATGTGACTGAATACCCAGGAGCAGATTGGTAAGACTCAAATGGGGCATCAGAATCCACCTCTTCACCTCCTTCTTCTGGAGTAAATGCATTCTCACATAGATGCTCCCAGGGAGGAGACAGGATGGCCCCTGCAGGGTTTGTCATGGCCCCCAGAGAAAAGATAGGATGGCCCCTGCAGGCTCATCATGGTTCAGCAGCACTTTCTTAATAGTTCCAGGGAAACTCCACTCCTATATGAGCTCTTCCACAGAAGAATCCTGTTTTGCTTCAAATTTGCAGCTGCTAGAACAGTTTTTCTTTGGGAGTTGGTACTCAATAAATTGAGTCTCATTTCCTTGGCGTTTCTCTGAACCACCTGCTGTGAATAGGAAGGTGGAATACCTGGGCTGCACCATTTCTATTTCAGGAATTGAGGAGACAAAGGGTGGAACTCACCTCATCATGTGAACGAAGAGGAGAGGAGAGGAGAGGAGAGGAGAGGAGAGGAGAGGAGAGGAGAGGAGAGGAGAGGAGAGGAGGGGAGGGGAGGGGAGGGGAGGGGAGGGGAGGGGAGGGGAGGGGAGAGGAAGGAAGGAAGGAGGGAGGGAGGAGGAAGGGATGGAAAGAGGGAGGGAGAAAAGGAGGGAAGAAGGAAAGAAGGAAGGAAAGAGGGAAGGAAGGAAGGAAGGAAGGAACTACCCAATTCCAAAAAAATCTGTGCTACACTGTTGATAGAAGGATTTTTCTCTCATTTTATGAGTGGTCTTCTGAAAATCTGAATCATGCACAGATACTACATCTTAGTGTCAGGCCTAGAGTTTGAATTTATACTATATATAAGCTAATACATTATCCTGTCATTGTTTCTTGGATGCTGGCAGAGAAGTAAGAAACTCTTTGTCAGAGATGACGCGCTTTATGACTCATGGTGCAGCAAGCAGCACGAGCATCAGGATGTCTGTGTCCACTTCCTGTGCCCCGGCTCCCATGCGGGACGGAGCAGGTGGATGCCCACATGCAGGGGCTTTGCATCACACCTGAGGGACAATAATTTGGGAAACTCACTACTTTTATAGCAAGCAGGATGCCTGTCCTTTACCTGGGGAAATGCATTAACTCATCTCTCAAGGTAGCTCAGTGCAAACACAATCTTGGTAAAAGGCACTGTGTAGAGTCCTCATGCCTTTTCACCCCTGGCACACCCGGCAAGACGTGGAGAAGCCCGGGAAACACATGAAAGACTGTCTCCCAACTCCTGCCTTGAAAATATCATAGTAATCACATCTCAGCCAGGTCAGGAGGTGAACAGAAAGTTCTGGAGCTGTCTGTAGCAACTGCTGCCTCTGTGAAGCTCTGCTCATGCCGGGAGCATAACTTCAGATCAGGAAAAGTGTGCAAATGCTTTGGGGACACAGGAGTTTATGGAGAAAAAGGAGATAATATCTTTACCTTTTATGACTGCAGAACATGATTTCTTTGGTATGAAAAAAGGATAAATGAGATTATTTGAGTTTTCAGGGAGAACACATAAGCTATGCTTTCTTTTAATACATTTGATTTCCAATTAGGAAGCAACTGCTCAGCATGCCCTGTGAAGAGTCTTCATGAAAACGGAGAGCACAAAAGGTCTTCAGTGTGCCCTGTGCTCAAGCTGGCCTCTGCGGTCGTTTGGCAGTTTATCAAAAGCCACATTAATCCTCATAAATAGTGCTTGATTGTCAAAAGACAGCCCCCTTGTTCCAGCCTTGCAGTTGGAGCCGCACTTACTACTTTTCTTGACTTCCTGTACACAGGCTGCGTGATTACCAAGTGATCGTGTGTAAACAAGAGGCTGCTTCGTGCCGATAAATGGATTCCCACTGTTGCACAAGCCCCTGGGAGTCTGCATTAAAAACCAGCAGAGATGCAGAACAGAATGCAGCATTTATTTTAACAGCAGGCACTTATCATTGGTGACATTACCTGATACAGCTGATAATGCAAAGCATTATGACTTGGGAGCAAAATTCAGTTCATAGAGACGGGGGAGATAAACCATGGCTACTCGTAGAAATTGTGAGCAGTGCTTTGAATAGAATAATCTTATCTACATTCATCATCCAGCGAGCTCTTTTCTCCCACTGAAACGAGACAAGGTGGATTCACAATGCCCATTAATGCTAATGGCAGCTTCAGAAGCAAATCCCTTGTTCCTCCTCAGGAGAGGACCGCTGCCCCTCTTGTTATACTGTGCTGCCAAGCTGTGGCAGTCTGAGCTAATTGGTGAGAATTTTGAATACAAGGAATTTGAAATTAATCTTTTTTAAATGGTGGCCAATAGAGTTGTTGATGATAGCAGGTGCTGGCAAAAAAGGAATTACATTTCTCCGTGGAGTGCTGACTCTGGCCGGCTGGTAAAACCGTCACTTCTTGGGCCAGGTTATCTGCTTGCACCGGTTTCTGCTTCTGGCAGCAGCCTGTCAGGACATGCCTGGGTGCCCTGGGAGGCAGGCTGTGGGCGAGGCAGGCTGGCGCCGGAGTCACCGATCATGGACTGCGCCTCTGAGATATAAAAAAATTTAGCTATTTCTCTACTTCATGAAGTTGAGTAGGTAGCTTAAGATCTCTGTATCCCATTAGAATCATTTATAATAACTCTCCTAATATTTTATTCACAATGTTTACCCTGAAGATTAAAGGAGACAACATGGTACAATAAGGAGTAACGGTATGGAGCGTGTGGAGGCTCCTGCTGGGTGTCACTGAGCCGGCTGCTGCGAAGACGCGAACCTCCAGCCCCCTGGTGGGGCAGGTCTGGCTTGCACAAGGAAGGAGGACATTACTCTGCCTAACGAAGGAGAGAAGGATTTGACGTTCCCAGATTGGGGACTGGAGGATTGAGGGAGAGGAAAGAGAAGTTGAACTCAGGTGGGAGAAGACTGATAAAAGACGAGGCCCTATGCTGACCCCGAAAGGGAACGGCTGAATGAGGTCAGGGTGTGATACACAGGGGCGCATCTGATATATGGCTTTTCATCCATTCCTGTGACATCTTTAATACAGCTTACACTCTTCATCAAGGCATTTGTATAGGGGATAGCTTGGAGAATGCAGTCTTGGGCTGAGTATTGCAACCAGTTTGGCTCAAGGGGATACAAAATTCTCATTGTCATAGGATATGAATGATGAAAGTTTCCACTGAGAACCCAAAGAGACAAGAGATAAGAAGTTCTTAGTAAGATGCCAGAGCAAAATGCAGATTTTCAAAGAGAAGAGCAGGAAGGAAGGCTCTCAACTCCGAAGAAGAGTGGGAAAGAGAGAGGTGGAGCAGAGAAGAGGACAGAGTTGAGGTGAGCTTTCTACCTCTGTCAGACCTGGGGGACACATAGCCTGCCTGGGACAGCATCAGACAGCAGCCAAGTAAGAACTTTGTGATCTTATTTCCCTTAGTTATTTTCCTCCTCAAGGCCCCCACCCCCTGCTAGGAGGGTGCGCACCTAATGTTTGAGAGCGGGGAGGAGATGAGTGGGGAGAGAGCAGACGTCGGCAGTCCTTTTCCAGAAGGCAGACAGCCCGTCAGTGCACCAGACTCAAGTGAGGGAGCACTGGGCAGCTTCGATCTTGAACGGGGATAAATATCCTGGCTTGGATGCTTTTACATCAGTATGGAGACTGTGTTTGTGACTTAAACTGATGGTAGGATTGTGTATGATCTTACAATAAGCGGAAAAGTCACGGGGCCTGCCGTGGTTCCCAGGGTCTGATTCCTCGACCACAAGCATCACCGTCACCTGGAAACATGTTAAAAATGCGAATTCTCAGGCTCCACCCCAGACCTCTCATATCAGAAAGTAGGGCGGGCCCAGGCAGCCCTCCAGGAGATTGTGATGTGCCCGGAGGTTGAGGACCACTGTGCAGGGCAAGGAGGCCCGCGCAGGCTGTACGGGTCTTCTGTCTTGCTAATGACAAGCTGTAGGGAAAGCATGGAGAAATGCAATACAGGCATAACTCATTTGATTGCATTTAGCTTCACTGAACTTCACAGGTGTTGTGTTTTTTTACAAATTGAAGGCAAGCTCCTCTACCAGCAAATAAAAGAGTATGGCTCACTTTATTGCGGCTCACTGTATTATGGTGGTCTGGAGCTGTACTGTAATATCTATGGGGTGCACCTGCATACACTTCCTGCTGTAACCACTTGGGGGTTATATGAGGAAATGAAACAATAATTTTGCATGATACAGATTGGGCTGTCAGAACTTTTTTCTGCCAGGACATCTTTTTGAACTTCCTGGGTGATAAATATCCAGGTTGGGGTGGTCTGATAACTGCATCAACTTGACAGGATGCAGAACTTTGCTGAAATGGGGACCACAAAGCCCAGAAGAAGCCTCCCCTACCTGCTGCACCCAACATGACGGCTCCCCTAAACTGAGGTGTAACATCTAAGCATGAGCAGGATAACCACGGTAATATTCTAGTTTGGCAAAGACATTCTGCTGAATTATATCTCCATATTGTGTATGGAGCAAACTAAGATAAAAACAAATTTAGGAATAGAATCTAACTACTTTTCTAAATAAAAAGAAGTAATGACTAGCTGTTAGTAAATATGTCAAAAAATATGAATACGTGATGAACAGATTTTCAAACCCAAACATTGTGCCAACTCCATGCCATTTGTTAAATAAAATTACCTGTTGCCTCACAGAGGTGTTAGCAGTGAAATGAATTATAATGATTGCAGAAATGGAAAAGGCAAAAACAAATAATCCCAAACCCTTAAAAAATTAGGTTTAGTATAATAACATAATTTAGAAATAAGTGTAAAATCAGAGATAAAGTCACTCAAGACAATAAAAAAGTTATTCAAAAGCACTAGTATTTTAAGGAATATTTTAAATATAAACAATGAGACAAACAATTGTAATATAATGATGTTTTACATGATATTCATATGTTCTCTTATAGTATATTATAATACACCAATAACTAGGAGGCTAATTGAATTTTCTTTCAACTTTTAAAAATATTTATTTATTTATTTATTTATTTATTTATTTAAACAAGCATTTTAAAGTTCCAGACTGTTCAAACAGATTTTCAAACAGTAATCAGGATGTCTATATATCTTCCAATTTTTTTAAAGACCTGAGTTTTTAGAGATATATTTTATTCTTATAATGGAATGCTTTTTTAGAGGAATACTTTTTCTATTGCCCCTTTGGATCCAAATATAATTTACATGTGTCTGTGTGTGGAGGGGGGCGGGGTTAAGGTAGGTCTATCACTAATTAAAATTCACTTTGTACAAAACTTCCCTGTGAAATAGGAGTGTTGTAGAAATGTTCCCCCATTTCTCTTTATTATGGTCTTTTTTCTTTAGCTGGCTTACAATCTCCATTTAGAACTTCTGTTATTTAGTGTGGTGCCATAAACCCAGTAAAGGCTCAATACAATGTTTATGCAATGGCTGCACGAGCTAGAAAAACCGTCTTCACCCACCCCATGCTCTGCCTGCTGCTGTCCTTGTCAGTCTCTCAGCAGACAGATGATAGAGTTAATTTGGGGTTAGGATAGAAGCAGTTTAATATCTAAAACAATTTACTAGGAATAGTCTAAAAGTCATTGGGGAGCAGTCAGTGTTATTACCACTTTTTGGGGGGATATAGCAAAGACTTTTTATTTCAAAATTACTTTTTATTTCAAAATTACTAAAATTCTCATATAAAACAATTTTAAAATAAAATAAACTTCCCCTAAGTATAGTATCAAAATATTATTCTTTGAGCTCTATAACATTCCATTACCAAATTTGCATCCAGTCATAGGTATTGGATTTGAATGGATCCCATGAGACGTTAGGCTTAGAGACAGCACAACCTTGCAGGTCTAGTCAGCTAGGTAAACTTAAGTTGGCTTAACACTTTCTGGTTCCTCAAGCAGGAGAGGAAGGATAACTGCTCTTGGGGTTGCGGAGGGAATAAAGTCATGTTGAGACTGGTGGTGAAGCACCTTGGTTTCTGCAAAGGAAAGACCCCATCTAACCACGTCGTGGCTGCTTTTTCTAAGCTTCTGAATTGAGTGGTTGACCTAGTCACAATCTGATTAGCAAAGCATGTTTTTTCTTAGTGCCCTTTTTCCTGCAAAAGCATATTTTTGATGGGACCACAGTGGAAAGCATAATTAAATCTTACAGAGACTCTCAGAACTTTAAACCATTCTCTTTTTCCCTTTTACTTGACAACACAAACAAGTCTAATGTTTCCTTCCCTGGCTGCAGATGTCCACCGTGAATGTAAATGATGAGCGGCGGAGCCGATGCTTCCCAGAACCGGTCTTCGGGGAGAAAATGAATCACTGCGCATCCTGCAGGTGCCTCTGCGGAGGGAATCTTTTCACTCTGAGGACATTCAACAGACAGAATATACAGCTGGTCAAAGAAAGCCTTTAGGCTATTTCAAAGTTTTTATACAAAATAAAATGCTTCGTAAAGTTTGCTTGAAAGTGGAATTTTGTAAAATATGGTTATCTCCGTTCTCTCATCTTTATTCCAATAATTCCAGGCACTTTTTAAGGCTGAAAGTACTGTTTTTAAGAATCAGATAAACTCCAATATTTAGAGTTTTGACATAGAGAAAAACTGTCCATTGGGCAGATAATTTGCAGGTTGAATTCAAGTTAACAACAAAAATGCAATAATTTTTATATTCTGTCAATAATTGCTGCTTGCAGCTTGATTATTCTGATATGTTCCAGCTCCCTTCAGCCACACATTGTGCCACAGGCCTTTCGAGGCACACCCAATGAGAGCCATTTATGGAGATGGCCTTGGTGTCCGACTGGGAGAACGCGCTCATGTACTTAGCATTTGAACTAGAATTCACCAATTGATTTTTTCAGTCAAGGTCTGAGCTTTGGGAAGAATCTATTGCTGAGTCCAAATTGTCTACTGAAGTACTTATATATGACTAAAATTTGGAACTGAAAAAAGTATCATAAGAGTTTTCCTTTCCTCAGAAGCCCCGAGGATTATTTGCCTGTGCCTGGTGGGCCCCCCGGCAAGGACTGAGCTGCATTCATTGTAAAGCACTAAGTCCTGCTGAAACGCCTGTTCTTTCTTTCAGCACAGCTGACCGCAGCAAGAGGAAAGCAAACACATGGAGTTAATTCTCGCTAAGATGAGAAAGTTTGCTAGCCTCCATGGGGGTATTTTCTTCATAAAAGAGGTTGCTTGAGAAGCTAAATTTATCTTTAATTTGCAGAATCTTGGAAATGAAGTAAAGATCTTCAACTGCAGGGAAGGGACTTAGACCCCCCCCCCCCCCCCCCGTATTTGGATCATAATATATCAGAAAAGAAAAATGTAAAATCACTTTATGCTGATCAGAAAAAAAAAAAAAAAATTGAACTATAATCGAATGATGAACACATTTAAGGCAAAATCAGAGATTGGTCACTCTTACAAATATTGAAAAGAATCGGCACAAGGTACATTTCACAAGACCTATCCTAGCATAGTTCAGAGATCACCTATCTAACAACAGAATTTTTAGTAATTTTTCTTACCGGCAAGGAGATGCTATATCATTTATACTAAATATTTGATTCACCTAGTTAATTCTCTGTCTGTTTTCAGGTTTTCTAAGCAAACTTCTGGTTATATTTAATTTGCAGATAATTCTGTCCACAGAGAAAGAATGTGCTGGTCACACAGGCTTGAAGAACTCAGGACCCATAATAGTGATTTTTTTACATAGGTCAGGTGGGGTCAGAGAAACAGAATCACTATCGGTTTTCTTAGGGTTTGTACCTTATGCAATTGTGGGAGCTGGTTCAGCAGTCTCTGTAAGGCTGTGCGTTGGCACCTTTTCTGGAGCTGAGTCTGCAGGACAGTTGTCAAGAACCGAAGATAGATGTGAAGTGGGGGAGAGCAAAGAAACCCTGGAAACCATTGACCCAAGCTGGAGTCTGCCAGGGTGGGCTGGCGCCCAGGTCTCCCACTGTCTTCAACCTGGATGGTGTGGGTGACCTGCAGAAGAAACTGATGCCGTCGTCACAGGGCCAAACACACACGTGGGCCAGGAGAGAGAGAACCTGAAGGGCCACTGAGGGGAGATGTGCTCATGTCAGCTGAGCGTCAATGAGCCTGAGATGGAACAGCACCTGGTGCCCCTGAACCAGCTGGAGGGTGAAAGAGTGTAGCTGCTGCTTCAAACAACCTTCCCAAACTCATGCAAGAAGCCCCTTTGATGGAAGGGATTATGGGAAATGTAGTTTCAGCTTAGCTAAATCTCCATGGTTCAAATCCATGACACAGAATAACACAATGACATTCTGGTTTTATATATCACCTTCATAAACTTGTTAATAAGAATCTGGCCCAGAGCGAGGAATCTCCTCTTGATGTCCTGACAAAAACAAGGGTCCTGGCTGAGGGCCAGAGCCTGGGGAGAAGTTTATCCCACAAAGCTAATGAGTGACACCCTGTGAGGCCTCTTATTAGACAGCCCACTGACCCCCGGGCAGTGCAGAGGCAATCTGTCATTATTTTCCCACTGGTTGCCTGTAATAATTTTTCTTTTTTCCTTTTTTGCATTTCTATACCAGGAATGTCTCAAACTTCCACCTCGAAGCTTGTTGTGGGCAGTGATTTTCCTTTGGTGTAGAGAAGACAGAAAGTGAGAATAATACTTCTTCTGTCCCAACATTATCCTTCTGCTTACTAATTATCAAAAGAGTTCTTTCACTGTCTTCCCTAGACTTCGTTTTGTGTCAAACTTCTATAGCAACTAAAATATCTAATATTATAAATATAGCTATAGTTACACTTTGCTAGATATGTTGACCTACATTATCTTACTAGCTTTTCATAGCATCCTCAGGGTCTAACCTATGAGGAATTGTTTCTACCTTCTATGTATCTCTTTGGTGCTATTATAATTAAATTTAGTTTTAACCTAAATTCTTAATGAGATAGGTAAGCGTGATTGTATTTACAGGTATATAGGACATCCCAGGTAGTGAGTCCAACAAGGACATGAGGTTGGGGTGAGGAGGGAGGAGAGTATTGCTGTCACTCTTTGAAAAACCTTTTTTCTAAAGGCAGGTTATTTAGAAAAAATGTGAATAATAATTTATAAACTAGAAATCTCCAACATTCTTCAGCTTTTCTCTGCTAATGGATTCTAGTAAGCAATTAAAAGTTAACAAAATACTAGAAAGAAAATACTTGTAACGCAGCTTACTTTTGAAAGGATGAGTGGTATCATTATAGGAATTATTTTCCTCCTCATATGCAATTCCTTTGGCCCATAATTATCAAAAAGTTTGGAAGCAGAAATAAGCAGACAGTAAGTGAGAAGTGACGTGAGAGAGAACTGGGGATCTGCAGAAAGGCAGGCGAAGCCCCTTGATGCAAGGAGCCACAGACAGCTTTTGCTCTGAGCTGACCCTTCACCTTGTCAGGAGAAGCTGAACCTCCATGTTTACTTCAGGAATGTCTTTAGGACAGCTAGAGTGGGGTGGAGTTAGATGGGGGAACCCTGGTAAAATGGGAGTGGAAATGAAAGACATACAGATGTTGACGGGACACAAATCGCAGAGGCTCAGACCTTTGGGAAGAGGGGTCAGAATGACATAGTGCATATCAGTCAGTGAGCACAACCTAATCAGCTAGAAGTGCTCACCTTTTTTTCGCATTTTTGTGTAGCATTGACTGTCTTTTTAAAAATCACCCTCCTTTCCCCAGCCAGCTTCAGGTTTCTGGAATTTGGCAGCAAGACAGTCAAATCACAGAGAGTGAAATAATTGAAAAACTTACTTGCTTGTTAGGCATAAATTATGTCCTGGGATTGATGCCAGGGTGGTTTTGGAAAGGCCAAAATACATTGATCTCTGAAAAAAGTGGATTTATTATGGAGCAGTCTTTGTATGAAATCTTAACTAACGAGGGCATGTCAAAGCCCCACAAGGTAGGCCGCTCCAGTGTGCAGTCACAACAAGGTTGGGGTTGGATTCTGCTGGCACCTGTCTGGCAGAGACACCGCTGTTTGGGGTCTCCTGCTAATCAGAAGCTTGTCCAGACCATTTCACACTCTCATAGATCATCCTCCACTGAATTGTAGTCATATTAGGGGGAAGAGGTGCCCAAATGTAAAAGGTGCTGTCAAATACTGTGGCGCTTGTCAAACCCAATGAGTGTTCCAAAACTGAGTCTAAATTTTTATATTGAATATTGTGCTGTAATCAGAGGAATAACAGTTGAGTCGAATGGCAAATGTGACCCTGTTCTTGGAAGAAGAGCACAGACCAAGATTATTGACCTTATCTTGTGCATGAAAAAGATGACATTATAGCTATAAATGTTGGAGAAAATATGTAATTAGTGCCTGTGGTTTAGATGAGATAGTAAAACCCCAAGCAAGTGGTTGAATGGAGGAAGAACTGTGATTTATGAATGACTTAGTCAATACTAATAAATATCTGTAGAGCCATTTAAATGGATAGTCATTAAATTTTCTTAACACTATGACATAGATATTATAATCTCTTCAGTTATAAAAGAGAAATTATACTCATTTCACTAACTCAGTGGGTCTCAACTGGGGCAATTTAGCCCCTCAGGGACATTTGGCAATGTCCAGAGACCTGTCTAGTTTACATAGGAGGAGGGGTGGCCTCTGGTATGTAGACATCGGAGGCACTGGTAAACCTACATTACACAGGACAGCTCCCACAACGATCAGTTACCTAGACCATAATGTCAGTACTATCGAGAGCAACAAGCCCTGCACTAAAGTAATGCTATTACATGGTAGAAACAGAACCAGAATCCAGGCTCCTTGACCCCTTGTGCCACACACACACACACACACACACACAATGTTGTGCTCATTACAATATGCCCTGTTCTCTCCCCACATGAGCTATGTTTAGAACAGGAAAAATATTTGCAGGAAAACATTGTTTTCATGATTTCCTACACCATTTAAAGAAGGTCGACCTCGATCCTATTGGAGACACTTTGGTTTGCTAGTTTTCATAGAACTGAAGACAGCATCAAATGAAGGGTGTGGCAAAACAGGATTATCGAAGCAGGGATGGTGTTAAGTTGTTTTGGAAAATAAGTGTAACATAATGAGTCAAAATGGAACATTTGTGAGATTGGAGTATAGATGTGAGAGGTGGGACCGGGAGGGGTTTGGTTTGAAAAAGGAATAACTAGTGGAAAAATGAGGGAGTCTGTGCAGCAGAACATGGCGAGTCATTGGAATTGTAAGAATGAAATAACGTGTGCTTGGAGAAGTAAACGTGCTCTATTCTCCCACCACGACAGCTCTGGTCAAATTTACATTGCTCGTTGAAGTTTGCAGAGTGGAGTTCATACACGGTGTGGCCCACATCTGGTTATAAATATATCAATAACAGTCTTGCCAAGAAAAAAAATATAATCTCTATATTTAATTTTTGGGTCTCCAACTGGATCTTAATATATGTTTTAAAAAATGGAGGATTACACAAAAGGAAGACAAAGAACCCAATTAAAAAATGGGCAGAGGAGCTGAATAGACACCTCTCCAAACAGGACATACAAATGGCCAAGAGACATATGAAGAAATGCTCAATATCACTAATCATCAGAGAGATGCAAATTAAAACAACAATGAGGTATCACCTCACACCTGTCAGAATGGCTGCCATCAACAAATCATCAAACAACAAGTGTTGGCGAGGGTGTGGAGAAAAGGGAACTCTAATACACTGCTGGTGGGAATGCAGACTGGTGCAGCTGCTATGGAAAACAATATGGTGCTACCTCAAAAAATTAAAAATTGAACTTCCATTTGACCCAGTGATCCCACTGCTGGGAATATACCCTAAGAAGCCTGAAACACCAATCAGGAAGAATATATGTACCCCCATGTTCATAGCAGCACTATTTACAATAGCTAAGATCTGGAAACAGCCCAAGTGTCCACCAGTAGACGAATGGATCAAAAAGCTGTGGTACATATACACAATGGAGTACTATGCAGCGGTAAGAAAGAAAGATCTCTTATCCTTTGAGACGACATGCAGGGACCTGGAAAGTATTATCCTAAGTGAAAGAAGCCAAGCAGAAAAAGACAAATACCACATGATCTCACTTATATACGGAATATAATGAACATAACAGTCTGAGGAATACAGTAGACCCAGACACATGGAAGTAGGGCACAGACTGACATCCCTCAGAAGAGGGGATGGGGGGTGGGGGGGTGGGAAGAGATAAACCACAGAACTTATATGCATGTATGCATGACCAATGGACATGGACAACTAAGCCGGGGACAGGGTGGAGGGGGTGGGGTGGGGGGTGCCAATGGGGTAAAAAGGTAAAATATCTGTAACAAAAAAATAAATAAAAATTCATAAAAAAAAAAAAAAAAAAGTATTCTTCACTGGGAAAAATCATCTCTGAATAAATTAGGAACACACCTCAATGTAAAAAAAAAAAAAATAATAATAATAATAATAAATAAATAAAAAATGGAGGATTAGAAATTAGCAGAAGGGCAGAGTATCACTTTTACGTTTTACAACTGGTAGGACCTCTGAAACTTAATTTTCTCATATGACAATCAGACTCATGATACCAGTCCTCTATGTTTCACAGGTGTGTGATAAATTAGTAATAATGATTTTGTCAATTTTCAAGTGATTTACAAGTCTTTAAACATCCTCTATACGTCGATGACTCTCAAATTTCTTTTGCAGCCGGGGACAATCTCAAAGTCACCAACTACCCTCTCTAGCGCTAGTGCAGGAGGAGTGGGAACTTGCTATGAAACATGGGGAGCCAGCACATATAGTGAGATGCAAAGAGGAGCTGGTGTAGCAGTCTGTGGGAGGTTGTCTCCCTGTCTCTCATGGTAGGTCCAGGTAGCACTTGGCCAGCAGAGCTGCTGAAGGGAACATGAGTCAGATGTAGCAGGGAGGACATGCTGGTCACCAGTACCTGCACTTGTGCCTCTCACTTCATCCAACCAGAACGACCCTCAGAGAGCAATGGTTGGTACTTCACTCCCAACCATGGTTAATTTGATGTGTCAGCTTGCCTAGGTTAAGAGATGCCCAGATAGCTGGTAAAACATTATTTCTGAGTGTGTCTGGAAGGATGTTTCTGGAGGAGTTTCACATTTGAACTGGTAGACTAAGATCATCTTCACCCATGTGGGTGGTCATCATCCAATCTGATGAGGGACGGAACAGAACAGAGAGGCAGAGGAATGGTGAATTTGCTTTCTTTGCTTGAACTGGGAGATCCATCTATCCATCTTTTCCTGCCTGTGGACATCAGCACTCCTGGTTCTGGAGCTTTTGGATCACTGGGACTTATACCATTGCCCACCCTCCCCTTCTCAGGCCTTTTGAACTCAGCCTGAATTACACCACCAGCTTTCCTGATGACTCTGCTTGCAGATGGCGGATCATGGGGCTTCTGACTCCATGACATAAGTCAGTTTTTATAATAATCTTTATATGCACATGCACACATTATATATATGCATGGTTCTTACCATCCTAATCTCCCACAAATTCAACTTTGGGCCAAGTCTAACCAATGTCATACATGAAAAGTGATTCTGGGAAACAAAGTTCTAGTTTTCACAAGTTAACACAGTACAAAACATCTTGAATATCATATAACTTACTTATTTAACAGGCTTGTTAGAAGTTGTGTCATTGAAAGTAAGCATCTCTAAGGCATGGGGACTGGTTTTATTCTAAACCACCACCAACAATGTCTGGCACATAGTAGGTGCCTTAATGGATTGAATGTACCTCCCCAAAATTCCTGTGTTGGTATCCTCATGCTCAATGTGATGATGTTAGGAGATGGGGCCTTTGGGAGGTGATTAGGTCATGAAAGGTGGAGCCCTCATGAATAAGATTAGTGTCCTTAAAAAGAAACCCAGGATGCCCGGGCTGGTTTGGCTCAGTGGTAGAGCATCGGCCTGCAGACCAATGAGTCACAGGTCTGATTTTGGTCAAGGGCATGTACCTCGGTTGCGGTTCATCCCTGGCCCTGGTGGGGTCCTGTGGGAGGCAACCAGTCGATGTGGCTCTATCACATCGATGTTTCTCTCTGTCTGCCTCCCAATCTATCTGATAATAAGTAGAAAAATATCCTCAGTTGAGGAATAAAAAAAGAAAAGAAAAGAAAAGAAAAGAAAAGAAAAGAAAAGAAAAGAAAAGAAAAGAAGAGAAAAAGAAACCCGAGTGAACTTGCTCCTTTTCCTGCCATGTGAGGACACGATGAGAAGATGAGCCAGGAAGTGGGCTGTGACCAGACACAGAATCTGCCAGTGCCTTGATCCTAATTAACTTCCAGCCTCCAGTACTGTGAGAAAGGACTGTTTGTTATTTGAATCACCTGGTCTATGATATTTTTGCTCTAGCAGCCTGAACTGACTAGACTGCCTACGGAAGGAAGTATTGAATAATAATAATAATAATAATAATAATAATAATGGGCTCACTGGTCTAAATCCATAATTATAGACCTTTAGAAACTGCCTTACTTTGCACATAGAATACCCAGTAAATTGCTTCTCAATATCTTGAGAGAATTCCATCAGCCTTCAGATATTTATATTTTCACTCAAAGAGCATAATAGTAAATTAATTCATTGGAATTCACTTTAACATTAATGGGGACTTGCTATGTGCCAAGCACTGAGCTGGATTTGTAGGTATTTGAAAGCATAAAGCATCTTTCAGTCAAAGGGTTGTTCTTATGTCTTGGAAAAAGTGGTGGTAATGATGTTTTGCCAGGTAAAATTTCTTGCCAAGATTTCCCACCAATTTCTAGCCTCAGAAAATCTCATCAGTAGAAGTTTGATCCCTTAGCTTAAAATCATTTTTTTTAGAGCTCTTAGTTTAAAATGAAAATGCATATTATTCCCATCTATCAGTGAGCATCTTAAGGGAGTTTTTCACATTTCTTTAAGCGGGAGGGAAGAGGGCAAAAGGAAGGCTTAACAGGTGAAAGGAGAAAGGGGAAGAAAGGAGGTCAGAGGGAGTGGCTGCCCTGGCTGGCAGTCAATGATGAAGGATGGAGTCGTCACCTGGCTACAGGGACAACTGAATGCCATCACTGAAAGACACTTGTCTAGGAAAAACTCTCTGCATTTTCCACAACATTCCTGCCACACTCATAGCACTTCTGACACCAGATGTGAGGGTTTTCTACACATCAAAAAATTCTCCAACACATGCTGAGTGTTCTACAACTTGATTCAGTTCTGACACTCTATATCCAGAGTTAGTGCAGACCCCACAGGTTGAAGGTTCAGTTCCATAAGACTACCCTACACTTCAGACATCAATTGCAAGTTGTGAGTCCCCAAGTAACCCAAAAGCAACTTCTGTCTGACTTGGTTACAAATCAAAAGTTCCCATAACCCTTTCCTTGGATTCGATCATTTGCTACAACTGCTCATACAACTCAAGGAAACACTTACATTGAAGAATACAGATGAACAACCAGATGAAAAGATACATAGTTGAGGTCAGGAAGGGTCCAGGGCACTTCAGTCCCTGTGGAGTTGGGATGAACCACCCTCTCATAATGTGGACGTGTTCACCAACCTGGAAGATCTATTAAATTTATACTTTTGGGATTTTTACTGGGGGAGGATCATCACATGTACGATTGATCATTAACTCAACCTCCAACCTCTCCTCTTCTTGGAGGATGATAAGTGGGATGGAAAGTTCCAAGGGGTTAATTATGGCTTAGTCTCTCTGATGACTGACTAGCCCCCACCCTGGAACCATGCAGCAGCCCACCTGGAATCACATTAGAACAAAAATATCTCCCAGGAAATTCCAAGAGATTTAGGAGCTCTGTGCCAGGAACCAGGGGCAGAAACCAATATATAATTTTTCTATTATTTCACAGTGCCCAAGCAAATTTCACATTTGACTTCCATTTGTCTCTCCCTAATCACTCTGGGGGAAAAAAGCATTCAGCACATTCTTATATATAAAGCTGTATACTTCCTACAGGAATACAGCTCAGCAATTAATTCATTCAGAAGAGTGGTGGATCTTCACATGTGATCTGTGGACTCCTGTGGGTCACTAAGACACTTCCAGGGAATTTTCAAGGTCAGAAATATCTTGGACAAGGACATTATTTATGTTTTTCCCTCTCATTCTCATACCTGTATACAATAGAGCTTTCCAGAGGCTACAGAAAGGGTGATGACACCATTGCTCTGACAGCTAATGAAAAGTACCTTTGTGAACTCTTATGTTTCAAAACACCTCAGCTTCAATTTCTACCAGATACACCCCAAACAAATAAAAGCTCTTTGGAGTCTGTGATAATTATTTTAAAAGTGCGAGGTGGGTCAGTGGTTGAACATCATCCCATGCACCAAAAGGTCTCTGGTAGGATTCTCGGTCAGGGCACATGCCCACATTGCAGCTTCATCCCCAGTAGGGGGTGTGCAGGAGGCAGCTGATCAATGTTTTGCTGTCACATTGATGTTTCTCTCTCTCTGTCCCTCTCCCTTCCACTCTCTTGAAAAGTCAATAAAAACATATTAAAACAACTACAACGACAAAAAGAATGTGAGGTGACTCTGGAACCAGAATGCTTGAGAAGAGTTAATGTCGTACAGCTGCTTCTAAAGCTGATCGGGATATCTTACGCGATGAGGTTGCTCGGGCCCTTTTGTTTTCCTTTCTGCTGGTTTTCCTTTCCTTATTTCAGAATTCATAGGCTTGGACCCACCGGAAAAGGAAGGGAAAATCTTGTTAAGAGTATTTTACAGCATTCAAAGACGTTTAGATCTAAAATCAAATGAGAGGAAATGAAATTTTTGTGTGTGCAACAGAATCAGCCTTTTTCAACATTAATCATTTGCATCTTTAATCAACTGTAAAATAGGGTGAGGAACTGACTAAATAGATAATAGATATTTATGTCCATCTTATAGGAAGGCAAGAGGAATTCAAATCCTCCAAACAATTAGGGGCAGAATAATTTTCCTGCAGCTAATTAAGAGTTGTGCACACTTAAGAGAGTGAAGACCTCATGGATTGGCCCTGTTAACCCCAAGAAAAACAATGGTGTCCGGGAACTATGACTCAAAATGACCTTATCTGAAGGAGCCACCGCAGAATGTGTGGCACCTCTAGCTTTTCATACAGTCCAGAAAACTGTAGCCTGAAGTCTACTCTTGTTCACAATAAGAAGATACACAGATGCTGAGCCATCATCTAAAAATGCATGCTCAAGGTGTCTTTATTTAGAGAGATCCACAAAATGGAATTTTCATGAATAATAGAGGTAATTAAGACCGCGGGCTTACAATTTTTGACTAATTTATGTACTAGATCTCTATTCTCTTTGGGAATAACTGTGACACTTTGTAGATGAAGGGGCAATAATTTATCACTTTGGAAAGTGATTTCTGCATAATAAACACATCATAGTAGTTAGTGTCCACCTCCAGGAAGTGCCTGTTTTTTTTTAATGGCAGTTTTGAATTTAATTTTTGGCCAGTTTCTCACATTTTCAAAAGGGAAAACAAAATATGTGGTCACATTATTGTATATTTTAAAAGTATATTTATTACAAAATAAAGTGAAGATATGGTATGAAGTAGAAAGCAATGTATATTTCTTCTCCTTCTTTCCTTTGTTTTTGGAATGTTGAATTAAAAATCTTTATGTAACCATATTTCAGTTTTCTTGGGGAACTCTTACCATCAATTTTTGTAAAAACTACTTTTTGTTTGGTTTTATTGTTGCTTCTCTCCTCATCCTTGACTGTCTTCCACTCCCTCCCCTCACAGTCACCAGTCCGACAGGTCTGAGATGGACATGTACAAGTGCTTGCAATATGGATAGTGTTGTTTTGTGTGGGAGGTGTTTTTAATTTACTTTGATGGTATTATGTTTTAGAGCTCATTTATATCTTACTCTCTTTACTCAATACCATGTTTTAAGAAATCTATCCATGCTTTAATAAACCATGTTAATTGTTTCTCACTGCTGCAAAGTGTCCCATGGAATGCCTCTGCCTCATTCTCATTATTTGTTTCATTAACGATGAGCGCTAAACCCATACCCCACTGATTAACTTTTTTTGTCGTTTAGTTCAGAATTTAAATTGCATAGAGTCAGGGATTTTTGTTCATTTAATTTACTGCTGTATCCCCAGCACACATAGTGGGGATTTGAGAAATTTCTGTTGAATCAATGAATTAACTCATTTGCATTTGGTTAACATGTATAATATACAGATAAATTAAAACCGCTTAGGTCTTAACTTTCTTAGACAATTCGACCCTGACTTCCTAACTACAGTTTTGAGTCCCCTTTATTCTATGCAGGCTGCTTGGACAGAAGGAATGCGGGTGAGGGGAAAAGGTGACATCTAGGGGGAACGTGAATGGAGTGTGCACAAGAAAGATTTTAGTGATACTTTTAAATATTAAAATTATTAAAATACTAAGAAGGCTATCTTTGAAAAGAATTATCAGTTGAATTATTCTTAGCGTCCTTGCTTGCTGTAGAGAAGCCTATGGATTTTTTGCAGAGGGAGAACCTGGCTCAATTTGTGGCTGGAACCTAATCAATGCCGTACAATACTCAACAAGGCTGAATGTAATCTTCACTTCTCCCACTAAACTGTAATTTATTAAAACTAAATTCAAGATCCATATTGCTAAATATCACCTACTAGTGCAGGGTTAATTATATAACTTCAAAACATGCCAGCAATCTTCACAGATAAATTAGTAGCTGGCATAAAATCCAATGGTACACAGGCTGACAATTTCTGGTAGTCAGGAGTACATGGAAAATGTAGATTAAACATTCATTTTCTAGTTTAAACACTAATTGGTTAGTAGTTTGCTCACATACATTGATATTGTTGATCTCATTAACTTCATAATACCTCGACATGTTAAAGATGCAGAGGGAAAATAAATGCACAAAATAGAAATCAGATTAGAAATGTTTGTTGTCTCGAAAGCTCAGTGAGGATGAAATGTCAGTTTTGTAGCGTGAGGTTTCTAGGAACTGGTTTTGCAGCGATACACCATTCACTTTCAAGGAGGAATCACACAATATACCCCAGTAGTTTCACCTGGTGGTTTTTTCAATTTATTGACTCTCTCTCTCTCTCGCTCTCTCTCTCTCTCTCCTTGAGGGATCAGAATCAGGTAGAAATGTACTCTAGGCTGCAAATATTTAGAAAGTGTGAGTGTTTATGTGTGTGACTATTAAGATTGGTCATATTTAACATTTTAATGGCATTTTCTCATTTCTTCTCTTATCCTTTCTTTCTGAGCCATTTCATCTGAGGCTGACATTTAAGATCATAGTTTTTTTTAAAGTTTTAATTTATTTTTATTTATTTTAATCCTCACCCGAGGATATTTTTCTATTTATCTTCAGACTGAGCAGGAGTCTGGACCCGGACCAGGGCCAGAGATGAACCACAACCGAGGTATGTGCCCTGGTCAGAATAGAACCCATGACTCATTGGTCCACAGGCTGACACTCTAGTCGCTGAGCCAAACTGGCCAGGGCAGATCACTGTTTTATTTGTTTTGTTTTATTTTTTAAAATTGTACATTATGTTCTCTGTGGACGTTAAAAAAAAATAAAAGTTTATATTCTTTGTGATCTGAGAAAGATTCATGATTCTTAGGATATGGTGATTTTTCTGAGCCCAGGGTTGTTAAGGGCAAGTGGAATCTTTCTGTTGGTAATAGCTCTGGGAGGAAACTGTTTGGCCTGTGATAATCTGCCTCACAGACCTGGTCCTTTCCTTCCCCAAAGGCCCCCTCCTGATCTTCTCCGGTGCTATTTCGTCCCCAGCCACACCCCTCCCAACTCACAAAGCTTTGTTGTCTTCTCACACTGACCCAGGGCAAAACTTCACACCTCCTTGCTTACATAAAAGTCAAGCTGTCTCTCACCTTCACAATACCTACTCCTCCTGCAGCACTTAAAGTCCTTTCAAACTTGATTTTACCTGCAAAAAATGTTAAACAATGTTTTTTCCCTTAATTTGATAACTAAGAGACCAAATATATTATTTATAAGTTGTGCTCTATAAGGAAATACATTTTTTTTTACTAAACTTCCATTTTTCATCACAAATATGGAGGTGATTATTTTACATTTAAGGTCAGTTTCAGATCACATATTCAACAAACAGAGACTTTAAGAAATCTTGACTGAAAAGGGTGTAACAGATCTTCACCGAAAATTCTGATTTAGGTCCTTATATATATGGGCGGGAAAATAGGAACACAAACGATTTTCAATTAAATTCCCAGCAGAGCGTGAGAGCAGAGCTGCCTGA
The DNA here is from genome assembly GCF_014108415.1 of Molossus molossus. Classification (NCBI taxonomy): domain Eukaryota; kingdom Metazoa; phylum Chordata; class Mammalia; order Chiroptera; family Molossidae; genus Molossus; species Molossus molossus. The sequence goes on along the minus strand of NW_023425388.1, from coordinate 90,629,457 downwards.
GCAAAGGATGGTGCCCGGGCCGCTCCCTTCTTCTCCCCTGTGTAGCCCCACGGATTCACAAAACATCATTCTAAAGCCAGTGTGTCCACATTCATTTCTATTTTGACTCAAATATTTCCTTTTGTGTAACATCCCATTGCCACATCGTGGAGTCCTTTGCAAAGGAGCTGAGCTCTGGTCCTCCCTGGATGGCTGGCCTACCAAGGCCACTTTCTCTCAACCGTCTTCTCTTCCTGCAAATTCTCTGCAAGTGCAACCAAGATATCCACTAATAGCTCCTGAACTGGCCCTGATCCATTTCTTCAGCTACTGTCAGGGTTCTAACCAGTCTGGCTGTTTCTGGCCTTTCCCCGCTCAAACACTTCAGTCTCAGGGATAGACTCAATTTATCACAAGTAAGTAGTAAATTTAAAGCCCTCAGTTTCCTTAACAGCAAATAAAACTGTCACATGCTGGCCACAAGACATAGGAGAATTTAGTGGATGAGCCTTTGTACTGCTACAAAACATTCTGGGTAAGACATTGGTCCTCCCTCCATTGAATTTCATCACAAAGTGATGTTTAGTTTGCTGGAGGTTGTCGCGAAGACGTGGGCGAGGTGAGGACCTCGGCGATCGCAGAAGCGTAGTTTCTGCTGTGAACTGAAGTGTGCCCCCCATTCATATACTGAAGCCCCAACCCTTAGTACACCTCACATTCTGCCCATCTTTGGAGACAGGGCCATTAAAGACACAACCAAGGTTAAATAAGGTAATATGGGTGGGCCTTCATCCAATCTGACCAGGGTCCTCATAAGAGGGAAAGACACCAGGCATTCAAGGAACAGAGAAAAGGCGAGCATGATAGTTAAGAAGGCGCCATCTGCAAGTCAAGGAAAGGCCTCTAGAGGGAGCAAGTCTGCCCACCTCTTCATCTAGAACTTCCAGCCCCCAGAACTGTGCGAAAATCGTTTTGTTGTTTAAGCCATTCAGTCTGTGGTATTTTATTATGGGAGTCTCAGCAAACGAATACAGAATCCAAATGAAGGCTGTATTTCTTTGTTATTGTAAAACAAAACAGTTTTTTAGTTTTGAAAAGGATTTATATTATTATAAAATTTTATTTGGAAAATAACTGAATGCTCATGTGGAGGAGCAACTGTTCCGCATTCATCATGCCTGTTGCCTAACACCTGTAAATAGAGGCGACGAAAACCTGGATATGTCCCCATGCACTTTTCCCCCAGTCATCATAAACAATGTTACTCGAACAGTTTACTCTGTGCAACTGAACCCACAATCAACTTGGAATCCTTTAACAAAAATTTAGGAACACATTAAATATTTTAAAAATAGGTAAGTCCTTTTTGTATTTCAGGTTAAGATATCGAAGCCATTCCTCAAAAGGATGCTGAACTGCCAAGTCTATTCTATTCCAGGCTTATAAAATTCTAGCACTCAAATACATCTTTGGGCTTAACACTACAAACCTTTCATTTTTATTAGCGTGCAGGTTATAAACATTTGGAAGCATTTCCAAACTACTTATTTAAAGTGTTTTAATTTTGTCTAGTTCTCAAGTTCTCTCAGGCTTAATAATCTTTTCTTTAATCTATAGTAACATATATTTATGGAAAATTTAGCTGTCCCTCTCTTGTTTTGTTCTCAAAAATCTCTACTATTCTCCCCTCCCTGGAGCAAGTCAGAAGGCACATGTCACTATACATTTACTCAATTTTGCCAGAGTGTCCGAATTACAGCAGGAGACATCTATACATCCGTATAAATTTATTGACTATGAAAGTACCTAATTTTATTCCCTTCTTAATTATCCTCAACGCCTTTTGAGTTTTTTCCAATGGACTTACCTTAGGAAATGCACTACTGAAGAAAAGAATATGCCCAGAGTTAGCAACATAAACATTCCAGGAGCATCCGAATATGTTTTAAATACAGTTGTTTAATTGTAACATATGATGAGCACTGCCCACAAAGGGGAAAGCGTTTCTAAAGAGATTGTGTCATTTTTGAAACCATAAAAAAGAATAGTTGTTAAAGTGTCACAAAGTTAATGACTTCATCTTAATAATTTTGATAAATGGCAAATATTTCACCAATGTTATAAAGACACGTAGTAAATTTAAAAACACTTTACATTGTCTTACCTTCCCCTCCCTCCCCCAAGGAAATCTAGCAAGATCACCTGTCTCAAAAAAAATTTCTTTATGATCATTTAGCTGATATTCCCTCATGTATAAAATATATCCATTGCACAGCTAACTAATGAATTGATCTAATTTTATCAGCAAAATTAAATTTTCTCTTTTACCTAGGTAGGTGTTTTAAAGATTCCTATGTGAAAACCTCAGCTAATGAGTATTCTGCATAATAGTTTGTTTTATTAGATGATTATTTTTAAGCTAATTTGTGCTTGGAGAGCCATCTATTATTTTCTTTCTTAGAAAAAACCATTATGTTTCAAATATATGAGAAAGATGTGTAAGATCACCAAGTAGCAACATAGAGTTTTAAATTAGACATATGCCCCCAAAGAAAAACAAAAACAACCCACCCTAGTACAGACATCTTAAATATTTTAAGACCTAATTATCATTTATTCCAACCTTTTTGTGTGACAGAGTGGTCGCTGGAGATGCAGCCATGACTAGGAGCCAGCTCTGTCATTGCTGCTTGACTTTGTACTGTTCTCTTATCTGTATGGCATCCTTGTGGCCAGACATTCTAGAGTAGGATATTTTCAGGGTTAATAGTCTGCTAACAACTTGTCCTGGTTTCATTTGCGTGCAATGCAAAGCTGTAGAATTTGGAGTTTTAATCCCTGATTCATTATCATTGATTTAGGATTGGGCCTTGGAAGTTGAGCACTTCTCACAGTAAGTATGACGGTGTTTGGCAAGGTCCAAGGAAAACGTGATCTGGAGCCTTGTCCAAGTTTTAGTTGATTGTATTTCCATTACAAAAAAGTTTTCAGACATTTTTGAATGAAGAAAAAGAAGGCTGGGAACAATTTTGTGAGTTGGGAAATGACTGCGACTTACTTGCAGGGTAGGACTAGCCAGTAATGGTTTGAGTAGGGATAGAATTGGAAATGAACAATGTTGCTGAAACTCAGGTTGTTTTTACTTCAATTAATGTGGGAAGTTTCAGGAGAAGGTCAGGAAGTAAATGGGATCTGGAATTCAGGGGACCGTGTTGGCCACTAAACAAGCAGCTGTGTACTTAGTCACTTTACATCTCTGATGTTATCTCATGGTAAATTAGGAATGAAAGAAATGGCTAATTTTTAATAAATAGTGGATTGCTCATGATAAATGCAGCTAATAGTTATTATGTGCTAGGCATCATTCTAAACTGTCTTGCCTGTTTTAACTCATTTAATCTTCATAAAAACCCATGAGCCCTGACCGGTTTTGCTCAGTGGTTAGAGTGTTGGCCTGTGGTCCAGAGAGACCCGGGTTCGGTTCTTGCTAAGGGCGTGTACCTCGGTTGTAGTTTGTCCCCGGCCCTGGTTGGTCGTGTGGGTGGCAGCCACTCGATGTGTCCCTTTCACATAGATGTTTCTCTCTCTCTCTCTCTCCCACTCTATCTGAACAAAAAATGGAAAAATGTCCTCAGGTGAGGATTAAAAAAAACAACAACCATGAGGTCATTATTGTATAGAGGTTAGATTATTTGCCCACAGTGCCACAGTGAGCTGGGGAAACCAAGATGCAAGCCCCAAAGCCCCCCGAGTGTATGCTCTCAAACCCTACACCCTATGCTCCTATCGTACTTCAGACATTAAATAAAGAGGGGCTTTTGGGACAGTCTCATATTTGGTGCATCTCATGTAAATCCACCTTATGACAGAAATCACTTTGGACCTAACAATTTTGAATTGTTTTAATTGATTCATTTATGTTTTCAGTATGTGTTTATGCTGTAAACAGCCAAAGGGCTTCATTTCAATACCTTTCACCTCCAGACAGGACTTCTCCCATAATGGATGTGTGTACCTTTCCATTTATGAGACTTCAAGTATCTTTTAAACAACTATTTGGATTCTTAAAAAATTTCCATCTTTCTTTCAGATGACGACTATTTCCTATACACAAAATCACCTGTTAAAAATATCCCTAAAAGAGTTTTTACCCTGGTTTTATAAGGTCTATTTATTAATAGCAATTAATAGTCATGATGCCTGTTGGTGTAGAAGGACATTTTCAAATTTTGCAAATATTCTCACTTTTCTAATTTGCAGTCTGCAGCTATCTGATTCCAGGTTTATGGTTTGTGTGCCTTCAAGTCACTGGGTACAAACCTGTGTGCATTGCTCATGACAAATTCAGCAATATTTGTGTGAATGTCACGCTGCATGTAAAGTGACAAGAATTTCACTGTAATTTGGCATGAGGTGAAGCATTAATTAAGGGATCTACATACAAATGAGTTGAGGGAAAACATTTTGCTGTCAAGTAGTTTGGGAAATGACCATAATGAACTCTGTTGGCATTTTTGTGACCTAAAAATGTGATAGAAAGCTTTACCAAAAAATCTACTGAGGTCAGCAGCAAAGCATTAACTAATGGGTACTTAAACTACTGGCAAAATGAATCATACTAAAGCTTCAGAAGAATAAATTACTATTTACTGATGCAGAATAGATTATATGATTAGTGCAAGCCACAGCATATGAGAATGTAATATCATTCATAAAATACGGAATGAGATAGACCTTTTTACTGCAAGTTATTATTTTGATGCACATTTTTTTTTTAATTAGTAGAACAAATGTTAATGGCAGAAAGCTTGGATGCCCAGGCGAGGGAAAAGTATCTCTCCGTAGCAAGAGCTGAACTGGGAATTCAAAGCATTAACAGATATTTTGTATTTACTACAGCTTCCCTCCAAATAAAAGTTTGTGCCCTTTGAAATGTGACACTGTCCAATGATCTTTAACTGTCCTTGTCAAATATTTATAGGAGAACACCAATGGGGAAATGATGAAATGGGTTGACTCTATTGGGTTGAATTGCAGTTGAGCATTAACTCTTCCCTGAGGATAACATCATGTTTCCTAATCACTTGTGGATCTTCAGCATAAGTAAAATTTCAAAAATAGAAACGGGAAAAATTTGAGTTTCTATTTCATTTCCCATGAATCTTCTCTTCCCTTTAATTTTCATCTCTGATACTTTTTTTTTTTTAGGCTCGCTAATGTCACACTTTGGTTTCTGTCTCTACATCCATCCATTTGGCAGGTTAACCCCATGGATAGATAGGTTCAGTTGTTCTTTATACTTTAGAAACAATCTTGATTTTAGGATTAATGTAAAAATGTGATAAAAACTTATAATAAATAACTCCATTTAAAAATTTTACATGCTTCAAATTGAAACAAGGTTATTGTGGTTCTACTCTCCTGACGATGAAGCCATCTGGAACTTGATTTCCTTTTCATTCTTCTAGAGGGACAATTTTGTTTTCAGTTTCTGTCACTAGGAATTAAAGTCTAGTGACAGTTGTGCCAGTTTTCCAGATCATAGTCTTAAATATCTGTGGCCCAGGTGTTTGTTGCTGGTAGCACTTTCTTTGCCTTACCCTGTCTTTCTTATCTAGACTATAAACTTTCTAAGAGCAGCACATGCACGAGCTCTCTCAGTGGAAAATGCTGGTCAGAAAGTTACCAAATCCATGTCCTCTGTCTGGTCCTCTAGTGGAGCTTCACACGTAGGTGGGACAGCAAAACAATTTTTTTTTTTTAAAGCAACAAATCTCCTTTAATTCATTCATAAGTGGTCTGTAGCTATCAGAAAAATCTAAAATACATAGTAGTGGCAAGCATTCTGATGACAGAATTCAAAGAAACATATATTGAAGGCTGGAAATACAGCAATTCACATAACATGCTGACAACACAAGCGGAAAGACTTGCCCGGCTGGGAGGCAGACCGTACGCCTGTTCAGCTGGTAGCCCCAGGGGAAGTGAATTAAAAGATTACAACTGTTAGTGTATGTTGGCTGGTATTAAATGAGGTTGGGAAATATAAAGGTAACCTCAGGAAAAGCTTGATCAACCGGAAGTATCAATAAATGGAAATATAAGAAATACAGAAAAAAGAGTTTTAAAGAATTGGAAAAGTTGACTGTTTCAAGGTGGGAAACAATTGAAGATAAGATTTGATGCCAAATATGACTGAGAAAGCTTGAAAGCAACAGAATTCTATTAAAAATAATCTTTCTGGCCAAGCCTGATAGCCTCAAGAAAGCAGCCATTAAGCTTGGAGTGGCCTGTTGGCAAAAAAAGCAAATTAACACATCTGATTTGGGAACTGTGTCCATGAAATGATTTTGAGTATGTGTGCTGTACTTCATACTAACTGTAAACAAATAATTTAGAAGCCTAAAACAAACAAACAAACAATATGCCAGGACTAAAAATCTCTTACTAAACTTTAAATCAACTATTGGAGCCTCAGCTTTTAATGAGCAGAAAGTAGGTTCTCAAAGCTTTTTCACCTCCAGGGTGAGCAGAATATCCAGTTTGTTTTAACGTGGCTATGGAGAATTTTGATGTGGAAGAACCATGTCTCCAACTCAGAAGCCAAGGGATGGAAAGAACCATGACTGAAGACTTTCTTTCCAAAGCACGGTCAGGTTTGCAGTGTCTGTCCCATAGGCTGAGAGTTGCTCTATACCAATACTGCTTTGTGGTTCCCAGTCTTCCCTTGTCTGAATAGGAATGTTTATTGCAGTGACACCATCCCTGCTCCACCATTAAGCAGCCAGTGTCAGAGAGAAGCAAATCATTTCCTTTTTTGGTTCATTAGTCACCAGACCATGAGAAGCAACATGAGACAATTAAAAAGGACTTCATTATTAGGAGTTCTTGAACTTTCAACTGATTGCAGCCAGTGCTTAGGACTTTGAGTTTTCCTTGGACATAGATGAGAGTGGGATGAAAAGCAAAATGGATATTTCTTGACTACAAAGGAGGGTTGTGGCAGAGATAATGGTATATGATCACCAAATCCATTTTTTTTTTTTCCCTCTTGGGCATGTTGCTGGGCTAATTTCCCTAGCCAACCTGCAATGGATAAACCATATAACTGGTTGCTGGTAAAAGGACATGGACAAAAGTGTTATATACAGCTTCTATTTCTATACCACAAAAATCAAACCTGAACAGTTTTTTATTCTCTTCCTACTTTAGGGCATCCTTTGAGTTTAGTGTTCGGTATGTTGGTATCATAATGGAAGGAACCAAGTGTGTGAAGCAGAGCCCTCCCAACCCCCATCACCACGTCTTTAGATTATGGTATACACAATTGATAAGCTTTTACTAAATGATTAAAACTTCAAAGTTTTTTGGCCTACCCTGAATAGTACACACAATATTTTCAACTTTTATTTTTTCAGAATACACAGCTCTTGGATTTATTTATTATTATTATTTTTTAATATAAGCTTTCCCATTGTGTTTAGTCTATGCTTTAACCAGTGTGATACTCTATTTTGGTTAGATTGATTTCATGAGTTACTGAATTGAATACTTGGTTCATTTATTTTATTCTTTGTTTGTTTGCTTAAAGTGAAAACATTTAAATCTATTAATTTTACCCCGAGTACATTTTGCTCTGGTTCTCTGAGTATAGCTTTGGCTACATCCCATAAATTTTGACATATTATTTTATTTTTTCATGTTCTGTTTGTCATTATTTACAAAGGCCTTCCAACAAAGTTCTATTTCCTCACTGATACAAGAGTTTGGGAGAATGGTTTTACATTTCCATGTGGTTAAACATATTGGCTTTAAGTAGTGCTTTTTCTGCTTATAGCTGAGGGACTTTGGATAAGTTTAACTTTTCTGAAAGTCTCTTACATACCTCATGAGGTTGTTGAGAGTATTACAGGAGAAACTGCAGGCAAAATCATTAATACCATGCCTACCTAATCATAATGACTGAGTTAATATTAAAGGATGCTGTAAAATTCATTCTGTTGTAATATTCTGCTAAACTCTAAAGAGAGTAACTGTGCTTATAAAGGGAGAATGGTCTTCTGGTTATCTGGTGTTATGTAATAAACCAATCTAACACCTAGTGGGGTACAATAACATTTATTTTGCTCAAAAATCTGAATTTTGAGCAAGGCCTATTAGGGTAGCTCATTTCTGCTCCACTCAGCATCAGTTGGGACATCTCAAAGTCTAAGGGCTGGAATCATCAGAAAAGTCACTCATTTTTGTGTCTAGTGGTTAATCATTCTGACCGTTGGTTTAAAACTTAGCTGGTGCTGTTAACCAGAAAACCAACTAATGGCCACTCTATGTGGCCTGAGCTTTCTCACAATGTGGTGGTTGAATTCCATGGGTGAGGTAGAGAGAGAGAGAGAGAGAGAGAGAGAGAGAGAGAGAGAAAGAGAGAGAGACAGAGAGAGAGAGAGCGTGTGAGCCAGGGGAAAACAGTATTGACTTTTTTAACCACGCTATGGAAGTCATGCAGTGTGTCTTCTCTCTTCTTCTATGTTCTGTTTGTTAAAAGCACATACTGAGGAGATCGATATTCAAGGGGAGGGGAGAATAGAACCCACCTCTTGATGAAGAAGCACTGATGTAACATAGAATACATAGGGTGGGCTCTGGCCGGTTTTGCTGAGTGGTTAGAACATCGGCCCGCGGACCAATGAGACCTGGGTTCGATTAAGACCAAGGGCATGTACTTTGGTTGCGGTTTGTCCTTGGCCCTGATCGGGGTCACGCAGGAGGCAACTAGTCGATGTGTCTCTCTTGCATCTATGATTGTCTCTATCTCTCTCCCTCCTTCCTAATCTGTCTAAAGATAAATGAAAAAATGTCTTTGGGTGAGGATGAAAAAAAAAAGAAAAGAATACATGGTGTGGGACAATCATCTCTGGAACATGTATCTGCCACATTGGGTTTTTGGCTAATTGTCATTTTCATTTCTACCCCCTAATGTGATTGAAAGTGAAAATTTCAACCAGTTTCTAATTTGAATATTGGCTCTAAGTCTTTATGTTGGTTTTTATATTATTTATGTTTATTATTATTTTATGTTTGTCACAATTATTTCTTTTGAATTTTTATAGATATTTTAGTGGGAATGGTAGAGAAGCTGGATATAACACTTTCAGCGGAGATAACTTAGACCATAGTGAGCCACTGTTGAACTTTTACCTAGTGCCAAAATACAGATCTCATCAGGAAATACCACCAAATCAACTTGACCTAAATTTGGTGAAATAACTAAAATATACTTCTTTGTGGATAATAATTCCTTCCCCATTTTTATTTAGCAATGTGCCACTGCTTTGTTTATGGCTATAACTCTTAAGGATGGTAGAATCTGGGCCCTGGGCTGGAAATGTCATGGAGAGAGGAGCAGTGATCTATGCTTTGAGCAGCCAAATCTAAATCAACCTTTGAAATATTACTTGGGTTGGCAGGCTGCAGCCTGGACCAAGGACACTGCTGCAAGCCAACAACTTTTGGAACAGCAGATAAAACTTTGACATTCATACCAGCTGCGACTTTGATTAAGTCACTTTTCCTGCATTTCTGGATATTTGCCTTCACTTTCTGGCCAGACCCACTCAAAACAGGAGAGTCAGAGAGGGCTGACAAAATATGCTATTGTTACTGACTTTATTAAAAACTAAGTAGCATTATGTGATGAGTTGCCAGATTCTAGATCACCTATAGAATCTGGAGCATGTTCAATTGAATAAGAAAAGCCCAATAAAGAAGCTCTTTAACAACATGAAGTTAGAACCATATTTGCTAATAATAATAGTTAATATTTATTGGGTGCTTAGTATAGTCCAGGTACTATGCTAAACATTTTACATTTATTGCATGTAATTTTCTCAAACACATGAAAAAGATAGGTGCTGTATTATCCTCATCTTAGAGGCATGGAAACCGAGGCTCAACAAGGTAAACATCTTGTTCAAGTTCACCCAGCTGCATGACAGAGAAGAAATTCAAACTGGAGTTATTCTCACTCCAAAGTCTGAACTTGAAAACACTTCATTATAATGCAGATATGATGGAGAGCTGATTCAACTCCACTCTTTTTATGATGAAGTCATTTAGGCCCAGAGGCTGTGTGACCTTCCCAGGGTCACAAATCTAATTAGCTATTTAGTCAGACCCTGGGTACCGTTTTGAAATTCCCTGTGATTATCCTCACATCATGGCTCTGTGTAGATTTTTAACTCCACTTAGAGGAGTTGCATCTCTAATAAGGAGCTACATCCCTAATAATTACCAAGCCATTATGTCGGTAATTAAATATTAGAGATATATTTTTGAATTTATGGTTTGTCAATATTTGACTTCTTCTAAAATTATTGCTTAGTAAAAAGCTCTCTATAATAGATAATGGCAACACCTCTACTTGTCTATTTCACAGAGATATCTTCAGGATCGATGAAATACTGTCTGCAAAATAAATAGTGTAAAACACTAAACATTATTTAGATAAACTACAAGATGCCCCTATCCCTGTTGTGTTTGTGACTGAGATCACTTCTCGCTATCAGCTCACCACAGTGCAGAAACCCACCAACCACAGACACTCGCCTCCCACTTACCCAAGTGGTTCTTTCCTTCTCTGGTTAAGCAGTGAGTAGCACAGAGTGTTGTGGTTGTTAGACTTCTATACTGAGAGTAGCTGAGAGCAAAGAAATGATTGTTGTCACAAATTCAGCAATAGAACAAGCTTTACTGGCACGTTTAATTATTTCCTATAAGACATTACACCAAAGTGCTAGCTTGCATTTCCCCAAGGTTTAACCACAAGCCCATTACCGCATAATGAAAATTACCGGGACAAAGCCCAAGACAATGCCATTTGCCTGTTTCCATCTAATGATGAAATAGATATATAAACCCTTTCCCATCTTTCTCTGGCTTCTTGTTGACTGTGGAAAGCTGGCTTCAATGAGTTGCCCCTGATGAGAAGTTCTGTGTAAGAGAACATTTCAGAAAGTAGTTGGTTGTCTCACAGTGAAGGAATTCCTCAAGATTTATTTTCAGGCTTGAAATAATTATATACACTTGCTCTGGAGAACCCTCTTAGAACAGGGAAGGAAATGTTAAAGGAACTCTTTAACTTCATCAGATCAGTATCATGTGTCCTGTTGGACATGACTTTCCCAGATTGGTTTCACGGACCATCAGACTCGTCACTTGCTCTTTTTCTAGTACACCTGAGAATTTCTTTAACATAAGGCACTTGTATTAACAGTTTTCTGAGAAAAATAACATTAATGCTTATTAGCATGAAAGAACTGGTAATAGTAATTCAGTGGTTGGTAGATAACCACGACTTCTCCTAAGAAATCAAATTCCAGATTCTCAGTGGCCAAAACACTGCCCAGGCTGGCTGGCTAGTGATGCAGGCATCATCCTTATTGTTCTTACATCAATTCCAGGCATACTTGCTCCTAATCCTAGTGATGGGAGCCAAGCTAAATCATTTACTTTGTTCTTATTGTTCTGAGAGTTCTGAAATCTATACAGTGCTTGCCAAATACCCATTTGTTCTGAGAAGGGTAAAGAAAGAAATCATGCCCTTCTTTCAGTCACCTTTCCTGTCTTTACGTGAAACAATTGTCTTTCTTAGTCACTTTTCTCTCTCTTTCTTTGTACAACATGAGTATCCTTTCCTTCAGCTTTTTTCTCTCCACCTGAGGGTCATTTCTTGTCTCATTTGGCTATTTCTTTCCATCTCATTGGCAAATTGTCTCTCATGCTCTAGCAGAAGCCGTTTTGGACTTGCTTGATTCTATCTGTTTGCAGTTATATCCAATATCCAATTTCAAACTTTCATTTCAGCTCTGAATTCAACAACATCAAATACATTTTAACCATTTAAAATCCAGTGATAGAAATAGGTGATGCATTTTAATCTATATATTCTCCTGTGCATTTAAACTACTTCTTAGAGTCCTGGCAATTTTGGAAGATTCATTAACCATCCCCTGTCCATAAGGCTACTAAGGTGACTCTTCTTGTTATTAGTATCTTAAGTATTGTAAAAATTTGATATTTTTGAATTCATGGCAGTTTTACTGATCTACATACACATCAGTCAAAGAAAAAAATGTCAAAGAGTCAAAAGAGGAGATCTATTCTTTTTTAATAGCTACTCTCTACCTTTGCCTAAAATATTACCCCTTATAAAATCTCAAAATGGTGATATGTTTATTTTATGACAAAAGAATAGCTGAGAAGATGAGTTAGGCATTATCCTACAGATGGTCAACTAGGAAAGCAAAGGTCTCAGACCCCAGGTTGGGAAGGGCCCGGGCCGTGGAGGTACAGGGTGAAATGTGAGGAGAGCAGGGTATTTCCTAGTCCTTAAGTTTCACAGGTTTTACCTCTTGAGTTCCTGTATTCCCATATTTTATTTTTTCCCCCGCTTTTGGAGCCCAAGACCCTGGCTCAGGGAATGGAAATGGATGGGAAGTGCTGTTCCAAGCTGAAATTTCGAACCCATTTTTCACAGGAATAGTTCAGCATGGCATTTAAATTTTACAAAATTTCTAGGACAGAACCTGGCTTCAGCTTTCTGGTTGTCTCTAGGGGAAAGGCAAACTGCATCCTAAATAAACAACTTACAGCCCGAACTCTTGGAACATAGTCCATATGGAAGCTAGAGGGTGTCTTTATGCTTAGAAATAGCAAAAGAATCCTCGTTGGCTCCCCAGCCAGCTCTCTGGAAAATCATCACACTCCTGCAGACGAGCAGAAGTCAGCGGGAGCCTAAAGGCACATACCGTTGAACTTTTGAACCCGAAACAGAATCTATTTTTTTAGTTCTGTTTGTTGACTTCTCTTTGATCTCATCTTATTAAAAAGATAATACCCTAACATTTTAGCGTATTTAAAATAAACTGCTTCTACAATCCTCCTGGGAGCTCAGCTTAACTTCAGCCTTTTTTCCAATCTCCAAAGCTCTTTACTACAGTGTGTGCTCACCTTCATGGAAATTAAATAATTCTCCCTAACAGGGAGTTTACTTTGCTGAATATACTCTAGGGAGGGATATTTATACTTCCTTTCATTATGTGAACATATACCTCTTCCTAGTTTTGTGATTACCTTTGAAAAGTTAGTAATAAAAGGGCCAAACGGAGTAGGAACCCTGTCTTCAGTGACCGTTGTGTTGAAGGCTGGCTGCCGTTTGATCGTTTGCCATTTGGCCAGAGCCTTACATTTAGAAAGGCTCTCGAATTTACAACATTTTCTTTTTTTTTTTTTTTATCCTCACCCGAGGATATTTTTCCATTTTTTTGTACAGATAGAGTGGGAGGGAGAGAGAGGAAGGGAGAGAAAGACAGAAACATCGACGTGAAGGGACACATCGAGTGGCTGCCACCCGCACGACCAACCAGGGCCGGGGACAAACTGCAACCGAAGTACATGCCCTTAGCGGGAACCGAACCCGGGTCTCTCCGGACCGCAGGCCGACGCTCTAACCACTGAGCCAAACTGGCCAAGGCGAATTTACAACATTTTCTACAATCTCAATCTGAGGAAAGAATATGCAGTTACATACATAAAATAAAAATAGATGATCATTTTGCATTTCAAACTTGTGTTTGTAAATATTGAAAATCCAGCTGCGGTTGTGAGTAGTGTTAGTAGCATTGCTGGAACTCCTTTCCTCCCTGTCCCTTCCAGATGGCCCCCAGATCGCCATCCGGCCTATGCACCGCTGCTCTGCTCACTCTGCCCTCAGTCCAGGAACGGCCATAGCTGGCGCGGACCCGTCAGCTCGGTTCATCCCTGTAGTCATAGTCACTGGTTCAGGGATAGACATGACTTCCGTGGTCCACCTTGGCTGAGTCCCAGGACTCTTTCTGGAAGAGATGTTATATTCCTTCTCTTAAGAGGGTTGACAGAGGAAATATATACCTCATACCATGAGAACAATGAACCTTAAGAAGGAAGAGAGGAGAATGAGAAAAATAAACCTGACTCACTGTGCAGCTGGCTGAGCAGAGAGAAAGCAAAGAGGAACAGGGTCCCTCCTTCACACAACCACAGATATGCAATCCTGATGCCTAAGGTAGCTAAGAAAATTTCATATTTCAGATCAGCAGCTCTTCCCACTTTTGAAGGTAGGTTTGAATCACATTTTCTATTATTGGCACATAAAGAGCCTTAACCTTTTTATATAAACCCTGATATGGAATTTTAAAAGTTTTAATATCCAGAAATCCTTAGAATTTTGAAGTGTCTTTCTGAGCTCCTGTGTGACCCTGACAGAATGGGTGACGGCCACCGATGCAGGTTAGTCCAGACACGTTTCCCACTGAGCCAGAGGCCTGAGCTGAGGACAGTTTTCCCAGTTCAGGGATGTTTAAGGAGTTTAAGAGATTGTGATATTGAGGACTAGTATAACTGCCCTCTGTTTTACATTCATAATTTGATTTCCCAAAACAGGGTGAAATGCAGAACAATGTTAGCTGAATAGGATATGAACATGATGTGAAAATCCATTGTCCATCTTGTTCCTTTAGGAGAGTCCATCCAAAGTGTAAGTTAACTCTAAGCAATGGTTCTCAGCCAGGCCCACTGTACTCTCCAGGGGGCATTTGACAATGTCTGGAACCATTTTTTTTTTGGCTTTCACAACTACAGGAAAGGTGTTTCTGGGATCTGATGGGTGGGGGCTAGGGAAGCTACTAAATACCCTACCGTGCCCTAGATGGCACCCCACAGCAAAGAATTATCCAGCCTAAATGTTAGTGCCAAGTTTGACCAACCCTGTTCTAACTGTATGAAGTAACAAATGAAACTGATGTTCTAACTGTTGCTCTTCATTCTTGTTTAGTCTTTCATTTTCTGTCTCTTACGTGTGCCAAGTAAGCTGGGTTCTTATAGTTATTGTGGAACTTCCTGGCTTAAGCTTAACTTTTCTTCATCATGGGGAAAATTCATAATTCTAAAAATGGGCATAATTTTTTCTATGGTGCAATTAGGCAATTTAAAGAAATAATTCCTAGACAAGGGTGATTATGTTATCCTGAACTGTTTCTCTCTCTCTTTCTTTCTTTTAAGCAAGTTTCTAAGCAAAGAGTGATTGTAAGACACTACTCGTTTCTTCTGTTTGTTTATTTTTTAAAGATTCAAAGTTATGTAAGATTTTTCTTTTTTTCTTCCCAGGAGCTCAAAATACAATTGTTTACATGGGAAAACATTCCCGTCACTTTAGTACCAGAGAGGCGGATGCCTGTATATATAATATGGTATCATCAGATGCTATCCAAAGATACACTAAGGAGGATACACTTAGAATCCAGGTGCAATTCACAGTGTGCCTGCTCCCGGGGTGAAGGCTGCCGACAAAGATGGCTCTTCCACAGGGTCACTCCCAGCTTGCTGCTCTCCTTTGATGACATCTCGAAGACAGCAGACTTGCTGTGTGCTTTTAGGGGTGCATAGGCAGCTGCCTGGAGTGAGGCTGGCAGCTTCATCACTCACCTTCCCTGTGCAGAGACAGCGAGGAGAAAGCGCAGCTGCACAGGCTGAGAGGGCATGAAATTGTGTTAAGCAACACTCATGACAGTGACTGGATTTGCTATTTTAGAGTAAGTGACTAGATGGTTTTTTTGCAATTGTAATTTTCCTGTGCTGTTAAGTGTAAAGGTGACCGCTCTATGGTGGGCTCTCAGCAGTTTGTGCTCGACAGCTAATCAGGTTGATTCATTTGGTGAGGTGGGCAGGGGGCTCGGTTGCAAAGCAGCATCGCGTTCCTACCTGGATGAGACGTAACACCATATGCCCCCCCCCCCATTATTCTTTTTGAAGGAAAGAAATTGCCTATAGACTTTTCAGGAAATGTTGGAAAGATATGAACTTTTATTTGTTGTAGGAAATATAATCCGTGGAACAAAACCAGTTCCCTTACTGAGTTTGCTAGCAGCCTCTTAAATGATTCAGGCTGCCATCACAGTGGGAGCCGGAGCGCTGGGCAGAGCGCGCCCGAGTTAGCTCTAGCCCATCCCAGTGCCGGTGGAGTGCAGAAGGCACCTGTACCTCTTGCTGATTGCGTTGGATCTGACCAGAGGCCAGTCAGCAATGGCTTGGTATTACCAACTTTCCCCACAGGATGGCATCCATCAGTTAAAAACAAAATTTACAGCATGAGCAAAACTCACAAAAATAGAGATGGATTAAATTTTCTATTAGGCTTTACAATATTTAGGGTTTATGTTGATACTCATTTTTAGCTTGATCGTAGTGAGTGAGGGAGGTGTGGTGTTTGCCAGGAGCCAGCACAGAACCAGAGGTGGAACTGGTGGTGCGTGCAGAGAAACGGACAGCTGCTGACACCAAGCTGAGCACTCGGAGCCCCTGATCACCAGAGGGCCGTTTCTGGAATTAATGTTTTTCTCTGCCATCAGAAGATGAGCAACTATCAGGAGATCGAATCAGAACAAGTAGAATCTCATGGCAAATTAAGGAGAAGAGGACAAGATGATTTAGGATTTTGGTTTGATGATAACACTGCAAATATTTTATAGCACAAGAATCATACAAGATAATATTTCAGCTATATGACTATAGAAGTCACATGGACCAACCCTGAATGTTTCTGATAAGGAAAAAACGTTCCAAAAAAAAGGAGAAATTTTTCTAAGCCAAGACTTAGCTGGTGAGAAGGAGAACAAATGGGTTTGTCTTGAAGCTCTCTGCTCCCAGCAAACATATTTTCAAAATTAGATTTATGTTACAGACCAATAAAAATAGCAAATGTTTTCTAAAGAGGATTTACTCACTGGTTAGTTAAAGATAGAGAAATGTTAATTGCACATATTAAAGGATGTTGTTATTAAAAACACGTGGGGAAGCTGGGCGGTTGGTAGAAATGGGACTAGTGGCACTAAGGAGCTCCCTCAGGACACCCTTGGCATCTCCGCAGAATCCAAGTCTCCTACAGGTTGTCAGATGTCTTTCCACTGCAGGGGGCTTCCTTGAATCTTTCGAAACCCCTTACAGTGAATGGCTGCTATGTCCCTGGGGATCACCCCCGTGCCCACCTTTGAGACTCTAGGCGAGCCTGCTGTCCTTTCATCCTTTCTCAGCCTTTATGGCTGAACTCTCAGCCGCATTACCCCAGGATTTTGGAAGAGACACTGAAGTCTCCCCGGAGATTTATTTCCTCATGAGGGAAAGTCAAGATACAGTTCATTTTTCCTGTTACCAACTGCCAATTGTATTTCTGTTACCAACTGTCTCAAAGTTCCATTTTTGTGTGTAGGCAAAGGAGCTTTTCTGCACGTTCACCAGCGCTGAGGTGTCTCATGTAGCTCTTGCCAACCTAGGCATTTCATTAAAAAAAGAAAAACAAATAAAAAGAAATAAGCTACTGATTATAACATCTTGGTGTCTGAAGAAGTCCCAGTTGCTGATACAGCAGGCTGCATCTGGCTTATTAAATAAGAATTTTTTGGGCAGACTTGTTTAAAGTACTGGAAACTGTAAGTCATCTATAGCAATGCTGATTCATTGTGGGCCTGAGAATCTGTATTTTAACCTTTTCCTCCCAAACCTCATGGTTTTGATAGGCAGAGGTCAATCCAGTATTGTACCAGCATGCGAATCCTCCCTCCCTACTCGTAGAAATTTGTTAATTCTTGGAGTCCTACAGAATGTTGATGATAAAATTGGAATTGAACTGTTCTGTTTCTTGGTTGGAAACTGTAATAATCTTTCTACACATGTTTGTATGTCCTCTTTGTACATTTCAGAACTTGACACAGAAATCTGTGAATACATGTGTTTTAAATCACTTTGGACTCCAGTGTTGTAGAAGGTAAGGAAATGATAGAATTATTATTGTATATTGCAAAAGCAGAGAAACCCCAAATCCTTTCAGCCACCACCATTTGTTGTATTTAAAAAGCAGAATTTTGTAACAGCATTTTGAAAACAGGCGTAGGTACACCTGGGCATGTTCCGGACACCTCTTAGGTGTGATTATTTGCAGAGTAAAATCTCCTCTGGCCATATCAGCAATGCCTTCATCTTTCCAAGCTACAAGCCATAGTTATTTGATGGTATTCTGTTAGACAAAGAAGAGGAAAAAAAAACTTTTTTCTTTACCTTTTTTTTCTCCAATATCATCACTATGTAAAACCCAAGGCATAAAAAAGCCTCTTTGTTAGTAAATAAACAGAGCAGCTACAATTCCTTTTACAAGAAGGTGTGCTCTGGAAGGCTCTTTCTCCTTTTCTCCCCCGACTTTGTCTCCTCCAACTTGACAAGCTGATTGCAGAGGCCAATGAGAACATCCGAGTCTCCTTTGGGGGGAGAGCATTTGTTTGGCATCTGTGCGGGTGGCATTCTTGCCGTGGGGTGTCAAGTCTTGCAATGTGAAGGAGGCAGCAGTCTTGGGCAGCTCAGCCATCTCGCTCCTGTGAGAACAGCTTGGATGATCAAGTGGCCCAGTTAGAAACAGAAGAAAACATTTCTCCTTGGGGGACACGAGCTTACTTTATCGACTGTGGCGTTGTTAGATTGGCAGGGCAGCAAGGAGAGGTCGTGGTGGCTAAAAGGATATGGAGAAAGAATTTGTTTCCTCAAGAGGCAAGAAATCACTCTTTTTATTTTTCCCTTTTGTTGGCAAGTTGTTGATCTTGAAAATAAGAAACCTCCTTCACAGACCATTTCTAGACTTGGTTAATATTTTAAATTATATTGAGAGACATGACCCACATTTAATATAAATACCTATAGTATTTAAGGTATCCCCAGAACTTACTGCCAGCCTATGCATTCAGGTAGGGCATTTGCGTAGTTTTATTTTGGGTTTATTCACTCACAGCCTCAGGTCCCTGACCCTCTGCAAATGTTTTGGGCTATTCCTTCTGTTCTCAGGAGATACTTTATACATCACCAACACATTTTCTCCCAGCGGGGCTCATGGTGCTCGCCTTTTTTGTGGAGCCTTTCCCTTCTCAGTCAGACTTTACTGTAACCTGGTCAGTTTTCAAACCCTGTCTCTGGTCCTAGGCATTGTCACTGACTCACTGGGGCCTATTGATTCTATGTCTGATCCAAAGTGGAGAATCTCTCTCTCGCCCCACCCCTTTTTGTGACCATACTTTGTCATCAGGTCCACATTTCAAATAGTCCCTCTTGAAAAGTGATGTCATCATCTCTCTTGGGAAGGAGACTCTTGTTTTCTTCAAGCCCCCTCTTGACCTTGCCCAAGCTACTTGGGGGGCCAACAATGAATGAGAATTAACAGATAACAACACTAAATTCCAGACCATGAAAGCTCAACTGCAAGGAAAACCAGACTCTGTTAGCATAGGCAGACTTCAGAATTAGTTGTCTTCATATATTCAGGGTTTCAGGAGAGCAGAAGATGAAACACACCTCTTGTCCTCTTAACCTAGGTCTATCAGCCATTGCCCTGCAGCCCTTGATTCCTGACAATTTAAACTTGAGAGACAAGACCAGTAGTGACAGACATATATCCTCAGCTCACAAGGATCACAGGCCTGTTGGAAGGGCACAGACAACCAGCAGTTTCCATGAATCTATTTATTTTTCTTTATTGATTTTAGAGATAGAAGAAAGGAGAGGGGGAGAGAGAGAAACACTGATGAGAGAGAACATCAATTGGCCACCTCCTGCACGCCCCACTGGGGTTTTGGCCCACAGCCTGGGAATCAAACTGGCAACCTCTTGGTACAAGGGTCAACACTCAACCACTGAGCCACACAGGCCGGGCTCCAAAAATCTATTAAGTTTTGCTGCATCACAGATCAACCTGAAATTAGTAAGATATAACAACAATCATTTATTTATATTATAATTTTGCAGGTCAACAACTTGGACTGGGCTCAGCTAGAAGGTTATTCTAGCCTTAGCTGGGCTTGTTATATGCATGTGGCAAACTCTCAGGTTGACCAAGAGCTCGGTCATCTAACATGACCTCAGCTAGTGGGGCTCATTTCTGTTCTATTTGATTGCTCATCCTTCAGTGAGCAGCCAGGGCTTATTTCCATGATGTCTGCTGGGATTTCAAAAGGAATCGAGGAATATTCAAGACTTCTTAAGTTCTAGGCTTGGAATTGACACATTACTACTTCTACTGTATTCTGTTGGCCAAAACACATCAAAAGGCAGGTGTAGCCCTGGGCGGTTTGACTCAGTGTCAGCCCACAGACCAAAGGGTCGCAGGTTCTATTCCCAGTCAAGGACACATACTTACCTGGGTTGCAGGTTTGATCTCTGGCCTCTGGGGCTGTGCAGGAGGCAACCAGTTGATGTGTCTCTCTCACATTGATGTTTCTCTCTCTCTCTCTCTACCTTTCTCTCTTCCACTCTATCTAAAAATCAATGGAAACATATCCTCAGGTAAGGATTAACAACAACAAAAATAAATAATAATAATACTAATAGGTACAAACTCAAGGGGAGGAGAAACAGTCTCCCTCTTGATGGGAGAAGATATGAATTCAATTACAAAGGCTTTGAACTTGCAGTGAGTAAAGCATTTTGTCATTTTTTCAACTTACTTCAAAACGTGTTCTAAATAGACCTATATGAATTATTCTGTGGATTGATTTCTAAATTGAAAAACCCTCAACTTCTGTTATTTTTATTTTGTTTGTTTGTTTTTGTAAGTGTAACTCTGAGTATATTTCTTATCTCTGATAGCCTAGGGGGTGATTTTGCTTAGACCTCATCTTGTAATTTATTGTATAAAGCCACATGATTGTAGAGAGAGGTTCAGAAATAAATAAGGGAAAAAATAAAAACAAAAGTAGTATATTCATATCTTATACAAGCAAAAGATCAGAATATGAAACAACCATTACTTCTTGAAGGAAAATATAAGGATAAAAGTTATTAGGACCTTCATGTCTTATTTGAGCAAAAAAAGGGAGAATAGCTGTCCTTGGCCATTTGGGAGAGTAGTATTTACTTGTCTCTCCTGCTTTGCTTTCTTTCTTTTACCTCTCTAGGCCCAGGGCACTTCATGTCTTTGTTCTTCCACTTTACCTGTCCTGCAGACTCTCAAATCCCCATCAGGCCTGTCATCAGTTGTTTCTTTCTTTTTATCCTCACCCAAGGACATTTTTTTCCATATTTTTGTTCAGATACAGTGGGAGGGAGAGAGAGGAAGAGAGAGAGAGAGAGAGAGAGAGAGAGAGAGAGACATCGACGTGAAAGGGACACATCGAGTGGCTGCCACCCGCACGACCAACCATGGCCTGGGACAAACTGCAACCGAGGTACGCGCCCCTGGCAAGAACCAAACCCAGGTCTCTCTGGACCACAGGCCAACATTCTAACTGCTGAGCCAAATTGGCCAGGGCTCTTTCTTTTTGTAAATCCTCACCTGAGGATATTTCCCTCTTATCTTCAGATAGAGAAGGAGGGAGAGAGAGAGAGAAACATTGACACGAGAGAGACACATCAATGGCTGCCTCCCACACGACCCTGACCAGGGCTGGGGACTGAACCACAACTGAGACACATGCCCTTGACGAGAATCAAACCCACAACTCTTTGGTCTGAAGGCTGACTCTCTAACCACTGAGCAAAACCAGCCAGGGCATCAGTTATTTCTTATACTGAGTTTCTATGTACAAATGGAGGAAGTGATGTCACTGGGAAAATTGGTCATTGCTGAGTCCTCAACTTTGTGTTAGAATCCTTTCGTATTTAAGTCTCTCTCTTTCCCCCATCAATAACCCCATAATCCCACTTGTATCCTTATTCTCTTATCTCACTTTCTAAAGAGAACCAATGATATCAGGCAACATGTTCTTAACCACCTTCTCTCCACTAATAAAATGATCTGAATAAGCTCAAATTCTTCTACCATCTTTCTCATTCAGTGTAAGAAGAGTCTCCTCTTTCCCATAACAAGCAAACAAAATTGCGGAGTGTTGACACTCATGAAGGGTACAGGTTATTGAGCCAGACTGCCTGCATTCAAATCTTGTCTCTGCCTCAGATGAACTGCCTAACATCACTTAGGTCTCAGCTTTCTCATCTATAACAGAGGCATTGTTAGGTAGAGTGTGAGAATTTAATGGGACATTCCCATTGACTGCATCATATTTGACACATAGTTATCAAGAGCCACATCTAGTCACAGAACCTGGGCCCTACATTCCATCTCTCCTCTTTTCAGAAAATGTACTCATTGAATTGTGATGACCGTTTTCTATAGAGACAAGCTTTATCTTCCTTACTGGCTCATGTGTGCTCTATATTTGTACTTTTTCTCCCCTTCATTCTTATTTTGAGACTTTAAGTGACAAGTCATCCCTTTGGAGAATGCTAGGTTGATGTCTTTTAAAAAAAGAAAATATATAGTGTCTTCCACTGACTTCTGCCCGCGAAGTTAGAGAGAAGCGAGTCCCCAGGCTGGGAGGCCGGCTTCACGTGGTTAGTGGGATGGAGCCCAGTCCCGAAGATGCTCAATAGTACTTGGAATCAAGGACAAGGTCTGAGGGGAGCACCCTGAGGTTTTCAGCAGTAGAGGCCCAGACGTTGCGTGGAATCAACGAAGATGATGACCTTGGTCTGAGTGGAAAATTTAAGTCATCTGAGGAAGCATATCTGATCAATAGTGAGAAGAGTCCCAGGACTTGCCAAAGTGAAGAAGATTGGGATGTGCCAGCTGCACGCTGAGGAGCTGCCTCACTTCCTCCTTTAGGATCTTACTGGACAGGCTGCTGGGGAGAGACTCTTGTGAGGCCCGAGAACACTCCTAAAAAAGAGACCAGAACAAAAGATTATCCCTTAGAGAGGAAAATGGACAACATTTAACAACAGAACTGGAACAAGGACCTAGGACCCATGCTGGTGGGACCTTTCCATGGTACCACTCTATCTCCCAATACAGGAGAGATTCCAAAATGGCGGCAGAGTGAATGGAAGCTACACAGACTTGCTCACAGGACCAAACAGGAATTACAATGAAAATAAAGACAAATAGTCAGGAAAAGGCAACAGACAAGCAGCTTGGAGAACCACATAACCAGGGACACTGACTTAATCCTGGTAGGTTTCCGGAGACGCGAGAGTGGTGCTGGGAGCCCACGGTTGGCAGCAGACTTGGCTGGGAGCAGCGGCCTTGGCTGGGAGCAGCACCCTCGGGTTACAGTCTGAAGTGGCTCCATAGCGAAGCGCTGGGACAGAGGCTAAAATAGCAGTAGCTTTTTACCTTGGGCTGCGGCAGAGGGAGGGCAGACTGGGCTAGAACTGTGTGGGGACACTCGGGATTTAGAGGGCACTCAGAAATTTTGCTGAGTTGTAGCCATGTAGAACTGTGGTCATCTTACTCCTTCCCAGGGCTTTGGGGAGAGGCCGCAGCCCCTCCATCAGAGTTTCAACCCCACCCAGTGGCCATTGAAAGGCTAATTGAGGCCCATTAACAACTAGCATCTGCCCCACCCTCAGGAAATCCTCTTACACTGAGCACCTGAGGGAGTTTTTCATTGACTTGAGAAGAAAATATTCTTCAGGTAACCACTATTTATAGCCTCCAGGCAAAAAGCTAGAGGATAACTGTACCATTCCCTGGGCTACCAACTTTAACCAGGAAAATAAGACTTGATAGTGGTGTTTAACATGGGTCCTCCCAAGCTCATCCAAACCCAATAGAGGGTGATAAAAACAGCAGAACACCAATACCCAAAGGGAAAATTTGGCAGACTACAAAGCATCCTGAGATAGCCAAAATGGTGAAACAAAGAAACAAATGCCAAAAGAAAGAACAAGATGAGATAAATGAGGTGCAGTTAACCAAGTTAACAGAGCTAGAATTCAGAGCCATGATCTTGAGGAAGCTCAACAGCATGTGTAAGAACATGAGCACCATGAGTAAAGACATAGACATGTAGAAAATCAACCAGTGAAGACCACCGTAAAGAAAGGAAGAATGACATATCAGAAATAAAGAACACATTGGAAGGTCTAAAGAGAGTAGAGGAAGCAGAGGACTGGATCAGTGAATTAGAAGATAGGGTAGAAAAAATCAACCAATCAAAAAACCCAAAAGAAAAGACAATTAAAAAACAGGAAGACAGATTAAGAGAACTGTGGGACAACTGGAAATGTAATAACATTCGCATCCTAGGAGTCCTTGAAGAAGAAAATAACGAGCAAGGGTTAGAGAATATATTTGAAGAAATAGGGACAGAAAACTCCCCTAATTTGGTGAAGGAAGAAGGCATTCAAGTTCAAGAAGTACACAGAGCCCCAAGTAAGAAGAACCGAAAGAGGCCCACACCAAGATACATAGTAATCAACATACCAAAAATTAAAGACAAAGAGAGAATCCTAAAAGCAGCAAGAGATAAGCTACAGGTTACCTAAAAAGGAAACCCCATAAGGCTCTCAGCTGACTTCTCAGGACAAACACTACAGGCCAGAAGGGAATGGCATGAAGTAATCAAGGTCATGAAAAACAAGTATCTGAAACAAAGACTACTATATTCAGCAAGGCTATCATTCAAAATAGGTAAAATAAAGAGCTTCTCACACATACACAAAAGGCTAAGGGAATATATTAGCACCAAACCAGCCTGCAAGAAATGTTAAAAGGACTGCTGTAATTAGCAGGAGAAATAGAAAGAAAAATAGAACTGCACTAAACAAAAATGGCAATAAATAAATACATATCAATAATCACCTTACATGTGAATGGATTGAATGCTCCTATAAAAAGACACAGAGCAGCTGATTGCATAAGAAAGTATGACTCACATATATGTTGTTTATAAGAGACCCACCTCACAACAAAAGACTCACATAGGTTGAAAGTGAAGGGATAGAAAAAAATCTTCAAGCAAATGGAAAGGAAAAAAAAGCTGGAGTAGCAATACTCATATCTGATAAAATAGATTTGAAAATGAAGACCATAACTAGGGACAAAGAAGGCCACTACATGATATTGAAAGGATCTGTCCAACAGGAAGTTATAACCTTGATAAACATATATGCACCCAATATAGGAGCACCAAAATATAGTAAAAATCTTCCGGAGGATTTCAAAGGAGAAATTGATAGCAATATAATCATAGCAGGGGACTTCAACACCCCACTGACATCAATGGATAGAACCTCTAGACAAAAAATTAGCAAAGAAACAGAGACTCTAAATAAAGCACTAGACCAAATGGATTTAATAGATATTTACAGAGAATTACACCCCAAAACTACAGAATTCACATTCTCAAGTGCACATGGGACATTCTCAATGATAGACCACATGTTAGGTCACAAACTAAGTCTCTACATGTTCAAGAAGATTGAAATCATATCAAGCATTTTCTCAGATCACAATGGCATGAAACTAGAAATCAATTGCAACAAGAACATGCAAAGATATTTGAACACATGGAGGCTAAATAGCAAGTTATTAAACAATGAATGGGTCAATGAGGAGATCAAGGAAGAAATTAAAAACTTCCTGGAATCCAATGAAAATGAACATACAACATAAAACCTATGGGATACAGCAAAAGCAGTTCTGAGAGGGAAGTTCATAGCAGTAGAGGCCTACCTCAAGAAGCAAGAAAAATCTCTGATAAACTACCTAACCTCACAACTTAAAGAATTAGAAAGCAAAAAGAAAACTCTAGAGCAAGTAGAAGGAAGGAAATAGTAAAGATCAGAGCAGAAATAAATGACATAGAGACCAAAAATACAATTCATAGGATCAAGGAAACAAAGAGCTAGTTTTTCAAAAAGATAAACAAGATTGATGGACCCTTAGCTAGACTTACCAAGAAACAAAGAGAACCCAGATACAGAAAATCATAAAGGAAAGAGGAGAAGTAACAACTGCTACCACAGAAATACAGAAAATCGTTAACAACTACTATGAACAATTATATGGCAACAAATTCGACAATCTAAACGAAATTGTCAAATTTCTAGAAACACATAGTCTCCCTAAACTAGACTGGGAAGAGATAGAAAACTTGAACAGACCAATAACAACTAAGGAAATTGAAGATGTAATCAAGACTCTCCCAGCAAACAAAAGCCCTGGCCTGGATGACTTCACAGGGGAGTTTTACGGAACATTCAAAAAAGAACTAACACCCATTCTCCTCAAACTATTTCAAAAAATTCAAAAAGCAAAAAGACTTCCAAATTTGTTTTCTGAGGCCAGCATAATTCTAATTCCAAAACCAGAAAAAGACACTACAAAGAAAGAAAACTACAGGCCCATATTCCTGATGAACCTAGACGCCAAAATCCTGAACAAAATACTAGCAAATCGGATTCAGCAACACATCAAAAAACTTGATTCATCATGACTAAGTGGGATTCATCCCAGGAATGCAAGGATGGTACAATATTTGCAAATCAATAAATGTGATATACCACATTAACAAAATGAAGAATAAAAACTACATGATCATATCAATAGATGCTGAAAAATCTTTGACAAAACCCAGTATCCATTTCTGATAAAAATGCTTAATAGTTTGGGAATAGAGGGATCATATCTAGACATAATAAAGGCCATATATGAAATACCTACAGCCAACTTCATACTAAATGGGCAAAAACTAAAAGCATTTTCCTTAAGAACAGGAACAAGACAGGGTTTCCCACTTTTGCCACTCTTATTTAACATAGTACTGGAAGTCTTAGCCACAGCAATCAGACAGGAAGAAAAAATAAAAGGGATCCAAATTGGAAAGGAGGAAGTGAAACTGTTATTATTCACAGATGACATGTTATTATACATTGAATACCCTAAAGACTCCATCAAAAATTTACTAGACTTAATAAATGAATTTGGCAAAGTAGCAGGATACAAAATTAAGATCAAGAAATCGATGGCATTCTTATACACCAATGATGAACTCACAGAAAGAGAAACTAAGAAAACAATCCCATTTACCATTGCGGCAAAAAAATTAAGATACCTAGGAATAACCTTAACCAAAGAAATAAAGGACCTATTCACAGAAAACTACAGATCATTGAAAAAAGAAATAGAGGAATATATAAAAAAGTGGAAACACATACGTTGTTCATGGATTGGAAGAATTAACATAATTAAAATGTCTATACTACCCAAAGTAATCTATAGATTTAATGCAATCCTCATCAAAATACCAACAACATACTTCACAGAACTAGAACAAGTACTTCAACTGTTCATATGGAACAAAAAAGAACTTGAATAGCCACAGCAATCTTGGAAAAGAACAAAGTAGGAGGAATCACATTACCAGATTTCAGGTTATACTACAAAGCCACTGTAATCAAAACAGCCTGGTACTGGCACAAGAACAAGCATATAGACCAATGGAACAGAACAGAGAACCCAGAAATGGACCCAAGGCAATATGCTCAATTAATATTTGACAAAGGTGGCAACAGCGTACAGTGGAGTAAGACAGCCTCTTTAATAAATGGTGTTGGGAAAATTGGACAGCTACATGCAAAAAAATGAAACTAGACCATCAACTTACATCCTACACAAGAATAAACTCAAAATGGATAAAAGACTTAAATGTGACCCATAAAAATCCTAGAAAAAACTGTAGGCAACAAAGTTTCAGACGTCATACACAGCAGAATTTTCACTGACACATCACCTAAGGCAACAGAAACAAAGGAGAAAATGAACACATGGAACAACATCAAACTCAAAAGCTTCTACACAGCAAAATATACAATCAAGAAAATGAAAGGCTACCCTCTGAATGGGAGAGCACAATTGCCAATGATATATCAGATATGGGGTTAATTTTCAATATATAAAGAGTGCTCATACAACTCAATAAAAGGAAGACAACCCAATTAAAAAATGGGCAGAGGAACTAAATAGACACCTCTCCAAACAGGACATACAAATGGCTAAGAGACATATGAAGAAATGCTCAACATCACCAATCATGAGAGAGATGCAAATTAAAGCAACAATGAGGTATCACCTCATACTCATCAGAATGGCTGCCATTAACAAATCATGAAACACCAAATTTTGGGGAGGGTGTGGAGAAAAGGGAACTCTAGTACACTGCTGGTGGGAATGCAGACTGGTGCAGCCACTATGGAAAACACTATGGTGTTACCTCAAAAAATTAAAAATTGAACTGCCATTTGACCCAGTGATCCCACTTCTAGGAATATACCCTAAGAAGCCAGAAACATCCATCAGAAAGAATATATGTACCCCCATGTTCATAGCAACACTATTTACAATAGCTAAGATCTGGAAATAGCCCAAATGTCCATCAGTAGATGAATAGATAAAAAAGCTGTGGTACTTATACACAATGGATTACTATGCAGCTGTAAGAAAGAAAGATCTCTTATCCTTTGAGATGACATGGAGGGACCTGGAAAGTGTCATCCTAAGCAAAACAAGCCAAACAGAGAAAGACAAGTATCATATGATCTCACTTATTTGTAGAATATAATGAACATAACAGTCTGAGAAATGAGGTAGTCCCAGAGATGTGAAAGTGGGGTACAGACTGACTATTCCCAGAACAGGTGGTGGGGGGAGAGATAAACCACAGAACCTATATGCAAGTATGCATGAACAATGGACATGAACAACAAAGCTGGGAAGAGGGTGGGGAGGGTGGGGAGGGGGGGAGGGGGAATCAGTGGGGGGAAAAGGAGAAACATTTGTAACAAAAATAAATTAATTAATTAAATAAAAAAATAAATAAGTAAACCAAAAAGAAAATATATTAAACATTTTAATTTGATGTGTCCTGATCTCTTTAGGTATTTGCTTTGTCTTTCTCATTTTCTTCATAGTCATTTATGCTTGATAGAGCTAGTTGCATCTTCCTTTTTATTTCTTTAAGTATACACTTATAATCTATCAGTTAAGATCAGTCAGCTTTGTTCCAAATGAAGTATTCTAACTTCAGTGTCTCCCACATGTGGAGCATGGTCCTTCTCATGGCAGAAGGAAAGAGGAGATGGTTAAGCTGAATCACATAACTGCATGTAAAAGTTTTGTTTGGATCTGACAAATAGCATTTCATCTCACATTTCATTGGTCAAACTGAGTCAAATGATCAGATTGAAGTCAGTAAGATGGGAGGTATAATTCCACCCATAAAAAATAGATAAGTAATGGAAGTGGTGGTGGAGATTGATGTATAATGTTCAGTAGTACAATTTACCATGTCATTCCACCAAAATATGGTCTTAATCTGTACCTAAATGATCATTTATTTACTATATTGCAGGGCTTGGTACTGTGCACACTTGAATTTGAGTCCTTGTTATGCCAATTATTCACTGCAATTTTATCCTCAGTAAGCCTCAGTTTCCCTATTTGCAAATAGTTTGTAGTTCATGAACAACTGTTTTAAAGTGTCGAAATATCATATTTAAAGCACTTACATAAATGTTAACTATATATGATCAATGTTATCAGCACTGCCGCTGTCCTGTAGCCAGGAGCAGTGTGAGCTACATCGGAGGAGAATGGGGAATGAAAGCTGAAATTCATCCTTTGGGAAGGGGAAGCGAGTGTAACCCTTGTTTCAAGAAGGACTGCCTTGGAGAGCCTTTTGAATTATATAGATATGAAATCTCAAACACACTGAGATATTTGATATTAGAATACTGTAAGATAATGTAAAATAAGTTTTTTATTTATTTTTTCCTTATGGGTAGTGGGTATCATTGTAGAAATTAGTGTAATATTAACTGAAGATTTGTTGGTGCTGCTTCTTTTTTGTCCACATAGGGAGTAATGGATCCAGGACTTATAGGGAGAAGAGAGGAAAAAAAGTTCTGTTTATTGCTTTATGTATTTGTTTACTAATTCTTTCATATATTCATTCATTCATTCATTCATTCAACAGATATTTACAGTGCACTCTGGTAGGTTCTGGCACAATGTGCAATAATAATGTACTAATCCCCAGATATGTTTCCTGCCTTCTTGGATTCTTCAGATCAACCTTGGATATGAAGCAGATCAGAGATTTGACCATAGCAAATAAAGTGGCTCAGAGATGCACATGCAGAAGCCAGGGCAGCAGTCTGGAGGGAGAGATGACCGATGGCAATCAGAAATGAATTGTGGTGTGTACTCAAACTTACTGGGGACTCTCAAAGCAACTTCAACAACAGAAACCACAAATTAGGATACAGGACACAGGGCAGGGTAACGATTTGGACCTTTATCATTTGTATACCAAAGGAAAGGGTGATGCAGAAACAGTTATTGGTTTACATATTTACCTTCCCTTTCCTCCTTCATTCCCCACCCTCCCACCTCAACCAGACTTGAGACAATATCTTTTGTTTCTTTTGTTACAATGTCCTAATGTCTAACATCGTTCATGGGCATCATAGCAGGTGTTTGGAAATTGTTTTCTCCAAGAACAAATACATTAGTCACCTGGGCCAAAGCTTTTGTCTAGCTCCTGGATGTCTTTAGATATCAAAGAGTTTGGGGAATTTAGAAAAGGACATACTGTGAATTTGAGACTTTGAAAAATGTGGCAAGAATTTGAACGTCTGAAGTGAAGGGGATGGGCATGTGGTGGAGTCCTTGACTATGCACAGGAGCTTTTTCGGCCATATGCGTTTCCTGTAGCAGAGTCGTTCCCTAACCGCAGAAGCTAGCATTTATTGAGCATTACCTTGTAGAAGTCACTATTCTAAATATTTCACCTCCTTACACTGCCTGGGCATGAATCCCGATAGATGAAGGTTGTGATATCATGTCACAGAGCACAAAAAGTCACAAATATTTAAGTGTGAATCGAAGGAGGTAGATTTTTCCATCCCCTTTCCTGGAAACTTATTTTGTAACGATTATAGGTAAACAGACTTTGTTTCCCAAATTTTGACTAGGAAGAGCCAATTATCAACTAACACAACATATCTTTTTCTTTAAAAATTTATTTTTTCCATCATCATTTATTCCCTCTGTGCCCTCTTCCACCTCCATAACACCCCTCTCTCCCCGCAAGAACTAAGGCTACATATGAATGGAATAGAATATATATTGTCTTTGATGGCGTCCAGAAATTGGTGGAATGCAATTGTCAGAACTTACAGACACTAAGAAGAAATTGTACTCTTTTTCTCTGGGAGAGACGGAGTGAGAGGAAGAAGGCGCAGTGACCTCTGGTGTGAAAATGGTAATTGGCTTATGCTTCCTGTGGGGTTGCTGCAGGGAGACGGACTGTCCAGCCTCAGATGATCTCAATGGCTACCCAGGCCTGTTCTGGGATCTGCACTTGGGCTTTCATGAGCATTTTTAGTGATGGAGATTGTATTCATTTCTATTTTTATAATATTTATTCTTAGGAGATGGATCCTGCACACTATGTTTAATCTCGGAATTTATGGATTTTTGTCTGATACATCAGCTCAGATGTTATCTCCTAGACATAAGCCCTGAGATCATGAAGCATGATGTAGTATTTATAAGGCAGTAATTATTTGCTCAACCATTTATAATTGTTTTCTCAGGAGGTGGCCTCTTTGTCTCTCAAGGAAATGACAAAACATCCATGAGGTTTCAGTGCAGGGGCTTGGAGGAAACTTGGAATTCCAACACTCGCTAACTGGCGGGGATATTCTAAACTGAGACTCAAATCTGAGATTCTCCTGAGGTAGTTCGGATGCTTTGTTTAACAAAAGCAAACTGTGAGTCCATATTATTCATTACCATATTCATAAGTAGGCTATTTAGTAAGACAGTGTGGAGATAATAACAAAAACAAATAATGAATAAACTCATGTCAACCTTTCCAGCATATATAGTATATTAACTCATTATTCATCTAGAATTGACAGTTTAAAATTAATGAGCATATGCTCTTGATTGCCGGGTAAGAAACTTAAGAAATTGGAACCGTGTAGCCAGATTTCCCATGAGAGCTCTTCCTGTAGGAAAATGCTGGATTAAAAATATAAAATGTTGAATTAAAATTCATTTTAAGTGGATTTGGACATCCAAAATATATCTCACGTGGTTCTTTTGCTTGAATATAATAACTCGTAGTAAAGAAAGTACCAACAGTCTTTGCCAGTATCTCTCTATTCTCTATTTTTTTTTGTATCTCTCATATTTTATGACATCACAATTAGAATCTGAAGTCAAG
Organism: Molossus molossus; assembly: GCF_014108415.1. Classification (NCBI taxonomy): domain Eukaryota; kingdom Metazoa; phylum Chordata; class Mammalia; order Chiroptera; family Molossidae; genus Molossus; species Molossus molossus. Next base: position 90,597,343 of record NW_023425388.1, on the reverse strand, counting down.
ATTGATAGTAATAATCTGGTTTGCACTTGCCTTTCTATTCTCTTTTATTTATATCCTCCATTGTGCTTCAGAGTATTTGGGTAATTCCTGCATACACTGCTGCTGTTTACAGTTCTCCAAATAGAAAATAAACTGATTTCAAATAACAGCTGAACTTGTTTCTCCTTGGTGGGGGAACTCATAGAAACATGGATTCAAAAAGTAAATTAAAATCTGTTGGAAGAGGAGAGTATTCTCTTAGTTCTTCAGAGAGGGCACGATTTCACTCAGGCTGAAGAAAATGATTCTTCCTTGTTTATAAAATGAGGAACAGAGAGAGGCAGGTTTACAGTTCAGCTGATGGTGCTCTGAGGAGGGACATTAGCAACGCATTTTCATAGGCATAAGACTTTTCATTCTTATTCACAGAGAGGGCTTTCTGAATGGCAGAGGCCACATAAAACCTAGATCTACCTCTAGAAGCAGTGTTTGAATGATCAGTGTTCTAAAAAAAACATCCAAGTTGATCTAATTGACATGAGGAGGCCAGATGAACCAGTGGCAAGTCCCAAAGCACTGAATATATGCAGAGTACAATATTTACAACATTTCAGAATTCTTGTTTCATTAACATTTACTTTATCTATACATGGATATTTGAATATGCCCCCAAAGCCTTCTTCTGAAGTAATTTAAATATCCTCCCCTTTTAATATTGTGAAACAATCCTTTTAGTTATAATTGTCAAGGAAAAGTTAAATGCCAAGAATCTGAGCCTATGGAGTCACTATCGAAGACTGCTCTAACACACTCCTGAAAGGTATCTTCATTTTCATTTTAAAAATTTATTTTATTTTCATTTACTTATTATCCATAGGTATGGAGTATATGCCTGGGTTCCAATGGACATCATATAAAATATGGATTAAACCCTAATAAAACAAGTCCTAATTAGTGAGCCTATTTCTTGCAATTCCCCCTTTTCTTCCAAAAAATTATTAGATCTTCTACAGTCATTAAAATGAAGACTCTGGTTGTATCATCATCATCATCATCGTCATCATCATCATCATAATCATTATCATCATCACTGTTGCTACTCCTATTAATTCTGTAGTTTCTGCTTTTTTATTTATTTTATTTATTTTTTATTGTTTGTTTGTTTGTTTATTTATTTATTTATTTATTTATTTATTTATTTATTTTTGGTACGTGCCCCTAGTGGGAACCAAACCTGGGACTCACTGGTCTGTAGGCTGATGCTTCAACCACTGAGCCAAACCAGCCAGGGCTCTGCTTTTTTAGGAGTAATTTTCCCCATTACTTTTTATTGTAGCAAAATACACATAACATAAAATTTACTATCTTAACCATTTCTAAGTGTACAGTTCAGTGCTATTAAGCACATTTATGTTGTTGTGAATCCATTACCACCATCCATCGCCACCAAAACTATCCATTCAATAATAACACTTATGACCCATTCACTTTCTTTATTTCTTCTTAAAAAAAAATCCCTTATTCCTTTACACAAATGTTCTTTGTTTTTTTTTCTTTATTGATTTTGGAGACAGAGAGGAAGGGAGAGGGAGAGAGAGAGAGAAACATCATGAGGAGAATTCCAAAATGGTGGCAGAGTGTATGGAAGCTACACAGACCATCTCCCAGGACAAAACTAAAATTACAACTAAAATAAAGACAAATCGATTGGAAAAAGCAACAGAAAATCAGCTTGCAAGGATCATATAACCAGGGACACTGACTTGATCCTGGTAGAATTGTGGAGGCACGAGAGGGGGGCTGGGAGCCCACAGACAGCAGCAGCATTAGCTGTGAGCAGCACCCTCGGGTTAAATCCCAAGCAGCGCCACAGCATAGAGCTGGGACAAATGCTAAAATAGCCACAGACACTCACCTTGGGCTTTGGCAGAGGGAGGGCAGAGTGGACTGGAGCTGTGTGGAGACACTCAGAATTTGGAGGGCGCTCAGAGCTTTTGCTGAGTTGCAGCCATGCAGAACAGTGGCCATCTTACTCCTTCCCAGGGCTCTGGGGAGAGGCAGCAGCCCCTCCATCGGAGATTCAACTCCACCCAGGTGGCCCATTGAAATGCAAATTGAGGCTCACTAACAACCAGCATCTGCCCTACCCTCGGGAAATCCCCGTAAGCAAAGCACCTGAAGGAGTTTTTAATTCAACCGAGAACCAAAGACTCTTCAAGTAACCACTACTGATAGCCTCCAGGCAAAAAGCTAGAGGATAACTGTACCATTCCTGGGCTAACAATTCTAACCAGGAAAGTAAGACTTCACAGTGGTGTTTAACGTGGGTCCTTCCTCGCTCATCCAAACCCAGGAAAAGGATCCACAAACAGCAGAACACCAACACCCACAAGAAAAATTAGGCAGGCTCCAAAGCCCACTGTGATAGCCAAAATGGTGAAACACAGAACAAAAGCCAAATGAAAGAACAAGAGATCTCTACTGAAGATGAGATAAATGTGGAGTACTTATGCAAGTTAACAGAGCTAGAATTCAGAGCAATGATCTTGAGAAGATCAACAGCATGAGTAAGGACATAGAGATGTTGAAAATTAACCAACTGGAAATTAAAAACCACCAACAAGAAATCAAGAATGACATATTAGAAGTAAAGAACACATTGGAAGGTCTAAACAGCAGGGTAGAGGAAGCTGAGGACCAGATCAGTGAATTAGAAAACAGGTAAAAAAAGTCGACCAATCAGAGAACCAAAAGGAAAAAAGGATAAAAAACAAACAAACAGGAAGACAGCTTAAGAGAACTATGGGACAACTGGAAACATAATAATATTTTCATCATAGGAGTCCAGGAAGAAGAAGAAAATGAGCAAGGGTTAGAGAATATCTTTGAAGAAATAGTGACAGAAAACTTTGCTAATTTGGTGAAGGAAGAAGGCATTCAAGTTCAAGAAGCATAGAAAGCCCCAAGTAAGAAGAACCCAAACAGGCCCACACAAAGACACATAGTAATTAAAATGTCAAAAATTAAACACAAAGAGAGAATCCTAAAAGCAGCAAGAGATAAACAACAGGTTACCTACAAAGGAACCCCCATAAGGCTATCAGCTGATTTCTCAAAAGAAACACTACAGGTCAGAAGGGAATGGTATGAAGTAATCAAGGTCATGAAAAACAAGGATCTGAATCCAAGACTACACTACGCAGCAAGGCTGTCATTCAAAATAGAAGGTCAAATGAAGAGCTTTCCCGACAAAAAATAAGGCTAAGGGAATACATTAGCACCAAAGCAGCACTGCAAGAAATGTTAAAAAGACTGCTGTAATTAGTAGAAGAAATAAGAAGAAAAATATAACCGAACTAAAGAAAAATGACAATAAATAAGTACATATCAATAATCACCTTAAATGTAAATGGACTGAATGCTCCGATAAAAAACACAGAGTAGCTGATTGGATAAGTAAGCATGACTCATCTATATGTTGTTTACAAGAGACGGACCTCACAACAAAAGACTCACATAGGTTGAAAGTGAAGGGATGGAAAAAAATCTTTCAAGCAAATGGAAAGGAAATAAAAGCTGGGGTAGCAATACTTATATATGATAAAACAGATTTAAAAATGAAGGCCATAACTAGAGACAAAGAAGGCCACTACATGATATTGAAAGGATCTATCCAACAGGAAGATATAACCTTCATAAACATATAGACACCTAATGTAGGAGCACCAAAATATATTAAAAATCTTCTGCAGGACTTCAAAAGAGAAATTGACAACAATACAATCATAGCAGGGGGCTTAAACACCACGCTTACACCACTGGATAGATCCTCTAGACAAAAAATTAGCAAGGAATCAGAGACTCTAAATGAAGCACTAGACCAAATGGATTTAATAGATATCTACAGAGAATTATACCCCAAAACTGCAGAATTCACATTCTTCTCAAGTGCATATGGGACATTCTCAAAAATAAACCACATGTTAGGACACAAACTAAATCTCTACAAGTTTAAGAAGATTGAAATCATATCAAGCATCTTCCCAGATCACAATGCGATGCAACTAGAAATCAATTGCAACAAGAACATGCAAAGACATTTGAACACATGGAGGCTAAATAACATGTTAGTAAACAATGAGGGGTTACCAAGGAGATCATGGAAGAACTTAAAAACTTCCTGGAATCTAATGAAATTGAACAAACAACAACACAAAATCTATGGGATGCAGCAAAAGCAGTTCTGAGAAGGAAGTTTATAGAACTACAGTCCTACCTCAAGAATCAAGAAAAATTTCTAGTAGACTATCTAACCTTACAACTTAAAGAACTAGAAAGCAAACAAAAAAGAAAACCCCAGAGCAAGTAGAAGGAAGGAAATAGTAAAGATCAGAGTAGAAATAAAAAAACATGGAGAACAAAAAGACAATTCAAAGGGTCAATGAAAGAAAAAGTTTGTTTTTCGAAAAGATAAACAAGATTGATGGACCCTTAGCTAGACTCACAAGAAACAAAGAGAGAGAACCGAAATACACAAACCAGAAATGAAAGAGGAGAGGTAACAACTAACACGACAGAAATACAAAAGATTGTTAACAACTACTAAGAACAATTATATGGCAACAAATTTGACAGTCTAGGTGAAATGGACAAAATTTCTAGAAACACATAGTCTCCCAAAACTGGACTAGGAAGAGATACAAAACTTGAACAGACCAATAACATCTAAGGAAATCAAAGAGGTTATCAAAACTCTCTCAACAAACAAAAGCCCTGGCCTGGTTGGCTTCACAGGGCAGTTTTACTGAACATTCAACAAAGAACTAACACCCATTTTCCTCAAACTATTTCAAAAAATTCAAGAAGAAGGAAAACTTCCAAACTCCTTTTCTGAGGCCAGCATAATTCTAATTCCAAAACCAGAAAAAAGACACTACAAAGAAAGAAAACTACAGGCCAATACCCCTGATGAATATAGACACAAAAATCCTGAACAAAATACTAGAAAATCAAATCCAGCAGTAAATCAAATAAATTATTCACTATGACCAAGTGGGATTCATCCCAGGGATGCAAGGCTGGTACAATATTTGCAAATCAATAAATGTGATACAGCACATAAACAAAATGAAGAATAAAAACCATATGATAATATTAATAGATGCTGAAAAAGCATTTGACAAAATTCAGCATCCATTTATGATAAAAACACTCAGCAATGTGGGAATAGAGGGATCATATCTCCACATAATAAAGGTCAAGTATGAATAACCTACAGCCAACATCATACTAAATGGGCGGAAACTAATAGCACTTCCCTTAAGAACAGGAACAAGACAGGGATGCTCACTTTCGCCACTCTTATTTAACATAGTACTGGAAGTCTTAGCCACACAGCAATCAAACAGGAAGAAAAAATAAAAGGGATCCAAATTGGAAAGGAGGAAGTGAAACTGTCATTATTTGCAGATGACATGATATTATACATAGAAAATCCTAAAGAGTCCATAAAAAATCTACTATACTTAATAAATGAATTTGGCAAAGTAGCAGGATACAAAATTAATGTCAAGAAATTGATGACATTCTTATACAGCAATAATGAACTCACAGAAAGAGAAACTGAAAAAACAATCCCATTTATCTTTGCAGTAAAAAATTAAGATACCTAGGAATAAAATTAACCAAAGAAGTAACGGTTCTATTTGCAGAAAATTACAGGACATTGAAAAAAGAAATAGAGGAAGATATAAAAAAGTGGAAGCACAAACCTTGTTCATGGATTGGAAGAATTAACATCATTAAAATGTCCATATTACCCAAAGCAATCTATAGATTCAATGCAATCCCCATCAAAATACCAATGACATATTTCACAGAACTTGAACAAATACTTCAAAAGTTCATATGGAACAAAAGCAGACCTTGAATAGCCACAGCAATCTTGAAAAGGAAGGACAAATTAGGTGGGATCACATTACCAGATATCAGGTTATACTACAAAGCAACTGTAACCAAAACAGCCTGGTACTGGCACAAGAACAGGCATATAGACCAGTGGAACAGAACAGAGAACCCAGAAATGGACCCAAGACACTATGCTCAATTAATATTTGACAGAGGAGGCATACAATTGAGTAAAGACAGCCTTTTTTAATATATGGTGTTGGGAAAATTGGATAGCTACATGCACAAAAATGAAAGAAGACCATCAACTGACACCATACACAAAAATAAACTCAAAATGGATAAAAGACTTAAATGTGATCCGTGAATCCATAAAAATTCTAGAAGAAAATGTAGGCAACAAAATTTTGGACATCATACGCAGCAGAATTTTTACTGATATATCACCTAAGGCAATAGAAACAAAGAAGAAAATGAACACACGGGACTATATCAAACTAAAAAGCTTCTGCACAGCAAAAGAACCACCCAAATGGAAAGGAACACACTGTATGGGAGAACATCATTGCCAATGATACATCAGATAAGGGGTTAATTTCCAAAATATATAGAGTACTCATACAACTCAACAAAAGGAAGACAAAGAACCCAATTAAAAAATGGGCAGAGGAGCTGAATAGACACCACTCTAAACAGGACATACAAATGGCCAAGAGTCATATGAAGAAATGCTCAACATCACTAATCATCAGAGAGAGGCAATTTAAAACAAAAATGAGGTATCACCTCACACCTGTCAGAATGGCGGCCATCAATAAATCATCAAACTATAAGTTGGTGAGGGTGTGGAGAAAAGGGGACTCTAGTACACTGCTAATGGGAATACAAACTGGTGCAGCCACAATATGGTGTTACGTCAAAAAATTAAAAATTGAACTTCCATTTTTCCCATTGATCCCACTTCTAGGAATATACTCTAAGAAGCCTGAAACACGAATCAGAAAGAATATAGAACCCCCATATTCATAGCAGCCCTATTTACAATAGCTAAGATCTGGAAACAGCCCCAGTGTCCATCAGTAGATGAATAGATAAAAAAGCAGTGGTACATATACACAATGGAGTACTATGCAGCTGTAAGAAAGAAAGATCTTTTGTCCTTTGAAGCAACATGGAGGAACCTGGAAAGTATATCCTAAGCAAAACAAGCCAGGCAGAAAAAGACAAATACCATATGATCTCACTTATTTGTGGAATATAATGAACATAACAGTCTGAGGAATGGGGTAGTCCCAGAGACATGGAAGTAGGGTACAGACTGACAACCCTCAGAAGAGGGTGTGTTGGGGGGAGGGAAGAGTTAAACCATAGAACTTATATGCATGTACGCATAACCAATGGACATGTACAACAATGCCAGGGACAGGGCGGGGGGGTGATAGGGCGATGGGTGTCAATGGGGTAAATAAGGCGAAACATCTGTAACAAAAATAAAATTAAAAATACGATAAAAAAATAAAAATAATATATGATACAAAGAAAAAAAAGCATAACATCCATGAGAGAGAACATCGATTGGCTGCCTTCTGCATGCCCCCACTGGGGGTTTGGCCCACAACCGGGGCATGTGCTCTCACCTGGAATCAAACCGGGACCTCTTGGTGCAGTGGGTTGACACTCAACCACTGAGCCACACCGGTTGGGCCACACCAGCATTGTATTCTCTGTTAATATGAATTGAAGTTTTGTGGTTTTTTTTTTTTTAATTCCATACATAAGTAAGATCATGTAATAGTTGTCATTCTGTCTGACTTATTTTACATACACATCACATTTTCTTTATTCCATTCACTCATTGATGCACATTTAGTTCGTTTTTATGTCTTGACATTTTGAAATATTTCTGCAATGATCATGGGGGCACAGATATCTCTTTGAGATAGTTATTTTATTTTCTTTGATTGCTTACTCAGATACAGGATTGCTAGATCATATGGTAGTTCTTCTTTTAATTTGTGGAGGTACCTCCATTCTGTTTCTCATAGAATCTGTATCAAATTACATTACTGCCAACAGTGCTCAAGGGTCTCCTTTTCTCCACATCCCTGCCAATACTTGTTGTCTTTTGACTTTTTGGTGATTGTCATTTTAACAGGTTTATATATCATTGTGGTTTTAATTTGCATTTTCTCTGATGATTAGTGTTGTTGACCATCTTGTTATATAACTGTTGGCCATTTATATGTCTTCCTTGGAAAAATGTCTACTCAGTTTCATTTTTTTTTAGGTTATTTTTCATTTTTATTTTTATTTTTTTGCTATTGAGTTGTAAGAGCTCCTTATGTAGTTGGGGTATTAGCCTTTTGTGGATATGGTTTGAAAATATTTTATCCTTTCTGCTGGTCGTCTTTTCATTTTGTTAATTGTTTTCTTTGCTGTACAGACAGTTTGAGTTTGATGTAGTCTCACTTACTTATTTTTTGCCTTTGTTGCTTGTGCTTTTGGTGTCAAATTCAAAAAATCATTGCCAAGACTAATGTCAAGGAGATTTCCCCCTATATTTTGTTCTAGGAGTTTTATGGTTTAAGTTCTTATGTTTAAGTCTTTAATCAATTTCTGTATGGTGTAAGATAAGAGTTTAATTTTATTCTTTTACATGTGGTCATCCAGTTTTCCCAGCATTGTTTATTGAAGAAATCATTCTTTCACCATTGTGAATGTTTTGTGCCTTTGTCAAAAATTATATGTTGACCACATATATGTGGGCTGATTTCTGGACTCTCTATTCTGTTCTATTGGTCTATATGTTAGTTTTTAATGCCAATGACATTCTGTTTTGATTACTACAGCTGTATAATATAGTTTAAAATCAGGGAGTGTGAAACCTCCAGTCTATCTTGTTCAATTGTTCTAGCTATTCAGAGTCTTTGGTGGTCCATACAAATTTTAGGGTTGCTTTTTATAATTATGTGAAAAATGCCATTGGAATTTTAACAGGAATTGCATAGAATCTATACATTTGTTTTGGGAAGAATAGACATTTTAATAATATTAATTATTCCAATCTATGAACACTAAATAGCTTTTCATTTGTTTGCCCTTTAAATTCTTTTATCAGTGTTTTATAGTTTTCAGTGCACAGATCTTTTACCTCCTTGATTAAATATATTTCTAAGTATTTTATTGTTTTTGATGCTATTATGGGATTGTTTTCTTAATTCTTTTTTGGGTAGTTTGTTGCTAGTGTATAGAAACACACCTGACTGTTGCATATTGATTTTGTATCCTGCAACTAAATTTATTTATTATTTTTAAGAATTTTTTGGTAGAGTCTTTAGGGTTTTCTCCATATAAGATCATGCCATCTGCAAACAGATACAATTTTATTTCTTCCTTTCTGATTTGGATGACCTTTATTTCTTTCTCTTGCCTGATTGCTCTGGCTAAGATTTCTAATGCTGTGGTTGAATAGAAGTGGTAAGTGTGGGCACAACTGCCTTGTTCCTGATCTTAGAAAAAGCTTTCAGCTTTTCACCATTGAATATGATATTAGCTGTGGGCTTATCATATATGGCCTTTATTGTGTTGATTTTTTCTGTATGTATTTTGTTGAGAGTTTTATTTTTATGAATGGACATTGAATTTTGTCCAATGCCTTTTCTGCATCCATTGAGAGGATTATATGATTTTTATCCTTCATTGTTAATGTGGCATATTATATTTATTGATTTGCAGGTGTTGGACTATAATTGCATTCCAGGGATAAATGCCACTTGATTATGACATATAATTCTTTTAATGTGTTGGTGAAATCTGTTTTTTTTGTATTTTGTTGAGGATTTTTGCATTTATGCTCATTAGAGATTAGTTCTCTCTTTTTATGTAGTGTCCTTGTCTGGCTTTGGTATCAGAATAATGTTGGCTTTATAAAATTAATATGGAAGTGCTCTCTCCCCAGCAGTGTTTTGGAAGCATTTGAGAAGGATTGGTATTAATTCTTCTTTAAAAGTGGGGTAGAATTAACCAGGGAAGCCATCTGTTTCTGGGCTTTTCTTTGTTAGGAGATATTGATCATGGATTCAATCATTTTACTCTTTTTGGTTTCTAAGGTTTCATATTCTTCATGATTCAGTCTTAGTAAGTTGTATGTTTCTAGAAATGTATCAATTTCTTCTGGATTATCCAATTTGTCAGCAGCCTTCACTGCAGTCTCTTATGATCCTTTGTGTTTTTCTTCAACAAAATAAGGCTATTTTATATATTTAAAAAAAACATTTTGCTTTTATAAGTTTCAGCATTAAGGTGGAAATAAAAGAAAACTGAGGGTGAAAGGTGAGGAAATAAAATGTAACCACAAAGAGCTCATTAACCTAAGAAGAACTGAGAACAGTCAGGCAGATGACCTTATTACCAGTGTCTGTCACTTACCCATGAAACAACACTATTGTGTATACTACATTTTTGTTAAGAGAAAAAGGTTTACTTTTTTGTTAAGAGAAAAAGTGATTCTATACAAGTCACTATAAATAAACAAGAGCAAATTGTCTTGCTTCCATTTACCATCAATAAGTATTTCTTTGTTGTTGAAAGAGCTTGTCTAGTTAATTTTTTATTCTTCTTTTCTTCCTATAGTTGGTGTAAAAAGTTAGGCACATTAAACATGCATTGTGTTTGGGAACTTGCAAACAAATTCTTGTATTTATAGCATTCTATTTCAATTCTCCTGATTGTTCAGCATAATTAAAATAAAGCCCTCAAACACAAACAGCTTGTCGAACACTCTGGAACTTTCTCCTGACTCAGGCCTTCAGAGGCAAGAACACATTATAAACACTATAGGCGCTCTCCATTTAAGGAAATAAGTGCTCCAGTAAAGTTAACCTTAAAAAAAAAATTCTTTAAATAAATTGAGTCATGCTTTTCCCTGGACTTGTATTTCCATAAAGAAAATATGTAGAGCCATGGCCGGTTTGGCTCAGCGATTGAAGCATTGGCCTGCGGACCAGAGAGTCCTGGGTTTGATTCCTGCTAGGGGCACGTACCAAAAAAAAGAAAGAAAGAAAATATGTAGGACCTGTGCAAAATAGTAATACAAGGATGATTATGATGCTCACATGGTGACTTTTGGTGGATTAGCAGTCAAAGTATCATGGATTATTGCACACTGAAACTACACATAGGAATTTAAACTGTTCTGGAACATTCTAACCTCCGAGGAAGCAGAGGACTTATGAAATGATGCATTTTTTGGACATATCAGTTTCTGAACCTTTTTGCCATGAAGTCCTAGGTACGAGTGTTCTTATGTGAAGTGGTTTATAGTAGAGGTTTACAACAGGCTCTACTGACTGTGTCTGGTGCTATTGATAAGGACTTGTCCCAGCTGACACTATAGGTGCCAAAGCACCAAAGGCCCTGCAAAAGCCACTGACAAAATTACCTACTTGAGGATACCAGAGGAACCACCACTGGAAGTCACAATTCTATCAGGCTTGGTGGGGATAGGATGGGGGAGGTCTTCATTCTCTGATATGCCAGTGTAAGTAACTTTGATCAGTGTGGAAAATGTGGGAAAGAAAACACATTGGTCTTTCAGGATTTTCTCATAAGAAAGTATGATTAGTTTCCTATCAGAAAAGCTAATAAAATGTTCAGAAATTTGGGGAAGAGGCTAAGACAGGCATTGAAATTGAACTCTTTTTCATCCCTTGGAATCTCTGTGGAGTACATAATCTTGGAAAAGTTAATAAAACATTGACTAATAAAAAATGGATAAGCTAGAGACAATGAACACAGAAGCTGGAAATATTGAGAATGGGTTACTTAACAATACATTGATTCTGTTTTTATTTTCAATTGATTGGTCCTGGAACCTAAATTCTTAAGAATATTTCTTTAAAAATTACCAGAGAAAAATAAAATGAAATCTACATTCTATTCACTTGTCACAAATAATTTTATTACCTTAAGTTGCTAATGCCATTTATCTCAAAGAGGTGTTCAGATGTCCCTGAAGGTCCCATTTTTCAGTGCAGAATATAGTCATAAAGCTGACTTTTCTATTTGTGGTTAGATGCCAAAATGCTGAAATAGACTACAATAAAATGTTTTTTTGTTCCTAGAAAACTATGCAGCTTGTGAGATTTTTTACATAGCACATTTTTTTTTTCTTCTCTCTTCAGGGATTTTTCTCAAGTTGAATTTTCTTTTTTTTTTTTTATCCTTACCCGAGGACATTTTTTTACTTTTTGTTCAGATAGAGCAGAGAAAGAGAGAGAGAGAAACGTCAACGTGAAAGGGACACATCGAGTGGCTGCCACCCGCACGACCCAACCAGGGCCGGGGACAAACTGCAACCGAGGTACATGCCCTTAGCAGGAACCGAACCCGGGTCTCTCTGGACCACAGGCCAACGCTCTAACCGCTGAGCCAAATCGGCCAGGGCTCAAGCTGAATTTTCAACTGGTTCATACTGAACAGATCTCAGTGAATTACACCATCCTCTAGTTTGTTGGTGCGTTCAGAAGACAGATTTCTGTTTGAAATCTTCTTCTTCATTCTCCATATTATATTTACCACTCATTTCTTTTAATTCTACCTCCCAAATGTGCCTCAGGCCACACTCTTATATCCACCTCTACTGCCACCATCCTAATAAAACGAAACATTATCTCTTGTGTGAACCGTTGGAGTAACCTCAAATTCATCATTTCATTTTCTCTCTTGAACTTCTCCAATTCATTTTCTAGAGAACAGACAGATCATTATTTTTAAATTGTCAGTTGAATCTCATGCTATTTCTCAGCTTAAAAATTTGAAGTGGCTTTGCATTGCACTTAGAATGAAATCTGAACTCCTTGTTTTCAGCTACAGGATTCCAGTTGAAATGTCTTCCCAATTAAGATTATATGTGATGGATAATTTTCATTTACTTTTTTCGATTCAGATATCTGAGTGGGAGCAAAATGAGGTCAAGCCTGCAGCTGCACCAGCTCCTTTCAGGTGGACATCATTACATTCTCACAACTGCCCACTCCCTGGCCAGTTCAGGCCCTGAAGCGATAATGGTTCTCAACAGTTGTTAGCTCAGGAGGAGCTACCTCTTTCCCCGTTTGTTTCTCTGTGTCCTGCCCGCTCCTTTATCAAACGTTTCACAAGTTAGCCTGACTGCTTGTGCCATCTCTGTTAGGAACATGGCTGATAAAGTATCTGGGAGTGGAGGTGGCCTGAACAGTTGGTTCTTGGATTGATAGCTTGATACATTTGTAGAACACACAGATAATCTTTTGGTTAGAAGAAAAGGGACATTAGTGATCTATGGCCTACAGCATCTTTATGGTTACTTAAAATTTCACTCAAATGGCATAGGCTTGAATACCAGTAGAAAGTAAGGGGGTGGATGATCAAGCGCTGTGACCTCTGGCCCTATAGAAGCAGGAGTGACTATAAAGACTGTGGGTAAGCTGGATGTTTCTGAAGACCCTGAAGATCATACAAGGTAAAAGGGACAAAGTCAGAGTCATAAAAATACAGCCCAGATTATGGAATAGAAATCAGAAATCTTCAAGGGCATCTTTAAGGATTTCTTTTTACCCTGTAAGAGGAAATAAGACTCCTCTTGAATAAAACTTTTAATGACTGTGGCTGGGTGAGATATCCCACAAAGAAGCCCCGGTTCTCTTTGGTACCCACTGCCACTAATCCTTCATGGCTTCTCTGCCCATAGTAAGAGTTTGATCCCAACATGGATCAGATGAAGACATGCAAAGCCTGCTCTGGGAGTGTAGTGTGCACACCGAGAGGGCTATAGAACCACAGCAGTATGTATTAGCAGTAATCGGGAGCATGTATAAGTAAAATGTGGATACGATGGGTGTTATTTAATTAATTTCTTTTTTATGCCATGGTCAATGTGTGGCTAAAATGAATTTGCCTCAAAAAACTTCCTCTAGCTGGTGTGGCTCAGTGGTTGAGCATCATCCCATGCACCAAGAGGTTATCAGTTCAATCCCTGGGGTTGTGGGCCCAATCCCCAGTGGGGCATGCAGGAAGCAGCCAATCAATGTTCTCTTTCATTGATGTTTCTATCTCTCTTTCCCTCTCCCTTCCTCTATCTCTAAAAATCAGTAAAGAAAAAAATGAATAAAAAAGAAACTTCCTCCTCTAGATCCACTGGGAAACTTATTATCTATTTCTGTAGTAGAAAATGTTAATATACATACACTACAGTAGTTTTTATTTTATTTTAAATCTTTATTGTTGAAAGTATTACAGATGTCCCTCCTTTTCCCCCAACAATGGGTGTTATTTCATTAGATAAAAATGACTGATATGCACATACTCACAAAAGTTACAGAATTTAATGTGTTAGTTTAAGCACCTAGAAGTGATTCTTACTCAATTAGGTTGGCTAATTATAGGGTAGAGACATTGGTGGCCTACCACCAAAAACATTTAATGCTCATTGGATTCCACATATGAATGAAATCATATGGTACTTGTTTTTCTCTGACTGGCTTATTTCACTTAGCATAATGGTCTCCAGGTCCCAGCATGGAGATTACCAGAGGGTGAGGTGGTTGAGGGAGGTAGTAGAAGAGGGAATAGGAAGAATAAATAGTGATGAAAGAGACTTAACTTGGGGTGGTGAACACACAATGCAATATATAGATGATATATTATAGAACTACACACTTAAAACCTATGTAATTTTATTAACCAATGCTACCCCTATAAGTTTTTAAAAACGGCATTTCTTTTAAAAATTAAAGAAATAATAATGCTGAAATTTTCCTGGCATACTGCAAAGGAAGGAGTTAAAAGACCTAGGGAGATAACATATTAAATTCATTTAATATTGCAAACTGCTCAGATACCCCTCTAACCATACCTGTCATGAGGGCCAGGGATGCTTTCTCAACAAGGCTTTAAAAAATGCCTTGGTGAGAAGTCACTAATGTTTTTGACAAACTCTGTGGTGGCTGCACTCTGTAGTCTGGAGAGCATGGTGGGGATGCTCATTAGCTCATTGTTATTAACTAGATAAATCTCAACTTTGGGCTTTGTGGATTTCAATAATAGCTAAACAGTAATATTCTGAATGACAGAATTAAAGAGCAGAGAATAAAACCCCACTTTCAATATCTTAATATTCTGATAGTACTTACTCTCATTGACATAAGGTTATGAATCAAAAGCCCTGGAAATAAAAAATATATATTTATTTTTATTGATTTTGAACAATTTGGTGTTTTTTCTTGTGTCTTTTCAGTTATAGTAATTTAAAAAAAAATTTTTTTTTTTTTGCTGTTTGCTTTTTAGCCCATAAGCTTTTTCTTAAAAACAAAATTCAATTTATAAATTACATTAATTTATGTGTTAATATAATTTATATACTAATATAAATATACTCAACTGAAGCTAAAAGAGGGATGGATGTAGGTAAACATGTGGGAAAGATTAAGAAGATTTGCTCTGTAGAGCGGGGCTGGCAACCCACTGGTCAACTAGTCAAGGTGATTAGCTTATTACTTTTAGAATTGTCCTTCCCCTTTCTAAAAGAAAGGTGATGAGTTATTGCTCTCAGAGGCACTGTGTCCTCCAAGAACTCATAAATAATATTTAGTGGCTCAGTAATTGCTTTAGTCAGTTCCTTAAGTACCTTGGGATTGTATGTTATTAAGATCGGATAATTGGATGGCATCCAATTTTTATAAATGTAATATTTGATATGAAACTGTCCTGTTTTTACCACCCTATCACATATCTAATTATATAGTATTGGAAATTTTAAAACAGTTGTTTTGTTAGTATCACTGGTGAATATTTTTTTCTTTTGCCATAGGCCTAGTAAAATAAAAGTAAATTTCAGGTTGATTTTTCAGGATTTCCAGGAAAAGAGAATATACATGTTAGGAAAACTACTTAAAATATGATATTATGAATAAGATTTTTGTAATTTTTTAAAAATGTTAGTGAGTTTTTCATGACAATAGATTTTAATTCATAGGAAAACTCTCAGCGGCTTGCTGAAATTAAGTTTTCAGAGCTTAACATAACAGCAATACCAACAATGATGGCTAATATTTGTTGAGCTTCTTATACTAAGCCCTGTGAGTTCACTACTTTATATGGATGATCTCATTGAATCCTCAGATCAAATTACTCACTTTGTGGTTTATATACAATTTCACAACTGAGGAAACTAGACTTGGAGAAGTCAAGTAAATTACCCATGGTCATAAAGGTAGTGCAATTGCCTAAGTTGTTGTTACATGTCATTGAATCAGTTATAGCTCATGGGGACCCTATGAATGAGTGATGTCCACAATGTTCTGTCGCGAACAACCTGGCTCAGCTCCTGTAGACTGGTCCTTATGGTTTAGACAGGATTGAAACCCAGCAATGTTTAAATCCATAGTCTATACTAAACTGTTTCCCCATTGATGGTGCTTCTCTCTAATTACAGTGCTGGGGATATCAGAACTAGGAATGACTGACAGTAACATTCTAAAAAGGTTGTAAAATTAGGCATGAAATGAAATATAGAAGTCATTTAATCAAACATCTTATTTTACTGATTAAAAAAATGAGGCCCAAATAGTATAATGTAGAATCCACAGTGCCTGGGTTCACCTCTACACATTAAGGAAAATTAGGCCTCCCGATTCCTCACTTTTCTCCTTTGTAAAATGGGAATGATAATAATAGAACTTTCCTCAAAGAGTCACTCCATGTTATATGCTTCTAACATGCCCTCTTTCTAAAATTTAAGAACAAGAGAAGTCCTGAAGAGCAAGGCAGGGATGACAAAATAGTTATCTACATATGTCAGCTTGATTTCCAATTTCAAGAAATATTAGGATAAAAAATAAGAACATATCTGGCCAGGAACAAATGTAGCAAGATAAAAAATTAGGTTAAAATTGTTAACGAGGTGAAGGTTATATGCATTTTTGTGTGTGTGTGGTTTCTTGGAGTTTATTTGTAGACAGGAGGAGATTTACTCTATCAGGATGCCACTCTAAAAGTAACAGAAAACCCAACCAACATTTACTTCTCTAAACTAAATGGGTATTACTTTGGTTAACAAGAAATGCCAAATAAGCAGTTGTTGGCATTGGTTTATCTATTTAATCATGTCAGGATTGTTGTCCTGAAATTGTATTGGCTTTCCTCTCCTGGTCTCAAGATGGTTACCGTAGGTCCTGAAATCATGACCTTGTGTAGGCATGAAGAAAGAGGAACAGAATGAAGTAGCCTATCCTGTCCCTTTTGTTACGATAAATGAAAGCCTTCTAAGAAAATATTTCATTTACCAGAACCAGGGCCATTATGTTTTCAACTGGTTTTTCAGTGTAGGCAGGCAAAGGAGAGTAGAATTGGGAATAGATTTTGACTAGTCAACAGTATAATTTATACTTATAATGATTATATGTTGACTACATTTACATATTTCTTGGGATATATATTAATGGAAATGGGAAAAGAAACTGCCATTTACAGAGTAACTATTAAGTTCTAGGCTGTTGTTAAGTGCTTTATGGTAATTATTTTATTTAATCCCCTAAATACCTTTGATAAAATAGGTAATCTGAGATTCAGAAAGGTGAAGCCTACTGCAAATATCTTATACATGATGTTCTTTGAACCTAGGTATGATTACTTGAAAGTCTAGTTTTACATTTGGAACATGAAAAAATGAAGAGAGCTGTGGAATAATAACCACAAGGTAGGGAATGCTTACTAAATGCCAAGCATCACAAAAGCTAACACATTTTAAAATAGATTTCATATTTATCCTCATAGCAATCCTGAGATATTTTTAGCCCTATTTTATAGATGGGTAAATGGAGTCAGGGAAATTGGCCAGCTTGTTCAAGTTTATTAAAAATTGAGGCTGGGTTGGTATCTAGGTTTCATCTAAATCCAAATAATTTGCTCCCAACCAATAAAACAGATTTCTAGCCCTAGCCAGTTTGGCTCAGAGGTAGAGTGTCAGCCTGTGGACCAATGAATGAGTCATGGGTTTGATTCCGGTTAAGGGCTTGTACCTTGATTGCAGTTCGGTCCCTGGCCCTGGTCAAGTCATGCAGGAGGTAATCAGCTGATGTGTCTTTCTCATATCAATGTTTCTCTCTCTCCCTCTTTTTCCCTCCTTCTGACTCTATCTGATGATAAATAGAAAAATATCCTCAGGTGAGGATTAAATCAAAACAAAACAGATTTCTATTTATCATTTATATTTAGGGGAGTATTGTCTAACCTCCCATCTTAACATGTGATGAATCTAGTAGTATATGGAGTCTAACAACCTGTATTATACTGTATAGGTGTTTCAAATGTACACTAGGGTTTTCCCCTACTTACTTGTTAGAAATGTCAGGATAAAGTCTCAAGTGAATGGTTTTAGAAATAGCTTAAAGTTGGAAAAGACAGTTAAATAGAGGAAATTGCCTAGAAGCAACTGGTTCTATCCCTTCTAACTACAGTACCATTTTTCTTTATTTACATATTTTAATGCAAATAAGAAAAAAGAAAAAAAAAACTACAACACCTTAAGATCACTATTTTTTCACAGTTGAGTATTAACTTTAACATTCTCTGGTGTATTAGAACATTCCGGAACCAGAGCCTTTATGGAAGTGAGGAAAATCAAGTATAAGGCATAGTCGTTGTTAATGATCAGATAATATACACTTAGCAGGAGACTGTATAGAAATGGAAGGATGAGAACTGATTTCCCCCGTGTAATTTATCTTTAAATTAAAGATGCTTCAAAGGCAGTTATAAAGGATTTCAGAAAGAGATGTTTCAGCACAGTTCCCTGAGCAGAATAACAACATTTGCCTCATGGATATCAAATACACATGAGAAAACACCTACAATAGCTGACAGCAACCACCAAAGGGGGAAAAAAAAATAAAGCACGGGTATGAGATTTTATTGCCAGCACAACTATAATGAGTTTATGAAATTAATTCTATTCCTCAAGTCTGGCCTGAACATCTGAGTAATCTTATTTCTCAAGGTGGATCTGTTCAATACTCCTTTGGTCCATGCTTATGGGTGAACTTGTCCCCATTAATGATCAGGAAAAGTGACTTCATGCAACACTAATCCCAAAGAAGAGATGATTAGGCATTTTGAATCTCTCTGGTTCCCTTCAGTTTAATAACCATTCCTTTCTGTAGCTTGAAGCTATAAATGTATGATATTATATTGCAATTTTTAACATAGTTTCCCCCTTCTATCTATATATAGACAAACACATACATATTAAATCTTTGTGTTTTTTGGAACAATTCAAATACTTTAAACCTTATTCTGAGCTTCTAATAACCCTTTTAATAATAGCATGACTTCTTTATTCTAATGATAATTACTGCAAATAAGAGTCACAACTAACATTTACTGAGTTATTGCCAAATGCTATACTCTAAATATTTCATAAGCCTAATCTCAGTTAATCTTCTCAGCAACTTTATAGACTATGTGGTCTTATTATTTTTTATTTTATAAATGAAAATATGATCCCCAGAGAGGTATGTAACTTGCCCAAGATTGCATAGCTTATAAGTGAAAAATGTATCTGAGACCCGAGCCTCAATACATAAGACAATGCTAGAGAAATCTAAATTGTATAGCTATCCAAATATAAATATCCCGTTTTAAAATCATACGACTACATTGAATTATAACAGTTTTCTCTTGGTAAAATGGAAATATTTATGGACATTGCTCCTCACAGCTCATAGCAATAAATGCCTTTTTCATAGCTCGTGCTCCAGTACATGTGTGAGGAATGATTACATGAATCAGTAATAAAATACAAAGGAAGTGCTAATGCTTGAGTATTTTTAGAATAATTTTATTTATTATTTTCAGTCATATTCAAAGTAGTAAAATGTGGCTACGGGCTGGTGCTACATAGTATGAGTTCACTGTTTTGCATTGTTGACTGTTTATACATAGATCATTCATGTTCCATGTTATTGTTTTATATTGAAAATGTATAATGTTTTGTATGACCTTTATCTGGAGTCAGCCTGGTTCTCTAGACAGAGACAGTCGCTAAGGGGCACAAGATCAAAGCCATGAGCTGACTGAGCAGACAAAAACATTGATGTGGAGACAGAATAACCTCTCACAGAGACAGGCTGCTCTCTTTGCTCACTGTCCAGAAGAACAGCTTTATGAACCTGCTCCTCATAGCAATTTTCTCTTGCTTCAGGAAATCAGGTCATGGTCCCAATCTGACAGTGTGATTTCCACACGGATTTAAGCTATCTTTGCCAGTGTTCCCATGTTGTACAGATAATCGAGAATTGACTAAAATTTATACATTTTCCTTTAGGGCAGCGGTTCTCAACCTGTGGGTTGTGACCCTTTGGGGGTAGAACAACCCTTTCACAGGGGTCTCCTAAGACCATCAGAAAACATATATTTCCGATTGTCTTAGGAACTGAGACACTGCTCCTCTATCCGTCTCCAGGTGGGTCCACCCACATGCAGAAACCCCCACATACAGATACGTCCACATATGAGTACCTGGCGTGATGACATCATTGCGCCAACCCCATCACATACACCTTGTACAAATACAGGTGTATGTGACAGGGTTGGTACCATAATGTACTTATGAGGACCAGTCACACATGTGTAGAAAGCAGCTACTGTGTAGAAACAGCTACTATGTAGAAAGCAGCTACTCTGTTAAAAGCAGCAGTATTGGAGGTAAAAGACACTTCATGAATTATAATTACTGGGTAAATGTAAAATCATGTATTGTAAAATCACCAATTACTGCAAAAAAACAACAACAAAAAACAATATCTGTACCATGGGAATTTAATCTGGATGCTGATTGGTCTTTTTATATTCAGCTGTGGTTGATGTAAATACTGTCCCCTTGTGATAGTAACAGGTATGTAAAAAAACAACACAGAGAATGGTAAATCATAGGAAACTTTAATGAACTGTATTGACTAAACTATGCCATGTATCATCTTTTGTATTATTAAAGCTACTGGTATATATTATTTTCATTAGCAAACCATCCCATGACAATGGATTATGTAGGGAAGAACATTAAGAAAAGAAAATACAGTGAAGATTTTTTACAATATGGTTTTACCTCAATAATTACAGCAGGAATTGAGAAACCACAATGTGTTATTTGTTGTGAAGTTCTATCAGCCGGATCTATTAAGCCAAACAAACTAAAATGCCATTTTGATAGCAAGCATCTGAGCTTTGCTGGCAAGGATACCAACTATTTTAAAAGCAAAGCTGAAGGACTCAAGAAAGCCAGATTTGACACTGGTGGCAAGTACCACAAACAAAATGTAGCAGCCATTGAAGCTTCATATTTGGTGGTACTCAGAATCACCAGATCTATAAAACCTCATACCATTCCTGAGGATTTACTGTTGCCAGTGGCCAAAGACAGTATTCGAGTTATGATAGGAGACGAATTTGTTACGAAATTGAGTGCAATTTTCTTATCTAATGATACTGTCTTCAGAAAAATAGATGGCATGTCTGCTGATCTTCTTGATCAGGTAATCCAGGAAATTAAATCTGCTTCACTTCCAATATTTAGCATCCAGCTTGATGAATCTATAGACGTTGCAAACTGTTCACAGTTACTGGTTTACGTGAGGTATATTAATAATGGTGACTTTAAAGATGAGTTTCTTTTTTGCAAACCTCTTGAAATGACAACTACTGCACATGATGTATTTGACACAGTTGGTTCCTTTCTGAAAGAGCATAAGATCTTTTGGGAAAAGGGTTGTGGTGTTTGCACAGATGGTGCTCCAGCTATGCTAGGATGTCCATCTGGATTTCAACGTTTGGTACTGAATGAGTCACCAAAAGTCGTTGGAACTCACTGTATGATTCATTGGCAAATATTAGCAACAAAGATGCTGCCACAAGAGTTACAAAAAGTAATGAAAAGCATAAGGTCTGTCAATTTTGTAAAGACAAGCACTTTAAACAGTTGACTGTTTTTGCAACTGTGCAACGAGTTGGATGCGCAGAACAGTGCTCTGCTATTTCACACTGAAGTGAGATGGTTGTCGACAGGAAAAGTTTTAAAACATGTTTTTGAGCTTCATGATGAACTAAAAATGTTTTTTAATCAGAAAGCAAGACCACAGTCCGTAGCACTTTTCAGTGATGAACGTGAACTGCGGAAAATAGCTTACTTGGTTGACATCTTTGCCATCTTCATTGAATTAAATTTATCACTGCAAAGGACCAAACGGAATATGCCTCGATTTGCCTGAAAAGATCTGATAATTCCAAATGAAACTTTAGTTTTGGCAAAGAAAAATTGGATGAAAATAAAATTTACATGTTGCCTACCTCATCTGCTTTCTCTGAGGAACATGACATTGAACCAGACAAAAGGATTACGATGATAATGTCTGTGAAAGAACACTTGCACATGCTTGCAGACAAAATTTCATAGTACTTTCCAAATCTATCTGACACCCCATTTGCACTTGCCAGAAGCCCATTCACAGTCAAAGTTAAAGATGTTCCTGAGACAGCACAAGAGTTCATTGAACTCACTAACAGCGATGCAGCAAGAACTGATTTCTCTCCAATGCCAATTACAAAATTCTGGATCAAGTGTTAGCAGTCATATACTGCTCTGACTGAGACTGTGTTGTGCCTTCTTCCATTTCCATTTCCAACAACATATCTTTGTGAAACAGGCTTTTCCAGCTTGTTGGTTATCAAGTCTAAATACAGAACTAGATTTGTTGTGGAAGATGATCTTTGTTGTGCTCTTGCAAAGACTACCCTGAGAATTTCTGATCTGGTGAGAAAGAAGCAATGTCAACCTTTGCATTGACATTGGCTTTTTACACATACTGTCACAAAATGTAGCAATGTAGTTTACTGTTGTTATATTAAGATTGTTACCCATGCTACACCATGCTTCAAGACAAAATTTCATTTATGTGTAATTAGAAATAAATATTTCACAATATATAATTACATATTATTTTTGTGATTAATCACTATGCTTTAATTCTGTTCGATTTATAACAATGAAAATATATCCTGCATATCAGGTATTTAAATTACAATTCATAACAGTAGCAAAATTACAGTTATAAAGTAGCAACAAAAATAATTTTATGGTTGGGGGTCACCACAACATGAGGAATTGTATTAAAGGGTTGCAGCATTAGGAAGGTTGAGAAACACTGCTTTAGGGTAATCAATGTAAATAATGGCTGTAAAGAAAATTAAATTGATTTCTTCTTTAGGTTTGGAGAAATTAAATTTATAAAACTTTAGTGTATAACATCAAATTCTTTGGGGAAAAAAAAAGAGTACAACACTAATTATATCACTCCACGTCACATATACTTCATTTTCAGATGTTCAAACAACTTAGCTTGGTAGTCAAGCCTTCTAGGTCCCAGCCCCAATATTATTCTTAATCTTATTTTTGATTTCTTATATATGTATGTTATGCAAGACCAAATTGTACTATAAAGAATTTCCTGAACATTCACTATATTTTAAATTCTTCATTTCTTTGAACATTCTACTCGTTCTTCTAGGGTGCAGCTTCCTTTATGAGGTACTAACCAATACCTTCAAATAAAGATGATCTATTCTTCTTATAAATCCCCTAATACTTTGTGCTTTTCTTACAATACTACCAAGTTCTCTTTTGAGTGCAGATATTTCTATATTTTCCATTTATAAGTTCTTTGAGAGCCTGAGAAATAGCCTAATATTTGGAAGGAGATTAGTCTGGGGAGTGGTAAATTGATGCATTGTGGGGACTGTGGAATTAGAGATGATATACAATAATCAGAAAATAGGAAGGCCAGACATCAGAGAATTACTAGTACTTAAGACAGGCCACTTAAACTTAACTCAACTTAAAAGGAGATCAAACACAATAAATAAATGGTGCTAACATATTTGACTGGGATTGTATTTTGCAAAATGAGAATCAGTTTTTTTCTTGTAGTTAATTTATATTTGAATAACAAATCTATTCTGTCCAGCCAGTGAGGCTCAGTGGATTAAGCATCATCCCGTGGACTGAGAGGTTCGATTCCCCGTCAAGATACATACCTGGGCTGTGGGCCCGATTCCCAGTTAGAGGTGTGCAGGAGGCGGCCAATTGATGTTTCTCTCTCACATCCATGTTTCTCTCTCTCTCTCTCTCTCTCTTCCTCTCTCTCTCTACCTCTCAAAAAAAAAATCCAATGAAACATATTTTAAAAATAACAAATTTATTCTATTACAATGAACAAAAATTATTTAAGGAATTTTTCCCCTTTAGTATGATTTTCCTGACTAAACTGTAGTATATTTACAGTTCATGTGTGACTTTTGCTGATTATTATTTAGAGTGCCACTTCATAAAATTCATCAGTTTACCCAAAGCCTCTATAAATCCTTTGTTATTGTGATTATTTTATTTTAAATAGTAAACTGTGTTATCCTTGTTGACCCCTCATCTTCAACTGTTAAATGACTAGACTTGGCAATTTCCTAAATTGCTGATTGTTATTGTGATTCAAGCAGTCTCCAAGGTCACTCTCATTAACTTAATGAAATTTTGCATATTTTACTAGAAATTCAATATCTTTACAAAATACTTTGTATTCTATTTGTGTTGTAGACCAATACTCATTGAAAAATTCTCAGGCAAAAATGTTGAACTGAATAGCTGTGGTGTTAGTAGGAATGTTTGAGCAGAGAATAACCTTATAAGTTATTTGTTCATTGTTTATAATTTTATATTATTCTTCCCACTACAGCTTTGGACAATAAACTTTCAGATGAGAATCATCTCTTGCATAAGTTGCCTTGGCTTACTTTCCTGCCTATTTTTACTTTGGTGTTCTACCCAGGGTCTCTGAGTATGATTGCATAGTTTGTCTCTGCAAAATGGTGCCCCACTGAGGGCACTGGGCAAATACTTCCTTCACTAAGTCCAGCAAGATGAGATCCTTTTATCTTGGCACAAAGTCCATATCCACCTGTGCCATACATTTAACAAAATATAACTGAGGCATTACATCAGTTTAAGTTTCCCTGGTCCCATTATTCTCTCGCTCACGCGCATCTTCAGTCATGCATTTCACCTGGCAGGCTTGGCTACTCTTCATGCAAATACCTCCTCAGGGCCTTCGTACTTGATGCTGTTTCCTTCACCTGAGAGACTCCTGATGAAAATGTGTATGAGGCTCTCTTGCTCACATCTTTCAGTCCCGGCTCAAGAATCACCTTTTCAGAAGGGTATTCTCTGATCACCCTACCAAAAATATCATCCTCTATCATTTTCTATCCCATTGCAGTCTTCTATTTTTCATCTTGATGCTGCTTTCCTTTTTTTTTTTTTTCATAGTACTGACATTATACTACATGTTTGCTTATGGACCTAGAGGAATGCTCAATTAATATTTCTTGAATGAAAGAACAATTTTGTAAATCATCAAGTAAGCTCAATTTTAACTCCTCAGGTTGAAGAAAAAGACAACGTATTTTTCTGAAATTTTAGAGTTGTGTCGTGGATCTATTTGTATTTAGCAGCTTAATGGTTTAAAAAACCTTTTTTGTTTGTTGTTTTAAAAATTGTTGTTTAATTCAGAAATTACTGTGTACATTAGGGAAATCTACCATTAATGTCAACCAATTGACCACCATCCAATATAATACATTTTATATGGTTTCTTGTATGCAACAGAATTTTTGTGTCACCTGCTGCCATGCCCTCAAAGAAAGCCAGGTGTGACTTGAATTGTAATGAAACTCTCTGTCTGATATTATTTATACTGTGGTTTTATTTTGCCCATTGGTGGAGGCCTGTGATGACCAAGTAGCGTTATGTACCAGTGGGAACTTGCAGGAGATAGACTGATGTAGCAGCCAAGAGACTTTCTATTTGTTTGAAATTTCAGTGCAGAATATTTCCTGGACTACTTAATGAAGCTACTTAGAGATGAGCTCTAGTTTTAAAATAAAGCTTACATAATGTTAAAAGAATAATATAATGAGTAAACATATATATTTCAGTTAAATGTTCCAATCTTTATCAGTTTGCAACATTTGCATTAAAATCTCTATCAATATATGCATTTGCATTTATATCTTTTTTGTTGAAATATTTGAAATTAAATTTACAAACATAATGATATTTTGTTCTAAATACTTTAACAATCATAAGAACATATTCTTTTAAATGAACACAGTATTATTTTCATAGCTAAGAAATTAAATAGCATCAAATAATATTATCTATTATCCAATTTTATTCAAATTGTCCCAGTTGTCCCATAGACATGCATCCTTTACAGTTGTGTGAATATGGTGTTCATTTATTTATTTATGCCATCTAATCAAGGATCTCAATTTTAGGTGTCAGGTGTCCTTCTTAGTGTCCTTTTAATCTGTAACATATTCCTTTGCTTTTACTCCCTCTCCCCCTTTTTAAAATCTTTTATAACAGGACACATGTGTCAAATCCAGGTCAGCTTTTTGTAAAATATTCTACAGTTTGGACTTGCTTGTTTTCTCATGACTAGTTTCAGGTTAAATAGTTTTATAGGAATACATCATAGCCATGGGTGATATTATATACTTTCCATATATGAAGATACATAGTGCTCATTCGTCCTATTACTGATGATGCTGACTTTGACCTTGATCTCTTGGTTTAAGATGCTGTCACTATTTTAAAAATATGTTATTTTTCTTTGCAATCAATAAATAACTTGTGGGTGAAACTTTGAGAATGTGGGATCCTTTCACCCTATTTTTTAGCATCATTTGGTGATGCTTGCTTAAATCCATTTTTACATTGTTATTTGCAAAATGGTGTTTTCCTAATTTTATCATTCTTTCTACATATAATAGCTAGTAGTCTTTTGTTACATAGATTTTTCTTCCTTATACCCCCCATACATTTGATTGGATCTTTTAAACATGTAATAATTTATTTTATTTAGAAATAATTGTCCTAATTGTCTCAAATTTGGCTAGTTGGAGCTTTTAAGCTAGCCCTTATGTTTTTTTGTTGCATCTCCATTGCTTTCTAACACTACAAGAACATTTAACCTCACCACTGATTTCACTTGCCTCAGCCATTTCTCCAGAGAGCCCTAGTTCCTCTATGTGGAAAATGGTATTTAGAAACCAATATCTTGGCATTAGATGAGCACACTGGTATTCGGGTGGGCTTGAGCAATTTCCATTTATATTATATATGTTCCACTTCTATTCTTCCTACTTGTTTTCTCACTTGTTTAATTTTGTATTTTATACAATTAGAACATTTCCTTCCTTTGTATTTTCTTCAGCTAAGTATTTAATATCATATGTCGCTACCTAAAATTCTACTGGATTCCTAAGAATTGGCAGAGGATGAGAATTTCTCTGTCTTTATCTGATAGCATGAGAGCACTAAAGTTTCATACTTCATTTAAACCTTACTCAGTCACCTTTGTTTGTCTTTCATTTGATTTTTACAGATGTTCTGAAGCTCCCAAAATAAATAGAGATCACCAGTGAACCACATTATCTGGAAGATAAAGCAAGTGCTTACCTGTTTGCTTTGCCATCTGTTCTGTTTTAGATTGGATAAACACATATTCAGTACCCCAAACAGCGTGTGTGTGTCAAATACTCATGGTAACTGGCTCCAATTCCATATGGTTGATTCTGATGATTTCATCACAATGATTCAGATTTATAAACCCAGCAATTAAAAGCACGCAGACATGTTAATACCTATGTAGCCCTTAACCACATACCTCCAAAAATGCGTGTGAGGTTTTACAAGACATTGTTTCATTGAGGGGACTATTATTAATTTAATGGAGCATGTTATATGTGCATATTATTTTAAAAAGTTTCTTTCTTTGTGGATTTGTCAAGCCTTCATTTACAAATAGAAGATTAACTATACTTTATTTTAATTGTTCCAAATGTGATGATGGTGAAATACAATAGAAATCCCAGCAATTTTTTTTTTCTACCAATGTTTCTATGCAAAGATTAAGAGTGTCTGTGCCTGGTTTATGGAGTAATAATTTCAATTGGCTCAAGTCCATTAGCTGCAAGGAAAAACACCTGGCAAGGCGGTTGGTAGCAGCCCGTTCTTGTTAACCTTTCAGCCTTCACAATAACTATCAGCAGGCACAGAGTCAGGGCCTCTAATAAACTGGCATTAAAGCTTCTGACAGCTAATAAATAACATTTTATGGGTTTCCAGGATTAAATAAAAGAAAATGTTCTGATTAATTAGTATCAAAAATTTTCAAATTTTATAATCTTAGAATTGAATCATTGTCAGACACAGAAAATGATATAAAGATCAGTATGACCTCTTAGACATTTTCCTATAAACAAACTCGATTTTCAAAGTATATTATTTTAGCTTCTTTAATGCAGTTTAATTTTCTTCTACTATGCTCTTTTACTTTCAGTAAAAGGGAAAATACCTAAGAAGTAGAAAACTTACACTATCAACTCTAGAAGTAAAGTTTTAACTAGATTCTTCCCACATGTAAAATAATTTCTGCTAGTAAATTATAGAAGCCCTTTACTCCCCAATAAATGTGGGAGATTAGACCTCATTCCTGCAGGAGAAACTGAAGAAGAGTATTTAAGAGTTTCACCAACACCCTTCTTTTGGCCTTGCAGGTGGAGTATATCTACAAAAAAACCTGTTTACCACTGGCTATATGGAAGCTAAGACGGACTTGAGGAGACACAGGAGAAAGCCAAGTGGGAGAGTCACTAGAACATCTATGTCCCTTCAAAAAATTAGTCAGAAACTAGTCATTTCCTTTCTTGTGTCAGACATCTGAAGCTCAGGTGCTGGAAGAAGAAGACGACATGGATAGAAATTGGGGTAGGGATCTGGTTCATCACATCATTGCTGATGTTAGGCAAAGATCATTGAGCACCTTCACTGACCAGGATGTGAGGTTTCTTAGACTAGCCTCAGATAACTATGATGTATGGAGGTAGTGAAGTTCTACGTACACCCATGGCCTAGCTCCCGTGGATGGAAGGGACAGAATTATTTTTTGAGTAGAGATAGAGAGTCTCTTGAGACAGTGAGTAGAGATCTGTATTAGAGAAACTACTCAGTTTTTCACATCCCGTGTGTCTTCTTTACTCCTCATCCAGAGCACTTTGCATCCAGTCACTTCTGTTCACCAAATGTATGGGTGAACATACATTTGGGTATTTTTTCCCCACACCAAGCAATTCTGTGACACCAGCTGTGTATTCTACAACTTAACTGAATGTTGGCACTATCTAACTGGAGAGAGCATCAGATCCAAAAGGTTAAGGCTCAGTCCCACAATACTTCTCCCAATTTCAGATGATAACCCCAAGTAGTAGGTCCCCAGGTTACCCACAACATCTGTTCAACCTGGACACAAAGTGGAGGTTCCCATACCTTCTTTTCCTTTGGATTCAATTATCTGTTCAAGCAGCTCACAGAAATCAGGGAAACAACTTTACAAATTCATTAAAGAATGTGGTAAAGGATAAAAATGAACAGCCGGATGAAGAGACACACAGGACAAAGTCTGGGAGAGTCCAGAGTACAAGAGTTTAAAAAAAAATTCTTTTTTTCTTTATTGATTTTTAGAGAGAGAGGAAGGGAGAGAGGAGATAGAAACACTGATGAGAGAGAACATTGATTGGCCACCTCCTGCATGCCCCGCACTGGGGATCGGGCCCACAACCTGGGCACGTGCCCTGATGGGGAATCAAACCAACAACCTTTTGGTGAATGGGTCGATGCTCAACCACTGAGCTATACCAGCCGGGCCACAAGAGTTTTTATCCTTGTAGAGTTGGGGGTGCATCAACCTCTGAATGTGGAGGGGTTCCCCAACCTGGGCACTCTCTGAACCCCATATTATTGGATTGCTTATGGAGGCTTCCTCCCACAGGCATAATTTTCATTAATTTAATTTCCTTTCCCCTGTCTGGAGAAGTATGTGTATATGTTGAGGTGTGGGGAAAGCTGAACATTTTAGGCTTCCAAAATTTGCTTGATTTTTCTGGTGACCAGTCTTTATTTAGGAGCCATCCAGGAGTCCACCCAGAACCACCTCATTAGAGCAAAAGATGCTTCTTGTGCCCTTGTTACTTAGAAATTTCAATGAATTTAGGAGTCCTATGTCAGGACAGGGGTCAAAGACCAAGTATTAGAACAAAAGATGTTCCCAGTGTCCTTATCAC
Organism: Molossus molossus; assembly: GCF_014108415.1. Lineage (NCBI taxonomy): Eukaryota > Metazoa > Chordata > Mammalia > Chiroptera > Molossidae > Molossus > Molossus molossus. The sequence goes on along the minus strand of NW_023425388.1, from coordinate 90,567,199 downwards.
TTGGAAATTACAAGGGGTTAGGAGCTCTGTGCCAGGACAGAGACCAATGTATATATTTTCTATTAGCTCACAAGACAACAAGAAAGTAAGACTAAAACTTTATACCACTTCCAATCTTTTCACCCAATCTTAAAGGGTCCAGTGAAAACAGTACCTGTGGCTGTTTCATATAGGAAGTAAGATTGTGGAGAAAGAAATTCAAGTAAGATCTCACTTTCTTGGAATGCAGGGAGCTTTGAAATAAAAAAAATTTTTTTAAGGATATAAATATTTACTAGTCAGGAAAATGTAGTAGGGTAATACTTTGAGATGTTAACTATAGTTCTTTATAGTGGCACTTTTTTTTCTTCTAGAGAAGACAGCTACATGTTCCACATTAATGTTTCAAGGAATGAATATAACCAATATCAGAAATGAATAGAGAAAAGAAAAAGTCAACTTTCAAAGAGATTTTAGAAAGGACCTTGAAACTCCTCATAGGGAGAAATGCCTCTGGACATTCCAAAGCTTAAGATTTAAAAAGTCAAACAAAAACCACCCAATCAGAACAGCAAAGAGAAAAGAATCCCAAAACTGAGGACAATGGAAGGAGCCTCTGGGACAACTTCAAGCAAACCAACATTTGTATCATGGGGGTGCCAGAAGGAGAAGAAAAGAAAGCAAGAAATTGAAAACCTATTTGAAACAATGATGACAGAAAACTTCCCTAACTTGGTGAAGGAAATAGACACACACATCCAGGAAGCACAGAGAATCCCGAACAAGATGAACCCAAAGGTGTCCACACCAAGACACATCATCATCATCAAAATACCAGTTTAAATACAAAGAGAGAATCTTAAAAGTAGCAAGAGAAAAGCAGTTACCTACAAAGGTGCTACCAAAAGATTGTCAGCTGATTTCTCAAAAGAAACTTTGCAGGCCAGAAAGGAGTGACAAGAGATATTCAAAGTGATGAAAAGCAATGACCTACAACCAAGATTATTCTGCAAAGCTATAATTTAGAATCAATGGATATATAAAGAGTGTCTCAGACAAGAAAAAGCTAAAGGAGTTCATCACCACCAAACCAGTACTATATGAAATGTTGAAGGGTTTTCTTGAAGGAGAAGAACAAAAATATGAACAATAAAATGTCAATAAGTACATATCCATCAACAATCAAATCTACAAACAAAATGAACAAGCAGAACAGAAACAGAATCATAGATACAGAGAACTTTTTGTTGCTTGTCAAATGGGAGGAGGCTGGGGGATAGATGAAAAAGGTGAAGGAATTAAGAAGTACAAATTGGTTGTTAGACTAATGAACCTCAAAGGGAAGGGGGGAGGGAGGGCGGGAAGAGATAAACCAAAGAACTTCTGTGCATATATGCATAACCAATGGACACAAACAATAGTGTGGAGAAGACAGGAGGGGGTTGGGATTGGGGAAGATGGGGTCAATGGGGGAAAAAGGGGAGATATCTGTAATACATTCAACAATAAAAATAAGTAAAAAAAAAGTGAAACGATGGAACTGGAAGATTACATCGCAGACAGAATCAATGTTTTCCATGATCAGTGATTCGATGAAATCTACTGAGAACAAGGAAGGGATAATCAAAGGATAAGCAAGAAAGTTTACATATGGTGGGCACCTGTATTCTCTCCCTCCACCCTAGCTTGAAAACTGGGGAGTCATAGATAGGTGCCAGATCTCAGAGCAAAATCCATTTTCTCTTTGCTAGTAAGAACCCAAATAAATCCTGAGATCAGACCACTCCTTGTTCCCAGCATCATGTGGAGCAAAAGGCAGACTCAAGTGGCATGTCTAAGGTGGGAGAGCCTTGAGCAGCCTCACAGAATTTCTTATAAGTTATGGAGGTGAGGGAGGCAGGTTAGTTTTTGTTTTCTGTGCCTCTGAGAGACTTCATAAGGAACAGAGGACAGGGAGTGAGAGCCAGACCTGGAGAGTTCTAGGGAGGCAGCATGAGAAAATGCAAAGGCAACCTGCATTGGTAAGTGACTGAGGATTACATGGCAACACGCTCATCTAAGGGAATGAAGACAAGAAGAGGTCATGAATAAGTAGCAATACCATCCCCCTCATTCATTAACATTGAGGCATGACCCAGGAACCCCAGATTTATGACAAAACCTTTGGGAAAAAAGGAAATGGTCCTGATGTGATTTATTTTTCATCACTTGATCAAATGGGAACACAAAATATAAAATTAAGTTAAATTATAGAAAAATAGGCAAATTTGCACTTTTTATCCACCTGAGTTTTGTGGAATGAGATTCATCCCCATTACATTTTATATTTAAGTTATTTGTGTGTCAGATTTAACACATTTTATTAGGAAGTGAGTTCCTGCAGGAGAGTTGTTACATTGCTTTCACATTTCTGATTTCCAGGCATCTTGAAAATAGTGGGAGCTTAATAAACATTTGTTCAATAGTATTAAGTGGCTTAATCCAAACATTCCTAGTAGCAAAGTTTCTTAGCAAACTCACTCATCCATTATTGAGCCTGTTGCTCAGATACATATACTCATTCAGTGAGTCATCAGACATAACCAGTTACAGGTAAATATCAGCTAATTCAAAGATGGCATGAAAAAGATGCAAACACAGAGGTCCTAATGACTTGTGCCCATAGATACCCAGTTTGAACATCTGATATCTTTCTACTTTTTGAAGTACCGTCTTCACTTAGTTTCCAGCATGTTCAACTTATCAAGACTTCTTCCTACTTTGTTCACTACTACTCAGTTTCTTTTGCTAGTTTCTCCTTCCTTGATCTTATTTTGTTTCCAGGCTATCATTTCCATCTGTCTACTGATGATTCACATATTTATATATATGATTCACTTTTCTCTCCTTAGCTCTAATTGCTTCCTTGACCTGTGCATCTAGATATCTAATAAGCTTCTAAAACTTAACATGTCTAAAACTGAGCTCCTGATATACTCCCCCCAGCCAACTCCTCCAGCAGTTTGTGGCTGTCTCAGTAAAGGACAATCTTCCGTTTCTAGTTTCTCAGTCCAGAACATCTGGTACCATCCCTCCTTTTCTCTTGAACCTCACATCAAGTCCACAGGGAAATCTATTTGTCTCTGCCTTCAAATATATCCAAAATCTGACTGTTCTTATCACAGTTATCAATGTCACACAGGTCAAAGCCCCATCACCTCCTGCCTGGATCATTGTGACAGTCCTCCAACTGGCCTCTCTGTTTCTAAACGCGTCCTCCTATTATCAACACAGTGGCCAGAGTTACCCTTTTAAATTATAATCAGATTAGGCCACTTCTCTGCACCAAATTTTTCCATGGTTTTCTCATTCAGAGTAAAACCCCAAATCCTCACTATTGCTCTTCATGTGATCTGGCTCCTGCTGACCTCTCAACCTTCATTTTTCCCTCTAGGGATTTCAGCAACTCTGGCTTCCTTGTCCTTGCTCACATACTGTATATCAGACATACTTTAAGGACACATACTCTGTACTGGCTGCTCTTACAGCTTAGAATGTTCTTTCCTATTACACTAATATAGTTAGCTCCTCCACTTCCTTCACAATTTTATTCAAAAGTCACCTTTTCAGTACATCTTCCCTGGCCTCTCTAAAATTTCAGTGCCTAACTCTACATTTCATAGGGCTTTCTCTGTTTTATAATTTCTTAAAGCACACCATTTATTCACACATATATTTTACTTATTTATCTTGTTTATTATTTGTCTCCTGCATGACAGTGTTTTGTTCACCACATGATATCTGGCCCTAAAATAGTGCTGGGCATATGGTAAATATTTGTCGAGTGATCATTTAGTAAATAAATGCGTATTTACTAAACTAGCACCAGATTCTTTTTTAGTTTTATTAATTCATGGCCATGTGAAATAAAACTATGTCACTAACAAAATTTCTTCGTGTGGGATTTATTCTGTTTCATTACAAAACCCAGCATTAGAAATGCTTCTGTAACACACTTGCATATGAAAAAATACACTTTTCTCCCAGTAAATATACTTTCTGAGCACAACGCAATCTGGAGAAAGCTCTGTTAGTAATTAACATAAAGGTTATTTTGCTTCCTTGTAAATTAGTTATTTATCCTAGAATGGTTTCTGGACCAAATCATAAAATTAGCATTACACTTTTGGAAAAAAAATCTGTGTTTTTGTAGACAGCCTTCTGTTTGCTTTTCTCTTTGCTTGTGTTATTATTATAATTTTTTTTTGCTTTGTTTTTTACTAGAATATTTTTTAAATTAATTAATTTATTTTTATTACCGATATTTCTCCTTTTTCCCCCACTGATTCCTCCCTCCCCCTCCCTCCCTGCCCTGTCCCCAGCTTTGTTGTCCATGTCCATTGTTCATGCACACATGCATATAAGTTCTGTGGTTTCTCTCCCCCCCATCCACTCTTCTGGGGATTGTCAGACTGTACCCCACTTCCACGTCTCTGGGACTACCCCATTCCTCAGACTGTTATGTTCATTATATTCCACAAATAAGTGAGATCATATGATACTTGTCTTTCTCTGTTTGGCTTGTTTCGCTTAGGATAATACTTTCCAGGTCCCTCCATGTAGTCTCAAAGGATAAGAGATCTTTCTTACAGCTGCATAGTACTCCATTTTTTACCCATTCGTCTACTGATGGACACTTGGGCTGTTTCCAGATCTTAGCTATTATAAAGAGTGCTGCTACAAACATGGGAAAACATATATTCTTTCTGATTGGTGTTTCAGGCTTCTTAGGATATATTCCTAGAAGTGGGATCACTGGGTCAAATGGAAGTTCAATTTTTAAATTTTTGAGGTAACACCATAGTGTTTTCCATAGTGGCTGCACCAGTCTGCATTCCCACGAGGAGCAGTGTACTAGAGTCCCCTTTTCTCCACACCCTCACCAACACTTGTTGTTTGATGATTTGTTGCTGGTGGCCATTCTGACAGGTGTGAGGTGATACCTCATTGGTATATTAATTTGCATCTCTCTGATGATTAGTGGTGTTGAGCATTTCTTCATGTCTCTTAGCCATTTGTATGTCCTGTTTGGAGAGGTGTCTATTTAGGTCCTCTGCCCATTTTTTAATTGGGTTCTTTGTCTTCCTTTTGTTGAGTTGTATGAGCACTCTCTCTATATATATTAAAAATTAACCCCTTATCTGATATATCATTGGCAATTATGCTCTCCCATACAGTGGGTAGTCTTTCTATTTTGATGATTGTATCTTTCACTGTACAGAAGCTTTTTAGTTTGATGTAGTCCCAGGTGTTCATTTTCTGTTTTGTTTCTATTGCCTTAGGTGATGTATCAGTGAAAATTCTGCTGCTATGATGTCTGATATTTTGTTGCCTACAGTCTCTTCTAAGATTTTTATGGATTCATGAGTTACATTTAAGTCTTTTATCCATTTTGAGTTTATTCTCGTGTAGGGTGTAAGTTGATGGTTTACTTTCATTTTTTTGCATGTAGCTGTCCAATTTTCCCAACACCATTTATTAAAGAGGCTGTCCTTACTCCACTGTATGCTCTTGCCACCTTTGTCAAATATTAATTGAGCATATTGCCTTGGGTCCATTTCTGGGTTTTCTGTTCTGTTCCACTGGTCTATATGCCTGTTCTTGTGCCAGTACCAGGCTATTTTGATTACAGTGGCTTTGTAGTATAGCCTGAAATCTGGTAATGTGATCCCTCCAACTTTGTTCTTCTTTTTCAAGATTTTAGTGGCTATTTGAGGTCTTGTTTAGTTTCACGTGAACTTTTGAAGTAATTGTTCTAATTCTGTGAAGTATGCCGTTATTATTTTGATGGAGATTGCATTGAATCTATAGATTGCTTTGGATAATATGGACATTTCAATGATGCTAACTCTTCCAATCCATGAACAGGGTATGTGCTTCGACTTTTTTATATCTTCCTCTATTTCTTTTTTCAATGACCTGTAGTTTTCTGCAAATAGGTCCTTTATTTGTTTGGTTAAGTTTATTCCTAGGTATCTTATTTTTTTTACTGTGATGGTAAATGGGATTGTTTTCTTAGTTTCTCTTTCTGTGAGTTCATCAATGATGTGTGAGAATGCCATCAATTTCTTGATGTTAATTTTGTATCCTGCTACTTTTCCAAATTCATTTATTAAGAGTAGTAAATTTTTGATAGAGTCTTTGGGGTTTTCTAGGTATAGTATCATGTCATCTGCAAATAATGACACTTTCACTTCCTCCTTTCCAATTTGGATCCCTTTTATTTTTTCTTCCTGTCTGATTGCTGTGGCTAAGACTTCCAGTACTATGTTAAATAAGAATGACAAAAGTCGGCATTCTTGCCTTGTTCCTGTTCTTAAGGGAAATGTTTTTCGTTTTTGCCCATTGAGTATGATGTTGGCTGTAGGTCTTTCATATATGGCCTTTATTATATAAAGATATGATCCTTCTGTTCCCACAGTACTGAGTGTTTTTGTCAGAAATGGATGCTGGATTTTGTTGAAGGCTTTTTGGCATCTATTGATATTATCATGTGGCTTTTATTCTTCATTTTATTCATGTGGTGTATCACCTTTATTGATTTGCAAATATTGTACCAGCCTTGCATCCCTGAGATGAATCCCACTTGGTCATGGTGAATAATTTTTTTGGTGTATTGCTGGATCCGATTTGTTAGTATTTTGTTCAGGATTTTGGCATCTATGTTCATCAGGGATATTGGCCTGTAGTTTTCTTTCTTTGTAGTGTCTTTTTCTGGTTTTGGAATTAGAATTATGCTGGATTCATAAAATGAGTTTGGAAGTCTTCCTTCTTCTTGAATTTTTTGAAATAGTTTGAGGAGAATGGGTGTTAGTTCTTCTTTGAATGTTCGGTAAAACTGCCCCGTGAAGCCATCCAGGCGCCAGGGCTTTTGTTTGCTGGGAGAGTCTTGGTTACATCTTCAATTTCTTCTGTTGTTATTGGTATGTTCAAGGTTTTTATCTCTTCCTGGTCCAGTTTTGGGAGACTATGTGTTTCTAGAAATTTTTCCATTTTGCTTAGATTGTCAAATTTGTTGCCATATAATTGTTCATAGTATTTGTTAACGATCTACTGTATTTCTGTGGTGTCAGTTGTTACCTCTCTTTCATTTCTGATTTTGTGTATTTGGGTTCTCCATCTTTGTTTCTTGGTGAGTCTAGCTAAGCGTCCATAAATCTTGTTTATCTTTTTGAAAAATCAGCTCTTTGTTCCATTGATCCTTTGAATTATTTTTTTGGACTCCATGTCCTTTATTTCTGCTCTGATCTTTACTATTTCCTTCCTTCTACTTGCTCTTGGGTTTTCATTTTGTTTGCTCTCTAGTTCTTTAAGTTGTGAGGTTAGATAGTCTATTAGAGATTTTTCTTGTTTTTTTTCAGGTAGTCTTGTAGTGCTATGAACTTCCCTCTCAGAATTGCTTTTGCTGCATCCCATAGATTTTGTGTTGTTGTGTGTTCATTTTCATTGGTTTCCAAGAAGTTTTTTATTTCTTCTTTGATCTCCTCAGTAACCCATTCATTGTTTAATAACATGCTATTTAGCTTCCATGTTTTCAAATGTCTTTGCATGTTCTTGTGCAATTGATTTCTAGTTTCATGCCATTGTGATCTGAGAAGATGCTTGATATGATTTCAGTCTTCTTGAACTTGTGGAGACTTAGTTTGTGTCCTAACATGTGGTCTATCTTTGAGAATGTCCCATGTGCACTTGAGAAGAATGTGAATTCTTTAGTTTTGGGGTGTAATTCTCTGTAAATATCTATTAAATCCACTTTGTCTAGTGCTTCATTTAGAGTCTCTCTTTTCTTGCTAATTTTTTGTCTAGAGGATCTATCCAGTGATGTCAGTAGGGTGTTGAAGTCCCCTGCTATGATTGTATTGCTGTTGATTTCTCCTTTGAAATTCTCCCGAAGATTTTGACTATATCTTGGTGCTCCTATATTGGGTGCATATATGTTTATCAAAGTTATATCTTCCTGTTGGATAGATCCTTTCAATATCAGTAGTGGCCTTCTTTGTCTCTAGTTATGGACATCATTTTGAAATCTATTTGATGAGATATGAGTATTGCTACCCCAGTTTATTTTTCTTTTCCGTTTGCTTGGAAGATTTTTTTCCAATCTTTCACTTTCAACATATGTGAGAGTTTTCTTGTGAGGTGGGTCTCTTGTAAACAACATATAGAAGAGTCATGCTTTCTTATCCAATCAGCTACTCTATGTCCTTTTATGGGAGCATTCAATCCATTTACATTTAAGTTGATAATTAATATGAACTTATTTATTGCCATTTTTGTTTAGTGTGGTTATATTTTTCTTCCTATTTTCCCTGCTAATTATAGCACTCCTTTAACATTTCTTGCAGGCTGGTTTGGTGCTAATGTCTTCCCTTAGCCTTTTTTTGTCTGGGAAGCTCTTTATTTAACCTTCTATTTTGAATGATAGCCTTGCTGGGTAGAGTATTCTTGGATTCAGATCTTTGTTTTTCATGACCTTGATTACCTCATGCCATTCCCTTCTTGTCTGTAATGTTTCTGTTGAGATGTCATCTGAAAGCCTTATGGGGGTTTCTTTGTAGGTAACCTTTTGCTTCTCTCTTGCTGCTTTTAGGATTCTCTCTTTGTCTTGAATTTTTGGCACTTTGATTATTATGTGTCTTGGTGTGGGCTTGTTTGGGTTCTTCTTACTTTGGGCTTTTTGTGCTTCTTGAACTTGAATGCCTTCTTCCTTAACCAAATCAGGCAAGTTTTCTGTCACAATTTCTTCAAATATATTCTCTAACCCTTGCTCATTTTTTTCTTTTTTGGGGACTCCTAGGATGCAAATGTTATTACATTTTCAGTTGTTCCACAGTTCTCTTAAGCTGTTTTCCTGTTTTTTTTTTTTTTTTTTTAATTATTTTTTCTTTTTGGTTTTCTAATTTTTTTATTTTTTCTACCCTATCTTCTAATTCACTAAGCTGGTCCTCAGCTTCCTCTACTCTGCTATTTAGGCTTTCCAATGTATTTTTTATTTTGTCATTTTTCATTTCTTTTGGTGGTTTTTAATTTCCAACTGGTTGATTTTCAACATGTCTATGTCTTTACTCATGGTGCTCATGTCCTTACACCTGCTGTTGAGCTTTCTCCAGATCATGGCTCTGAATTCTAGTTCTGTTAACTTGCTTAACTGCACCTCATTTATCTCATCTTCGGTAGAGATCTCTTGTTTTTTCATTTTGCTCTTGTTTGTGTGTTTCACCATTTTGGCTATCACAGTGGGCTTTGTAGCCTGCTAAATTTTGGAGCCTGTGGGTGTTGGTGTTCTGCTGTTTGTGGCTCCTTCTCCTGGGTTTAGATAACCGGGGGTGGATTCACATTAAACACCACTGTTAAGTCTTACTTTCCTAGTTAGAGTTGCTAGCCCAGGGAATGGTAGTTATCCTCTAGCTTTTTTGCCTGGAGGCTATCAGTAGTGGTCACCTGAAGAACCTTGGTTTCTGAGTTGACTGAAAAACTCCCTCAGGTGCTCAGTGTAAGAGGATTTCCTGAGGGTGGGGCAGATGCTGGTTGTTAATGGGCCTCAATTAGCATTTCAATGGCCACTGGGTGAGGTTGAATCACTGATGCCACTGCCTCTCCCCTGGGACCTGGGAAGGAGTAAGATGACCAGAGCCCTGCATGGCTGCACTCAGCAAAAGCTCTCAGCGCCCTCCAAATCCCGAGTGTCTCCACACAGTTCCAGTCCAGTCTGCCCTCCCTCTGTCGGAGCCCAAGGTGAATGACTGCTGCTAATTTAGCCTCTGTCCAGGCTCTGTATTGTGGAGCCTCTTGGGACTTTAACCCGAGGGCATGCCACTCCCAGCTAAGGGTGCAGCTCCCAACTAAGGTCGTTGCTCCAGGCCGAGGCTGTGGCAGCATCCAGCTGAGGTCGCAGGTCCCAGCCAAGGCTGTTGCAGTTCCCAGCCGAAGCCGCTGCAGACCGTGGGCTCCCGGCCCCCTCTTACGTCTTCGCAAGCCTATCAGGATTGAGTCAGTGTCCCTGGTTATGTGGTCCTCCAAGCTGCTTTTCGGTTGCCTTTTCCTGACGATTTGTCTTTATTTTTGTTGTAATTCCAGTTTGGTCCTGGGAGATGGTCTGTGTAGCTTTCATTAACGCCGCCGCCATTTTCAGTCTCCTCTACTAGAATTTTTAACATTCTATTTTCTATTCATGGAAATCCAACATATTAAAGGTATAATATTTTTAATACTTGGTAAATTATCTTGTTCTGAATAAACTCATTTTCTCATGTTCACCATTATGGCATCAAGGAAGGAAATAAAGACAATTATCTTTCTGAAAGGAGGCGTATGATTTTGGGGACAGAGTTGATGGAGTTTGTACTCTACCTTCCAATGCTTCAAAGCCCTGGAGTGGGAGGAAGTTCACTGCACATGGTGACAGAAGAACTAAGGGCAGAGGGCCTGTAGCCGTGCTTGGTGTTCGCTACTCCAGTAGGAAACTGATGTCCAGGGCTCCGCTGGCCAACAGGCTGCAGCTCCGCAGCCGATATGGTGGTGGTGCAGCCTGATGAGAGAAGTTCTTGCTGACATGGGTATGCTCCTTTAGTTCCAGAGTGCCTGGTCACTGGTTAAGGCCCATGCAAGAATCCACTCTGGTGGGAGCAACCTGGGTTCTACAAGAAAATAAAAGATGTGGCTGTGACTCAGAGGTGTCTTTAGAATCAGGGAGCAGAGCAGAAACAGGGTCAACTTGGATGGGTAAGATATTGGACCAAGCTGAGAAATTTAAGATCACAAGGGTAGAGCCATAGAACATGCTAACACTGGGTGAGTGATCACCAACTGACACACCCAAAGATTAGCTTGAGGCTAGAGTCCCCTCCTCCAGTGCCCGTGGTCACCTAACCTGCCCACAATCAGTGTACAATGTATCAGGGATCAACAAATTGTAGCCCATAGGCCAATATTGCCTGTTGCCTCTTTGCATGTTCTGTAAGCTAAGAATGATTTTCATATTTTTAAATGGTTGAAAAAAATATCAGAATATTTTGTAACACTTGAATATTATATGAAAATCAAATTTCATATAAAGTATCCATAAGTAAAGTTTGATTAGAACACAGCCATACTCATTTATTTACATTTTGTCTGTGATTGCTTTTCTGCTACAGTGGCAGAGTTGAGTAGTTGCAATGGAGATTACATGGAAAATAAAACCTAAGATACTGTCTGGCCATTCACAGATAAAGTTGCACAGCCTTGCAATGTACCATTTTAGAAACTAGCCTAAGGAGAAACAGAGCTATCTGAAGAACTGGGGTAGAACCCGAAAGAGATGGAATTAACCCCTGAGAGATCACTGAATTTTTGAATCCACTAAATTTAATTAGACTAGACACAAATTAGGATAAGCAAGAAATTCCAGTCAGTGCCAATTCTTCCACATGTTCTCAGAGGGCTCAGTGGGGCATTCTCAGTTATATCTCAGACGCAGGGTCTCTCCAGGCCCTCAGCACACTTGGTGCAGACTTACTCGCACCTTATGTGACAGAACTTTACAACAGAATCAAACACATAAAGATTTTATTAGAACACAAGTTTATGAAACCTCTAGGCAAAACTGTGAAATAGCTGCTTTTGTTTGCTTTTTAAAAAATTCTTTCTTCCTACTTCCAAGTCTGTTGGCATCTGTGTTATTGATGTCTTGTGTCTTTCCTCCCTGGTTTTCTTCCCTTTCTACACAGGACAGTGGAGACCCCACTCTCATTTACACCGAAATATGAATGTAGTGACAGTTATGAATATGTTAAGTCCCCCAGATATTTTTAAAACAATGGCTTATTAATGCCAAGGGATAAATTTCTGATGGGAAAACTTAAGTGATATGCTTTGCTTATGTGCTTTGAGAACGTAAACTGGATCCACAGTAACATAACAGGTCAGTTTTGTGAGAAATACATGTTTATATGTATATATGTAATATTTTTCTTTCTTTTTAAAATTTTACATTACTCCAGTTTAGACACACATGGATTTATAAGCCAAGTGAAAAGAACAAGGAAATAATCACCTATTCCTTAAACTTAAACATGACTATTAATTAGGGGTTATTATTTATCTTTTAGTTATATAACAACTATACCATTAATAAAAGTTCCATATTTCTAAGTTTTTTCAGTGTTAAGTAGTCTTTTTATTTTTCTTAATCCCTAAAAATAAATCTGTGAATAGGTATTTTAATTTCAATTTTACAGATGAGGATACTAGTACTGATTTAATCCCCCATACCAGATCATATGGCTTATAAGTGACAAAACCAGGAATTAAACTCAAGTCTGTATAACTTCAGAGTCTATGTTCTTAAATTGAGAAGAAGTTAAAAATTCTACTACTTGACCCCATTTTCTACGATTGAAAAACATTTTTAGAAATGGTCTATTTTTTTTTCCTTTCTAAGTAATTGCTGTACTTCCTATACACAGGTCTGTAAAGGCTTCAGAAGCCTAGTCCTTCCTTTCTTTAACCCACAAGGTTAAATGGCCCAATTTAGCTATGCCAGCATTCTTCTTGGTAAAGTTAGCAACTCATTGTACTGAGTTAACCTTGAAGTTATTTGATGTTAAATCAGTTTTACTTGGGAATGTTTTATTCATCCCCCCCAAGGTCCCTTTTATTCTGTGGTATAATTTGCTGTCAAATTAAATGATGCATTTAAATAAAATGACCAAAGATAATGACTATAACAAGGGAGAGACCAGAACAATTGCTGTTGTGATATCATTCCGATCTGAATGACCCTGTTGTGTTGGAGTCATGATACAAGGGATATTAAGTCATGGTAACCTGCCACTTTTTGTCAGCCAAATAATGTAAGCTTCTAGTGGGTTGGCATTTAAAGAAAAGTTGCCAAAAGGATAAGTATTTGTTATAATACAGGCCACGAAACAATTGCAACATGAATTGGAAATAGAGTGTAAGAACAATGTACTCAAGTTAATTATAAAACTGAATGACATTAAAATTTGTTTCTTCCTAGAGCTTATATAGCATGGTAAAATAATGAGGAAGAACAGTTGTGGTCACCAAATTGGTCTGCCTACACAGTAAACTAGAAAGCAATGGAAAAGACGTTTTTCAAAAACAACTGTGTTTGTGAATTTTGAAGTTGAATTTTGTGGAGGAACAAAGCACTTGCAGAGCTTCCAGACCTCCCTCCCTCCTTATCCTCCCTTCTCCCTTCCTTCCTTCCTTCCTTCCTTCCTTCCTTCCTTCCTTCCTTCCTTCCTTCCTTCCTTCCTTCCTTCCTTTCTTCCTCCCTCCCTCCCTCCCTCCTTATCCTCCCTTCCTCCCTATCCTCCCTCCCTCCCTCCCTCCCTCCCTCCCTATCCTCCCTATCCTCCCTTCTTCCTTCCTTCCTTCCTTCCTTCCTTCCTTCCTTCCTTCCTTCCTTCCTCCCTCCCTCCCTTCCTCCCTCCCTCCCTTCCTTCCTTCCTTCCTTCCTCCCTTCCTCCCTCCCTCCCTCCCTCCCTATCCTCCCTTCCTCCCTCCCTCCCTCCCTCTCTCCCTTCTCCCTTCCTCCCTCCCTCCCTCCCTCCCTTCTCCCTTCCTCCCTCCCTCCTCCCTCCCTCCCTCCCTCTCCTAAAGTGAGAAGATGCTAAAGGGTATTAATATTTGGCTCACTTGCACAAAGGGAGTGTTCATAATTTTACCTTTCAGGTATCAGTCATAGGTATTTAGAACCTATATATACTTGATTTAAACTAATTAATATTAAAAAGAAATGTACTAAACTTTACAACTCCTCTCTGTTACTGTTTTATGCACCATTATCAGATATTTTTTTGTTTGTTTCATAAGCTGCTAGAGAGACCAGAACATTCAGTTTTTAAAAAATTTGACATTCTTTATACTTTCTTAATTTATTTCTAAGTAGAGAGTTATAAGTTTCTTTATAACTTTCTTTTTTCCTTATTTGATATATGATATAATATTATTGTCCTAGTTTATGGACTTCACTTCATGAATATGAGTCTGTTGAGACTAGATTTTGATTTTGTAATTCTTATATGTCCTTGGATATTTTTTCCCATAAGCACTATATGTTGTTTTATAATTAGAGGCCAAATTTAAAGTATATCTTCTTTCTTTCTATCCAAACTAATCAAATAACCAGTTTGCATGCCCTTATGCCAATTATATATCATTTTCTTAGTTATAGAATATATAATTTTCTGCTCTTTATCTGTAATATTAATCCTGCATTCTGTAGGGAAAGAACAAATAGTTTTCTCTCTACTCTTCTAATTTCTTGGCCTGGGGCCCTACAACAAAATACAGATTAATAAGAGAAAATAAACAGAAGCTTATTGACATGTTTCACTAATGTATACATGCATGATAACCCATGGAAAAATGAGTAACTCTCAAATGAGGCTTAGAATTCAGGCTTAAATACCATGTTTAGCTAAAGACAAAAGAAAGAGGGGTATGAGGAAGGCCAATTATAGGGAGGTGACCAAGAAAGGTATAATAAACAAGAGTAAGGTTTGTTATACAGATATGAATTGGTTCCTTCTCCATTGATATGAGTTTCTAGTGAGTCATGCTTTTTTTCTTAGATAAAATTGAAGATGTTCTAGTTTGGGCATCATGAGAAGGCACAGTTCTTTGGAAAAGACAATGATGCTGATATAATAGAAGACAGCAGGAAAAGAAGAAGACCAAATATGAGATGGATAGACTTCATAAAAGAAGCCATAGGTGTGAATCTACAGGGCTGAGCAGGGTTGTTGAGGACAGAACATTGTGAATATCGCTCATTCATAGGGTCACCAGAAGTCAGAGCTGACTCAGCAGCATGTAATACTCACACTCCCTTACAAATGAAGACTTTCTTTGTAAATGTAAATTTTCTTTACAACTGGTAGTTTCTACTTTATTTTCAGAGCTCCTGCTGTTTCTCAAAATAATTAACCCAAAATATTTTCATTTTAGAGGAATGTTTTAGGCTGGCATATTCTGCCACTCACCATTCCCTTGCAGGTTTGATATTTGTGATTCTTATTTTTGTAATGAAAGGGAAGCCCTCGTCGATTTGGCTCAGAGGTAAAGTGTTGGCCTGCAGTCCAGAGAGACCCGGGTTTAGTTCCCGCTAAGGGCATGTACCTCGGTTGCAGTTTGTCCCCGGCCCTGGTAAGGTCATGCGGGTGGCAGCCACTCGATGTGTCCCTTTCATGTTGATGTTTCTCTCTCTCTCTCTCTCTCTCTCTCTCTCTCTCTCTCTCCCCCTCCCCACTCTATCTGAGCAAAAAATAGAAAAATGTCCTCGGGTGAGGATAAAAATCAATCAATCAATCAATCAATAAATAATGAAAAAGAAAACATTTGAAGTGTTTTCAATAAAATTTAAAAATGGTTTATAAGAAAAAATATATAAGACATTTGAAAAAGTTGAGTTAAATATTTATTAGTAATTAGTGAGTTGCAACTAATTGTCAGAAAAACAAACAAGAAACATCCAACTCTCTTCTTCTCTTTGGTGCTTCTCCCATTGCATTTGGCGGTATTTTTAATCTTGCTTAAGGTACTAAAATAAAATTCAACACAACTCCCTTCTAATTTTGGTACTGCTGATTGACTCCACTTTCTGAAATGCTCCCATGCCTTCCTTACAGCACATTTTCTTGATTCTCTTTCTATCTTTCTAAGTTTGTCCATGTCTTTGTCTTCACCTTCAAATCATTTCTTTAAGTATTGTTACCCATGGAAGTGGGGTATCCCTTTCCCCACTGAATGCTGGGGGTGTGGTCCTTACAGTACTTTGAAAAAGAATTTTCGGAGACTCAAATGGGAGGATAGTGATTTTTACTTGTGTGGTATTACATCCCTGGGTTTCCAAAGTCCCATTTCCCTTAATCCAGTTCTAGAAGAAGTATAACTGGGGCTTCAGCAGAACCAGAGGCAAAGCCAGTGTCCAGACTTTTTGTTCGATGTTGGAACTGGGTTGTGTACAGCATTAGATTAGTTACAGTCCATTAGTCCTCTGGGTGGGAAGTCCACATGGCTGTGGGCCATGTGGACAAATATAGGGGAGCCAAGAGAACAAACCCCCTGCAACAAGAGTCTCAAGAGTCCCCAAAACACGAGAGTGAATTCTTTTGTTTAGGAAATTAAATATCTTAAATCTTCCCATGCTTGAAATGACCACGCCTACTCTGGTCAATGACCTGTTCCCAGGTGTGACTGACAGGCAAGTATCTTCCTTATTCACCCAGACTTTACTGGGCATGGGTCTATTCTCCCCCTTTTCAGTCCCTTCCCTCAGTGATCTGAGGGGAATAGACTGGTGACTCCCTGGGGAGTGTTAAACTGCAGCTTCCTGGCAAAGCTGCACAAATGGCATGCCTATGCTATTTGGCCTTCCCTTTGCTCCTTTCCTGTTGTCAATAACTAGGTTAATTACAACAGTATCAGTGTGATCCTTGGTTCCTTTATATGCATAATAACGATTACAATAGGATTCCTACTAAAAATGCAGATTATTTTATCCTAGTCCTGGAATCCTAAAGGGAAATCTCTTAGTGATGGAGTCTAAGAATCTCCCTTATTTTTCTGAGTGCATTTTATGCCCAGTAAAGTTTGAGACCTGTTACCTTAAATGATGGGCTCTTTCAGGATTTTCCTATATTTCTGTTTTAGTCACACTACTGTTCAAAACTGCATTGAACCTTTTCTGGCCTCCAGGCTTGTTTTCCTTCCAATCTCACTCCTGAGTCTCAGACTTCTCTCTCTCCTTGGAGGGCTCACAAAACCTCACATTCTCCTTGAACCTGGTCTTCATCCTGCCTCTGCTTTTGTAGTGATTAACATCACTTACTTCTACACAGTTGCCAGAACAAGAAACTGAGAGATATCCTTAATTTTTGCCCTTTCCCAAGATTTATTCACTCTGAATCTTCTATTTATTTTGCCTTCTAAATATGTGTACATTCAATCCAATTCTCTCTATTACTACTGTTATCATTCATAAAAATTATTACAATAGTATTTTCTATGTTTCCTAGACTCTAATATTGTTTTGTATATTCACCCTTCTAGGTCTTCACCCTGTCACTTCTCTACTTAAAAGATTCAGTAGCCCTCATTTGCTTTTTTTAGTGTAAAATATAAACTCCTCAGTGTGGCTTAGAGTGCCCTTCATGATCTGATCATTGTCTGTCTCTCCAATATATTTCTTACTACTCCAAGACTGATGCTTTATAATTCAGTCACTCTGTTGCTGGTGAGTGTAGGGTCCTTTTGTGGAGAAATGAGGAGAGAATTTCAAATGCACATTTGTGGAGAAGTTTCAATATGATGGTAAGATTTTGTTGTGAATTTAGGGAAACTAACAATCGCAGGGGCCAAGAGGGTGGGCAGGCCCTAGTAGCATTGCCCCAAGTCACCTGTTAATCTTCCATGTATCTTGTTGGTTTAGGTAAAGGGCAAAGAAACATTCAAATCATCCAATCCAAATTCCTAATATTTCCTGGGTCTGGATTGGGCCCTCTTCCCAGTGAATTCTATTGAGGTCACATGGCCCCTGTGCAATCTGATTACCTTTCGGTTGTTCCCATGCTAGGCCCTGCCCCTCTATTGCATCACCCTGACTCCCACTGGACATGCACTGAGCAGAGGAATTTTCTCCCCCTACCTCTGGTACCAGGCTCTTAGCACCCCCGGGAAGACCTTCCTGTGTCATTGGGTTGTGGGGATTGAGTTCCCCGTTGGCAGTCCCCCAGTGGGCATGAAGGTGTCTATTTACCTGTAAGCTAGATGGAGCTTCCTGCCCTGTTATTTCCTCCTGCTTCCTACTTAAAATTATTTAGCTTCTTTTTTTGTTTTCTTTCTTATATTAATAACTAGTCATTTTCTTCATATTAATAACTCTCACTGCCTATACTGACAATACTAAATTTCTTATAGTTTCTTCAAGCTTCCATGCTGTTTCATGCCTCTGGGCATTTATATATTCTTTCTTCCTGGACCCCTATTCCCCACCCTCTTTTCTCTGACAGTTTCTACTTAACATTTAGGTCTCATCTCTTCTGGAATGCCTTTTTCCCCACCTCTGGTTGTGGGCACAGCATCACAGAAGTCCCCTAAATGAGAAGGAAGAAGAAGTAATACCAGGCAGCACTACTCTTAACATTTTCTTTCACAGTATTTTACAGAACTGGGTCAAATAGTTACCTGTAGCTTCAAGGGAGACTGGAAAAGGATCTTTCAAAGAAAATGAGACATTAAGACCAGTTTAGACATATTGTGATTCATCACTCACATCAGATGTATTATGTTTCTTTATAACAGAAATGGCCTAAGAGAAGGAGATCAACAATTTTTACCAGCTTTCTCTTACAGACTAACATCCCGGGGATCATCCCCAGTCCTACTTGTTAATCCAGATCTAGCCATTATCCCCACCCCACACCTCTTTCTTCAGAGCCTCAGGGCTGTTTCCAAAATTTTCAAAGTAAAATGTAAATGCCTGCAGGGCTCTCCCAGTCAAGGTTACTGTCTAGGCATCTTCTGTTTGTTGCCTCTTAAGGGAGCCTCTTGCTACTTTGCATGCTACTTGTTTCTGGAGCTGAAGAAACACTGCTTAAAAG
The DNA here is from genome assembly GCF_014108415.1 of Molossus molossus. Taxonomy (NCBI): domain Eukaryota; kingdom Metazoa; phylum Chordata; class Mammalia; order Chiroptera; family Molossidae; genus Molossus; species Molossus molossus. The sequence continues at coordinate 90,548,570 of NW_023425388.1, read as the reverse complement.
GATTAATTTGGCAAGTGCTCCAGAGAATTTGGAAGGTAAACATCTGTTTCTTTCTCTTTCTTTCTTTCTTTCTTTCTTTCTTTCTTTCTTTCTTTCTTTCTTTCTTTCTTTCTTTCTCTCTCTCTCTCTCTCTCTCTCTCTCTCTCTTTCTTTCTTTCTTCTTTCTTTCTTTGTCAATATGGCAATTAAAAAGGGGAGATTACAGAAAGAAAAATAAATGCAGTTTTTATTTCTACAGTAGACTGATAGGCTAGTGAATCATTGAAAGGTAATGAGCACCAGAATAGTTTTGGATGAACAAATCCAGTTCAAGGATAAAAGTCTCTCTTCCCTCAATTACTTTCTCCCCAAATTACCCAAACATGGCACAGGCTGAAGCTTGCCAATTTAGAATTGAGAATTTGTGTTCATTGTGATTCTGTATAAAAATGTTTTTATGCTAGAGACATAAATCTACATAAAAATTTGGTTTCAAGTAAAAGCAGATTTTGTCTGCAGTCAGCAGTGTTACTTTGATTTTATTATGGATGAGAAAAATATAAATGTGTGGATGGAAAAAGGGGCCCTGTGGAAAGTAACCTATTAGATCTGATTATAAATTCCTAAATGGGCAGGTTAAGGTGAATAGTAACACCCCAGGCATATAACTGCTTTAGTAAAAAGCTTATCTTTGACTTAAGCAAGCCCTGCCCACTGTTTCTGTGTATCTAAGTGAACATACCTTTGAAATTCCTCTTTTCAGTCCCCTTCTTCTAATGCTTGAACCACCCTTCCAGACCTCTCCAGCTACGTGGTGACCACCCTGAAAGGAGCACATCATTTTAACTATTTGATAATCTAATCCTGGCCTTTTTTTTTTTTTCAAATCTTTATTGTTGGATGTAAAATGTATTACAGATGTTCCACATTTTTCCCCCATTGACCCCTTCCTCCCCACTCCCGCCCCCCTCCCACCTTTTCCCACACTATTGTCTGTGTCCATTGGCTATGCATATAAGTTCTTTGGTTTATTTCTTCCCACCCCCCCAGCCCCTTTCCCTTTGAGGTTTGTCAGTCTAGCAATGAATTTGTGCTTCTTAATCCCTTCACCTTTTTCACCCATCCCCCCAACCCCCTTCCCAACTGGCAACCAACAAAATGTTCTCTGTATCTATGAGAATGTTTCTGTTCTTCCTGTTCATTTTGTTTGTAGATTCCATTGTTGATAGATATGTATTCCTTGCCATTTTGTTTGTTCATACATTTTCTCTTTTTCTTCAAAAAGACCCTTCAACATTTCATATAATAACGGTTTGGTAGTGATGAACTCCTTTAACTTTTTCTTGTCTGGGAAAGTTTTTATATGTCCATCGATTCTAAATGACAGCTTTGCAGGATAGAGTAATCTTGGTTGTAGGTTCTTGGTTTTCATCACTCTGAATATTTCTTGCCACTCCCTTCTGGCCTGCAAAGTTTCTTTTGAGAAATCAGCTGACAGCCTAATGGGTACTCCCTTGTAGGTAACTAGCTGCCTTTCTCTTGCTGCTTTTAAGATTCTCTCTGTCTTGAACCTTTTGCATTTTGATGATGATGTGTCTTGGTGTGGGCCTCTTGGGGTTCATCTTGTTTGGGACTCTCTGTGCTTCCTGGACTTGTATGTCTGTTTCCTTCACCAAGTTAGGAAAGTTTTCTGCCATTATTGTTTCAAACAGGTTTTCGATTTCTTGTTCTCTCTCTTCTCCTTCAGGCACCCCCAAGATGCGAATGTTGGCACACTAGAAGTTGTCCCAGAGGCTCCTTACACTATCCTCATTTTTTTGGATTCTTTTTTCTTTTTGCTGTTCTGATTGGGCATTTTTTGCTTCCTTATATTCCAAATCGATGGTTTGCCCCTTGGATTTACATACTCTATTATTGAAGCTGTGTAAATTATTCTTTATTTCAGTTAATGCCTCCTTCAATTCTAACTGTGTATCCATGATTTCTAATTGGTCCTTTTTTATGCTCTTGAGGCCCTCCCTAAGTTCACTGAGGTTCTCACTAAGTTCATTGAGCATCCTTATAAGCAGTATTTTGAACTCAGTATCTGTTAGGTTGCTTATCTCCCTTTCGCTTAGTTCTTTTATTGGGGTTTTGTTCTGTTCTTTTATTTGGGACCTGTTTCTTTGTCTCCTCATTTTGGCTGCCTCCCTGTGTTTGTTTCAGTGTATTACTTAATGAGAGGTATGGGGCTCGCTGAGACCCGATGCTGCTCGTTTGAAAGAATTTAGGAAAAACCTGAAGCAGGATCCAAGACAGGCCAACCCTATGGTTAAGCAAGTGGCAACAGCTTGGGTGGGCCTGAAAGTTGTGTGGGGCGGGGTGGGGTGGGGCCTCAGGGAGTCAGCAGGGCGGGGCTACCAGTGTGAGGCAGGTTGCTGGAGTCCCAGATATGGTGACTGTCTGCTGCCCCCGGGAAGGGCTCACCAAAGGAACAAAGGCCTCTGACAGCACGTTTGTCCCCGAGAAAGCCCCCTCTCCAGCCCTCGCTCCAGTGACAAACAGCTCAGTTCTTCCCTGTATGTTTCTGGCGCCCCTCGAGCTTCCTCCCCTCCAAGCTTAGAGGGAGAAAGTCCGATAAGTCTGTGCGCTGGCCCTTTAAGGAGCTGCCTGGGGCTCCAGCCAGGTCAGCTTCCCTGAGCCTCAGTTCCCGCTGGTTTTTCCAGCCAGAAGTTATGGGGACTTGTCTTCCTGGCACTGGAACCCTGAGCGGGGCACCTGGTGTGGGATGGGGACCCCTCAGTCCTCAGGAAGGACCTTCCCAGCCACAGGAGCCTCCTGATTTTTATCCACCACGCTTGGGTGTGGGACCAGCTCGTCTCGCCGCCATGCGCCGCCGCCGCCCCTCGCTTCGCCCGTTCTACCAGTCTGGATGTAGCTGCTTTTTTTTTTTAAATTCCGTAGTTGTACGACTTCCATTCAGCTTGATTTCAGGCGGTTTTGAATGATGGTTGTTCTATAGTTTAGTTGTAACTTTGATGTGGTTGTGGGAGGACGCAATACCGTGCTTACCTACGCCGCCATCTTGACCGGAAGTCTCAATCCTGGCTTTTCTCTCTACCACTTTCTTTAAATGTTACTTATGTCCCCTCCTGTTAAATGCATAAAAGAAACTGCAAATTCTCCTGAGAATTTAAGATCTTATTCCCTGGCGTATATCATCAGATTGGCTCTAATAACCTCAAATTCTTTAAAAAAAATTTTTTTTTCTTTATTGATCTTAGAGAGAGGGGAAGGGAGAGAGAGAGAGAGCAAGAAACATCGAGAGAGAACATCGATTGGCTGCCTCCTGCACATCCCCTACTGGGACCGGGCCCACACCCTGGGCATGTGCCCTGACTGGAATTGAACCAGCAACCTCTTGGGGCATGGATTGATGCTTAACCACTGAGCCACACTGGCCAGGCAAACTCAGAAATTCTTTGCAGGTCTGGACATTTCTTAAATTGACAAATATATAGTCATGTTATTAGAGTAAATGATCCAATAGGAATGTTAGTAGTTGTTATGAAATCATAGTCTCACAGACTGAATACTAATTCTGTTAGCGGCAAGATGAAAAGACCTTGGTTCTTGTCTTCTTGAAGGAAAGATTTCAATCAAGAGACAAATTATAGCACAGGAAGAAAGAACTTTTGGCCACAGCAAAATACACTTAGCATATTGATACGAGGAAGGGCACAGAAGCAACAGGAGAGCCCAGCTGGGCTGCTTTGGCTCACTGGGAAGTCAGAGAAAAGGGGCCTTGGAGACAGGATCAGGGGGTTAGCCCGGGACAAGCTGCTGCTGCCATTGCTCCCCTGGTTGCAAGTCTTGTGGGGTCCCTTGGAGGGAAGAAAGGGGGAAGGGAATGGCACTGGTGTGTTCCCCCGGGGGAGAGCATGCACTAGGTCCTTCATCCTGACCTACTTATCTCTTTCGTGCAGGTAGAAATCTTAGGGGAGGTCTCAGGGGAAGGTCTCAATAAAATATTCATCAGCTTTCCAGGGTCATGAGTCAATGCAGCTGGTCCTGAGGCAGCTACCACATCACTTGTCTGGTTTTGCTGCTTTTCTGGACCTGGAGCTGAAACACAACTGAGGCCTAGATGTTATCTCTAGAGAGGAAAAGGTCAGGGTGTCTAAACTGCAAGACTAGTGATATGAAAACTCAAGGGTCCAAACTGCATTATCAGTGATATGCTAGGGAGAAAAGGTTACCGTGGAAGCAAGTTTCTATTTTGCCCAGTTTTGCCCCTTGCTGGGCATCCTGGGCTTCTCGCCCTGGTGAGTTTCTGCACCTGCCCATTGTCCTTGCTCAGCTCATGTCTGTCTAACTGCCTATAACTGTTCTAGTTTTGTATCAATTTACCTATTAGTGGCTTTGGAAAATTACTTAATCTTTCTGAGATTGTTTGTTTATATTTTAAAGAGTGATGATGATGCTTCCTTCGCATTGGGTTGTTGAAGGTTCTTATACTTTGTTGTACCCCCTTATTCCTATCTTACTGCCTGACACATGAGACACTCAGAAACTACTCATTAAATAAATGAACACAGAATTAAAAGTCAAATACAATACGTATGTAAAAGTATTATTGCAACTGCACAGAAACTTTAACTTGACCTTTCTTTAATATGACCTTTTCTCCTTTCTTTCCTTGTGATTCAAAATGGCCTCATCCAGCACCATGACGCACCTGCCTCCTTCTCCCTGCACAGCCACCCCCTCAGTCATTAAGCCCTAAGGTGATGAGGTTCTGATCAGCATCGAATAATCTTAGGAACAAAGCCTGGGTCTGGTTGTCCCCAAGTACAAAATTTGGGTCAAGCTAGAGATAACATCTAGGCCTCAGTTGTGTTTCAATTACAGGCCCAGAAAAGTGGCAAAACGCCATGGCTGACGTCGACCAGAGGCCTGCTCAGCCTCCCCTCCCCTAGCTCCTGCCAGTCAGTAGAGACCGTGACGGTAACATTGACTCTAATGAAGGGAATTTCAGGGACACATGTCGGAAAACGTTAAGCAATACTGGCATGATTTGCTAGAGTGAAAGAGCTAGTACGCCCTGGGAGAGGCAGAGAGCAAAGGGGAATAGTCAGTGGCCCTGTGGACAAAGGCAAAGAACAGTCCTCTGCTGCTGCTCACTGTTCCCTTGGTTGCAAGTTTTGTGGGAACTTTAACAGTTTAGGAGAAAAGAAGGCAAAATACAAGCCCATGAGAAGGACGTGGGTGTGCCCTTTAGGGGCACGGGGCACAGATGCCCATGAAGAAGTGGCTGCACTCGATGAGGTGCTTCCCCAGCCCTCAGCTGGTAGACTGTGTTCACTGTCCCCAGGTGCCCGCTCCTCACTCACAATCAGGTGGCTCAGCTCTGTCCCACTGTGGGAGAAGTCCAGCTTCCGGGGCCACAGGTCCTCACTTGTGCCCACTAGTCCCAGAAGGGTCAGGGCCCGAGGCTGCAGTACCATCACCGTGGCGCCCGGGCTCCAGCAGTCCTGCTCAGACCCTGCTTCCAGCTGGCATTAAAATTCTTAGCTGTGTGGCCTCAGGAAACTTATTTAACTTTTTTGTGCCTCACTTCCCCACCTGCATGTCCACCACCAAGGCTTCATGGTGCCTGGGCCACACTTGCCACTGTGCTCTGCTCATGTGGCTGCCATGGGAACAGGCCTTTGTTCCACTTCTCGGTATGTTTTTAGGTTTGGGGAAAGAGCAGCTGTTTTCAAACGACCCAATCTCTTTCCTGCCTTTTCCTGGGCCTGTGCTGGTGTCCTCCCCTTACTTCCTCCCTTTTCTGGATCTTGCAGGGTTTTGTGCCCTTATCCTCTCTGATCTTTTTTCCCAAGCGAGTCCCCTCCCCCTTTATGGTCAGCATTTCCGCTTCTACTGTACATGGGCTTGTCCCCTGCATCATCTTGTCTTCTACTGCGCATGCACTTAAAGCAAGAAATGTCCCTTTGCATTTTCTCCCTCCCACCAGTTAATCTAGTTGAACTGTGCTTGTTGCTTCCTGGGGTGACTGAAAAGCATCTCTCCTGCCTCGTCAGATGCCCGGGGTGACCATGAAACTGTTCTTTCCTAGTCAATCTGGCTGTTTGTTCCTTCCTTTTTGTTAATATCCATCTAACTGCCTACTGTAATGCTAACTCCGTTTGTCACCAAGATTAATGGTGTTCTCCTGTACAACCCATCCCTTGGAAGCCGTAGAGGACAGGTCTTTGAGCATTAGCTCACCTGTCTCCAGGCATGGGTCACTTCCTGAAATAAATCCTTACTTTCTTTGCTGCAAGCTTCTTGTCATTTCTAACTGGGTTTTATGGGCACAGGCAAATGGATTCCTTTAGTCTGGTAACATTGTGAATGATTATACAAATAAGTTATTATTTTTATTTCTTACATGATATGATTATGAGTATGTCTTATTTCAAAGCCAATTGTCAGAAATTAATGAATAATTTAAAACCACATTATAAAAACATTTAATTTGTAATATTTTTAGGAGTCATTTGGCAGTCGATTGAGGTTGACTTCATTTATAAGCCTTCAGAATTATTTATAAGGGTACATTTTATTTATAAATATTGGAATCATTTAAAAAGCAACTTTATCATTTTAGATGCTTTTCAACAACCACTCTTCTGGGTAAAGAAACAAATGGAATAGCTTTAGAGGCACTGTGCTTTTTATCAGTCATTAACAACTAAATTAATCAAAAGCCAAACTTGCTGAAGCAGGCTGTGAAGAAGGGAACTCACTTATTGGAACAATTTCAAGACAAGATCATGATGTGGTTTCTCTTGTCTATTTCAGCTCTTGGAAGAGAACTGTGGCCCTTGAGATAATGGAGCTTGAGACTTGGTGGGGGTACTGCTGAGAGGAAGGCACGCTGCAGGCCGTTGCTGACTCTCTGGTTGGCAACCCCCACCTACAGATGCCCATTGATGCTGTGAACCAGTTATCTTACAGGGTGAAACACTGAAAACATAGAGGGGCAGTGAATCTAAAGAGGAAAATGAGACTTGTTTTTCAGGAGACTTTGTTTCAGAAAACCCTTAAAAAAAATCAGGACAAGGAAGAAAATCTTGTTAAATTAATTAAACAGAGAGGCCACTATCTTGAAGGCCTCAGTAGCTTACATATGCAAACCAGACCCTGAGCCTGTATTGCAGCAAGGTTAAGAGATCAAAACCTAAGGACCACCAATCACAGTAAACTAGGACTTCCCAAACCTTAAGCTAAAGTCAATGACATAATCTCCTTGCTTCGCTTTTACTTCTCTGTAAAAGTCTTTCCCTTAGCTCCCCTCAGCAGAGTGCTCCTAGCCACTTCCAGCTGGGCACTGCCTGATTCAAATCAATTTTACTCAAATAGAAACTGAAATTTTAATGTGCCTCAGTTTATCTTTTAACAACCTTAAATGTAAGTGTTATTTTAACAGTTACTGTTGCTTCTCACATCTGCCTTTTCAGAGCAGCAACAGCCAAATTTTATTGATTATAGGTATAAAAATGGTGTTGTAAGGACTCTAAATTGCTCTGAAGCGTCTGACATTAACCAAATGGAGAGCTAGTGCCTACAAAAGAGTTCAAGTAAACACTTCAACAACTGTAAACAAGGGTGATGTCACCATCCAGAGAAAATCACTTGTATATAAAAATGAAAATGGATAATGTTTTGAAATACTACCTACTTTGCTTTTTTCCTTCGTCTTTGACCCTGTAACCTTTGTGATTAAATGAGATGTGAGTGTGAGGGCTGCTGCTGTAGGAGAAAAAAAGCCACACACACACACACACACAACACTCCTAATGAGAGTCAAATTCTACCTTCTGTAGATCCTACGTAGGTTTTTGTAATTTCCTATTGGAGATATTAGTCTGAAAGAATGTTTGAAAAGCAAAGGCTAGGTACTGTTCAGACAACAGAGGTTTGTAATAAAATAGGAGAAGCTGGACTTGAATATATATTAAGGAGGCTGAGCACTCAAAGCGTGGAGCTCAAACCAAAAACCATATGGTTGGAAAGAATAAAAGTGAGTCTCTTTCTCTAGCCTCCGGGAGATAAAATCATACCTAGTTGAGCTAAGGGAGATAATTGAATCTGATGTGACTGGAGATTAGATGCTGATAGGACCCTGAAAAGGGACCATCACCAAACATCCCTGAGCAGATGATAGGAATTCTCATAGACCTGTGAGTGCTAGCTTTGGTTTTTGTTTTTATTATGTGACTAAAAACAAACAAACAAAAACCTGTTATCAAAACAAAACAAAAAAATCACCCATAATTCTATCAACCTGATCATATATATTTTTCTGCTTCTGCCAGTCATTTCTACCTATGCATATTTATGTATATTTATGTCTGTATCTGTACTTGTACCTATACCTGCAACTCTATTTGCATCTGAATCTACATTTGTAGCCATAGCTGTACCTATTTCTGTATCTAAAGGTAGTACATCTTGGGTAGTTTTTGGAATATGATGATAAATGGAAAGGAATACCAAAAAACTCTTGGTCAATATTTATTACAAAACCAGGTCACAAGCTATTTCTTTGAATCTCAAAATATAAGTTTAACCATGCAGAAACTTTATTTCTTTAATATGGCCTTTTCTCCTTTTGTCCCTTTTGATTCAAACTGGTCTCATCTAGCGCTCTGATTCACCTGCCCCCCCTTGTCCCCCTTGCACATCCACTCCCTTAATCATTAAGCCCTCAGTACAAAGAGGTTCTGATCAGCAAAAAATAATTTTAGGAAAAAAGCCTCTGGTCTGTTGACCTCAGAGATAGAGTTACAGTGTAACAAGAGATAACATCTCTGTCTCAGTTGTAATTCAGCTCCAGACACAGAAAAGTGGAAGGACCCCACTGAACACATTCTTGTGAAATCAGAGAGATCTACACTATGGCTGACATCAGGACCAGGGGCAAGGATCAACTACTCCCTACCCTAGAACCCACCAATCAATAGAGACCACAACCCTAACTCTGCCATGATTAATGATTTTTCCCCTACATAACCTATCCCCTAGAAGTCATGGGGTAGTCCGGTCTTTGAGTATAGCCTCACTGTGACTCTGGGTTTGGCACCATTCTCTTAAAACTAAAGCTCTACTTTTTTGGCTGCAAACTCCTGTTTGCTTTTGATTGGGCTTTGATGCATGCAGGCAAATGAACCCCTTTAGTATAGCAACACAAGCAAATGGGAAGAAGTGAGCAACATCTTAGTTGCAAGAAGCAAGTAACAGGTGACTGAAGGACCTGAGCATGGGAGCCCACAAAATAGCCAACAAGTACTCACTGGAAAGTGTGTTGGGTCAGTTAGAGAACAGCAGCTAAAATTGGAAAGGTTTCCCCTGTTCCTGTAGTGGGTGAGTGCAAAGGTTTAAAGAGCTGGGGCTGGTTAGCCCCTGTTCACTCTAGAAACTAATTAACCAGGATTTCTGTCCAGGGTCCCATACTGGGGAGAAGCTACCTGAAGGAGAATCAAATTTGGTCAGGATAGGGACAATAACTAGAAAGGAAAGAAGATGTCCACACAAGTGTGGGAAAGAGAAACAGAGCTAGAAAATCTCAGAAAGCAAGCCACCATATTTTTAAACACTACACAGAAATACTAGAAGAAGGAGCCCTGTGAAGTTAGAAAATGCCATTTGAACCATAATCTTTCCTAAAGTTAAGGAAAATAATTTCACATGAAAATGAATAACAAAAACATGTTGATGCTAAATCCCACTAAAAAGTATCAAGATACAAAAGACTAAGGATGAAAGAAGGCTGGACTGACATGTCTCTAAAAGATCACAATCACAATCTACTATTTCAAAACAAGTTTAAAGACATTAAAATGTAATACAAGATGTAAAGAAATGACGTGCATCAGAATTTTAAAAAGTAAAAAATAAAGTGACAGAACTCAAGGATTAGACATAAAAAAATCATCTTGAAGAAGCAACAAATACAGCAAATAATGTTTTAAGAAAAAATGAAGATTAAAAGTAAAAAAAAATTAAAACTCAAAGGAAAAGTAACATTGAAGATAAGCAGAGTAGATACACCACACAATCTAAGACAACCACTGACAAAATACAGCATTTTTCAAACAATATGTTGAACAACTTGGTAAAAGAATCCAGTCCAATCACAGAAATACTCCATTCCTACTTATTTGTACCAATTTCAGTTCTCCTTCAAAAAAGGGGTTTAACCTTATTCATATTTATTATACTTAGTATTTCCCTTTTTAATTTCAAACATCAATTTGACTTGAAATTTGCTGTTGTTTTAACAATAGGGCAGAGTTTGATATTTGGAATTTAGACAAACATTTCTCAAAAGGCCACAGCTAACGAGAATCTGAGCTTTTCCAGTTTACAGGAAATATCACAGGCATAAATTATGAACTCAAGTCTGTTTCTAGTGGTGTTTATTATACCAGGGTGGCTCAAACATGTAGAATAATTCCATTTAAACAACAGTTACTAAGCACCTACTGCATGTAAAGTTTCCTGCAAGAAATTATCAGGGGTGGTTTTATAATTTAAGTGTTATGAACAATATGGACAGGGTGGGCAACAGTTGTTCATATGGAAAAATACCAATTCATTAATAGTAATATAAGAATAAACTGGTTTCATGTACTCACAACTGTAAACCTACTTTTGCCCACCCCTGTATGTACAGATGTTTCAGAATATAAGAGAAGGACATATAACATTCATTAAAATGAGATCTCATTGATAGTTTGGCTTTTGAGGTGTGCTTTGAAGGAGGAATAGGATTATAATAGAGGGAGATGGGGGGACATGTTTTTGCAGATAGTGAAGACCACAGAACCAAGAAAGCACAAACTATTCTCTGAGTACCATGCATGACCTACCTTTGATTTGTGTGCTCTTTAAATTTAAGAAGCACTTGTACAGGGCACCTGTAGCAACGTGGTGTGGAGCCATTTCCTAGAAAAACCATCGTGCTTTAACAGAAAACCACCGTTAGGCAGTGAGGACCATTGGCAGCCTTTGAGCACCTGAGCCAAGCTATGCTTTAGTCAGATTAGCATGAGCTTGCATGGCAACTTACAAAGACTTTCAGAAGTGGGGAGACCAACAATTCACTCTAGCAGTGGTCTGGAAAGAGTCAATAAAGAGATGAATTAGGATTGAAGAACAGAAATGCAAAATTGAGGCTGGATGAAAGAACACTTCAGATGTAAAATCTGCAAGTCTTGACAACTCTTTGAATGTCAAGGATAAGGGAATGATATATGATGAAGAAAAATTATTCCTAGGCTTTGAGCCTGAGTAACTGCAAAAGAAGTGACATTAACAGAAAGAGGAGCATAAGGAGGGCAAGCTGGTTTAGGATGTTGAGAAGATAATGAGTTCAGATTTGGACATATTAAACTTGATATGACAGCAAATATCAAAATGAACCTACCTAACCATTAGAGAAATGCATGATCCATAGTTGGAAAAGGCTGAAAGTATAGTACTAGAAATCATGTCTTCAGAGATGATTATTGAAGTTATGGAAATGTTTGGAAAAACAAAGAGGGTGGGGTAGAAACTAAAAGAGTCAAGGAAAGAAACTCAGAGATTGCTAATTTTAAGAGGTAGTAGTAAAATGCAGCAAAAGGTCCCACAGGAAGCATTCAGGAAAAACCAGAGTAGAACATGCCACCAAGACAGAAAGGCTGCCTTTCCCAGAAAGAATATGCATGACAAGGCTGTCTTGTCAGAAGAAAGGAGGCTACTTCATGACAACTGAAATCACTTTTGGCAATCAAACACTTACTACTATTCTAATGAAAGCCCTCTGATAAACCGAAATCATCTGTTTCCCCCAATACTTCTAAAGCACAAGAGAGTATTGGTAATGGCAAGCAAACATGAATTATAAACATGTTATAGAACCAATAACAATACAAAAATATTAACGTTTTTATTTAGTTGGTATTGGTTGGATTCAAATAAATGCAGTTGTACAAACAGTAATATATATTTTTCTATATAAAATTTTAGAAAATCCATACTTGGAATTCAGTCTCTTTAGAGTCATTAATAAAGCAGGGTTGTTTTTTCTTTGTTGTTACATGAATTACAATGTAAATTAACCTACATCTGAGTAGGGTTACAGCTGTGAACTTGCTTTGTGAACATTGCAAAGTCATAACTTCTCTGGTTTCAGTCTTCTGTTATATAAAGTAGGTGCTGAAGAAATCTCTAAGGTACCTTCCAGAGTATACATTCTAATTTATTGCTGAAATGTCTTTTAACTAATTAACTCACTTAATATACAAAGGTGGACTTGATTAAAGGAGTGAAAGCAACAAGATGAAGAACTATTGGTCTTTCCTATTTGTCAAGAAGAGTGTTTTAAATTCAAGGCACTGTATCGGAGAGAAGCTCCAGATAAATGTCAAGAGAGGAAATATAGCCTTGGATGCTCAGCCATGCTTGTTTGCCCCAGGGAGTGACAGATTGGAATAGCAACATTGTTCTTAAAACAATGTTGTTTTAAGAAAAATGTTAGGTAAAAACAGAGATCATCTACTGGGGAATACACTACAAATATTAATCAGGGATTTTGAGAGTGCTGTCTCTGTTAAAAATTAGCATGTAATTCTTTTAAAAAATAAATACACACACCTAGGTCTTTCAAGGAGATCCTCTCATTCCAAAGAGGCTGGGCGAAGTTCAACACCGAGGTGCTGAGGAATCAGTCAGTGAATCCCTGCCAGGAAGATGGACGGTCATCCAACCCCAGTACCACCACAGCTGTAACAGATCTCGATATCACGGCCTGTTTTAGAAATCTCTCCTCTCACAGCAGTTGGCAAAACTCACTTTGAAGTAGGTCAAAGATGGATTCAAGGGGGCGTGAGGGAATCTACCATCTATTCTCTAATGTGCTCAGTAGTTTACAAAACCAAACAGAAAAATGAAACCAAAGCTGGATTTTTCCTTGGTTTCTAATTCTTAATAGCAGAAGCAGATGACAAAGACTAATTGGATCAGCTCATCTCAATGAATAATAAATCATAAATAAATGCATTACTGGTTAACCTCACAGCTTTTGTTAAATACAGTACCTGTTCCATTTATAGAAAAATTTTAAATAGCTGATTGACCTTAGTGACTGATACTTTTTTTTTTTTTTTTTATCCTCACCCGAGGATATTTTTCCATTTTTTGTACAGATAGAGTGGGAGGGAGAGAGAGGAAGGGAGAGAGAGAGAGAAACATCGACGTGAAGGGACACATCGAGTGGCTGCCACCCGCATGACCAACCAGGGCCGGGGACAAACTGCAACCGAAGTACGTGCCCTTAGCGGGAACCGAACCCGGGTCTCTCCGGACCGCAGGCTGACACTCTAACCGCTGAGCCAAACTGGCCAGGGCAGATACTTTTTTTTTTTTTTAGCAAATAATGAAGGCCAGATAAGACACTTTATTTTACTAACTCCATATTAAAAAAATGTTTTACCAGCTTGTGTAGCATTTAAAATAGTGAGAAGACTCATTTAAGTTTAATTTAGAGGCATACAAAAACACTCTAGATATCAAGAGAAATAACAAATACATTAAATAAAAGTTGCAGATTAATTGAATGTCTTTAAATTGTGTTTATCTCCATGTTTTATTTTAATAAGAAAAATATCATCCTTGAAATTTAATATGATTTATCTTTGTTCCTGCTGCAAACTTTTACAAACATATATTTAAAGGGAGAAGGCAGGGTTGGAAGGAATGTACTCTGCTGGTGGACAGGTATGCTGCTAAACTTTTCTGAAGAGCACTTGGACAATTTGTATTAAAATCATTAAAAATATATTACACCAATAATTTTATTTTCTTAAGAAAATAATCATAGCTCTAGAAAACATTCTACTCCAAAGTGTTCACTGAAGCAATATTCAAAATACTAAATAAATAAATAAGACAAACTAAATATCTAATAAAGATAAAATATTACTTAAATGATAAGCCTGGTGTTATACACCCATATACTAGACTATTTTGCAGTCATTACAAATGTATTCTAAAAGATGAAAAATGTTTAGGATAGATTAAATTTCTTTAAAAGCCAATTATTTATTATAGTTTTATACATTATCTACTAATATATAGTACATTTTATTATTTTACATGTATTTTATAATATTACAGTATTATTCCCTGTTTATAAAAAGAATTTATATATTTCATACATACACACAATCTATTTTGGCAAGATTTTGTGAGAGACACTATCAGTCACTTCATATCATGGGAAATAATTCATCCTGGAACACATTTGGTTGTGCAAAATGCTGATATTCTAATTCTATCACTTTTTTAATTACTTGAAATAATTTTATAAAGAGATGCTTCCCCTTTGCACCATTTGGTCAGCCAGTGGTACAGTGACTATGAGATATATAGCATTTCTCGAGATATGTATTTATTCCCTTACATCTCCAAAAAGACAACTAATTAATTTTTATAAATCATAAACTCATGAATTAATCATATTGTATGGGTTTCAATACATGTCTTTTCTATGCTTATAGAAACACAAATTGTTCTATATTTAGCCAGTGGGAAACTTTTCAAGTTAATGCTTAATTCCGTTTGACATGATCCCCAAAAGTCTCTGATAGGGCCCTTGTTACCTGGAATAACAAGTGTCTAAACTCATTTTGTATGTCTCCAGACCTTCATGCAGAATCAGCTGTTTCTCCATTCTCTTATAAGTTATAAAGTATTTCAAGACACAATTTGATCACCAGAAATATGCTTTGTTACAGGGTTTGTCATTTTTTTCCCAGCATTTTCAGTGGATATATATATAGAGGGTGGAGCAAAAGTAGATTTACAGTTGTTCATATAAAAAATAATATAATAATTAATAAATAATACAAGAATAAACTGTTTTGCATACTCACAACTGTAAACCTACTTTTTCCCCGCTCTGTATTGCAATTATATATGTGTATGTGTGTGTGTGTATGTATTTGTGTATAAAATGTGTAAATATATTTGTAACTATATTGTTTTTAGACTTAAAGGGAAAATGCCCCTGAGGTGCTCATTCAGCCATTAAGATCTCTTCTGCTATTAATATATACCAAGAAAGGTGTCATAGGCGCAGAATTGAAAGATATAATCTTATAATCAGCTGAAATCTAGTGGAAGAGATGGGAAAATAAACAATCATTGATGAAACACCGTGACAAGTGGTGGATTGGGCAAGCTGCGGATTCTTAAACAATATGTAGGCATGTGATGGAACAGACTGGAGAGGACCTTTCATATTGAGCAGAGCTCCTCAATCATTTTTTTTTCTCACTATCACCCAAAAAGCCTATTTAAACCCTCTTGTTTTTTTTTTTCTAAATGCTAGTTCCCACCTCCATGAAATGTTAATCCCACAGACAGATCTTTTGTCTCTTTATGTACTGTGTCATGTTGAACAGCCAAAAACCACTGGAATATCTAACATTTTTTGTCCATCAAGAATGGATTGTCATCTCCTTGGAGCAATTCATTCCCATTGAGAATGACTGACATAGAGGGATTGATGTGCCTAGATATTGTCAACAAATTTGAATGCCTTAGGGTCAATTTTGGAAATCTTTTTAGTGTTCAACTGCCCTCATGTTGTTGTCTGTAACTTGCTCTCAGCTATTTTCAATTGATTAAGGCATAAATAATGAAAATAGCTGCATTTAGTAGGTTGAGATTCTGCTGTGAGTAACAAAACCATGAAAAGGAACAGTGGTTCACATGGCATGGTTCAGTGCTTACTCTCTTTCATGTAGACAAAGGGCAGAAATAGTGAACCAGGGCTGGGAGTCTGACTCTGCTCTGCATGGTCTTGAAGAGTCGTGTTCCTAGTTCACACTGCTTTGTCAACTCTAGACTGTGACCCCTGTCCAAGTGGGCTTCTCCTAGGTAGCAGGAGAAAGGAACATAGAAGTAGGGAGCAAGATGTGTGCCACCTGTCGGTTAAGGTAGGGTTCAGGAGGCTGCCACAAATATTCTGACTCACAGAATATTGGCTAAAACTTATTCACATACCAGGCTACAGAAGAGACTGGGGCATGATACTTTGATACACCATCTCCAGGACCAAACGGGAATTAGAACTGAAATAAAGATAAATTGTTGGGAAGAAACAACAGAAAAGGAGCTGAAGAGGAGAATATAACCAGGGACACAAAAAAGGACACTGAATTGAGCCTGGTAGGTCTGCAGAGGTGACAGGGTGGCTTGGGAGCCCATGGACAACAGCTGTTTTAGCTGTGAGCAGCTCTCCCGGGGTTAAAATTCCAAACTGTCTCCACAGCACAGAGGGCCTGGACAGAGCATTACATTAGCTACAGCCACTCACCTTAGGATTCGGTAGAGGGAGCAAAAATAGGACTGGAACTCTGTGGAGACACCTGAGATTTAGAGGGCACTCAGAGTTTTTAATAAGTCATGGCCACACAGCACACTGGCCAGCTTGCTCCTTCTGGGAGCTCTGAAGAGAAGCAGCAGCAACTCCCTTGTAGGCTAGCCCTGCTGGGCCAGACAAATGCAAATTGAAGCACATTAAGAACCAGCATCTGCCCTACCCTCTGGAAATCCTCTTACACTGACAACTTGAGGGAGTTTTTCATTCATCTGAGGGCTACAACCCAAGGCTCATCAAGTAACAGAGACTAATAGCCTCCAGGAAAAAAGCTAGAGGATAACTGAACCTTTCCTGAGCTTGCAAATCTACTCAGGAATATAAGACTTGATAATGGTGTTGAACGTGGGTCAAGGGAGCCAAAAACAGTGGAACACCAACACCCACAGGGAAAGGTTGACAGGCTCCAAAACCCACTGAGAGAGCCAAAATGGTGAAACAAAGAAACAAATCCCAAATGAAAGAACAAGAGAATTCTACTGAAGATGAGATAGATAAAATGCAGTTAAGCAAGTTATCAGAGCTGGAGTTCAGAGCCAGGATCTTGAGGAAGCGAAACAGCATGAGTAAGGACATCAACACCGTGAGTACGTTATAGAAACATTGAAAACCAACCAAGTGGAAATGAAGAATGACATAGCAGAAATAAAGAACACATTAGAAGGTCTAACCAGCAGAGTAAAGGAAGCTGAGGACCATATCAGTAAATTAGAAGACAGGGTAGAAAAAAAAATCAACCAATCAGAAAACTAAAAGGAAAAGACAATTAAAAAACAGATAGCTTAAGAGAACTGTGGGAAAACTGGAAATGTAACAACATTCGCTTTATAGAAATTCCAGCAGAAGAAAAAATGAGCAAGGGTTAGAGAATATATTTGAAGAAATAGTGATAAAAAACATCCCTAACTTGGTGAAGGAAGAAGACATTCAAGTTCAAGAAGCACTGAAAGCCCCAAGTAGGAAGAACACAAACAGGCCCACACCAAGACACATAGTAATTAAAACATCATAAATTAAAGACAAAGAGAGAATCCTAAAGGCAGCAAGAGAAAAGAAAGAGGTTACCTACAAAGGAACCCTCATTAGGCTCTCAGCTGACTTCTCAAAAGAAACACTACAGGCTAGAAGGGAATGGCATGAAGTAATCAAAGTCATGAAAAACAAGGATCTGAATCCAAGACTACTCTATCCAGCAAGGCTATCATTCTAAACAGAAGGTCAAATAAAGAGCGTTCCAGACAAAAAAGGCGAAGGAAATATATTAACACCAAACCAGCACTGCAAGAAATGTTAAAAGGACTGCTGTAATTAGTAAAAAGAGAAAAAAACAAAAACAAAAAACCCCCACATAACCACAATAAACCAAAATGGCAATAAATAAATACAAATCAATAATCACCTTAAATGTAAATAAATTGAGTGTCCCAATTAAAACACACAGAGTAGGTGATTGGATAACAAGCATGACTCATATATATGTTGTTTACAACAGACCCACCTCAACAAAAGACTCACATTGGTTGAAAGTGAAGGGATGGAAAAAAAATCTTCCAAGCAAATGGAAACAAAAAAAAGCTGGATAGCAATACTCATATCTGACAAAATAGATATCAAAATGAAGGCTACAACTAGAGACAAAGAAGGCCTCTCTATAATATTGAAAGGATGTATCCAACAGGAAGATGTAACTTTGGTAAACATATATGCATCCAATATAGGAGCAACAAAATACATTAAAAGTCTTCTGGAGGACTTCAAAGGAGAAATCGATAGCAATAAAATCAAAGCAGGGGACTTCAACAGCCCGCTGACATCACTGGATAGATCCTCTAGACAAAAAATTAGCAAGGAATCAGAGACTCTAAAAGAAGCACTAGGCCAAATGGATTTAATAGATATCTACAGAGAATTACACCCCAAAACTGCAGAATTCACATTCTTCTCAAGTGTACATGAAACATACTCAAAGATAGACCACATATTAGTGCACAAACTAAGTCTCTACAAGTTCATGGTGATTGGAATCATATCAAGCATATTCTCAGATCACAATGGCATGAAACTAGAAATCAATTGCAACAAGAACATTCAAAGACATTTGAAAGCATGGAGGCTAAATGACATGTTATTAAACAATGAATAGGTTACTGAGGAGGTCAAATAAGAAATTAAAAACTTCCTGAAAACCAATGAAAATGAATACACAACAACACAAAATCTATGGGATGCAGTGAAAGTAGTTCTGAGAGGAAAGTTCATAGCACTACAGGCCTACCTCAAGAAACAAGAAAAATATCTAATTAACTATCTAACCTCACAATTTAAAGAACTAGAAAGCAGACAAAAAGAAAACCCCAGAGCAAGTAGAAGGAAGGAAATAGTAAAGATCAGAGCAGAAATAAATGACATGGAGACCAAAAAACAATCCAAAGAATCAATGAAATAAAGAACTGGTTCTGTGAAAAGATAGACAGAAACTAGGAAAAAATGGCGGCGGAGTGAACGGAGCTACACAGACCGTCTCCCAGAACCAAACTGAAATTACAACTATAACGCAGACAAATCGACGGGAAAAAGCAACAGAAAAGCAGCTTGCGAGGACCATACAATGAGGGACACTGACTCCATCCCGGTAGGCTTGCGAAGGCGCGAGACGGGGCTGGGAGCCCACGGTCGGCAGCTTGGCAGCGGCCTTAGCTGGGAGCAGCGCTAGGGGTTAAACTCCCAGGCGGCTCCACAGTGCAGCCGGGACAGAGGCTGAAACAGCCACAGCCACTCACCTTGGGCTCCGGCGGAGGGAGGGCAGACTGGACTGGAACTGTGTCGGGACACTCGGGGTTTGGAGGGCTCTCAGAGCTTTGGCTGAGTGCAGCCACTCAGGACAGTGGCCACATTGCTCCTTCCCAGGGCTCTGAGGAGAGGCAGCAGCCCCTCCCTCGGAGATACAACCCCACACTGTGGGCCATTGAAGTGCTAATTGAGGCTCACTAACAACCAGCATCAGCCCCACCCTCGTGAAAGCCCCTTGGCTGAGCACCAGAGGGAGTTTTTCAATCAACTGACAACCCAAAACTCATCAATTAACCTAGACTGCTAGCCTCCAGGCAAAAAGCTAGAGGATAACAGTACATTTCCTGGGCTGGCAACTTTAACCAGGAAAGTAAGACTTGACAGTGGTGTTCAACGTGGGTCCTCCCTCGCTCATCTAAACACAGGAGAGGGAGCCACAAACAGCAGAACACCAACACCCAAGGGAGAACTTGACAGGCTCCAAAGCCCACAGTGATAGCCAAAATGGTGAAACACAGAAACAGAAGCCAAATGAAAGAGCAAGACACCTCCACCGAAGATGAGATCAATGAGGAGCAATTAGGCATGTTAACAGAGCTAGAATTCAGAGCCATGATCTTGAGGAAGCTGAACAGCATGAGTAAGGACATAGAGACACTGAAAATAAGCCAAATGGAAATTAAAAACCAACAAGAAGAGATAAAAAATGACATATCAGAAATGAAAAACACATTGGAAGGTTTAAAAAGCAGAGTAGGGGAAGCTGAGGACCGGATCAGTGAATTAGAAGACAGGGTAGAAAAAATCAACCAATCAGAAAAACAAAAGGAAAAAACTATTAAAAAACAGGTAGACAGCTTAAGAGAACTATGGGACAACTGGAAACGTAATAATATTTGCATCATAGGAGTCCCTGAAGAAGAAGAAAACGAGCAAGGGATAGAGAATATATTCAAAAAAATAGTGAGAGAAAACTTCCCTAATTTGGTGAAGGAAGAAGGCATTCAAGTTCAAGAAGCACAGAGAGTCCCAAGTAAGAAGAACCCAAACAGGCCCACACCAAGACACATAATAATTAAAATGCCACAAATTAAAGACAAAGAGAGAATCCTAAAAGCAGCAAGAGATAAGCAACAGGTTACCTACAAAGGGAACCCCATAAGGCTCTCAGCGGACTACTCACAAGAAACACTACAGGCCAGAAGAGAATGGCATGAAGTAAACAAAATGTCATGAAAAACAAGAATCTGAATCCAAGACTACTCTACCCAGCAAGGCTATCATTCAAAATAGAAGGTCAAATAAAGAGCTTCCCAGACAAAAAAAGGCTAAGGGAATACATTAGCACCAAACCAGCACTGCAAGAAATGTTAAAAGGACTGCTGTAATTAGCAGTAGAAATGGGAAGAAAAATAGAACCACACTAAACAAAAATGGCAATAAATAAGTACATATCAATAATCACCTTAAACGTAAATGGATTGAATGCTCCCATAAAGAGACACAGAGTAGCTGATTGGATAAGAAAGCATGACTCATCTATATGTTGTTTACAAGAGACCCACCTCTCAACAAAAGATTCACATAGGTTGAAAGTGAAGGGATGGAAAAAAATTTTCCAAGCAAATGGAAAGCAAAAAAAAAACTGGGGTAGCAATTCTCATATATCTGATAAAATAGATTTCAAAATGAAGACCATAACTAGAGACAAAGACGGCCACTACATAATATTGAAAGGATCTATCCAACAGGAAGATATAACCTTGATAAACATATATGCACCCAATATAGGAGCATCAAAATATATTAAAAATCTTCTGGAGGACTTCCAAGGAGAAATCGACAACAATACAATCATAGCAGGGGACTTTAACACCCCGTTGACAGCACTGGATAGATCCTCTAGGCAAAAAATTAGCAAGGAAACAGAGATTCTAAATGAAGCACTAGACCAAATGGATTTAATAGATGTCTACAGAGAATTACACCCCAAAACTACAGAATACACATTCTTCTCAAGTGCACATGGGACATTCTCAAAGATAGACCACATGATAGGACACAAACTAAATCTCTACAAGTTCAAGAAGATTGAAATCATATCAAGCATCTTCTCAGATCACAATGGCATGAAACTAGAAATCAATTGCAACAAGAACATGCAAAGACATTTCAACACATGGAGGCTAAATAGCATATTATTAAACAATGAATGGGTCACCGAGGAGATCAAGGAAGAAATGAAAACTTCCTGGAAACCAATGAAAATGAACACACAACAACACAAAATCTATGGAATGCAGTAAAAGCAGTTCTGAGAGGGAAGTTCATAGCACTACAGGCCTACCTCAAAAAACAAGAAAAATTTCTAATTGACTGTTTAACCTCACAACTTAAAGAATTAGAAAGCAAACAAAAAGAAAACCCCAGAGCAGGTAGAAGGAAGGAAATAGTAAAGATCAGAGCAGAAATAAGTGACATAGAAACCAAAAAAACAATTCAAAGGATCAATGAAACAAAGAGCTGGTTTTTCGAAAAGATAAACAAGATTGATGGACCCTTAGCTAGACTCACCAAGAAACAAAGAGAGAGAACCCAAATACACAAAATCAGAAATGAAAGAGGAGAAGTAACAACCAACACCACGGAAATACAAAAGATCGTTAACAACTACTATGAACAACTATATGGCAACAAATTCGACAATCTAAGCGAAATGGACAAATTTCTAGAAACACACAGTCTCCCAAAACTATTCCCGGAAGAGAAAGAAAACTTGAACAGACCAATAACAACTAAGGAAATTGAAGAGGTAATCAAGACTCCCCCAGCAAACAAAAGCCCAGGCCCAGATGGTTTCACGGGGGAGTTTTACTGAACATTCAAAAAAGAACTAACACCCATTTTCCTCAAACTATTTCAAAAAATTCAAGAAGAAGGAAGACTTCCAAACACGTTCTATGAGGCCAGCATAATTCTAATTCCAAAACCAGAAAAAGACACTACGAAGAAAGAAAACTACAGGCCAATATCCCTGATGAACATAGACGCCAAAATCCTGAACAAAATATTAGCAAATTGGATCCAGAAATACATCAAAAAAATTATTCACCATGACCAAGTGGGATTCATTCCAGGGATGCAAGGCTGGTACAATATTCGCAAATCAATAAACGTGATACACCACATCAACAAAATGAAGAATAAAAACCACATGAT
Organism: Molossus molossus; assembly: GCF_014108415.1. Taxonomy (NCBI): domain Eukaryota; kingdom Metazoa; phylum Chordata; class Mammalia; order Chiroptera; family Molossidae; genus Molossus; species Molossus molossus. Next base: position 90,526,123 of record NW_023425388.1, on the reverse strand, counting down.
CATATCAATAGATGCTGAAAAAGCATTCGACAAAATCCAGCATCCATTTCTGATAAAAACGCTCAGCAATGTAGGAATAGAAGGATCATATCTCGACATAATAAAGGCCATATATGAAAGACCTACAGCCAACATCATACTCAATGGACAGAAATTAAAAACATTTTCATTAAGAACAGGAATAAGACAGGGATGTCCACTTTCGCCACTCTTATTTAACATTGTACTGGAAGTCTTAGCCACAGCAATCAGACATGAAGAAAAAATAAAAGGGATCCAAATTGGAAAGGAGGAAGTGAAACTGTCATTATTTGCAGATGACATGATATTGTACATAGAAAACCCTAAAGAATCCATCAAAAATCTATTAGACTTAATAAATGAATTTGGCAAAGTAGCAGGATACAAAATTAATGTCAAGAAATCGACGGCATTCTTGTACATCAATGATGAACTCACAGAAAGCGAAACTGAAAAAACAATCCCATTTACCATCGCTCCAAAAAAATTACGATACCTAGGAATAAACTTAACCAAAGAAGTAAAGGACCTATTTGCAGAAAACTACAGGTTATTGAAAAAAGAAATAGAGGAAGATATAAAAAAGTGGAAGCACATACCCTGTTCATGGATTGGAAGAATTAACATAATTAAAATGTCCATACTACCCAAAGCAATCTATAGATTGAATGCAATCCCCATCAAAATACCAACGACATATTTCATAGAACTAGAACAAATACTTCAAAAGTTCATATGGAACCAAAAAAGACCCCGAATAGCCACAGCAATCTTGAAAAAGAAGAACAAAGTAGGTGGGATCACAATACCAGATATCAGGTTATACTACAAAGCGACTGTAACCAAAACAGCCTGGTACTGGCACAAGAACAGGCATATAGACCAGTGGAACAGAACTGAAAACCCAGAAATGGACCCAAGGCAATATGCTCAATTAATATTTGACAAAGGTGGCAAGAGCATACAGTGGAGTAAAGACAGCCTCTTTAATAAATGGTGTTGGGAAAATTGGACAGCTACGTGCAAAAAAATGAATGTAGACCATCAACTCACACCCTACACAAAAATAAACTCAAAATGGATAAAAGACTTAAATGTGACCCGTGAATCCATAAAAATTCTAGAAGAAAATGTAGGCAACAAAATTTCGGACATCATACGGAACAGAATTTTCACTGATACATCACCTAAGGCAACAGAAATAAAGGAGAAAATGAACACATGGGACTACATCAAACTAAAAAGCTTCTGCACAGCAAAAGAAACAATCATCAAAATGGAAAGGCAACCCACTGTATGGGAGAACATCATTGCCAATGATATATCAGATAAGGGGTTAATTTCCAATATATATAGAGTGCTCATACAACTCCACAAAAGGAAGACAAAGAACCCAATTAAAAAATGGGCAGAGGAGCTGAATAGACACCTCTCCAAACCGGACATACAAATGGCCAAGAGACATATGAAGAAATGCTCAACATCACTAATCATCAGAGAGATGCAAATTAAAACAACAATGAGGTATCACCTCACACTTGTCAGAATGGCCGCCATCAACAAATCATCAAACAACAAGTGTTGGCGAGGGTGTGGAGAAAAGGGGACTCTAATACACTGCTGGTGGGAATGCAGACTGGTGCAGCCGCTATGGAAAACAATATGGTGCTACCTCAAAAAATTAAAAATTGAACTTCCATTTGACCCAGTGATCCCACTGCTGGGAATATACCCTAAGAAGCCTGAAACACCAATCAGGAAGTATATATGTACCCCCATGTTCATAGCAGCACTATTTACAATAGCTAACACCTGGAAACAGCCCAAGTGTCCACCAGTAGACGAATGGATAAAAAAGCTGTGGTACATTTACACAATGGAGTACTATGCAGCGGTAAGAAAGAAAGATCTCTTATCCTTTGAGACGACATGGAGGGACCTGGAAAGTATTATCCTAAGTAAAAGAAACCAAACAGAAAAAGACAAATACCACATGATCTCACTTATATATGGAATATAATGAACATAACAGTCTGAGGAATACAGTAGACCCAGACACATGGAAGTAGGGCACAGACTGACATCCCTCAGAAGAGGGGATGGGGGGTGGGGGGTGGGAAGAGATAAACCACAGAACTTATATGCATGTATGCATGACCAATGGACATGGACAACTAAGCCGGGGACAGGGCGGAGGGGGCGTGGGGTGGGGGGTGCCAATGGGGTAAAAAGGTAAAATATCTGTAACAAAAAAATAAATAAAAATTCATAAAAAAAAAAAAGAAAATAAACTAGTAAGTGGCAAAGCTGGAAAAAAAAACAACAACAACAACAAAAAAGATAGACAAGATTGATTGACCATTAGCTAGACTCACCAAGAAACAGAGCGAGAACCCAAATACACAAAATCAGAATGAAAGAGGAGAAATAATAACTGACACCACATAAATACAAAGGATTGTTAACAAATATTATGAACAATTATACGGCAACAAAGTCAACAATCTAAGTGAAATGGACAAATATTTGGACACACATAGTTTTTCAAAACTGAACCGGGAAGAGATAGAAAACTTAAACATACCAATAACAACAAAGGAAATTGAAGATATAATCAAGACTCCCAGCAAACAAAAGCCCAGGCCCGGACGGCTTCAAGGGGTAGTTTTACTGAACATTCAAAGAAGAACTAATACCCATTCTACTCAAACTATTTCACAAAATTCAAAAAGAAGGAAAACTTCCAAACTCGTTTTATGAGGCCAGCATAGTTCCAATTCCAAAACCAGATAAAGATACTACAAAGAAAGAAAACTACAGGCCAATATCCCTGATGAACATAGATGCCAAAATCCTGAACAAAATACTAGTAAATCAAATCCAGCAATATATCAGGAAAATTATTTACCATGACCAAGTCGGATTCATCCCAGGGATGCAAGGCTGGTACAATATTCACAAATCAATAAATGTGATACACCATATAAACAAAATAAAAGATAAAAATCATACGATTATATCAATAGATGCTGAAAAATATTTGACAAACCCCAGCACCCATTTCTGATAAAAACACTCAGCAATTTTAGAATAGAGGGATTATATCTCGACATAATAAACACCATATATGAAAGACCTACAGTCAACATCATACTCAATGGACAAACACTAAAAGCATTTTCCATAAGAACAGGAACAAGACAAGTATGCCCACTTTTGCCACTCTTATTTAACATAGTACTGGAAGTCTTAGCCACAGCAATCAGACATGAAGAAAAAATAAAAGTGATCCAAACTGGAAAGAAGGAAGTGAAACTGTCATTATTTGCAGATGACATGATATTATACATAGAAAACCCCAAGGACTCCATCAAAAATCTACTAGACTTAATAAATGAATTTGGGAAAGTAGCAGGAAACAAAATTAAGGTCAAGAATTCGACAGCATTCTTGTACACCAATAATGAACGCACAGAAAGAGAAACTAAGAAAGCAATTCGATTTATCATTACTACAAAAAAAAAAAAAAAAAATGAAGATACCTAGGAATAAACTTAATAAAAGAAGTAAACCACAGACATTTTTGCAGAAAACTACAGAACACTGAAAAAAGAAATAGAGGAAGATATTGAAAACTGGAAGCACATACCTTGTTCGTGGATTGGAAGAATTAACATCATTAAAATGTCCATATTATCCAAAGCAATCTATAAATTCAATGCAATGTCCATCAAAATGCCAATGACATATTTCACAGAACTAGAAGTACTTCAAAAGTTCATATGGAACTGAAAAAGACACCGAATAGCCACAGCAATCTTGAAAAAGAAGGGCAAAGTAGGTGGGATCACAATACTAGAATCAGGTTATACTACAAAGCGACTGTAATCAAAATAGTCTGGTACTGGCACAAGAACAGGCACATAGATCAAAGGAATAGAACAGAGAACCCAGATATTGGACCAAAATATTGTGCTCAATTAATATTTGACAAAGATTGGCAAGAGCATACAATGGAATAAAAACAGCCTCTTTAACAAATGACGTTGGGAAAATTGGACAGCTACATGTAAAGAAATGAAACAAGACCATCATCTTACAACATACACAAGAAGAAACTCAACATGAATAAAAGACTCAAATGTGACCCATGAATCCATAAAAATCCTAGAAGAAACTGTAGGCAACAAAATCTCAGACATCATACACAGCAGAATTTTCACTGATACATCACCTAAGGCCACAGAAACAAAGAAAATAATGAACACATTGGACTACATCAAACTGAAAAGCTTCTGCACAGCAAAAGATACAATCATCAAAATGGAAAGGCAACCCACTGTATGGGAGAGCATCTTTGCCAATGATACATCAGATAAGGAGTTAATTTCCAAAATATATAGAGTACTCATACAACTCAACAAAAGGAAGACAAAGAACCCAATTAAAAAATGGGCAGAGGAGCTGAATAGACACCTCTCTAAACAGGACATACAAATGGCCTAGAGACATATGAACAAATGCTCAACATCACTAATTATCAGAGAGATGTAAATTAAAACAACAAAGGCTATCACTTCACACCTGCTAGAATGGCCACCATCAACAAAACATCAAACAGTGTTGGTGATGGTGTGGAGAAAAGGGGACTCTAGTACACTGCTGGTGGGAATGCAGACTGGTGCAGCCACTTTGGAAAAGAATATGGTGGTACCTCAAAAAATTAAAAATGGAACTTCCATTTGACCTAGTGATTCCACTTCTAGGAATATACCCTAAGAAGCCTGAAACACCAATCAGAAAGAAAATATGTACCCCCATATTCATAGTAGCACTATTTACAATAACTAAGATCTGGAAACAGCCCAAGTGTCCATCAGTAGACAAATGGATAAAAAAGCAGTGGTACATATATACAATGGAGTACTATGCAGCTGTAAGAAAGAAAGATCTCTTATCCTTTGAGACGACATGGAGGGACCTGGAAAGTATTTTCCTAAGCGAAACAAGCCAAGCAGAAAAAGGCAAATACCACACGATCTCACTTATTTGTGGAATATGATGAACATAACAGTCTGAGAAATAGGTTAGACCCAGAGATGTGGAAGTAGGGTACAGGCTGTCAACCTTCAGAAGAGGCGATGGGGGGGGGGGGGAGGGAAGAGATAAACCACAAAACTTACATGTGTGTACGCATAACCATTGGACATGGACAACAAAGCCGGGGACGGTGTGGGGGGGATGGGGAGGAGGATGTCAATGGGGTAAAAAACAAGAAACATCTGTAATAAAAAAAAAATATATATATATATATATTAAAAAAAAACACCTAAAAACAAAGGAGAAAATGAATGAACGTGTGGGACTACATGAAAGTAAAAATCTTCTGCACCCCTAAAAAAACAACCATCAAAATGAATGGAAGGGGAACCCACTATATGGAAGAGCATAAGTGACAACAATATTTCAGAAAAGGGGTTAATTTCCAAAATATATAGAGTGCTCATACAACTTAACAAAAGGAAGACAACCCAAATAAAAAATGGTCAGAGGAGCTAAATAGACATCTCTTCAAACAGGACATACAAATGGCCAAGAGACATATGAAGAAATGCTCAACTTCACTAATCATCACAGAGATGCAAATTCAAACAACAATAAGGTATCACCTCACACCTGCCAGAATGGCCGCCATCAATAAATTATCAAACAAGTGCTGGCCAGGGTGTGGAGATAAGGGGACTCTAGTACATTGCTGGTGGGAATGCAGACTTGTGCAGCCACTATGGAAAACAGTATGCTGTTTCCTCAAAAAATTAAAAATTGAATTGCCATTTGTCCCAGTGATCCCAGCTCTAGCAATATATCCTCAGTGGCCTGAAACAGCAATTAGAAAGAATATATGTACCCCTATGTTCACAGTTGCACCATTTACAATTGCTAATATCTGGAAATAGCCCAAATGTCCATCAATAGATGAGTGGATAAAAAAGTTGTGGTACATATACACAATGAAATTCTATGCAGCTGTAAGAAAGAAAGATCTTTTATTCTTTGAGACAACATGGAGGGACCTGGAGAGTATTATGCTAGGCGAATAAGCCAATCAGAGAAATATAATGAACAAGGTAGGTTGATGCATGAAATAGACCCAGAGACATAGAAAAGAGTATAGTTCAGACTGACGAACCACAGAGTAGGGGGGCAGAGGGGATGAGTGAGATGAACCAAAAGAACTTATATGCATGTATGCATAACCAATGGACATAGACAACAATCCTAGGGGGTTGTGGGGGGCAGGATTGGGAAGAGGCAGTCTAAGGGAAAAAGGAGAAACATCTGTAACAAAAATAAATTAATAAAAATTGGAGAAAAAGAAAATGGTAAAATGGATAGTTGAGAACTACTAGGGTTTGTGTTACTCCTTGCCACAAAATTTTACTTTGAAGAAGTTACTTTTGCTAGACAAAGAAAATTGTAACATTGATTAGATTAAAAACTACTATGCATTAAAATGACCCATCCTCAAAGATTTAACAAGGGAAACTCTTAAATATTCTTTATTCCCCACATGGTTCTTATAGAGGCATGATTTTTATATTTAGTAGAGAAATGCAATTGTTTCTTTTTCATTTAGTGTTAAAAATAATTAGTTTTCCATGTTGTTATTGTATCTTCATAATTTTAGCGGCCTTATATTTGTAATAATAAACATTTTCATGCATATTTATAAACATTTTCATTGCATGTAGCTGTCACTTTTATATCATTATTTCCCTTCCTTTATCTCTCTTCCTAGCAAAAGTGAGATAATTGGGTTAAAATGTACAACATTTTGTATATTTGAAATGCACTATAAAATTATTTTTCAAAAGGAATCCATCAGTTCATTTCCTTTTCTAAGTTATGTAAGAGAACACTTGCTTGATTACCAAATTTCTTTATTTTATTGGATTAAAAAGTCACATTACTTATCTCAACATGTTCTTTTGGTAACTAGCAGAGTTGAACATTTTAATATAGATATCTTACTTTATTAACTTTAATTCAAATTGTTTATATCCTTTTTAAAATTTTAGTGTCATTTTTTAACTTGCACAAGCTTTTTATACAGTGTATATATATATATATGTATGTGTATTTAGTTTAAAATATTTGGACTGTATTACCAATAAGGTTGACTATACATACATATGAGCTAGAGTTATTGCCCCACATCACTCATATGCTGGAATGTTGTGGGAAATTGACAGAAAAATTACCCTGGAGCTTAAATGACTCTGGCATGCTGATATCTGGTCACTGACTTCTGCAGTAAAGGGCATAAAGCAGTAGAGGGTCACTGAGTGTCAATGCATGTTGTAATGACTGTTCTCAAAGTAGATTTTGTCGTTTGCTTGGTAGCACACTGCATTGTGAAGGTAGCACACCCTTAGACTGCATTTTGCGAAGTCCAATCTGAGGATTATTAGATGACTTTGCTTACTTTTGTAACCTTTCTTCTCACATGTAAATATTTTTTCGTAATCATGACAGCCACAATAGTGAGCAATATCATGGCAGAAATGGAGAATGTGGAAGACCTTCATGGATTTTGTTCCAGGCATATGTGAGTTTCATTGAATTGCCAAATGCCATGTGAAGGTTGTGCCATAGTACCATTCCCATCTGTTGGGCAAGAGTTCAGTGGTGAGCTGGTCCTGTTTGTTTCCTGTGGTGTGATAGGCTGAGTTTCTGTTGTCTGCATTGGAAAAGATAAAGTAGCTTCTCTCAGGACATTCAGTGTGTGTGCTGGTGTTGCAGGGCCAGAGACCCTAGGTGATGTTGAAACACTGGTGATGTTAGGTAGAGCTGACTTAATCTTTAATAATAATACATTGATTTTCAAATCATTAAACCAACCTGAGTTGGTTAAATTAACACATCAACACATTAACACATTAACTCAACACATCAACAATGCATGCCACTGTTAGACTGGGCCTCAATGACTCTATTTAGCTCATAATGCTTGTTCTTCTGAAAGGTGGCACAATATCCATTAGTCCCCAGGAGTTTATTACCATGAACATGCTCCTTGGGCCCAGCACAGGATTGTGACCTCAGTAGCTGTTGAGAAAGTGCAGGGTAGCATAGATATTGTGTTTTTTAAATATTTTATTTTACCTGTCTTAATTTTTTTTTTAAATAATATCTTTCGAGATATTTTTCAATTTTTTTGAGGATATTTATTTTTTTAAGGAGTATCATTAGAAAAGACAAAAAGTCACTTATAAAACTGGCTTTGGATGTTGGACCAATTTTGAGAATGGTAAATGAGTACAGGGGAGTAAAGCAGCCCCATTCAACCCCTCCCCCCCGCCACGAACACACACCCCAAACTCCAGCAGCAGTATCTGTAGAGAAGAATTTCAGAGTACAGTGATACCTCGGTTCTCGAACATAATTCGTTCCAGGAGGACGGTCGAGAACCGAATTGTTTGAGAACCGAAGCAATGAAACCAATAGGAAAGCGGACTCCACAAAGCGTGACTCTCTCTCTGCACCCACACTGATGACGCAAGCAAGGCGCGCTGGGCCGAATGAACGCCATTCGGCTCAACTCGGCTCATCTCGGAAGTTCGAGTTCCAAATATTTGTTCGGATTCCGAGACAAGTTTCTCGAATCTCCTGGTCGAATACCGATTTGGTCGAAAACCGAGGCGTTCGAGAACCGAGGTATCACTGTATTTCTGCTCACAGGGGCTGGAGGGAAGCTCAGATTCAAATTGAGCTGGGCCCCAAGGCTAAAACGACTAGATTCCATTCTTATCTGGGCCCCTTGGTTAAGGCGACTAAGCTTACTGGCAGTGGACCTTCCTCAGTATTTTCCAATAATAGGTTGATTACCCCTAGAAGTAAAGGAACTTTGTCTAAGGTTATGGTTGACCTATGTAATAGGATGCATCTTGCAGTTTTTGAGTATCAGAAACTGAAAATCATGAGCCCAGTGACTAATGCTTATTTTGGCTTCCATAATAACTGCTTTTGTGCCCACAATTGTACCAGTTCCCTGAGGGGCAGCCAAAAGGGAATGTGGCTTCTGTTTTTAAAAGCAGATGAGCAAGAACAATCAGGGATGTTGATTTGGGGAGACTATGTCCCCTGCAGCCCACTGGTGAATAAAGTGTTCCTTTACAATTGGGCTGTGTATCTGATTATCTTGCTGACACGTTACAACAAAATATCTGCCCTTTATTATGAGAATAGCTTCACATTACCCGATTACCTCTCATCAACCATTTTTTTGGACAGAGTGAGCTGTAAGAAATACCATTTTTTCCCATGATTTCCTTTGTACATATGTAGGCTCAGTAGAAGAAATGACATTATATTGCTTTTAAACTAGTTATCTTATTTTCTTATATTTTTTGCAGAAAAATTAAGTAGAAGGGAAAGTTGATTATTTTGGCTACTTCATCTCTAAATCTATCCCAGAAGAAAAATAACTAAAGACCTGATTTATTATGAAATTTTGCTAAATTCAGCTGCCAAATTCCATCCCTCTTTCTTCCCTCACATTCTCTGTCAAAATGAATTATTTAGAAAAATGCAAATTTTAAAGAATAGTCAAAATACATGTCAAATGTCAATGAAGAGCAAATGCTAAAGCACACATCTCTTACCCAAGGAAAGATTTATTTTAATGTATTTCCCTCTCTGATTAGTTTTCTCTTGCACATTGCTGAAACACACAAAATCAACCTTTAGGGTTTTCTAACATTTGCTGTGATTGTGTGGTTCAATCCATTAGCAAACCAGCAGTACGTAGCATTCCCTCACTTCACTCAAAGAAGGAATCACAATTTCACAGTTTGGTTCCCAGCACTGCCTTGCAGGGCTGCTATCATAATGAGTTTCTGGCTCTTGACACATAGGCAGAAGTCTCTCATGTTGGCTTCTCAAAGGGGAAGGAGAGAAACACTAGAGGAAAGAGCAATTATATCACTATATAATAATACAAAGGCTGTGGAATTGCTCCCAATACTCATATGTATGTTACTGAAGTAGTATGTCTTTTTCCCCTCAAATAATGATTTATTTTTTCCCAGAAGACTGGTGCAGATTTGTACAAGCTAGAACACAGGAAGAAGCCTGATAAACTAAGGTATTGTGCACTATTTAACTAGGGTCTTTAAAAACAAAAAACAAACAAACAAAAAAAACAGAACAAAATAAATGACCAACCCAAGAATTTACTCAATCATGAAATTTCTGTTACAAAATCTTCTTATGGATAAGATATTTAGTTTTTAAAAATCTGTGTTACTAAAAATATTATGAAAATAAACTGGTTTACAGGACATAATCTTTTATCATATGCAAGGAAATAGGACATATTCCATTTATGTTTTATGAAACTTTAAAAAAACAAACAAACCAAGATTACTGAACAACCAGAAGAGTCCCAAGTTATTTCATCATGTGCTACTTCAGTTCCCTGGACACATATGACATTAGACTCCTCACTGGCAACCCTTCCTACCAGAGGCAATGTGACATGAGAAATTGTACGGGCCTTGAAGGCCACCAAACTTGGGGACACGTTGCAGTCTCTCACTCCTATGTCCCTGGGTTAGGCTTCTGACTTTTCTGTCTCTCTCTACTGCAAGACTTCAAAAAGTAAATACCTACCTTGCAAGGCCAGCGTGAAGATCTGTGACAATGTATATAAAGTATTCACCATAATGACTTTAACAGTGTGGGAATTCAATAACTAATAGCAATTCTTATTCTTCCCTCTTATCTATCCTACTTTTTTTTCCCATGCATAATGTGTGGCAAGTACAAGGTGGGGCAAAAGGAGGTTTACAGTTGTGCCTATGTGAAATTGAGTTTATCTTTGCATTATTATTTATTAATTATTGTATTATTTTCCATACAAACAACTGTAAACCTACTTTTGCCCTAATCTGGATATCTTAATCGTATTTGTATTTTCAGCCGTATTCTCTTTCCACTCCCCTGGAAGACACTATTAATTGATTATAACACTGTGTTTGGACAATCTTAGAATCTAATTATCTTTTATAACACAACATCTCGCTCAGCCAATTTCTAAGAGATGTTGTGTTATGTACTTTTTTTGTAGATATTACAATTTTTAGTACACATGCATGCAAGATACATATTGTTGCATTGCACTGTGTCACAACTTTGGCATTTAAATTTAAATTTTTAATTTTTTTATTATTGTAGATTTTTACTTTCTTCCATATATATTTAATGATTTACACTATTTATTAGGATAAGAGAATAAAGCAAAATGGGCATATATATAGGATCAGCATACAAACAATTGCACTCTTTTAAAAACATTTGTATTGAATTTATTGGGGTTCCATTGGTTAAAAAAATTATATAGGTTTCAGGTGTACAATTCTACAATACATCATTGATGCAAGAGAGACACTGATCAGTACCTCCCGTTACCCACCTCATCCGGGGATTGAACCCACAACCCTTTGGTACACAGGATAAAGCTTCAATCAACTGAGTCACAGCTGCCAGGGCTCTCCTTACTTTTACAGCCCTCTTGCTCACTACTGTCCATGGCTTTTTGGGTGTTCCGGTTTTTGCGCCCCCAGGCCATTCACTGCCATCTCTTCTGCCGGGAAACTCTTCCATGTCTGCCTCATTTCTTTGAGTTGGTCCAGTTATTCTTACTGTCAGATTGAAGAAGTCTTCTCTGACTATGAAATTGGCCTTAGGTGCTCTCTGTCCATCACAGCACTGTGCCCTGAGCTCTCCAACTGTGTTCGAGTGGAATGGCTTTCCTACTCTTTCTTCAGCATGAGCCAGCTTCCTTTTTATTGTTGACACATCTAATGCTCATGCAGTGCCTGACGCAGCATAAATGTTTTCGAAAAAAGTTATTGACCATCCAAACAATAGCTAACTTTTATTTTGCCATTGTAATGTACTAATAACTGTATATTATTACTTATATCAGTGAATTTCTTGTTTCAGTGACAAATGTCCCATATATGTGTGTGTGTGTGTGTATATATATATATATACACACACACACACACACACAACTGCATTGCAGATTTTTACATATGTAATATTACAAAGATTGAAATTATATAATCAAATTTAGGTTAAAATTTTTTGAGGAATATTTCTTAGTCGGCTTATATGTCAACTCAGATGTTATGATTTTTGTCTTATTTGATAAACCAAAGTCATTGAAGCAAATCTGATAACAAGCATATTTCCTTATTTTGTCTGCATATTTATGCTTTAAAAGTATAAATTAATGATTTTGCTAAAACAATCAGTAACTACAGCAGTAACTCCAGTCATGATATATTTTTATTTTCAATTTATGTATGTGCTTGATAATGTAATCAATCCATATTATCTTAAAAAGACTACATGTATGCTAGCTGAAGAAAGTAGATAACTGAAGCCATTATCTAGATGGCTAAAGAAAAACAAATAATAATATAAGGCAAACTTTTTAAAATTTAAATTTAAATGTTTTTTTATTTATATATCTTATGTATACATTTTTGAATTTTGCATATGTTTTTAAAACACATTCTATTGTGAGTTGTCTAAATTTGAAACTTTAGAGATAGTTTTGAGTTCCCTCTTCTACACCTCCTACTTACATCTCTACTTAAACTTTCCATTTCACTCATTCCCAAATTCTATAGTTTCTCTCTCTTCCATTTCTATCGAGCTGATTCATCCTTGACTTTCTCTTCCTGTCTCTCCAAGACAGCCTTTCCATATTAACTTCCTAGCTAGTCTTCTCCTTAAACAAATCCATCATCTAGAAAGACTAATTCTGCAATTTAATTACTTTGATGCATAAAGATGTTTCATTGTTGAATCAGGAAAAAGATTCTGAATTTACTAGCCAACCACCTTTATAGCTATTTCATTAGCTAGCCCACCACATCCTCTTTATGAACCCAACAGGAAGCCAAATACATCCTATTATATTTTTGTTATAGTTTTTGCTAAATATTCTTAATTTTTGTAATTAATCCTTTAAAATTTTTACAGAGGAATTGGGGTCCCATTCCTAAAGCATCTGCTCCATGAAGCAGTCTTTAATTTCCCAACCTGATGACATCACTCCCTTGAACCACATTAACACTCTCTACCTTTTTACATCATTCAGATCCTGATTATTAAGGTTATCTTACTAGCAATCCTCTCTCCATTCCCCAAGCACTAGATCATAGTCATCTTGAGAATATAGTTTCTTGTTCATAATTTTACCCCCCACAGTGTCTAATTTTGCATCTTATAACTAGATTTACTATTTTGATTACTAAGTTTGCAGGTTTGATCAGGTTAGGGCACATATAAGAATCAACCGATGACTGCATAAATAAGGGAAATCAATATTTCCCTCTTTCTCTCTCTCCTTTTTTCTCTCTCTAAAATTAATAAATTTAAAAAGGAACACATTTTATTTATAAAATAGAGAGTTCAAATAAGGAGTAGAAGTATAGAACTATTTAGTTAGAATCAAACAGTGTATATTAAGAATGTTTAGTGCTCAACTTTTTGATTTACTGAAGTTTTATTTTAGCTACATTCATTTTTTCTCTTTTAACATTTCCCCCTTTTCTTCTCTCTTTTCATTTTTGCTATATATGTCTTCATGTAGATACAGCAAAGACTCTTTCTCTTTCCTGGTGTTGAATTCTTCTTCGACTTGATTTTTCCTAAGGTTAGACAGAGTGATTTAGAATAAACTAAATTTAACTAGAATCCTTACACATTTTGGAAAATGTCAGAATTTTAAATTGCATACCTCTGTACAACATTTACAAAATTTTGACTTACTTCCAGATTCTGCTTTGAGCAACAAAACACGCCATGCTTAAAATCGAGCTCATTTGGAGAGCACTCCAAGCAATGTCTGCAAGAAATGTTACTCAGATACCATTTTCTCTCAGAAACATCTCAATCTGTTCAACAGACCTGCGTGCAAAACTGCTAACGTCTAACCCAAGCAAGTGGCTGAAATTGAGGAAAGTTAGCAGTGAGAATGGTGAATGTGACTGGATGTGTATCTCTATATATGTGGGGGTTAGTTTCAGCAGCTGTACTTTCAGAAAGTTACTTCATTTATGATTCTTTTTTTGGTGGGGTGAGGCATGTTTCAACAAAATACTAACCTGGATACATTGAATCTTTACAATTTTAGGAGAAAGCCACTCTGTTTGGAGCATGCTCACTCTGTTGAAATGTTGCTGTTGAAAGCTGCATGTAGGTCTTTTGAGAGGCGGTATGCTTGAGTCTCTATTTTTAAATTCTCATGACAGCTTTTACACTCTCCTGAGCATTCAGGATCTAAGTTTCTACTGAAGCATGTAATTACTGGCGAGGACTTAGCACCAGCCTTGTGGTGCAAAGTAAGGCAAATGGAAGCAATGTCAATAAGAGAAAATTGGCAAACTGAAGACAGCCACGTGAGATAACTCAGAGACTCACATGCTCTGGCAAACTCTCCAACTATTGCCAGTAGCACAAAAGAACTTTATTTACAAGAAATTCTTATGTAATCCCCAAGGAGTCCCCATCAGACAAAACAAAAGGGCTATTTTTTTGTGTGTGGTTGTGTCTAGAATGAAAACAATGGCTTCATTGATGATTTATGTGTCATACTGTTATTGTAGTAACTAGCTAGTTAATATCTGAAAAAAAAATTATTTTTTCCTTTATTGATTTTTAGAGAGAGAAGAAGGAAGAGGGAGAGAGAGATAGAAACATTGATGAAAGAGAACATAAATTGGCTGCCTCCTGCATGCCCACCACTGGGGATTGGGCCCACAACCTGGGCATGTGTCCTGACCGGGAATCGAACCAGCACGACCTCTTGGTGCATGGGTCGACCCTCAATCACTAAGCCACACTGGCTGGGCTAGCTAGTTAATGTTAATAATGGAAGAGAGCAAAGGGGAGGCCAGATGTTATAAGCATGGTCATCTGAGCAACTTCACCAGGGACCTGCAGTTTCATGCTCCACTCAGAGAACCTCCTGTTCATTCCCTGCAGATCACTGGTGGAAGGGGTCTGACAAAGGGGAAGATGGACACATGTGTCGTAAATTCAGGATGATATAAGGAAGATGCTTGCCTGTCAGTCTAGCCTGTGAAATTGTGGATTGACTGGGAGAGTGGGGCCACTGCAAGTGCATGAAATCCTGAAGGATTTATTGGATAAGCTTCTAGCTAAAATCCCCAGACCTCTCTCCTGTTCCTCTTGCTTTGTTCCTGTTTCCTTGCACTTGCTCCATGACCCACACTAGCCACCCATATGGCCCTAGAAGCCATGTGGCCCATGGCCATGTGGACCCCACTGGCAATGACTGCAGCTGGGAACACAAGCTAAGCCAGCCAGATGCTGGACTTGGACTCTGCCTGCTTTAATGTGGAGTGAAGACTCTGGACAGTGGCTTTAATTCAAGCCCTACTGAAGACAAGATGGGACTTTTTCCTTGGTGGGATGGAGGGAGATGAGACCTTGGAGGGAAACTTCCCTAATGTTACATCATCAACAAAGCTTCCCATGATACGTCATCCTCCCATGGAGGGTCTCAGGAAATTATTGTTTCCACCGCTCCACTACCAGCAGTAACAGGTGGGGATACAGCAGACACCCCACCAATAACACTACTTTTCCAGACAGTTTCCCTCCTAACCTATCATTTTATCTGCTCCCTCCACTATTTGATTTGCTCCCTGGGCTTAGGGCAGTGTTCTTAGAAACAACTCTAAACACATGGTTCTGGCCTAGGGAAGACCTAAGAATGAGACTAGAGGTGAACCTGTATTTTAGCTTTTGGGGTGTGTAGAAATTACCTGGAGAGATTATGAAAATTGAAGATTCCTTAGCTTACACTTCAGAGATTCAGATTCAGTGATCTGCTATTAAGCACAGCAATCTTCATTTTTCTGAAACACTAAGTGTTTGGAATACACTGGAAAGACACTGGTTTAATTTGGAAAAAAGCTATCTTTCTGCTCAAAATGTGATCTGTGGATCAGCAGGATCCTTGCATCCCTTGGGAGCATGCTAGAACTGCAAGATCACAGGCCCCGCCCCATTTATTAAATAAGAACTTGCATTTTCACAAGATGCCCAGGTGATTCAGATACATATTAGAGTGTAAGAAACATTGCTTTGGCAAATACATTGGACTTAGTTATAGCTGCCTAGTTAGATTAGCTGTTTAAAAAAAACATTTAACTGAGTAAATCTATTTGGCTTTATTCAGTGATTCATGAATCAGGCAGCAGCCCATCTAGCAACTAGAAGGGTACTTCCAGGGATTGTACAAAATGGAAGGTCTATATAGGAAGAAGAGTGGGTAAGGGAGCTTTTATCAGAAGAAAAGAAGGGTGATTTTTGATCTGGGACATCTTTTCTCTGGGGGAAGAGAGCCGGAAGTGTTTTTGTTATGCGTCTTGCCTCTTCTTTCAATAGGGTAAATGGATGTGACCTACCTGAGAGATTACCTTACTGGTGCTTGACTAGGAAATTCCAGACTGGTTGATTAAGGTTACGTTTCAGGGAGAGGTTGAAACTCCAATTAGATCAGGTATTAATTTGGTATCATGGGCTTTTGGTATGAGTGACACCATTTTAATCCTGTGGTTTTTCTCTTTAACAACTGTTACCAGAGAGTGAGAGAGAGAGAGAGAGAGAGAGAGAGAGAGAGAGAGAGGAGAACACAGAAGAGGGATGTTTGGATGGGAGGATGGACTAGAGTTGGGACATTAGGTAGATGATGAAGGAGGAAGGTCAGGCATTCAGGCATTCTGGTGGAAAAAGCTGGGGATAGAAGGGGGTGTGAAGGTAAGCAGGGCAGATTTCATAATGATTCCGGGGCCCTTCAGCTCAATATTAAAAAGTGCTCAACTGTACTGCTTTTCCTTTGGTTAAAAATATCTCATCTATGTAATTTATACTTTGGATTTGTCATGAAGCAGTTTGAATTCAGCTATTTTAAGCATCTTTAAAACAGAATACATTTTATGATCAATAAAATCACACAACCTAATGAATGTACTTTTTTGGCTCTTAGTAAGGGAAGTATTACAAGCTAAATACTAAAAGCTGTGCATTTAATTGATAAAAGCACACTTACTGCGTTAGAAATACATAAGTTACCCTTTCTTGTCACTACCACACAGAGTTCTCTCTCATTAATTCCAAAGAGGCACTGGGCAAGCTTTATTGTAATTTTAGCAAATTAAATTTCTTGGTGTTTTAATTTGGATTTTGTAATCTTTCTTGAGAAATAATTATTTAATCTCACAAATGCTAGCTTTGTAATAATTAATTGGTATTTAATTATCCTATAACCAGTAAGATTATACTATTTAAATGAAGTTTATTTCACTTAAAATAAATGCTCATTTTATTTAAAAATATTTTTCAAAGTAGTAGTAGAAATTCTTATGCATCAGATAGTGAACTTGGTTATTTTCTTAATTTACCAAAAAGTAATCTTTCAATACCAACAAGGCATTCAGATTTTATTCCTTCTGAAAAAGCTCTGAAGTTTTATTTTCTTTCTAAAAAATGATTCTAAATTACTTTCTTTCCTTTGAAATCTAAATAGAATAACTATTTTTATGACATTATAATTAATGAGTAAAAAGATAAAATGCATGAAAACTAAGAGGTATAGTTCTAGTTCGGTGCATTGTTTTAGACAACATTCTTGTCTCGCAATGAAAAGCAGCAAGAATCATACACATTTATTAATTTCGGATGTGTCATTCTTCTCTAAATCTTCATAATGCAAAGGGTCACGTGAGGGCCTGTTAAAACAACACAACAAACTCTTCTTGGGGCTTTCGAGGAAATTCTGATTTATTGCTATTGGGATGGGAATTTAGAATTTTTGCTTTTATCAGGGATCTAAATAATTTAAATCACCAGGCTGGGGAACTGTGTTTTCATATTAGGATTCAGAAGAGGAAATTCAGAATCACTTGTGCCAAACAGGTGTATAGATGAGTGCTCTCAACCTGACTGCACACTAGAAACCCTCTTCTAAAAATCCCCATGGCCAAGGCAACACCCTGAGACCAATTAAATCATAATCTGTAAAGTGGAACCTGAGGGCTAGAATGAGTGTTTGGGAAACTACCTCACCGAAGCATGTAACCACCATACCACGTGGTTTCAGAGAATTTGAACAGATTTGAAAGTAAAAACCAGAAAGATAACCATAAGAAAAGAAAATGCACAATTTTCAATGTGATAAGTTTACAAGGGTACTGCCTGTTCACTGAGAGAACACAGTAAAAGACTTGAGTGAATCAGGAATCTAAGGCAATAGTTTAAAATTTGAGGGCACGTTAAATGAACATCACATGGAGGGCTACTTACAAGAGACTGATGGGCTCCACCTGCAGAGTTTCTGATCAGCAAGCATGGAGTGGGCCTAAGAGCTTGCATTTCTAGTAAGTTCCAGGTGAAACTGCTACTGTTGACCGAGGGAGGACACTTTGAGAACCAGTGTCCTGACGGAAGGATGAGAGTGATCAAATGAGAGCATTGTGGCACCATATTAGACTGAGCCCAAGCCTGGGTAAGATGTTTGTTTATACCTCCTGCATGAGGTTACAACAAAAATAGCTACCTGTTGGTAGAATGCCAGGTGTTGTTCCAAATTATATACAGTTATCTAATCCTTAAAATAGTTCTACATGACAGATGTGCCTTTATCACTTCTTTTTTTTTCTTTTTTTAATCCTCATCAGACGATATTTTTCCCTTATTTTTAGAGAGAGTGGAAGGGAAGGAGGAAAGAGAGAAAGAAAAACATCGATATAAGAGAGACACATCAATTGGTTGCCTCCTGCACGCGCCCAGGGAGGGGAACAAACCTACAACCCAGGTACGTGCCCTTGACTGGTAATTGAACCTGTGAAGCGGGTGACCCTCTAACCACTGAGAACACCAGCCAGGGCTATCACTTGTATTTCATTGCTGTGGAAGTTGAGATATAGAAATGTTAAGAAACTTGTCCAAGGCAATCCAGTTGGTAAATTGTGGAGCTGGAATTGGAATCAGGGTGGCTTGACTCCAGGGTTTCTGCAGTTAACCACTGTTACACTGAGAGAGGTGAAGTTGGATAAGATTTGTTCAAACAATACATGTTTGTAGCAGACCTGGAATTCACTTGCTTTTCTGTTTTCACTGTCCCCACAGGGAACACATAGACATGCTAGGGAAATGAATATCTGTACAAGAAGCAAAAGTAAAAGGAAAGAAGGTAGGCAGATTCAGAAATAACCTTATGTTTGAAAGAGGAGGAGGAGGACCTATTTAAGAAGGAGTTTAAAATATTGCAGCTCAGCTATGCCTTCCTATAAGAGTGTGGAAATAGTAGAACGGTAAATAAAACTACTAGAAGCCTAGCCCACCACTGCAGGAAAACATGTAGCATGAAGAAATGCTGTCCTAGGGCTGACACAGGTTTTAGCATTCATCAAGTCAGCAGGAGTACAGGCATTGGCAACACCCACTGTGGGTTCAAGTCAGTTATTCATAAGGGTGATTTTCAGTTAGAGAAATTCCTTCACTTACTAATTTTTTAAAATTTACTACAGAATATCTATCTACTCTATGCTACACATTTAGGCACTAAGAACGCAGCAGTGAACAAACAAGGACACATCTTGTTGGGACAGTGAGGGGAGGGGTAATCAGATACATGTCATAAGTTGGATGTGATGAACTGTTGTAGAAGAAAGCAAAGCAGGAGAATGGAGGTAGAGCATGCTGGGAATCGTAGCAGTGTGTGAAATGGTAGACAGGAGTAGCATTCACTCATGTAAGGTAGGCAGAGAGGGTTCTGAGAACTTGGAAACTGAACAAAAACCTAAAAAGATATGAAGTGTGAGGGGAAAGGATAAATGAGGCCTTCATCAGAGCCCTAAAACTAGCCACCTGGTTTCACAAAATAACGCAAAGGTGCTCATGTCATGCATATTCGGGCCCAAAGACAATACACTTCCTTTGCACCTGAGGAGACCAATGTCCACAGGAAAGAAATCACCCAAATAAAATTGTAGGCAGGATTTCCAGAGGACATGGCCACTTTCCCTCCAACTGCGGGGGACTTCACAGGTTGCTGCCTGTATAATTCCTCTGGGCTGCAAATGAGTGCTAACTAGAATTGCTACATATGTATTTATTCCTGGCTCTTCTTATCATGTAAGAGAAGAAACTATCAGCCCTGGCTGGTTTGGTTCAGCGGTTAGAGCGTTGGCCTGCGGTCCAGAGAGACCTGGGTTCGGTTCCCACTAAGGGCACGTACCTTGGTTGCAGTTTGTCCCCGGTCCTGGTTGGTCGTGTGGGTGTCAGCCACTCGATGTGTCCCTTTCACATCGATGATTCTCTCTCTCTCTCTTCCTCCCCCCCCTCCCCCAACTGTATCTGAACAAAAAATGGAGAGATGTCCGCAGGTGAGGACAAAAAAAAAAAAAAAAAGATGGAACTATCAGATCGAAGTTAAAAGATGTGAACAGAAAATTCTCTTTTAGTTTGACCCACTAAAATGTTTCTTTTGATCAACAAAAACATTTTACTGCTATTAATGTACAAGAAAGAGCAAGAAAATATAACATTACATGAGCATAATCACATTTTTTGACTCACCAAGCTGTATTCTCATTGAAAATTGGAATGGGAAATTAAACCATTTCACAGTAGAGGAGGTGGTAGGGAACTTCTAAAGGCTGGCTTAGTCACTTAAATACAGATGTGAGAGGGGAAGGTGTATAGTCAGCTGTATATTTTGTCTAATCTGCTTATCCTGAAAGGTGGGTATAAATTTACAAAATTTTTAAAAAATCCTCACCTGAGGATATTTTTCCATTTATCTTCAGATACAGAAGTGGGTAGGGGGAGAGACAAACATCGATATGAGAGAGATACATAGATTGGTTGCCTCCTGCATGATCCCGACCAGGGTTGGAGACCAAACTGCAACCAAGGTACATGCCCTTGACCAGAATTGAACTGGTGACTCTTTGGTCCTTGGGCCAATGCTCTAACCAATGAGCCAAACCAGCCAGGGCTAAAAATCCTTAATTTTTAAAAATATTTTTAAATGAAATTTACTTTTTAATATAGTAATTTATTTATTTTTATTACTATAGATTAGCTTTGCCTATTTTATTTTATTTTCCCTTCCTTTTTAAAATCTTTATTTTTTTTTATTATTAATTATTTTTTGTTACAGATGTTTCTCCTTTACCCCCTACTGATTCTCCCCTCCACGTCCCTCCCTGCCCTGTCCCCAGCTTTGTTGTCCATGTCCATTGTTCATGCATACATATATATAAGCTCTGTGGTTTATCTCTCCCCCACCACCCCCTCTTTGGGGGATTGTCAGTCTGTACCCCACTTCCACGTCTCTGGGACTACTCCATTTCTCAGGCTATTATGTTCATTATATTCCACAAATAAGTGAGATCATATGATACTTGTCTTTCTCTGTTTGGCTTGTTTCACTTAGGATGATACTTTCCAGGTCCCTCCATGTCTTCTCAAAGGATAAGAGATCTTTCTTTCTTACAGCTGCATAGTACTCCATTGTGTATATGTACCACTGCTTTTTTATCCATTCATCTACTAATGGACACGTGGGCTGTTTCCAGATCGTAGCTATTGCAAATAGTGCTGCTACAAACATGGGGGTACATATATTCTTTCTGATTGGTGTTTCAGGCTTCTTAGGGTATATTCCTAGAAGTGGGATCACTGGGTCAAACTGAAGTTCAATTTTCAATTTTTGGAGGAAACACCATATTGTTTTCCAAAGTGGCTGCACCAGTCTGCATTCCCACCAGCAGTGTACTAGAGTCCCCTTTTCTCCACACCCTCGCTAACACTTGTTGTTTGGTGATTTGTTGCTGGTGGCCATTCTGACAGGTGGGAGGTGATATCTCATTGTTGTTTTAATTTGCATCTCTCTAATGATTAGTGATGTTGAGCATTTCTTCATATGTCTCTTAGCCATTTGTATGTCCTGTTTGGAGAGGTGTCTATTTAGTACCCCTGCCTGTTTTTTAATTGGGTTCTTTGTCTTCCTTTTGTTGAGCTGTATGAGCACTCTATATATATTAAAAATTAACCCCTTATCTGATATATCATTGGCAATTA
The DNA here is from genome assembly GCF_014108415.1 of Molossus molossus. NCBI lineage: Eukaryota > Metazoa > Chordata > Mammalia > Chiroptera > Molossidae > Molossus > Molossus molossus. The sequence continues at coordinate 90,503,902 of NW_023425388.1, read as the reverse complement.
TGTCCTCCCATACAGTAGGGAGCCTTTCTGTTTTGATGATTGTATCTTTTGCTGTGCAGAAACTTTTGAGTTTGATGTAGTCCCATGTGTTCATTTTCTTCTTTGTTTCTATTGCCTTAGGTGATGTATCAGTGAAAATTCTGCTGTGTATGATGTCTGAAATTTTGTTGCCTACAGTCTCTTCTCGGATTTTTATGGATTCATGAGTCACATTTAAGTATTTTATCCATTTTGAGTTTATTTTTGTGTAGGGTGTGAGTTGATGGTCTACTTTCATTTTTGTTGCACGTAGCTGTTCAATTTTCCCAACACCATTTATTAAAGAGGCTGTCCTTACTCCACTGTATACTCTTGAAACCTTTGTCAAATATTAATTGAGCATATTGCCTTGGGTCCATTTCTGGATTCTCTGTTCTGTTCCACTGGTCTATATGCCTGTTCTTGTGCCAGTACCAGGCTGTTTTGATTACAGTTGCTTTGTAGCATAACCTGAAATCTGGTAATGTGATCCCTTCAAGTTTGTTTTTCTTTTTCAAGATTGTTGTAGCTATTCGAGATCTTTTTTGGTTCCAAATGAACTTTTGAAGTACTTGATCTAATTCTGTGAAATACGTAGTTGGTATTTTGATGGAGATTGCATTGAATCTATAGATTGCTTTGGGTAGTATGGACATTTTAACCATGTTAATTCTTCCAATCCATGAAAAGGGTATGTGCTTCCACTTTTTTATATCTCCCTCTATTTCTTTTTTCAATGACCTGTAGTTTTCTGTGAATAGGTCCTTTATTTCTTTAAGTTTATTCCTAGGTATCTTAAATTTTTTTGCCGCAATGGTATATGGGATTGTTTTCTTAGTTTCTCTTTCTGTGAGTTCATCATTGGTGTATAAGAATGCCATCAATCTCTTGATGTTAATTTTGTATGCTGCTACTGTTCCAAATTTATTTATTAAGTCTAGTAAATTTTTGATGGAGTCTTTGGGGATTTCTACATATAGCATCATATCATCTGCAAATAATGACAGTTTCACTTCCTCCTTTCCAATTTGGATCCCTTTTATTTTTTCTTCGTTTCTGATTGCTGTGGTTAAGACTTCCAGTAGTATGTTAAATAAGAGTGGCGAAAGTGGGCATCCTTACCTTGTTCCTGTTCTTATGGAAAATGCTTTTAGTCTTTGGCCATTGAGTGTGATGTTGGCTGTAGATCTTTCATATATGACCTTTATTATGTCTAGATATGATCCCTGTATTCCCACATTGCTGAGCGTTTTTATCAGAAATGGATGCTGGATTTTGTCAAAGGCTTTTTCGGCATCTATTGATATGATCATGTGGTTTTTATTCTTCATTTTATTTATGTGGCGTATCACGTTTATTGATTTGTGAATATTGTACCAGCCTTGCATCCTTGAGATGAATCCCACTTGGTCATGGTAAATAATTTTTTTTGGTGTATTGCTGGATCCAATTTGCTAGTATTTTGTTAAGGATTTTGGCGTCTATGTTCATCAGGGATATTGGCCTATAGTTTTCTTTCTTTGTAGTGTCTTTTTCAGGTTTTGGAATTTGAATTATGCTGGCTTCATAAAATAAGTTTGTAAGTCTTCCTTCTTCATGAATTTTTTGAAATAGTTTGAGGAGAATGGGTGTTAGTTCTTCTTTGAATGTTTGGTAAAACTCCCCCGTGAAGCCATCAGGGCCTGGGCTTTTGTGTGCTGGGAGAGCCTTGGTTACATCTTCAATTTCTTCTGTTGTTATTGGTATGTTCAAGTTTTCTATCTCTTCCTGGTCCAGTTTTGGGAGACTATGTGTTTCTAGAAATTTGTCCATTTCACTTAGATTGTCGAATTTGTTGCCATATAATTGTTCATAATAGTTGTTAATGATATTTTGTATTTCTGTGTTGTGTTACTTCTCTTTCATTTCTGATTTTGTGTATTTGGGGTCTCTCTCTTTGTTTCTTGGTGAGTCTAGCTAAGGGTCCATCAATCTTGTTTATCTTTTCAAAAAAACAGCTCTCTGTTTCATTGATCCTTTGAATTGTTTTTTTGGATGCTATGTCATTTGTTTCTGCTCTGATCTTTACTATTTCCTTCCTTCTACTTGCTTTTGGGTTTTCTTTTTGTTTGCTCTCTAGTTCTTTAAGTTGTGAGGTTAGATAGTCTATTAGAGATTTTTCTTGTTTTTTGAGGTAGTCCTGTCGTGCTCTGAACTTCCCTCTCAGAACTGCTTTCGCTGCATCCCATAGATTTTGTGTTGTTTTGTGTTCATTTTCATTGGTTTCCAGAAGTTTTTAATTTTTTCTTTGATCTCCTCGGTAACCCATTCATTGTTTAATAACATGCTATTTAGTTTCCATGTATTCAAATGTCTTTGCATGTTCTTGTGCAATTGATTTCTAGTTTCATGCCATTGTGATCTGAGAAGTTTCTTTATATGATTTCATTCTTCTTGAACTTGTAGAGACTTAGTTTGTGCTCTAACATGTGGTCTATCTTTGAGAATGTTTCATGTGCACTTGAGAAGAATGTGAATTCTGTAGTTTTGGGGTGTAATTCTCTGTAGATATCTATTAAATCCACTTTGTCTAGTGCTTCATTTAGAGTCTCTGTTTCCTTGCTAATTTTTTGTCTAGAGGATCTATCCAGTGATGTCAGCAGGGTGTTGAAGTCCCCTGCTATGATTATAATGCTGTTGATTTCTCCTTTGAAGTCCTCCAGAAGATTTTTACTATATTTTGGTGCTCCTATATTGGGTGCATATATGTTTATCAAGGTTATATCTTCCTGTTGGATAGATCCTTTCAATACTAAGTAGTGGCCTTCTTTGTTTCTAGTTACAGCCTTCATTTTGAAATCTATTTTATCAGATATTTTATCAGATATGAGTATTGCTACCTCAGCTTTCTTTTCCTTTCCGTTTGCTTGGAAGATTTTTTCCCAATCCTTCACTTTCAACCTATGTGAGTCTTTTGTTGTGAGGTGGGTCTCTTGTTAACAACATATAGATGAGTCATGCTTGTTATCCAATCAGGTACTCTATTTCTTTTTATTCGAGCATTCAATCGATTTACATTTAAGGTGATTAATGATATGTACTTATTTATTGCCATTTTTGTTTAGTGTGGTTATATTTTTCTTCCTATTTCTCTTGCTAATTGCAGCAGTCCTTTTAACATTTCTTGCAGTGTTGGGTTGGTGCTAATGTATTCCCTTAGCCTTTTTTTTTTTTGTCTGAGAAGCTCTTTATTCTCCTTATTTGACCTTCTGTTTTGAATGATAGCCTTATGGGTAGAGTAGTCTTGGATTCAGATTCTTGTTTTTCATGACCTCAAGGCATTCCCTTCTGACCTGTCGTGTTTCTGTTGAGAAGTCAGCTGAGAGCCATATGGGGTTTCCTTTGTAGGTAACGTGTTGCTTCTCTCTTGCTGCTTTTAGGATTCTCTCTTTGTCTTGAATTTTTGACAGTTTGATTACTATGTGTCTTGGTGTGGGCTTGTTTGGGTTCTTCTTACTTGGGGCTTTATGTGCTTCTTGAACTTGAATGCCTTCTTCCAGCACCAAATTAGGGAAGTTTTGTGTCACTATTTTTTTCAAATATATTCTCTAACCCTTGCTCATTTTCTTCTTATTCGGAGACTCCTAGGATGTGAATGTTATTATGTTTCCAGTTGTTGCACAGTTCTCTTAAGCTGTTTTCCTGTTTTTTAATTATTTTTTCCTTTTGGTTTTCTCATTGGTTGATTTTTTTTACCCTATCTTCTAATTCACTGATCCGGTCATCAACTTCCTCTACTCTGCTATTTAGACTTTCCAATATGTTTTTTATTTCTGATATGTCATTCTTAATTTCTTCTTGGTGGTTTTGAATTTCCAACTGGTTGATTTTCCACATTTCTATGTCTTTACTCATGGTGCTCATGTCCTTACACATGCTGTTGATCTTCCTCAAGATCATGGCTCTGAATTCTAGTTCTGTTAACTTGCTTAACTGCACCTCTTTTATCTCATCTTTGGTAGAGGTCTCTTGTTCTTTCATTTGGCTTTTGTTTCTGTGTTTCACCATTTTGGCTATCACAGTGGGCTTTGGCACCTGCCTAATTTTTCTTGTGGGTGTTGGTGTTCTGCTGTTTGTGGCTCCCTCTCCTGGGTGTGAGTGAGGCAAGGAGGACCCACTTTAAACACCACGGTCACGTCTTATCTTTCCTGGTTAGAGTTGCTAGCCCAGGGAATGGTAGTTATCCCCTAGCTTTTTTCCCTACAGGCTATTAGTAGTGGTCACCTGAAGAACCTTGGTTTCTGAGTTGACTAAAAAACTCCCTCAGGTGCTCAGTGTGAGAGGATTTCCTGAGGTTGGGGCAGATGCTGGTTGTAATGGGCCTCAATTAGCATTTCAATGGCCACCGGGTGGGGTTGAATCTCCAAGGGAGGAGTCACCGCCTCTCCCCAGGGCCCTTGGCTCTGGCAGAGGGAGGGCAGACCTGACAGGAAGTGTGTGGGGACACTCGGGATTGGAGGGTGCTCAGAGTTTTTGCTGAGTGCAGCCATGCAGGACTGTGGTCCTAAAATCTTTATTATTGAAAATATTACAGATGTCCCCCTTTTGTCCCTCATTGACCTCCTCCTCCCGGCTCCCACCCCCTCCTGCTTTCCCTACACCATTGTATGTTATAATAACAATCAATGAAAGCAACCATAGAGTTGGAGAAAATATTCGCTATACCCACATCTGACCTAAGAAATTCTAGGCTAGGGGAATTTAGGATTCTTTAATTTTCTTTGGTACTCTGGAGTTGGAAATGTAATTTTGCTACAGGTATATAACCATAAACAAAAGTTTATAATCAAATGTCGGCATATCTATATTATTGGCATTTTAAAATTATCTGAGTATCTTTAAGCATTTGTTTAGGCTAGAGTTTGGTAGACTTTTTCTGTACAGGGCCAGATAGTAGTATTTTAGGTTTTGAAGTCTATGCATTTGGGGGTATGACTATTCAAATCTGTCATGTGCAGTCATAGACAGATATAAGTAAATGGGGAGTCAGATTTGGCTGATGAGCTACGGTATGCCAATCCCTGGATCTTGTTACATATTCTGTGGTGAATTTTATTAGGCAAAGTGTTGGACATGGTAGAGCTGAGAAATCAAAAAGGAGATTAGTTTTCTTACAGATTTTGTAGGTACTTATTTTAATTTCTGTGTCATATTAACATTTTCTGACGTTACTGGGGAATCTAAAGCTGGTTTTTATTTTTTCAATGATCTTTGCTCATGGTGGCTTCTTTCCTCATTTATTTAAGTTTTGAATGTGAACTGTACTTAATTTATAGGCATTGGGGCCTGGATTAAAGGTATATTTCCAGAGAGGATTATCATTTACTTCTGCTGGTAACCATGTATGTAAAGAATCTGGGTTCAGCCCTGGCTGGTTTGGCTCTGTGGTTAGAGTGTCCGCCTGTGGATCAAAGGCCCCCGGGTTCGATTCTAGCCAAGGGCATGTTGCAGTTTATCCCTGGCCCTGGTTGCAGTTTATCCCTGGCCCTGGTTGGGGTTGTGTGGGTGGCAACTAATCGATATGTCTCTCTCTCATGGATGTTTCCCTCTCTCTCTCTCACTCTTCCTCCCTCCCTCCTTCCTGTTTAATCTGAAGATAAATGGAAAAATATCCTTGGGTGAGGATTAAAAAAAAGGAATCTGGGTCCATTTAATTTTTCGAATTAAAGTTTTCCCAACTGTGGTGTCGGTGAACCCCAGAGTAAGAGTATATTTATGATGACAAATAATCAAGGGAAATTTCATAAGTAGTGTTTTTATTGTTATCATCATCATCATCATCATCATCATCATGTCTTTCCCATTCAGAGCCCTATTAAATATAGGTAAGTTACCTATTTTTTCTCTTAATTGCTTAATGGATTTTTCCAGCCACTCTTACACTAAGTGGACTCAGGGTCAGGAGCAACAGTTTGTACAGTCTCAAAGCCTAGTCCTCTTATCCCCATGCAGTTCCTAATCTGCACATTCTCCCAACAGCTTTATCAGTTAGACATTGAAGTGTCCACCTACCTGACTCCTGTGTCTGTTTCTCAGTTGTTTCTGAACTCATATGTGGAATAACTGTGTAATTTATTAGGTTTTCTAAAACTCCAACACTGTTAAAATGATGAACCTGGTCATGATAAAAATGTTGATGTGTCACGTATATACAAATGCATACAATCTCAAATGGTGCACACATCTTCTGGAGGCAATTCTTGGACCCCTTAGAGTCAGGCATTAAGGATTTATTTTAATTATTAGATTGGTTATAGTTTGAATGAGCTGCTTTAGGTAAAATAGAATTCAAAGTTGCATTTCAGTGAAATAATTATAATTCTAAGTGTTGTAAAGAAGACTATGTTACTTCATATATATAAATGTACTTCATATATATGTTACTATATATATGTGTTTATATATATATATTTTTATATATATATATATATATATATATATATATATATATATATATATAAATGATTTTGTGGTTATGTTGGGACGGGAGAAATGTAAACAGTGTTAGAGGTTTTCCACTTATAACTGGAAGGCCATTATTGGCAATAAGCAAAATGCTCTGGTTGTCTTGCTAATTATGTGGTGTTATTTCCTGCTCTAGATAAGTTGATGGTTTGAAAGAACAGTGATCAAAGAAAGGTTTATGCAGTGTGGTTTCTTTGTTCATTTTTCATTTATTGATGTTGGTGAATTTTTTTGTTCTAACACTGGCTTCTTGGGATTATACAGAAATGAAATTAGGGTTTACATGAATTACAATTGAATCAATAGGTTCAATAAAATATTAAGGATTGTGTGTTTTATGTTTAAAATATCTGCAAGTGTTTTCTCTATTAAGCATTCTCTCAAAGCCTGAATTGATACTAAATTTTTAAATGATGTTAATTAGAGTAACACTTCAAAATGTCTTAATAATAGATTTTAAAAAGAGTTTTATGGTTAAATGAATTGTCAATGTCCTGGGTTAGACTTAGTGAAACAGGGTTCTTCAGCATAATTTTTAGGAAATTGTAAAGTGCAAATACAATATATGAATTTCTAAAATAAGGCATAACAAGCAGCATTTTGTATCCCTATCTCCTCCTTTAACCAAGAAATCCTTTTTCTTGTTGCTTCTCCTAACACAGTAGATTTTTTTTTTTTTAATCCTCATCCGAGGACACTTTTCCATTTTTTGTACAGACAGAGTGGGAGGGAGAGAGAGAGGGAAACATCGATGCGAAAGGGGCACATCGAGTGGCTGCCACCCGCACGACCAACCAGGGCCGGGGACAAGCTGCAACCGAGGTACATGCCCTTAGCGGGAACCGAACCCGGGTCTCTCCGGACCACAGGCAGATGCTCTAACCGCTGAGCCAAACTGGCCAGGGCAACACAGTACATTTTAAACAGATCTGTGTCCTTTTATACTACTTTTCTTTCTATTTAAATATGAAAGAAAATTTATAGTTATATATGTCGTGAATATTTATACTCTTTCTTCACTGACTATATAGAAAGTTAAATAATTAGTGTGCAAAGTGAAAACTATGTGTATAGAATGTAAGAAGAGTAAGTCAGTTTTAATACAAAACCAAATTATCAAGACGACTAATTATTCCAGAATTTGTGTTATCATCTCTGCTTGTTACTGTTCATCCTGGACCTCCCAAAACAAATGCATGTGTGGCAGGAAGAAAATGCTCATCGTCAAATTCCTAAATGTCTCCTGCCTAAAGTCTACATGTAACCATGAACATGTTTTCCTCTGTGGGTTGAGGTAAACAGGAGGAAGGGAAAGTCTAAGATGATAATTTCATGTGTTTATACCATGCCTTCTTCGGTAACAATGTGTCATTTTTTTATCTGTGAAGAAACTTAAACTTAGGTTTAATAAAACTCAATAAAAAAATTAAATAAGATCTTAAATATTTTAAAAAAATCCAGAAGTATCTGAAAATATTGTATGCTTTATGCTCTCATACATTAACCAGGTGGTGGCCTTCAGAATATCTCAATTTGTTTAGCTTATGTTACTAGCTTATGCTATTAATAGCTGGGAAATTTCTACCAACTTTCCTCTATTGAGAATGTTATTTAGCATGTTGCACAAGGGAGTATGTTTTATCCCCATCATATCACATCTTGTAAATAATAAATAAATTTAGTTTTCAAAACAAAAATAATGCCCATGGGTGGCAAGTGGTATTGGGCTGACATTCTTGCTCTCCATGCTTCGGATCCTGGCTGAAGAGGGCGGGTCTTCTTGTTTGCATCCTCCTACAAGTGCTCCACTGAAGACCAATGGAGACGTCTTTTTTATATTATACCTTTCTAGGGTTCATGCCCTCATTTACTAGGAAACTGGTCTATATGTATCCACATAGGAGGCATTGTAGCTTTAGTGGAGGAAAATGAAAATAATCTGTGGCCCTGGCCGGTTTTGCTCAGTGGTTAGAGTGTTGGCCTGCGGTCTGGAGAGACCTGGGTTTGGTTCCTGCTAAGGGCATGTACCTCGGTTGCAGTTTGTTCCCGGCCCTGGTTGGGTCGTACGGGTGCCGGCCACTCGATATGTCCCTTTCACGTCGGTGTTTCTCTCTCTTTCCCTCTCCTTCCTCTCTTCCTCCCACTCTAAAAAGAAAAAAAAGAAAATAATTTGTGGATAATCCTTTCTGCAGAGTTTTGGCTTTACTTCATTTCTGGCCTTACTGCTGTTTACCCTGGGCTTGTACCTATGGCTTTTTGATAGGAAGAGAGTCACCCATGTTCTTGCCCCTGGGAAAATGCCAGGCTAGCAGCAATCTTCAGAACCCTGACCCTGGTAAGGCTATGCCTTTCTGCTGGCATCCAGTCCCAGTGAGGGCAACTGTACCTAAAACTCTCACTTTGCTATTTCCCTTCTACCTTTTATGTATTCTGCAATACACGGAAGCATATCAGTATATCTATGTAGTTTTACCTTAAACTTTTGTACATTACCTAATAAGTAGCTTTGGAAAACTTGTGACGCTAGAACTCCAAGGTAGATATTGGCCTGGAAATCCCACTTAAAAATATTTAAACACATATATTTAGTAAATGTTATAAAATATGTTATAATATGTTATCTTTTTTACATCTTTTATAGTATCCAGATTCATAAAGAGAGATCAGTGGAATGTGAGTTTTTAAATATAATCACATATTTATCTAGCATTTTTAGTTAAAATTTGTCATCAAAAGAGCTAAAAAAAAAGGTTATATGTACTTTATCTGTTAAAATAATAAGGTTGTTTTTTTTAAATCAGTTTTTAGTTGTTCTTTTATTAATGTAATGCTTTCTTCTGAATTTGTGAGTAGCTTACTGAATAAGATGGTTTGCCTTCAGTGACTTCACATTACAGCTAACAAAATGATCATTCAGTTTTCTGTTACATCTGTGAAGTCAATGTAAACATACAAAAGCAAGTCTTTTCTCATAGTAACATACTTCATATATTTTAAAAATGAAGTCTATGTCTAGATATAAGTTCTAAAAAACATGTTAACATTCTAGCAACAATAAAAAATACATTGTAGAAAATTATGATCAAATAACGTTGTTTGATCAGAGTTTTAAATCACTTTTATTTAGACTAAAACGCCATCCTACCAACTGAAATTGCATCAGTGACAACGGAAGGGAAGAGTGGCAGGTTCCCTCATCAGCATCAGCGCCAGGGAGGTCGAGGTACCAACCTTGGATTAATATGAGAAGGCCTTCAGAACTTTAGGAGACTTAAGAAAACACACAAGTTGCCTGACGGTCCTAACTGTGATGAAAATCATCCACCAAAGTGGGTATTATTGTAAATCTTTGTCTACATGACAGCTTTATATCTCCCTACCTCCATAAAATTCACCGTTAATGGCACAATGCCTATTAAGCTGAGATATTTCTAGGTGTAGTACGTCATGGTATTTTCCTGTATAGTTTACATTATTCTTCGCATTTCACTGCCTGTCTCATAAGAAGGAAAATATAGTAACTTGCACTCACTTCTCAAGGACAAAATGCCGTGTCTTAACTAGAGGTGACATTCAGAAAGTGAAAAGCAAATCACGAAAAGAAAGGTTGAAAAATGTGGCATAGGAGGAGTCTGGAGACTTTGGGGGAAAATTTTGTTTTGTGGAATACAGTTTTAATATTACCAAATTCCCAGTTTTAAGATTTTTTAAAAAGGGACAAATAAACATCTACAAAAGTTCATTCTCAGAGATGTGTATATTTGGGAGAGAAAATACAAACTTTGACATAAACCCAGTCTTGGGGCTTATGCTTCCACCAGTACTTGTATAGGGAAACCCTGGGGCCTCAAAACCATTTGGGTAAAACTACTGTAGCACTTCTGACAATACACACTGAACAGGCCCTGTGTAACAGAGACAAGTCAAATGTCCTGGGTCTCCCTTGAGATATATCAGCACATTGAGAACCTGGGGTACTGAATAACTTAATTCTTATTCACATGCAGCCTGAGAAAAATATTATTTCAACTCTTACCATAGAGTTTGTCTTTGTTTTCTCTTAAGAGAGACAATTAAACAAGTTACAAGCATATATTAAACTTGTGACATATTGTTATGAGTTTTTTACCATGATGTAGCATAGAAAATTTTATAAGCTAATGTTACTGCATCATACATGGGCTAAAAATAAAATTTAAAAACCAGATCGTAGCATTTCACAACTGAAAGGGAATGGTGATATTTTGTCATTCAAAGCCCTGTATCGATGGAGGAACAGAAAACTGACCAACACAAGTTCATTTTATTAGCTAATTAAAAAACAGGTGTTCTGCCCAGCTGGTTAAGGCACATGCTCAGGTTGTGGGCCAAACCCCTAGTCGGGGGCATGTAGGAGGTGGCCAATCGATGTCCTCTCTCATCAGTGTTTCTATCTGTCTCTCCCTTTCCCTTCCTCTCTCTCTAAAAAGAAACAAAAAAAAAAAAAAAAGAAAAGAAACAGGTGTTCTTCAGTGAACCTCCTCTTAAACCCAGATGAAGTGCAAGCATGTTTGCTCCTCATGGGCTAACTTTGGAGAACATTACATAGTACAAAATATTTTCCTTAGCCTTTGTGGTCTTTTACTATGGGAAAGGAGAAACAGAGAAGATGAAATTATGGAAATTTTAAGCAAGCGTGTAGGAGAACTTGTACTTCCTTTGTATGCATTGTATACTGCTGCCTAATCCATTTCTTTCCTTGCAACACCACCCTTTTCATTTTATGTTAGTAATAAAGGACACAGTGGGGAAAACCTCCTGTGCAACAATGTGGTCATTACACAAAGCTTTGGATGTATGGTGTTTATTGGTGCTACAAACTATTGGAAATAGCCATATAGATCTTGTGGAAAAGCCCTCTTATAATGGCTGGTAATGGTTTCACATAATAGGGGATCAGAAAATATTTGTTATTTGATTTGCTTCTTTTGAGGGTGTCTTTTGTTGAACCTATATCTAAGATAATCCAGTGTGGAACATGAATGGGCTGAAGAAAATTAATATACTGAAATGTTCAACATATATCATGTGTTTATAGGTTTTGATATGAAAGGATTTTCCTGAGACTATGCCGCACATTTTGCAATCTCCACAAAGCAGGCCAGGAAAGTCCCCATAATCCTAAGTACTAACAAGCAGTCTGTACTTCCTTTTGACTTATAGGGATAGTGCAAGAGCATTCATGTTAAACTACTGACCACTACACAACTTTCCAGCTGCAGTTAAGTCATATCAAGCCCACTTTACAGAGACCCCTGGCTTCGATGGGTAGGATTACTGGCATGGACTAACAGCAATGGTGTCTCTCCCCCTTCCCAATTTATATATTGAAGCCCTAACTTCCAATGTGCCTGTATTTGGAGATGGAGCCTTTATGGAGGTTATTAAAGTTAAATGTTGTCATAAGGGTGGGGCCCTGATCCAATAGTGTTCTTATAAGAAGAGACACTGGAGAGCTTTCTGTCTCTCTCTCTCTCATTCTGCCTTATGAGGGCAAAGTAAGAAGGTGGCCCCCTGCAAACTAGGAAGAGAGTTCTCGCCAGAAACTGACCTTACCAGACCTTGATCTTGGACAACCCCCAGAACTGTGAGATACGTTTCTGTGTTTATGGCACTCAATTTATGGTGTTTCACTATGGCAGCCAGAGCTGACTAATACAATTTTCATTTTAAACAAATATGTGATCAATCAACAAATAAGTGTTTTTGGGAAAGTATTATAAGCTTAAAACTTACAAAAATTGCATTGTTTATTTCTCTTCTCTCCTCCCATCACCCCCATCTCTAAGGTTCTTTACTTATACACTTCTTAGATCATTAAAAGAGCAAACTGATCTTGGAAAATTAAAAAATACCACACACACATACAGACATATAAAAAATAAGTTCATTACAATCTTTCTACCAGCTTAATTTCTTTGTAGACCAACTTAAAAGGAAATGAAAGTTTTACATGAAGTTTAGTTACTTAAGGACCCGCCACGCCAAGTGACATCTCTTATCCTCAGTCAGATGTTAGTTCTGTCCTTTGGACCAAGTGCGTCTTCATGAACAGCTACTGGTACCATGAGAGCTATTTGGAGTAAAAAATGCTGTTTCTCCAAAATAAGAAATTATGTTTGCATAGCAGAAAACACAAATTTAAGTTAGAAATATGTTGGAATGTCATTTTCTTTCCAATCCAAACAAATTAAGAAGATGGAAAATATCACTTGGAACTCAGAGCTTGTTGTGAAATTTTGAAAGAGTCCCAGAAATGTGGCAACCAAAAAGATTGCATAGTATTATGCCCTGGAATGAATATTTTAGGAGTCCAAATTAAACTTGTCGACAGATATACATTTTTGTTTCTTGCTATAAGTACTGTTTTGTGAACGAAAGATTTGTCCCACATATAACCGATTCATGTAACTATGTGTAATGCAGATGAAAGATTGATATTTATTACATATTTTAAGGTCATGGATATATGCCCATGGGTTCAAACATTTCTAAATGATTATAAAGCGAAACAGAGAAAACAAAAATGACCAGATTTCAAGATTACCACTATGCTATATATTATCTACTAACTGAAGAGAAAATAGTACATGCCATGGAAATTGAAGTTTAAGAAGGCTATTAAAATGTTCTAACTGCTTCATTCTGTAGCTATGAACATTTAAATGCTGTAAAGTTACCTTGGGCCATTATTATATTTAGTTATACGTTTATATTTTACCTAGCTTGGATCACTGGATTGCATTAATATCTCCATTTTTACATAAGGTATTGGAAAAGTCAAGTTATAACTCAGCACAATTGGATATCAAGATGCATGGCAGACTATAGAGATGTTATGGGGGTAGAAATCCTATGGTTGAGATGGTAGTGAAACCAAAGTTCTAAACTTATTTATTAAAAAAATTTTTTTTCTTTTGATTTTAGAGAAAGAGGATGGGAGAGGGAGAGAGAGATCGGAACATCAATGAGAGAGAACATTGATTGGCCACCTCCTGCATGCCCCCCACTGGGGATTGGGCCCACAACCTGGGAATGTGCCCCAATAAGGAATCAAACCGGTGACCTCTTGGTGTATGGGTCGACACTCAACCACTGAGCCAACTTGCTGGGCCAAAGTTCTAAATTTAAAACTTAAAAAAATTACTGGAATTTTGAATTTTAATCCTATAGAATAACATTAAACTAATAAATTTCTGAAGATCTCTCCCTATATATTTGCTAAGTAAAATAAAGTACATACAACATCTAGTGAAGTACTTATGTAAATGTTATTGCCTTTCCTTCTCCTTCTTACAGAGGATCAGGGGTGGAGGGAGGTAATACTTTGATTTGCTTTGGCTACAGTGTGGATATTGCTCAGCTCTCTAATTTGGTGTTTATAAAGAAGGGAGAACAGTGGGAAGGGGGTAGGCTAGTTCCAGTATCTTTGATCTAGAAAAAGGAGCATCTGATTTTAGAATCTTTTGGAGAAGGTGATGGTTAATTTTATGTGTCAACTTGAGTGGGCTGAAGGATGTCCAGATAGCTGGTAAAACACTATTTCTGGGTATGTCTGTGAGGGTGTTTCAGGAAGAGTTTTATATTTGATTAAGTACACTGAGTAAAGAGATCTGGCTTTTCCAGTGTGGCCAGGCACCATCTAATTCTTTGAGGATCTGAATGGAACAAAAAGGCAGAAGAAGGGTGAATTTTCTCTTGTTTTTTTCTTAAACTGGGACATCTATTTTTTCCTGCCTTTGGACAATGGAGCTTTTGGTTCTCAGAACTGTGGACTTTGGGACTCACACCAGTGGGCCCCAGGTTTTCAAGCCTTGAGCCTTAGACCAAATTATACCACCAAATTTTCTGGTTGCAGTTAAGTTCTCAGCCTCCATGATTGGCTAAACCAATTCCTATATAAAATTTGCTTATCTGTCTATCTATCTATCTATCTATCTATCTATCTATCTATCTATCTATCATCTATCAATTTATCTATCATCATCATCTATCTACCTATCTATCTATACTGTTGCTTCTATTTCTCTGAAAACACAGACCAATACAGAGAACAAAGGCATTGAATCAAAACAATATCTAGCACACAGTAGACAATAAATACTTGTTGAATGAACAAACTGATACATGCATGAAGACATTAAGTTCCAAAATGTGTGCAAGTGATAACAGAATAAGACAGAAACAGAAGATGTGAAGTATGTTAGCCTGTTCAGTTTGCCATAACAAAATACCACAAACTGGTTGTTTAAATGATGAAAATTGTTCTAGAGGCTAGATGTTCAAAATCAAAGTGTCATCAAGGTTGGTTTCTGGTGAAGCCTCTTATCCTAGTTTGCAGATGGCTGCCTTTTCTAGGTGTCTCTTTCTCTTCTTATAAATATACCTGTCCTGCCCTGGCCAGTTTGGCTCAGCTGTTGAGCACTGGCCCATCAATCAAAGAGTCACGGGTTCGATTCCAGTCAAGGGCACGTACCATGGTTGCAGTTCGGTCTCCTGTACTGGTTGGGGTTGTGTGGGAGGCAACCAATCGATGTGTCTCTCTCACATTGATGTTTCTCTCTCTCCCTCCCACTCTGACTGAAGATAAATGGAAAAAGTATCCTTGAATGAGGATTAAATAAATAAATAAAATAAATACATATACCTGTCCTATTGCATTTGGGCCCTATCCTATGACCTCATTTAACCTTACTTGTCTACTTAAAGGTTCTATCTCCAAATGCAATCACATTAGGAGTCAAGGCTTCAACATGTGAATTTGGGTGGGGAACACAATTTAGTTTACAACGTGGATAAACACAGAATTACAAGGAATGTAAATTATATACATTAGGCTGCTGTTTTCTAGTAACCACTGTAATTATCTACACATCTTACACCTTGAAGACTAGTTTTAGAACTATAAAATCTGCCCTCATCTAACACCTGCAGAGTGGCGATATGAGGAATTTTAAGTAGTTCAGTGTACCTACAATATGTGCAAAACTTGCAAGTTTGAGAATGACAATATAAAATGTCTTAAGGATGGCCTAAAGCAGTGGTTCTCAACCTTCCTAATGCCGCAACTCTTTAATATAGTTCCTCATGTTGTGGTGACCCCCCAACCATAAAATTATTTTTGTTGCTACTTTATAACTGTAATTTTGCTACTGTTATGTCTTAGGCGACCCCTATGAAAGGGTCATTCAACCCCCAAAGGGGTTGTGACCCGCAGGTTGAGAACCACTGAGAGTTTGCTTTAGTTAAATTTCTTCACAATATCCTTGAAACAACAAGAACAAACAAGTCAAAAAGCACACTAGACTAAAATCAGTGCATGGGTCCATAGATTCTATCTGATAGTGTATTTAACTTCACTTAAATGAAGTTATTTGAAAAGAAATAAACTAAGTAGGAGTGAATTTCATATTCCTAGATACTTAGCTTCCTTTATTGGTCAATTAATAGATTATATCATTTAATAAATATTCAGTTTTATGTGTGTGACCCAGAAAAATTATTAGGTATTACACAGTGTCATTGGTATACTATTTATTACTCTCACTGTAATCTCTACCTTCATTTTTAAATTAAAAGAATATGACTGCAGTTTATGTTCTGTATTTTAGAAGATTTACTGGACCACCTGGTTCTATTATTATTCAGAAAACATACATCATTTGTTTAAAATGAAAGGATAAAATAAATATATTTTGAATAATCCAGATTACATGATCTGATAAAACCATATCGGATAAAGATGCTCTCTAGTGTTATTTCAAGAATATTAAAATTACTATTTAAGGGTGAGTTATAAAGTTGATATTACTTAAAGTAATTAAAATGAAACACAATGCAGCATCTCCTCTGTAACGACACGCTCCTTTGTTTTCATTTTCATTTAATCTCCTGAAAAACCACCAACCTAGAGCAAAAAGAGAAGCAGTGGAAACTCTTCTCTGGTCTCAAAAAATTAGATTTCCAAGGTGTGTCCATCTAGTACTTCTATTTCAAAAACTACAATTCACAGAGCCTTAGGAAGAGATCACAGCTTAGTGGTTAATCAATAGGCAGGACTGGGGGAGGACAT
Source organism: Molossus molossus (assembly GCF_014108415.1). Taxonomy (NCBI): domain Eukaryota; kingdom Metazoa; phylum Chordata; class Mammalia; order Chiroptera; family Molossidae; genus Molossus; species Molossus molossus. The sequence goes on along the minus strand of NW_023425388.1, from coordinate 90,487,269 downwards.
TATACTAACCACAGATGGAAGGATTCATGCATGTCAGGAAACAGTGAGGTCTCATGTTCAGCAAACATCATCCCCCTATTCAAAAAGATTAAAGAAAAATCAACTCATGCTTTGAGCATCAAATATCAATTTTCTGCTATTATTTAAAATTTGCTTGGAAATGGCATACAAGTACCAAGATATCTTTACTTCCTTTGTATGAATGTGCAAGAGACAGGGACAAAAGGGAACACATTTCAAAGGAAGTGATTTGGAAAGATTCAGGGAAATATGTATACTTTAGATCTTAATGGAGAGTTAAACCTTGATGGAGGTTTTTAAACCATCAAGAGAGTTAAACCTTGACAGTTTTTTTTTTTCCCCTGGAGATCAAATGAAAACACAGGAGCATGTAGCTTTAGAAGAGATGCTGCTTTTTATTTTATTTTAATTAATGAGTTAATTATTTTCCTGTGCATAGACCTCTCTGAGAAGTGGCGGTGGTTTATTGCCATGCTATTGTTTTGTCTCTGTGAACTATTTCTGTGATTTCAGGTCCAGTGATAGGAGAACACAGAACGTGGTGTCCGAGTTTCTAAGAAGACTGGGGTACCTAGGGTGTTTGGCGTGCAGTATCTGGACTGTATGGTTATAGCCCTGGCTTGCTTTATTTATTTATTTATTATTTATTTATTTATTTATTTATTTATTTTTAATCCTCACTGGAGGATACTTTTTTCCATTTATCTTCAGATAGCGTTGGGAGGGAGAGAGAGAGAGAGACATTGACATGAGAGAGACACATTAATTGGTTGCCTCCAGCACAACACTGACTAGGGCCAGGGACTGAACAGCAGTTGAGGTACGTGCCCTTGACCAGAATCAAACCTTCGACTCTTTGGTTGGCAGGCTGATGCTCTACCACTCAGCCAAACTGGCCAGGGCTGACTTCTTTTAAATGCTCTGATGATTCTGCTTGATGATGCTTAACACTGATGCAAAAGTTGAGAATTACAGAACTTTTATACTTAAAAAAAATTGAAAAAAATTCCACTTTACAATTGTTCAATTAGTGTTCTGTGAGAAGCCATACCCATGGGACATAATATTCATTAAGATTCTTTGGTAATAATGGGTAGGAATCTAACTTAAGGAAAAAAAATGATTGATTAGAAGTTAAATGATATAATTCAGAAAAGGAGGAAGGGCTTATTTCAGATCTTAGACACTGGACCTGAGATACAATGTTGCCTGGATTCTTTCTCTTAGAATCCCATTTCTACCTGTCTCTGAGTATAGGTTCTGGTTTGTTTCTCTAGGTCAAAGATCAGATCTAGATATGATCAGAGAGCAGAGTAAAATATTCTCCAAAATATTCATTTAGAAAAATATTAAGAAAAGGCTCTTATTAGACGAGTCCAGCCACATTACCACACCTGGAATAATCTCTGGGCAGGAGGAGGAGAAGGTGTAGCGATGTGCGGATCGTGTGTTCACTTCTTTGTTCATTTTGTTGGCTAGAAATGTGGGCCACTGTAATTGCTAGTTCAACCAGAAACGCAAAGCTCTGGTCACGAAGGGGCAGGGAACGATGATAGGTAGCAAAAACAACAAATGTCCTCGAGGGTCTGCTCTCTGAATGCACAATACGTGCAGATATTTTCCCACATGTATAATTTTTGAAGACTTCTGTGTCATATTTATATTAATGTATAATTACAAACTCTCTTACCTTTTCTCACATAGGTGACAGTCAAAACTGCTAAATCCAGCTTCAAATCTACAATCTCCTGGTCATAGGATATCATTTTAATCAAGTCCGGATATGGCTTCTTATGAGTCAACGGCTTGTGCCTTGAGCGGTACCTTTGACTACCTGATACAATATACAATGATGAACCCACAGAAAATTTCCATCCAGGTATGGGAACACTTCTTAGCAGTGCCACTATTGACATTTTAGGTTGGATAATTCTTTCTTTTGGGGGGTTGCCTTGTGCACTGTAGGATGTTTAGCATTATTCCTGGTCTCTACACTTTAGATGTCAGTAGGAAATCCCCTGCCCCCAATCCCAAGAGTGACAAACAAAACAATGTCTTCAAACATTGCCAAATGTTTACTGAGGGCAAAATCACCCACAGTTAAGAACCATTGAAGTAAGGGGGAAAACAAAGCAACATAAGACTTGTCAGAATCCAAATTCCCTACTATGTACTCAGAATGGAGTACAGTCGTCCCTCACCACTTTGCGCTTCGACTTTCGCGGCTTCACTCTATCGCGTTTTTTTAAATATATTCATTAAAAAGTTGACCGAGACAGTGAAAATGATATAGCACGCGCTCGGTTGTCTGAGTCAGTTATATACCCCTATTACAGTTTCAATTAAAATTACTATACACATGGACTGTGGGCCTATGTATTAGAGCACCCCAGGAATGCTTCAATGCCAGGTGCAACCGCTAGAGTCTGGAATGGATTAACCGGGTTTGGATTTTGACATTATCACTTAAAATTTCTTCAATTGTGGGCAACGAATTTACATTCTGTAAACCTGTTTTCTGTTCTGCAAAACCAACATAATGGTAGGAACCACCTCTTGAAGTTTTCAGGTTTCAAAGCACAGTGTCTGCAGGTAGTAAGCACATTTCCACTATCGCTGGCTACTATCATCATTATCTGGACAGGCAGGAGCATGAAGGTGCATCCACACATTGACTCACTTTCCAGACCACGGATCAATTTCTTGATCAGACAGTTTGTTGTCCTAATTCTGCTAATGGGAAAATTTCAATTGTCTAAGGTTCTTTATAGACATACCTAAAGGGTATTAATGAGGCATCACCATCTGCAGAATAGTTTACCTCTAGGGAACAGTTCTATCATGGCCATGTGGATTGCATTGTCCATTAAATAATTATGCACCATTGTTTATCAAGCTTGAGGTTTCTCTTTCTCTAACTCCCCCCTTTCTTCTTTCCTTCTCCCTCCCTCTTTTCAACTCCTCATCCTCTTTGTTTTCTCTTTCTCTCTCTCTCTCTCTCTGCACATAGTTGGCTGTAAATTTCATTTGACAGCAATCCTTTAGCAGTAAATAAAATTAGAAATTGTAAAGTCAGGAACTTTGTATGTGGACCTCTGCTTTGCACTTTCTGTTTCTCACTAACAGGTCTTATACCTTCTCAATCTCTCAGGGCTCAACTCAATCAATGCCTTAGATTTAAGCCACTGCCCAAATCTGGGCAAAGCAGTAGGTGTGGGTGGAAAGACAGAACTTCCATCTCCTTTGATGGTACTTTTAGGGAAAAGTGAATACCTCAGCCAAGTAGGGAGTTCAGAACAAGAGATGTGTGAGGGTGGCCTGAAAAGGACCTCTATCGTTCCTTCTGGGTCTGGCTTTAGCTGCTGCACTCTCTCCCTCCCCAGACTTCGCAAACACAAATTTCAGTGTAAGGCAGAGACTCCATCTGTTGCAGTTCTTTAGAATTCATTATATATGAGTTGTTGAAACTCGTGGCCATGGTGGAAAATATTTGTCTAAACACACACACACACTCACACACACACACACACACACACACACACACACACACACAGTTTATACTAGCAATGGCCTTTTTGCTTTCAGATGAAGAAGCTTAGATTAAAGCTTGTCTCTCACATGTAGGAGCTTCCTGAGCCATAGGAAAACAAAAAGGCAGAACAGCACTCCGATATTTTAATATTTTTCTACCATTGAAGATTGAGTTTAAACAGGCACATTTTAAAGACAGATTGCTTTTAAAAATTGTTAAATGAACCACTCCCCTGTCTTACAACAATCATTTTTCTTGTCCTGGGATGGAAGTGCCTTTGCTGTCCCCAGTCCAACTTGAATAGCCATTTCTACATTTTTAGGCTTAGAATTTTTCACTCTCCTCTTTCAGTATAATTTTATTTATTTATTGAAATTATTTCTTTGCAAGTGACAAAAAACTAATTCAAATTAGCTTCAGCAAAAATAAATGTAGATTCTTCTCCCACCGTCCCCCATTTTTGAGAGATGATTACTAGGATAACAACAGGATAAAATCCCAGGATATCAGGGAATTGATTTATTCATTTAGCAAACTTTAATTGAGAAAGTACTATGTGCCAAACCTTGAGAAAAAAGGTAGAGCAAAACCCAGCACTATCTGATTTCCTAAAGCTTTAAAGTCTATTTCAATAAGATTACCTATTTCTAATTGTTACTACAGCTTCTCTATTGGTTATTGGGTTCATTCTTTCAGATTTCAATATACACAATCCTTAGCATCTCTTGGGTTACATCTTTTCAATTTCCAAACTTGAAGAAAGGATGATTCTTCTTTGATAGTTTTTTTTCAAGAAAATCATAGAGGACCTACTCATGAATCAGTCCCAATGGGGTGCGGGAATGGTATCCTGGCAGTGGCCAGGTTTAGGATATCTGAATCTAACTCTTCTACCAGAGCTGGGAATGGACGGTGGGCTGTTCTTAGCCTCTGCTGCAGCTCTGGAAGATTCCCGGTGTCTCTACTTCCTGAGACTTGGTCCATTATTGCAGGCTTAGCTCTCACTCTCATCTCTCAGGGCGTTTTCTACCTCTTCAAACGTTCTTCCTGTTGTGTCCCATTGTCTTTTTCTCATGAGATGTTTATGCTTCTTACTTAATTTTTAAAACAGTTTTCTTTCATTTCATTGCAGATTCAGAGAGAATGTTTGTAAATTGTTACATTGTCTGCAAGTTTCATGTAGGTGCACTTTATATGAAATCTCATGCAACTATTGGTCTTCAAACTGCCTATAGCGGGTGCAGCCCCTCCCACGCCTGTGCAGGCACATCAATGAAATCCCACTTTGATTAGACTTCACTTTATCAATGTTGTTCTTCAGATCAAAAGCTATATATTTAATTATTAGATAAATTGATGTTATGGACACATTCAGATAAAAGACAATCATTTCCTTTTATGTTCTTAATTTTCTTAAAAAAATCTGTTGATAATTTCATGTTATTATATTTTTATAATGATATGAATAACTTGGCTACTGATTTATAATGGCATTAACCAGGTATTTTCATGGAGGGAAATATTTTCATGGAAAATATCTATATTGGTTTCCAAAATAAAATACTGTATTTTTTTAATATTGAAGAATATTTCAAAAATTTTTACAATGCTAGCAGAGGTTTAGCGAGAGGAAATGACAGATATTTGTAATTCCTGTTGCTATGCAACAATCAAAATACTCATCTGAGTTTTTACTGTTACAAACACTGATATATAGTGATAGAGGTTGCCTTGTAGTTTCTGACTCTGGTGCATATAATGAACTATACTAACAAATAATAAAATTTTATATGACATCTTTTAGAAGTATTTAACTCCCATTTCTTCCTCACTCCTGATACTGCTTACTTATCTTTTAATTATGTATATATCTTAGTGTTTCCATATTGGAATTGCCTGTGGTGCTCATAAAAAAACATTGAGGCTCTGGCCCCAACCCAGACCAATTAAATCTGAATTTCTGGGGATGCCTCTGGACAGCAGTACTATGTTAAGCTCTACAGGTGATTATAAAATGCAGGCAGAGTTGAAAACTATTGATCTCTCTTTATGTCTTTTGATAGTGTATCCAGCTTTGACTATGCAGGATCAATTTAAACATGCAGAGTCTTAAAAAATGAATAGGATTTAAGAGAACTTTGCTTTAGTGTAGTATTTAAAACATAAAACCTGATTAGGACTTTTTTTTTTTGTAACCTAGCCAGAAGAATGTATAAAGACTTAATTTTTCAAAGCTGAATTGTTTTTATTCATATTTAACTACTCAATACATTTTATTAATGTACAACATTTCTTTTATTTTGTGGGTAAGCACTTTATATCATATCTTCTAATTTATTTTTTCTCTCTACAACATTGGTTTTGCCTCTCCAGATTGAAAACAAATTTTTTCTTATATAACATAGGCCATAAGTTACTTGAGAGTGTCAGGGTATTTAAAATGCTATTGTGGATACTATGACATCATGAAAAGTTGGAGGTTCTAGAATCTGGATTACTTTTGTGAGTATTGAACATAATGGAATGTCCAAAAAAAAAAAAAAAAAGATAAACATCTCTCAAAGAGAGACTTCTTACTAAAAACTGTTTTTATTGGAATGTTGATTATTATGGTTATAGAAGAAATAGAGGCTATTTATTAAATATTCAATTTTGTTTTGTTGTTAAATATCACCCAAGGATATTTTTCCATTGATTTTTAGATAGAGTGGAAGGGAAGGAGGGAGAGAGAGAGAGAGAGAGAGAAACACTGATGTGAGAGAGACACATTGATTAGCTGCCCCCCACACAATCCTGACCAGGGCAGATCGAACCTGCAATCCAGGTGTGTGCCCTTGTCTGGGAATTGAACTTGAGACTCTTTGGTCTATGTGCTCTAACCACTGCTCAGTGCAAATATACTGGCCAGGGCAAATATTCAATTATTTATTTAAAAATATTTATTTGTGCCTATTATGTGGCGGGTCATGTGTTAGATATTTTAAATGGGGAGCCAGATTGAAGGAGATGATATAACAAGTATAGAAATATATATACATTAATTTATACATCAAAAATATTTCAATTGTGTTTAATTGATATTTCCTTATAAAATGGTTATGTCTCCTAGGATTATTCAAGCCAGACTAGTTTCCGCCTTTTCGGTGTCATCTGTGTCCCTAAGGTGATGCACCACAAATGGCTTGGGCGAGGGTGACTCTGGCCTTTAGTGCCAGACTCCCTGAGAGTCACTGGTCCTCCCAACCTCTGCTGTTAAGTCTTTATTTGACTCCTCTACTTACCACAACTTTTTTTTTTTACCCTCACCTGAGGAAATTTTTCCATTTTTTGTTCAGATAGAGTGGGAGGGGGGAGGGGGAGAGAGAGAGGAAGAGAGAGAGAGAGAGAGAGAGAGAGAGAGAGAGAGAGAGAGAAACATCGATGTGAAAGGGACACATCGAGTGGCTGCCTCCCGCACAGCCCAATCAGGGCCGGGGACAAACTGCAACCAAGATACATGCCCTTAGGGGGAACCAAACCCGGGTCTCTCTGGACCGCAGCTGATGCTCTAACTGCTGAGCCAAACTAACCAAGGCTTTACCACTACTTTTGAATTGATCCTAGACTTTGTCTTGTTTATCCTGGTTGAGTGTGTTTCTCTTATCATTGATTTATAAATTTCTTGGATGATTCAGGCCAATTTTTGTGCAGACTATTAGTTCAAGACCAGAAATGATATTTTCCTATGTTATAATCAATTTTGGAATTGCTGTGAACCGAATTTATCTCTATTGTCCTCATGATTCTCATGGCCCTTAAGCTGTTTCTCTAATACGGATCCTGAAGATATTTCATAATTCAACTTTGGAAGCAACTTGCTTATTATTTTTCCACAAATGATTATTTATACATTAAAACTAGTGCTAGATAGAAATTTGCTTGTTACATAATATATATAGCACTGTAGATTGATAGTAAAATTGTTTAAGATGGTGTAGTTCTCAACCAGGGGCAACTTTGTCCACCAGGGGATATTTGACAATGTCTGGAGATATATTTTTGATTGTGGGGAGTAGGTGGCGCTATTGGCATCTAATGGGTAGAGACCAGAGGACTGCTACACATCCCATAGTGCACAGGACAGCCACAAAGACAAAGAATTACTCAGCCCAGAGCGGCTGTAGTGCTATAATTTCAAGAAAAATACTATATTGTTGAATTTTTAATGTATGCTCGAAAGCCATGGCACTGTAAATTTTTATCTAGGAAAAGGATCATTTAAAAGCATATATACTTAGGATACTTCTTTCCTTTGCACATTAATATATTCCTTCTAATGCTCTAAATTGAGTAGATTAAGTGATTTCCCTTCTCAAATGTTCAACTACCTATTATCATGAGTGCTCCCCTTAAGTGCAAGAGCAAGCTGTCTTCCCAGCACATCATGCCAGATTCAGTTATTAAGAAAATGAATACCCTATAGATAAAATAGAGTCCTATTTCAAAATAAATTACACATCTAAAGGTGGCTGCAGCAATTTTCCAATATGTTTCTTTTGTAAAACCAAAATTCTATTTCTGTGTTAACCATATAGTTTCACCTTGATTTTTAGATTTTTAAGGGAATGTAAATGAATGTGAATACTCACGATCTCTTGGCATGCTATATGTACGAGTTGCCTATATGTATATGTTTGTATACATGTGCGTAGTGTATGTACATATCACTTCTGACCTTTACTGGTGCCTAACATAGTGCCTTTCAAGGAGTGTTGCGATATTGTGCAAGATGCTACATGCTTGTAAGGAAAACAACATATTGTTGGAGGTGTCCATCTATATTGTGATAATGTGTCCTCTAGCCTTAATTTCTGTTTATAAAATTAATGAAAAAGAGTGAAATCATCTCTTTCAGAAGCCTTCTCTGATGCCCTTAGTTTGTGGTACATTCATAACACTCCAGATCCGTCACTGTCAAACCTCTTACCAGATTGTTTCAAAATGTTGTTCTTGTGCTATCTCCCACACGCACCTGCCAATTTCCCTTCACACCAGGTCTGTCCACTCCTGGCATAAAGTAGACCTCAGTGCTTGTTGACTCACAATGCAATGTGATGGTTTCTAGAACAGAGATAAACTGCATGTTAATGGAAAGCCCGGATTCTTTTGCTTATTTGTTGAGGTTTTAAGCCAATCATGTTGCAGAGTGACCCAAGTATTTCATCATACGCATTAGAAATGTGTGCCTTCTGTGTTCCAAATGAACCCCATTTTTGTTCAGACAGCCATCCATTCCCCTACAGCCCACGTGGCTCAAGTGCAGTGGCCACGTTTATAGCTGCAAGGCCATGCGATGGTTAGAAGGCTAATCTAAAATCCGTCCTTTCCAGAGAGTGGTGTGGGAGTCCATATTAAACCCAAAGTACTTGAGACTTTGGGGGTGCTTATTTTTAATTCAGGGAAGTTGGCCTAATTAGGTGGGAAGAAAGGATACTTCGCTCTTTGTAGGGGACAGGATTGGTTTTCTATTTCCCTCACAGTACATGGACGAGGAAGCATGCACCCAGAGTTGCTGCAGGCAGGCGTTTTTGCTCCCCTGGACGAAGCCTTTCTACTCATAGAATTGACACACAGAAGAGGAGAGGGCCGAAATAGATGCAGAAACAGAGCTGGATTCATGAGCAGGCCACTCCTGAGTCCTACCCCCCCTTTAATTTAGATTATGTGAGAAAATGTCTGGTTATATTTTTTAAGTCTATTGGAGTCATGCTTTCTATTACTTGTAGCCTAAGTAACAGAATGTTAAAAATTCCTAGTCCCTTCCTTTTTAAAAAACTTTTTTTTTCTTTATTGATTTTAGAGAGAGAGAGAGGGGAAGAGAAAGGGAGAGGGAGATAGAAACATCAACGAGAGAGAATATCGATTGGCCGCATACTGCATGCCTCCCACTGGGGATTTGGCCCACAACCTGGGCAAGTGCCCTGATCGGGAGTCGAACTGGCGACCTCTTTGTGCATGGGTTGACGCTCAACCACTGAGCAACATCAGCCAGGCCTTATCCCCTCCTTTTAAAATGTGTCCTGGCCAGTTTGGCTCAGCAGTTAGAGCATCAGCCAGAGGACCTGAGAGTCCCTGGTTCAGTTCCCACTAAGGGCACGTACCTCAGTTGCAGTTTGTTCCCGGCCCCAGTTGGGGTCATGTAGGTGGCAACCAGTCTCTCTCACATTAATGTATCTCTCTCTCTCTTCCTTCCTCTCTCCCTCCTGCTCTATCTGAAGATAAATAAAAAGATGTCCTTGGATGGGATAAAAAACAAAAAAATATTATTTGTATCCGTTGGCTTTTGTGTGTAATTCCGGCTATAATTACCAAGAACACATTCTGTACTCGCAGCTTTCTCTGTGCTTACTTGTGCAACACCTCGAAAGTTCTGTTCACGTTTTCTCCACTGGCAGTTGTCCTTTGGTTCTTAACTTTCCCCTGTGCCTGGTCAACACTCCTGTAGAATAAATGCTTTCTCTCTGAGAGAAATTCCAGCACTAGTTGTTAAAACCTTACAATTTTCACATCTTTCTTTTTTTTTTTTAATTGTCACCCAAGGATATTTTTCCATCCATCCTCAGACAGAGTGGGAGGGAGAGAGGGGATGGGGAGAGAGAAAGAGAGAAACATCGATGTGAGAAAGACACATTGATTGGTTGCCACCCACATGACCCCAACCAGGGCTGGGGACCCAACCGCAACCGAGGTGCATGCCCTTGGCCAGAATCAAACCTGCGACTCTTTTGTCCACAGGATGATGCTCTCACCACTGAGAAAAACTGGCCAGGGCCAATGTTCACATCTTTTTAACCTTTCCATTCATCCCTGAGAATGGGAGAGATTATAGAATCCCAGAGGCACTGTGCTGAGGGGCTCAGATCTGGAGTTTTTCTATTTTTCTATTTTTAAATGTTGGCCTCACTACCTTGGGTGAGTTATTTATCCTTGCTAACCCTCAATTCATCATCTGGAACAGGGATAGGAAACAGTGACCCACAGGCAAAATTATTAAAAGGTCTGTGCCTGCAGATCAAAAATTATTCCAACTGCCCTGGCCAGATAGCTTTGTTGGTTGGAGCATGGTTCCATACACCGAAATGTTGTGGGTTCCATCCCTGGTAGGGGCACAGATGGGAGGCAACCAACGGATGTTTCTCTCTCACATGGCTGTTTCTCTCTCTCTCTCAGAAACAAAATCATTAAAAACATATTCTCAGGTGAGGATTTAAAAAGAAGTTATTTGAACCAATAACCACAACTCTTTCTGCAGTTGAGGGAAATGACTGTGATGAGGACATATGATGTAGTTTCACTGAATGATATTTATTAGCAGGCTGAAAAAACAGTACTACTGGTGTCAGCCCCCAGCTGAGGCGTACACATAATTTCAAGGCTACATAAATGCATTTATGCCACCTCATTGAGACTTATACTTTAAATCTTATTTTTTATCCAAAGAAAGTAAATGTTATTTTAAAAATCATAACTCGTTGCTATTGTTAATTCAATAATATCAATTGCGCATGGGCTGCCTTAGAGGAGACTGTATCAGTAGCGTTTGGCCAGACAGCGGAACAATGAGCAGAATCGCCATTTCCCCTGTGTGGTCTATTTGTCACGTCAGAGTTGCCCTGGTCTGGAGAACACAGATGGTGTTGTGACAGTGCAGAGTGACGAGTGCCACATTGTTCCTTCTAATGAGTGTTTTCTGCTCAATTCATCTTGTTTTGCAGCCCGAATCTCTGCTACATGATAGTTTTGAAAATAGGGAGAATCAAGTAGGGGAAGTCAAAGAGCATGCCAAATCCCTTTGTTATTTTTTTGACTGGTATGTGGGTCCAGAAAGTACTAGAAGTTAATATGAATGAGAATACAAAAACAAAAAACAAAAGACAAAAACAAAAACCGGCCAGCTGTCCCATCCATGAAAAAATAACATACATTTCTCAAAAACAGTAGAGGGCATGATAGTTTTATGCAAAGTAAATTTTCCTAAACTAATTTAATCATCTCTATAATTATGTTGGGCATGATACATAGAAGAATACAATTTTATACATGTTAAAAAAAGAATAAATGATAAATCATGATTCTCTTAATTCACTGTTGAGAGGACATAAAACTAGTTTGAGAATCAATGAAAAAATCAATACAAGTAGTGTAAATATCATTAGGAAAAACAAGATAGTTCAAATAATGAGGCATATTGAATTCAAAAAGTGACATTATGATTTATTATTAACATATAGCTTAAAATTGATGGTGTTGACAGAGTAAGAATAAAATAAAGTTATATTCAAATCTATACTTTCTGAAGTTCACTATATGGCTTTCCACTTTTTTGTACTTTCATAATTTTTGCTTTACATGTTGAATTAAATGCCAAATGGACATTTTCTTCATCCTGTAAATTTTTTCCTAAATCATGGGAATAATAGTAAAAAGTTTAGGACAGATTTTCTTAACTAAGACTTAAGAATATTCAGAATAGATATACATGATCAAGTTTAGATTAATTATGTTTTAACAGTTTAAAGATAATATTTAAAATGGGTAATTATATCAATTTCATATTTGCGAAAAAGATAATGTTTGCAACTTTTTCACTAAGGCATACATATTACATTTGATAATAGTTAGCTTGAGCTATAGATTAGATTCCTGAGTCAGTCAATTTTTATTGTTTTTTTAAAATTAAAGTAGAAAATCTTATCTCACAATAAAGTCATTGTGAATGACTCTAATTGTTAGACCATTTTGGATATTTAAATAGAATTTCCTTCTAAGTCAATGAAACTTTTTCATTCAGAAGCCAGATCCATTAATTCCTGATGTAGTCTTTGTTTACTTTCAACTCTGGAACATTCTGTTCCATTTGCATATTGTTTGTAAATGTGCCCAATAATTTCTAACAAGTATTTCTTTCTCCAATCAATGAAAAAAAAAATTTAATGTTAGCAAAGAGTGAAACTCTCACTGGTCTCATAGAAATTCTTTTGTTTTTGTCTTCACCAATAAAAATTGCAATATTTTGATGCTAAAATGATGACTTTTGGCATACAAGATATTAAACATATCACTGAAATGTGCCACAAAGCAAGCCCTATGCAATCATTTAATGTTTTTACCACACATTATTGTTGTCATGAAGTCACATTTTTCTTCTCATACCCTGTTTTGAATTTGGAGAACACGTTTTCCCTAGACTGCCAGTAGACTTCAGTGTGAAAAATTAGTCATGTATTTACTGCCAATTTCTTCGCACAACATGCTGAAAGACATATATGCTCGGTAGATGAAATGTGATAATAATGAAAGTTTTCATCATTTTTTTTCTCTGTGGATATGACATTGTGCTGGATTGACATTCAGGTGGATATATGTATATGTTTTTAAAAACTGTAGAGCAGTGCTTTTCCTTGTTAGACATAAAAAGGCTGCTCTGTTAAGATTAATTCCAGCACATATTTTCTAGTGTACCCTACAAAAGAAAAATATTACCCCCGTAGCACATTTTCCAGTAATAAACCATACAAACAACATTAGGCCCTTCTCCCTTATCCTGCACAAAGGGAAAGCTTATTCGCATGCGAGGCATAGGCATGGTCTTGCCTACTGCAACACGAAATATGCACATACTGTTTCAGTAAGTGCTATTTCGCATTATATGCCATGGATATATGTGTATGACTTTTAGGCTGTACCTTAAAAGGGAAGTACTCTCTTCTCTGTTTGAGCAAAGGTGAGTATTAGAATAGACACCTGGGACCTAGGGATGGAATGTTGTGTTGAAAAGTGTAGAGGCCTCCTTCTAGCCCTGGATTCTATGTGACTGAGCAATAAACTTTGATCTTGTTAATCAGTTTTATTTCTCTCTCTTACAGTAGCTTACCTGTGCTCTAGTTACATTACTAATGAATCTAACTGAAAAAAAAATTACAGTAATGATGGCTCTAACTGTATCTATATCTATAATCATTAGGGGAAACTTCTTAATATCTCTGAGCCTCAGGTTTTTAGGCTCTAAAATGGGGATGTTAACAGCTACATCACATGGTTGTTATGAGGATTAAATAATATAGAGTACATAAAATGCTTTAGCATAATTTCTAGTGCTGTGCATAAGCACTCAGTACATTTTAATTGTCATTGTATTTGCTCTTTAGGTGGCTTGAACCATTACTAAATTAATCATTAATTTATGATTCTTGCAAGTAGAGATTGTATTTTATTAAATAAGTTTCAGATAACTTTCTTGTTGCTTTAATGCACTTGATGCTGGGCTATCCATTGTCTTGGTTCTTCACCAATAGATATATCTCCAACCAGGTCACTCACTCCTTGAACAGTGATCAGGTATCCCTCAGCTTTGTCAACTTAGTTTTTCTCTCTTTGTGGCTTGTGCATTAAATAAAATAATGGATGCAAGTTTATTGGCATATAAGTAGCACTTAATATTTGAAGATTATTAGTATTTTGATTTTTTGCAGTAATTATTTATCCTTCAATTTGGTGGTGAGCAAAAACAAAACAAACAACAAAAAAACACCCAAACAACAAAACAAAGGTGTCAGAATACTCATTCAAAGTTTCTTCCCTTTTTGATTTAGATTTACCCTTGGTGGAAGTAGAGCAAATCAAACCACTTGAAGCAGTAAAAGGGGTTTGTTGGAAGAATTCTATGGTAGCTAATGGAGTCAGTTGTGGCGCTAACTAACCACTCAAATCTCAGGAAGCACTGAAAATTGAGACAGTCTTGGGACCCAATGGCCAGCAACAAAGACACTAATGCCATCAAAATTTGCTGTCTCTTTCTCTTTCAGGAAAATTATGTATTCCTAGAGTTGCCATATATTCAGTTTCTTATTATTGGAAAATGGTTGCATACCTTGTGAAAATTCCAATCATACAGATATTTAGAGTATAAATAAGTAATATTTTATAATTATTTTTGGATAATGAGGTGGCTTGATGAACTGTTATATTTTCACTGATTTCCCCACCTCTGCTTTATACTACTAAACAAATTCAGTGGGGAAGAAAATATGAAATAGAGATGCTAAGTCTTACCGTACATAAGTTAGATCCAACATTTACCATAGCACAAAGAACCAGTCACGCTATGCAACATTTTAAATCATCTACCATTTACAAGGACTGTGTGTGCTTCTTGGCATTGCACATCAGTGCTGCATTTCAAAAACAATGATCATTGTTCATATTTCATTAAAAAATATTTTGTCATACTGTTTCAAAAGATGGGCTTTTGTGTAGCTTTCTATCAAAGACTTGCTATAATAATTGCAATAAAAACTAATTTGGATTTAAAAACCCTTGGGGGAAGGCTTTGATCAACATTTTTATATAAAAGTGACATACATCATTTACACAAAAGTATGCATAGTGGTTAGGAGCTGGACTCAAGAACTAGATGCCAGGGTTTGAATTCTGATTTTGTCACACACTGAATTTATGACTATTGTAAAATTACTCAACTTCTCTGAACCATAGTTTCTAAATGCAAATCAGAATAATAAGAATACCTACCTTGTAGGGTTGTTAAATTAGCATTATATAAGTTCATATGTGTAAAGTCCATGGAATAGATATTACTATTATTGTTATTAAAGAAGTACAATTAAAAACATATTGCCCTGCAAACATAAGATAGTTTCGATATTAAAAAACAAAAACAAAAAAAAAAACCACACCTCATTTAACAGTAATTCTTGAATCTAGGGCTTGATGTTTTGCAATTTTGGAAAATATTTGGCCTTATCTTTCAAATATAACTCTTTGTATTCTAACTGCATGTGTTAGAGCTTTCCACCATTTTTCATATTTCTTTTATGACTTTTTGTATATTCTATCTTTTCCTCTATATGCTCCAATGCAGATATTTTCTACTGTTCTGTTTTTTAGTTTACCAATCCTCACTTTAGCTATGTCTGTCTAATTTGCTATTAAGTCAATTTGTTGAGTTCTTTTAGTTGTTGTTGTTTTGTTAATCCTCACCCAAGGATATTTTTCCATTGATTTTTAGATAGAGCAGAAGGGAAGTAGGAAGAGAGAGAAACATCGATGTGAGAGAGACACATCGATTGGTTTTCTCCCGCACGACTCCCACCAGGGCTGGGGATTGAACCGAGGTACATGCCCTTGATCAGAATCAAACTCGCAACTCTTTGGTCTGCAGGCTGACGCTCTAACTGCTGAGAAAAACTGGCCAGAGAGACAGGACTCTTTTTAATGAGCTCTACAGCTACAGTACAGACAGTCCAGGATCTCAACAGGAGGCCTGGGGTGCTTAGGAAGTGGTCCTCTTTGGTGATTCCTGAACCCCAATGTTATTCGCCCCAAATCTGCTTAGCTTCTCAGACACTGCTTTCTGTAGTTTGAAGTTAAACTTTCTGCAGCTTGGTCATATCATAAGTCACAGCTTAAGAATCAGCAAACACTCTTTGGGGCAAAACAGTACCACGTACTAGGTTTCCATGATTCTTTTTCCTCTGGGATTTTGACCTCCAATCTCTTCTGCTGTTGCAGCTCTCTAACATCTTCAAACACATTGTAAAACACTGTATTTAGTTTCTCCAAATGTTCCTAGTGGAAGGTTGGTATAAAAATACTAATCATCACAGCCATGAGTTTCTGCAATTTTGCCCCCTCTTTTTGTTTTGCTTTGGAAAATGTTTAAAGTGGGTCAGTTAATGTGAGAGATTGTCTAAAATGAAATGAACTAAGATTTGGTAAGTGAAAGATACAATGGTTATTATCTACAATGCCTTTGAAAAAATAGTAAATGTCAATAATGATGAGGCTTCACTTGGGAATTAGGCTTTTGTGAGCCAGTTTGGGAATGTGAATGCTTGTGATTCTATTCCCTGCTCCTCATGGGGGAGGGGAGCTTTTCATGTTTTGCTTTGGAAAAGTTTGAAGAGGGATCAACAAATGTAAGAGAAGTTGGCACTTTGAAAACAGCAAAAAGACTTGATATATGAGTCACTTGACTTCATGGCAGTTACATTATAGGATTAGTTTTACTTCAGTTAAACACAGGCATTCAGGAATCCATTTATCAGGGAAGGTGTGGTATCCCTGTTTCCTGTTAAAGATTAGAATCAGCTATAATACACCATGCATATTCCTGTGTTTGGTTTTATTTTTCTCCATTTCTTCCATGTGTTAATAAAAGTAGTTTCTGACCCAGGATGGCTACTTATCATGAATTGCATTTATTTCTAGTGTCTTAGTTCATATTACAGAGAATATCATCAGAAAGACATCATACTTTCATAGATGACTAATCTGTGATTAAAATAGATTACCTATTGCTTCATAAGTAACATCTGGCATCAAAGATGATTCCATTGACTTGAAATCTCATAAAATGTAACACAACACCATTAGATTGAAAAAAGTACTGTTGTTCTCTCTGGTTATAATCAACCATTCCTACCAGAAAGTCACATAAAGGTGCTTTATAATTTTCCCCAAAGATCTATAAAGTGGCAAACACATTTTCTGGAGCTATTCTAGAAGTTTGCTTCTGCATGACGGAGGATCCTTGAACAATGAGGGAAAAGGTGTAATTCTGAGGCATAGATCATGCTTTACCAAGTAACTTCTAATTTACTAACACTTGTTTTGCTGATGTATAACCTCAGATACTAACAGAGGAGGCAATCGATTTCTAATAAAAAATATGTTTCTGTGGCCAATATGTCCCATAAACATTATAATTTTCCCTCCAGACAATAAATTTAAGTGGAAAAGTTGTATACAGAATTACATCATTGATAGGTTTGAATTGATGAGAAAGCTTTACTATTTTCTGGGAATAAAATAAGATGTCATTCTTCTCCCTAGTCTATAATGATGTCAAGTCAATGCTGGGAACTCTCCTGAGTTCATATTAAGTAATCATAATTTTAACAACAACAAAAAAGGTCAAATTTTACATTAACTATAAACAATACTAGTTTCTAAATTATTATAAAATAATAATAGAATAAAAACCAGAAAGATTTTCTTTAAGAAAAATTTTTATACAGTTTTAATTCACAAATTAGATATTTTCAAGAGCTTAATTTATTCTAATACCAAAAAGTTTGCTCTCACTGTTTATCCTACAGCAAAATGAAAAAATCCTGTTCATACTTTGTCTATGAAAATAATTTTAAAGGAATTAAAATAATATGTACCGAAGGTGGAAAGGCTAGTAGGAGTTAATGATTAACATACTCTCCTCATTTAACGTGTATACGTTTTGAGTCCAATAAGTTGAAAAATTTTTAAATGATATATAGTACTGCCAGCCAATGTGGCTGAGTGGTTGAATGTCGACCCATGCACCATGAGGTCTCGGTTTGATTCTTGGCCAGGGTACATATCCAGGTTGTGGGCCAAATCCCCAGTAGGGGGCATGCAGGAGGCAGCCAATCAATGTTCTTTCTCATCAGTGTCTCTCTCTCTCCCTTTTCCTTCCTTACCCTCCATAAAAAAAAAAAAAATCAATAAAGAAAAAAAATGTATAGTATTAATATACACACAACTTTTGAAACTATCTCCTATTTTTATTTAACATATTTTTAACTGTGGCCCAGCTGGTGTGGCTCAGTGGATTGATCATTGTCCCATTCAATTCCTGGTCAGGGGCACGTGGCTGGGTGGTGGGCTCCATCCCCAGAAGGAGGTATATAGAAGGCAGCCGATCGATGTTTCTCTCTCACATTGATGTTTCCATCTCTCTCTCCCTTCCTCTCTCTCTCTCTCTTAAAAAAAAAATCAATAAAAACATATTTTTACCTGTTGACTTAGCCATCTCTAGGGAACAGGTGCAGCATCATAAAGCATGAGGCAGCTGACTTCATGGGGCATAGAAGTTTGTTTTTGTGGACACTACCTTTAATTCTGATTATATTATTACCAAGTTTTCTATATTTTAAGATAACTAATTTCAGAAAAGACAGTATCTTTTCCTTTAATTTTTTTTAGCTTTCTAGATTTGAGATTTTGTTATACTGTCTCTAAAACAAAAACAAAACTAAAACAACATCCCAAACAAAACCCCAAACCAGACCAAACTCTAGTGCTTAACTAATTATAAATGATATCTCTAAGAGGTTCTCTATGACCAGTATCGAATAAAAATTTTAAACCTGTTTTTGTGAATAATTTATTTAAAATACAGCTTGAAATTTTATGGAATATACAGTTTGGTTTTTTATTTTTAAAATTTTTTTATCCTCACCTGAGGACATTTTTTCTATTTTTTGTTCAGGTAGAGTGGGAGGGAGAGAGAGGAACAGAGAGAGAGAGAGAAACATCGATATGAAAGGAACACATCGAGTGGCTGCCACCCACACGACCGACCAGGGCCGGGGACAAACTGCAACCGAGGTACAGGCCCTTAGCGGGAACCGAACCCGGGTCTCTCCGGACCGCAGGCCGACGCTCTAACCGCTGAGCCAAACCGGCCAGGGCTACAGTTTGGTTTTAAAAACCTGAAGGTAGTCTTTGAAGGGATAGGAATTAACATTTTAAAATTACTGACTGCTTAATGCTATACCAACTGCTCTTCATACATGATATATTTCACCCTGACATGGCAGCTGGTATGGTTCTATATTGCATCACATTGGTTCACATCCATTGTGCCTGGACCCCCCACCTCCTGTGCTTGCCTACATGTTTCCAAATAAGGCAGCTTCACCTTAGTAGTTGTTGCAAGCTCTGCTTTCTAGAGGAATTAAGCTGCGACAAAGTACTTTGTGATTTAAGAAACACTTTCACAAATATAATCTTAGATACATCATTTTGAAATTAAGATTTTAAAAATCAAAGTGACATTAAGAACACGGATGAGCTATTACATGGTTTTCAAGTGCAAATGCAGAAAAAGCAACCTCTGCCCCACTGCCCTGCAACCAGCGCACTTACTCCTCAGAGGGAGAGTCTCCCACCGCTTTAGCAATAACTTGTATTATTTACCATTAAATCTCTTTTATATGTGTGTGCAGTTTTAGAAAATACCAATTTAGGCAGCCTCCGCTTACCACCTACGAAATGTGAGGGTTATCACTCTACAGTGCTCAAGCTTCTTTCTTCTGATGATCTCATTCACCTATTTGTTTTTCTTTGGGTTAAAATTGTTTAATGTTTTCATTTATTCAGTTTTATATATACATCTATGATCAGTTTTTCCCACCTAAATTTCAACAAATGATCATGTTTCCTAACACTCCAACTTATTAAATAATCTATCAGTTCCATTTCATTTTCTTGGAAACCTCCCCTCCGGACCTCCACCCGTCTGGTCTGACCTGGAAGAACTCTTCTTTAGAACTGAGGCACAAACGTTATCCCGGTGTTTTCCTTAGTTCCTCTCTTCTGCCAGATACCCTATTTCTGGAATCTTTTTTCTTCCTGTGTTTTTGGTTTACTGCTTCATTTGGTTGGAACACAATCTCTAGCTTTCTAAAAAAAGGTGGTAGATATCCAAGGCTTTTTGAATTAGGATACATCACTTGGATTTGGCTCAAATTACTTTTACATTGATTTACACTAAACTACTAGACAACATTGCAAAATGTAGAAGATGAGATAATAATGAGTGTTTACGGCATACACTGTGCTGAAAGTTCAGTGTCAGTGCAGCCTGCACACAGTGAACAGACTTAAGGTCATCAACACCGTGACCCAGATGCTTCCATTCCATTGCAGTGCAGGAGAGGGTGGCGGCATTCAAGGATCTGCGTAGCATCTTCTGTTTTCTTACCTGGCATTGGCCCATGGCTAAGCACTTCTTGTTTATGTGAAAATGTTCTTATTTCCTCTGCATGCATGATGATGGTTTGTCTTAGGTGGAATATTCTCGATTGAAAATAATTTTTCCTTGCAATTTTGGATGTTTGGACTATGCCTTTTAGCATCCAGTATTGCTCTTAAGTAATCCAATCCCATTTTCATTTTTCTTTATTCAATTGTCATTTCTTTTTTCCCCTTCTTAAGAACAGTTTGATCTTCTCTTGTGAACCTTCTCCAACCTCCAGTCCACCCGCAGTACTACAGGCATAGCAGTTGCAGGGGTAGGAAGGAAGGGGACTTTCTGTTTAGGTAGATATTTATTATCTGCTCTTGGGTCCCTTCAGGTTTTTCATAGTTAAATAAATTGTCTCTAGATTTCCCTTTTGACCATTGTTTCATATCGCCAGGAATGTAAATTGCAAGGCAGATCTATATTCTAATGGATTAAAAGAACATATCTGACAATCTTGACCATGAAATTCAGAGATGACTCAAAGTAGAGGTTAGCAATTACGCAGTTGAATTATAAATGGGCTGTCAGTGAGCACTGAGACTTTTCAACACAAAACTAATGGCAAGCAAAAGTGAGAATTATGTTTAAAGAACTGAATTTAAATTTATAAGCATTGGAAATGTAGAAATAAACAGAAATTAATGGATTGTGCAAAGGAATCCCAGGGAGTCCAGTCTACCTACTCTTTTTGGTAAAAATAAATGGATACTGTCCCAGTCTAATCAATAAAGAAATAATAGTTTGAGTGTATTTATTAAAATTATAAAAGTAACCTTCTTGGATAACTGATTTCATGTGAGCAGCAGTAATCCATTGTGAAAACTCAAATTTGATATTCTCATGGGAGAGGGAAGATATCAAATAATTAGTGATTGTTATATCCCCCTTCTTTTAAGAAAGAAGTATTTATTTCTTGCCATATCTGCTACTATAACTTGTTTGAATAAAAAATACGGGTTATTGATGAGAAGAAACATTGCATGTGAGAAGGTATCCATGACAGTGCTCAGTATCACTTGGTGAAGATTTGATATAGGCAGAGAATATGAATTTTATGAAGTTTAACCATGTATTAACTTTTTTTCAGAGACTGGTAAATATGTTATTTGCTTTAAAATTATTTTTATATTTTAAATGAGTATTTCTAGGATGATACTCATACATCACCTAGGATAATACTGTGATTCAGCTACAAGGTAGTTTAACTCTATGTGTTATACATTTGCAAATGCTCACCTACATATGTTGTAAGATTACATTTACCAGTTTGCATACATTTGGTATTTTAAAAGAAAGAAAAGAGATGTGAAATCGTTGGTTAACCTCTTCAGTTAAAAGAAGTAAAATACAAATTAGAGCCTGAAGCAAGCCAACTTGCATCCGTTCTTAGTTTTCCCACCAGCCACGCATAATCTTACTAAGGACAACTCGTTCATAAATACCGTTCTATTTGTTTCTCACAAAATCATACGGTTGAGTTCATGAGATCGCAGAGAGCCTGAAGGGTAAATGACTTTTCCAAGTCCCTCAGGTAGTTAATAACAGAACAAAAATTAGAATTGTTTTGTTTTTGTTTTGTTTTACTGAGTTTCTTTGCACAGCAGGATGCTGTCTCTTTAAAGCTATGATTCTCAGATTTTAAAATACCATATTTACTAAGGAATCACTGACAGTCTCTCAGATCTGGGTTAGACTCAGGAATCTGTCAGAAGCAGCAGTCCCTTTGTCATAGTCCACACTTGGGTATACATCGTTTTAAGGTTGTTTCTATTAAAGCAGTCCAGTAGTCACTTGTCTTCACAAAATACTTACATCAAATTGCTTTCAAGCTTCATTAGTCACATTGGAGTTATTTTTGTTACACTCTTTACAGGAAGAAATCAGATGAAATACGATCTCAATGTGGCTTCTTGCATAGTTTTCTGAAATTGAAGACAACTGGTTATTATCAAGATCAGTGTACAGGGTGCTTCTTTCACACCCTGGTTACCTTCTCTGAACCGCTTTGACACCTGTGCTCATCTTTAGCGGTCATCATTCAAGTCAGTCCTAAAAACCAGTCTCAAATTTCCTTCATTTTTTTTTTTTTTAATCCTCACCAGAGGACATTTTTTCATTTTTTGTTCAGATAGAGTGGGAGGGAGAGAGAGAGAGAGAGAAACATCGCCGTGAAAGGTACACATTGAGTGGCTGCCACCCGCACGACCCATCCAGGGCCGGGGACAAACTGCAACCGAGGTACATGCCCTTAGCAGGAACCGAACCCGGGTGTCCCTGGACTGCAGGCCGACGCTCTAACTGCTGAACTCAACTGGCCAGGGCTCAAATTTCTTTCTTATAGACAGTAACAACGTTTAGACCATCGAATTTGTGTATATCTTATATGCAGCATTGTTTCATGTCTTTTTTCATCTGTATTCTAAAACTTCATGAACCTGGGCTGTAATACAACAATGTAGTTCACAGTCCACCGCCGTTGCTGAAATCAGTCTTCTGAGATGCCTGTGTGGACACCATTTTGCAGGTAATGGGCTGTTTCAGTTCTGCTTCAGCTTTCATTGCCATTTTCATCCCAGCAACAGCTGTATTTTATTGTTATCATTTGGAATTCATGAGTACAGACGAAAACACTGGTCTTCTTTTCAATATTGTCTCTCAATAAATAATTAAGGTACATATATAGTGTGTAGTTTTTTTGAATGAAAGATGCAATCAAATTTGTGACAATTTAGCAAATTTTTATTTTTTATTTTTTACTTTTTATACATTTTATTATGGAAATATTAATTTTGAACATACAAAAAATGTTTTTGTGAACCCCTTTGTACTTAAAATCCAGCTTCAAATATCAACTGGTGGCCAATCTTATTTTATCTATCATTTATCTCCAGCAACTTCTATCATCATCAGCAGCATTATCATCATTACCTGGTCAGTCCCTCACTGATATTTTGTTTAGAATTTTTATTACTATGTTCATGAAACATATTGGCTTATAATTTTATTTATTTATATATTTATTTATTTTTGTTACAAATGTTTCTCCTTTTTCCCTCATTGACACCTTCCTCCCCATCTCTCCCCGTCCTGTCCCCAGCTTTGTTGTCCATGTCCATTGTTCATGCACACATGCATATAAGTTCTGTGGTTTATCTCTCCCCCACCACCCTCTCTTCTGGGGATTGTCAGTCTGTACCCCACTTCCAAGTCTCTGGAACTACCCTGTTCTTCAGATTGTTATGTTCATTATATTCCACAAATAAGTGAGATCATATGATACTTGTCTTTCTCTGCTTGGCTTGTTTAACTTAGGATAATACTCTCCAGGTAACTCCATGTCGTCTCAAAGGATAAGAGCTCTTTCTTTCTTGTAGCTTCATAGTACTCCATTGTGTATATGTACCACAGCTTTTTTATCCATTTATCTACTGATGGACATTTGGGCTGTTTCCAGATCTTAGCTATTGTAAATAGTGTTGCTATAAACATGGGGGTACATATATTCTTTCTGACTGGTGTTTCAGGTTTCTTAGGGTATATTCTTAGAATTGGGATCACTGGGTCAAATGGTAATACAATTTTTAATTTTTTGAGGAAACAGCATACTATTTTCCATAGTGGCTGCAACAGTCTGCATTCCCACCAGCAGTGTACTAAAGTCCCATTTTCTCCATACCCTCGCCAAAACTTGTTTGATGATTTGACGGTGGCCATTCTGACAGGTGTGAGGTGATACCTCAATGTTGTTTTAATTTGCATCTCTCTGATGATTAGTGATGTTGAGCATTTCCTCATATGTCTCTTAGGCATTTGTATGTCCTGTTTGGAGAGGTGTCTATTTAGTTCCTCTGTCCATTTTTTAATTGGGTTCTTTGTCTTCCTTTTGTGGAGTTGTATGAGCACTCTATATATTTTGGAAATTAACCCCTTACCTGATGTAACACTGGCAATTATGCTCCCCCATAGAGTGGGTTGCCTTTCCATTTTGGTGGTTGTTTATTTCACTGTGCAGAAGCTTTTGAGTTTGATGTAGTCCCATGTGTTCATTTTCTCCTTTGTTTCTGTTGCCTTAGGTGATGTATCAGTGAAAATTCTGCTGCATATGATGTCTGAAATTTTGTTGCCTACATTTTCTTCTAGGATTTTTATGGATTCATGAGTCACATTTAAGTCTTTTATCCATTTTGAGTTTATTCTTATGTATGGTGTAAGTTGATGGTTTAGTTTCATTTTTTTTGCATGTAGTTGTCTAATTGTCCCAACACCATTTATTAAAGAGGCTGTCTTGCCACCTTTGTCAAATATTAATCGAGCATAATGTCTTGGGTCCATTTCTGGATTCTCTTCTATTCCATTGATCTATGTGCCTGTTCTTGTGCCAGTACCAGACTGTTTTGATTACAGTAGCTGTGTAGTATATCCTGATATCTGGCATTGTGATCCCACCTACTTTTTCCTTCTTTTTCAAGATTGCTGTGGCTATTTGGGGTCTTTTTTGGTTCCATATGAACCTTTGAAATATTTGTTCTAGTTCTGTGAAGTATGTCATTGGTATTTTAATGGGGATTTTATTGAATCTATAGATTGCTTTGGGTAGTATGGACATTTTAATGATGTTAATTCTTCCAATTCATGAACAAGGTATGTGCTTCCACTTTTTTATATCTTCCTCTATTTCTTTTTTCAATAACCTGTAGTTTTCTACAAATAGGTCCTTTACTTCTTTGGTTAAGTTTATTCCTAGGTATCTTAATGTTTTTGCTGTGATGATAAATGGCATTGTTTTTTTAGTTTCTCTTTCTGTGAGTTCATTATTGGTGTGTAAGAATGCCTTCAATTTCTGGACGTTAATTTTGTATCCTGCTACTTTGCCAAATTCATTTATTAAATCTAGTAGATTTTTGATGGAATCTTTGGGGTTGTCTATGTATAATATCATGCTATCTGCAAATAATGACAGTTTCATTTCCTCCATTTCAATTTGGATCCCTTTTATTTATTTTTTCTTCATGTGTGATTGCTGTGGCTAAGACTTCCAGTCTAGTGGCAAAAGTGGGCATCCTTGTCTTGTACCTGTTCTTAAGGGAAATTCTTTTAGATTTTGTCCATTGTGTATGATGTTGGCTGTAGTTTTTTCATATATGGCCTTTATTATGTGGAGATATCATCCCTCTATTCACAGATTGCTGAGTGTTTTTATTCGAAATCTGTGCTGGATTTTGTTGAATGCTTTTTAAGTGTCTATTGATATGATCATATGACTTTTATCTTTCATTTTGTTTATGTGGTGCATCACAATTATTGATTTATGAATATTGTACCAGTTTCGCATTCCTGGGATGAATCCCACTTGGTCATGGTGAATAATTCTTTTTGATGTATTGCTGGATCCTTATTTTCTAGTATTTTGTTAAGGATTTTGGCATATATGTTCGATATTGCCCTGTAGTTTTCTTTCTTCATAGTGTCTTTTTTGGTTGTGGAATTAGAATTATGTTGGCCTCATAAAACGAGTTTGGAAGTCTTCCTTCTTCTTGAATTTTTTGAAATAGTTTGAGAAGAATGGGTGTTAGTTCTTCTTTGTATGTTCTGTAAAATTTCTTCGTGAAGCCATCCGGGCCTGGGCTTTTGTTTGCTGGGAGAGTCTTGATTACATCTTCAATTTCCTTTGTTGTTATTGGTCTGTTCAAGTTTTCTATCTTTTCCCGGTCCAGTTTTGGGAGACTATGTGTTTCTAGAAAGTTGTCCATTTCACTAAGATTATCAAATTTGTTGCCATATAATTGCTCATAACATTTGTTAACAATCCTTTGTATTTCTGTAGTGTCAGTTGTTAGTTCTCCCCTTTCATTTCTGATTTTGTGTACTTGGGTTCTCTCTCTGTTTCTTCATGAGACTAACTAAGGTTCCATCAATCTTGTTTATCTTTTCAAAGAACCAGCTCTTTGTTTCATTGATCCTTTGAATTGTTTTTTTTGGTCTCCATGTCATTTATTTCTGTTCTGATCTTTACTATTTCCTTCCTTCTACTTGCTCTGGGATTTTCTTTTTTTTTTTTGCTTTCTAGTTCTTTAAGTTGTGAGGTTAGATAGTCTATTAGAAATTTTTATTGCTTCTTAAGGTAGGCCTGAAGTGCTATGAACTTCCCTTTCAGAACTGCTTTTGCTGCATCCCATAGATTTTGTGTTGTTGTGTGTTCATTTTCATTGGTTTCCAGGAAGTTTTTAATTTCTTCCTTGATCTCCTTGGTAAGCTATTCATTGTTCAATAACATGCTATTTAGCTTCCATATTTTCAAATATATTTGAATGTTCTTGTTGCAATTGATTTCTAATTTCATGTCACTGTGATCTGAGAAAATGCTTGATATGATTTCAATCTTCTTGAACTTGTAGAGACTTAGTTTGTGCCCTAACATGTGGTCTATCTTTGAGAATGTCCCATGTGCACATCTGAAGAATGTGAATTCTGCAGTTTTGGGGTGTAATTTTCTGTAGATATCTATTAAATCTATTTGGTCTAGCACTTCATTTAGAGTCTGTGTTTCCTTGTTAATTTTTTGTCTAGAGGATCTATCCAGTGATGTCAGTGGGGTGTTGAAGTCCCCTGCTATGATTGTATTGCTGTTGATTTCTCCTTTGATGTCCTCCAGAATATTTTTAATATATGTTGGTGCTCCTATAATGGGTGCATATATGTTTACCAATGTTATATCTTCCTGTTGGATAGATCCTTTCAATATTATGTAGTAGCCTTCTTTGTCTCTATTTCTGTCCTTCATTTTGAAATCTATTTTATCAGATATGAGTATTGCTACCCCACGTTTTTTTCTTTCCGTTTGCTTGGAAGATTTTTTTTCATCCCTTCACTTTCAACCTATGTGAGTTGTTTATTGTGAGGAGGGTCTCTTGTAAAAAACATATATGTGAGTCATGCTTTCTTATCCAGTCAACTACTCTGTGTCTTTTTATTGGAGCATTCAAACCATTTACATTTCAGGTGATTATTGATATGTACTTATTTATTGCCATTTTTGTTTAGTGTGGTTATATTTTTCTTCCTTTTTCTTCTATCACTTACAGCAGTCCTTTAACATATCTTGCAGTGCTGGTTTGGTGCTAATATAGTTCCTTAGCCTTTTGTTGGTCTGAAAAGCTTTTTTTTTTTTGGTAAGTGCACCTAGCGGGAACCAAACCCAGGATTCTGTCGTCCGCAGGCTGACACTCCAACTGCTGAGACAAACTGGCCAGGGCTAGGAAGCTCTTTATTTGACCTTGTAATTTGAATGATAGCCTTGCTGGATAGGGTTGTCTTGGATTCAGATCCTTGTTTTTCATCACCTTGATTACTTCATGCCACTCCCTTCTGGCCTGTAGTGTTTCTGTTGAGAAGTCAGATGATAACCTTATGGGGGTTCCTTTGAAGATAACCTGTTGCTTATCTCTTGCTGCCTTTAGGATTCTCTCTGTCTTTAATTCTTGTCATTTTAATGATATGTGTCTTGGTGTGTGCCTGATTGGGTTCTTCTTACTTGGGGCTCTCTGTGCTTCTTGAACTCGAATGCCTTCTTCCTTCACTGAGTTAGGAATGTTTTCTGTCATTATTTCTTCAAATATATTCTCTAACCCTTGCCCATTTTCTTCTTATTCAGGAACTCCTATGATGCTATTGTTATTACGTTGCCAGTTTTCCCACAGTTCTCTTAAGCTATCTTCCTGGTTTTTAATTTTTTTTCTTTTTAGGTTTCTGATTGATTTATTTTTTTCTACCCTGTCTTCTAATCCACTGATCCAGTCCTCAGCTTCCTCTATTCTGCTGGTTAGTCCTTCCAATGTGTTTTTTTATTTCTGCTATGTCATTCTCCATTTCCATATGGCTGGTTTTCAATGTTTTTATATCTTTACTCATAGTGTTGATGTCCTTACTCATGCTGTTGAGCTTCCTCAATATAATGCCTCTGAACTCTACCTCTGATAATTTGCTTAGCTGTATTTCATTTATGTCATCTTCGATAGAGTTCTCTTGTTCTTTCCTTTGGGATTTGTTTCTTTGTTTCACCATTTTGACTATTTCAGTGGGTTTTGGAGCCTGCCAAATTTTCCCTGTGGATTTTGGTGTTCTGTTGATTGTGGCTCCTTCTACTGTGTTTGGATGAGCATGGGAGGGCCCATGTTCAACACCACTTTCAAGTCTTACTCTCCTGGGTAGATTGCAAGCTCAGGAAAGGTTCAGTTATCCTCTAGCTTTTTCCTGGTGGCTAGTAGTTTCAGTTATTCAGTGCCTTGGAATGTAGCGCTGGTGTTCTGCATAAGAGTATTTCCAAGAGGGTGGGATAGAGGCTGGCTGTTAATGAGCCCCAATTTGCATTTCTTTGTCTCACCTGTAAGGGGCTGAATCTCCAAGGGAGCGGCTGCTGCTTTCACCTACAGCTCTGGGAAGTAGCAAGTTGGCCACCATCCTTTGTGGCCACAACTCACCAAAACTCTGAGCGCCCTCCATATCCCGTCTGTCTCCACAGAGTTCCAGCCCTGTCTTCCCTCCCTCTGCCTGAGCCCCAGATGAGTGGCTGTAGCAAATCCAGAGCTCTGCTCCGGCTCTCTGCGTTGTGGAGCAGGCTTAGTGTTTTATCCCCAAGGGCACTGCTCACAGCTAAGACTACTGCTTTCTATAGGCTCCCAGCTACCACTCTCTTGTGCCTCCATAACCCTCCAGTGTCCCTGGTTATATGGTCCTGTCCCGCTGCTTTTTTGTTGCTTTTTCCAACGATTTGTTTTTATTTTAGTTATAATTTCTGTTTGGTCCAGGGAGATCATCTGTATAGCTTCCATTCACTCTGTTGCCATTTTCGCATCTGCTCCAATTTAGCAAATTTTTATAAATCATCAGTACATTTAATAAGTAGAAAATTCTCCATGAGTGTTCTGAATCACATTTTAAGAGTTCTCCATCAAATTTCAGTTTGTCTTATTTTTGGCAAATCAATTTTTTAAAAATGAAACAGGCATGTGTCTTATCAGTAACAAAATGGGAAATAAAATAACACAAATCAAGTCATTTAGCTGGGGAAAGGATATAGAATTTTTTCAGAGGTTCACCAATTGTTATCTGCACTAAATCTGATCCACTGTACACTTTTGTAAATGAATTTTTATTGGAACACAGCTACTACCATTAGTTTGTGTATTGTCTATGACTATATCTAACCTATACCAGTAGGGCTGAGTAGTTGTGACAAATACCACATAGTCCACAAAGCCCAAAATATTTTCCATTTGACACTCTATAGTTTATGTTTACTGACCCCTTATCTAAGCCAATGGCTTGTAGCCTTCACAGAATTCTTGGAGATCTTTTGAAAAAATGCAAAAATCTAAACCCCATATTTTACGGTTTGAGTTCAGTTGGTTTGGAGAGGGGCTTAGAGTTTTCTACATAATTTTAATGTGCAGCAAGGATTGAGAAATATTACCGGAAATAAGTTTATATTTCCTATAAAGTACATTACATTTTTTTCAGAGAGTGGGAATCCAGTCACAAAGACTTGGGCTTGTCAGATCGGTCATGACTTCAGATAAAAACAAATCCAAGGTGAATTTTTTCTTCTTTTGGTTGACCAAATAAATGTTTCACAAATGACCTGATATGACTTGTGATGATCCTAGAGAAGTTGAACAGCATATCAATTATATTAATTGTGGTTTAGAAGTAAGGAAAATTACTTTGAGTTGAGGTGTTAGGGAAGATATAACAAGTGTATTTTTGAACCGTGTCTAGATGATTCAAACATGGGTGGGAGCAAATGCTTCAGATAAGGTCATTATAGAAATTACTTTGTTTAATTTTCTTTTTCTTCTCCATAAAATTCCAGAATCAAAGTTTATCTATCATGGCTTGTGTTAGTCCAATTCAATTCAACAAAATGTATTGATCCAGGCACTATAAATTTTTAACATATCACAATAAATAAGACAGAC
This sequence comes from Molossus molossus, assembly GCF_014108415.1. Lineage (NCBI taxonomy): Eukaryota > Metazoa > Chordata > Mammalia > Chiroptera > Molossidae > Molossus > Molossus molossus. The sequence goes on along the minus strand of NW_023425388.1, from coordinate 90,456,899 downwards.
AGGCTCTTGCTCTATTGGCTCTTTCTTACAGCAACAATACATCATGATAAAGGAAAGGTGTCTTCCAGTCACACAGGAGAATTCCTTACTCAGCCTTGCATGAGCTGGGAAATCTTTTCAGACTAAGTAAATTCTAAGTTGGGATCTTTTATAAAGTAAGGGGGAGTGAGGCTATTTGAAGGGAAAAGATAAGGATAAATTAATGCAATGTCAGTAATCTCGGCATGATTAGTACAGAGTATTAATAGTAGACAAAAATTTGGAAAGTAATTAAGAATTAAGACTTTAAGGCCTTTTTTTTTTGTACGTGCCCCTAGCAGAACCGAACCCGGGACTCTGGTCCACAAACCTACGCTCCAACCACTGAGCCAAACCGGCCAGGGCTTCAGGGGCCTTTTTAACGCCATGTTGAGGATTCTGGACTTTCCACAAGACAATAGGAAACCATAAAAGAGTTTTGAATTGTAGAATGACATGGTCAGAGGGCAAAAATATTGTTTTGTGGATACTTGGAGGAAGATATTCAAGAAGGGCAGGCAAGTCTTGAAACAAAAATCCAATTAAATATCCATTAGAGTCTCTCAGGAAACTGAGAATGGTGTTCTGAAGCAGGGCAGTGACAGTACTAAAGGAGATAAACAGTTGAGTTTCACCTTGGGGATTCCTTATATGTTCTATGTAAAAAGGAATAAGAAGGAATCTGGGATAACAGAGGGTCTGGTTCCACATTTGTTAAGAAAAAGCATTTCGAGTACCTTATCTTAATCTATAGAATTTACTACTTCAATTTTATATCTCTCTTACCTCCAATGCCTCCAATTCTGCTGTTGAAATAACCATTAAAAAAAAAAAAAAAGCCCTCTGGCTCTACTGAGACCACCAATGCAAAGTCAATTTGCTTCATGACCCTTGAAGAGAGGGTTGATTTTGAGGATTTCACTTTGTAAATGGCTGAGGGCTCACACTGAAATGAGCTGTGACACGTTCACAACTATCTTTATATTTCAGAATGTAAAAGGCAATGCTATTTGCATACCTCTGTCGGCCAGCTTTGAACAAGAAACCCCTTTCACCTTAAAGATCCATTCATCCTTCCAAATGATCCCACTTAATGTATGACTCATATCCATTCAACTGCTGTACTTGGAACATTTAAAGGATCCATGGCCCATTTACTTCTTTTAGAGATTGTTAGCAATGCTATCTTGGGGATTTATGCTTCCTTTACCATGTTTCTTGAACTGTGAGGTGGGTCTTTACTATTCATTTATCCTGGTCCTGGAAAAGCCAAAGCAAAAATAAGAGAAAAATAGTGATGGAGGCAACATTTGTATTTGTTGTTTATACACTGCACATTGGCAAAACAGTATTCTGCATGCAAATAATAAATATTTGGTGAGGTATGTACAAGCTATAGAATTACTCAGTGAAAAAGTTTTATCTGTATTCATATTGAATATGAATACACGTCATTTTTATTGAAAGAAGTACATGGCTTGCTGTGAAAGCAATGTGTTTTTGCATTCTCTTGCTAACTTGATGCACTTTTACCCCATGCCATGTAAAATTTTCTCTTTCACTTTAACAGCCAAACATTAAAGTAAGTAGGTTTGGGGACTGAAATGGGATAATTGAAAAAATTATTTATCCTATTTGAAAATTGTAATATCTCTTTTCCTTTGCTGTTCTTTCCTGCTAGACTGTAAAGCCCTCTGTAATATCACAAATTACTTTCTTTCCATATGCTAATTTCTTACCTAGTTTCCAATCATAGCAGATATTTGAGCTGTATGTAAAATTTCACTGGATTTTCTTTTCCACCCACTCTTGCTTTGTTAGAGAGAATGAGAGAGGATATGAGACAGAGAGAAAAAAACATCAATTTGTTGTTCCACTGATTTATGCATTCATTGGTTGATTCTTGTATGTGCCCTAACCAGGGATCAAACCCACAATCCTGGTGTATCAGGATGTTGTTCTAAACAACTGAGCTACCTGGTCATGGCCTAAAGACACTTAAAAAAGAATAGTATCTTGCCTGGCCTGTGTGGCTCACTGGTTGAGCATCCACCCATGCACCAAGAGGTTGCTGGTTCAATTCCTGGTCAGAGCACATGCCCAGGTTGTGGGCCCAATCCCCAGTAGGGGGCATGCGGGAGGTGGCCAATCGATGTTCTCTCTCATCAATATTTCTGTCTCTTTCTCTCCCCTTTCTCAAATCAATAAAGAAAAAAAGAAAAAAAAAAATGGTGTCTTACAACTGTGAGCCATTTTTTTTTTCTTTCTCTTTACAATGTGACTTCTCTCACTTCTGGTGTCTAAAGCTCTTGCAGAGTTAGCATTCTTTTGGTAAATTTTAATCTACTTGAGTTTGAAGTTATTACCTTGAACTCACATGTCCTTGGCATTTCCAAATGCAGTAAAAGAGTTCCTTGATTTTGTGCATAATTATAGGTAGTAGGAATACTTTTAGCTATAGGAAATGTAGGTGGAACTCTCCAATAAACATTTTTTTTACTGGGTCTCTATAGAAATATATACACAAGAGACAGTCCCTGTCCTAAGAAGATTTTCAGGGAAAAATCCAAGGAGCATCTTACCTAAAAAATAATTAAATGGCATACATGATGGTACTGACTATAGACATAGCAATAGGTATTCAGAAAAGGAAGAGAATTCTAGGGGTTGGAGTTATTGAAAATGTTAATATCATAGAGGTTACTTGAGCTGGAAATGAAGACCTGAAATAGGCAGAGAGTGGATAGGGCAGAGGTGGAAAGGCAGAGAGGGAAGACAGTAGCTACTGTAAATAAAGAAACTGGCCTAAACAAAAAGGTGAGGTAGCCTCAGGTTATAGCAGAAACCCCACCTAAAGAAATTATACACATGTGCCTCTCCCCAGTTTGCTCACGAATGTGTCTGCACTTTGGGACTTTATTATGGATTTGATTCTCACTTCTGTGTATCTGATTTTGAGTTGATAAACTGAATCTGTATATCCTATGTTGATAATTTTAGTTTTATTTGCCTTACTGGCTTCAGCCAAGATTCTGGCCTGTTTGGGCTAAATTGGACCCTGTTTTTGTATTGTTTCTCTTCTTATTCGATTTGCTGATTTTGTTTGATTTATGAATCTATACCATGCTTTGGTCCTTATGGTGTAGCAAAAGACATAAGATGAACACTGATTTATTTGAGTTACTATGGGCTTTCAAACTTGAGTGTTTATTTTCTAAGATATATATGGCCTCTCTCTAAGAACCTGCTTTTAGTTTGGTTTACTATAAATTTTCAAAATAAAGATAATAAAAAAACTACAATATATATATATATATATATATATATATATATAGAGAGAGAGAGAGAGAGAGAGAGATAGTCCTCACCTAAGGACATTTTTGCATTTATCTTCAGATAGAGTAGGAGGGAGAGGAGGGAAAGAGAGAGAAAAACATCGATGTGAGAGAGTCACATTGATCAGTTGCCACCCACATGGCCCCAACCGAGGCTGAGAACCAAACCCGGGACTCTCGGTCTGCAGGCTGACGCTCTAACAGCTGAGCCAAACCGACTGCCTTCAATATGTTTTATGACTTCCAGAAAACTTAGTTACCATAAGACAGTAAAAAATAGAACCATCTCAAAAATGAGGACTTTGATATTCTGTCAATAAGTCAGTTCATAAATATGTGTCATGCATGATTCTAGATCCTGGTCATATAGGAAAAAAATATCCCTTAGAAAACTTGCATGTTAGTATCAGGAAGAAGAAAATAAGTACAAAAACAATAAAAAAATTTAATGTTGTATGCTTACGGAGTTTGGAAGGGTAGGGGATGGTGCTCCTTTAGCTAAGATTTTCAGTAGAAGTTTTCGCTGAGGAAGTGATATTAATGATGGGATGTGACATTTAAGTTGAGACAGGACAGATGAAAAGGAGTCAGTCATGCAAATTATTGGGGGAAGAATACAAGCAAGTGAAACAAATGTAAAGGCCAAAGTGGGAATGAGCTTAACATACTCAAGGGACAGAAATAAGGCGCGCATGCTTTGAATAGAGTGAAAATGAAAATTAAAAAAATAAAGCCTTGAATATAACAAGATAAAAATATAACTGAAAAATACATATGCTAATATCTTGCATTTCTTCACAAGTAGATGCTTTTCCAATGTGCCATACTGGCCCAGTTTTTATAACATAGTTTGATATGTTGTCGCATTTCTATTTAATGTCTGGCTTACCTTTATGAGTTAACTGAAGGTCAGATATTTTGAAAGACTAAATCAATTTCTAATTCTGTGGCAGGACTTTGGCTTACAGCAAATTCATCACTTATCAAAAATCAAAGTAATTTTTCTTTCTTTTTAATATTTAAAATGTGATAAAACTTTTCTTCCTTATTACATTTTCCAGCAGACTTAAAGTTTATGATGCTATATGTAGGCAATGCTAAATGAAGGAAATGCTAATAAAATGTATCCAAGGGTTCATTTTATGTGAATACAAAATAGATGTGAGTTGGCTTTTTCTTTCAGCATGGGTTGATGAATTTTGTAGTTTTTAGATGTGAGTTTGAATCCTAGAAACTTTCTTATTGGCTTTGTAAACTTAGACAAACCCATGAATCTTCTTGTCTTTATTTCCCTCATCTCCAAAATGAAGGGTCATTTTAAGAGGTTTCTGTGAGGATTAAATAAGAAGAGAAAGTACATGGAAGTATCTGATTAGCCTGTTTTGTATTTCACTATAAATGCTTAAGTTTGTAAATGTGACTATGGGTATCTACCTCCTCATCTTTCTCTGATGTTCTTTGCCTCCTAAAGTTCAAGGGCTCATTTGTCTGAAGAGGTAGTTCTGCTCTGAATCAAATGGTGTTGACTATTGACCATGTCAAATGGATATGGGATATTCACATCAGAAAACTGTTAGGGGCAAACCTCTTTGTTGGGTGATGATTAAATTATATATCGTGGGGCCCATTCCTACTCTTTATAGTGGTTGAGCCAAGCCCTTTCTAGAAAAAGAGGATTGACTACCTAATAGGAAGCTCAACTTTCTCTCAGGTCACCTAATGGATTTCTTTCTGCTCTGTGTTCTCATTTGCAAACACCCCGAAATGCTATTTTTACCTTGGTCTATTGACAGAAAATACCTCAGTCCTAATTGTGAAATTCTCAACTGACTTCTCATTATTTTGCCTGTGCTGTGTTAAAGAATTGGAATTTAGCAACTATTTTTACTCTCCTCAGCTCTCATGTACTTGACTTTGCAGGACTGGACTGATTTTCTAAGCTGGTCCTTGACTGGGTTAATCACTAACTTTACTCCCTCTAGACACGGCCTGCATCCCAGGGGACTCTGCTCCTACTGAGACTTCTACTTGGTTGGTTGTTTTCAATTACTTTTTATTTTTGGACGTAGTGAGGTGTCAGTGAATTCCTTTTCTGCTCACAAAATAAGTAGGATGGGTTGCTGAAATCAAGAGGCAACCGGGGAAGAATTGATAGGCATGATGTGATTTCAAAATCACAAAATGATACTGTTTATAAAGCATTTATTTTAAATTAAGCTAACTAGGTCTGCTCTTTGAATTTAAGTCATTTTAAATATGCTAAATGTATTTTAGCTGAAGACATTTTTTATCCTTTTCTGTTTCTTGTGTTCAAAACAAATAATGGAAAGAGTGAGAAGTGTTTTGATTCGTATCAACATCATCAAAGCCTTTATTAAACAGTCAGTCTTAAATGGTGTCTCATTTGTTTCAACAAGTTAAAAGTAAGCTCCGTGAGCCTTTTGGACGTTTATAACTGAAGCAAACCTGATGCTCTCTTGGGATGCTGTTGGCAGGGTCCTTTGTTTCTCTTACTCTTGCCTTCCCTCTCCTTTTCTCCTGTCTCTAGTGTAAGTGCTGTAGGTGGGGAGATGTGACTTTCAAACTAATAGGTGTAGTAACATATAGTAAGTGCTGTGGTGAAGGTATGTAAAGTACTGTGGGCACACAGTAAATAGAATGACTAACTTCTTTCCCCAAAGTTCAGTAAGAAGATAAAGATCAAGCTGAGCCTTCAAGGACGTGTATGGATTTGTCAGGTAGACAGGGAAGATGGACCTCTAAGAAGTAATGGCAGATGATGACTAATCAGGGTTCTCCAGAGAAACAGAACTAACGGGTTATTTATCTGTTTGTTTGTTTGTTATGAGGAATTGGCTCATGTAATTAGGGAGGCTAAAAAGTTTAATGACATATTGTTTGCAAGCTAAAGACCCAGAAAGCCAATGACATCCTTTCAGTCCAAGTCTGAAGGCCTGAAAACCAGGGAAGCTAATGGTATAAATCCTAGTCTGAGGCAGCGGTTCTCAACCTGTGGGTTGCGACCCCTTTGGGGGTCGAATGACCCTTTCACAGGGGTCGCCTAAGACATAACAGTAGCTAAATTACAGTTATGAAGTAGCAACAAAAATAATTTTATGGTTGGGGGAAGGTTGAGAACCAGTGGACTAAGGGCTGAATATTGACATCCTGGCTAAATAGGCAGGAAGAAAGCAATAGGGGTGAATTCTTCCTTCTTCTGACCCTCTATTCTACTCACACTCTTAATGGATTGGATAATGCCCACTCACATTAAAAGGGGCAAGCTACTTTACTGAGTCCACCAATTCAAATGCCAGTCTTATCTGGAAACACCTTCATAGACACACAAAGAAATAATGTTTAATTCGGGCACCCCATGAACCATTCAGGTTGATACATAAGATTAACCATCGGTAGAAACCAGTCAGTTGTTCATTGTGACTAAGCAACTTTGAAGCCTGCAAATGCCTTACAAATACCTGTGATTTTTTTCTGAAAATTCTTCCTAATCCACAGTCTCTTGGTTCAGTCAGTGAATTTAGTGAGTCTCATTCTGTGTGACTTGACTTCTACTTTAGCTTCGTCCCTTCATGAGCCTGGTAGAACTAAAAGAGATCCGAAATCATGTATACATTTTCTAAGTATATTTAAACTTTCCAGGGTGATTGCAAATTGGATGTAAAGTCCTCTTTGATTTCTGGCTACATGGAAACTTCATGTGGAAATGTATAAATTGTGTTCCTTATATTTCTAAGCATAACTAATCTGTATCCAGAGAAGTAAAAAGCATATAATTTGAGGGCTTAAAATATACTGAAAAGACATCTATTTTATTGTTTATCTACCTGTAACCTCACCTGAAATGTTTGTGCAACTTTTTAGAAATATTATTTTTATTGATTTTAAAGAAAGAGGAAGAAAGAAGGAGAGTTAGAAACATTGATATGGGAGAAAAATCAATCGGCTGCCTCCAACATGCTCTCTATTGGGGATGGAGCCTTCAACCTGGGCATGTGTCCTGACCAGGAATTAAACCTATGATCTCTTGGTACATGGGATGATGCTTAACTGCTGAACCACACCAGCTGGGTGCTTATTCAACTTTTTGATTAGTCCTGAGGCTCAATCCCCTTAAAAATCACAAAAATTATCTGGCATCTCCTAACCCTCCATTTGTAGATGAGGCTACAGTTCTAAAAAGTAAGGTGTTCCTCTGATTTTCACAGCTTTAATAAACAGTAGAGCCAAAGATGACAGAAAATTATTGTTTATTATTATGGCAATTTTCCTAATGACTGATAAGAATTAAGTGAAAATAAGACAATGTATCTTAACCATCTTCAAAGAATATGAGCAAAATCAGAGTTACATTTCACCGGAAACTCACAATGGAAAAGTCATCTCTTAAACATACCAGTGGTGGGTGCTCTGGGAGGCAGTTAACTTTCTTCTCTGTTTGCCTTCACTTTTCTGCTGTCCTAGACTCTCTAATTAAGTGGTATCAGATTACTTTCTAGATCTTTGTCTAGTGGAATATCTGTTTATGACTCCTCCACAGATTATGTAGCCTTTGAAGTCAAGTCTTCTATCTCGAGTGTAATTTAAAATAAAATAGGTTATGGGCAAGTATAAATCAAAAATTTAAACTACTGTTTCTTTAAGAATCATGCCCATAATTGAGCATCCATCAAGCCCTCTATATCTTTCTATTGTCCTTCTTCCTCTATTCATTAACACAATCCTTTTATTTTTATTTATTGCTCCTTATCTGTCCATTTATTCCTCCATCCACCTATCAAATTTTCCCCCTTCATCCAGCCATACAGATGTCCTCTTCTGTCATCTTCAAATATTGTTTTCTACACTAAACAAAAATTTGAAATACAGAAAAGAATAACATATAGTTGCTGATGACAAAAATTTAAACAAATATTTAATTGTCTATTCTAATTCTATGTCCCCAACATAGAACTCTAGGAGTTAATAAAATTGATGGCAAAAAGTTTATTCACTTTTTTTTTACAGAAAAAGCAGAATCAAATGTTTGTTTGGGTACCATCTTAAAGTGCCAGAATTACACAGTAATCCAAAGAATTGCTTTTCTGGATCTAAGTAATGAAACAACCAATTTGAAGGAAAGAGACTGATTGTAATGGAGTTGATCAGTGTAGAACTTTATAGTAGCAATGTGTTGATTCCATGCCAAACACTGAGCTATAAACTTGATATAATTTTTTTTTTTTTTGTACAGACAGAGTGGGAGGGAGAGAGAGGAAGAGAGAGAAACATCGATGTGAAAGGGACACATCGAGTGGCTGCCACCCGCACGACCAACCAGGGCTGGGGACAAACTGCAACCGAGGTACATGCCCTTAGCGGGAACCGAACCTGGGTCTCTCAGGACCGCAGGCCAACGCTCTAACCGCTGAGCCAAACCGGCCAGGGCTAAACTTGATATAATTATTTTCCTATGTAAATACTGAGTCTAATCTCTTGATTAATTTGTTTACTAATATTTGTCTGTTTATTTATTGTCCTTCTCCATCATTACAATTCAAGCACTGTGTTCCCAGTACCTAGTGTGTTTGGCACAGGGTAGATCCAGGAATGTACCCTCGACCTGAACCTCTAGGCTTCATGGGGAAGAATTGTTCCCTATGTAGCTGTGATTCTACTTCTCCTGAAGGCATCTCCCAGTGCTCCACTTACTTGTTTGAAAGTCTTATATTTCATTTCAAATAAAAAATATAGTAAAAAACATAAGTTAAGCTCTCCGGGAATCAGGCTCTCATTTTCTTACCTAGTCTTATCTTTCACTAATTTCATCCATATATTTTCCCACTTCCAGGCCTTTGCATTTCCATTCCTGTAACTTAAATGTTCCTTGTTGCTTTTGACATCCTACTTATTCTGCATGCCAATCTTGGTTTAAGAACCCCTCTCTAAACTTCCTGGGTAGAAGTAGCTTTCCAGCCTTAGAAATGTCAACAGCTTTTGTAAGCTGTCTCAGGTTACTTGTCACACAGTGTCTTTCCTCACTTTTTGCTCTCTGGGTTTCATGTATGTATGTTTTCCTTCATGCTAGATGATTACCTTGAGAAAAGTAATCTTGTTCCCCAGTCAGCCAAGTACAAAATAAGTGCTCAGTATTTATTTATTGAACAAATAACTGGACATGTGGGGGAAAAAAGCCTGGAATGGTGATTTTATATTTACCCAGAAAACAAAAGAAAACATTATTTTCTAGAATAAAAAGCTACCTCTCAACAAGGTATCTTCTCTTTATGCATTTTACGTGAAGATTCTCTGTATATTCCTACTAGTCAAAAAATTAGATATTATTTATAATTAACTGGCATTCAAATATTTTAAAAGTTTAAGTGATTTAATAAGATAACTAACAAAGGCCACGTAAATGTTCATTTCCAATAATTAAATTATTTTAAAAAATGGTTAATAAATCCTTATGTAGGTTTAGCCAGTATTTTTAAAATTATTTAATTATGGCTATCAAAATTGGTAGCTTTGAAATTTATCTTTTTCATTATAGAATACAAACAAATTTATAAACTATAACCATTCTATGATGGCAAAGATATTTTTTGAACTCTGTATATGCTGAATGGTTATGAATATATATTGAATATCTGTACTAGAAAATTTTATGAAGGAATTTATGTAATTTTGAAATACGTATCATCTAAATGGTCTCCAAATTTTACTTGAATTGTTGAGAGTATTAACAGTAAATGGAATAATCTATAGCTCTGAATGTAAAGTGCCAAGAAATATTTTGATACCTATATGGATAATTTGGGCATAATGGGCTATTAAAGCATAAGCTAGGAATACTTCTTATGCCATTTAAATATTTGAGACTGTTGTAATAAACCAACATTACTCACCTGTCAATTATCTGTGATCATGGCTAAAGACAGAATTTGAGATTCAGTGAATTGCCCTGTCTGATTCAGGTGGCAGTTCTCCATTTTAAAAAAATATATTTTTAAAGAAATTTTTTTTTTTTCTCTTTTTATCTTACACTTATTTATTTATTTATTTATTTATTTTTTTATTGATTAATTTTTGTTACAAATGATTCTCCTTTTTTCCCCCACTGATTCCCCCCTCCCCCTTCCCTCCCTGCCCCTTCCCCAGATTGTTGTCCATGCCCACTGTTCATGCATACATGCATATAAGTTCTGTGGTTTATCCCTCTCTCACCTCCCCACTCCTTAGGGGATTGTCCTCAAACTGTTATGTTCATTATATTCCACAAATCAGTGAGATCATATGAAATTTGTCTTTCTCTGTTTGGCTTGTTTCACTTAGGATGATACTTTCCAGGTCCCTCCATGTAGTCTCAAAGGATAAGAGATCTTTCTTTTTTACCGCTGCGTAGTACTCCATTGTGTATATGTACCACAGCTTTTTAATCCATTCGTCTACTGATGGGCACTTGGGCTGTTTCCAGATCTTAGCGATTATAAATAGTGCTGCTACAAAGATGGGGGTACATATATTCTTTCTGATTGGTGTTTTATGCTTCGTAGGGTATACTCCTAGAAGTGGGATCACTGGGTCAAATGGGAGATCAATTTTTAATTTTTTGAGGTGACACCATATTGTTTTCCATAGTGGCTGCACCAGTCTGCATTCCCACCAACAGTGTACCAGTGATACCTCGGTTCTCGAACGCCTTGACTTTCGACCAAATCGGTATTCGACCAGGAGATTCGAGAAACTTTTGTCTTGGAATCCGAACAAATATTTGGAACTCGAACTTCCGAGATGAGCCGAGTTGAGCCGAATGGCGTTCATTCGGCCCAGCGCGCCTTGCTTGCGTCATCAGTGTGAGTGCAGAGAGAGAGTCACGCTTTGTGGAGAGAGTCACGCTTTGTGGAGAGAGTCACGCTTTACACTGAATTTAACCCTTAGACATACTGTACACTTTTATTTCTTGTTGAGACTTAAGTTTTTCTACATATTATATACAAATTAGGCCAGTAAATAGGCATTTTCTGGGGCTTGGAACGAATTAATCCAGTTTCCATTATTTCCTATTGGGTTTCATTGCTTCGGTTCTCGAACAATTTGGTTCTGGACCGTCCTCCTGGAACGAATTATGTTCGAGAACCGAGGTATCACTGTACTAGAGTCCCCTTTTCTCCACACCCTCGCCAACACTTGTTGTTTGATGATTTGTTGATGGTGGCCATTCTGACAGGTGTGAGGTGATACCTCATTGTTGTTTTGATTTGCATCTCTCTGATGATTAGTGATGATGAGCATTTCTTCATATGTCTCTTAGCCATTTGTATGTCCTGTTTGGAGAGGTGTCTATTTAGTTCCTCTGCCCATTTTTTAATTGGATTCTTTGTCTTCCTTTTGTGGAGTTGTATGAGCACTCTATATGTATTGGAAATTAACCCCTTATCTGATATATCATTGGCAATTATGCTCTCCCATACAGTGGGTAGCCTTTCAGTTTTGATGATTGTATCTTTCTCTGTTCATGGATTGGGAGAATTAACATCATTAAAATGTCCATATTACCCAAAGCAATCTATAGATTTAACGCAATCCCCATCAAAATACCAATGGCATACTTCAAAGAATTAGAACAATTACTTCAAAAGTTCATATGGAACCAAAAAAGGCCTCGAATAGCCACAGCAATCTTGAAAAGGAAGAACAAAGTTGGAGGGATCACAATACCAGATTTCAGGTTATACTACAAAGCCACCATAATGAAAACAGCCTGGTACTGACACAAGAACAGGTATATAGACCAGTGGAACAGAATAGAGAACCCAGAAATGGACCCTAGGCAATATGCTCAATTAATATTTGACAAAGGTGTCAAGAGCATACAGTGGAGTAAGGACAGCCTCTTTAATAAATGGTGCTGGGAAAATTGGGCAGCTACTTGCCGAAAAATGAAACTAGACCATCAACTTACACCCTACACCAAAATAAACTCAAAATGGATAAAAGACTTAAATGTAACTCATGAATCCATAAAAATCCTAGAGGAGATTGTGGGCAATAAAGAAATTTTTATTAAGCACCTTCCTTATATTAAGTGGCATGTGTTTAGGGAAATGAAGTGAATTATACATTGGATTTGACTTCCAGAAGCCTAGAGCACAGATGACGCTAGACCAAGGAGAATATTTTTCTTTAGAAGACACTCCTGGTTCACAACTTTTATCAGTGCTCCTGCTTGTCTTTTCCATTCACACTACATAGAGAATTTACTTTAAAAGTGACACATCTATATTTCAAGCTTGTAAGAACACACAGTTTCTTACACATGGACATTCTATAACTTTGACATTTTTTCTCTCCGTAATTAGGTACTAGAAGAAATGCTTTTGAGGATATGGGTATTTTAATTATTTCCTTTGTTGTTTATCTTTTTCCTTGCTTCCTTTTCTCCTTGTTCTTCTCCTTCAGCTTCCAGTGACTGAAAAGTCTGACATAACAAGGTGTTGTAAGTACATGTCCTATAGGGAATCTATATCATCACAGTGAGGGGTGATGCTCAGATGTTGACTGGCTACCATTAAAAAAGAGCATGATCTCTTTGGGATAGATTTCTTCCCAACCCCTGGAATGCCTCCCAGAAGTTCAACACTTACCTGACAGACAGATGTCAACTGTGAATAGACATAAGTAACTGAAAACTCCGCAATGAAGGAAGCTGTCTACATTCTGACTCAGAGGTCAGGAAAAAGAAAAGAGAGAGAGAGGCCTGACTGCTTTTGCTCAGTGGTTAGAGCATCAGCAAGTGGACTGAAGGGTCTCAGTTTTGATTCTCAGTCAAGGGCACAAACCTGGGTTGCAGGTTCAATCTCTGGTCCTGGTTGGGGTCATGTGGGAGGCAACCAGTCAATGTGTCTCTCTCACATCCATGTTTCTTTTCCTCCCTCCCTCCCTTCCTTCCACTCTATCTAAAAATCAATGGAGAAATATCCTAAGATAAGGATGAACAAAAAAAGAAAACCAAAACACTAAGCTGTAACAAAGTACTAAAAAGGGAGAGAGGATTGTGTGAGTTTCACAATATCTTTCACTAGGAACAGAGGTCAATAGAAAATGTGGTTTCCGTAAGGAGTCATCAAAAAGACCTCTTTTACTCCTTGGCATTTAGATTCCTTACCTGTATGTTAACCATTTCAACATATCATTAGAGGTGAGCCCTAGTCATAATTATCCTGAGATAGGTATCTTGCTGAACTACCTCCAGTAGAGATGTAAATGCATGGTAACTGACTCTGCCAGGAGAAACTTTTGGCCACAGGGTGGGTAGAAAAGAAATAAGAGAAACGAGGAATTTGAGAGTAGAGAGAACTGCACAGCTCTGCCAGAAGGCAGAAAAGGGACTGTGGCAAACACAAAGCTGAGTCCTTTCTACTCATATCTTTTGGTTCCTCAGGGCTCCATTTCCACACATTTTCATGAAATTGCAGGACGTGATTCAAAGAGACTGATGCGATTAGTTGCTTCAGGTGCTCAGAGTGAGCTCGTGGAAAGGTGCTGAGGGCATTCTGCTTACACACCCTTGGAATAAGGAACAGAGTAAGAGAGAACTTCTGGAGATAGCATAAGAAAATGGATTCCTAATGGACAGTTAGGGATTTTTGAGAATGAGCTATAAGCAATTTGAAAAATATGATGTGGGCACTTAATAGAATTAAGTGGCAATAGATTAGCATATAAGATTTAGGGCTCCTACTTTGAGGTTAGAAGATTTCCCAACTCCCCTCTTTTTTTTTTTCCTGTTGAAATAAATATGCAAGTGAAATAAATATGATAGTGATGGGACTCCAGTCTATATCTAGAGACAGTTCTAGAGCTAGTCAGATCCTGAAAGTCAAATAACCAGCTAAAGGTATTTTTTTATTTCACAATTGCTTTTGTCCCTTTTAAGAACCTATTTCAGAATTCCTCTCCTTAAACATATCCCCTGTGCACATTTTTTTTACAATATGCAGAATCGTAGGATTTGATTCGTAGTCACCATCAATTTTTTTTTCTGATATATGTAACTTACAGAGTACCACATCAAATATCATATGGTTGAGATCTGTTAGTCAATATTTAAAAATATAAACAAAAAAAGTCTTTCTAGCCCTGGTCAATTTTGCTCAGTGGTTAGAGCCACGGCCCCCAGATCAATGATTCGTGGATTCGATTCTGGTCAAGGGCATGTACCTTGGATGCAGTTCAGTCCCTGGCCCTGGTCTGGTTGTGCAGGAGGCAAGCCAATTGATATGTCTCTCTCTTCCTCCTTCCCTTCCTCCCTCTCTCCCTTCCTCCCTCCCTCCCTCCCTCTCTATCTGAAGATAAATAGAAAAATATCCTCGGGTGAATGATTTAAAAAAAAAAAAAAGGCTTTCTCGTTTTAGTAGCAGACATGAGAATAGCACTGACTGCTGATGTTGGTTTTGACTGTGGCCTAGTGGCCTAATCTCTACTGATAGAGATATTAACAAGAGGATGTTTTGTGGGAACCACTCTTACAGCTAGTTAGTTGTAAGTTAGTATAGAACTTATTAGTTCTATATTTTACATAGTTCATTACACATATAAATATCTGGCAATGTCTGCATGAACAAATTCTGCAAAGAAATGAATAATGCCTCTTCCTAACAATGACTGGTGATAAAAGCATACTCTTCAGTTAGCATGTAGCACCTGGTCTAGGCAGGTGTGTAGACATTATTAGTCTATCCCTGAGAAGTAGTAGGCTTTTTCAGAAATATCATCTCTGTTGTATAATTCTCTATTTTATATTTGTTTATAAACTTATTCATA
This sequence comes from Molossus molossus, assembly GCF_014108415.1. NCBI lineage: Eukaryota > Metazoa > Chordata > Mammalia > Chiroptera > Molossidae > Molossus > Molossus molossus. Next base: position 90,441,723 of record NW_023425388.1, on the reverse strand, counting down.
AAAATTATTTTTTATTTTGGTGCATACAAATGGACCAGCTGAGAAAATATTTCCCATTAAGGGTATTAATCCATACAGGTTCTCTGTGAAATGGTGCTAACCAAAGTACAATACCCCCACACAGTGACCCCAACTCTCGCAGCATGTCGGCTTTGAGACAAGTGTGGCTAAGTCTGCACCTAGATAACAAAGGGTTATTGTGTAGGTTGTCAGCTTGAGGGGTCGGTAGCTGAGGGGGAGGCCTATAGGGCTGCACTTGAACAATCTACCAGGCAGGGTTCCTTACTGTTCTCTAAATATACCATGCTTGTTACTGTGCGCGATGATTAGAAAATGAGTGTGGAGAGCAGGGAGGATCTACAGATCTTTCAAGACTCTATTAAAGTTCCTCCTCCATTGTTAAACTTTCTGATCATTCCAACCCTCTCTATCCTTCATTCTCCTAATGCCTATAACACTATGAACACATTCTTTCATTATGGTTTTTAATTATAATTTTTGAAGTGTTTCTGGTGTCCTATTTTAATTTTTTTTCCTATATTGATTTTAGAGAGAAAGGAAGTGAGAAGGAGATAGAAACATCAATGAGAGAGAACATTGATTGACTACCTCCTGTATGCTCCCTGCTGGGGATTTGGCCCACAACCTGGGCATGTGCTCTGAATGGGATTGAACCAGCAACTTCTTGGTACATGGGTTGATGCTCAACCACTGAGCCACACCAGCCAGACTCTGGTGTCCTATTTTAATTCTTTTTTTTTTTTTTATCCTCACCCGAGGACATTTTTCCATTTTTTGTTCAGATAGAGTGGGAGGGAGAGAGAGGAAGAGAGAGAGAGAGAGAAAGAGAGAGAGAGAGAGAGAGAGAGAGAGAGAGAGAGAGAAACATTGACGTGAAAGGGAAACATTGAGTGGCTGCCACCCACATGACCAGCCAGGTCCAGAGACAAACTGCAACCGAGGTACGCGCCCTTAGCGGGAACTGAACCCGGGTCTCTCTGGACTGCAGGCCGGTGCTCTAATTGCTGAGCCAAACCGGTCAGGGCTGGTGTACTATTTTATATTGCTCACTCTAGGAGAAAATTACCCTTTTAACATTTTGTTTCCTCTAGAGCAGTGGTTCTCAGCCTTCCTAATGCCGCGAGCCTTTAATACAGTTCCTCATGTTGTGGTGACCCCCAACTATAAAATTATTTTTGTTGCTACTGCATGACTGTAATTTTGCTACTGTTATGTCTTAGGTGACCCCTGTAAAAGGGTCATTCAACCCCTAAAGGGGTCGCAACCCACAGGTTGAGAACTGCTGCTCTATGAGGTCTACCAAAGGGTCATTCCATTACTTCAATTAATTCTAGCCCTGTTGAATGCATGAGGTGTAACCACTATTAAAGATTTAAACAGTTCAAAATTGATGTTTTGTTTTAATAAGCAAAATGGTCAAATGGGATGCTTATTATTAAACATCTGATGGAATGGAGAAACACTGAGCTATAACAAAAGCAGCACTGTTCACACTCTAGGAGCATATGAAAGAATACATATTGTTAAAATATAGTGAATTTTGTCTGGATCAATTGGAAGAGATGGTGTTCAATGAAAATTTTCTTATTCATCCCTGTTTCTTTGAAGCATTTGAAAACAACGACTGCTTGTCTGTTCCTCAAGAATACTGTAAGTTGGTCGAGCCAGTGCTTTGAGAAGTGGTGGACTCCTTACACTTCTACACCGACATCTTCTTATGTGCACAGAAGACCACAACAACGTAGAAGCATGAAGTTAGATTTAAGCTTTGGCTGTTAGAAGAAAAGTGAAGCATAACATACTGGGTCAATAGAAACCATTATACTTTCAGACTGGAAGTGGAGGGGGAATGATTTCTGTACTTCCAAGCATCCTTCAATCTCAGGACACAGCAGCGAGCGCAGGGGGGTTCTCTGTAGCAGTGGCATTGAATCATACGAACTTTCTCTGGATACTTCAACTTTCCCAGCTTTAAACCAGAGTCAATACCTCCCATTTTTTATTTATTCATTCACTTAAAAATATATTTTTTTCTGGCCTTGCTGTGTGCCAGGACCCTTTCTATGAACTAGGGGTTCCAGCAGAAGACAAAGACGTGAAATCTTGCTCTCTTGAATCTTATATTTTGGTGTATTTTTATGTAAATGTGTGTTGGGGGAGTGGTAAGCTAAGGTGTGCAAAATAACTAGAATACAGACATTTTAATATCAGCTATTATTTATTGAGGTGTTACTATGCACCAAGAATTTTACATACATTATTTCTCATAATATGATAGTTCATATTTTAAACATGAAAAATTGATTTGATGAGAAACTGATTTGGTAAGAATTAAATGATTTCCAGTACCTCGTAGAGTCATACAGCCTGGAGACTTTAAGGTGAATTAAATATTTACCTTCTCTTATTTAACTTCTTTTTCTCCTGACATTGCCCTTTACCACATATCATTCTATCAGGCTTATAGCATGTGTAGTATTTTTGGAACTATAATCTAACATGTACCAAACACATATTTGGGTAATAATAAGCTACAGTAATTGCTTCATTTTGGCAGAGACCATGCATCTTTAAATAATTTATCTTTGGCCTCTAACAGATTGCCAACACTCAACAGTATTGCATCATAAATGAATGTATGAATACATGTATATGCTGGATAATGTGAAGGTTCTTTGTCTTACTGTTTACTTGTTATTATCCAAGGAGTACTACTGTCAATTCCTATCTCCTTCACTGAGTCAGTCTTTTAGGGACTGAATTTAAACCTCAGCAGAGTTGAGTTCTCTGCCACACAAGTCTTGTAAATGTCTTGTTTTACTGCCTAAGCTCAAGTAATACATTTTCAGCAGGGATACCAGAGGACTTTAGGCTGACAGCAGTGGAGTGGGCATTACTTGCAAGACTTCCCTGCTTCAAGGGAGATGTACTCTGTTGGGTAATGGTATTCAGACTGGCTTGGAAGAGGTCCTTCCAAGTCTCTAGAACCTCCAAATAGAGGCTACCCCAATATGTCTTTTATCTCAACCGCATCATCCTGCAACCACCTGCATAATTGCAAAAAGTAGTTCCAGTTTCTCCAATTACCTAGTTCAAGGTGTAACTTATTTCTGACTCCAGCACTTCCGTGCTACATTATCCATGAGTCATGTGCTAATGACTAGACATTCTACATACCTTGCAGGCACGCAAGCATGACCAGTCTGAGTGCATGTCAGCGAATTTCCCCGCTGTACAAAATCCAGCAGGAATTCAGTGCAGTAGGTTGGAGGGGGACTCCAGCATAGTAGCCTTTACTTTATTCTTTATTTACTGCTCAGATAATCCTATTGATAATCACCAATTGCCTTATTGACAGTCTGATTAATGACAGGCAAAATCATGTGTTAAAAAAAAAAGATGTATCAAGCTCCTACTAATTTGCAAGGCATTTTGTTAGGCACTGAACTGCGTAGATGCAGGATTTATATCCAAACACTTAAGAAATTCAAGAAAAAAGTTTAGATCCAATGCTCTATGCTTTATGAGTCCAGAACTCACTCTTAGAATATGGCACATGGTAGGGTTGTGATATATTTTAATGGAATGAATAAAACATAGCATTAGGATTTAAATCTATGAATTTCAATGAAATGAATGTTAATGATCTCTAGAAGTTTAGGTGGAGTGATAATTCAGGCCTAGAAAAACCTTGAATATAATAATTCTATCTATCTATCATCTATCTATCATCTATCTATCTATCTATCTATCTATCTATCTATCTATCTATCATCTATCTATCATCTTTACTTGAATTTTGCAAGGTAGTTCATCCTTATAATTTTATTTTGATCCTAGTAACATTTCTGGGAGATAGGTGGTGAGACAGATCATCTCATTTTGTAGACAAAATGGCAACAAATTTTTGATATAACTTTTCTGAATGTCATAACTAGTACACAACAAAGTTGGACTCTGAATCAGCCTTCTGATTCCCAGTCTTGTGTTTCTGCCAGCACAGTACAATGTCACCTTCCAGGTCACCTTCCAACTGTATCAGAGTTTCAGTAAACTGGATTCAATGCTCTAAATGCAAACTGTCTTCATTTGCAGTCCTAGAATCTGGAAGAACATACTTGCACTCATTCTCCCAGTTTTTCACATAGGTATCTCTAAACACTGAATTTTATGCCATTGAAAGAAAATTAGTGTTGACCGCTCAGTTGATTGGAACGTAGTCCCGATAAACCAAGGTTGCAGGTTCGATACCCGGTCAGAGCACATATAAGAATCAACCAGTGAATGTATAAATAAGAGGATCAGCAAATCCATCTCTCTCTTTCTCAAATCAATAAATTAAAAAAAATTTAAACAGAAGAAAAGCAGTGTTAATCAATGACAATGCTTTAGGAATCTGAATGCTTCTTTCTAGACGCTGTGGGTACTTTAGATTCAGTTCATGTGGAATCAGGGAGCAGGGCATTAGGTGGGGCTGAAAAGGAAAGGTAAGAATACAAAAACAGACAGGAGGTCATGCAAATGACACAGCCATTCACCCACAAATTATTCTTGGGCAATGATTGCATGAAGTACACTGACACAAAGGCTGCCCTAGTTAGCTTGCCGAATTAAAACTGTCTCCTAAGTGTGTTTTAGTCCATGTGGTAGAGCACTTTTCCAGCAAAAGTGCTTTCTAAATAGCAGGCTTCTTTGTAGGGGACTAGAGCAGGTTTCACAGGTGATAACCTACCTTGTACCCTGGGCAGATGTATTATTGTGCAACAAAAAGTTGTTGCTTAACCTCTGCCTGGCCTCAGACCCATTCAGTGGTAGAAGCCAAGCAATTTCAGATATTTCAGCCTAATGTACCTTCAAACTCAAGGCTGCCTAGCTCTATCTCTTGAATATTATCATTTTTTGTGCAAAATCAAGTCCCTTAACAGTGTGGCAAAGATGCTTTAAGGAAATGGGCTGATAGGACTCTGATGTTCCTTTTAGGGGAATCACTCTGCTCCCCCTGAAAGCCGCTTAGGTAGCTCTCAGAGGGCTGGGCATGTACCCAGCTCAGACTAGCCCTGGAATAACAGTCTTTATTGCCTTGTGGTGTTTGAAAGTTGTTTCTGTTCATGTGGCAAAGCAAAAGAGATGTAGGCCAAATGTGCATGTATATGGTTTGGCCCATGAAACCTGGAGTTTTCAACAAGAAAGATAATCATCTGGAGCATCAGACTCAAAGTAAGCAAAATTAGTAGGGCCCTCTAAAATATCTTAACTTTTTGTCTCCTGCTTTTGCCCCATGTTTCTATTCAACTCATCTCAAACAAGAATTTTGAAAGTAACTTGCCTCTTTTGGTTTCAAAGTTATACCCCAACATTCCTGACATGATTGCATTGGAACATCTGAAATTCAAGAACTTAGCCCACTAGTATTTTGTATTTAGATATCATCACAGAGGCAATGAAACTTGTGCCTCCATGTGCACAGCCTGAGTGTGCTCATGTCCCATGTCATGTGCCCTGATGGAGAACCTTGTCTTCTGTGTGTCATGCCCACTGGAATATCACTTGCATTTTCCAGACAGTGTTTCCTGACATTTCAAATCTTCATTATTCTCACACTAAATCACTCAATTTAGAATTTTACATACGTTATTGCTTTCCATTGCATGTGAGTTTGGTCTGCTCTTTGAGCTAGAATATCAGCTATGTTAGCTGTGCATTTGTTCACAGGAGAAGCACGGGTCCACAAGACATTAGAGCCTCTTCCTTCATGGTTGAGGAAACTGAAGCCTAGTGAAGGTTAATGTCTAGTTCAAGGTGTTTTAGTGAGCTGATGGTAGAATCAAGACTACAGAAGTAGTTACAGAGTATCACCACCTCAGACATATTACAGATATTTAATAATTGCTTGAGGTGAATGTTGACTTATCCAGCGCTTATTCAGCTTCTTAAAGTAGTTCTTTTTGGTTAGTCAACAATGGTAGTGTGTGAGTGAAATTCTAGTAGAAAAAAGAATACGTATGCATATGACATCTGGGAGCTACCCTAGGGTCCCTTTTGGTGCAAGGAGGCGGGTACTGCTTTGTGCTGTGTCCATTACTTGCAACCATCAGCACCATGTGCAGGTTCTCAAACTCCTTCTCCAGGACAGCCCTGTAGGTCTCCAGGCCCACTGGCTTCACCTCCAACACCTGCTACTGCTTTGAGAACTCTGCCTGCTGCCTCTGCAGGGCCAGCTGTCTCTGCAGGGTGTGCTGCTGCTCAGCTTGAGCTCTTTCTAGAGGTTTCCTCAGCTCTCCTAGCCGAAATTCTCTATTTTCAGAAGTTCAAAGATAAACTCTTGTAAGAAACACAGGTCGAGTAGGGCAAAACATGTGCTAATACACATGCATGTATATGTTATACACACACACACATGACTTGGGGCTTCATGACACTTGAAATATGGTATGCAGTTATTTGGCCCTAATGCATTTTAGCAAAATGATACTTTACTTTTTTTTTTTTTGTATTCTCACCCGAGGACATTTTTTCATTTATCTTTAGATAGAGTGGGAGGGAGAGAGGGAGGAAGAGAGAGAGAGACACACATTGACTGGTTGCCACGCAACAACCCCAACCTGGGCTGGGGATAAACTGCAGCCGAGGTATGTGCCCTTAGCAGGAACCGAACCTGGGTCTCTCTGGTCCACAGGCCGACGCTCTAACCGCTGAGCCAAACCAGCCAGGACAAAATGATACTTTTCTTTATGTTAAAATTGTGAGGAATTCCCCCAAATTTTGCAGTTTTCTAGGAAAATGTCATGCGAAATGACCACATTAAACAACATTAAATTAACGTTAAATGTTATATATCATTAAAGTCAAGATTTAGATTAAGGGTTTAAAGTAGTAATAAAATTATTATTTGGGATAGTTTCTGCTTCAGTTGGTAAACTTCAACTGAAACCATTAGGGGAAGGAATCATTTGGGATAAGGGGGTAAGATTCCTGTGTTATTGGCCAAACATTATAAGCCTTACACCGGCAAGATTGATTGAAGCTTAGAGTTGAAGCTCTGATTCCATTTTTTGTCATTATGCCAACAGTAGGATCTCTTTGTTAATTTTTTTTTTTTTTTTAATCTTCAAACTATTTTTATTTAGGTTAATATAGCATTTCAGTTTCAATACTGGTAAGAGATATTTGAAGTTGACTTTTACAGTTTTCTGTTTTGTTATTCACACTATAAAGTAGGTACCTTAGAAATGATTATCCTTGTATTTCACAGTTCTATTCACACAGCACCACCCAGGAAGATGTTCTGACCTCTCATATGCTGGTTTACAAATGATTCAGAGCAGAATGCTAGGAGATCCATATTTTAGGAATTATTTTCTTAGTGGCTAATATGGATGACTTTCCACAATTTTGGATTCTCATTGCTTTAGGTTTTGAGAATGTGCATGCTTACAATGTTTATGTAAAGTACACACAACCCTACTTAAAGTCAGTGCTGAATGTCCTGGTTAATCAAAGCGAAATATTTCAGAATTCTCTCATAACCCAAACTGTTCATATTTACTAGGCCAACTTAGTGCTTTGAAAGAAAGGATCATACATCACTCATGTCTATAGAAATATATGGACCCTTGTCTTTGCTTTTAGGGTTGGACTAGCTTTAGGATGCAAAATATAAGAGGATATTCATTCTAGTAAGTTGCTATACCTAGCATTTTACTCAAGGCCTAGAACCTATTTATTCTAATTTATTCAGACAAGCGTTGGGGTATCTGCATTGAATTTGGAATCCTCCTGATCCCTCTAACATAGGTGGATCCTGGAATTTTATCTCCACTTAGTAAGGTAATCCAATACTAAATTATAGCTTGAACATTTATTTTAAAGATTTTTTTTTTTAACTTTAATCCTGTTGAGTTCTTAGTTTTGGGGTCTGGAATTGCTGTGAAATTATGAGGGCTCTAGAATTGATGTGAACTTATGAAGGCATAGAGTATTGTCCTAGCAGTTCAACCCACCATTGTGGACAGACCTGTAGGGGGAATAGACCCAAGTTTAGTTCTTTGGAAGTAGATGCTAAGATAGAATTTGTGGTGCAAGTGTTTATTAGGGATCTACATTCCTGAAAGAAAGTAAAAAAAGAGAACAGATTGGAAAAGAGCAAGATTGATTTTAAGGTTGCACCAACAAAGCTCTAGTCTACCCAGTGTGCAGTTATGGAAAGTGTATTACCCATCAGACTGATCCACGTTGGGCCACCACCTCCCTTAGTTGCTGGATGTGGGCTGCTATAAGAAAGGTGTGACCTTGAGCAATGCGGCTCTGTACAAATAAAGTGGATCCATGCTCTGGGACCTGTAAGGATCTGTCAACCAAGAGCTGTCTGCTAACTCCATTCTCTGCAGCTGGGCAATAATAGTCATATCTCTAAGTCTACCATTCTTTCTTTGATCTAAACTTTCATGAATGAGATCTACTTAATTATTGAAAATTCTGCCAAACTTTTGCTGTTCCTTTCAGAACTCTGAGTGTTTCATTGCTTGGAGGTTGAGGAGCTGACCATAAGTCACAGTATTTTAGAGGCAGAGTTATTATGACCTTGGTATAACATGCTAATTTTACAGAAATAAAGGTAAATACCGAGTGACCACATGGCTTAGTTAACATTAAGCATCTTGTTAGGCATAGGACAAGGATAAGATCTAAGAAGTCTTAGTTTATAATCTAAACTGTACTTTCACTATATATTTAAAACTATTTACTCTTAAAACTATTTACCTTTTTTTTTGTTTTGATCATAATTGTGAATGAGAATTTTTATAATATGCAGTGATGCCCTTGGGTATTACCCGTGTTGCTGTTTACTTCAATGATGGAGGGAATGGTGACCTCCAGAAAAGTGACAAAGAGCTGTACGGCCCTGAGCTATTCATGGAAGGTGTTTCTCATCTGAAACATACCTCTTAAATAAAAAGTCATTTCAGTAAGTAGTATCCCAGTGTACAAAAGGACACTATTAACAACAACAAAAAATTATAACACATTAAATTAACATATCAAAAAATCATAAATTGTTTCTTAAAAAACATAACACCCAGAGGTAGCCATAAACTATTAGCAATGAGATCACACTTAGGTTAATAGAGTATTTGGATAACAGTTTGGGGCTTTAAAAAGAGATACATTTCTTAGGACCAGGTTAACCAATCTTACTCAGATACAAAAGAAATAGCATTCCTGTCACTAAACCCTGCTTTCCTGCTCCAGACAATCTCCCTTTTCCACATGAATCAAGCCCTAAAGAAAAACTAGTTTCAATAAAATGCCCTTGTCAGTTTCAGTGCTTGATAACTCCTTTGTGATTTATTTGAGGGCAGTTGGCCTTTTTGATACAATAATACTCTTTGTTATTAAAACTTTGTAATGAAGTTCAATCTCACATCTCAGGATCTGAGTAAAGACAGGTCTAGGACTCAGAATAGCACAGAGTTTAGGGTTAGAATAATCGAGGGTTCTGAATTTAAAGGGGTTCAGGCTTAGGCTCTAGGATTGAGGTGAACTTGAGACTCAGGAGGATTAAAGAGGTGTTGTGGTTGGAGACTGGAAGTATTTAGCCACGTGTAATGTGATCACAGATGCTTTGACATATTTGATTTTTGGAACATACTGTTTGTGATAATTAGAAAATACAAGTGTTATTTTGTTTTATTTATTTGTCTTTTTGTTTATTTATTTAGTTTTACTTCAGGTATTAACAAAATAGAACATAACTTTTAATGTAAATTAAAGTTTGATTTAGTTTTTTAAATTAAATTAATATACTTTTGAACAATTGTTTTGTAACTTTATAATTTATATATTATTACAATCATTTTTTAAAGAGTGAAATCAGTACATTTATAGGTCATTTTCTATAAGGAATTTTAGCAACTGCCCAAGTACCCATCCCCAGGTATTTATGGTAGACATTATATAATATTTGGAAACACAGACATTCTATAATGTGTGTAAACCTAGACATTCTATGAACACTCGAGAATACTTGCCTGTTCCACAAAGTTGTCCTGGCAGCTTCTCCTGACCTGGGACACCACTGAACTCTGGACCCCGTGCCCAGCTCTACCTAGGAGCACTTCTCACTTGCTATCTATCAGTGGTCTCCATTGTGGTCCTTCAACCTAAAAATAGACCCAGTTTTCAATTCCCAACAATGAAAGCAGAGAATAGACTAAAATTTTAAACAACTTATTAAGAATATGTAGATCCTGGGTAAAATTACAATAGATTAAGTTATTCTACTCAAGGCCAAATTGAAGCTTATCTTTGAGGTACTTGTGAAATGTACCTTCCTCTTTACTTTTGACCTAATGTCATTTAGGAGAGCCATTTGACCTTCTTTCTTCTTTTCTTTTTTAAATATGTTTTTTTTTTTTTTTTTTTTTTTTAGAATCTAGGGTTGTCTTCTTTTTTTTTTTTTTTTTTTTTAATTTTATTTATTTATTTATTTTTTTGTTACAGATATTTTACCTTTTTACCCCATTGGCACCCCCCACCCCACCCCCCCTCCCCCCTGTCCCCGGCTTAGTTGTCCATGTCCATTGGTCATGCATACATGCATATAAGTTCTGTGGTTTATCTCTTCCCACCCCCCCACCCCCCATCCCCTCTTCTGAGGGATGTCAGTCTGTGCCCTACTTCCATGTGTCTGGGTCTACTGTATTCCTCAGACTGTTATGTTCATTATATTCCGTATATAAGTGAGATCATGTGGTATTTGTCTTTTTCTGCTTGGCTTCTTTCACTTAGGATAATACTTTCCAGGTCCCTCCATGTCGTCTCAAAGGATAAGAGATCTTTCTTTCTTACCGCTGCATAGTACTCCATTGTGTATATGTACCACAGCTTTTTGATCCATTCGTCTACTGGTGGACACTTGGGCTGTTTCCAGATCTTAGCTATTGTAAATAGTGCTGCTATGAACATGGGGGTACATATATTCTTCCTGATTGGTGTTTCAGGCTTCTTAGGGTATATTCCCAGCAGTGGGATCACTGGGTCGAATGGAAGTTCAATTTTTAATTTTTTGAGGTAGCACCATATTGTTTTCCATAGCGGCTGCACCAGTCTGCATTCCCACCAGCAGTGTATTAGAGTCCCCTTTTCTCCACACCCTCGCCAACACTTGTTGTTTGATGATTTGTTGATGGCGGCCATTCTGACAGGTGTGAGGTGATACCTCATAGTTGTTTTAATTTGCATCTCTCTGATGATTAGTGATGTTGAGCATTTCTTCATATGTCTCTTGGCCATTTGTATGTCCTGTTTGGAGAGGTGTCTATTCAGCTCCTCTGCCCATTTTTTAATTGGGTTCTTTGTCTTCCTTTTGTGGAGTTGTATGAGCACTCTGTATATACTGGAAATTAACCCCTTATCTGATACATCGTTGGCAATGATGTTCTCCCATACAGTGGGTTGCCTTTCCATTTTGATGATTGTTTCTTTTGCTGTGCAGAAGCTTTTTAGTTTGATGTAGTCCCATGTGTTCATTTTCTCCTTTATTTCTGTTGCCTTAGGTGATGTATCAGTGAAAATTCTGCTCCGTATGATGTCCAAAATTTTGTTGCCTACATTTTCTTCTAGAATTTTTATGGATTCACGGGTCACATTTAAGTCTTTTATCCATTTCGAATTTATTTTTGTGTATGGTGTAAGTTGATGGTCTAGTTTCATTTTTTTGCATGTAGCTGTCCAATTTTCCCAACACCATTTATTAAAGAGGCTGTCTTTGCTCCACTGTATGCTCTTGCCACCTTTGTCAAATATTAATTGAGCGTATTGCCTTGGGTCCATTTCTGGGTTTTCAGTTCTGTTCCACTGGTCTATATGCCTGTTCTTGTGCCAGTACCAGGCTGTTTTGGTTACAGTCGCTTTGTAGTATAACCTGATATCTGGTATTGTGATCCCTCCAACTTTGTTCTTCTTTTTCAAGATTGCTGTGGCTATTCGGGGTCTTTTTTGGTTCCATATGAACTTTTGAAGTATTTGTTCTAGTTCTATGAAATATGTCGTTGGTATTTTGATGGGGATTGCGTTGAATCTATAGATTGCTTTGGGTAGTATGGACATTTTAATTATGTTAATTCTTCCAATCCATGAACAGGGTATGTGCTTACACTTTTTTATATCTTCCTCTATTTCTTTTTTCAATGACCTGTAGTTTTCTGCAAATAGGTCTTTTACTTCTTTGGTTAAGTTTATTCCTAGGTATCGTAATTTTTTTGGAGCGATGGTAAATGGGATTGTTTTTTCAGTTTCTCTTTCTGTGAGTTCATCATTGATGTACAAGAATGCCGTCGATTTCTTGACGTTAATTTTGTATCCTGCTACTTTGCCAAACTCATTTATTAAGTCTAATAGATTTTTGATGGAGTCTTTAGGGTTTTCTATGTACAATATCATGTCATCTGCAAATAATGACAGTTTCACTTCCTCCTTTCCAATTTGGATCCCTTTTATTTTTTCTTCATGTCTGATTGCTGTGGCTAAGACTTCCAGTACAATGTTAAATAAGAGTGGCGAAAGTTGACATCCCTGTCTTGTTCCTGTTCTTAATGGAAATGTTTTTAGTTTCTGTCCATTGAGTATGATGTTGGCTGTAGGTCTTTCATATATGGCCTTTATTATGTTGAGATATGATCCCTCTATTCCTACATTGCTGAGCGTTTTTATCAGAAATGGATGCTGGATTTTGTCGAATGCTTTTTCAGCATCTATTGATATGATCATGTGGTTTTTATTCTTCATTTTGTTTATGTGGTGTATCACGTTTATTGATTTGCGAATATTGTACCAGCCTTGCATCCCTGGAATGAATCCCACTTGGTCATGGTGAATAATTTTTTTGATGTATTTCTGGATCCGATTTGCTAGTATTTTGTTCAGGATTTTGGCGTCTATGTTCATCAGGGATATTGGCCTGTAGTTTTCTTTCTTCGTAGTGTCTTTTTCTGGTTTTGGAATTAGAATTATGCTGGCCTCATAGAACGTGTTTGGAAGTCTTCCTTCTTCTTGAATTTTTTGAAATAGTTTGAGGAGAATGGGTGTTAGTTCTTTTTTGAATGTTCGGTAAAACTCCCCCGTGAAACCATCTGGGCCTGGGCTTTTGTTTGCTGGGAGAGTCTTGATTACCTCTTCAATTTCCTTAGTTGTTATTGGTCTGTTCAAGTTTTCTATCTCTTCCGGGAATAGTTTTGGGAGACTGTGTGTTTCTAGAAATTTGTCCATTTCGCTGAGATTGTCGAATTTGTTGCCATATAGTTGTTCATAGTAGTTGTTAACGATCTTTTGTATTTCCGTGGTGTTGGTTGTTACTTCTCCTCTTTCGTTTCTGATTTTGTGTATTTGGGTTCTCTCTCTTTGTTTCTTGGTGAGTCTAGCTAAGGGTCCATCTATCTTGTTTATCTTTTCGAAAAACCAGCTCTTTGTTTCATTGATCCTTTGAATTGTTTTTTTGGTCTCTATGTCATTTATTTCTGCTCTGATCTTTACTATTTCCTTTCTTCTACTTGCTCTGGGGTTTTCTTTTTGTTTGCTTTCTAATTCTTTAAGTTGTGAGGTTAGACAGTCAATTAGAAATTTTTCTTGTTTTTTGAGGTAGGCCTGTAGTGCTATGAACTTCCCTCTCAGAACTGCTTTCGCTGCATCCCATAGATTTTGTGTTGTTGTGTGTTCATTTTCATTGGTTTCCAGGAAGTTTTTAATTTCTTCCTTGATCTCCTCGGTGACCCATTCATTGTTTAATAACATGCTATTTAGCCTCCATGTGTTGAAATGTCTTTGCATGTTCTTTGTGCAATTGATTTCTAGTTTCATGCCATTGTGATCTGAGAAGATGCTTGATATGATTTCAATCTTCTTGAACTTGTAGAGATTTAGTTTGTGTCCTATCATGTGGTCTATCTTTGAAAATGTCCCATGTGCACTTGAGAAGAATGTGTATTCTGTAGTTTTGGGGTGTAATTCTCTGTAGATATCTATTAAATCCATTTGGTCTAGTGCTTCATTTAGAGTCTCTGTTTCCTTGCTAATTTTTTGCCTAGAGGATCTATCCAGTGCTGTCAATGGGGTGTTGAAGTCCCCTGCTATAATTGTATTGTTGTCGATTTCTCCTTGGAAGTCCTCCAGAAGATTTTTAATATATTTTGGTGCTCCTATATTGGGTGCATATATGTTTATCAAGGTTATATCTTCCTGTTGGATAGATCCTTTCAATATTATGTAGTGGCCGTCTTTGTCTCTAGTTATGGTCTTCATTTTGAAATCTATTTTATCAGATATGAGAATTGCTACCCCCGCTTTTTTTTGCTTTCCATTTGCTTGGAAAATTTTTTTCCATCCCTTCACTTTCAACCTATGTGAGTCTTTTGTTGAGAGGTGGGTCTCTTATAAACAACATATAGATGAGTCATGCTTTCTTATCCAATCAGCTACTCTGTGTCTCTTTATGGGAGCATTCAATCCATTTACGTTTAAGGTGATTATTGATATGTACTTATTTATTGCCATTTTTGTTTAGTGTGGTTCCATTTTTCTTCCCATTTCTACTGCTAATTACAGCAGTCCTTTTAACATTTCTTGCAGTGCTGGTTTGGTGCTAATGTATTCCCTTAGCTTTTTTTTGTCTGGGAAGCTCTTTATTTGATCTTCTATTTTGAATGATAGCCTTGCTGGGTAGAGTAGTCTTGGATTCAGATTCTTGTTTTTCATGACTTTGATTACTTCATGCCATTCTCTTCTGGCCTGTAGTGTTTCTTGTGAGAAGTCAGCTGAAAGCCTTATGGGGTTCCCTTTGTAGGTAACCTGTTGCTTATCTCTTGCTGCTTTTAGGATTCTCTCTTTGTCTTTAATTTGTGGCATTTTAATTACTATGTGTCTTGGTGTGGGCCTGTTTGGGTTCTTCTTACTTGGGACTCTCTGTGCTTCTTGAACTTGAATGCCTTCTTCCTTCACCAAATTAGGGAAGTTTTCTCTCACTATTTTTTTGAATATATTCTCTATCCCTTGCTCCTTTTCTTCTTCTTCGGGGACTCCTATGATACGAATATTATTACGTTTCCAGTTGTCCCATAGTTCTCTTAAGCTGTCTTCCTGTTTTTTAATAGTTTTTTCCTTTTGTTTTTCTGATTGGTTGATTTTTTCTACCCTGTCTTCTAATTCACTGATCCGGTCCTCAGCTTCCCCTACTCTGCTTTTTAAACCTTCCAATGTGTTTTTCATTTCGGATATGTCATTTTTTATCTCTTCTTGTTGGTTTTTAATTTCCATTTGGCTTATTTTCAGTGTCTCTATGTCTTTACTCATGCTGTTCAGCTTCCTCAAGATCATGGCTCTGAATTCTAGCTCTGTTAACATGCCTAATTGCTCCACATTGATCTCATCTTCGGTGGAGGTGTCTTGCTCTTTCATTTGGCTTCTGTTTCTGTGTTTCACCATTTTAGCTATCACTGTGGGCTTTGGAGCCTGTCAAGTTCTCCCTGTGTGTGTTGGTGTTCTGCTGTTTGTGGCTCCCTCTCCTGTGTTTAGATGAGCGAGGGAGGACCCGCGTTGAACACCACTGTCAAGTCTTACTTTCCTGGTTAAAGTTGCCAGCCCAGGAAACGTACTGTTATCCTCTAGCTTTTTGCCTGGAGGCTAGCAGTCTAGGTTAATTGATGAGTTTTGGGTTGTCAGTTGATTGAAAAACTCCCTCTGGTGCTCAGCCAAGGGGCTTTCACGAGGGTGGGGCTGATGCTGGTTGTTAGTGAGCCTCAATTAGCACTTCAATGGCCCACAGGGTGGGGTTGGATCTCCGAGGGAGGGGCTGCTGCCTCTCTCAGAGCCCTGGGAAGGAGCAATGTGGCCACCGTCCTGAGTGGCTGCACTCAGCCAAAGCTCTGAGCGCCCTCCAAACCCCGAGTGTCCAGACACAGTTCCAGTCCAGTCTGCCCTCCCTCCGCCGGAGCCCAAGGTGAGTGGCTGTGGCTGTTTCAGCCTCTGTCCCGGCTGCGCTGTGGAGCCGCCTGGGAGTGTAACCCGCGGGCGCCGCTCCCAGCTGAGGCCGCTGCCGAGCTGCCGACCGTGCGCTCCCAGCCCCGTCTCGCGCCTTCGCAATCCTACCGGGATGGAGTCAGTGTCCCGCGTTGTATGGTCCTCCAAGCTGCTTTTCTGTTGGTTTTTTCCGTCGATTTGTCTGTGTTATAGTTGTAATTCCAGTTTGGTTCTGGGAGACGGTCTGTCTTTTTCTGAATTTTTTTAATCCTTAGAGATGATTAACGGTTCTCCGTGCTCCAGGCCACCTTTCAGTGTTAAATATGTTTTTTTAAATTGATATTTTAGAGAGAGAGGAAGGGAGAAAGAGATAAATGTGAGACAGAAACATTGATTGGCTGCTTCCTGCATGCCCCCTACTGAGCATCCAGCCTGCCACCCGGGGCATGTACCCTGACTGGGAGTTGAACCAAGACCTCTCAGTCCATGGGATGATGCTCAATCCACTGAGCCTCACTGGCTGGGCTGACCTGCTTCCTTCTAATGAGAGTTTACTTTACCATGTCTGTGCTACCTTGATTTCAGGAACCATCCAATCACAAGACTCCAGACTGAAAGAGGAAGCTCTACTGGTACATTAACTAAGAGATATAATTTTGAATATTTCCATCCTTTGATTGACATCATCCAAGTAATAATAATAATAATAATCATATTTCCATTGATTTAAAAAAGACTGTACCTGTGTGTTGTGGCCTTGCCCTGTAGCCATAAAACAAAATAACTATCAGTCCATTTTGTGTTAGTCTTAGATAATAATACATTTAAAATAACAACGATCGACCCATGTTTCACTGCCAAATTCAATTCAATTCAATTACTTTTTACATTAGTCACTTAACTACCTGTAAGTCTTCCCTATCTCAGCTCTGAATGTCATGTACACTACTACTTATAGAAGTATTTACATAAATCTTTATAAACAAATTTTATATGTGTATATATTGTCAAATTGCTTACTGACAAAGCGTTATTTTTCCAAATTAACACAGTTTTCAGAGTCAATACTTGGCTAAATATATATTCAAATGAAACGATCAGGTAAACCATCAAATTTCTTTGCATAAAGTATATGCATTCTAGTTACTTCCCTTTATAAACAGGAAATAAAAAACAAAACATTACTTGAAGTTCATAAATAATAGCTTTTGCTATCTACTAATTAAAGGTTCATGAATGTCTATTTTTTAATTTATTGCTGTTTTAGTTGGCTACTTAAATAACTCTCAAAAAGTATATATTAATATTTTGATTATTAAACCTTTTGTTGAAGCTTGCATAGCTATATTACTCCTAAAATTGTGTACATTTCAAATACTGACTTTCAAGATCCTCATACCAAAAGAACATTAACATATCAAAAAATCATAAATTGTTACTTAAAAAGCATAACACCTAGAAGTAGGCATAAAATTGTGCGCATTTCAAATACAGACTTTCAAATTCCTCATACCAAATAACATTGCATTTGGGCCTCTTTATTATGTAAAATAGGAGAAAATACCTTTAAATTTTCATGGGATCCATGAAATTTTATTTGCATTAAAATAATGTCACTTGTACAGGCCTCTGAATTTTATATAGCAATTAGAGCTAGATAGAATGATGTACAAGCATTTGAAACTTTAATTTACAAAATTCAATGGATTTTTGAAACTCATTTAGTCTATGTATTTGATTAACTTTTGCTTTGTAACAGCACATCCTAAATTTCACTGGCGGAAAACACAGTGATTTACACAATTCTATCAGTTGATAATTTGTGCTGGGCTCAGCTGGGTGGTTCTGCTAATGTGGCCAGGCCCAGCTGATGTTTGCCTGGCTTGCTTGTGTATTCACTTTTGGATTAACTGTTAGATTGCCTGGTCTAGGACAGCTTGTCTGGGGTGGCTCATCTCTGGTCTATGTAGTCTTTCATCATCCATCAGGCTACTCTAGTCTTGTTCCCATGGTGATGGTAACAGGTTTTCCAAAAGTAGCAAGAGAACAACTACCGATTCACAATGACTTTTCAAGCTTCTGCTGGCATCGTGTTTGCTAGCATCCCCTTGGTCAAAACAAATCACATGGTCAAACTCACAATGAGAGTGGAAGGACAAGATGTCATGGATAGAGGGAAGGGAATTTTTAAAATTATTCTAGTACACTGTTAAGTAGTGCATTGCTTCAAATAAATATAAAGCGATGCTCATTGCTCACAACAGCTAAATAATTATGCTTTAACTATTCCACCTAGTAAGGTTCTAAATATATCATTAAACCTTCTTGATTCAAAGTGATTAGTCAGTCCTGGTGATTAAAACCCGATCTAAAATTGTTTTTGTGACTTCAGACAATGTACTTCTTGAAGTGCACAGGAAAATCTTGTATCTGCAGTCCCATATACATATCCATATATTTATTATTGTATTTTCAAGTCAAAAACTTGTCATTGGATGGCTAAAACTACAGTACCTTAAAATGGTTTTTCACGCACTATGTTGGCAAGAATGAGTAGCTGAAGAGAATTCTGCTCCATGTTGATAGTGATAATTTCAAAAGTATATAAACTTCTGATAAAACTGTTTGATAGTTTAACATCTTTGTGTTTCTTCCTTTGCAGAGGTGCCAACAATTGTGATAGACACACTATAAAAACAAATCATTTTCTTTACCAGTGTTACTTAGATGGGTAACATTTTATGTCATTTATATTTTTTCCCCAATAAGTATGATTTCTTAGTCTTGGAGGTTATTTGGGAATGCAGTGTAATGATATGTTTCTAGGGAGATTTAATCGTCACATAAAGAAAAAGCATTAACTTCACTCATGAAAGTGATTTCTAGATATTGTGATAATTAAAGAAATTATAGCTGCCATGTAAAAAAAGTTTCAGTAAGAAGAAACTTGATTCCTGTGACAGGATGATTTTATATTGCTATTTAAATTTGAGTTAAATTCTGTTTAAATGAGTTATAATATGCTGTACTTTTAGTTGCTTTGATTTCATCTAGAAAAGAAGACACAAAGTAGAAGTATGTTTTTATCTTAACTTTTGTTAAAAGTAGTACTTACTATTTTTAATCAGACTAAAATTTAAATATAAAAATTATGTAAATATATGCATGTGCACATATGTGTACATATATATCTATCATCTATCTATCTATCATCTATCTATCTATCTATCTATTATCTGTCTATCTTTTTTTTTGTTTTTTTATATCTAATATTTTTTATTGATTAATTTCTGTTACAGATGTTACTCCTTTTTTTCCCCACTGATTCCCCCCTCCCCAACCCTCCCTGCCCTTTCCCCAGATTGTTGTCCATGTCCACTGTTCATGCATCCATGCGTATAAGTTCTGTGGTTCATCCCTCCCCCACCTCCCCACTCCTTAGGGGATTGTCAGTCTGTACCCCGCTTCCGTGTCTCTGGGACTACCCCATTCCTTAAACTGTTATATTCATTATATTCCACAAATCAGTGAGATCATATGAAATTTGTCTTTCTCTGTTTGGCTTGTTTCACTTAGGATGATACTTTCCAGGTCCCTCCATGTAGTCTCAAAGGATAAGAGATCTTTCTTTCTTACCGCTGTGTAGTACTCCATTGTGTATATGTACCACAGCTTTTTGATCCATTCGTCTACTGATGGGCACTTGGGCTGTTTCCAGATCTTAGCGATTGTAAATAGTGCTGCTACAAAGATGGGGGTACATATATTCTTTCTGATTGGTGTTTTATGCTTCGTAGGGTATATTCCTAGAAGTGGGATCACTGGGTCAAATGGAAGATCAATTTTTAATTTTTTGAGGTGACACCATATTGTTTTCCATAGTGGCTGTACCAGTCTGCATTCCCACCAGCAGTGTATTAGAGTCCCCTTTTCTTCACACCCTTGCCAACACTTTTTGTTTGATGATTTGTTGATGGCGGCCATTCTGACAGGTGTGAGGTGATACCTCATTGTTATTTTGATTTGCTTCTCTCTGATGATTAGTGATGATGAGCATTTCTTCATATGTTTCTTAGCCATTTGTATGTCCTGTTTGGAGAGGTGTCTATTTAGTTCCTCTGCCCATTTTTTAATTGGATTCTTTGTCTTCCTTTTGTGGAGTTGTATGAGCACTCTATATGTATTGGAAATTAACCCCTTATCTGATATGTCATTGGCAATTATGCTCTCCCATACAGTGGGTAGCCTTTCCGTTTTGATAATTGTATCCTTCGCTGTGCAGAAGCTTTTGAGTTTGATGTAGTCCCATGTGTTCATTTTCTCCTTTGTTTCTATTGCCTTAGGTGATGTGTCAGTGAAAATTCTGCTGCGTATGATGTCTGAAATTTTGTTGCCCACAGTCTCCTCTAGGATTTTTATGGATTCATGAGGTACATTTAAATCTTTTATCCATTTTGAGTTTATTCTGGTGTAGGGTGTAAGTTGATGGTCTAGTTTCATTTTTCTGCAAGTAGCTGTCCAATTTTCCCAGCACCATTTATTAAAGAGGCTGTCCTTACTCCACTGTATGCTCTTGCCACCTTTGTCAAATATTAATTGAGCATATTGCCTTGGGTCCATTTCTGAGTTCTCTATTCTGTTCCACTGGTCTATATACCTATTCTTGTGCCAGTACCAGGCTGTTTTCATTATAGTGGCTTTGTAGTATAACCTGAAATCTCGTATTGTGATCCCTCCAACTTTATTCTTCCTTTTCAAGATTGCCTTGGCTATTCGAGGCCTTTTTTGGTTCCATATGAACTTTTGAAGTAATTTTTCTAATTCTGTGAAGTATGCCGTTGGTATTTTGATGGGGATTGCGATGAGTCTATATATTGCTTTGGGTAATATGGACACTTTAATGATGTTAATTTTCCCAATCCATGAACAGGGTATGTGCTTCCACTTTTTTATATCTTGCTCTATTTCTTTTTTTAAAGACCTGTAGTTTTCTGCAAATAGGTCCTTTATTTCTTCGGTTAAGTTTATTCCTAGGTATCTTAATTTTTTTGCCACAATGGTAAATGGGATTATTTGCTTAGTTTCTCTTTCTGTGAGTTCATCATTGGTGTATAAGAATGCCATTGATTTCTTGACGTTAAATTTGTATCCTGCTACTTTGCCAAATTCATTTATTAAGTCTAGTAAACTTTTGGTGGAGTCTTTGGGGTTTTCTATGTACAGTATCATGTCATCTGCAAATAATGACAATTTCACTTCCTCCTTTCCAATTTGTATCCCTTTTATTTTTTCTTCCTGTCTGATTGCTGTGGCTAAGACTTCCAGTACTATGTTAAATAGGAGTGGTGAAAGTGGGCATCCTTGCCTTGTTCCTGTTCTTAAGGGAAATGCTTTTAGTTTTTGCCCATTGAGTGTGATGTTGGCTGTAGGTCTTTCATATATAGCCTTTATTATGTCTAGATATGATCCCTCTATTCCCACACTGTTGAGCGTTTTTATCAGAAATGGATGCTGGATTTTGTCAAAGGCTTTTTCAGCATCTATTGATATGATCATGTAGTTTTTATTCTTCATTTTATTTATGTGGTGTATCACATTTATGAATTTGTGAATATTGTACCAGCCTTGCATCCCTGGGATGAATCCCACTTGGTCATGGTAGATAATTTTTTTGGTGTATTGCTGGATTTGATTTGCTAGTATTTTGTTCAGGATTTTGGCATCTATGTTCATCAGGGATATTGGCCTGTAGTTTTCTTTCTTTGTTGTGTCTTTTTCTGGTTTTGGAATTAGAATTATGCTGGCTTCATAAAACGAGTTTTGAAGTCTTCCTTCTTGTTGAATTTTTTGAAATAGTTTGAGGAGAATGGGTATTAGTTCTTCTTTGAAAGTCCGGTAAAATCCCCCGTGAAGCCATCCGGGTCTGGGCTTTTGTTTGCTGGAAGAGTCTTGATTACATCTTCAATTTCTTCAGTTTTTATGTGTCTGTTCAAGTTTTCAATCTCTTCCTGATCCAGTTTTGGGAGACTATGTGTTTCTAGAAATTTGTCCATTTCGCTTAGATTTTCGAATTTGTTGCCGTATAATTGTTCATAGTAGTTGTTAACGATCTTTTGTATTTCTGTGGTGTCAGTTGTTATCTCTCCTCTTTCATTTCTGATTTTATGTATTTGGGTTCTCTCTCTTTGTTTCTTGGTGAGTCTAGCTAAGCGTCCATCAATCTTGTTTATCTTTTCGAAAAACCAACTCTTTGTTTTATTGATCCTCTGAATTGTTTTTTGGTCTCTATGTCATTTATTTCTGCTCTGATCCTTACTATTTCCTTCCTTCTTCTTGCTGTGGCGTTTTCTTTTTGTTTGCTTTCTAGTTCTTTAACTTGTGAGGTTAGGTAGTCTATTAGAGATTTTTCTTGTTTTTTGAGGTAGGCCTGTAGTGCTATGAACTTCCCTCTCAGAACTGCTTTCGCTGCATCCCATCGATTTTGTGTTGTTGTGTCTTCATTTTCATTGGTTTCCAGGAAGTTTTTGATTTCTTCCTTGATCTCCTCGGTGACCCATTCATTGTTTAATAACATGCTATTTAGCTTCCATATGTTCAAATGTCTTTGTATGTTCTTCTTGCAATTGATTTCTAGTTTCTTACCATTGTGGTCTGAGAAGATGCTTGATATAATTTCAATCTTCTTGAACTTGTAGAGACTTAGTTTGTGCCCTAACATGTGGTCTATCTTTGAGAATGTTCCATGTGCACTTGAGAAGAATGTGAATTCTGTAGTTTTGGGGTGTAGTTCTCTGTAGATATCTATTAAATCCATTTTGTCTAGTGCTTCATTTAGAGTCTCTGTTTCCTTGCTGATTTTTTGTCTAGAGGATCTATCCAGTGATGTCAGCGGGGTTTTGAAGTCTCCTGCTTTGATTGTATTGCTATCGATTTCTCCTTTGAAGTCCTCCAGAAGATTTTTAATATATTTTGGTGCTCCTATATTGGGTGCCTATATGTTTATCAAGGTTATATCTTCCTGTTGGATAGATCCTTTCAATATTACGTAGTGGCCTTCTTTGTCTCTAGTTATGGCCTTCAATCTAAAGTCTATTTTATCAGATATAAGTATTGCTACCCCAGCTTTTTTTTCTTTTTCGTTTGCTTGAAAGATTTTTTCCATCTCTTCACTTTCAATCTATGTGAGTCTTTTGTTGTGAGGTGGGTCTCTTGTAAACAACATATAGATGAGTCATGCTTTCTTATCCAATCAGCTACTCTGTGTCTTTTTATGGGAGTATTCAGTCCATTTACATTTAAGGTGATTATTGATATGCAGTTATTTATTGCCATTTTTGTTTAGTGTGGTTCTATTTTCCTTCCTATTTCTCCTGGTAATTACAGCAGTCCTTTTAACATTTCTTGCAGTGCTGGTTTGGTGCTAATGTATTCCCTTAGCCTTTTTTTGTCTGAAAAGCTCTTTATTTGACCTTCTATTTTGAATGATAGCCTTGCTGGGTAGAGTAGTCTTGGATTCTGATCCTTGTTTTTCATGACCTTGATTACTTCATGCCAGTCCCTTCTAGCCTGTTGTGTTTCTTGTGAAAAGTCAGCTGAGAGCCTTATGGGGCTTCCTTTGTAGGTAACCTGTTGCTTATCTCTTGCTGCTTTTAGGATTCTCTCTTTGTCTTTAATTTTTGGCAGTTTGATTACTATGTATATTGGTGTGGGCCTGTTTGGGTTCTTCTTACTTGGGGATCTCTCAGCTTCTTGAACTTGAATGCCTTCTTCCTTCACCAAATTAGGGAAGTTTTCTGTCACTATTTTTTTGAATATATTCTCTAGCCCTCGCTTAGGTTCTTCTTCTTCAGGGACTCCTATGATGCGAATATTATTGTGTTTTCAGTTGTCCCACATTTCTCTTAAGCTGTCTTCCTGTTTTGTAATCATTTTTTCCTTTTTGTTTTCTGATTGGTTGATTTCTTCTAGCCTGTCTTCTAATTCACTGATCCGGTCCTTAGCTTCCCCTACTCTGCTTTTTATACCTTCCAGTGTGTTTTTCATTTCTGATATGTCATTCTTCATTTCTTCCTGTTGGTTTTTCATTTCCAGATGGTTTATTTTCAACATTTCTATGTCTTTACTTATGTTGCTCATGTCCTTACACATGCTATTGAGCTTCCGCAACATCATGGCTCTAAATTCTAGTTCTTTTAACTTGCTTAACTGCACCTCATTTATTTCATCTTCTGTAGAGGTCTCTTGTTCTTTCATTTGGCTTTTGTTTCTGTTTCTCACCATTTTGGCTATCACAGTGGGCTTTGGAGTCTGCCAAGTTTTCCCAGTGGGTGTTGGTGTTCTGCTGTTTGTGGTTCCCTGTCCTGGGTTTGGATGCGCCAGGGAGGACCCACTTTAAACACCACCTCAAGTCTTAGCTTTTCTGGTTAGTGTTGCATGCCCAGGGAATGGTAGTTATGCTCTAGCTTTTTTTTTGCCTGGAGGCTATTAGTAGAGGTCACCTGCAGACCCTTGGTTTCTGAGTTGCCTGGAAAACTCCCTCAGGTGCTCAGTGTATGAGGGTTTCCTGAGAGTGAGGCAGGTGTTCATTGTTAATGGGCCTCAATTAGCATTTCAATGGCCACCATGTGGGGTTGAATCTCTGAGGGAGGGGCCACCGCCTCTCCCCAGGGCCCTGAGGAAAAGTAAAATGACCACAGTCCTGGGTGGCTGCACTCAGCGAAAGCTCTTAGCACCCTCCAAAACCCGAGTGTCCCCACACAGTTCCAGTCCAGTCTGCCTTCCCTCTGCTGGAGCCCAAGGTGAGTGGCTGCTGCCAATTTAGCCTCTATCCGGACTCTGTGTCCTGGAGCCACCTGGAACTTTTAACCCGAGGGCGCTGCTTCCAGCCAAGGGCTGCTGCGGCTGTGGCACCGGCTGAGGGGGTTGCACTCAGCAGAAGCCCCAGGACTGTGCCGCGGTAGCGGGACACTGCAGAGGTGGCAGTAGCGTCCAGCACAGTCCTCTGGTCCCCGCGAGTGTGTGGGGCTCCAGCCGAGAGCTTAGCAGGCTACATAGTTCCCAGGGCCCATGCAGGGTGGCACGGGAGGCGGCAGCAGTAACTTCCCGCTGAGTTCCCTGGCCCCTGCCCAGGCCGCTGCGGACCGTGGGCTCCCGGCCCCCTCTCGCGTCCTCGCAAGCCTACCAGGATTGAGTGGGTGTTTCTGGTTAAGTGGTCCTCCAAGGTGTCTTTTGGCTGCCCTTTCCTGACGATTTGCCTTTATTTTCGTTGTAAATCCAGTTTGGTCTTGGGAGATGGTCTGTGTCGCTCCATTCACTTCGCCGCCATTTTCCTAACCTCTATCTGTCTATATTGACTACTTAATCTACATTGACTACTTTCTCAGTTTGTCCTTCTATTGATCAAATGAAAAGGATTTTTCAGGATATAAACTGGTGAAAATTTGTCTCATTTGTAAGCAGCATGCCCAGGAAAATAAAATTAAACTCATATGTATAAAATAATTGAAAATATCAAAGTTTCAAGGTTGGTTATATGGAACTATGATCTATTGTTTATTTATTTGTTCACTCAGTTATTACATTTTGATGCTATGTGCTGGACACTATAGTAAGTATGGACAAATCACAGTGCTTGCCCAGGTGAGATGTGAGACATGTTTATAATGAGCTGAACCCTCTAATCCACTCTGCCTATATCTTTCCGAAAGGAGTTCATGGCCATGTAATAACCGGGTTGCTTCTTGACAGTGTGATTTTCAAAGAGAATTGCATATATCTATTGGTTAGGCTTAAACATTTTATAATTTTAGAAATATATATCATATATATTGATATTGCACATTAAAGAATTATAAAACCGCCCTGGCCAGTTTGGCTCAGCGGTTAGAGTGTCGGCCTGCGGTCTGGAGAGACCCGGGTTCAGTTCCCGCTAAGGGCACGTACTCCGGTTGCAGTTTGTCCCCGGCCCTGGTTGGTCGTGCGGGTGGCAGCCACTCGATGTGTCCCTTCACGTCGATGTTTCTCTCTCTCTCTCCCTCACACTCTATCTGTACAAAAAATGGAAAAATATCCTTGGGTGAGGAAAAAAAAAAAAAGAATTATAAAACCAAAGAAAAATATGACAATATTTTTTTACATGTCCTTTTGCAAATCAGATATGTAGAGTGTATATTGCCACTCTTCAAACTTACAGTGGATTCTCTTTACCTTGGAATAAAGTCTTAAACAGTTACCAAATCAAATTCAGAGATTTTCTCTGAACCGGTCTCAGACTTTTCATTCTGACCTTCTACATCATTTTGTACAACTTAAAAAAATCCATATTTACATATTCCTACATGTAATATGCTTTTATCACTCTCCAATTTTGTCTATGTTCTTCCCTCAGAATGGGCTTTCTTACTTCTAATTTTCTACCTGTCCATCTCTTTTTTCTGATTAAAAGCATAGTTCACCTGAGTAAAAATGCTTTGCTTGGTTCACCAGTCATAAGAGCTTCTCTCACATAGCAGGTTTTCATTAAATATTTGCTCAATGCATTAATCATGCCAACATTTTAATTTAGTACTTATTTAATTTTGGGTTGTATTATAGATAACTATTGTATCTTCCTCTCACTCATTAGTTTTTAAGTTCTATGAGAGATGGGACCATGGATTAATCATTTTTGCAAGATCTAGCACAATATCCTCCTCAATACAAGGTTAAGAATTAAATTGAATTCAGGGATGTTTCTAAAATTAGAGTCTTGATAAAGTAGTGTCATGTGACTTAATAAAGATAAAAGAATTTTGGATGTCAGTGGTATTTCGTAGGCAGAAGGCATTCCATTCTACTAGGACAGTTTTACATTTTCTTCAGGAGGAAATACATTTCTGGATGGCCTAAAACATCTACTTTGAGTCTCTGTCGAATTCTCCCTCTTCATCTGTGAAGCAGTTTTAAACAAGACGCATAATCATAGTGAAGGTTCACCATTACTTTGTCTTATGTTCATAGACAAGTTACTCACGACGCAGTTTGTCTCTTCTGTAAATAAAGATGTTAATATTTGCTTTGATGACCTCACTGGCTTGCTATGAGGATAAAATATAATAGAATATTCATGAATATTTGTAGATACAACGAAGTGTATTATCCTAAATCTCCTTAGAACTGGCTTTAAGTTTTCTAAGGCCATGGCAAGGAACCAAGATTTTTACACATTAAAAAAATATAAGGTATTTTTAAGGGGAGAAAGCTCTCCTCGGAGAGGGCTCTCCTCATCTGCCTACTTACTTGAATTCCTGTCTTTTCTATTTTTGTGATGCATCCTTTTATCTTCATAGAGATAGTCAATATTTGTGATAATAGATTTACTTGTTTACTTACTCATTTTATCTTTTACAAGTCTATAAGAATGATGAAAGTAAAATTGTCTGGGACTCTCACTACTGAATAAACAGTATCAGTGCGCTTAAAGGATAAGTGCCTAATACCTTCTTGTGGAATGATAAAATAGCCTAGGATCATTCGGTCTCCAATCTCAATGTGAATAAGTCATAGAATCTGCTAAAAAACACAGAATCTGAATTTTAACCTGAGTGATTTTTATTTTGTGGTTTGGTCTAGGACCTAGGAATCTACGTTTATCCTCTTCCTCTCCCATCCAAAGCTCTAACGTGAATGATTGACAGAATCATATCAATGTGAATGATTGATAAATAATGGCAAGGTGGTGCCTTTCATGCATTTTGTGTGAGAGTCACTGCTGCCCTTAGTGATTTGGAAAGAATTAGAGCTGGCTTCTTGACACACCCAGAGAGGAACCCCTCTGGAAAAGTACCCTGTGCAGAGGCTGATTAGTCTTTCATTTGTCACAGAAAATGGCAATTACAATTCATAGTTTTGAAAGAATGGAAAATAAGGCTTCCTAAAGACTCAGTTTGGCAGACAACAGCAATGCTATGTCTTTGGGCACTGGATGCCTGCCTGAAGTACTTGCCCAGCACTAATTATAGAGCACCTGAACTTTTATCCATCATCTGTTCAGCTGCACAAAAACTTGAACACCTCGATGAATGGTTTGCATTCTTCCCAGCAGCCCCAGGACAGGAGGAAAATCCTTTTATTTAATTGGGCTGTTATTTTCCATTTTAAGCTTCAATAGAGACTCAGAATGAGGTGCCAGTTTCTCTTCTTCCTCTAAGCCTAGAGAAATCAGAATAACTGCTACTGAGAAGAGAACACAGATAAGGCCTCAGCAGCAATGCTATCAACATGCCTCTGCCTATGCAGTCCAGAAGCAGACGCTAAGACCAAACAGTACAACCCCAAACTGAAAACAGCTTCATCACTGCTTTGGCTTTTGTTGATTACCCGTTAATGCTTTCTGCTGGTTCTTCTGTGTCTGGAAATCTCTCTGTATTTCCATGTCTGTATCCATATTCATATCCATATCCATATCCAATCCATATCTATATAGCTATATCTATATCTAATCTATTTGTATCTATATAATCTATCTACCTATATCTAATCTATCTATATCTATATCATCTATCTACCTATATCTATATCATCTATCTCTATCTCTATCATCTATATCTATATCTATGTTCATATGCATATCTATGTATACCTATTTCTATTTTAACAGTTGGGTTTGTCTACTTTTGGGGGGGGTTAATACTCACCTGAAGATTTTTATTTTCATTGATTTTTTAAAGAGAGTAGAAGGGAGAGGGGGGAGAGAAAGAGAGAAACATTGATAGAAGAGAGACACATCGATTGGTGCCTCCTGCACGTGGGGCACCTTTGATCCTCTTGACTGGGGCCGGGGATCAAACCGGCAACCCAGGTACCTGCCCTTGACTGGGAATTGAACCTGTGACCCTTTGGTGTGCAGACTGACGTTCTAACCACTGGGCAACACAGGCCAGAGCAGGTTTGTTTACTTTTATTTATTTATTAATTAATTTTTTATTGATTTAGAGAGAGAGAAAGAGACAGGAAGAGAGAGAGAGAAACATCAGAGGGAGAAAACACTGATTGGCTGCCTCCTGCATGCCCCCACTGGGGATTGGGCCCACAACCTGGGCATGTGCCCTGTTGGGGAATCAAACCGGGACCTCTCAGTCCATGGGAGGATGCTCAATCCACTGAGCCACACCAGCCGGGTTGTCTACTTTTTATATTTCATCTCCTGCCATTATCATCCTTCACCAATTCAACTCCCAGACCCCAGATTACAAACATGTAAGAAGCCTGGATTCCAACCACAATAAACAAGATTACTTTTACTAAGAAAGACAAAACAAAATATAAATTTTAGCATTTACATGAATAATTTGGTTGAAAAATTATTTTATCAAATAACAGAAAGATATTTGTTTTCAGAACTTAAGTTGGATTGCTGTCCTCTTTTTTTTTTCAGCTCTAAATATAGTCTTAGACTGCTCTTATCCAACCCTGCACCCAGAATGCCATTCACCTGGTAAAAATATACTCATCTTTCATGAGATAACTAAAGTATCCCTTTTCTCTATGAGGTCTTTCCCAACACACCTCAGAAAATAACTATATTTGACACTCCTTCCCTACAGGTTCCAAATCCACAGATTCGACCATCCATGAATTGTAAATATTTGGGAAAAAATGTTATGCTGTTGCTGATGTGTACTATATAGTTAGGTCTATAATGATTGCGTCTGTACTGAACACATACAGACTTTTTTGAGTCATTATTTCCTAAACAACATAGTAAAACTGCTATTTACATAGCATTTATATTGTATTAGGCATTATAAGTAATCTAGAAATTATTTAAAGTATATGGGAGGATTTGTGTAGGTTATATGGAAATACAACACCATTTTATATAAAGGACTTTAGCATCTGCAGATTTTGGTATCTTCAGGGGTCCTAGAAACAATCTCTCTGCAGATACTGAGGACTATTGTACTATCATTAAGCACGTTTTTTTCTTTCACTATTTACCTTCCATGTTGTCTTTGAGTATAAAGTGTCTTGGTCACTTTTAGCATAATGCCTATGCATAGAGAGGATTTAGTAATTCTCTGTTGACTGAATTAATTCTGAGGAATTTATAGAAAGATTAAATCTTCAGTAAACTTGGAATCTAGTTACTATTTCTACCATGCATGAATGTGTCTGTGTCAGCTGGGCTACCGGCCTAACCTCTTATAGCTTCTCTTATCCTGAGTGTCCTCGTTTCTCAAAAGAAGTAACAGTGTTACCTACAACTCCTCAGGAACATATAAAGGTAAGTAACAATGACATAAAAAAGCATTTTAAATGTACAGAATGCTAGTGAAATACACAATTTAAAAATATCAGACAAGTGTTTATTAAACGCCTATGGGTAATATTTGGAAGAGCTGAGCCAGAGAAATGAAGATGAATTCAGTATTCCACTTTGTCTAAGTAGTTATTGATTTCAGAGCTATCTTTTTCTTTTTGCAAATTGCCATGGTACTAAGTGACCTTTTCCCCTCACCTCCCCAGTTTTTTTGAGACATAACTGACATGTAACATTGTGTAAGTTTAAGGTGTACAATGTGATGACCTGCTACACACTATATTGAGAAACCATTACCCTAAAAAGGCTGGTAAACACCTCCATTATTTCACATAATTACTATTTTTTGCATGTGGCGCTAACATTTCAGATGTACTCTCTAAGCAACTCTTAAGTACATAATACAGTATTGTTACCTGTATTCATCATATTGTACATTAGATTCCCAGAACTTACTTGTCTTACAACTGTAAGGTTGTTTTCTTTGACCAATATTTTCCCATTTCCTGCGCTCCCTAGCACCTGGCAACCACGATTCTCTCTCTATTTCTATAAATCCAGCCTTTTTAGGTTCCACATATAAGGGAAAACATACAGTATTTGTCTTTCTCTGTCTGACTTATAAAATACACTTGTTTTTTTTTTGCATTTATCTTCAGATAGAGCAGGAGGAAGAGAGAGGGAGGAAGAGAGAGAGAGAGAGAAACATTGATGTCAGAGAGACACACTGAGTGGTTGCCACCTATACGACCCCAACCAGGGCCGGGGATAAACTGCAACCAAAGTACATGCCCTTAGTGGGAACTGAACCCGGGACTCTCTGGTCCATGGGCTAATGTTCTCACCACTGAACCAAACCGACCAGGGCATAAAATACACGTTTAAAGCTGCCATTAAAGAAAGCGAATTCTCTTCTTGTAGAATGCTTCATTAGACAAAATCATCAAGTGTTGACCTGACGACAAGCATGATTCAAGGAGAGAAATCGTTGTGTTGTTTCAATCCCTGTTTTACTAAGGTAATAAATTTTTAAAAACCTCACAGAGAGGCCAACATTTGGCCAGGTGAATAAAACCAGATTCTTAAATTTGTCCTGCTATGTGGTTGTCCTATGAAAGCAGAGCCCTGGCCAGGGGCTCAGTTGGTTGGTGTGTCCCTCCTATGCCAGGGTTTGTGGGTCCAATTCCAGGTCAGGGCACATACCTGGGGTGAGGGCCTGATCCCCAGTGGGGACAGGAGGTGGCCAATCAAAGTTCTCTTTCAGTGATGTTTCTCTCTCTCTCTCTCTCTCTTCTTCTCCCTTCTTCTCTCTCTAAAATCAATTAAGGAAAAATATTTAAAAAAAAAATATATATATAATACAGAGTATGCTGTGCTATTGGAACCCACCTATAGTGTGTTGCCAACATTTACAAGAAAACAATTGATTTGCCAGTTCTGAAGTATCCAGAGAAAGAAGTTTATTTTAAATTTGTCATGTAGTTTGAAAGAGAATACATAAAAAATATCTGTTCTTCTGGTGATAGTGCACATACAGGCCCGCTTTCTTAGTCTAAAATGGTGTTGCTTTTATTCAAAGGTAAGTAGCTTCTTTCCTCATGTGGAAAACAGAATGGGAAATGTTTTCTGAGAAATGAATGACCTGACTGGCCACGGGGAGGGAGGTGCCAACTAGATAGACTAGCCTGACACTGACTAAAAGATGCTGTTTTGCTGCCAAGGCAGGCAACATCCATAAAGAAAAGACTCTGAGCTCAGAATGCGCAACAACATAAGGAGACAGAATTTAATTCGGTGAGAGAACATCTAAGTGAGAGAGTGTTTGTAGTGAGTGCGGGGGGAGCTTGGATAACAGAGCCAGGCAGCTGCTGGGAGCTCAGAGCCGGGAGCTGAGTGTACAGGGAGAGAAGGCAGTGCCGCACATACCCGAAGAGGAAACACTGATCAGGAAAAGGAAAGGTGATTCTTTAAAAAGAGATGACATGGAGGGACCTGGAGAGTATTATGTTACGCGAAGCAAGCCAAGCAGAGAAAGACAAATATCACATGATCTCACTTATTTGTGGAATATAATAAACATAACAGTCTCAGGAACAGGGTAGACCCAGAGATGTGGAAGTAGGGTACAGACTGACAACCCTCAGAAGAGGGGGTGATGGGGGTGGGAAGAGATAAACCACAGAACTTATATGCATGTATGCATAACCAATGGACATAGACAACAAAGCTGGGGAAGGGGTGGGGGGAATGAGGAGGAGGGTGTCATTGGAGAAAAAAGGAGAAACATCTGTAACAAAAACAAATTAATAAAAATAATTTTAATAAACGTGAGAATAAAACTCTAAAAAAAAAAAAAGATGAACTAAGGCTGTCAATTCTTTGTTATATAACAAAGGGGAATTGCATGACCCAAAAGGCATGAATGAATTCATGGTAATACACATGTAAAAAAGATGGTCAGGGAATGAATATATGAAGAATAAAGACTACAGTTCTCTGACAAGGTCAAAAGACTTCTCCTTTCTGATGGGAAGTTGATTTTGAGTATCCCTTCTATGTCTGCAGATGTTTATTATATTAAAGTCTGGTTTAAACTCACAATATTATTGTGTTTGGGGAATTTATTATATTTCTTAAGTCAAGCATTTACTAATTCAGTAGATCCCTACTATACAATTAATGTTCTCAAAGAAATTTAAATGCTTAAACAGTTTTCAGTTATGTTCATGTGTATTCAAATCTCACTGGTTCAATAAAGTGCCTGGTTACTACCAGGGTGGGGAAAAACAGTGTCTGAATTTACTTTCCTGTACTCTTAGCTGATACAGAGAAGGGGTAAATAATAAATTGTCAACCCACATTATTGCTCTTAATGTGGTAACAGTTGTACATATTTGAGAAGAGAAAATATATTTAAAGTGATGATTCCTGGCAGAGTTTGGAGGTCAGCTTACTCTTTCTCACTTTAATTCCGTGTTGTTTAATTCCCAAGTGAACTGTGGTAGGGCGGAGATGCTCATTGCACATGTATTTATTTCTTCCCATGTGGAAAGTACCCTTACATTTCATAGGTGGAGGTCAAGAGGAGAAAAGCAAAGATGATATGACTGACAGTGATGAGAAATCGACTAAACTCAGCTTGCGGATCACTTGATCACTCGTCAGCATGAGGAAAGAAAACTAAAGGCAGAGATGGATAGGACCATGCCTAGCTCCTCTTAGGCCCTGCCTGAGCCCATGGGAATAATAGGAAAAATAATAAGTTTCTCCAAAGCTGATTCAATCATGTTTTGAGATATATAAGAAGAGAACTTTCAAGTTTTTTCCCTTATAATTTCATACACATTGAAAGAGAGATCGAAAATAGTTTTATATTTCTAACTTGACTGTAAGATCTCGATTTTGTTTGTGCCAAATGATGTTCAAATCCATTTAGGTATGCTTATGAAACCTTCTATATAATAAAAAGTGTTGAATTTTTTCTTAAAAGAGAAGTCTTGTTTTAAGTTTTCTTGAATCAGACTTCCCACTTTTGTATGATACTACTCTCCTTGGAAGTTCTATTTTATTTATATATATATATATATATATATATATATATATATATATATATATTCAAACAATTTCTCTGTTATAAGAGAGACAACTTTAGTAAGTCATCATTAAAGTTAAGTGAAAAGGAATCATAAATTTGTTTATTTCATCCATTACCTACCTCATTCTTTGTACACTTTTTCTGTTATTGATTGAATTATCTTCTACATTGATCAATTCCTAGATTCCTATGTCCTTGAGAAGTAAATTGAACTAAGTCTTGGCAGCTTAGTCTCCAAAGCCATGTGCAGTGACCCATGACACACTGGGAAGTGTCAGAGCCATTAGAACTTATATTTATGCTGTACTGCAATTCTCTAAAATTGTTGCATATGTTTAATAATATGCATATTATAGCAATACTATCACTTTTATAGAATATATGAATAAATATATTCCATATTTATATCAAAATATATATTGAATAAATATATTTAACATATATACCCAGAAGGAGAGCATATATTCTATGCATTTACTTATATAGACCATATAACTTAGAGCTATGCTATCCATTAGAGTAGCCATTAGCCAGAAATGCTGTTGAACACTTGAAATGTAGCTATATGACATGTTGAAGTAAGAATATTATGGATGTATTTGGATATATTAAATATACTAATAAAATTAATTTTACCTATTTATTTTTACTTTAAAATGTGTGCTGCACACTTTAAAATTACTTATGTGGCTGATGTAACTTTTATTGGAATAAGTTTTCAAAAATATTTCTAGACAGTAAAGATATTCTATATATTACAAATACATAAATTATACACTGGGGATGGTTTTTAAATTTTTAAAAAATATGCCTACATGATCAAATCACTATTCTACAGTACTATAAAATTCAGTCCTAATTGAAATAGTTTATTAATTAAAAATCATTTAGTAATTCATTAGAAATAGTTTATAATTAATCTATGTATTTATGGTTATTTTACTGGACACATTATATTTTCTCCAACTTCCCACTTCCTTGAGTTGCCCTCTTTGACTCTTTCAGCTCTGTACATGTGGTTCTCTGGAAACTTCTCTGTTAATTTTCTTCTAGCCACAAATAATTGCACCTGATCCAAATTAGGTTGATCAGCATTTTTCTGAATTCTGAAACTGAGTCCGTGAATCATGCTCTGTGGTGTTGGTCAATACTGTTACATAAGAAGTTCAAGAACATGTAGAGGGCATGTGTTCTGTCCTATGGAGAGAGCCAGGCTGCTTTAACAGACTCTAATGGAGAATGAAAGACACAGAGATAAGATATGTAGTGAACAACATTTTTGCATTTTCTGTCCATTAGGTTGAATGTCTCAGCGTTCTTATCACACATTTTGAGTGTCAGTCATTTGGAATAAAATTGTTTTAATTAATGTAGTCATCAGGAGCACCAAGAAACATAATTTTATTAATGGTTTATGTCTTAGGTGATTTAAATGTGGTGACAAAGCTTCAGTCTACTTCCTAATAGTAGAAGAAACAGAACACAGAAATTTGATTTTAATATTTTACAAAATAGTTTTTTTTTATAAGAAAAATATATGTTGATTAGGGACCAGATGTATAAAATTCAGGAAAATTAATGGAGTGTTTTATTTTATAACTGATTTTTGTACATTTACATTCTATGTATCAATTTGCCCCCCAAATTTGTGCAATAGTAGTAAATATTTTATTTAGTATTTGTTATCTAAAATTATATTATTAGTACTTTATTATTACATTAAAACTTTATCTACATATGCTTTTTACATAATAGAATTATTTTTGTAATACAGATAGATGTATTATGTTTTATTTTCCAATCCTGTAAGTTCTTTAAGCTTTTTTCAATTTTCTACTAGAAAAATAATGCTAAAATGAATACATATTCTAGCCCATAAGTTTTTTACTGCATCCCTGAATATTTCCATAGTATAGATAGTGAGGTACATTATGGATCAAAAAAATATGACCATTTTAATATACTAATTTAAAAATGTCTTATGGAAAAGTTTGTAGCAAATACATATTCTCAACAGCAGTGTTTGAGTACTCACAGCTCTGGAATTTCACTTGTATGGGATATATGTTTCAAATTGTCCAAATACTGCTTTATATTTTATTATTAAATATATAATTCAATCAATTTATATAGGTACCAATAACATTTTTTAACAAAATATATTTATAAACTCAAACAACATTGGGATTTCAGAATATGTGCAAAACATAACTCAAAACATCGAATAGTGCTAAACTGTAGAATAACACAGTGATATGGAAATAAAGGTATTTCAAACTGTAGAGATGAGTTGCAAATAATTTTAGAATTACATGTAAATCTGTATAAGACATAAAAATATACTTAAGCTAATGAGAATTAGTGTCAGGGAAAATGGTGTATTAAAGAAGTAGAAAAATAATATAAAGAAGAAAATGATTATCCAATAATGACTGAAATATTTGATGTAGATGAAGAGTTACATAGTGAAAGAAGGAGGGACATCTGAAATCAAGACTGAGTCCAGTACTAGGAAATATGAAAATAAAAGAAAATATAATCATCGTGCTAATTTCTCTGTGCACCATGCTGCCCTACATTTCTTTGATAATTGCCTTAAACTTGTCTTTGCCCTTGTAAACACATTTTAAGGGGATTCTCTAAAGCCAAAGAGATGATAGATAATAAGTGCAGTAACAGACAGCAATAGAGAGTAAGTAGAGATTTTACTTCTTAGACAAGTGTTCTGTTGAGAAGCAGGTTTCATTATATGAAATCCAACTGGTCTTTTTCCCCCCCTTTGATGTGTTGTTAAATAAGTTTTACAAATTAAGACATTGCTTTTCTTTTAATATTCTAAAACTTTGCTGATACAAAGAAAATGCTCCAAGGTTAATAAGTTAATCTTTTATCATATAGAGATTCATATATATTCTGGGATCATGTTCCAAAATGTGCCTTAAAACACTTTATTAATAATAGCTGATGTGTTTACATTTTAGGTAGGTCAATTATATTTGACATGATGGTTGAATATCATTAAAAGGTAGAAAACATTAATCTTCCAAATTTAAGAAACACTTTTCTTTTTGCTTATAAAGGAGGACGTATGGAAGGAGAAATTCTAAATGCATGAAAATATACCACATTTTATTTAAGAGGAGATGTTTAAGTTTTATATTAAGTATGTCTTTTAGAATATGAACTCTGTAGAGTTAAAATGGGTAGCCGCTGCCTCAGCCCAGATTCCCCAAAAGTAGTGAAAGCAGTTTATTTGGGAACAGAATCTCACAGAGCAGGAATGACTGACAAGGGTATACAGCATGTCCTTCTAAGTAGACTAAAAGATGTGTTTTAGAACTCTCTGACTAAAAAGAAAGCATATATCCATCATCTCCTGTCCCCATTGGTCATAGCTCCATGGGCAATAACTAATTCCTGCTTCTAGGTTACATGTGTGTACGGGCTAAATGAGTTCCTGTGAGCATCCCATACCATACCATTAGAGAAACCCTCCTATAAGAAGTGGTAGGTGGACATCATGGGTCTGTGGTGCTTATAGGTTGTACCAGTGTGAACTGGTTGTGGCTGCCACAGTCCTGATTATTACCACAGCTGGAGTAGGGCTGACAATGGGAGGATCTGCAATAAGGCACGAGAGAAGTACGTCTATGCATTCCAGCCCTTGAGGGACTCAGATCTATTCATACACTCTGTAAGTCCACGGGATTATTTGAGCAAGGTAACATTCCCAGAGGTATAGATTTTCTGAGGTCATAATTGATATTTATTATTTATCTTTTCAAGCATCCTTTCTAAATTTACCTCATCCTTTGAATTTAAACTTGTCTAGGTTGCTTGCCTAGTGAAATAATAATTCAGCACTAAAGAGGCCGAACCTTTAGTTGAATCATTATATTGTACTACAGTTGCAATTTTTTGTTCACAGTTATTACTAAGTACAGTGAAGAGTATGTCTAAATGACAAGAGATGTTCCCACAACTCACTTGTGTTTCAGACACCTCACTGCCCACTATGTAGCAGCAGTCCTAGCTCGTCATAGTACCATCAATATTCCCCCAACACAGTAGCTCTTTTCAAACAAAACATTTGTTTTTCTTTATTGATTCTAGAGAGAGATTTAAGCATCAATGAGAGAGAACATCGATTGGCCACCGCCCGCATGCCTCCCTCACTGGGGATCAGGCCCACAACCTGGGCATGTGCCCTGACTGGGAATTGAACTGGCGACTCTTGGCGCATAGGTCTATGTTCAACCACTGAGCCACACTGGCTGGGCAGTAACTCCTTTTTTTAAAATCCTCACCTAAGGATATATTTTTATTGATTTTTAGAGAGAAAACAATAGAGAGGGACACACAGAGAGAGAGAGAGAGAGAGACATAGACTGGCTGCCTGCCATATGTGCCCTGACTGGGGATCAAAAACAAAACTTAGGTATGTGCCTTGACCAGGAATCAAACACGCAACCTTTTGGTTTAAGGAATGATGCCCCAACCAACTGAGTCACCCAGCCATGACAGTAACTCTTTTTTTTTTTTTTTCTCCTCAGTTGGTTCTTTGATATAAGGATCCCAAAATAATATTCATGGCTTTAAGTTCAGTGGAACCTCTATTGAATTCCCTGGTAGAAGGACATTTTTCCCCCACTAGAAACTCTAATTTAATGTTGTGGGAATTGGAAGCACAAATTCTGCAATGTGTTAATGAAAGTATTGAAAATAAATGCCAATTATATTCCAACCCTTTGGTTTATGGACCCATGTTATTCTAGTTATTGAGACAAGGAATCAGCTTTTGGTTTTAACTTAGGAGAAAAGAAACCAACCCCATAGGATCTTGTCCATAAGGTGGCAACTTAGATGAGCATTTAATAGGATATAACATTTTCCTATTAGAGTGAATGTTCTTGGTGGCAAGGTATGTAATAAAACTGAAGAATCCATCATCATGTACCTATTGTTTTAACTTTTCTTCCTGCCATGAATTGGTCTCTTACCCTCACATGCTATAGTGAAAGAGAAAATGTGAATGAGTGATAATGCTGGAAGAGTCATTTTGGGAAGGAAAGACAGATCCATATTCCAGAGTAGATATTATCCTCCAAGATATTAAAGGTCAGGTGTTGTCAAAGTGCCAAAAAGCATATAGCTATTCTCCTGAGGGATGCTGTCACATTGAAGGCTTGATGTGCTGTTCGGAAGTTGGTTATATCAGCCTTGGTGAGAGGGAACCCAGGCCATTGGGTCCATGCATAGCCTTCTTACCTTCTCCATATCTTTTCTCCAAGCACTGGGTGGCCAAGGAGAAAGAAAGGCTGCTGACATTCCTAGGACATGTGACTCTGCCTGTTTGAATGCTTAAGTGAATCCTCTGCAGAGGATCCTTTCTTCTGGGTCTTAGTGAGGACAAGAGAATCCACACATAAAGTTAATGACCAAGTACATTCCTCACAGGTCTGGTACTAGGAGGTTTCCTCTTCATTGTTGTCATCTAGAGCTATCCCTGAGTGGGAGTATAGTATAGCAACAGTCCATTTGGGGCCACTGTCAATACCAATCTAACTGTAAACCACATCCAAGCATCTTTCTTCTTGGACAGGTAGTTCTAGGGCACTTCTCCAAAAAGGCCAACTGTACATAAGAGTTGCCTGGAATGGGGTCTGGGCCTTTCCTTCCTGTAATTCACTTGTACCTTCTGGATCTGCTCAGGAGTCATCCTGAAAGTGTCATTTCTCTCATGCAGCTGCCTGCTGTGTGGCCTGCGGAAAGCTCTAATCCACATCACTTAGCATCCTACCATCAGGTCTTAAGTCTCTGTTAGGGTTTGTTAGTGCAGCAGAGGCTATTTCTCAAAGGCTGGTAGTTCCATCCCACAGAAAGCATAGCCTTGTTGCAAAATCCCCAGCGTTTGTGCAGTGGCTCTTCTATTGTGACTTACTAGAGACTCTGCAAAGCCTTTTGTCTCCCCACCATGAATACTTCTACCACTGTCACATCTGCTAGGTCATATGACCTGAGTGTCAGGACAGTTTGTAGCCAGCTTAGACTTCCTGCAGGACCTCCTGTTACTCTTGGAACTATTCAAAACTGTCAGTATTGCAAATCACTCAAAAACAAATTAAAACAGGATTTTAAAATTTCCTGCAAATGTCAACAAGGGCTACTAAGTGATGTGTTTCTTTCTTTCTTTCTTTTTTTTTGTCATAGGGGGCGAAAAATGCAGCAACTTGTCCTTACATTAAACAGAATGTCTCAGTATTCTCCTGCTCTCAGGACACCTATATACTTCACAATACAGAAAACCCCTGAATCATCATGCTGTTTACCTTCCACCTTCTGGAGATTCTGTCTTACCAGATTACTTGCTGCTCTTGAGTTCCTATTAGCATTATTTCACATGCTAGTCAACCAATAATATTGTGCTGCAAAATTTCAAGATGGTCAATTTCTTGTGAAATAGGATATTTCCCTGAAGATAACAAATAGGGTATGTGAGAAAAGACAGACAATGTGTGCTGCTATCTCTCCCATGTAAAAAAGAATTCTTGGCCAGCATAATTCTAATTCTAAAACCAGAAAAAGACACTACAAGGAAAGAAAACTACAGGCAAATATCCCTGATGAACATAGACACCAAAATCCTGAACAAAATACTAGCAAATCAAATACAGAAATACATCAAAAAAATTATTCACCATGACCAAGTGGGATTCATCCCAGGGATGCAATGCTGGTACAATATTCGCAAATCAATAAACGTGATACACCACATAAACAAAATGAAGAAAAAAAACCACATGATCATATCAATAGATGCCAAAAAAGCCTTCGAGAAAAATCCAGCATCCATTTCTGATAAAAACACTCAGCAATGTGGGAATAGAGGGACCATATCTCGACATAATAAAGGCCATATATGAAAGACCTACAGCCAACATCATACTCAATGGGCAGAAACTAAAAACATTTCCCTTAAGAACAGGAACAAGACAAGGATGCCCACTTTCACCACTCTTATTTATCATAGTACTGGAAGTCTTAGCCACAGCAATCAGACATGAAGAAAAAAAAAAAAAAGAATTCTTTCTGTCTTCTCTACTGATGTATCCAGTAAATGAATAGCCACATACAGGCTACCAGAGGCTTTGCTGATATGTCTCAGTAAAGAATTACTTCCAGCACAGACTTAGCTGTGCCTACGGCTACCATTTGGTTAAGTTTATAATACCCCATCTTTATTTGTTATAATTCATTTGCTATTTCAGGGACAAAGATGAATTTAAAAAGGGTTTGGTGAGAAGTAGCAGTAGTATCTAGAATTCCTCCTGAATTATAATATTGCTTTTGCTTTATAATTTTGACAGAGTTTTGTGGTGGGTTAAAGTGCTTTCACTTATCCTTTCTATGGTAGGGCTCTTTCACCATAGGTCAAAGAACTAATGTGAGGGTATGCCAGTACATAACATATCTAGTCAGCTCTACACTGAGAGACAAACATTCTCATCACCTGGTCTTTATA
The DNA here is from genome assembly GCF_014108415.1 of Molossus molossus. NCBI lineage: Eukaryota > Metazoa > Chordata > Mammalia > Chiroptera > Molossidae > Molossus > Molossus molossus. The sequence continues at coordinate 90,400,278 of NW_023425388.1, read as the reverse complement.
ACCCTCTTCACAAATAAGAGGACCCATGATGGGGTTTTAGGTCCTCTAGTATTATCCTTTCTCCTGGGGAGGGTCACCAGTCTTTTTAGGAAATAAGGAATGTTCATCACGTATGTTTGTGGAGGCCTTTTCCAAAGGAAATCTATCCTCCCAAATTGCTTTCCTTCAAAATACATATGTTAAAATTCTAACCTTCAGTATCTCATAATGTGACTGTATTTGGAGATATAATCCCTAAAGAGGTAATTGAATTAAAATGAAGTTATTAGGATGGATCTAATCCAATATGACTGGAGTTCTTATAAGAAGAGGAAATTTGGACACAAGGAGGTACAAAGGGAAGATCAGTAAAGACGTAGGAAGAAGACGGACATCTATAAGCCAAGGAGAAGAAGTCTAAGAAGAAACCAACCTTGCTGACACTTTGATCTCAGATATCTAACCTTCAGAATTTTGAGGAAAAAAAATATATATATTTTCTTAAGCCACTCAGTCTGTAGAGCCCAATCAAACTATACATTCTTCAATTAATACACTCTGGGAAAGTGGACTGACTTAGATTTGGGTATTGGGTAAGGGACTGTGATTTTGCAATACAGCAATTTATCTAAGCCTTCTGATTTCCAGCTCTTGAAGTTACATTAACGTCATAAACAGCTGAACATCTAGATATATAGATATATTGCCTCTTGAAATACTATAATCTATTAGCCAACAATTACCACTAATTTCTGTGGGTTAAGTTACTCTGCCATGCAGGCCTCTGCCATTCTGGAATTTTATAATTTCTATAGAGCCCAGTAGGAAGCCTCTCCTACTGTCACTTCCTGTCTACAGAGGTCATATCCACTAAGCTTTTCAAATATGCCAGTGCCTCTCTCACTAGTCTTACTATCTTTGTAAATATGTCCTCTGGGACCTCCAGGGAAAATAGTCAGGTAGTGGGTTTTCTAGTGTCGCGTGGTAAATTCATCTAAATGTTTTTATTTACCTAAGTCTTCTGATCCCTTTCTCAATACTATTCCAAAGAAGTTCCATAATCTCTGTCTCATTTAATATAAACCTGTCATAAATTCCAAGCTTCAAAAAGCTGTCCTTACAGTGCCTTAGAACCCAAACCAGGTGTCCTTGCTTGGACATTGAACTCTGAGTCACATACTTCTAGACCAATAAATCATTCTCTTTTCAGCCTTATATTCTACTTTATCTCCACTCTGACCACTGCCTAGAGTATTGCCCTCAAGAACACTTGCTCATACCTCTATTCCTGGTTTCTGCTGGTACATATTAGCAGTCCCTGAAATTTCTTCAATGTATAAGAAATGTCATTTCCCGGTTTGGGCTGTACTGGGACCTAAGCTTTTTAGGCCTGAAAGCAATGAGGAGTTGTGGATATACACTGCAAAGAGGGCACACAAAGTCTGGCTAGGCATCTGCCTTGGGATCTTGGCAGGATGGTTAGGAATGGGAAAACTATTTTCCTTTATCAGGGAAGAGAAGGCTACTTCTACTTCCTTGAAGAGTTCAGAGATATCTGCAGGTTTAAGATTCTTAGACTTTTTTCCACCAAAAAAGTCTCCACTATATTTTTTTCAGAGTGATACTTTTCTTAGTACAGCTCTACCTCTGACCTAGCCAATCTACCAAGGCCATATATTCAGGCCTTCTGAAGCTCTACCCTACTCCACAGTAACCTCTTGGGCCTGATGTCTAGTATGGTGTATCCTGTGATCATGGGAGGTATGGATCTCCTCAAACACTCTCCTAGAATCCTTTTTTCTTTTCAAAAATGCTTTCAGTTAATAGCAAGCCAATCTGAGCCTGTCATTCTTTTTTCCCCACAGCTTCCAAAACAATCAATTAAAGGCATTTAAATCCACTCTGTAAAATTACATCTTGTAAAATGATATTCTGGTAGCTACAGATACCAACACTTTAACCTTCCATCTGTACCTCATTCCAGTCCACCAAAGGGGAGATTCTTGCTAATTGTGGTGTGTCAGGTCAGGGCCACGCATACCATCAGCTGTCTGACTAAAGCCTGAGCCGGCTTCCAAAGCTCATTCTGAAGATTTGTTATGTAGAGTCAGCCCCAGTAACAATAGTCTTAGCAGGGTACCCAGGAAAGCAGAGCCAGAGACAAAAGATTACATTCAGAGCTACAGAATGCTGACGGGAAGGAAAACGGGGAGGCAGGTAAAGCTAAAATCGAGGTGCATTATTAAGTTGGCAGTCACTAGGAGAAACTGCAGGTTGATTCTGCTGCACTTTATGAAGTGTTTTATGAAATGTGCCTTAAAATGATCTGCCTGGGGGATGTAAGGAGGAAACATTTATCTTTTGACTTTCATCTTTCGTTGGTTAAGGATGGCTCCTGGGCATTCACTCTCCCACACCTTTAGATTGGTCATGCTGAATTGCTGAGCAGGTGTCTGCAGACAGCCCACACTGTGGCATTAGACAAATTCTGGAGACGAGATGTGAAGTGGTCACCTAAAGTTTTAGGTACGTAAAACTTACCGAAGTTAGTGAACTGCATCAATGAAACAACAGCTGAAGTAAGAGGTGGGGTCGGGGGCATTTTCTTAAAGTTGGGCAAAGGAAGTCCCTCATTTGATTTGTAGACCAATAACTGGCTTTAATGGTAAATGTTACAGGTTCAAATGTTTTCTTTTTTGAAATTATTATGTCTCAAAGAAAGTCTCAAATAACTGGATTTTGAATATAGTATAGTCATTTTAAGTTTCAGTTGTAAATAATAGAAATAATTGATTTAAGAATTCTGCAGCTTCCCTGTATGTAAATGGTGTCAATGTATTCCCAGTTTGTTGGATACATCTCATCATAGTATTTTTGTCCTTCTGAATGTGTGTTTGTCTTCAACTATATTATCAGTGATTTGTTTCTAGTGTATACTACACAACAGAGCAGGGCTGCTGCCGATCTTGTGTGCTGCACTGTATTACTCAAATGTTTGCTTGAATTGGATCAGTGCTAATTAGCAACCACAGGCATACCTTGTTTTATTGCATGCTGCTTTATTTTACCGAATTTTGCAGATACTGTGTTTTTAAAAATTGAAGGTTTGTTGTGAGCAAGTCTATCAGTGCCAGTTTTTCAACAGCATTTGCCCTCTGTGTCATATTTTAGTAATTCTTGCAATATTTCAAACTCATTATTATTATATTTGTCATGGTAATCTGTGAGCCAAATTCTTTGATGTTAGCATTGTCATTGTTTTAGGGCGCCATGAACTGTCCTCCATATAACACAGTGAACGTGATTGATAAATGTGTGTTGTGACTGCTCCAGCAAGCAGCTGTACCCCATCTCGCTCCCTCTCCTTGGGCCTTTCTATTCTCTGAGACACAGCGATATTGAAATTAAGCCAATGAATAACCCTACAATGGTTTCTAAGTATTCAAGTGAAAGGAAGAGTCACACATCTCTCATTTTAAACAAAAATCTGGAGATGATAAGCTTAGTGAAGAAGGCATGTTGAAAGCTCATATAAGCAGAAAGCTAGGCCCCTTACACCAAACCATTAGCCAAGTTATGAATAAAACAACAACAACAACCCCCCCCAAAAACAAAACAGTTGAAAGAAATTAAAAGTCCTACTCTAGTGAACATACTAATGACAAGAAAATGAAACAGCCTATTGATGATATAGAGAAATGTTTAGTGGTCTGGATAGGGGAAAAAAACAGCCACAACATTCCCTTAAACCAGTGCTTCTCAACCCTCCTAATGCCACGACCCTTTAATACAGTTCCTCATGTTGTATGTGGGCGTATCTGCGTGTGGGTGGACCCACCTGGAGACGAATAGAGGAGCGGTGTCTTGGTTCCTAAGACCATCGGAAATATGGTCTTAGGCGAACCCTGTGAAAGGGTCATTCGACCCCCAAAGGGGTCATGACCACAGGTTGAGAATCTATAAATCAAAGCCTAGTAGAGAACAAGGCCCTAACTCTCTCACTTTATGAAAGCCAAGAAAGGTAAAGAATCTGCAGAAGAAAAGTTTGAAGCTTGCAAAGGTTAGCTCATGAGCTTTAAGGAAAGATGGCATCTTCATAATATAAGAGTGCAGGTGAGCAGCTGATATAAAAGTTGCAGCAAGTTATCCAGAAGATCTAGCCAAGATAATTAATAATTGGTAGCGGCTACACTAAATAACATTTTGAATGTAGACAAAACAGCATCATATTGGAAGACGATGCATCTAGGATTTTCATAGCTAGAGAGAAGATGTCAATGCCTGGCTTCAGAGCTTCAAAAGATAGGCTGACTCTTTTGTTAGGGGTGATTGCTGTTGGTGATTTTAAGTTGAAGTCAATGCTCATTTAATATTCTAAAAATGGTAGGGTCCTTAGGAGTTATGCTGAATCTATTCTGCCTGTGCTCTGCAAATGAAACCACAAAGCTTGGATGACAGCACATCTGTTTACAACATGGTTTTCTAAATATAAGAAGCCCACAGTGGAGACCTGCTCACGCACGAAAAATTCCTTTCAAAATATTACTGTCAGTTGACAATGCACCTGGTCACTCAGGAGCTCTGCTGGAAATGTACAATGAGATTAATGTTGTTTTCATGCCTACTAACTCAACATACATTCTGCAGCCCATGGATCCAGGAGTAATTTTGACTTTTAAGTGTTATTATTTAAGAAATACATTTTATAAGGCTATGGCTACCACAGATAGTGATTATTCTGATGGATCTGGACAAAGTAAATTGAAAACCTTCTGTAAAGGTTTCATCTAGAAGTCATTAAGAGCATTTGTGATTGCCCGACCGGTGTGGCTCAGTGGTTGAGCATTGACCCATGCACCAAGAATCCACTGGTTTGATTCCCAGTCAGGGAACATGCCCAGGTTGTGGGCCCAATCCCCAGTGGGGGGCATGCAGGAGGCAGCCAATAGATGTTCTCTCTCATCAACGTTTCTATCTCTCTCTCTCCCTTTCTTTCTCTATAAAATCAATAAAAGAGGGGGAGGATTAGGATTAAGAACATTTGTGATTTATGGGAAGAGACAAAATATCAACATTAAAAGTCTGGAGGAAGTTGATTCCAATCCTCAGGGATGACTTTGAGAGGTTCAAGACTTCAGTGGAGGAAGTAACTGCAGATGTGGTGGGAAAAACAAGAGAACTAGTGAGAAGCGGAGCCTGAAGATTTGCCTGGATCTGCTGTCTCATAGTAAAACTTGTCACAAATGAGGAGATGCTTCTTATGGATGAACAAAAAGTTCTTTTTTTTTTTATTCCTCACCTGAGAATATTTTTCCACTTATTATCAGATAGAGTGGGAGGAAGAGAGAGACAGAGAGACACATTGATGTGATAGAGCCACATCGACTGGTTGCCTCCCACATGACCTGACCAGGGCCGGAGACTAACCTAAACCAAGGTACATGCCCTTGACTGGAATCGAACCCTTGACTGTTTGGTCCATAGGCTGACACTTTAACCACTGAGCCAAACTGGCCAGGGCAAAGAGTTCTTTTGGTAATGAAATCTGCTCTTGGTGAAGATGCTGGGAATGACATGACAGGATTTAGAATATTACATAAATTGAATTCCCAAAGCAGCATCAGGGGTTGAGAGGATTGACTTCAATTTTGAAAGAAGTTCTGCTGTAGGTAAAATGCTAAATAGCATTGCATGCTACAGAGAAATCATTAGTGAAAAGAAGAGTCCATCAGTACAACACATTTTATTACTGTCTTCTTAAAAAATGCCACAGGTACCCCAACAGTTAGCAGCCATTACTTTGATCATTCATTTGCCTTCAACTTTGAGGCAAAACCTTCCACTAGCAGAAAAATTATGACTTTCCTAAGGTTCAGATGATGGTTAGCAATTTTTAACAATAATTTTTAATTAAAGTATATACATTTTTTAGACATAAAGCTATTGCACACTTAATAGACAACAGTATAGTGTAAACATAACTTTTATGTGCACTGGGAAACCAAACAATGTTTGTGACTCACTTTATTGTGATATTTGCTTTGTTGCAGTGTTCTGAAACTGACCCTGCAATATCTTCTAGTTATGTCTGCATCTGAAAGATAAAATAATTTCAGGGTTTTACCTGCTCCTTTTAGAAACACAAATACAGCTGGAGTTAAATTGAGTTTTGATCTTTTTTCCTTCATTGTTTTATGGACTGGTTTTCTAAATGATCAAGTGTGAAATGGGAAATCCTAAGTGATCAAGGACAATGATGAAAGCTTGTGTCTTGTTTATCATTATTGTTGTTAATGTCTCTGGCACATTGTAGGTATGCAATACTTAAATGTTTATTTAAGTTTATTTTTGTTATTTGACTTTGCTATTCAGTTTTATATAACTTATGGCCTCACCAAAATATCCTCTTTCACATAAATTATTATCGTATTTTCCTCCTGTGGTTTGTCATTGCTAATTTAACTTTGCTTAATTTCCCCTAAACCAATTCCTTTTTCCTGTGGTAAAAAGTTTTCTAGTCTAGGTTTTTATAATTATAAATCAACTAATTGCCCTTTTAAAAGTCCGTTTAAGTTTGACATTTTGTTTCTTATGGCTAAAAGCATTCTTTCAGATACAGCTTCATTTTTTCTCATATTTCACTTCTTTGGCTCAAAACGACATTATTCTCTCCTAGTATTTTCTAGAAGTTTCTTTGAGGTATAATCATCATACAATGAATTACACATATTTAAAAGATAAAAAAATTGATAAGCTTTGCTATATGTATATATCAATGAAATCATCATCATAAGCAAGATAACATGCACATTTATCACCTCCAACAGCTCCCCTGTGCCTGTTTCTAACGTCTCTCTTCTCCTCTCTCACCTCCCAGACAACCACTAATTTACTGTCATCTACACTAGTTCTAGTTTCTTAAAATGCTATATAAATGGAATTATGCATTCTGAATGGTATTTTGTTTGGTTTCTTTCATTCAGTGTCATTCACATAGTTATGTTGATAGTTTGTTCTCTTTTACTGATGAGTGGTATTCCATTCCCTGAATGTGCCACAGAATTTATCCTTTCACCTCTTGGCGGACATGTGGGTTCTTTCCAGCTTTTGCTTATTACAAATAAAGCTGTTGATATTTTTGAACAGTTCTTTGTATAGATAAAATTTATCTATGTAATTTTTTTTTATCCTCACCTGACAATATTTTTCTATTTATCTTCAGATAGAGTGGAAGGGAGGGAGAGAAAGAAAGAGAGAAACATCAATGTGAGAGCAACATGTCCACTGGTTGCCTCCTGCATGACCCTACCAGGGCTGGGGACAAACCACAACTGAGGTACGTGCCTTCGACTGGAATTGAACTAAAAAATCATTGGTCCACAGGCCAATGTTCTAACCACTGAGCAAAACCAGCCAGGGCATCAATGTAAATTTTATGCATACAAATTTATCCATGATTTTGTACAAATGAAATTAATTTTTCTTGCATAAAATTTAAGAATGGAATGACTACATTGTATGGCAAGTGTATGCATAACATTTTTAAAAAATATGTTTTATTGATTTTTGTTTTGTTTTATCCTCACCCAAAGATATTTTTCTACTTATCTTCAGATAGAGTGTGAGGCTGAGAGAGAGAGAGAGAAACATTGATGTGAGAGTGACACATAAACAGGTTGTCTCCTGCATGACCCCGACCAGGGCCAGGAGGAACCGCAACCAAGGTATGTGCCCTTGACCAGATTCAAATCTGCGACTCATTGGTCCGAGGGCTGACGCTCTAACTAATGAGCCAAACCGGTCAGGACATTTTTATTGATTATTTAGAGAGAGATAGAAACATTGATGTGAGAAACATCAATTGGCTGCCTCCTGCATGCCCTTCACAGAGGATTGAGCCCACAACCCAGACATGTGCTGGGAATTGAACTGGGACCACTCAGTCCATGCGATTATGCTCAGTCCACTGAGCCACTCCAGTGAGGCTGCATAACCTTTTTAAAAAACTGCCCAATTGCTTCCCCAAATGGTTATTACCAGTGCATAAGAGATCTAGTTGTTCCACATTCTCACCAACAGTCAGTATGGTCACTGTAAAGTGGTCATCCAAAGACTTCAAGTCATAATCTCAAAAAACTGTAAATATTACCCTATTTGCAAATATATACATACATATATATATACACACGTATACATACATACATATATATATATATATATACATATACACACATATATATATGTTCACAAATGTAATTAAAGATTTTGAAATGAGATCACCTTAAATTATTTGGATGGGCCTGAATGCCCTCACAAGTCTCTTTATAAGAGAGACAAAAGGAGATTTGAGCGACATACAGAAGAAGAAAGTCATGTGAAAGTGGAGGCAGATTGGAATAGTGCAGCCTCCAGCCAAGGAGTGCTATGCATTTCTGTTGTTTTAAGTTCTCAAGTTTGTGGTCATTTTGTATGGCAACTTCAGGTAACTAATACAATGGCTTTGCAGTACTCTGAAACACAGCATGCTCTTGATAAATTGTATACATCTACCCGGGACTTTGATGCTTTAATGAGTGATACTATGACAATGAAATAGAATAAATTCACACAGGTGAAATTAAGTGTCTGTTGCTGTAGTCATGTCAGTAGATGGTGGTCATATGACCCAGAGTAGCTTGAGTATCTTGCAGTGCTGCTGTACTGGCTTCACTAACCTGCTGGGGGTGCTTTATATTTTTTCATGTTGGGAGCTACCTTAGCTTCTATTTTCTAAGCTTGGTTCTCTACACTCCTACGGATTTAATGAGACCTCCTGTCTTTTCATTTCAAGTAAATTATTTGAAACTATAGTTGATTGATATGAATTACAATTCTAGGTTTGTAATAGATTCAGGCAAAAAATATTAAAATGTTTTGAGGCTTTAATAAGAGAAAGAACAATAAAAAAGAGAAAGAACAGTTTTTCTTGTACTCAAGTCTGTGGTTTTTAAAAAATATCATAAATGAACATATGCTTCGGAGTTTATAGTTTCTGGGATACTTATTATTGTCTCTTACTTTTCTCAGAAGCCTAAATTGAATAAAAACAACATTTTAAATCTTGCAACAATATTATCCCCTAACCCTCCAATAGAGAAAATCAACATCAAATTCCAATTTGAGTAATGCCTTGAGTTCAGTACAGTGGTTCTGGCAATGACATTGTACTCTTTACTATTGTTTCCTACCCAGTGATCTATCTCACTCTTTGGGCCACTTCTTGCTACACTCAAAAGCCCAGTGTTCTGTTGTTGTGCATTACCAAAGTGACGGGTTTTATGTCACATTTCTGGATGCCACCATTTTCCTCCTCATTGTCACATGGCCAAATATGTCCACTGAAGTCTAACATGTCTTAATATAGTGAACTTTGCAGTGATTAATGGAAAAGTTTTATATTTACAAGGGACATTTTCCAAAATATTTTCACATTCAAGAAATGTTTGAGACTAAATAAACTAGAGACAGACATTTGCATTATTACAAACCAAACAAACCTAACTTGATTTTCTGTTTAGTGTGTTTAGCTTCTCTTAAGGTTTGCTTACCCAATGCCATATAAACAATGTGTCCTCTGGGGGGAAATCAGCAAAAATATTAGATATGAAATATAATTCATAACAAAATTGCTACCTGATTAATTTTTTTTTTACTAGTTGGTTATACTTTTATATAGAAATAGCTGTAGGGCTGAGTGTTAGTTTAATTCTCTCTCCTATCAAATGGAATTCATAGAGAGCTAATCATAATCTCCTATGCCCTTTATCTTTCTACTTAAATGGGTTACACTTGAAAAATAAAAGAGAACTAATATCTATCCAGGAAACTAAACATGTGCTGATTGGGAACACTAGGCCAAAAATATATACTTTTTCTCCTCATCACTACGATTCTCTGACAGTGCATGTATAGCCTTAGTTGCTTATCAAGAGAAATATTACATTTCCTGTGGTCTTAATGCTAAGAATGATTAAAATCAACTTAACTTTATTGCTATCTACATGGACAAATAGAAAAACCTGTCACACTTGGTTGTTTGGCTAGCATCTCAACAGTTATTAGTTACTGTTATCAAGTTATCTCAAAGCACACTATCATTGCTCCCTAGTAAAACTCTTTATATATAAACTGTTTTTCTCATTGAAAGTATTATAGATGTCTCCTCTTTTTTTCCCCCAATGACCCCATCCTCCCTGCTCCCATCCCCTTCCTGCCTTTCCCATACTATTGTCTGTGTCCATTGATATGCATATATGCGTATAAGTTTTTTGGTTTATTTCTTCTTGCCACTCGCTTCCCTCTGAGGTTCATCAGTCTAACTACCAATTTGTACTTCTTAATCCCTTCACTTTTTTCACCCATCCCCTAACTCCCTCCCATCTGGCAACCATCACAAAGTTCTCTGTATGTATGAGTCTGTTTCTGTCTGCTTGTTCAGTTGGTTTTAAGATTTAATTGTTAATAAATATATATTTATCGCCATTTTATTGTTCATGTTTTTGACCTTCTCTTTAAGAAGAGCCTTCAACATTTCATATAATTCTGGTTTGGCGGTGATGAAGTCCTTTAGCTTTTTCATGTCTGAGAAGCTTTTATATATCCATTGATTCTAAATGATAGCTTTGCAAGATAGAGTAATCTTGGTATTCATCACTTTGATTATATCTTCTGGCCTGCAAAGTTTCTGTTGAGAAATCAGCTGACAGTCTTATGGAGCTCCCTTGTAGGTAACTAATTGCTTTTCTCTTGCTGCTTTTAAAATTCTCTCTTTGTCTTTATACTTTTGCATTTTAATTATGTCATGTCTTGGTGTGGGCCTCTTTGAGTTCATCTTGCTTAGGATTTTCTGTGCTTTCTGGACCTGTATGTCTATTTCTTTCACCAGGTGAAGGAAGTTTTTGGTCATTATTTTTTCAAATAGGTGTTCATTTTCTTGCTCTCTCCTTCTGGCACCCCAATAATGTGAATGTTGGTACAATTGGTGTTGTTCCAGAGACTCCTTACACTATCCTTATTTATTTATTTTTGTTTCTTTTTTCTTTTTGCTGTTTTGATTGGGTGTCTTTTGCTTCTTTATATTCCAAATCAATGGTCTGATTCTCAGATTCACCTACTCCATTATTGATACCCTGTAAATTATTCTTTATTTCAGTTAGTGCATTCTTCATTTCTGATTGCTCCTTTTACATGCTCTTGAGGTGCTCACTAAATTCCTGAGCATCCTTATAACCTGTGTTTTGAACTCTTCATCTGTTAGATTGCTTATATCCATTTTGTTTAGTTCTTTTTCTGGTGTTTTGTTCTGTTCTTTCATTTAGGACATGTTTCTTTCTCTCCTTATCTTGGCTGCCTCCCTGTGTTTGTTTCTATGCATTAGGTTGAGTTGCGACATCTAGGTTTGGTAGGATTGCCTATTTTAGTAGGTGTCCTGTAAGGTCCAATGGCATAGCCTCTCTGATTACCCCAGCTGGGCACTTGAGGTGCACCCTCCCATCTTAATTGTACACCCTTCTGTCATAATTGAGTCTTGATTGCTGTTAGTACATCAGTGGGAGAGATTTACTTAGGCTGATCAGCTGTAAGAACTAGCTGTGCCCACTGACCACAAACTTAGGAGGATCAGCTGTTGAGGGACCAACCACACAGAGCAAGAGCTCTGGTACCACTCAGTCTACCCCTTGAGTGTGCTTGCTTGTGGAGGTGGTTGGTTCATGGTGATTCAATGTGGTCTGAAGCTGTCTACTAAGTGTGCTGGCTCTGGGGCCTCCAGGTAGATGCACGCCAAGGTCAGCCACTGCCTGTGTTCTACCGGGGCCACGTGGAATAAGCTATGAAGTGATCTGAAGATGGCTGCTTCTTGTGCTGGGCTTGGAGGTACCCAGGAGAGGCCAAAGTGTGAACCAAGCCCATCAGTTGCTAATGCTGGGCCTTGGGCCACTTAATGAGAGGTTTGGGGCTCACTGAGGCCAGATGATGTTTGTCTGAGAGAAATTAGGAAAATCTGAAGCATGAGCCAAGACAGGCCATTCCATAGTGAAGTCATTGGAAAGAACTTGGGTGGACCCAAAAGTTGGGTGAGGAGGGATCTCAGGGAATCACCACAGTGGGACAAATAGTATAAGCCAGGTACTGGAGTCCCACATATGAAGCCCATCTGCTGGCCCTCTGGGGGAAGGGCTCACCAAAGGAACAACAGCTTCTGCCAGCACATCTGTCCAGGAAAAAGTTGCCCCTCCAGCTATCGCCCTGATGACAAACAACCCAGTTCTTCCCCTTTTGTCTCTGATGCCTTTTAAGATGCTTGCCCTGTGCTGGAGGCCAGAGGGAGTGAGTCCGAGTAAGTCCATGCATGGGCCCTTGAAGAAAATCTGCCTTGGACTCTAGAAGCCTCAGCCTCCCTCAGCCTCAATTCCCGCTGGTTTTTATAGCCAGAAATTATGGGGACTTCTCTTCTTGGCACTGAAACACTGAGCTGGGGTGCCTGGTGTGTGACAGGACCCCTCACTCCTCAGAGAGGACCTTCACAGTCGAGGTATCTCTCCTGATTGATATACATCACATGTGGTGTGGAACCTGCCCTTCCTGGTTCGGCCCCTCCTACCAGTCTTGATGTAACTTCTTTAATTTAGTAGTTGTAGAACTTTTATTCGGCTTGATTTCAGGCAGTTCTGAATGATGGTTATTCTGTAGTTTAGTTGTAGGTTTGATGTGATTGTGGGAGAAGGTGAGTACTGTGTTTACCTGCACCATCATCTTGACCGGATGTCAAGCTTTTATATTTTTAAGGTAATATATTATTTAATTATCAGTATAATCTTTCTGTGGTTATTAGGAAATATCAGGAGGATGTTATATTTCAAAAAAATTTAAATAATATAATGTTGATTGTGAACTGCATAGTCTGTATATTTGCCTCTCCCAGAGAAAGATACCTCCTTTAAAATCATTATAAAAGAAGAATATGACAATAATATAGATATATTATAGGGCCACATTTTGCATTTTTACTCTTTCAGAATAATAATGTTGACAGGACTTAAGAGATTAAAACTATTTAACCCCATATATTTCAGGAGAAAAAAGGTGAGTTAGCATGTGATGACTTTCAGAAAGGCATGAGATTTATGGCGGAAGTAATACTAGTGAATCATATTCTAATCCCTAGTTCTGTGCCTTATCTAAGATACAAGGTTTTACAAAGGACACACACAAAGAGCAGAATCCTTTTAGGCAGTACATTTATTTAATGCATGTCAATATCAACATATTTGCAAACATTGCATTTGATCATCGTTTTCTGTCTCACATCTAGTTAATGTCAATTAACTAGTTGCATAGAAAGAGGATTTTGGAATTAGTCTTCTCCAGGCCATTAATAGTTTTAAGACATAAGGTAATAAGTCACTTTGGTCTCACATTCCTCAGTAAGTGGTCCGGTTATGTGACCTTTAAGGCCCCTTTCTGTCCTTACTCTTATTCTACAATACACATTTATATCATTTTCTGTGTCATTCCACATCTATGTGGAAAATTTATTATGGATAAGTTGAAAAGGCAGAATTTGTGGTGAATTGTTTGGTTTTTTAACCATTCTTTACAACAGAGCCAGAATCAACCCTTCTTTCATTTTTCAGGTGCTAACTCCCACTGGCTCATGACCAAGTCCTCTCCCTGTGATACCACATAGCCTGGCATGGACAGGTGGGCATGGACAGGTGGGATGTCCACCCTTTCTAGGGAGAAAACCCCACTGAAGTGCCAGAAAATACTTGTTTGCTTAAATTCAGAGAAAAATTTTTTTTTTAATATTAAATTATTTAGTGTACCGCATGAATACTCTCACTTGGAAAGTCAGTGATTCCTTTGGTCTTACCAGTGTCCTCATTTAGAAAAAAGTTTGGAGCTTGGGCTTTAACTTCTCCCCATTAACATTATTTTCTGGTAAGAAATCAAGACTGTAGTGTAGTGCTCTCAGGACAGGATGATCAGATAAACCAGTATGAGCTGAGACATTTATGGTTTAATGAATAATACCTTCATGAAAATATTTTTAATTTTTCTTAGAGGCTTAAAGTCTTTAGCAAGTCACGGTGGGCAGATCAAGGTGCTGAGACACGCTTCTAAAGAACACACTTGAGAGCCACAGGATTTGTGTTGCCTCTAATCACATGCGCTCTGGTGTTGGGTCTCACCTGCGATGCATACTCATTTCAGTCTTCAAGTACCGTTGATTATCAGGAACCCTCATGCTTGAAGAGCTGGCTCGGCTACTCCTCCACAGAGTGAGGGTGGGAAATGGCACGTTTTGCAAATTTCAGTGATTTTGAAAGAAATAACGAAAGGGGGCGGTGCTGCGTCGGGAGGCAGCTTCAGACGAAACAAAAGGGTAACTCCTCCAATTTTTGCTAAAACTAGTACCTGCAAATAGAATGATGATCTATGGAAGCCGAAAACACAGCAGAGTGAAATGCTTCATTTTGAACCAGCAGCTTCTTTGAAAACATCTTCTGGTTGTTCAAAGGGTTTCATTGTACAAATCGGCATTCAGGAGGCATGTCTGGCTGGTTCATTGTGCCTCTTAGCAATTGTCAGTAACAGTCTCTCTTTGGCTCCACCCAGAGGAGCTTCTGAGTTCGGAGGTAGTTTCTTTGAGGACAAATGATCCAACTTTTTCTCCATGTTTTATTAAAAAGAATTTAAGGCATAACCTAGCATTCTGTAGCTTCTCTATTATATTTACAGCTGTTTTCTACTCCCCCCATCACCAGGAATGGATTTCCTTGCTTTTAGCTACCAGTCTTTTGTCTGTCTGGTATCACAACCTCATAAAAGAGATAATCCATCTTCACAGAGGTTGCATGATTGTTAAAAAGAAACTACTTTTATCAGAGGCTTCTGAGGAATGTACAACTGGTATAGGAATGTGACTGAAATACAACAAACCCTCCTGAGCATTTCACGCGTGTGGTTGTGAATAGGTACTGAGCTATCTGACTGGCTTCAGTTACTTCTTGTCAAACCTTAACCCCAGCCCACACTCACTTGTGAATAGTTTTAGAGCTCTTGAACCAGGAAAAAAGCTCTCCTTGCCGAAGAGAAAAATAGGGAGTGATACTTCCTCAGAGAGCTACAAATGGCAAAAGATGTGTATTAAACCTAGTGATTCAACTTGAGAGTCCTTTTTATAAACAGAGCCTTTAAAACCATATTGAAAAAGTAATGCTTTAATAAGTGTTGACTGTAGTCCAAAGTGACCTATCTCTATTAATAATACAATATCCTCTTTGCAGATTTTTTGAGTCATGGACTTT
The DNA here is from genome assembly GCF_014108415.1 of Molossus molossus. Classification (NCBI taxonomy): domain Eukaryota; kingdom Metazoa; phylum Chordata; class Mammalia; order Chiroptera; family Molossidae; genus Molossus; species Molossus molossus. The sequence goes on along the minus strand of NW_023425388.1, from coordinate 90,384,949 downwards.
TATGAACAAATAATATCGTAGGTCTGTATGAGACTTAAAGGTAAACACATTGGTTTATAGGCACTTTCAAACAGAATATGGCATCATCATTACATTATGGTAATCTAGATATTAAAATTCCTATTACAGATGATACATTTGTTGTTTAGGAAGTTTACATCACTTGCATACAATCACTGTTGCAGAGATGCTACTTTTAGATCAATATAGATCCATCGATTTTTTGTTATGTGTATAATCATGTATAAAGACTCTCTCTCTATATAGATAGATAGATAGATAGATATAGATATATAATAATTATAATAAATAATATATAATAAATTATACATAATATGTATAATAAAGGTATATCTTTATTGATTTTAGAGGAGAAGAAGGGAGAGGGAGAAAAAGAGATAGAAACATCGATGAGAGAGAACATCAATTGTCTGACTCCTGCATGCCACAACCTGGGCATGTGCCCTGACAGGGAATTGAACCAGCAACCACTTGGTACATGGGGTGACACTCAACCACTGAGTCACACTGGCTGAGTGAGACAATATTTTTTGGATTGTTTTACAACTATGACTAAGTTTTAGCCAATATGATATTAGTATGCATGTTATCTGCAGGAACATGACCATGTTTTCTCTCTTTTCTTCTTTCTGCTATTCTAATTGGGTCCAGTGCTGGGAGCTTGAGCATGCAGTGCAGACACGGATGCTGACATGATGGAAGATAAAATACGAGGAATATACCTTTAACTAGTTTCCTTTACATGAGAGAAAAAATTTGTGTTTATGCCATATTATATTTAATAGACATAAAATATAATCGAAAAGAGAAAAAAGTTGAATTTAATCCCATATAATCCAAACCTAACCCATGTTCTTTATCATAAAAACTGCACAACCTCAGTGCACCTACCATACATCAATATTGTAGATCTTTGGACTCTATTTGGATCCAGACTGTTTAATCAAAGTTTCTTCAATGCTGTTGGAAAAATCATTGTTTTATTACAGTTTATGATATAATAAACTATATTATAATATGAATTCATATTTAAAATGCATGAAGTACTAAGGATTTTAAAGTACTTCTCAAGCATTAATTTTTACATAAGTAAAAATGTCCATATTATAACTTTATAGAGCTCTAAATGAAGACATTAAAATCTTTTACAAAAGTTATTGGAATTTGTAAAAAAAAAAAAAAAAAAAAAATAGGGAGTTAGAATAAGAAATGGAGAAGTTAGATAGGATTTCCTCTCCTATCACCAGTCTGTCTTACTCACTTCCTTCCAGTGGATTCTTTTAGTAAAAATCCTATTTCCTTCAAACAGCTGGTAGAAGTCTTATCTTCTAATGATATACACCACATTAAAAAATGCTACTAATCTAAAAATTTGACTCTGTGAAGATAAGCATATAGTTTAGAAGATGAAAAATGCTGACTGTATGATTACGTTCCTGTTTACTTGTATAATACATGCTCATTAAGCCATCCACCATCCTTTCTGCGGACTTAACTTTAGAGCTGGGTAAAGGAGACATGAGGTAAACAGAGAACCAATGGCGACTGTAGTTTTTGCCCCTAATATTCTACTTGTTCCTTACTTTAAAGGTGATTAAAGTGAAGTTTAGTGACTTGTCAGTTGGTCACAGAGTCACGGTTTAACTCTGGATTTAAAGACTTTTAAAGTTTAGAAGTCTTCCTCTCATTTCATGCTATTTCTTTTATTCTTCATATAACCTTTTGGAAAGGAAGAATAACTGGTCTGAAACCCCAGTCATGCCACTTATTAACAGTAATGATGAGGCAATTACTAAACTTCTCTTTCTAGTTATTGAAAGAATCCAATAAGTATCCCTAAATTCAGGGGTAGGTGTAATGTTTAAATGAGATAGGGCACATAAAATACGTTGCACAGGGCCTGGCACATTGTAAGTGCTTGGTAATTTATTTATTCATAAACTTGTTTAATAAATAATTGAAAATATAAAAACAATAGATAAGAGGAATTCTTGGTAGGGTGAAGTGGCTTATTTTTCAAAACCAAAAAAATTACTTGAGATTTTTCAATCAAAGGAGAAAGATATATTGGGAAGAAAAGTGTCTAAGTGCAGGTAAATGAAGGAGCACTAAGTCTATTTCACAGAAGCACAAACTTTATTGCAATTTAGTTTATCAAGCAGAACAAGTACACAATTTTGATCTGCCATAGACAAGGCAGAGTGAGCCAACACGATTTTCAAAAGGAATATGGTTTCATTTACTGTCAAATAGATGTATACACTAATGTCTTGTGTGATTAAAATCTGTGAAACAACTTTGAATTCACATATTTTTTGTATTTGTTGAGTACATGAAGGAATAAATGTTGTAATACGGTTAAAGGCAGTCATTTTCTTCCTTAATAAGAGCAATTCAAGTTTTTTTTTTTTAAAGAAATAAACACATAAAATACAAATATTCAACATTCAACTAACCCAGACCAGTTTAAGATGATGATTGAAACTCATCATTAACATTAACAAGGACTTTTCTGAAGTTCCATCGATGGAATTGCTGAATTCAGTTTCATTTTTCATGTAACAGTCATTCTACCAATATTTATTGAGGGATTACAGCATTCAGACTCTTTAAGAAAGCAGTTCTTTTACAGTGTGAGAGGAGCTGAACATGATTTTTCTACTTTTGGATTTCATAGCCTAGAAAGGAAGATAGATATAAATTAATAACAATATTATAAAACTGTCTCTAACCTCTGTGCACAGAGGAGAGGTTTCTGGTGCTATTAAATATTATACGTAAAGAATTTGACCTAGAAAGGGACGTCAGGGAAGTGACAGTTGTGCTGGGATCTGAAGTAGCAGTCAACTTGATGAAGCAAAACCACCTTTTGCAGAGCCAGCATGTACTGGAGGAAGCATGGCCCTTGTGGCGAAGCAGGGACAGGAGTGTGGGGAGAGAAGAGGCTGGAGAGTCCCTGGGAGGGGACTAGGAACAGAACTGAAATCTCTGGCAAGGATTACGTTTATAGCTAAATGCATCGGTGATTTAGTGGAATATTTCATGTCTTTAGTTGGGGGTGGGGGCTGCTTGCATAATCAGATAAGCCCTTTGTAAAGATCACCCTTATGCAGTGCAGACAGTGGATTCACAGAGACCAGAGTGCTTTTTTAGTACTTCTAGTGGGAGATGATGGCATCTCCTTCTTTCCCCAAATGGTTGATAACTTTTTATGGGCAAACTTCACTTATAATTTTGTATATTTTATAGTTGCTAGACTCAAATTATATAGTAAATTAATATTTTCAGATGAAATGAAAGAAGGGTAAACTTATCAGTTATTTAGATGACAGAATAATTAGGTTGATAACATTTAATGAAGCCATATGAATAGTCAAAGATGATTGGATAATTAGCAATTTTTAACAAACTCGATTTTGAATTCTTAAAATAGAAAGGAGTTGAAATTCAGATAGTGGACATTTTCTCTTCAACTCAGTCACTGGATATGCAAATCAAAATAGGCAGTGGTTCACTTTTATTTTAACTCTTTCTACCAATGTTGTAAATCAAACCTATGTGTTATCATGACTTTTAGTTTTAGGGGAAAAAAGTCAGCAATATAAGAAACAGATTGTGCCTCTTATTTGGGCTCTACCCATGATTTGGGATTTTTTTTTTTTTTATTAACTTAATCAGCTCATATTGTGTTTTGAATTAAAATTAAGCAGTCCATTTATTTTATTTATCTGAGAAATATTCTTGTTTGCTAAGTTCCCCAAATTATCTTTTTACAAACAAATTTGATGAGAAGTTAACACATAAAGGAAAATGATTTCATATACAGTGGAACCTTGGTTCTCAGACTTAATTTATTTTGGAAGGCTGTTCAAGAAGCAATTTGTTTGAAAGCCAAATCATTTTTTCCCATTAGAAATAATGTAAATTGAATTAATAATTCCAGACCCCCAAATAATTCCTTGTTTTAACCTTCCTTATAGACTGCAGTACATGTCTAATGTACTGTTTAATCTATAAACAAACACTTTTCTTAAATGCATGGAACCACCCCCTACCAGCCTGAAAGGGATTCCTTTCAGCACTCATTCCAGTGACTTTCTGGTGGTCATTATGCCACATCTTCACTCCTTCACACATCACTGCCTCAGAAATGCTGTCACCAGCAACTGCTTCTCATTTATCCAAATGAACAGTTTTTCTACCTCTTTAATGGCCTGTGAGCACTGTTTCTTTCACACCCTTAGCAACATTAGCACTCTTGATGCCTCTTTGTGTGTTTTAAATTTGTGCTCCTCTTTCATTTTGCCAGCAACAAAAACAAAACAAAACAAAAATATTCACAACACAGGTTTTGCAGTAAACTGACCCCCATTCTCTCCTTTGTTTTGTGGCCTAAGAGATGCTTTTGGTCATGCTGATGTATCAGCAAGAAAGGGTGGTCTGGTTGAGAACCTAAGTTTTGGTCAATCACCAAGACATTTTTCTGTTGAGAATAACTTTGTTGAGAACCTAATTGTTTGAATTGGGAGACTTTAGAGAACCAAGGTTTGACTCTAAATACTTAAGTGACTATCCTTTGAGAGTCCCTATAACATCCTTCAAAGGATGCTGGATGGTATCTGAAGAATATCTGGGCCATTCCAAACAGGTACACTAAAATGATCCTTGGGTCAGATTAAAAAACAAAAACAAATAAAAAGACATTTTATCAGAGATATGCAAAAATATGATATTTGAATTCAATAGATGCTTATATCTTAAACTCTCTTTGTAAGTTACTAAAAATTGCATAACTGACATTAAGTACCCTGAAATAGTATGTATCAAGCCTCCCCCCTCAACCTATAGGCTTTTGAATTCTAACAAGTATGATATATAGATCAATTAACATAACACACAATTATTTAAGAAATTTCAAGAAAAAATAATTGAAATGTCAGTAAACTTGGACATATTCATGTATTAGACTTCTGATAAAAATCATGGGTAGAACACAGTCATTAAAAGATATTTGAGCTCTGGCCAGTTTGGCTCAGCGGTTGGAGTGTCTGCCTGCAGACCAGAGAGTCCCCGGGTTCGGTTCCTGCTAGGGGCACATACCAAAAAAAAAAAAAAAAAAAAGATATTTGAAAGATAGTCTTTGAGACATTTTCTTTAATAACTTTGAAAAGTAAGCAAAGGCAACTCAGTAGTTCTCAGCTTATTGATGTGTTATTTCTTTCTTTTTAAAAAAATTCTGCTTAACTACGCAGATGATAGCTACAAGGGTTTCATACATTTTATATTGTATTCTAAGTTTAGTGGAGATCTTTCAGGGCATTAGCTTAAAAAAAAAAAAAAAAAAGAATAAAAAGGCTCCTGCATGTTTCTAAACAATCTTCTACCAAGTTCCCTGTCTGGTTGTCATTGAGTCTTCATTGCTCTTAAAGTTCCTCCTTCATTATCTTAGCCTGTGTTTCCCCATGTCTCTCTTTTTCTGTAGCAAACAATATTAAAATATCATAGTTCAGTGAATGCCTCTCAGTACCATGGATAGCTCTCATTATCCACATATTCCTGAATAATAAGATATAACTACCACTCTAATTAGCAACAAGAAAGAAAATGCTTTTCTGACAGAAAATCCAGTTTTTCTTTGAAAAGTTATTCAAATTACTTTCAAAGTTTCTTTCTTTTTCATCAAATGTGAAATGAAAGAGCTCAAAAGGTCATGACTTCTTGTTTTTTTATTTATGTTTAAAAAATCCAGTGAAATGTTGTATTTCTCTTTTTGGAATATAGTAAATAATTTAAAAATAAATATCAGAGCGTTAAATAGCATAATAAAATAATTTAGAGTTTAGAAATTCTATTAAATTTAACTTTTTATTTTTATAATACATTTGATAGAATATAGGTTACACTGGTACAAACCAAGGTCCTCAAAATATGGGCTATACAGTAATAGACCTTTGTCTCTTTTTCATATTACCAACCAGAGATAAGCAGTCACTTATTCTCTCAATCCCCTTTCCATCTGGCAACCATCAAAATGTTTTCTGTAGCTGCGAGTCTGTTTCTGTTGTGCTTGTTTGTTTAGTTTTTGATAGATATGTATTTATTGCCATTTTATTGTTCATATTTTTTATATTTTTCTTCTTCGTCTTGAAGAAGACCTTGAAATCATGTAATACTGGCTTGGTAATGATGAACTCCTTTAGCCTTTTCTTTTCTGGGATGCTCCTTATCAGTCCTTTGATTCTAAATGATAGCTTTGCTGGGTAGAGTAATCTTGTTTGTAGGTCCTTGCTTTCCACCACTTTGAATATTTCTTGCCACTCGCTTCTGGCCTCCAAAGTTTCTGTTGAGAAATCATCTGACAGTCTTATGGGAGCTCCCTTGTAGGTAACTAACTTTTTTTGCTGCTTTTAAGATTTTCTCTTTGTCTCTAACCTTATGAATTTTAATATGATGTGTCTTGGTGTGGGCCTCTTTGGGTTCATCTTGTTTGGGACTCTCTGTACTTCCTGGACTTGTATATCTATTTCCTTCACCAGGTTATGGAAGTTTTCTGTCATTATTATTTCAAAAGGTTTTCAATTTCTTGCTCTCTCTCTTCTGCCAGCACCCCCATGATGTGAATGTTGGTATGCTTGGAGTTATTCTAGATGCTCTGTACACTATTTCTTTTCTTTTCTTTCTTTTTCTTTTTTTGGATTCTTTTTGCAGTTCTGATTAGGTATTTTTGCTTCCTTTTATTCCAAATTGCTGATGTGATTCTTGGCTTTATCTTCTCTATTGTTGATTCCCTATAAATTATTCTTCACTTTAATCAATGTATTCTTCATTTCTACTGTTTCTTTTTTTTTTTTTTCCATGTTTTTACTTTATGGTATTGAAAATTCTTTCTAAGTTCATTGAGCATCCTTATAACCAGTGTTTTGAACTCTACATCTATAGATTACTTATCTTTATTTTATTTAGTTCTTTCAGTGGAGTTTTGATCTGTTCTTTTATTTAGGACATGTTTCTTTGTCTCATTTTGGCAGCCTCCCTGTGTTTGTTTCTATGTATTAGGTAGAGCTACTATGTCTCCCTGGCTTGGTAGAGTGGCCTAATGTAGTAGGTGTCCTGTAAGGTCAAGTGGCACAGCCTCCCCATTCACCTGAGCTGGGCACTCCAGTTGTTCCCCCTTCCCAGCTCCTCTCTCACGTGGGCTATGTACACTCTTGTTGTAGTTGAGCCTGGATTGCCGTTGGCACATTAGTGGGAGGGATTTATCCCCAGGCTGATTGGCTGCAAGAACTGGTTGTGATTACTGTGCAGAATCAGCTATGCAGGAGCCCACCCCATAAAACAGGACTTATTTTAGCAGGTCTCTGGTGCCTGCTGAGTCTGCCCCTTGAGTGTGTTGCTTGTGGAGGTGTTTGGGTGGTGCTTCGACATAATCTGAAGCTGTCCACCAAGTGTGCTGGCTCTGGGGCCTCCTAAGAGGTGCAGGCCAAAGTCAGCTTCAACCTGTGTCCTGCCTGGAGCCACCTGACATAAACTACAAAGCAATCTGTAGATGGATGCTTCTTGTGCTGGGCTTGGAGGTCCCCAGGAGAGGCCAAGCTGCAAACTAAAGCCAGCTTTTGCCAGTGCTGGGCCTGGGGCCACTTAGTGAGAGGTACAGAGCATGCTGAAGCCAGATGCTACTTGTTTGAGAGATTTTAAGAGAGTATGAAGCATGAGCCAAGACTGGCCATTTCTATGAAAAAGCCACTGAAAACAGCTGGGTGGATCCAAAAGTTGGTGGGGCAGGATCTCAGGGAATCACCAGGGCAGGGCAAAGAGTGTTAGCCAGGTGAATGGAGACTCAGATATGGCACCCACCTGCCGGCTCTGTGGGGGAAGGGCTCAGAAAAGGAACAATGGCTTCTGCCAGCAGTTCTGGTTAGGAGAAAGCTGCCTCTCTAGCTCTTGCCCTGATGCCAGACATTTCAGTCACCCCCAGCCCCACCATATGTCACTGGTGCCTTTCAGCTGCTGCCCCAATGCTGACATTCAGAGAAAATGAGTCTGTGAGTCTGAGTAAGATTGTGTGAGGACCAGTTTCCAGAGGAGCTGCCTGGAACTCCAGCAGACCTCCATATCACTCAGCCACAATCCCACTGGTTTTCAGTCAGCCACAATCCCCACTGTTTTTTATGGTCAGAAGTTATGGGGACTGCTCTTCCTGACACTGTAATCCCGGGCTGGGTGGCTTGGTGTGGGGCTGGGACCCATCGCTCCTCAGAGGGGCCTTCTGATTTTTATCTACCACACATGGGTGTGGGACAAGCCTATTCCCATCTCGACTAATTCTACCTGTCTCGATGTAGCTTCTTTATATTCTTAGTTGTAGGATTTTATTCAGCTAGAATTCAGGTAGTTTTAAAAGTTGTTTTTTTTTTCTTTTAATAGAGCAATTTTTTAAAAAATATATGTTTTGCATTGATTTTAGAGAGAGGAAGAGAGAGGGAGAGAGAGATAGAATCATCAATGAGAAAGAAACATCAATCACTGCCTCCTGCATGCTCCCTGCAGGGGATCAAGCCCACAATTTGGGCATGTGCCCTGACAGGGACTTGAACTGGTGATCTTTTGGTGCATGGGTTGATGCTCAACCACTGACACTGGCCAGGCTAGTTATAATTTTGATGCTTATTTTGTTTATTGACCATCTTCCACAGTCAACTAGAATGGGCACTCTCTAGGGGCATTAATTTTTATTTTATATTTGTTTCCCACAGCTGTAATCGTGCCTAGCACATACTGTGATCATCAATAAATACTCAATGACTAAATGAATGATGAATGAGTGAGTGATTGAGTAAATGAATCACAAAGCTAAAATGGTATTAACTTCAGTAGTCACTCTGGGAAAATGTGATTCATGCATTGACATTTCTCAATAGTTTCTATCTTTACTTAGGCAATTATACTATGTTTCACATTATGAAAACAACACATTATATTGTATTTTATTTATGAAATCAAAATATCTAAGAAAAATAAAATGTTTTGTAGTAAAAAATATTTTATAAAGTTACGAATGCTTACCTTGCATAAAAGCCATACTTAGGGTTAAAAATAGTTAAGCATTAATTTTAATCATTCCATCCACATTAAAAGCTCTTTAAATAATAAAATTATATTTTTGCAGCATTGTTTCAATAGTAAAACTATCATTTATAGTTTTCTTACATAATGGAGAAAATTCTTAAGGCTAATAGCAAAGCTCTACATTTCATGACTTCTTATAGGCTTATTTTTAATACAGTAAATATTGATGAAATGACAGTTTCAGTCTCTGGCATAGTTCCATATTAAAACATTAGCCATAGGAGCTAGTTACTGAACAGAACTCATTTTTGTATTAAATTGTGCCATGTAATGTTCTCCAGCATATGTTACCAGAGTGTCAATTAATACCCAAGCAGTAGTTAAGCACCCAGATTAATGTTTCCAGCCCGCATGAAGTGATTCTGAAAATGCCTGTGGAGGTAATTGCAGACTTGTTTTAGGTATAAATGCACTGATTTAGTTATATAACCAGCAGAGCAAGTCTGAATGTCGCTTATACAAGGTGTGGTTGAACAAATTATTCTGAGCAGAATTGTCAAGGTTTCAAAGTGATAATTAGGATGATAACAAATGATATCCCCAAGAGAGTAAACTGTTAGGTAGCATTGAATAAAATTGGAACTTTATTGCAGAATCTAAGGACATACTTAAAATAACTTCACACACACACAAAAAAGTGGAATTTTAAGATTTTTTTGATGACAACATACTTATAAATTCCACTAAATTTATATAAATAAGAACGATCTATTACACACCTTCAAATAACATTTTTTCAGGATAAAGATTTTTTTCAATTGTGACTAAGCAGAGTGGTGAATGTGCTGTTACAGACTATTCTCACGGAGAGGGCGAGAGCTGCTGCCACACAGACGGGGACTTGCCTTGGTCCTCCTCCGACAGATGTGAGATCTAGCACATAGACTTTCAGAGAGAGCAGCTAAAATTTCTGTTCTTACGGTGGCAACTCAATCTAATCATAAAAATAACATGAATAAAAATCACCATAATAAAAATGATCGTTTAGTAACGACATACTATGGTTGGACATTGTGTTAACCAATTTAAATACATAACTTTTACACCATTGTTGAGAGTTGGGATTGTTATGTCATTTGGAATATGGGAAAATGAGTCAAAATAATAGAACACAAAACAACAAATAGTAGAGGGTAAATTAAAACTCAAGTCTATCTTATTGTAGAGTTCTTAATCTTAATCACATTGTAGTGTCTAGTATACAATGGTATTGTTACAGGCAGGGTTGACATCCTTTATTGGTATCAGTCTGTAGTATTGTTTCAAAAATTTTTTTGATCACATAACTCACATCCTCATAGATGTGAGTTGGGTCTACTATGGCCCATAGTTATTTAAAGGGCTGACTCTAACCACTGATACTTTTTTCCCCCATCATTCTATATTTCCCAAACTCGATTTAAGGATGATGTAATACTGCTATGCTAAAGAATCAAGCTACTGACAGAGTGGCCTTTAAAACAGTCCTTATATAGCTTTAAAAACCATTTTCCATTACAGTTGACATTCAATATTATATTAGTTTCAGGTATACAGCATAGCTTATAAAGCTTGTATTTCATAATCTATGATGAGATCCTATCGTCCCATTATCATGCTTGAAATACTTATATAACTTCTTTTTTGGGTATTAGCATTTCTAAATATCTTGGGTAAGTCATGTAACTATTGTACATTTAGTTTTCTTCTCCATAAAATGAACATAATAGAACATACTTCCACCACTGCTATGTTGAGAAAGTATATTTCAAGATCACAGTACAGTGTTGGGGAGACCTGGGTGCTTCAGGTTACTGGGGAGGTGGGAACCACTTTAAAAGTTTTTTATATAACAGGCACTTAATAAAAATAACTCTATTAAAGTAAAGTGTTATTTATAAAGGGCAACATTTATACTGGGCCAGAAACAATACTAACTGATACAAATAGTGAATAAAATAGACTTCTTTTCTGCATGTTTGTGAACAAGTAAAAAATGTCACGTTATAACTAGACCAGGGATTGATGAGGGGTCGTGAAGGGCTGGGGACCTAACTGAATGCCCAGAGTTGGGGAAGACCTGTCTGAGAAGGTTTATGTTTGTGATGAGAAGGAGTCAGTCAGATGAAGAGCATTTAAGGCAAGAGGACTTATGCCAAAGTGCTGATGGGAAAAGTTTGGCAAGTTGAAGGATTGAGAGGACAGTTGACAAAATGCACGCACTAGAGGTGGATGGTAGTGAGAAAAGTATGTGAGAGGTGATGTGGCCTAGGAGGGGTGGCAGGGGGCACTGAATAGGAGCACAGAGGTGCCAAAGAAGAGAGGGAAAAGTGCTGAAGACAGACCCCAGAAAACGAATTCTTTTCATGTGCGGTGCCTGTGGGGTCATGTTGAGCTGTGGCCAGAGGACCGTTCGCAGGGAGGAGCCTGCACCAGCCTGCACCCTCCCAGTCACCTACCCACCCCCTTCCCCATCCCTGTTATTTCCAAGAAGCCTGGGCAACCATGTCTGTTCCGCAGACACTGAGAACACTGCTTTGTGCGGTGCTCTCTGTTAACACGGTTCCTTCCCGGGCTGCGCCGCTGGGCGAGTTGGTCTGTTCTCAGCCTTGCAGCCCTCCAAGGTGGCTTGCACAGTCGGTTTTGCTTTAAGTCTTTTAAAATGGATTAGCCAGGTAATGGAAGGTCATATTTGCAGCCTTTGCTGTTTAAAAGTGAAAGTAAATATGCCAGTAGCTAGGGAAATAGCTTTTTAAGTCATGTTTTAAACTGTGCACTCACTGACTTGGAGGAACTTGGAAAATAGAGGTAATTAGGCAGAGTCGAATGGAAGCCCCTACCCAACAAAAGGCCTGCAGGTTTGGCTCCGTCATCCTGCTGACCACTGCTAGCGACAGAATGAAAAATACTTGTTATTCTTTGTGCCTGAGTAACAAGGTGACAAGGTGCTGTGACCCTCATGAATGCTGTGATTTCTTGTTTATTTTCTGGCACAGGTGTGGGTGTTGAATTGGAGAGAAGGAAGGGAGGAGGAGGACGGGGGGGGGGGGGGTGGAGAGAGAGAGAGAGAGAGAGAGAGAGAGAAGATGTAAGGCCTGAGTATACTAAATCAGATCAAGCTACTTTAACAAATTACAGATGTGGTGTTCTGTTTCCTAAGAGTCTGTGGGTCCTTGTTATTGTAGCCAGATTGAATGCCAGAAATTAATTGGACATATAACACTAATTAGAAAGCTATCTAACTGCCAGAGGTGTCCATGAAACAGTGCTGACCACGGGTTTCAGCACCGATGCTGGAAGATGCAGCAGCCTGGAAGGTCTGTACCAACATGAGGAGGAAATATCTGTGAAGTGAGAAGCATTGTGTGCGCGCACACATGCCTGCGTGTGTGTATGTGTGCGCTTGCACGTGTGTGTGTTTTCCCCCAGAGATTCTAGAAATGTCATATTTATACTCAGCCAAGTGGCAGCCTGCTTTGCAAAATCACAGACACACCACACAACACTGCGCTGTTTCATGGGCTGTTGTTTCCAGCCCCAAGAGACATGATGTGTTCAGAAATGCCACTGGAATATTCTACATCAAATTCATTGCGTGGGAGGAGTTACAAAGCTTCTTTGTTTTAATACTTCAGCCAAGTGTGTCAATCAAGAAAATGAAAATCCCCACAGAAGCCCTGAACCAGACTTCTCTTTCCCTGACATGATATTCAGATCTGACTGATGGGAAAATAGCAATGGTTTGTCGGAAAGTCTGAGAAGGGTAAGTTGTGCCGTGTTTTTGATTAGAGAGTCACAGTCCACAGATATTCAAATGAATGGAGAGACTGAAGTACCAGTGATGGAGGGAGCTGACTGAAGGTAGTTCCAACACCAAGAGAAGGGGCAGTGTTGAGTGCTAAGGGGACGATACCTTATCAGACAAGAGTCACTGCTGTGCATGTATCTGTGGCATTTCAGTAGGACTTTCAGGGAACTGGTTAACACTGAAGATAAACATTACTGGCTTTCTGTTTACAATTCAAGGCAGCTCCTTGCTATGTGCTGCTCGCTTTTCCAGAACATCTATGGCTACAATATGCTTCAGATTTCTGAAACCAGAAACAAGTACTGCTTTCCCAAACTCTAGATATTTTTTCTCGTTTTTCTGATTTCTCCTCTGCCTAACTAAAATCATTATTGTCTCAGCATTCTCTGTACCTGCATCGTGCAGCCTCACGAGGCTGGAGAAAACCACATGGCCATGCTGGTGCTTCTGCTTTAATCCACGCCTGTTACCTTTGTGGGCCTCGTGGGCTGCAGCATGACCTCCTACATGTGTCTGATCTGTTCACTCTCCACTCTCCTAGATGCATGAATGCATTTTCCTCCCCTCTCAAACCTGTGAAAACTTTGCTATCCCTTTTACTCGCAATTGATGATCTTGCTTGATTATTTGTTTAGAAAGTAGAATCAGTTAGGAAACAGCTTCCACAAGCTCCACTCGCCATGTCCATTTCCTTGCATGTTTGTGCTACTGACTCTGACTTCAGCAGCTTTATGCTGGATGAATGTCCATGGTCCAGAGGTCGATTTCTCCACTTGAGCTGTATTTGCTCACTCGAGGACATTGCTGCACTAATCCCACACTCTTCTGCATCATCCAGTTCCTCCTTTTTTACTGGATTATTTCTTCAACATACAAATATCCTGAAATGTCTTATAATTGGGGAATGGTTAAACAAACTGCAGTAGATCCATACCATAGATACTACTCAGAAATCGAATGGAACACATTTTTGGCACATTCAGCAACTTGGGTGGATACAGAGGTATTATGCTGAATGAAAAAAAAACAACAACCCATATCAAAGGGTCACACACTGTATGATTCCTTTTATATAACTTTCTAGAAAAGATAAAATTATAGATATGGAGAGCAAATTAGAGGTTGCCAGTGATTAGGAAAGGTAGCAGGGAGGAGGGAAATTGTGTCCATAGAGATGTATCACAAGGGAGATCTTTGTGGTGATGGAATAATTCTGTTTTAATTGTGGTGGTGGGCACATGAATCTACACGGTTGACAAAATGACTTAGAACTATACACACACATTTTACCAAACTGAATCTCCTGATTTGATATTGTACAATACTTATGTAAGATGTAAACATTGGGAAAAAGTGGGTAAAGAGTATAAGGACCTACCTCTCTGTACTATTCTTGGCAACTTCCTATGACTTTATAACCATTCAAGATAAAAGTAAAAAAAAAAAGTACACACAGTCAAATAGAGTATATTTCAAGTTTTTACATAACAAAGACCACCAAGTACATTAACTTGTACTGCCAGGTTAACTAGCAGATTAACACAAGACAAAACAAAAAACAAATTAAAAAAATCAAAACAAACAAAAAACCCTCTCTTGATCTTGCACCCTTCTCCGTCTACCACTTCATTTCTTCACGGAAAACATAGACAGATTCACTTATGCTCTGTTTCCAAGTCCTTTTCTCCCCGTTCTCTGTCGGACCTGCCGGGTCAGTAGTTACTGCCCCCCACGGCAGTGGTCTTGTTCTTATCAAAGCCGCTACTGATCGTGTTGCTAAATTGAATGTCCAATTCTCACTTCTCATTTTAATAAACCTACCAGCAGCATTTGAGAGGGTGTATTACTTTCTCTTCCTTAAATATTTTTTAGAAAGTGGTTTCCAGGAGATCACGCTCTCCTGGCTTTCATCCTTACACTCAGCTGTTCTTTCTCAACCAGCATGGCTGGTTCTTCCTCATCTCTTAAGCATATCATCTGTGTATAGTCCTAGGGCTCAGAGTTTAGACTACATCTCTTCTTCCATATTTAGATACCATCTCTTTCCTAATAATTTCCTAAATCCTGATCTCCAGCCTCAACCTCTCAGTTCAAGTCTAGACTTATATACACAATAGCCTTCTTGACACCCCTCGGCACATCTAGCAGGCGCCTCAGTGTTATCATATCCCAAATCTGCCTCTGGTCTCACCCTCTTCCAGTCTGTTCCTCCTGATGCTTTATCGATTTTGGTTAGCAGCAATTCCATTTTCCAATCACAGGCTAAACACCTAGGAGGCATCCTTGACACTTTCTCTGTTTCCTACACCATAAATAATATATCAGGAAATGCAGTAATGTCCTTCTTAAAAAAATGGTGTAGAATATTCCCACCTCTTACGACGATTCCATCACACCGTACTGGTGAAGCCACCGCCATCCCAATCCATATTACTTTAATAACTCCCTGATTGGTCTTCCTACCTTCTCCTTAATTTTCTGGGGTCTAGTCCAAATTTAGCATTCAGAAGGATCTCTTAGAAATGTAAGCCATAAACCTATAAAAGTTCTGTGAACATTCACATGAAAGTCTGTCTAGGGATGTATGCTTTTGTTTATCTTGGATAAATACCCAGGAGAGGCATGTCTGGGTCATACCATAGGTGTATGTTTATTTTTTAGGAACTGCCAAACTGTTTTCTTAAGTGTGTATATCATTTCATAGCCTTACCAGCAGTGTGTGAGACTTCTAGATCCTTCACATCATAATTTGTAGTGAAAACAGGTCAGTGGCTGGCTGACGGGAGGGAAGGAGAGGGGTATGGGAAAGGAGGGATGGACTACAAATGAGTACTAACAACCTTTGGGGGATGATAGCTATGTCCATTATCTTGATTCTTGTCATGGTTTCAAAGGTTTATACATATCTTAAAACTTATTAAATAGTATGCTTTAAATATATAGTTTATTGATTATAAATTATATTTTATAAAGTAGTTATAGTTATGGAAATAATAATGATGTTTTATATAGTTATGAAGACTATTACATGAGGTAATAAATGTATTAAGGATGAGCCTGGCTTATGTTAAGTGTTCAATAAATGGTGACTACTATAACTTTATTATTCGTAATAAAAGAACTAATTTTGCACCTTGCTACTCTGTAGATACATGGCATTAATTCAGAGTAGGAGAAGAAAATAATCTTTTTCCAAGTATACTTGTTATAGTTGTACTTTTAAGGAAAATGCTTGACATTTCTTAATATATATGTTGTCCCCAAATGTTTCCTCCAATATGAACAGACATTTAACCCATTGAAAAGAAAGCATGAAATTAGAGTACTTTTATAGAATATGATGAATGTGGATATAACTCCCTTGTCCATTCCTAATCGGCCCCCCAGGTTAGAATCATGGGAAATTACCAGAGTATGAAGCAATGGCTGCAGAGCAGAGTGAAACCAAATGGTAAGCTTTGACTTTTTAAATAGGGAATTCTGTACTGAATCATTGCTGTACAAAAACAAACAAACAAACAAACAAACCTTTATTTTCCTATACTGATGTTCTGCTCTCATTGCTTACTGTTAGATTTCATTTTCATTTCATGATTCAGAAGACTCTCTATTAAATTATTTTTGGCATTATGGGTTTGAGTTTCAAGGAAATACATTTTTGGCCTCTGTGTTTGCCCTGTTGCTTCATTAAAAAAACCATGTTCATTTAAGAAAAAAAAATTTTAAAAAAGCAATAGCAATAAAAATCAGGAATGACTTCTTCTGAACTTTTCCTTAGCAGCTGGATCATATAATACCATTTTTAATTGAAGTAAATGTGTTAAAAATAATAAAGTTGCTCTGGTAGAGTGGAGAAAAATACAATTAGACTTCACATGATAGAAATGAAACATTATTAAGGCTGCTGATTTTCAGAGAAAAAAATGATACTTTTTTTCTTAAAATTTGCATTCCAATCTTTAAATAATTAGATATCTAGTTAAATTTCTTTAATCTCCTTTTTGGGTTTATAAATTGAACAAGGAAAAAATACAGAGCACACAGTCCTTAAACTGACTATAATAATGGCTGCTGAGTTTATTAAAATCTTGCTATGGTATGGTTTGTTAAGGATTTTTTCTCCTGCAATACAACAATATTTCTTATGAAGAAAACTTGACTTCCAAAATAAATTTCCCCAAATAATGATATTTTGGGAAATTTTTATGAAGGGTGTCTGCCTATTTTTTTTTTTTGCTAATTTCTATGTCTAGGCAAGATCCTTTGTAATTTAACCATTTCAAGATATATAGTTTACCTACCATGATACTTGTGGTTATTGCTGTTTTTAACTCTCCAGACACAGGATAATGTGTAAGTGTTAACTGCAAGAACATTTGGCTGTGAGAGCCGGGGTTGTAAAACCTCAACCTCCTCTATTTAGTTACCAAGAGATAAATCTAGTTAACGCTACACAATACCATAGAGAGGAGCTGTTAAGAGCATGGTGATCACACAGAAAATATAAATCCGAGCATCCTTATCTAAAACACATGAGATGTTTTCTCTTTGCCTGGGAGTATGGCCAATGTGGTGAAAGTGGTCAGCCATACGACATAGTGAGCAATCTTTATTGGCCTATTTGAGATTAAAACAGTGAATATAAAAGATGGATTCCTATCTTACCCTTGCAGTTTGCATACACCACAGCAGTAAGAAAGGCTAAGAGAATTGTCGTTCAAGGACACATATTTTGCTGTGCAGCAATTCAGTGCACACATTTCAGCTCATACTTTGTAGTGAACAATACTAAGAGATCAAATTATAAATATATTGCAATGAATTTGCACTTATAATATTATTATCTAAGTTATCTTTGCTTTTGGAGAAATAACAGCATTCTTGGACTCAACTACTTTATTACAGACAATAGAAACAAACATAAGTTATTGGTGTCTACACATTTTTTGTTGTCCTTGTAGATTTAATTTCTTTGGGAAGTAGGAAGTATAGGCAATACCCAGGCCAGGATTTTAGTGTCCTTTATTTATTTCTCCTTCAAACTTTGTATATGCTGTTACTTTACTACTCTCTGTGTTAGGGGTGATTCTTGTTGACACTTAAATTATTTTAAGGTATTCTGCAGTTTTTATTCATTGGATGATGATCATTATTTTAATATATATATAAATATATATATATTTTGGTGATAGTGGTGGAAGAAGGCTATAATTTGTCAAAGAAAATAAAACCAGATTTTATTGTTTTAAAATCAGATTTCAACTTGTAGTTCTATTATGTAGCAGAGATTTTTTTTTTTCCTGCACAGAGAGCTGTTTTCTATTTCTTCTAGCCTAAAATACCATAAGGGAAGGGAGTAGGTCATTTCATCTTTGTATTCCTAGAGCCGGACATAAAAGATGTCAATCAATGCTTATTGATTCAAAGAAAGGAAGAAAGAAAGGAAGGATACTAGCAATTTTATTATTGGCTTCTAAAATCAGTTGCCCTCAAGAGCCCGGATAGCTCAGTCGGTAGAGCATCAGACTTTTAAAATCAGTTGGCCTCCTCAGGTCTCAAATTTGAGAACTGCACTCTGCTTTTTGTGAAAAGGATAAATAATAGGTCTGAAGGACAAGTTTTTGGCAAGGACAATTCAATCTCTTTTTTCGCCAATATTCACTGGAAAAGAACTGTGTGTTAAACCTAATGCTGATTCACCATGTGATTTGCTTTGGCCAGTGAAAGTGAACAGAAGTGACATGTATCACATCTCAGACTGTCTGCTTCTCCGCTTGTCCGCTGTCATGCTATCCAGTGATGTTTTGTAGGATGGAGCCCAGGCGTAAATGAAAATAACATTGACCTGAGACCCTCACTAACCTATCACAGACATATTGTGAGAAACAATTATTTTTAAGTCATTAAGTTGTATATTTTGTTACTAATAATTAAGTTCTAATTATTGCTCCCATTTACCTTATTATTTTTTTGCCATTAATTTTGCAATCCTATTTTTACATTTAATACTCTAGGGGTTTTCCTGCGGCAAAGAAGTATTATTATAAAATGCATTTTCTTATGCTTTCACAACACATGCTATTGATAAAAATTTGAAAGTTACAGAGACAAAATTTATAATTCCACTTTTCAAAGATAATCACTGTGAAAATTTATGCATTTATTTTGAGCCTTATTTCTAAAAGCATTATTAAATAACTATTTTCATGTGTATATGCCTACATATTTTCCCACATAAAGTAATTTTAAAAATAAATAATGGAAGTTAATAGAACAGTCGCATACATTAAATTCTAACTTTAGGGACAATATTTTTCTCTGAAGAATATCTGAGGTTCCTGTGTTGAATAACAGCTATATCTTATACTTAGGAAGAATGATGTAGAATGACGGTGTATTATAGGTTGTAATTTGCTACATTTTGTTTCTCTTATAGGGGCATTTCCATAAAAGTGAAACTTGTACTTACAAAGCCCTTCATGTGTCAGTGCCTTTGCATTTCTCTCATGAGGTCCTGCAGCAGACCAGTGCCTGAGTCGGCGGCTGGCACTTCATTTCCTAATGTGGAGATGTGATCTGGCAAGTCCGATAACTGGTACTGAGGACATCTAACTGAAAGCCCAATGCTGTTCTATTCATTTTATTTGTCCTGACAGTATAGGATTTTCCTTAAGAGGAGTTAACAATTTTCACTTGTCTCTATAGAGAATGATAGACAGAAAAACGAGGATACCACTTATTCCAACATTTTACATAGAGAGATGCTCACTGCACATCCCTATAGTACCGAGAAGGGGTCTAAATCTCAATATACCTCCTACAGTGTGCCTGCACCAGAGTCATACCTGAGACACTGAATGAATGTAAGAAATAAAGAGTTATTCTATGTGGCTCAAAGGCCTTTGGAGTTGGTGGAGGCACTGGACTAGGAATCAGGTTTTGTTTCTAGATTCACTGAAATTTAATGAGTCGTGAAGTAGTCTTTCAGTATTTCTGTTTCCATAGATTCAAGGGCACAATGAGGATAATGGTAAATTCCTATCAAGTTTTTCCAAAATATTTTTTGAAAGTACACACACACACAAACACATATTTAGAAATAAGTGCAATGATTGGCAAATAGTTCCCACTTGATAAATGGAAGATATTATCATTTGCAAGCAAGCCTCCCATTTTAAAACCACAAGTGGTTCTTCTGTTCTGTAGTGTTGGAAAGTTGAGTTCAGATATGGGACAGACAGCTTCTTTGTTTTGGGAAAAATCACTCTGTGGTCAAAGATAAGGAAAAGCTCACATTTTAAAAAAATGGAAATGGTTGTTACTCTATAGTAACAAATTAAAAGTTTATGTTTGTGGGCATAATTTAATCTTCTAGGGATTGTTTCTTCTGGGGAAAATGTTTCCTTTTAAAATAGGTGTTTAGACAAAATCATCTTTGAAAATTCTTGTCTAAAGCAGTTTCAGAACAGTGGTTGAGAGAGAAGATTCTAAAATCATTCCCCCGGAACATGAATCGTAGAATCCTCATTTACTGACTATGACTTTGGCCAAGCTGCATAACCTGTCTGTATCTACAGGTGTAATAACTGAATTCATCTCACAGTGTTGTCAGAGCGGATATCTGGAGATGGCAGCCAGGATACGAGGACATATATTTACATCATGTAATTAGAGAGACCCTAAAAGGCACAGTTTGAGATTTTAAAGCTATTCTGGCTGTCAAAGAACTCTCCGGGGTGGTATTTAAGAATAAATTGCCCAGGCTAGAGAAATGATATCTAAATGTTAACTTCTGGTAAATTTCCTTAGTCACTTTAGGGAAAGCCAATTTTTATAGTTTAAGGATAGGGACAAATGCATTCATATTGTGGAGAATTTAGGGAAGAAGTTAACCCTCAGGTAGCAATGGGAGAAGCCTCAGATGGGCATAAGGGAGGGATTTATAGTTGCCCATGGATCCTAAGGAGAGAGAGACATACTTCTGTGCACTTCCCCTGGGGAAGGTACACACGGTGGCACCATGTCATAAGTGTAATGCCACTGAGAAAGAAATGCCTGAGGGAGGTTTTATTTATTTATTTATTTTTTAATTAATCCTCCCTCGAGGATGTTTTTCCATTGATTTTTAGATAGAGTGGAAGGGAGGGAGGGAGGGAGAGAGAGAGAGAGACACTGATGTGAGAGGGACACATCAATTAATTGCTTGGTTGCTTCCTGCACAATCCTGACCTGGGCCAGGGATTGAACCTGCAACCCAGGTATGTGCCCGTAACTGGGTATTGGACCCATGACCCTTCAGACCGAGGACCAATGCTCTAACTGCTGATCTAAACCAGCCAGGGCCTAAGGGAAGTTTAAATTTAAATTTTTAATTTATTGATTTCATAAAGTGAGAGAGGAAAGGGGGGTGGAGAGAGAAAGAAAAATGTTGATTTGTTGTTCCACTTGTATGTACACTGACCGGAGATCAAACCTGCAACCTTGGAGTGTCCGGACGATGCTCTGACCCACTGAGCTACCTGGCCAGGGCCTAAGGGAGATCTTTAAGACAGGATCTGAGGATGCCACAGTTCAGTTTAAGTCCTAAGCTTTGTAATGCCTTTATGTTATTACCAAGCCTCTGGAAAGTTCTTACATGTGCTGTAGTCTGGTCATCTGGACTCTGGAAAATCAAAGAAGGGCTGGTGCCAGTGTGAGGGACAATGTGGCACAGGAAGGTGACATTGTTAGTGGGTCTCAATCTCAAGAAAACAGGAGGAGGTGTACCGAAGAGGGGGTGTTCCCAAGCCTGGCAGCTGGCTAAGATGGCTTGCATGAAACAGCATGAGTCTAAGGAACATGTAAGTGTCCCTCAGATAAGGTCAAGAACGTTTAGGGATTGGAATCTAGTAGAAGGTTGGAAATCTGGTTGAAGATGAAGCTATTGTGATTTGGAAATTAAAGGCAAACACACCAGTGACATCTGGAATGTTCAACACCACCACCCTTTCCCCACTGCCACCAGCAGGTAAACTGGCCCCACACATCTGTGATGAAAAATTACTTTATTTTTATATTAAACTCTTTCAGCACAAGCGTCAGAATAATTGGTTGAAATTGCACCCATCTTAGTCTCCTGGTTATTTCTGGGATTGTCTTTCTCAGGTTTCTGACTCTCCTGACTTCCCTCAGGGCTTCTGCCTCTGGTCCTGGCTGTGGCCTCTCCTGCCTCCACTCGGCTGCGCTGCAGGTCGCTGCAGCTATCTCCCAACGCGAGGTGCGTTTTCTACTCCCCAGAGCACAGGCAAGACCAGGCTGTGACTTCTTAGATATTACTAAGTGTTACAAGTACAAATTTAAGGTGCTACTTGCATGTTGTGTTACTCTTACAATCCTCAGACTCTAGAATCAAAACCTGAAACCCTGCTTCACCCCAGCCATCCTCAGAGAGCAGAGCCCACCCCTGGCCCCACCACAATGGGATTCTTCAAAACCATCACATCACAGCTGTCCAGGTCCAAATCCTGTCCTCAGTCTCTTACCCCTGTCCTCCCAACTCAAGAGAAAATAGAAGCGTTTTTCATGCTATATCTTGCTTACTGTCTTGTCTCAGAATTAAATATGTTTTTACATGGTGGCTAGTGAGAGAGAGCATCCACTCCCTTCAGAGGGAAGGCCCAGGCACATGGCTGGAAAAGACAGTCACAGCAGAGAAGGGTGTGTTTCCAACAGTCTGGCCTGTTAAGTCTCAAAGAACATCACAGGGAGGACACCAAAGTCCAAGTCCTGGTGGCTGCATATGCTTAAGCTCCTTCTCGAAGTCCATTCTCCATTGTGAACTAGAGAGGGTCAGTCTGCCTGCCCAATTAGTTAGTACTCTGGTCTTGGGGAAAAAGGCAAAACATACATATATACCAAAAATTAAATATTGTTTCTCTTACTCTTTTGTAGCTTAGTGTTGTGAAACATTACTTAGCTTTCATGTAACTTCTCACAGAGGACTCCCCAAATAGTCCTGTTTTATAGAAAAGAAAGCTTGGTCTAGAGACAAATTCCAATTTCTGTCCAAAAAGACAAAAATTACAATCAATCCCTCAAATGGTAAATTTCTTGTTTAAAATGTTAAGAACTAGACTTTGCCAAGTGGGATTGGTCCCAATATGTTTAAAAAAATAACTAGTTTCTACATGGGCAACGGCCAATTTCTATTTCTATAAGATAAAACGTGTAAGATCCACAGTGTTCCACAGTTGGGATAAAATCACATTCTTAACTCATTTATGTGTGTGTTCTTCAGTAGATCAAGACAGACGATTTATGTTACGTTAACGTACATTTCTGTAAGAGATACTTAAATACTCTTGATCTGTACAAGGCTTCTTTAACTCGGGAATTTAGAAATGCTAAAAATGTTCCATTGAGAATGCTTTTCCCAAATCTTGAAACAGGAACCTCTATTTCTGTCTCACCAGTATCTAGTAATAATTCTAAATCAGTGTGATTACGGAGACAGTCTTGATTCTGGGCCAGTTTGGTGTCCTTTTGTTGCATTGTCTCAGTTCTAATAATCAATTTTATTGTGTCTTTCAAATACTGTCTCCCAGTACTCTGGGCTGGGATGTCTTCTGTGAGAGCCTTAATACTGATGGCACTTATTTCTGAGCCTTTTTACTTGCAAATATTCAAGGAGTATTTTATGAGTGCTCTGCAAACATATTTTAACAGTCTGTTTTGTGCCCATGTGCACTGATAAATGATTACGTACAGAGATTAAGCTTTAAAGCCAACTTCTCTGGATTTATATGCTGATTTAACTACTTACTAGCAATATGACTTGCAAGGTTACTTAACATTTCTGTCTCCGTTTCCTCACCTGTAAAATGATGATAATAATAGTATTTACCTCTAAGCATATTATGAGGATTAAAAAGATGTGTGTGTGTGTGTGTGTGTATGTAAAATATTGTATGCACTGATGAAATGTTATCATTTAAAATTTTTACTACAAGATGGTTTCTCTATATACTGAATAAAATATTGGTCGCTGGCTTTATCTCTACATGTCACTTCAACTCTATGTCCACCTTTAATTTGGGTGTTCTGTCCTGCCTCTTTTCACTAGAGGCCATCACTGATGTTCTATTCGGAGGTTAGGAAAGCAACATGCTAAACTAGCCAATGTCAGTTACAACGTGGAATCCAGGTTGAAATAAAATCTCATTTGCTTGATACTGTAATGACATCAAACACTGCTCCGTCCACCCACAGGGGCATAGTAGTTCCAAGGAAATCATTCCCTAATTACTTCATGTCTAGTAAACTGTGTGCTCGAACTGCACTTGGCTGCCGGGAGCACCGCCTTTACACTAGTAGGTTCTGGTAAGGTACTAATTTTGAACCTCTATTTTTTGAGAAACAATAAAGTACAAAAATCAAAATTGTGCCATAAAATATGGAAAAATTAAAGTCTTTACACAAGTCTTCCATTTCAGATCACTCATGAACTATGACATGTATATTATCTCTTTGGAATTGACCAGATTATGAGAAAGAGATAAGAATAAATATAATTTCTAATTGACCTTATTTCATGGGATATAGCTTTTGGTACTAAGTTTTGAGGTACAATTTTAGAGGAAAGGAGTACTGTTCAAATGCTGAAACAATCTTAAGAGAAAGTCATTTTTGTGAATATCATACCTGATGACAGTGATGTGTTGTCATTCCTAAAGAAACAGCCAGGGGGCAGTATGTGTAGAGGCTAAAAGCATATGCCTTGAACCACCTGAGTTCAAACCTGCCCTTGCCACTTACTAGTTGCGTGCCTTTAGTCTTTTTACTTAACCTCTCTCTTCCCCATGTTTTGGCTAAAAAGTGATATAATAATAATAACATGTAACTCATAGCATTATTTTGAAGGGTAGAAGAGTTATTATATATGAAATGTATTAAAGTATCTGCCACATGGTAAGTGCTGGATAATAGCCAGTACTCTTACCAATAACTTCTATCAGATTATCATGTCTGAGTTGACTTGTTCAGAGAGTACCTCAAAACAGTAATAGTCATCTTTAATTTCTTTCTTTCCCTTCATATCTAATCAGTAATTAAGGTTATTGATTTTTAAAAATAATCCTTCTGAAATATTCCATTTATTTTCATTTTATGAACACTAACCTATTTTAGTCCCTTATTATATCTTCGACGGACTAATGCACTGGTTTTTCATTTGATTTCCATGTCTTCAGGCTCTCTCCACTTCACTGTATCCTAAGCCTCATCACCAGATCAATCTTCCTAAAAGTCAGACAGAGTCCATCACTGTTCAGCTTTTAATCTTTAGTAGAGCTCTATTTCTCACAGTATAAAATTTAGACCCTTAATCTTTACATCCGAGCTCCTTGGGTGTAGCTAGCTTCAACCGTGACCAACTTTCATTGTGCAGGTCTGCTCGATATTCCTGTAACTGGTTTCCCTTTGTTTATGTTGCAAGTTTCTTATTTTCTCTCTTTGCTTTGGAATATGCTCTTCTTTTCTTGTGATATGAAGTTCAATTTTCTCTGTAAATATCAAGACAAATTCTACATGTTTTGAAGTAAAGGAAATATTGCTTCCAGTTCTCCAGTACAAAGCTATGCATAAGTCATTGCTTGATAAGGATACACCAGAGGAATAGTGTTCATCTTACATTTGGTGAAGTGTTCCTTTTTGAAGGAAGGCGAACTTTCAAAGTTTCTTAAATTGCCACATGAACTGATTGAGGATGACTTCTTTCAGAACTGCTCAAACAACTACTCTATTATATTAACTTCAGATATGCAGTTTTTACACTATGTTGGGATGCTACTTTTAAAATCTATGAAAATTTATTAAACAATTAATTAATTAATAATATATTTCTGTTATACACTAGGTATTACCTCATTTAGTTCTTAGAGAAACCCTGCAAATAAAGACAATCTTTATTATAATCCTTATTTACGTAACCTGCTTATATACTTTCACAGTGTCTGTCAGCCTATATACATAAATTGGAAGTCTTTGACTCATAAACCATCGTGCTCTGAGCTAATAAATGCCAACAGCAACTAATTTTTCAGTAGTAATGGTTTTGGGATTTACTTCCCAAGAGCTGACCAGAAATTTTAGTTGGGAGAAAGTATTAGTCTGGAAAAAGGAGAAACTACTCGGTAACTATCTGTAGCCCCAGGTCTGGTTTCTGATCTTCAGGAAGTTCAGTATATGATCAGTTTTAGAACATTGTCAAGATTCAGCACAGAAATGTAAGGAGTTTTTAAGTAGCAAGCATGATGTTACAAACATATGGTGGGTAACATATTGGTGGCACAGATTTCTCAAGGTAGAACAATGTTCCCTTGGAGATGATGCTCTAATAACGGAGGAAACAAGGTACCAACATCAAGTTGATCTATGGAATAACCTCAAACAAACAAACTCTCTTATCCACAAAGTGTATGTGTGCAAATTCATGGAATGTTGCTCACAAAAATAAGATATATGTAGGTTGACAACTGCCACAGATTTGAAATAGAATCTCTTCTATACAAATCAGAACAACCATCTCTACTCGAGGAGAAATTTCAAGCACCTGTCATGGCCTAGATCTTTTCTAAGAGGCAGTGTGTGTGTGTGTGTGTGTGTGTGTATTTGTGAGCAGAAAGAACCCTTCTAACTTTTTCTTCTCTATCATTGTATAAATATATATTATTTCTGTTCTACTAAAACCCCAACTATATGTTGTGTCAAATTTTTACTTCCTTGTCAAAAATCTGTAGTTTAGCTGGCACAACCTATGTTATCCAAATGGATTTGTGTGTTTATGAGTGTGTGTATGTATGTTTAAATTCTGGGTATAGACTTATAGATACAAAATAATTTTTTGTTTCCTCAGAAAAATAAAAAATAATAATTCTTATGTTAGAAATTTAATCTTCATTTTATACTTTTCTTCCCCCGAATTGTCATCTTAGTATACTACTATTCTTTTCTTTTATGAGTTTTAGACATGCATTAAATAACAAGGTGTCTGATGTGTTAAATGGAGTACAATTAAAAATGTTGAGTAAATTGAGTATGTACCTACACATAACCATTTTTTAAATAAAACATGTCTTTTAAATTACCCCAGAGCACTTTATAGTTGCAAATACACAATTTAGAAATGATGCATAAGGCACAGATGTGCCAAGGAGCAGTGGCATTCAGTGTGCCCTTTTGGGTGGGTTAGCCTGAGCAGATGGACCTTTATTCTGCATCAAAGGTCAATTGATTTGTGCCTTTGCCAATTCAGTTTGGAAAATAAGTTTCAAATTCTGTATCTCTACTAAGTGGCTCATCGCCTATTTTCTGAAAATTTAAATTTAATTGTAGTTGTTGCCATTTCTTCACAAAAAGTCCAGGTGTCCAAACCTAAAGCCTAAAAAATAGTTGATCTTTTTTGCCTGAAATTTGGCATTTGAGATTCTCATACTGACCTTGGTTTATCATTTCAGCCTGAACTTTTATTTTATC
Organism: Molossus molossus; assembly: GCF_014108415.1. Lineage (NCBI taxonomy): Eukaryota > Metazoa > Chordata > Mammalia > Chiroptera > Molossidae > Molossus > Molossus molossus. Next base: position 90,357,504 of record NW_023425388.1, on the reverse strand, counting down.
CTTTCAAAAATCCTGCCACTCTTCTAAAATAAGCCTCCCAATCAAGCAGCAAATTCATGAAATTCTCTGACTCTGAAATGGTGTTCTCTTTGCTATGCATCAAGAGTTCTTTCTCTTATGTTCTATGTGACTCGCCTCTTGTACACAAAGCTTTCTTTGATCATTCTGGTTAACAAGATAGTTTCTTTTTCTAAACTCCTTTGGTCTTTGCTGTATCGTTCATTAATTTAACTTTTAATGTTTAAAAAATGGTGTTAGTTCTCATTTATGCAACTGTTCTGTCTTCATAGGTAATATGTTAAAAAAGGACTACTGTAATTTCTATACCAGACAAGAAGAAATGTGCTCTGGCTTAGCAAGCATTAGAATAGAGACAGTTTCCTGGCTTGGTGGAAGACAAGACAGAGAGCCTGGGGCTTTGGCCTTTCACTATCAGTTGCTACTCTTCTGGAGGCCTCATTAGCCACTAAACCTTCAGGCATGTCTTCCTAAGTAATTAGAGGGGTAGCAGGGAGTTGTTCCTTGTTTTTTGATATGTCTTATGATGCTTGGCTACAAATTGAGTTGAAAACCAAGATGAACACACCCTTTTAGGACTGGACCAGTCATTTGGTCTCGCCTAATTTACCACTTCTAATATCTCATTAGTATAGAATATATATATCAATACGGAAGTCAAGTTCTACTAAATGGTTTTGTTCATACTGAAAGATTTCCAGGTCTATTGCACTAACATAACTGAAGGTGATGCCACAAAATTAGGGTTACTTCTAGGCCCAGGGAGGAACACTTGGGGAGATCTATGAGTTCCTTTTAGAAAAGGGATAACAGTGGGCTCTAGGCCTATTTAGATAGCATAAAACAAAGTAATTTGGAAAAAACTTGGTGGTGACAGATTATGTTGTTTTATGGGAAATGCCATCATATTTATAGACTTGAACTTTCTTCAGTATACCTTTGGTGTATTTTAAAGATTTAAGAATTTGCAGATGCTTTAGATAAAGGACTTTCTATAGATACATCTTGGTATAGGAAATATGTACGATTAATTAGTTTTTGTTTGTTTATTCCAATGAAGTTATTTTCCATTGATGAAAACTGCTTATTTATTTAGTCCCACTATCTACACTTTATGTAACACTCTGACCCTAAGCGTTTGGTGGCTTTATCCCAGACAAAAGGAAGTATAATCTCACAAATTGATAGCATTTTTTTTTCTTTGGAGACTGAAAGAGAGTGCTGTAGAATATCCACCCCAAATTAGTTGGTCATAGCTGGAAAAGTCAGAGAGAGGCCTGTGTCTTTGCAAGGTGAATGCACTACTGACAGAGATTATTCACTCCCCTCGTGGCTTGGTTTTACCTCGCCGAGTAACAGAGTGAATACTCTATCCTTAGACCAATGATACAGATGGAACTCTTTAAAAATACTGTATTTTAGGCAATGTTTTTATTGCAATTAATGAGCAGAGTGTGACATTTCATGAACTGATACTAACTTACATGAAATAGTTTCTTTATGGAAATATTGCATATTCTCTGTGTCCTTAGGAATCATAAAATTTATAAAATCTCTCATGAGCTAGAGAAGTAGAGATCATTTAAAGTTGACATTTTCTTTCTTTTTCTCTGAAGCTATGCCATAGAATTGCAGCATCTTGAGGGAATTAAGCATTAAAATAGACTACTTCCACATAGTAGTGAAATCTAGCCTATTTTATGTTATCCTAGAAACACTGACATTAAAGGGATTATAAAAATGATCTTGTTCAACTATCATTGCCTGCTTGGTCTTCTCTATATCACCTTTGACAAGTTAAAGTCCTATTTCTGCTTGAACTCACCCTGGTGATGAAAAAGCTTTCTGCCTTGAGGTGGCCTCTGTCATTTGTGAATATCTATGACTATTATAAAAGCCTTCTATATATAGAGAGTTAAAATCTGTTTCTTTTCTTCTTTTTTATATTTCAGTCCTTTTGTCCTAGCAAGTCCCTCTAAACAAGTTGTGCATTTTTTCTGTATGACAGCATTTCAGAAGTCTGAAGACAATGAACAGATTCTTCCCAGGCCCCTCTTTCATGGCAATCCCTGTAAATTCTTCAAAACTGACATCTCTCCCAGGTCCTTAATTAACTTGTTCCTTCTTCTCTAGAGAGATCCTGAGTTTTCAGTATGCCTCTTCAGTTGTCATTCCCCAAATTTTTTACAGATTCCAAGACTGGTCTCACTTATGTAGAACACAATGTGATTTTTCATTCTGTTATTTTGTGTGTGTGTGTGTGTGTGTGTGTGTGTGTGTGTGTGTTTTCCTGTGCATTTGTGCAATTTAACATTGTTCTATCTGTTGAGAGGTCTCATTACATTGCTGATTGTATTCGATGTTCACTGTAACTCCCTAATATTTTGTATGACATAGTACTAATGTTTATCTACCTGGCCCTATATTTATATAAGTAATCCTTTTAAATCCAAGTCTAGGTTCTTACTTATATCTTACATATTGGTTTTCAAATTTTTAAATAAGAAACATTTATATTGTTAGACTTGGACTATTATTCTAATTTATTATTAAAATTTTGAATGTTAATTGTGTTATTTAACATACTCATTTTCTTTATAAGCTTATGACACTACTAAATATGCTGATAAATCATTATGAATGATAAAGATCTAAGGGACATTAGAGAACTCCTTAGTATATTTTATGTTGTTTTGTTTTCTTTTGTTTTTCTTCTCAGAATTTATTCTAACTTCCCCTAACTATGAGGTTGAAGAGAGATTGATCCATCATCATCTCCAGGCTTGGTCCCTGATTAGTTAAAGCTAATCACCAAAATTTAGCTATTTAAGTCAGAGTGCTTAGTTCATGGACAGCCCAATCACAGTAAAGAATAGAATATTAGCCCTGGCCAGTTTGGCTCAGCGGTTAGAGCGTCGGCCTGCGGTCCGGAGAGACCCGGGTTCGGTTCCCGCTAAGGGCACGTACTTCGGTTGCAGTTTGTCCCCGGCCCTGGTTGGTCATGTGGGTGGCAGCCACTCGATGTGTCCCTTCACGTCGATGTTTCTCACTCTCTCTCCCTTCCTCTCTCTCCCTCCCACTCTATCTGTACAAAAAATGGAAAAAGTGTCCTCGGGTGAGGATAAAAAATTAAAAAAAAGAATAGAATATTAGCCCTGGCCAGTTTGGCTCAGCAGTTAGATCGTCGACCTGTGGTCCAGAGAGACATGGGTTTGGTTCCCGCTAAGGGCATGTACCTCAGTTGTAGTTTGTCCCCGGCCCTGGTTGGTCGTGCGCGTGGCAACCACTCGAGGTGTCCCTTTCACATCGATGTTTCTCTCTCTCTCTCTCTTCCTCTCTCTCCCTCCCACTCTATCTGTACAACAACAACAACAAAAACAGAATATTTGATGGAAGAAAAAGAAGTCTCTCTTGTTCTGGATTATAAGATGCACAGATGTGAGGTCTGGAACTGCATGAAGCTACTTCGCTACCATGAAGAATGCCAGCCTGAGGATGAGGCCAAAACACACAGTTGACAGAAACCTCCTTTAAATGAAATTTAAATTCTACTCTAACAATGTCCAAAGCTTTACCTGTCTCTAAACTTTTAAATTATATGAGTCACTAAAGAGAGCAGGGAAATTAATGCTAACTACCGTAAGATAATAAAAAATATGAGTAGTTTAACACAACAGAAGTCTGTATTTTATTCACATACATTCTGATGATGGGAGCTGTCAGAGGTTGTGCTCTCTCTAGTGACTCAAGGAACCAGGCTTCTTCCATCTCATGATGCCACTATCTCAACCCGTGTCAGGGAAAGAGAGTTAGAGGAGGAATTAGGCTTCTAATGCCTTGGTCTGGAAATAAAATATATTGCTTTCACTCCTAGTTCATTAGCCTGAACTAGTCACATGGTCCAAAATTAAATGCCAAGGAGGCTAGAAGTTGCAGAAGAATATTTGGATGATTTGGTGAGCACTGATAACATCTACAACTCAACTTCTATTCAATGAATGGAGGTTTTCACAAAGGACTGGAAGAGGCACTTACCGTACCATGTCTGCTTTCCACTTGCAACCATCTTAATGGCCTGGTTACTGGTTGAGAAAAGTGAAAACAAACACAAATTATAACAATACATTCTCCTAAGACATTATCTTGTCCTTTCATTTTGAAAGTTAAGACTTAATGTTTCTAACTCTGGGTTTCTGGTCACATCTGCTGTTTTTCCCAGTGGTTAGAGGATAAGAGATTTCTGTTCATGCTATTGCCTATCTTATCTGCACTTTTTTACCTTCCTCTTGTACTTAATCTTCTTAGGCCTGGAGACTTGAAACCATTTAAAGAAACTAAACGCTGTCTTATTATCTCTTTACATATCTTGAGGTTCAATTGCTTTTACCCATATTTGTTCCAATTATGAATAAAAGATTATCTTCTGGTCAGAGAATACGAAAGTCAAGTAGAATTTTTAGAATCCCATTTTGTGTTCCTTGTTCAATTTATAAAATTTTGTCTGACATTTTTTACAGGTGAACCCTGTTTTTCTTGTTCTGGATATAACTATAACGTAAACATGTTTTATTTTCCATGTGCAGTTTATTCACAACCCTCAACTCATTCTGGGTTTTCTGGCACAGTTCTTACAGGCTCATGTTCCTTTCATATTTGTGGTTATCTGCCTCTGCGCACCTTTTCCACATGTAAATTAAAAAGTAAGTCAACCAGGTGGCCTTCATGGAGCTACTATGAATCTTCAGATATTCTCCTTGATGAGTTTTTTTTTTAAATTTCATAAGAGGCAATTCAGTTTCAAGTGATTTTTCAAACTCTCTGAACTTTCTCATTTTAGAGTGTGAAACAACATGACCATTTTTATCTTTCACTTAAATTCTTTGATATTTTCTTATCTGAAGTTCAGTGTAGCTTTCCACCCCAATCACCATGCTCACCACGTGTTTGGAATATCCATGATTCTTAGTAATAAGAGATTTTTGAAAAAAATACATTTTAAAGAAACAGGGACAAGATTCCTTCTTTCATGGAAATTCTCTCTCATCTTCTTTCAAAATGAAATTAGTTGGTCAGTCTTTAGATAATGTTAATGCTTCAGTCTGTTACCTCTTTTTTAAATGAAAATTTCAATTTTATTTTTTAAAAACTTCTGACAAGCTTTTTATTTATGGAAATAAAAGACTGATAAAAGGATTAAGCAAAGAAAAAGAGGGAACACTCCTGGATACAGACAACAGAGTAGAGGTAAAGGGGAAGCGGGGGAGGTAGAAGAGGGTATTGGATAAATGGTGATGGAAGGACACTTGCTTTGGGGTGGAGAACACACAATACAATGTAGATGATGTAATGTAAAACTGTACATCTGAAACCAATATAATTGTATTAACCAATGTCACCTCGACTAATTAAATTTTTTAAAAAGGAAGTGAAATCAGGTGCTAAGAATGGTGGTGTGGGTGATGATTGAATGGTGTGAAGGTTTGGAATAAAATAATAATTAAAGTGAAAAAAAATTATCCCTCAAACTTCAAAGATATCATAGTTTGACTTACACAGTTTCAAGAAATACATCTGAGACCAGTCAGATTTTTTTATGATCTCCTCTTTCTCTCCCTAATACAAGCATTTAGAATATTACTTTCATTTTTGGTTCTGTAGCCAAAGCGTTTATTCTCCATCTGTGTGAATGTATTTAATAAAAAGTTGATTAGTAGCACGACATTGATTAGTACCTGTCATAGATAGGTTCCTTGGAAACAGAGACTGAGAATTCAAGGTAAAGTATTTTTATTAAGGATCAAAACCTTAATAAACCAGAGGAAAAAATGGATTGGGCAGAGGAAACATCAAACTACCATGCAGGCCCAACAAAACCTTGGTCAACTCCGGGAAGCTCTAGAGCAAATATTGCCCATCAGAATATAGTAGATCAGCCCTTATCCACGGTTTCACTTTCCTGTGGTCAACTGTAGTGCAAAAGTATTAAACAGAAAATTTTAGAAATAAACAATTGATAAGTTTTAAATTGTGCACTGTTCTGGGTATCATGATGAAATCTCTTGCCATCCTCCTCTGCCCAGCTCTGTTCTACCTGGAATGTGAGTCATCCCTTTGTTTGTTAGTCACTTGGCTGACACAGTGAGAAAGTCAATAGTAGCCAAACACTAGGTCACGAAGTCTATGTCATCCACGTCACTTCATCTGATGTAGGTATTGTGTCATCTCACATCATTAGGAAAAAAGAGAAATGAGTACAGTACAATAAGCTATTTTGAGAGAGAGTAACCACATTCATAACTTTTATTACAGTAAATTATTATGACTGTTCTATTTTATTATTAATTATTGTTGTTAATCTTTTACTGTGCCTAATTTATAAATTAAACTTTATCATAGGTAGGTATATATAAGAAAAAAAACATAGTATATAGGGACCAGTACTGTCTGTGGTTTCAGGCATCCACTGGAGGTTGGAATGTATTTACCCAAGGATAAGGGAGTAGGGACTATTCTATCCTGTGTCAAGCCCAAACAGCTGGGCCTTATATTGTTCATCTTGCCCAATCACTGAATATGGGAAGCCCAAGGAAGGACGTGATCTCTGGCAAAGCTGCTTGTTGAAATTTAGACAGACCACAAAGGAGCTGACAGATAGAAGACCTCTGCTCAACACATTTTCTGTAAATAGACAGCAGGTTCTTACTTGCAGGGTGGTTTGCTTGGCATATGTCCATGTTTGCCACAGTATTTAGGGATGGGGGGTGGGGAGAGGCTTGTTACTCATTTGAGAAGTAAGATTTATGGTAAGGCAGTATATCATTGTATTAAGGAATTCTTACATCTAAAAATGGTGGTGGTCTAGTCACAGAATATTTTCCTTCATTTTCTAGAGCTTGTTCAATACAGTCTGTAGAGATTCTCTTTTTAATATTTTCCTAGTGGGTGTAGAAAGAGGATAAAAGCAGGTGTACAAAAGAATGAATATACTTGAGCCCTGGACATTTTGAATGTGGAGCTAAAAAATCTAATTTTATTCCCATTATTAGCCATTAATGTAATTCTTTGAGCTCACATCTGCTAGTGTTTTTCAAAGTAGATCAGTTTGCAGCTATGATCAAGAGCTTATATATTACCAATAGTCTAACTACATTTATTTTTCAAGAAACCTGTTAAAATGTCTATTCTGATGGCCTCCATGTAAATATCTTATCTGGTATTATATATTGTCATTTTTTTAATTATTTTATTTTATTTTTTAAAATCCTCACCCAAGGATATTTTTTCATCTATCTTCAGACAAAGTGTGAGAGGGAGGGAGGGAGGGAGAGAGAGAGAGAGAGACAGACAGACAGACAGACATCAATTCAAGAGAGACACACCAATTGGTTACTCCCTGCACGACCCCAGCCAGGGCCCAAACCACAACTGAGATACATGCCCTTGACTGGACTGAACCTGAGACTGGTCCATGGGACGACACTCCAGCCGTTGAGCCAAACAGGCTAGTGTTATATTTTAATTATTTAAAGATTAAGGTATTGAGAGATAAAGGTATAAACATGTGTGTTAAGTGTGCCATTTTGAATTTAAAGTTTTTCTTTCTTTTTATTGTTGAATGTAATGCTATTTAAATTAGCTTTGCTCATGAATATAGGCTGATATAAATTTTAGCATTATACATTTTGTGATGCTATACATATGATTTTGCCAAATGTTGGCACATTTGATGCTAGTATAAAAGGAAAGAAACTTTTTCTGGCATTCTATTTCCTGAGTGATAATAAAAAACTAACCTGTAGCTATGTTAAAGAAGAATACAACACTGATCAGTTTTAAGTCAGAAACTGGTGTCTGAGATTTTATCCTACTTGCAAGTTTAACAAGTTAGCTTATCACAGCTATATATACATATTTATATATATATATATATATATATTTTGCTCAGTCCTTCCACCCCCACCACACCACCATCCAGTCCATTAAAGCTATCAGCCTGCACTCTATCTATGAATCTGTCTCTATTTTACTTGTGAGTTCACTTTGTTCATTAGATTCCCCATATGAGTACTTGGGGAAATCCCATGGTACTTGCCTTTCTCTGACTGGCTTATGTCACTTAACATAATGACCTCCAGATCCATCCATGCTGTTGCAAAGCAGATTTCCTTCTTTTTTATGGCATAGTAGTATTCTATTGTGTAAATGTGCCATACTTTTTTATCCACTCATCTACTGGTGGAGACTTGGGCTGATTCCAAATGTTGGCTATTGTAAATAACACTGCAATGAACATAGGGGTGCATATATTCTTTCAAATTAGTGTTTCAGTTTTCTTGGGATAAAATCTCCGAAGTGGATTTGCTGGGTCATAAGGCAGTTCCATTTTTTAATTTTATTTTTAATTTTATTTTTTCTTATCTCACCCGAGGACATTTTTCCATTTTTTTGTTCAGGTAGAGTGGGAGGGAGAGAGAGGAACAGAGAGAGAGAAACATCGACGTGAAAGGGACACATCAAGTGGCTGCCACCCTCACGACCAACCAGGGCCGGGGACAAACTGCAACCGAAGTACATGTCCTTAGCGGGAACCAAACCCAGGTCTCACTGGACAGCAGGCCGACGCTCTAGCCACTGAGCCAAACCGGCCAGTAGGTGTTTGGCCTTTTAACATTGGTTGTTCGTGGTAGAATATGTGAGAACTTCCTTTTTTTTTTTTTGTTTCTTTATTTTTTTAATCTTTATTGTTGAATGTATTACAGATGTTCTTAATTTTTCCCCCATTGACTATCTCCTCCCTACTCCTGCCCCTCTCCTGCCTTTTCCCACACTGTTGTCTGTATCCATTGGTTATGCATATAAATTCTTTGGTTTATTTCTTCCCACCCCCAACCCCTTCTCTTTGAGGTTTGTCAGTCTAGCAACCAATTTGTTCTTCTTAATCCCTTCACTCTTTTCACCCATTCCCCCAACCACCCTCCCATCTGGCAACCAACAAAATGTTCTTTGTATCTATGAGAATGTTGCTGTTCTGCCTGTTCATTTTGTTTGTAGATTCCATTGTCAATAGCTATGTATTCATTGCCATTTTGTTTGTTAATATATTATATCTTTTCCTTCAAAAAGATCCTTCAACATTTCACATAATAACGGTTTGGTGGTGATGAACTCCTTTAACTTTTTCTTGTCTGGGAAACTCTTTATATGGCCATTGATTCTAAATGATAGCTTTGCAGTATAGAGTAATCTTGGTTGTAGGCTCTTGCTTTTCATCACTCGGAATATTTCTTGCCACTCCCTTCTGGACTGCAAAGTTTCTTTTGAGAAATCAGCTGACAGTCTTATGAGACACCCTTGTAGGTAACTAACTGCTTTTCTCTTGCTGCTTTTAAGATTCTCTCTTTGTCTTGAACCTTTTGCATTTTGATGATGATGTGTCTTGGCTTGGGCCTCTTGGGGTTCACCTTGTTTGGGACTCTCTGTGCTTCCTGGACTTGTATGTCTGTTTCCTTCATCAAGTTAGGGAAGTTTTCTGCCGTTATCGTTTCAAATAGGTTTTCAATTTCTTGTTCTTTCTCTTCTCCTTCTGGCACCACAAGATGTAAATGTTGGCACTCTGGAAGTTGTCCCAGAGGCTCCTTACACTATCCTCATTTTTTTGGATTCTTTTTTCTTTTTGCTGTTCTGGTTGGGTGTTTTTTGCTTCCTTATGTTCCAAATCAATGGTTTGCTTCTTGGCTTTACCTACTCTACTATTGAATCTGTGTAAATTATTCTTTATTTCAGTTAATGCCTCCTTCATTTCTGACTGGTCCTTTTTTATGCTCTTGAGGCCCTCACTAATTTCACTGAGGTTCTCACTAAGTTCATTGAGCATCCTTATAAGCAGTATTTTGAACTCAGCATCTGTTAGGTTGCTTATCTCCATTTTGCTTAGTTCTTTTCCTGGAGGTTTTTTCTGTTCTTTTATTTGGGACCTGTTTCTTTGTCTCCTCATTTTGGCTGCCTCCCTGTGTTTGCTTCTATGTTTAACTTAATGAGAAGTATGGGGCTAGCTGAAACCAGATGCTGCTTGTTTGAAAGAATTTAGGAAAACCTGAAGCAGAATCCAAGACAGGCCAATCCTATGGTTAAGCAACTGGCAACAGCTTGGGTGGGCCTGAAAGTTGGGTGGGGCGGGGCCTGAGGGAATCACCAGGGTGGGTCAACCAGTTTGAGCCAGGTTGCTGGAGTCCCAGATTTGGTGTCTGTCTGCTGCCCCAGGGAAGGGCTCACCAAAGGAACAAAGGCCTCTGACAGTATGTCTTTCCCGGAGAAAGCCCCTTCTCCAGCTCTTCCTCTAATATCAAACAGCTCAGTTCTTCCCTGTTTGTCTCTGGAGCCCCTCAAGCTGCCTCCCCTCCAAGCTTAGAGGGAGTGAGTATGATAAGTCTGTGCGTGGGCCCTTTAAGAGGAGCTGCCTGGGGATCCAGCTGCCTCAGCCTCCCTGAGCCTCAGTTTCCGTTGGTTTTTCCAGCCAGAAGTTTTGGAGACTTCTCTTCCTGGCAGTGGAACTCTGAGCAGGGCACCTGGTGTGGGATGGGGACCCCTCAGTCTTCAGAGAGGACCTTTCCAGCCAAGGTATCGTCCTGATTTTTATCCGCCACACATGGGTGTGGGACCAGCCCGTCCGCCTCTGCCCTCCTACCAGTCTCGATGCAGCTTCTTCTTTAATTCTGTAGTTGTAGGACTTCCATTCAGCTCGATTTCAGGCGGTTTTGAATGATGGTTGTTCTGTACTTTAGCTGTAACTTTGATGTGGTTGTGGGAGGACGCAATACCATGTTTACCTATGCCACCATCTTGACCAGAAGTCCCACATTGCTTTTTATAGTGGCTGCATCAGTCTGCATTTCTACCAACAGTGCACAAGGATTTCCTTTTTCCCTTAACTATGTTCCTCTGTATATATATTTATATTACACACACACACACACACACACAGCAGAGGAATCCAAGTTTAAAATATTCTAGTCTTATCCAGTGCTACTAGGGACTTGTTTATCCTCTTCTGGACACACATGCACACACACGCGCACACACACACACAGATGAAACATTTCTAACTTTACTGCATTAGAAGATATTTGTATATAAACATTCTTTAACTTGGCTGTAAATTTCTTCACTTAGAAGAGCCAGATGGTGCAAATATCTGAGATGTTTATGGAGATTTATCTCCCAAGAATCAGGCAAAGACAAATTTCCAGTTATTTATGGGAAACTATTAACTTGAGGAAAGAAGATACAACTGAACAACTAGAATTTCTCCTATTGAAGACACTTAACAAATTTCACTAAACTATATCACTATAAAATTAAAATAATAAACTAAAATTAAGAATGGTCACAACTGAGAAATATTATTCTAAGATCAAGAAGAGCTATCTATTCAGATACTTGATCAAAATCAGAAAAAGATGGGCATGATAAATGAAAATGATAAGATTTGTAGGTTAAAATAAAATGTTCACTATTTTATGCATATGTCTAAATTTATCAAATGGCATACATTAAATATGTGCAATTTTTGGTACATAAATTTTTATTTTTATATTTAGAATGATTGAAATAATGGGTTAAACATTTAACATTGGTAATTAGAAATCAAAGCAACAATAAACCATAAAATATAAATTTTGAGAATTAATAAAGGTAAAATCTGAAAGTACTGAAAAAGAAAAATGGCATAGAAAGAATAAGGCAATAAAGCAGATACCTTGGTATGCTGATTTATTCCCATAAGGAAAACAACAATATAAAGCATTGAGATTAAAAAAGAGAACTAATCAAATATACATATATTAATTATGAGTTTATTATATATAGTCATAAAAATTAATAAAAATTAAGGAAAAAGTTGAGGAGTTTTTAATTCAAATATACACCAGTTGATCTGAGACAGGAGAGAAAATGTGAATAGACTAGTAAACATAAAAAGCGCAAAAAAGTACTCTAAAATTTTGCATTAATAAAGAAAAGCTCCAAATTATTAGAAAATACTGTGTACAATTATACAACAACAAATTGGACAACCTAGGCAAAATGGATAAATTTCTAGAATCACACAGTCTCCCAAAACTGACCTGGGAAGAGTCAGAAAACTTGAACAGACCAATAACAACTAAGGAAATTGAAGCTATACTCAATAAACTCCCAGCAAACAAAACCCCAGATCTGGATGACTTCATAGGGGAGTCTTACTGAACATTCAAAGAACTAACTCCCATTCTCCTCAAACTATTCCAAAAAACTCAAGGGGGAAGACTTCCAAGCTCTTTTTATGAGGCCAGCATAATCCTAATTCTAAAACCTGATAAAGATACTACAAAGAAAAAAAATTACAGGCCAATATCCCTGATAAATATATATATGCCAAAATCCTCAACAAAATATTAGCAAATTGGATCCAGCAATACATCAAAAAAATTATTCACCATGACCAACTGGGATTCATCCCAGGGATGCAAGGCTGGTACAATATTTACAAATCAATAAATGTGATACACCACATAAACAAAATGAAAGATAAAAGCCATATGACAATATCAATAGATGCTGAAAAAGTATTCAATAAAATAAAGCATCCATTTCTGATAAAAATGCTCAGAAAAGTGGAAATAGATGGATCATATCTCAACATAATAAAGGCCATATATGAAAAACCTATAGCAAACATCATATTCAATGGGCAAAAACTGAAAGCATTTCCCTTAGGAAGAAGAACAAGACAGGGATGCCCACTTTTACCACTCTTACTTAACATAGTACTGAATGTCTTAGCCACAGTAATTAACAAGAAGAAAAAATAAAAGGGATCAAAATCTGAAAGGAGGAAATAAAACTGTTATTATTCATAGATGACATGATATTGTACATAACTACTAGATTTAATAAGTGAGTTTGACAAAGTAGCAGGATACCAAATTAACATCCAGAAATCGATGGAATGCTTATACACCAATAATGAGCACTCAAAAAAAAAGAAACAAACAAATAAAAATCCCATTTACCATTGCAAAACCAACAACAAAACCTAGGAATAAACTTAACCAAGGAAGTAAAACACCTGTTCTCAGAAAACTACAGGACATTGAAAAGAGAAGAAGAAGATATAAAAATGTGGAAATATATACCATGTTCATGGATTGAAAAAAATCAACATTATTAAAATGTCCATACTACCCAAAGCAAGCTACAGATTGGTGCAATCCCTATTAAAGTACCAATGGCATATTTCATAGGTCTAGAACAAATACTCCAAAAGTTTATATGGAACCACAAAAGACCCCAAATAGCCACAGCAATCTTGAAAAAGAACAAAGTGGGAGGGATCAAAATACCAGATATCAAGTTATACTACAAAGCCACTATAATCAAAACAGCCTGGTCCTAGCACAAGAACAGACATATAGGTCAATGGAACAGAATAGAAAACCCAGATATTGACCTAGGACAGTATGCACAATTAATATTTGACAAAGGAAAGGAGGCAAGAGCATACAATGGAGAAAAGACGTTGTCTTCAATAAATGGTGTTGGGAAAATTGGACAGCTGTATGCAAAACAAATGAAAATAGACCACTAACTTACAATACACATAAGAATAAACTCAAATTGGATAAAAAACTGAAATGTAACCCATGAAACTATAAAAATTCTAAAAGAAAATATAGGCATAAAAATCTCAGACATCATACATAGCAGAATTTTTACTGATACATTGCCTAGAACTAGAGAAACAAAGGAAAAAATAAATAAATGGGACTATATCCAACTAAAAAACTTCTGCATGGCAAAACAAACCAGCATCTAAATGAAAAGAGAACCTATTTTCTGGAAGAACATGTTTGCCAATGATACATCGAATAAGGGGTTAATATCCAAACTCATATGACTCAACAAAGGGAAGACAAACAATTCAATTAAAAAATGGGCAGAGGACCTAAATAGACACTTCTCTAAACAAGACATACAAATGGCCAGGAGACATGAAAAAATGTTCATCTCTAATCTTTAGAGAGATGCAAATTAAAACAACTGTGAGATATCACCTAACACATGCCCAAATGGTGGCCATCAAGAAATCCTCAAACAACAAGTGCTGGTGAGGATGTGGAGAAAAGGAAACTCTAGTACACTGCTAGTGGGAATGCAGACTGGTGCAGCCACTATGGAAAACAATATGGTGTTTCTTCAAAAATATAAAAATGGAACTTCCATTTGATCTATGATCCCACTTCTTGAAATATATCCTACGAAGCCTGAAACACCAGTCAGGAAGAATATATGCACCCCTATGTTTATAGCAGCACTATTTATAGCTATGATCTGGAAACAGCCCAAGTGCCCATCAGTTGATGAGTGGATAAAAAAGCTGTGGTACATTTATGCAATTGAATACTATATAATTGTAAGAAAGAAAGATTTCTTACCCTTTGAGACGACGTTGAGGGACCTGGAGAGTATTATGCTGAGCAAAATAAGCCAGTCAGAGAAAGACAAGTACCACATGAACTCACTTATTTATGGAACATCATGAACAAAAGAAGCTGTTGACCAAAATTGATCCAGAGTCATGGAAGTAAGAAACAGACTAACAAACCTCTGAGGGTGGGGGGGGTGAGAGGGGTGGGAAGAGATAAACCAAAGAACTTGCATGCACATATGCACAACCAATGGACACAAACATTAGGTTGGAGAAAGGTGAAGGGGGGTGGGAGTGGGGAGGAGGGGGTCAATGGGGGCAAAGGGGGAGCATCTGTAATACTTTCAACAATAAAAAAATACTACATGATTTCACTTATATGTGAAATCTAAACAAAATAAATGAACAAACAATAGGGAAACAAATTCACAGAAACAGAGAACAGACTAATAGTTGCCAGAGGGGATGGGGTGTTGGGGAATTGGGTGGAAGAGGTGAGGGGATTAGGAAGAACAAACTGGTAGTTACAAAAGGGTCATTGGGATGTTAAGTAGAGCGTAGAGAATATAGTCACTAATATTGTAAAAGCTCTGTATGGTGCCAGGTGGGTACTTGAAATATCAGGGGTATCTCTTTGTAAAGGATACGCCTGTCTAACCATTATTCTGTATACCTGAAACTAATACAAAATAATACTGAATGTCAACTGTAATTGAAAAATAAAATATAAAAAAATTTTTAAAAGCTCCAATTAAGAAGTTCACAGCTGAATTCCACGTAACTATAAAAAAAATCAATTTCTGTATTATTTAAAATAGTCCAGAATGTGGAAAATGATAGAACATTTCATTAAATAGCAACATTTTAATATTAATGATTAGTGACATATAGAAGAAACATGAATCTATCTTTTTTATGGATATTATTTCAAAGATGTAATTCAATTTTTATAAATAGAATCTAGTAATGTAACCAAAAATCATGGATCTTTAATTCTCAAAATAAAAAAAATGATTCAAAAATAGCATAACAAGAAAATCAATACATTACTATTGAAGAAAATAAAAACATACAAATATATGCTAAACAGTATTTGACAAAATTCAGGAATCATTTTTAATAAAAACTCTCAGAGATAAGAATAAAAAATACTATTCGATATAATAAAGACCCACCCAACCAACTCTATAATACTTTAAATAATTTGTTAAAATTATGAGCAATAGGAAAGTCACTATCATCATTATATTACAATATTTTAAAGTAATTATAGAGTAATCTAGAAAATTTCACAGATAAAACAAAATAATTAATAGCTTTGTCAGAAAATAATATATAAATTAATATAATTACATTAGCAAGTGTGCAAAAATTAATACAAGAGAACTTTTACTTCTGACTAAGGCAGACTAATAGGGATTGATTTGCCATCCCACCTAAAACAATAAAAACTGAACAAAATACATGGTTTCAAGACGGAAGACATCAGGTAACAAACAATAGTAATCCCTGATAGATAAGAAATAAACAAAATGAATCCTGCATTTGTACCAGCTTACTTCTTTGAGAGAGGTCTCAGGCCTTAGCACAGGCAGGCGGTGCTTGGTGGTCTTCCTGAGTTTACAGATGTACTGGAGAGATGAGCATGATGAGTGCTTAGAATTACAGAACAGAGTACCAGAGATTAGAAAGATGCAAAGGGAGGGAACTTAGCCAGTTCAATAAGGCAAAAACAAATATAAAGACATTCAGATTTTAAAAGTAGTAATATTGTCATTACTTGCAAATGACATCATCTGAAAATGTGATAGAGTCAACAAAAAGCTACCAGAAACAATAAATAAATTTAGCAAGTTTGTAGGATACAACATCAATATATAAGAAGCTTTTAGATTCTTATATATTTTTAACCATCAGAAATTGGAATTTTAAAATTTTTGTTATGGAAAAGACTCAGACAGAACATCAGAGGAAGCTAAGAGCTTCCTTTATTCATGCATGCGGACCCAGAGGAGGCAGTCTCCAAATTCTGGGTCCCGAGTTGCAGAGCGCGCCTAGCTATATAGTGGTGGACAGGGCATTCTGTTGGTGCTAAAGCGGTAAGCAACTCACAGAAGCAGGAAGCGAAAGGGGTCATGTCATTTCTAAGATGGCAACTCAATTAAAATGGCAGTTTACTTCCTCTATCATTCCCCCCTTTTGAGGCTATTAGCTGCTATCGCTGCCAATTGCATCCTGATACAGATCTCTGTAATCTGGGTCTTCAGACCTTTGTAGGAGTTGATATCTGTACTGATACTGCTGGAGGACCAGTATTTTGGCCGTGGCTCGCCTGGTTACAGTGGGCTCTAAATTTTGGACTATGGTCCGTATTATGAGGTACTCCAACAAACCTGCCTACCCAGGAGCCCATATGCCTGACACTTCTGAAGCTGGTATCCAATAGTCCCTCCCAATTTCCCTGTCATGTATAATTTATTGTCCCAGACACATGTTGGGGGCCCAGCCTGGTCGCCACCTGGGAGATAGCGTTGTAGGAATTTCGAGGGCATAGCAGTGGCATATGTGAAGGGTGATGCAGGGAATCTATAGCTTGCGACTCCTTCTGCAAGTCATATCCTTTCTGCAGGCTTGCTACATTTACATACAGGGGCTTGAATTGGGGCAGGGTCTGCTAAGCAAAGCATACTAAGTATCCAAAAGCACAGACAAGCCCAAGATACATTCTGTTGAGAGCTAGTCGCTCCCAGGTGTTCCATCTGTTGGGGCTCCAGTCATGAGACCAATTCCTAAGATTACAGCAAAACTTCCCACTGCAGTCAGGTACCATCCTGGGCAGGTGTCCATTCCTCTGAGCCTCCATCAATGCCTGGTTTCCTTTTCAGCTTCAGGGTCGGCAACCATGGTGGCTGGTCCTCTGGGTCCCTGTCCTCCTCCTGGAATCCACTGGGTTCGTTGCTGTCTTGGCTCAGCTGTGATGAATCCAGGGGGAGATTCCTGCAACCTTAAGTGCGATAGGGGTTGTTAGTATGACAAGGTGGGGCCCGGTCCATGTGGGTTGGAGGGGTTCCTTTTTCCAGTCTTTAATCCATACATTGTCCCCTGGTTTATGTGAGTGGGCTGGCTCCCCTCATGGTAAGGGTCCTTGGCCTAATCCGGCCTGATGTACCTGGCTAAGTGTTTCCCCTAGCTTCTGGGGGTACTTAGTCGGCCCTGCTTCCCCTGTAATCTGAAGCTCTCCTCTAGGTAGGGGTAGTATGGCTGGCAGCCTCCCATAAACTAACTTAAATAGTGTATACCCTGTGGCATTAGGGGCATTTTGTATCCTAACTAATGCTAGGGGTAACAGGTCTGGCCAGGGCAGGTCGATCTCCTGATGGAACTTTGCAAGGGTTTCTTTTAGAGTCCGGTTCATGTGTTCTACCTTTCCTGAGCTCTGAGGGCGACAGGCAGTGTGTAGCTTCCAAATAATTTTTAATTGTGTCGCTAGTTCCTGGAGCACCTTTGAAACAAACACTGGCCCATTGTCACTGCCAATGGTCATAGCAACCCAAAGCTGGGGTAATTTCCCTGAGAAGGGTCTTGACTACCTCTCTGCTTTTTTCTGTCCTGATGGGGAATGCTTCTACCCATCCAGAGAAAGTACAGACTAATACGAGTAAGTATCTGTATCCTTGTCTTGGCCTGATCTCAGTAAAATCAATCTGTACATCCTCAAAAGGCTATTGCCCCCTGTGTTGTATTCCGGGGAGCCCTCTCGGGTGACCTGCTGCATTGTTCCTGGCATAGGCCAGGCATTGAGCTGTTGCCGCTGCACATAGTCCAGACATGTTAGGGGAGTAGTAATACCTCCTGAGTGAGGCCTCTAGAGATGTTTCCCCTAAGAGTGTGAGGGCCTGGCACTGCCTGAGGAGACTGCTGGCCTGGACTTGGGGAATATAGAGCCATTCTTCCGGCAGTTTCCATATGCCAGTGGGCATTCAGAGGCGGTTTTCTTGTGTGGCCCATTTCTGTTCCTCCGGGGTGTAGTCTGGCTGGTTGAGGTTCAGTTCTAATAGGGTACCTTCTATGGCTGGAGTATTTGTCGGGGCCCCCTTTCTGTAGTTGCTGCTTCTGCTGCCTGATCTGCCCTTCTGTTCCCTTGGGTTACCTCTGCCTCTTCCTTCTGGTGCCCCTGCAGTGCATTACTGCTACTCCCCGAGGGGCCCAGACTGCTTCTAGCAGTTGAAGTATTTCTGCCTTGTTTCTACTTTCTTTCCCCTCGGCTGTGAAGAGTCCTCTCTCGGTAGATTGCCCCATGGATGTGTATGGTGGCGAAGGCATACTGAGAGTCTGTGTAAATATTGACCCTTTTTACTTCTGCTATTTCGAGTGCCCTAATTAATGCCCAGAGTTCTGCTCTTTGGGAGGACCAGCCAGCTGGCAGGGGCTTTGCTTCACTTATTTTCTCATTGTCCACGACAGCGTACCCCGCCATTTGTTTCCCCTCAGCCATGTAACTGCTCCCATCGGTGTAGAGCACTAAGTCTGGCTGGTCTAGAGGCTGGTCCCACAGGTCTGGTCGGCTGGCATGACCTCTGCAGTTGTCTCGAGGCAGTCGTGGTCTGGTTCTCCCAGCTCAGCAGGGAGGAACGTAGCCGGGTTTATTCGCCGAACAGTGCTGACTTTCACTTGGGGATTCTCATGGAGAAGTCTCTGGTACTGTGTCAGTCTCGAGTTGGAGAGCCATTTGTGTTCCTGTCCAGCCAGAAGGCTCGATACTGTGTGGGGAACAAATATGTTGATCTCTTGCCCAAGTGTTAGTTTGTCTGCCCCCTGTAAGAAAGTGAAAGCTGCAGCTATGGCCCTCAGGCAGGGTGGCCAGCCTGCTGCTACAGTGTCCAGTTGCTCAGACAGGTATGCAACTGGCCTTTGCCATGATTTCATTGGTTGCATAAGGAACCCTAATGCTATTTTCTCCTTTTCATGCATGTGGAGGTTGAAAGACCGACTGGGGTCTGGCAGCTCTAGGGTTGGTGCTCACCCAAGATGATCTTTTATAGCCTAGAAGTCTTTCTCCTGTTCAGCTTCCCATAAGAGAGGTGCTGTGTCTGGGCCTTTTAGCACTTGGTAAAGTGGTTTGGCTAATGCTGCATACCCCGGTATCCAGATTTGGTAGAACTGGGCCACCCCTAGGAACTCTCGAAATTCCCTTCCTGTGGCTGGAGTTGGTAGGGCCATTATGACCTGCTTTCTTTCCTGGCCCAAGACCCGTTTCCCTTGGGAAATGAAAAATCCCAGATATTTTACCTGGGCCTGGCATATCTGAGCTTTCTTCCATGTGGCCCAGTACCCTGCCTTTGTTAGCAGTTCAAGGAGCTGGCAGGTACACTCCCAGCACCGGTCTAATGTGGGGGCAGCTAGTAGGCAATCATCTATATACTGTAGCAGTACTAGGTCCATTTCTGTATCAGTAAACAGTTTTAAGTCTGGCCAGGGTCTCTCTGAAGAGACTGGATGAATTCTTGAATCCTTGTGGCAATCTGGTCGGTCAGTTGGGTCTTTGCTGCAGTGTGGGGTCTTCCCATTCAAAGGCAAAGAGTGGTTGGCTCGTCTTCACAAGTCAGAGGCAGAAAAAGGCGTCCTTCAAGTCCAAACAGGAGAACTGGCCGCCTCCAGCAGGAGCTGGCTAAGGAGTGTATATGGGTTTGGTACCACAGGGTGCAGTGTGATTGTTGCCTCATTCACTGCTCGCAGGTCCTGTACTGGCCTGTGCTCCCATCTGACTTCTTCACTGGCAGCAGGGGAGTGTTCCAGGGGGACTGGCCTGGCACAAGTATACCTTCCCTCAGATGCTTCTGGATGACCTCTGTGATGCCTAGCCTGGCCTTCCTGGGGATGTGGTACTGGTGGATCTGTTTTGGTCTGGCTCCCAGCTTCAGGTCTATAATTTAGGTGGGTGGTTCCCTGCCAATCCTGGTGGGTTGTTTTCTGCCCAGACCTTTGGGATCTCTTTCAAAGGTCAATCCCCCTTCCCACTGTGGGCTCCCGTTGGCCTTCCTTCACTTCCTGATATAGTCGATATTCTTCTTCCTGGGAAACTAAGACTGCTATGAGATGTGGGGTGCCAACCTTAAGTGAGCCTCTCTCGTTGGGAGAAAGGAGATCTGGGCTCCTAGCTTAGAGAGCAGGTCATGTCCCAGGAGTAAAACCGGGCACTCTGGCATGTACAGGAATTCTTGCTTTACTGGGTGGTCCCCGAGATCTACAGTTTAAGCTTGACAAAACTGTTTGGGGCCACTAGGCTGTCCAGTGGTGCCAATGATAGAGATCTCGTGCCCCAAGAGAGGTGCAACTGCGGTTGTTACTACTGAATGTCCTTCCCCAGTATCTACTGAAAAAGGGGAGGGTTTGGCCCTCTATTCTCATTTGGACCATGGGCTCATGGGGGCCAAGGTGTAGCGAGCCCAGTCTTCCCTAGTCCGAGACTAGGCCTGCCAGACTGAGGATGGTAGGTGCTTGGGTCTCAGGTACCAATTGCCTATCAGTCTCTTTTCCAGGACATCTTCCTAATGTCCGAGGCTTATTGGGAGATGAAAACCGTGTTGACCATTCTCTGGTTATCTGGCCCTTCAGGATCGGACAGGGTGTATATCTGTTTGTAAAAATCCCCAGGGCATTCATCAGGCCTCTGAGTCACATTAGCTACCTTTGACATGTTAGTAGGCTGTCGGGCCCCCGCACAGATTCCATGAAGAAGGGCATCCTTGTATCTCTGAAGCGCAGACCTTCCTTCTTCTGAGCAGTGGTCCCAGTCAGGTTGGGCCTCAGGTGCTGCTGCTCCTGCCCATTGGACTGCGTCTAAGTGCCCATGGGTGCCGTGGTCTCTAGATATCAGTGGGCTTCTTGGAGAATGCGCCTTTGCTTCTCGTTGTTGAACAGTGTGAGGAGTAGCTGTAGGCAGTTGTACCAGGTGGGACGATGCATCTGTATGATGGATTTCATAAGGTCAATCGAGGCCTGGGGTTTCACTGAGTAGGCCGAAGTATGGTGCTTCCAGATTAAGAGGTCAGTGGTGGTGAATGGTTGATAATAAGCCATGGTCCATCCTGGCTGCTCAGTACCATCTGGCCCAATTTGTGGAGGGGCCTGGGTCTCCCTGAGAGGCATCTGGAGTGCCTGCCATTGCCAGCACCTTGTCGAGACCAGGGAGGCCGAGAGTGCTTCTGAGGCTGGCGAGACAGATGGTGGTGGAGTGTCAATTTAACAGGCCTGGGGGACCGTCTCAGGCGCATATGGAGGGGGTAAGTGGATGGGCGGTTCTTCCTGTGGGTCGCCTTTGAGAATGGGGGGGTCGGCATGCTTCCTTAGATTTAGCCACGAGCACATGGGCAGGGACTGCCCGGTTTGGCAAGGTGAGGTCTTTTCCTTTGTTCCAGTTACCCCTGCCAATTTCAGCTTCTGCTCAGCACAGCATAGGAGCCACTTGGGCATGTCCTGAGCCAGTTCCTGCCATCTATCTATGTAGATGTACTGGTCTGGGTGTCCTGGCCTCCCTGCTACTATCAGATGTACTGCTTGTATGATTCCTAGGTTGAGGGTTCCCTCAGGGGGCCAGCCTACCCGAAAACTAGGCCATTTGGCTGAACAGAAGGTTTCCAATTGCTTCGGGGTTATGCTCGAACCCTGGTACCGGAACCGATCAAAATTCTGCAACATGCAGTCAAGTGCTGTTGATGGGCCTCCTCCCCTATTTTCTCCTCCTGTAATGGTGCAGACAGACAAGGGTTGGGGGTTTTTGGTTCGCCCATCTGGCCGCTTCCCTCACGGGGATTTAGGTGCCTCTTAGCTTTGGCAGGTCAGTACAAACCCCTGACTCAAATAAGGTTTGCAGAGCTGGACTGTGTTCCCCAGAACCTGATACTGTCATGAACCATATGAGGTCACCATGGTACCGCAGGTTGGAGCCCACTCAGACTTTGTAGATTTGCACCAGTGAAGCCACACAGACATTCACACTCATTCGACATTCACACTCATTCACACACTGACATTCAACCGGGTTTAAATATTCCTTCCCTTTAGTGCTTTTCCTACCTGGTGGCCAAAAAGCCTGAGAGGTGATCAGTCTCTCCTTCCACCTCAAGGGTGGGACTGTACTCGGGCTCCTGGTCCCTGGGGCACTCACTGGTCCTGAAGCTATGTAGTCCCTGAAGCTAGTCCCATTCATTTCCCCCAGCCGCCTAGGTAGGTGTGTGAACCTTGCTGGCACGTGGCCGCAGAGCCTGGAATGGACAGGGACCCGAAATGTCCAGGGCGGGTGCTTCCCTCTGTCACAGGGCTCCACGGAGCGCCCCGGGGCCACCTCACTGGTGGCAATTACCTGCTTGTGTGAGTCGTTTCCCAGTCAGGGAACCAAAATGTTATGGAAAAGACTAAGACCGAACACCAGAGGAAGCGAAGAGGTTCCTTTATTCACACATGCAGACCCAGAGGAGGCAGTCTCCAAATACTGGGCCCCAAGTTGCAGGGCGGGCCTAGCTGTATAGTGGCTGGGCAGGGCATTCTTTGGACGTTAAAGCAGTAAGCAACTTACAGAAGCAAAAAGCGGAAGGGGTCATGTCATTTCTAAGATGGTGGCTCAATTAAAATGGTGGTTTACTTCCGCTATCAATTTCATGTACATTAGCATCAGAAAATATGAAATCACTAGGAATAAATATAACCAAAAGTGTCAAGACCTATATGCTGAAAACTATAAAACACTGCTGAGAGACAGTAAAAAAGACCTAGAGAGCCTGGCTGGTGTGGCTCAGTGGATTGAGCGTTGCCCCATGGACTGAGAGGTCCTGATTCAATTCCTGAGTGCACATGCCCAGGTGGTGGGCTTGATTCCCAACAGGGGGTGTGCAGGAGGCAGCTGATCTATGTTTCTCTCTCACATGAATGTTTCTATCTCTCTCTCTAAAAAAATCAATAAAAACATATTTTAAAAAAATATCTTAAGAGATATGCTGCATTCATGGGTCAGAAAACTCAATATGATTAAAATGTCATTTCTTTTTCAAATTGATCTATATAGATTTAACTAAATTTCAACAAAAATCTAAGCAGACTATTTTTTTGAGGGGGTAGAAATTGACAAGCTCATTCAAAAATTCATATACAAATATGAAGGCCCTACATAGCCTATAATGTCTTTGAAAAAAGGACAACTAATACTACTTTATTTTAAGAGATGTATAACTCTACAGTAATATTTTGATTTATCTTTATTGGTAGTAGCATAAAGATATCTATACCTAATATCTCTCTATATATTACATATATTTACCAATAGAAAAGAATAGAGTTGAGAAATATTGAGAATTTAATTTTGAGAGTGGTTCAAAGGCAATTCTGTTGAGAAAGAATAACCCTTGCAACAACTGGAAATGCATAGGCAAAACAACCATCTCATGCAATCTATACAATTTAACTCAAGCTGGATCATCAACTTAAGTGGAAAACCTAAAACTTATGAATGAAAAATTTATGAATGAAAACATAAGAGAAACGGCTTTGTGAACCTGTGTTACAAGACAAAAAAACATGACCCATGAAAGAACAAGTTGATAAATTAAACTTTTATCAAACCCCAAATTTTCTTTTTTTGAAAGATACTGTTAACAGAATGGAAGAACAAGCCAGAGACTGAGAGAAAATATTTGCAAGTCATATAGCTAATAAAGGAATGATTTCTAGAATATATGAAGAAATTTCAAAACTGAGTAATAAGACAACAAAAATCTAATTTAACAGTGGCAAAAGATTTGAACAGGTACTTGCAAAAAAGAAAACATATGGATGTCAAATAAGCACATGAAAAGGTGCTCAACTTTATTAGGGAAATGCAAGTTAAAATTATAACATAGTACATATATAAAGCTATAAGAAAAGTCTAAAACTGAAGGAATGCCCAGTCCAGGTGGTTAAGTTGGTTGGAAGGTTCATCCCATGAACCAAAATATGGCAAGTTTGATTCCCAGTCAGGGCACATACTTAGGTTTCAGGTTTGATCCCTAGTCAGGATGTGTAGGGGAGGCAAGCAATCAATGTTTCTCTCTCCCTCCCTTCCTCTCACTCTAAAACACAATCAACAAAAAAACATATTCTCCGGTGAGGATTAGAAAGAAAAATGTGAGAGGACTGACCATACAAAGTGTTGCTGAAGTTGTGAATAAATTGTGTGTCCTATACACTGCTGGTGGGAATGCAAAATTGTATGACAGTTTTAGAAAAAGTTTGGCAGTTTCTTTAAAGATTTAACTTTCCCCTACATGTCATCTAGACATTCAACTCTACATTCCAATACTGAGAGAAATGACAGCGCACATCCATAGCTTGACTTCCACAAAGATGTTTATAGCAACTTTCTTTGTAATATTCAAAAACTGGAAAAAAACTAGATGTCTATCCACAAGTGAATGAATAAACAAACTGTGATATACATATAATGAAATACCACTGTACAATCAGAAGGAATGAATTACTGATACCTGTTGCAAAAGGAATGGTTCTGAAAATAATTATGCTGAGTGAAAAAAGCTGGGCCAAAAGAAGTACATAGTGTATGATTGCACTTATATAATGTTCTAGAAAATACAAACTAATCTCTAGTGACAGAAAGTAGAATTGTAGCTGCCTGGAAATGGGTGTTGAATGGGGAATGGGGTGGGGGCGAATGAGGTGGAAAAGAGGAGTTATAAAAATTATGAGAAAACTCTTGAAATTATGATCAATATGTTCAATATCTTGATTGTTTTACAGGTATATATGTACACCAAATCTTACTAAATGTACACTTTAAATATATACAGTTCATTATATTTTAATTATACTTCAATAGAGCTGTTAAAAACTAAGAAAATGTGGTAATGTAGTTTTTTAATGTAACAAACAATAGATTTCTTTGATACTGGAAATGAAGATCTAATCATGGGAGTTGGAGATAAGTTTCTCTCGTATGAATACCCAAACCATGGAATCTTTAGGAACAACTTTACCAAGCAAGCTGTGAAACTCAAGAAACACATTTTAATTCTAATAGAAAAATCCAAAATAAGATATGACAAAAAGAAATACAACCATGTTCCTAGATGAGAAGTCTTAATGTGACATAAAAATTACATTTTCTGTAAGTAATATTTTTGAATTCAAGAACTGTTTTGGGGAAATATAGATCAGATAAAATAACCTCAAAATATTCTGCAAAACCATATGCTTTTGAATAGCCAATTCATTTCATTATCAATGCAAATAATGTAGGATATACCAGATTTTAGAAAGTTATTATAATCAAATTTACATGGCATTAATATAAGAAAGAATCCATGAAACATAATTTATAAATAGATTCCATGCATGAAAATTTATGTATGTCTAAGATAATATATAAATTCAATGAGAAATGATCGTTTATGTGAAGAAAACTAGAAGAAAATTTGATGGGATTTCTATCTTTTACAATATACATAATACATTTCAGAATCTGGGCCATCAGTAATGGGCCATCAAGATAAAGTCCTATGTGGTTTGGTCCTCATTATTTCCTTATTTGAACCCCCTTGCTAAGATATGCAAAGATCAGATGGATCAGGTAGATTGCTTTCATCTAAGCAGGTGATAGCTTTAATCGCTGTTGCCTGGAATAACCTGGATATTATCAGATCCACTGGGTCATAAGTGTAAGTGTGAGTACAGAAACCAAGAAGGAATTGTGTAAAATAGGCCATTTTGGGTGCAGGAGTGCCCTCCTTTCAAGTGGGGCACCCAGGCTGGGTGACTTCAAAGGAAGGGAGTCAGAGAGCCCTGACCCTGTTCTTGTCCCTTCCTTCACAGCTCCCCTGGGCCCCCCAGCTGGAGTAGAGGGCACAGGATATCTGATAATGCATTTCAATAGGTCATTCTATTGTGGCACAGAGTAGTGAGTGGATCCGAAGGGGCAAATAGAGATGCCAGAATACCTTATCTTTTTTGTTGATTTTTTTCTGAAATGTTGAATATAGCTGGGCATTACAGTCTTTTCTTATTGGGTATATCCACAGTTTACTAGAAACCTCATGCTAAAATTATTGAATTTCCTAGGGATTCTAGCTATTGCGCACATAAGAAAGCCAGTAGTGCCAGCTCTGTGTGGTTAATGTGCATTTGAAAAGTGGCATGAGCCCTGGACGGTTTTGCTCAGTGGTTAGAGCATCAGCCTGCGGTCCAGAGAGACCCGGGTTCGGTTCCTGCTAGGAGCACGTACCTCGGTTGCAGTTTGTCCCCAGCCCTGGTCAGTCGTGCGGGTGGCAGCCACTCGATGTGTTCCTTTCACGTCGATGTTTCTCTCTCTCTCTCTGTTCCTCTCTCTCCCTCCCACTCTACCTGAACAAAAAATGGAAGAATGTCCTCGGGTGAGGATAAAAAAAAAAAAAAAAGTGGCATGAATATAGGATATTCAGTCCTAATGACTGTATTTGAGTTCATGCAGCTCAAACTTACCGGATGATACACCTTTGCCAGTAGATACTATGACTCAGTCCTGTAAGTGATCTGCCTCTGTCACAGCCTGAGGTGCTCTCCTCAGACTGAAGGGTAGTTTGATTGCTATAGCCCTTTTTCACTTCTTTGAAAATATCAATGAGATTATGTATTGCAGTAAAGTTATACACTTAAGTTTGATTTGAAATATATTAAGTTATGTTATATAAGATTTATGAAATAATATCATTTTATAGAATACTGTAATTTAAATGATAAGACAGTATGCACATTTAAGATCAAATACATTACAGTTCAGCATGGGTCCATTTTCACTACTAGCACCAAAATAATTCACAGTTTCTCATTCTTTATTTTTACTGCATAGCTATTTAAAAGTAAAAAAATAAAATAAAACGAGAAATTTGGGACCTGCTATAGGAGGAAATCTTCAATTTTTGTTGTTATGGTATAATCAAAAAGGATAAATATATAGCTCAAATAAAATATGTAGTGAACATATTTCTGACTTCCATCTGCTGTTATTTTTTAGTTTAATATGTAAGTTAAAGCAAGATGTTCAACCTGCAAGCCACATTTACTTTGCAATAGTAAATACCGCTCACCTGGAACATTTAAAATTCAGTATCATTGTACAATGGGTAAAAGGAGACAAGAGAATTTCTATCTAAATAGTGCTGGGTTGGTAACAGGGGAACCAGTAACAACATGGACTATTCTTCATTTTGATACAATAACAGACATCAGAATTGTAAATGCTTAGATGGAAATAAAGTGTCTTCATAGAAAAAAAGATTAATGTACATATTTGTTTATAACCTAATTTTAATTATTTTTAATTTGTACTTTCTTTTAAGACTAAAAGTAAGAAAATGTTCTCAATCTTCATTCTGTGTCCACCTGGAAAGAAATGTGAATAGCTGATGTTAAAAGACTTACTGATAGACACAGTATGCCATTGAAAAAAATAATTATGAATCACTCCTAGTAAATAGCATTTAAAGCTAAGTACAATATAGATTAAGTCATTAGGAGCGAAGCCAGGGTTTTAAAGAGTGGCTGAGACTAATAATTTTGGTTAATGAATTGCAGGCTTCAGAAGATAAAGCCGAAGAAGACACAGGAAGAGTAATTACTAGGCTCAGAGTGTAGAGGTCCTACCCCATCATATATCAAAATTACCCTGGGCTTGTTAGCACTTGACCCTAGAAAAGCTACATTGAAGATTTGCTCCTGTTTATTGAGACCAAGAAATAAACTACTGTTTCTGCTCTGGAATGCTTCATACAAAGCAAAAACAAATTGCTTAAATGTTTCAAAAGCCCCAATAAATTAAAACTATTATTTACAAATCATTTATTGTATTTTGACCTCAATTATTACCATAACTTCAGAACATAGAGTATTTTAAAATATGAATTACTTTTTTATTGATTGATTAATTAGATAACTGGATAAAGTAAGTACCTGACAGTATTTATATGATTTTCCTAGGTGGACTACAAAAACAATCAAGATTTATCTAAAGTTTAAAACTCTAGTTGATTATTTTATTAGAAATCCAGAGGAATAAGGAAAGTATAATAGTGATGAGAGAATTAGAATGAGTCCAGATTTACCATTACATTTTTAAAAGGTGTAAATATAGTATAGATAGTGTGTTCTAATAGTGTTATGAACTGTTCAACATGTAAAAATTCAATAAAAATAACTCATGCTTTTGCTTAATTTTATTATTATGGTCATTCATATTCATTAATACACCATAAATATATTGAGTCTCTTTAAAAGTTAAAAACTAGATTAATTTCCAGAGATTTTATCACAATAAAAAAAGTGCTTATCTTTAAATAACATAAAATTTGATTTAAAAAAAATTCAATGCATGAATTTATTAAATCTACTGTATTCCAGAAAATTGCTTCGTGCTTTTAGAATATTTTTAAGTATGCTTTATTTGCAGTGCTTGCTGCAATATTTGTTTACATTTCTCCTAACAGACAATGATTGATTAGGATGTGGAAAGATGAAAATTTATTCTTTGTACTTCATATATTTTTAGTGTATACTAATGAGCTACTAAGCTCAGAGATTATATCCACTCAATCTTTCTGGATGAACCAGTTAAAGTTGTATAGTCACATAGCAGCCCTACTGATCTCTGAAAAAAAAAAAAAAGTAAGATATATTAGTAATAACCAATAAGAAAGAAATTCTTTTGGGTTTGATGGAAACTACCCATGTCACTTTATACTAAAACAAAAATAAACAAACAAAAAGAAACTGGAAGCTTAAAACCTCACCATTTCAGGATAGTTAAATTATTTTTTCCTCAACAGTATGTCAGTTCTTTTATTTTATTTAATTATTTATTTATAATTAATTAATTTATTTATTTTTGTTGCAGATGTTTCTCCTTTTCCCCCCACTGATACCCCCCACCCCCTTTCTCCCTGTCCTGTCCCCAGCTTTGTTGACCATGTCCATTGTTCATGTATACATAAATATAAGTTCTGTGGTTTATCTCTCCCCCCACCGCCTCTTCTACGGATTGTCAGTCTGTACACCACTTTCACGTCTCTGGGACTACCCCATTCCTCAGACTGTTATGTTCATTATATTCCATAAAAAGGTGATATCATGTGATATTTGTCTTTCTCTGCTTGGTTTATTTTGCTTAGCATAATACTCTCCAGGTTGTCCACCTCATTTCAAAGGATAAGAGATCTTTCTTTCTTACAGCTGCATAGTACTCCATTGTGTATATGTACCACAGCTTTTTTATCCATTCTTCTACTGATGAACATTTGGGCTGTTTCCAGATCTTAGCTATTGTAAATAGTGTTGCTATGAACATGGGGGTACATATATTCTTCTGAATGGTGTATCAGGCTTCTGAGGGTATATTCCTAGAAGTGGGATCACTGGGTCAAATGGAAGTTAAATTTTTAATTTTTTGAGGTAATACCATATTGTTTTCCATAGTGGCTGCAACAGACTACATTCCCACCAGCAGTGTACTAGAGTCCCCTTTTCTCCACACCCTCGCCAACACTTGTTTGATGATTTGTTGATGGCGGTCATTCTGACAGGCAGATGTGAGGTTATACCTCATTGTTGTTTTAATTTGCATCTCACTGATGATTAATGATGTTGAGCAGTTCTTCATATGCCTTTTAGCAATTTGTATGTCCTGTTTGTACAGGTGTCTATTTAGTTCCTCTGCCCATTTTTTAATTGTTTTCTTTTTGTCTTCCTTTTGTTGAGCTGTATGTTTTGAAAATTAATCCCTCATCTGATGTATCATTAGCAATTATGCTCTCCCATAAAGTGGGTTGCTTTTTCATTTTGGTGGTTGTTTCTTTTGCTGTGCAAAAGCTTTTGAGTTTGATGTAGTCCCATGTGTTCATTTTCTCCTTTGTTTCTGTTGCCTTAGGTGATGTATCAGTGAAAATTCTGCTGTGTATGATGTCTGAAATTTTGTTGCCTATATTTTCTTCTAAAATTTTTATGGATTCATGAGTCACATTTAAGTCTTTTATCCAATTTAAGTTTATTCTTGTGTATGGTATAAGTTGATGGTCTAATTTCATTTTTTTGCATGTAGCTGTCTAATTTTTCCAACACCATTTATTAAAGAGGCTGTCTTTACTCCACTGTATGCTCTTGCCACCTTTGTCAAATATTAATTGAGCATATTGTACTGGGTCCATTTCTGGGTTCTCTATTCTGTTCCATTGATCTATCTGCCTGTTCTTGTGCCAGTACCAGGCTGTTTTCATTACAGTGGCTTTGTAGTATAACCTGAAATCTGGTAATGTGATCTCTCAAACTTTGTTTTTCTGATTCAAGATTGCTGTGGCTATTCAGGGTCTTTTTTGGTTCCATATAAACTTTTGAGTGTTTGTTCTAGTTCTGTGAAGTATGTCATTGGTATTTTGATGGGGATTGCATTGAATCTATAAATTGCTTTGGGTAGTATGGACATTTTAATGATGTTAATTCTTCCAATCCATGAACAGGATATGTGCTTCCACTTTTTTATATCTTCCTCTCTTTTTTTGTTCAATGACCTGTAATTTTCTGTGAATAGGTTATTTATTTCTTTGGTTAAGTTTATTTCTAGATATCTTAATTTTTTTGCCGCAATGGTAAATGGGGTTCTTTTTTTAGTTTGTCTTTCTGTGAGTTAGTTCATCATGGGTGTATAAGAATGCTATCAATTTCTTGACGTTAATTTTGTATCCTGCTACTTTGCCAAATTCATTCATTAAATTTCTATTCATCTATTAAATTTTTGATGGAGTCTTTGGGGTTTTCTACACATAGTATCATGTCATCTGCCAATAATGACAGTTTCATTTCCTCCTTTCCAATTTGGATCCCTTTCATATTTTCTTCCTATCTGATTGTTGTGGGTAAGGCTTCCAGTACTACGTTAAGTAAGTGTAGCAAAAGTGGGCATCCTTGTCTTGTTCCTGTTCTTAAGGGAAATGCTTTTAGTTTCTGCCCATTGAGTATGATGTTGGCTGTAGGTTTTTTATATATGGCTTTTATTATGTCAACATATGATTCCTCTATTCCCAGATTACTGGTGTTTTTTAATCAGAAATGGGTACTGGATTTTGTCGAATGTTTTTTCAGCGTCTATTGATATGATCATATGATTTTTATCTTTCATTTTGTTTATGTGGCGTATCAGATTTATTGATTGGTGAATATTGTACCAGCTTTGCATCCCTGGGATGAATCCCACTTGGTCATGGCAAGTAATTTTTTTGATGTATTGCTTTATTTGATTTGCTAGTATTTTGTTAAGGATTTTGGCATCTATGTTCATCAGGGACATTGGCTTGTGGTTTGCTTTCTTTATTGTGTCTTTGTATGGTTTTGGAATGAGAATTATGCTAGTCTCATAAAACGAGTTTGGAAGTCTTTCTTTTT
The DNA here is from genome assembly GCF_014108415.1 of Molossus molossus. NCBI lineage: Eukaryota > Metazoa > Chordata > Mammalia > Chiroptera > Molossidae > Molossus > Molossus molossus. Next base: position 90,325,574 of record NW_023425388.1, on the reverse strand, counting down.
CTTGAATTTTTTGATATAATTTGAGGAAAATGTGTATTAGTTCTTTTTTGAATGTTCAGTAAAATTCCCCCAGTGAAGCCTTCCAGGCCTGTGCTTTTGATTGCTGGGAGAGTCTTGATTACATCTTCAATTTCTTCTGTTGTTATTGGTCTGTTCAAGTTTTCTATCTCTTCCTGGTTCAGTTTTGGAAGACCATGTGTTTCTAGAAATTTTTCTTAGATTGTTGAATTTGTTGCTGTATAATTGTTCATAATATTTGTTAACAATCCTTTGTATTTCTGTGGTGTCAGTTATTATTTCTCCTCTTACATTTCTAAATTTGTGTATTTGGGTTCTCTCTCTTTGTTTCTTGGTGTGTCTAGCTAAGGGTTCATCAGTCCTGATTATCTTTTTATTTATTTTTTTATCTTCACCAGAGGACATTTTTGCATTTTTTGTTCGGGTAGAGTGGGAGGGAAAGAGAAGAACAGAGAGAGAGAGAGAGAAACATCGACGTGAAAGGAACACATCGAGTGGCTGCCACCCGCACAACCGACCAGGGCCGGGGACAAACTGCAACCGAGGTACATGCCCTTAGCGGGAACCGAACCCGGGTCTCTCAGGACCACAGGCCGACGCTCTAACCGCTGAGCCAAACCGGCCAGGGCCTGATTATCTTTTTAAAAAAACAGCTCTTTGTTTCACTGATCCTTTGAATTGTTTTTGTTTTTTTTTTGGTCTTCATTCATTTATGTATTTACATATTTATTTTTTATCAATTTATTTTTGTTACAGATGTTTCTCCTTTTCCACCCACTAAATCACCCCTCCTACTCCGTCCCTGCCCTGTCCCCAGCTTTGTTGTCCATGTCCATTGTATACACATACATGCATGTAAGTTCTGTGGTTTATCTCTCTCCCACAACCTCCTCTTCTGGGGATTGTCAGTCTGTACCCCACTTCCACGTCTCTGGGACTAACCCATTCCTCAGACTGTTATGTTCATTATATTCCACAAATAAGTGAGATCATATGATTCTTCTCTTTCTCTGTTTGGCTTGTTTCACTTAGGATAATACTTTCAAGGTCCCTCCATGTAGTCTCAAAGGATAAGAAATCTTTCTTTCTTACAGCTGCGTAGGATTCCATTGTGTATATATACCACACTTTCTTATCCATTCCTCTACTGATGGACACTTGGGCTGTTTCCAGATCTTAGCTATTGTAAATGGTGCTGCTACAAACATGGGCGTACATATATTCTTTCTGATTGGTGTTTCAGGTTTCTTAGGGTATATTCCTAGAAGTGGGATCACTGGGTCAAATGAAAGTTCAATTTTTAATTTTTTGAGGTAACACCATATTGTTTTCCATAGTGGCTGCACCAGTCTGCATTCCCACCAGCAGTGTACTAGAGTCCTCTTTTTTTACACCCTCCCCAACAGTTGTTGTTTGATGATTTGTTGCTGGCGGCCATTCTGACAGGCGTGAGGTGATACCTCATTGTTGTTTTAATTTGCATTTCTCTGGTGATTAGTCATGTTGAGCAGTTCTTCATTTGTCTCTTAGCCATTTGTATGTCCTGTTTGGAGAGGTGTCTATTTCGTTCTTCTGCCCATTTTTTAATTGGGTTCTTTGTCTTCCTTTTGTGGAGTTGTATGCATACTCTATATATATTGGAAATTGACCCCTTATCTGATATATCATTGGCAATTATGCTCTCCCATACAGTGGGTAGCCTTTCCGTTTTGATGATTGTATCTTTCGCTGTGCAGAAGCTTTTGAGTTTGATGTAGTCCCATGTGTTCATTTTCTCCTTTGTTTCTATTGCCTTAGGGGATATATCAGTGAAAATTCTGCTGCTTATGATGTCTGAAATTTTGTTGCCTATAGTTTCTTCTAAGATTTTTATGGATTCATGAGTCACATTTAAGTCTTTTATCCATTTTGAGTTTATTCTTGTGTAGAGTGTAAATTGATGGTCTACTTTCATTTTTCTGCATGTAGCTATCCAATTTTCCCAACACCATTTATTAAAGAGGCTGTCTTTATTCCACTGTATGCTCTTGTCACCTTTGTCAAATATTAATTGAGCATATTGCCTTGGGTCCATTTCTGGGTTCTCTGTTCTGTTCCACTGGTCTATATGCCTGTTCTTGTGCCAGTACCAGGTTGTTTTGATTATAGTGGCTTTGTAGTATAACCTGAAATCTGTTAATGTGATCCCTCCAACATTGTTCTTTTTTTCAAGATTGCTGTGGCTATTCGAGGTCTTCTATGGTTCCATATGAACTTTTGAAGTACTTGAGTACTTGTTCTAATTCTTGGAAGTATGCTGTTGGTATTTTGATGGGGATTGCATTGAATCTATAAATTGCTTTGGGTAGTATGGACATTTTAATGATGTTAATTCTTCCAATCCATGAACAGTGTATGTGCTTCCATTTTTTTATATCTTCCTCTATTTCTTTTTTCAATGACCTGTATTTTTCTGCAAATAGGTCCTTTATTTCTTTGGTTAAGTTTATTCCTAGGTATCTTAATTTTTTTGCTGCAATAGTAAATGGGATTGTTTTCTTAGTTCCTCTTTTGTGAGTTCATCATTGGTGTATAGGAATACCATCAATTTCTTGACGTTAGTTTTATATTCTGCTACTTTGCCAAATTCATTGATTAAGTCTAGTAAATTTTTGATGGAGTCTTTGGGGTTTTCTACATATAGTATCATGTCATCTGCGAATAATGACAGTTTCACTTCCTCCTTTTCTGTTTGGATTTGTTTTATTTTTTCTTCCTGTTTGATTGCTGTGGCTAAGACTTCCAGTACTATGTTAAATAAGAGTGGCGAAAGTAGGCATCCTTGCCTTGTTCCTGTTTTTAAGGAAAATGCTTTTATTTTTTGCCCATTGAGTATGATGTTGGCTGTAGGTCTTTCATAAATGGCCTTTATTATGTCTAGATATGATCCCTTTAGTCCCACATTGCTGAGCATTTTTATTAGAAATGGATGCTGTATTTTGTCGAAGGTTTTTACGGCATCTATTGATATGATCATGTGTTTTATATATTTCATTTTATTTATGTGGTGTATCACGTTTATTGATTTGTGAATATCGTACCAGACTTGCATCACTTGGATGAATCCCACTTGGTCATGGTGGATAATTTTTTTTGCGTATTGCTACATCTGATTTGCTAGTATTTTGTTCAGGATTTTGGCGTTTATGTTCATCAGGGATATTGTCCTGTAGTTTTCTTTCTTTGTAATGTCTTTTCCTGGTTTTGGAAATATAATTATGCTGGCTTTATAAAATGAGTTTGGAAGTCATCCTTCTTTTTGACTTTTTTGAAATAGTTTGAGGAGAATGAGTATTAGTTCTTCTTTGAATGTTCGGTAAAACTCCCCCGTGAAGACAACTGGGCCTGGGCTTTTGTTTGCTGGGAGAGTCTTGATTACATCTTCAATTTCTTCTGTTGTTATTGGTCTGTTCAAGTTTTCTATCTCTTCCTGGTCCAGTTTTGGGAGACCATGTGATTCTAGAAATTTGTCTATTTCCCTTAGATTTTCGAATTTGTTGCCATATAATTGTTCATAGTAGTTGTTAACAATCTTTTGTATTTCTATGGTGTCAGTTGTTACTTCTCCTCTTTCATTTCTGATTTTGTGTATTTGGATTCTCTCTGTTTCTTGGCGAGTCTAGCTAAGGGTCCTTCAATCTTGTTTATCTTTTTGAAAAACCAGGTCTCTGTTTCATTGATTTTTTGGACTCTATGTCATTTAATTATGCTCTAATTTTTATAATTTCCTTCCTTCTACTTGCTCTGGGGTTTTCTTTTTGTTTGCTCATTAGTTCTTTAAGTTGTGAGGTTAGTAGTCTATGAGAGATTTTTTTGTTTGTTTTTTGAGGTAGGCCTGTAGTGCTATGAACTTCCCTCTCAGAACTGCTTTCACTGCATCCCATAGATTTTGTGTTGTTGTGTCTTCATTTTCTTTGGTTTCCAGGAAGTTTTCATTTCTTCCTTGCTCTCCTCATCGATCCATTCATTGTTTAATAACATGCTATTCAGCTTACATGTGTTCAAATGTCTGCAATTCTGGTTTTATTTGATTTTTAGTTTCATGCCATTGTGATCTGAGAAGATGCTTGATAAGATTTCAGTCTTCTTGAACTTGTAGAGACTTAGTTTGTGTCCTGACATGTGGTCTATCTTTGAGAATGTCCCAGGTGCACTTGAGAAGAATGTGAATTCTGTAGTTTTGGGGTGTAATTCTCTGTAGATATCTATTAAATCCATTTTGTCTAGTGCTTCATTTATAGTCTCTGTTTCCTTGCTAAATTTTTGTCTAGAGAATCTATACAGTGATGTCAGCGGGGTGTTAAAGTCCCCTGCTATGATTGTATTGCTATCGATTTCTCCTTTGAAGTCCTCCAGAAGATTTTTAATATATTTTCATGCTCCTACATTGGGTGCCTATATGTTTATCAAGGTTATATCTTCCTGTTGCATAGATCCTTTCAATATTATGTAGTGGCCTTCCTTGTCTCTAGTTATGACCTTCATTTTGAAATCTATTTTATCAGATATGAGTATTGCTACCCCAGGTTTTTTTTTTTTTTCTTCCGTTTGCTTGAAAGATTTTTTTCCACTTCTTCACCTTGAACCTGTGAGTGTTTTGTTGTGAGGTGGGTCTCTTGTAAACAACATATAGATGAGTCATGCTTTCTTATCCAATCAGCTACTCTGTGTCTTTTTATGGAAGCATTCAATCCATTTAAATTTAAGGTGATTATTGATATGTACTTATTTATTGCCATTTTTGTTTAGTGTAGTTCTATTTTTCTTTGTATTTCTCCTGCTAATTACAGCAGTCCTTTTAACATTTCTTGCAGTGCTGGTTTGGTGCTAATGTATTCCCTTAGCCTTTTTTTTTTTTTTTTTTTTTAAATCTGAGAAGCTCTTTATTTGACCTTCTATTTTGAATAATAGCCTTGCTGTGTAGAGTAGTCTTGGATTCAGATCCTTGTTTTTCATGACCTTGAGTTACCTCATGCCATTTTCTTTTGGCCTGTAGTGTTTCTGTTGAGAAGTCAGCTGAGCGCCTTGTGGGGGTACCTTTCTAGGTAACCTGTTGCTTCTGTCTTGCTGCTTTTAGGATTCTCTCTTTGTCTTTAATTTTTGGCACTTTGATTATTATGTGTCTGGTGTGGGTCTGTTTGGGTTCTTCTTACTGGGGCTCTGTGTGCTTTTTGAACTTGAATGCTTTCTTCCTTCACGAAATTAGGGACGTTTTCTGTCACTATTTCTTCAAATATATTCTGTAAACCTTGCTCATTTTCTGCTTCTTTGTGGACTCCTATGATGCAAATGCTATTACGTTTTTAGTTGTCCCACAGTTCTCTTAAGCTGTTTTCATGTTTTTTATATATTTTTTCCTTTTGGTTTTCTGATTGGTTGATTTTTTTCTATCCTATCTTCTCATTCACTGATCTGGTCCTCAGCTTTCTCTACTCTGCTATTTAGACTTTCCAATGTGTTTTTTATTTCTGATATGTCATTCTTCATTTCTTCTTGGAGGTTTTTAATTCCCGACTGGTTGATTTTCAACATTTCTATTTCTTTACTCCTGGTGCTCATGTCCTTACTCATGCTCTTGAGTTTCATCAAGATCATGGCTCTGAATTCTAGTTCTGTTAACTTGCTTAACTGCACCTCATTTATTTCATCTTTTGTAGAGGTCTCTTGTTCTTTCATTTGGCTTTTGTTTGTGTGTTTCACCATTTTGGCTATCACAGTGGGCTTTGGAGTCTGCCATATTTTCTCTGTGGGTGTTGGTGTTCTGCTGTGTGTGCCTGCCTCTCCTGGGTTTGAATGAGACAGGAGGACCCACTTTAACCACTACTGTCAAGTCTTAACTTTCCTGGTTAGAGTTGCTAGCCCAGGGAATGATAGTTATCCTCTAGCTCTTTTGCTTGGAGGCTATTGGTAGTGGTCACCTAAAGAACCTTGGTTTCTGAGTTCAATGATAAACTCCCTCAAGTGCTCAGTGTAGGAGGATTTCTGAAGGTTGGAGCAGATATTGGTTGCTAATGGGCCTCAATTAGCATTTAAATGGCCACTAGGTGGGGTGAATCTCCAAGGGAGGGGCCATTGCCTCTCCCCAGAGCCCTGGGAAGGAGTAAGATGCCCACAGTCCTGTGTGGCTGCACTCAGCAAAAGCTCTGAGTGCCCTGCAAATCCCGAGTGTCCCCACACAGTTCCAGTCCAGTCTGCCCTTCCTGTGCCAGAGTCTAAGGTGAGTGGCTGTTGCCAATTTAGCCTCTGTTTGGGCTCTGCGCTGTGGAGCCGCCTTGGACTTCTTAAACTTCTAGAGGCTTAGTTTGTGCCGTAACATGTGGTCTATCTTTGAGAATGTCTCAGGTGCACTTGAGAAGAATGTGAATTCTGAAGTTTTGGGGTGTAATTCTCTGTAGATATCTATTAAATCCATTTGGTTTAGCGCTTCATTTAGAGTCTTTGTTTCCTTTCTAATTTTTTGTCTAGAAGATCTATCCAGTGATGTCAGCAGGGTGTTGATGTCCTCTGCTATGATTGTATTGCTGTCACTTTCTTCTTTGAAGTCCCCCAGAAGATTTTTAATATATGTTGGTGCTCCTTTATTGGGTGCATAAATGTTTACCAAGGTTATATCTTCTTGTTGGATAAATCCTTTCAATATTATGTAGTGGCCTTCTTTGTCTCTAGTTATGGCCTTCATTTTGAAATCTGTTTTATCAGATATGAGTATTGCTACCCAGCTTTTTTTTCCTTTTTGTTTGCTTGAAAGATTTTTTCCATCCCTTCACATTCAACCTATGTGGGTCTTTTGTTGTGAGGTCAGTCTCTTGTAAACAACATATATGTGAGTCATGCTTTCTTATCCAGTAAGCTACTCTGTGTCTTTTTATCGGAGCATTCAAACCGTTCACATTTAAGGTGATATTTGATATGTACTTATTTATTGCCATTTTTGTTTAGTGTGGTTCTATTTTTCTTCTTATTTCTTCTACTAATTACAGCAGTTCTTTTAGCATATCTTTCAGTGCTGGTTTGGTGTTAATATATTCTCTTTGCCCTTTTTTGTCTGGGAAGCTCTTTATTTGACCTTCTATTTGAATAATAGCCTTGCTGGATAGAGTAGTCTTGGATTCAGATCCTTGTTTTTCATGACCTTGATTACTTCATGCTATTTCCTTCTGGCCTGTAGTGTTTCTGTGGAGAAGTCAGCTGAGAATCTATGGGGTTTCCTTTGCAGGTCACCTGTTGCTTATTTCTTGCTGCTTTTAGGATTCTCTCTTTGTCTCTCTTTAATTTTTGGCATTTTAATTACTTTGTGTTTTGGTGTAGGACTGTTTGGATTCTTTTTACTTGGGGCTCTCTGTGCTTCTTGAGCTTGAATGTCTTCTTCACCATGTTAGGGATATTTTCTGTCCCTCTTTTTTCATATATATTCTCTAACTCTTGCCCGTTTTCTTCGTCTTTGGGGACTCCTATGATGTGAATGTTATTTGTTTTCCAGTTGTCCCACAGTTCTCTTAAACTATCTTCCTGTTTTTTAATTGCTTTTTTTTTTTCCTTTTGGTGTTCTGATTGGTTGATTTTTTTTCTACCATCTTCTAATTCACTAATCTGGTCCTCAGCTTCCTCTGCTTTTCTGGTTAGTCCTTTCAGTGTGTTATTTATTTGTGCCATGTCATTCTTCATTTCCATTTGGTTGGTTTTCAATTATTTCTATATCTTTACTCAGGGTGCTGATGTCCTTACTCAGGCTGTTGACCTTCCTCAATACCATGGTTCTGAACTCTACCTCTGATAATTTGCTTAACTGCATTTCATTGATCTCATCTTTGACAGAGTTCTCTTGTTCTTTCATTTGGCATTTGTTTATTTGTTTCACCATTTTGGCTATCCCAGTGGGTTTTGGAACCTGCCAAATTTTCCCTGTGGGTGTTGGTGTTCTGCTGTTTGTGGCTCCCTTACCTGTGTTTGGATGCCTTGGTGGGCCTACATTAAACACCACTGTCAAGTCTTACTTTCCTGGGTAGTTTTGCAAGCCCAGGAAAGGTCCGGTTATCCTCTAGCTTTTTCCTGGAGGCTTGTAGTCTCAGTTACTCAGTGCCTTGGAATGTAGCCCTGGTGTTCTGCACAAGAGGATTTTCAGAGTGGGAAAGATGCTGGTTGTTAATGAGCCTCAATTTTCATTTATTTGCCTCACCTGGGAAAACTGACTCTCAGAGAGGGGGACTGCTGCTCTCTCCCACACCTCTGGGTAGGAGCACACTGGCTATGTCCTTTGTGGCCTCAACTCAGCAAAGACTCTGAGTGCCCTCCAAATCCCAGTTGTCCCCACATAGTTTTAGCCTAGTCTTTCCTCCCTCTGCTGTAGCCCCCAGGTGATTCGCTGTTGCTATTTTAGCACTCTGTCCCACCTCTCTGCACTGTGGAGGGGGCTTGGTCTTTATTCCCCAAGGGCGCTGCTCACAGCTAAGACTGCTGCTGTCCATGGGCTCGTACCTCCGCAGATCCTACCAGTTTTATTGGTTATATGGGCCTGTCATGCTGCTCTTCTGTTGCTCTTTTCCAAGGATTTGTCTTAATTTAATTGTAATTCTCATTTGGTCCTGGGAGATTGTCTGTGTAGCTTCCATTCACGCTGCCTCCATTTTCACATCCTCTACGCCTATCTTGTGAGCAGCTGGGTAGCAAAGGCCTCTCTGGTGCCCCTGCACCGTGCAGGTCCCATGGGTAACTAGATGGCACAGTTCCTGCTGGGTTACACAGGCCTCTCTGGTGCCCTGGCACCCTGCAGTTCTCATAGGCGGGCAGCTGGATTGTACCAGTCTCTCTTGGGCTCCGGCTTCCCACTGCTCTTATGAGCTGCTGGACCGCACAGGCCTCTGTGGAGTCCCAGGTCCCGCAGCTGGTGGCGTGGGTGTGCTGATGCTCCATGGGGCTCAATTCCTGCTCAGCTTTTGCTGTAGTTTTTGGGGATGGGTCTCAGCTGTTGGTTTGTAATTCTATTGCCTGGCGATGGATGTCTGCTCCCCAGCCTCTATTGCTGGGGGTATATTTGACTCTGATCAGGCTGCTACTGTAGGGGATGGTGCTGGGCTCTGGACTGTCTGCCCCTTCCACAACCAGCACCTTGGGAGCTCCACTACTGTGCACTGGTCTGTGTTGACAGAGAGTGTCCACTGGTCCAATCGTGCCAGGTGTGCTGGTGGGCTCAGGTTGCTGGGCCCTAGCCACTCCCACTGCCTCCTCCCAGGGAAGTCCCGGGATCTTCCCAAACGGTGGGACCTCTCCGCAGCGGCTCAAGGAGATGCGCCCTGAAGAGCTGCTTACCAAGGTAGCCTGCTGCACCATCCACAGCACAGGAACCTTCTACTCTGTGTCTCTGCACTGCTCAGGTTTGGTCGTCCACCTTCTTATCCACTCACACTCTCTCACACACTCGCTCACTCTCTCACACACTCACACTTCCTCCGGTCCTGCCCACTGGCATCTTCAGTATGTCAGTTCTTTTAGAGTTGTAAATGCAAAAGCTTTGTTTGTGATTTTGGAAAGAAAGTTATTAAAAGTAAATTGGTTATTTAGATATAATTCAGTTCCATGAAGTATTTATCATTGTAAGTGCAGAATGCTCATATTGTTGATTATTTGAAAAAAAAAACACAACAACAACAAACCAACAATTTGTACTCTGTAACTGTATCAACATGGCACCATTTTTATGGAAAACTGAAAAAGCAACCTAGATTTTTATTTCTGGACACATTCTAATATAAATGTTATCTCTTTCATAAGTTTTAATCACACTTTGTGAATCCATAAATTTTTATTTATTCACTTTTTACCAACATTAATAAACATCCATTTGTCTACAATTTTGGGAATGTAAAATTAATATTAAATGCTATCTTCTTTCATGAAACCCTGTACAAAAAATATATAGAAAAATCTATAACATATTTAAATAAATGGATTATATGAAATGATCACTGTGTGGTAATAAAAATAAAGAACAAAATTCAATTTTTCAGAATTTGGTTATTCATTGAGAAGAGAAGTCCAGAGGCAGAAAGACTAAATAAGGGTTCAGGCTAAGAAAACAGTAAGGCTGAAGAAAATGTAGTCAAGTAGAGAGAGAGCATAGACTGTGCAGGATGCTATCTGTGTTGCTGAAATCTTGGGTGCACATGCAGACATTTTCTTCTCTGGTCCCTGCTTATATTATTTCTTTCTCCCACTACATACTTCATATTTCTTTTTACTTCAGCCAACAATACAGCTAGTAGGATTCTTTATCTGTATAATGAGGAATCCAACTCTGCCGTTCTGCCTGCTTATGCTTAATGTAATGCTCTGCTCAACTATGAAACTGTTAGACTTGTACAAGGAGAAGTCCTAGGGATCAGTTGGGTTCCATATATACAGCTTTTTGTCTCCATTGTATTAAAACACATACTTCCTCTTATACACAAGATGAATAATTAGACCCAATGCAATAACCTAACTTTTTTCCTGCTATTTTACTCAGTTGGTATGAAGAACCAATAAGGCCAGATGAGACCTTGCCTCCAAATCAGTGGAACTGATGATGTGTCTCTTGGTGAGGCATCAAATTTCTTAAGCAGCAGGTTTGAGAATAGTGAGACCAAAAGGAAATATTGTAAGTAAATATTTAGATGTATAATAAAAATTATGGTCTCTACTTACAGCACTTGGTTCTATTATAATTATGGAAAAAATAGTACCACATTTAGGTTACGGGCTTAGATCTTACTGTATTATAGTACTATCATGGTTAATATTTCAGTAATAATACACTGCTGCACCTTTTTCTAAGGTCAGCCACTTCAGTGTGATGTGGTACATTGTGAGACCTTGAACATGAGAGCATAGCTTAACTTCTTGCTGCTATCAATGTTGTATGTAACATTATAATTGCATATATAGCATTTTGTTTGTTTAGGGTTAGTAGTGATAACAGAAGAATGACAGATAAAAAATGCAACTCCATAACTAGAATAAATTTCTATTTTAGAGAAGAAATGTGTTGTTCCAAACTTTATGGATAGGGCTCCAATGAAATCAAACTGCCATTAGGTAACTATCTGGCTCTTCTAACACTGCAATTTGAAGGGCTACATTGTTTATAGTTTTAAAGGAAAATTCTTGTACTAAGTATTAGCAATTGATTGGATAATCAGGGCATGCCCGTTGTGTGCAACCATGCACGAATCATCTCTATTGCTAGGTGTGCTTTCCTATGTGCTCTGTGCTCACTGAGCATGCACTACTGTGACTAAGAAAGTATGCCGATGAACATACAGAGTGGTTCATATTTCTGTTTGCCATTACGTATAAGGACGTTAATAATCAATCTATTCAATATGAGCACAAATCTATGGCCTAAATATTTTTTAAAATGGGCCCATTTAAGAGATCCACACACAGTGTTGTTTTTCAAGTCACCATGTCAACAATCATCTAATTTGCTTTCTTAGAAATGCCTAAACATCTAACCAAAACATTAGTCACTGACTGTGGACCAATAAAGATCATAACTACTGGTTGTTTCATCTTATAAGCAAAGCAGATAATCAGGTGGCCAACTTGAAACACTGCCGGATGGAGTTAATTACCTTCTCTACATCAGAAGAGCTATAATGTCCTAGCAGTTCACATCTGGGTGATTACAGCATTTTGTGCAGAGTCATCAGGTTTAATTAATTTAATTAATTTCTTCTTTGGACACCTGACTTCAGAAAATCCTCATGGGTCCACTGGTTTGTATTGATCGACAGTAGAATTATAGCTGGAGGAAAATTTGAGGAAATTTTCAATGCAAACCATCTGCTCTTTCTGCAGAAAACTGGGCCTTATTCCATATGTACTACTTCCATTTTAAAATGAAGTCATATTTTACACTATTAAAATATATATCGTCATGGATATAATAACATGCAATTCATGATAAGAGGTTTGGGTTAAATGGTCTCCTATTACCATGGTAAGTTGCTCAGGCTTTTATCAGTGTTCTTCAAAAAATCAAAACTAGTTTGCCAAGAAGGAGGGTCAGTTGAAAAAGAAGACATGTAACAAAACTTTCAGAGTCCCTGATGGTCTCATCACAAGGCTGCCGCCTCCTCCTCCTCCTCCTCCTCCTCCTCCTCCTCCTCCTTTTGGTGAGGGGGTATCTAATTCAAAGACCACACATTTTTAGGACATCTATAAAAAGCTCTCCTTTGGTCACTGAATGTAGTCTATGTTGTTTGAAACTACAAAGATGTTCTCTAAATACTGTCTTTCTTAGTTGTAGAGGATGATTGTGTAGCAACTTATTCTTTACTTTGGAGTGGATGTCCTTATATGCCTAGAACCTGAAAAATATATTTTTGGTGGTATTTGTTTCTAACTTTTTCTAATTCATATTTTTCTAAAACATACAGGAGATTTCTAAATTAAATTAAATTGTTTTGATAATGGGGCCACATCTGCAACAGTAATTATAATTTGGAAACACTCTCTAATTAATCTTATATAAATTTACTCTTTTTAAAATACCCATTCAGCTAATTTGGTAAGAGTATTTTTCATCTTTTCAAATCTCAATGGTGTTAATCATGATGCCATTTTTTCAGTTTTGTAGTATTTCATCTGACATTATTTTGGTAGAAGGAGGAAGTTCTAGGCATTTTATCTTTGTTATTTCCAACATAATTTTTTTTCATAGAGCAAGTAGAAATGTGGGATTCATCCCAGTAGGTGAGTATCATCTTTGAGAATTGAAAATGTAAACAGCACGAGTTCAGAATCCCCTGATGCTGATGTAAAGGCTACAGAGAACAGTACTAAATGTTTATCAGATATGCTGCTGGAGTATCCTTTCAATTTATTTCTCATATTACTCACACATTTCTTGACAAAATTAGCAAATTCTGAGGTTACTTTAGTGCATAAGCCATTTATCCCTGGCATGCTCTCACCCAGTTCTACCCCAGTCATACCAGGATCTGATTCTAGTTATACCTCTGCCGTCAATAAGGGATGGTGGTGGGGCAGAGCAATAAGATTTTTTTTAAAGTAAGATTTTAAAACAATGAAATAAAAAATTTTCAGGCAAAGGGATGCTTTGACAGGTGGGGGAAATATAGGAAAGTATTTCATACCATTCAGATGCTTAAATATATCCTTTCTAGTTTTTAGGATCCTAGTTTTTCCAAAACAATGCCATATCTTATAGAAAGTAATATAAATTGGCTGCAGATTCAACTGTCATTACAAATTGGCAACATATAGGATTAATCTTTGCATTTGGTTTTTAGCTATCTGTTTAGGACTACAGGTGATAATAGATGTTTTAACACTATCACAAAAGGTCCCTGGATTTAAATCCATTGCTTGAGCTAAAAATGTAGAAATTTGATTTTGTGCCCTTCTTAATCTGTCAAACAATGTTAAGATTAATCACAGTACTTCACAGTTCTTGAGTTTCTTAGTTTAAAAATATTCTATATTAGTGCTCTTAGGGCTACCATGACAAAGTACCACAAAGCCAAATGAACAAATATTTTCACACAAATATTTACATATATAAATATTTATTTATAATTGTCACTATGTGGAAGTAATCGAGATGTCCTTCAGTAGGTTACTGGATAAAGAAATGTGGCACATCTGGACAATGGAGTGTTATTTAATAGTACTAAAGCAAATGAGCTCTCAAGACACAAAAATACACAGAGGAACCTAAGTACATACTGATAAGTGAATGAAACCAATCTGAAAAGGCTACATACTGTATGACTCCAACTATATGACATGCTAGAAAAGGCAAAAGTTTTGAAAGGTATAAAACTCAGTTATTTCTGGGAATTCAGGGAAAGAAAGAAAGGGAGGGATGAATGAATAGGTAGACAGCAGATGTTTAGGACAGTGATGGTATTCTATAATAGTGGTTCTCAAACTGTGGGTCACGACCTCTTTAGGGGTCAAACTAAGACCATTGGATAACACATATTCGATGGTCTTAGGAACCAAGACACCACTGCTCCATTTGTCTCCAGGTAGGTCCGTCCACATACAGATATGCCCACATACAGATACACCCACATACGAGTACCCAGCGTGATGACATCATCGTGCCAACCCCATCACATACACCCCATACAAATACAGGTGTATGTGACAGGGTTGGCGCCATAATGTACTTATGCAGACCAGTAACACATGTGTAGAGAGTAGCTACTGTGTTGAAAGCAGCAGTACTGGAGGTAAAACAACACTTCATGAATTACAATTACTGGGTAAATGTAAAATCATGTACTGTAAAATCATCAACTACTGCAAAAAAAACAATATCTGTACCATGGGTACTTAATCTGGATGCTGATCAGTCTTTTTATATTCAGCTGGGGTTGATATGAATACTGCCCCCTTGTGATAGTAACAGGTATGTAAAAAAAAAAAACAACAACAAAAAACAGAATAGTAAATCATAGGAAACTTTAGTGAACTGTATTGACTAAACTGCCATGTAGCATCTTTTGTATTTTTAAAGCTATTGTTATATATTATTTTCATTAGCAAACCATCCCATGACAATGGATCGTATAGAGAAGAACATTAAGAAAAGAAAATATAGCCCTGGCCGGTTTGGCTCAGCGGTTAGAGCGTCAGCCTGCGGTCCAGAGAGACCCGGGTTCGGTTCCCGCTAAGGGCATGTACTTCGGTTGCAGTTTGTCCCCGGCCCTGGTTGGTCGTGCGGGTGGCAGCCACTCGATGTGTCCCTTCACGTCGATGTTTCTCTCTCTCTCTCCCTCCTATTCTATCTGTACAAAAAATGGAAAAATATCCTCGGGTGAGGATTAAAAAAAAAAAAAAAAAAAGAGAAAATATAGTGAGGATTTTTTATAGTATGGTTTTACCTCAACAATTACAGCAGGAATTGAGAAACCACGATGTGTAATGTGTTGTGAAGTTCTATCAGCCAAATCTATTAAGCTGAACAAACTATAATGCCATTTTAATAGCAAGCATCTGAGCTTTGCTGGCAAGAATACCAACTATTTTAGAAGCAAAGCGGATGGACTCAAGAAAGCCAGACTTGACACTGGTGGCAAGTACCACAAACAAAATGTAGCAGTCATTGAAGCTTCATATTTGGTGGCACTCAGAATCACCAGAGCTATGAAACCTCACACCATTGCTGAGGATCTACTGTTGCCAGCAGCCAAAGATATTGTTCAAGTTATGATCGGAGACGAATTTGTTACGAAATTGAGTGCAATTTCCTTATCTAACGACACTCTACAGAAGAATAGGTGACATGTCTGCTGATATTCTTGATCAGATAATCCAGGAAATTAAATCCGCTCTACTTCCAATATTTAGCATCCAGTTTTATGAATCTACAGACATTGCAAACTGTTCACAGTTACTGGTTTACGCGAGGTATATTAATGATGGTGACTTTAAAGATGAGTTTCTTTTTTGCAAACCTCTTGAAATGACAACTATTGCACGTGATGTATTTGACACACTTGGTTCATTTCTGAAAGAGTATAAGATCTCTTGGGGAAAGGGTTGTGGTGTTTGCACAGATGGTGCTCCAGCTATGCTAGGATGTCCATCTGGATTTCAACGTTTGGTACTGAATGAGTCACCAAAAGTCGTTGGAACTCACTGTATGATTCATTGGCAAATATTAGCAATAAAGACGTTGCCACAAGAGTTACAAGAAGTAATGAAAAGCGTCATAAGTTTTGTCAATTTTGTAAAGATGAGCACTTTAAACAGTTGACTGTTTTTGCAACTGTGCAACAAGTTGGATGTGCAGAGCAATGCTCTGCTATTTCACACTGAAGTGAGATGGTTGTCGACAGGAAAAGTTTTAAAACGTGTTTTTGAGCTTCGTGGTGAACTAAAAATGTTTTTTTAATCAGAAAGCAAGACCACAGTTCAAAGCACTTTTCAGCAATAAAAGTGAACCATAGAATATAGCTTACTTGGTTGACATCTTTGCCATCTTGAATGAATTAAATTTATCACTGCAATGGACCAAACGGAATATGCCTTGATTTGTCTGAAAAGATCCAATCATTCCAAATGAAACTTTAGCTTTGCAAAAAAAAATGGATGAAAATAAAATTTAAATGTTGCCTACCTAATCTGTTCTCTTTGAGGAACATGACATTGAACCAGACAGAAGGATTACGATGATAATGTCTGTGAAAGAACACTTGCACGTGCTTGCAGACGAAATTTCATCATACTTTCCAAATCTACCTGACACCCCATTTGCACTTGCCAGAAGCCCATTCAAAGTCAAAGTTGAAGATGTTCCTGAGACAGCACAAGAGTAGTTCATTGAACTCACTAACAGCGATGCAGCAAGAACTGATTTCTCTACAATGCCAATTACAAAATTCTGGATCAAGTGTTAGCAGTCATATACTGCTCTGACTGAGACTGTGTTCCGCCTTCTTATTCCATTTCCAACAATATATCTTTGTGAAACAAGGTGTTCCAGCTTGTTGGTTATCAAGTCTAAATACAGAAGTAAAATGATTGTGGAAGATGATCTTCACTGTGCTCTTGCAAAAACTGTCCTGAGAATTTCTGATCTGGTGAGAAAGAAGCAATGTCAGCCTTTGCACTGACTTTGCTCTTTACTCATACTGTTGCAAAATGTAGCAATGTAGTTTACTGTTGTTAATTAAGACTGTTACCCATGCTACACCATACTTCAAGACAAAATTTCATTTATTTGTAATTAGAAATAAATATTTCACAATATATAATTATATATTGTTTTTGTGATTAATCACTATGCTTTAATTCTGGTCAATTTGTAACAATGAAAATACATCCTGCATATTTACATTACAATTCATAACAGTAGCAAAATTACAGTTATGAAGTAGCAACAAAAATAATTTTATGGTTGAGGGGTTCACCACAACATAAGGAACTGTATTAAAGGGTTGCAGCATTACGAAGGTTGAGAACCACTCTTCTATAAGATCAGTTGCACAACTGACTTATCAGTTGCACAACTGTACCACAGTAATGTAATGTGTTGAGGGGAACTCTGCACTTTTCACACAAATGTTTTGTAAGCCTAAAACTGTTAGAAAAAATGTAGTTTATTAAATATATATGTATTGATAGAAAAAGAGCAAGTATATTGAGATAGTAAAATAATATGGAAATATACATGTAGGATACACTTTTGTGACTACTATGGCTAAAATTGTAAGCTCTGTTGGAGCCAAATGAAAAGCAAGTTTTGCAAGTAGAGCTGAACTGAGCAGTCTTAATGTGAAGCTAAAGGATCTCTGAGCAGAGGAGTGGAATGTTTTAGCCAGATTTCAGGAAAATGTCGTTTAGAGTAGCCTCAGGGATTTCTGGAACATGTAGGAAATTGATATCCCAAGGTAACAAGCAGGTATTAAGAGGGCCTAGACCAGAGCATAGCTGTGTATACATAAGAAGCAATCTTTTTCAAAAAGAATCCTGTGGAATTATGTAAAAAAATTAGTGACTGGACACATACTTTCTCTCTGTCCATACCAACTGACTCCTTCTCCTAAGTGTACATATTTGCTTTCATATGCTAGACATTTCCTTGATTTTTTATTCCTATCCAAGCTACTATTTGAACTCCTTCTATTATGACATACTTCTTAAAAGACTGATTATGCTTCCTATATTCACAGTGTAGTTTTAGCAAATTCTTTCTTTTCCTGTTCCCCCTCCTAAGTTGGTTAGTTTTTCATTCTCAACAATTTTTTGCTGAGTATTTCCCTCCAGCTCACTTGATAGCATTGGCAGTCCTTGGAGTGTGTGTTGCCTGCCACTGAGTGAGCTCTGACTCCGGCCGCCCTAGGAACGAGTGGTGTATGTCCCTAGAGTAGTGTCTATCTTTTCAGTGTAAGTGCAAGGAGAGTTCAAAACTCAGACCTCTTCTTCCCAGTATACTTCTCCTCTGTAAGCAATCTCATGCACACTGCGGTCTTTTACTTCACATTTTGTATCCCAGGAGCTACTTCTCAATGCTAGAGATATATTTCCATTTTCTATCTTTATGTTTTACAGTTAAATCGAACACAAAAATGTTTAAAAACAAACATTTTATCCCCCATAAACTTTCCACTCAAATATAAAAATATTCCCATCTCTAACACAAAAATCTTGTGATTATATTTAATAACTTTTTTTTCAGAAAAGTCATTCCTTTTTACTCATGCGATTTATCAGGTTCAGTAAATTCTACCTCTACAGTGATTTTCAAATCTATACTTTTATATTTAAACTTCCCTATATTTTTATTATCACTTAATTCCAATCATTGTAATCATTTTTATTTATTTATTTTTAATTAATTTTTGTTACAGATGTTTCTCCTTTTTCCCCCACTAATAATCCCACCCCCTCACTCCCCACCCTGTCCCCAGCTTTGTTGTCCATGTCTATTGTTCATGCATACATGCACATAAGTTCTCTCGTTAACCTCTCCTCGTCACCCCCCTCTTCAGGGGACTGTCAGTCTGTACCCCACAGTCTGGGACTACCTTGTTCCTCAGACTGTTATGTTTATTATATTCCACAAAAAAGTGAGATCATATGATACTTGTCTTTCTCTGGCTTGTTTTCCTTAGGATAATACTTTGCAGGTCTCAAAGGATAAGAGACCTTTCTTTCTTACAGCTGCATAGTACTTCATTGTGTATATGTACCAAAGCTATTTTATCCATTTGTCTACTGATGGACATTGGGCTGTTTCCAGATTTTAGCTATTGTAAATAGTGCTGCTATAAACATGGGCGTACATATATTCTTTCTAATTGGTGTTTCAGGCTTCTTAGGGTATATTCCTAGAAGTGGGATCGCTGGGTCAAATGACAGTTCAATTTTGAATTTTTTGAGGTAACATCATATTGTTTTCCAAAATGGCTGTACCAGTCTGCATTCCTACCAGCGGTGTACTAGAGTCCCCTTTTCTCCACACCCTCGCCAATACTTGTTGTTTGATTTGTTGATGGTGGCCATTCTGACAGGTGTGAGGTGATACCTCACTGTTGTTTTAATTTGCATCTCTCTAATGATTATTGATGTTGAGCATTTCTTTATGTCTCTTCGCCATTTGTATGTCCTTTTTGGAGAGGTGTCTCTTTAGTTCCTCTGCCCATTTTTTAATTGGGTTTTTTGTCTTCCTTTTGTTGAGCTGTATGAGCACTCTCTATATATTGAAAATTAACCCCTTATCTGATGTATCATTGGCAGTGATGCTCTCCCATAGAGTGGGTTGCCTTTCCATTTTGATGATTGTTTCTTTTGCTGTGCAGAAGATTTTGATTTTGATGCAGTCCCATGTGTTCACTTTCTCCTTTGTTTCTGTTGCCTTACGTGATGTATCAGTGAAACTTCTGTGGCAAGTGATGTCTGAAATTTTGTTGCCTACATTTACTTCTACAATTTTTATGGATTCATTAGTCACATTTAAGTCTTTTATCCAATTTGAGTTTATTCTTGCGTATGGTGTAAGTTGATGGTGTAGTTTCATTTTTTTTGCATGTAGCTGTCCAATTTTCCCAACATCATTTATTAAAGAGGCTGTCTTTACTCCATTGTGTTTTTTGACACCACTGTCAAATATTAATTGAGCATATTGTACTGGGTCCATTTCTGGGTTCTCTGTTCTGTTTCACTGGTCTATATGCCTGTTCTTGTGCCAGTACCAGACTGTTTTGATTACAGTGGCTTTGTAGTACAACCTGAAATCTGGTAATGTGATCTCTCAAACTTTGTTCCTCTGTTTCAATATTGCTGTGGCTATTCGGGGTCTTTTTTGGTTCCATATAAACTTTTGGAGTGTTTGTTCTAGTTCTGTGAAGTATGTTGTTGGTATTTTGATGGGGATTGCATTGAATCTATAAATTGCTTTGGGTAGTATGGACATTTTAATGATGTTAATTCTTCCAATCCATGAGCAAGGTATGTGCTTCCACTTTTTTACATCTTCCTTTATTTCTTTTTTCAATGACCTGTAGTTTTCTGTGAATAGGTCCTTCATTTCTTTTGTTAAGTTTATTCCTAAGTATCTTAGTTTTTTTCCACAATGGTAAATGGGATTGTTTTCTTAGTTTCTCTTTCTGTGAGTTCATCATTGGTGTATAAGAATGTCATCAATTTCTTGACATTAATTTTGAATCCTGCTACTTTGCCAAATTCATTTATTAAGTCTAGTACATTTTTGATGGAGCCTTTGGGGTTTTCTACATATAGTATCATGTCATCTGTGAATAATGACAATTTTATTTCCTTCTTTCCTATTTGGAGCATTTTTATTTTTTTCCTCCTGTCAGATTGCTATGGCTAAGACTTCCAGTACTATGTTAAATAAGAGTGGTGAAGTGGGCATCCTTGTCTTGTTCTTGTTCTTAAGGGAAATGCTTTTAGTTTTTGCCCATTGAGTATGATGTTGGCTGTAGGTATTTCATATATGGCTTTTATTATGTCAAGATATGATCCCTCTATTCCCAGATTGCTGAGTGTTTATAAGAAATGGGTGCTGGATTTTGTTGAATGCTTTTTCAGCATCTATTGATATGATCATGTGATTTTTTCTTTCATTTTGTTTATGTGGTGTATCACATTTATTGATTTGTGAATATTGTACCAGCCTTTCATCCCTTGGATGAATCCCACTTGGTCATGGTGAATACATTTTGTGATGTATTGCTGGATCTGATTTGCTAGTATTTTGTTAAGGATTCTGGCATCTGTTTATCAGGGATATTGGCTTGTAGTTTTCTTTCTTTGCAGCATCTTTTTCTGGTTTTGGAATTCAAATTATGCTGGCCTCAAAAAACGAGTTTGGAAGTCTTTATTTTTCTTGAATTTTTTGAAATAGTTTGAGGAGAATGGCTATTAGTTCTTTGAATGTTCAGTAAAACTCTCCCGTGAAGCCATATAGGCCTGGGCTCTTGTTTGCTGGCAGAGTCTTGATTACATCTTCAATTTCTTCTCTTGTTTTTGGTCTATTCAAGTTTTCTATCTCCTCCAGGTTCAGTTTGAGGAGACTGTGTTTCTAGAAATTGGTCCATTTTGCTTAGATTGTCGAATTTATTGCCATATAATTTTTTATAATATTTGTTAACAATCCATTGCATTTCTGTTGTGTGAAGTTATTATTTCTCCTCTTTTATTTCTGATTTTGTGTATTTGAGTTCTCTCTTTGTTTCTCGGTGTGTATAGCTAAGGGTCCATTAATCTTATTTATCTTTTCAGAGAACCAGCTCTTTGTTTCATTGATCTTTTGAATTGGTTTTTTTTTTTGGTCTCCATGTCATTTATTTCTGCTCTAATCTTTACTATTTTCTTCCTTCTACTTACTCTGGGGTTTTCTTTTTGTTTGCTTTCTAGTTCATTAAGTTGTGAGGTTAGATAGTCTGTTAGAAATTTTTTTTGTTTCTTGAGGTAGGCCTTCAGTGCTATGAACTTCCCTCTCAGAACTGCTTTTGCTGCATCCCATAGATTTTGTGTTGTTGTGTGTTCATTTTCATTGGTTTCCAGGAAATTTTTATTTTCTTCCTTGATCTCCATGGTAATGCATTCATTGTTCAATAACATGCTTTTTTGCCTCCATGTTTTCAAATGTCTTAGTATGTTCTTGTTCCAATTGATTTCTAGTTGCATGCCATTGTGCTCTGAGAAGATGCTTTACATGATTTCAATCCTCTTGAACTTGTAGAGACTTAGTTTGTGCCCTAACATGTGGTCTATCTTTGAGAATGTCCCATGTGCACTTGAAAAAAAGGTGAATTCTGTAGTTTTGGGATGTAATTCTCTTTAGATATCTTTTAAATCTATTTGGTCTAGCATTTCATTTAGAGTCTGTCTTTCTTTGTTAATTTTTTGTCTAGAAGATCTGTCCAGTAATGTCAGCGGGGTATTGAAGTCCCTGCCATGATTGTATTGCTGTCAATTTCTTCTTTGAAGTCCCCCAGAAGATTTTTAATATATGTTGGTGCTCCTATATTGGGTGCATATATGTTTACCAAGGTTGTATCTTCCTGTTGGATAGATCCTTCAATATTATGTTCTTTGTCCCTAGTTATGGTCTTCATTTAGAAATCTACTTTATCAAATATGAGTATCGTTACCCCAGCTTTATTTTCCTTTTCGTTTGCTTGAAAGATTTTTCTTCATCCCCTCACTTTCAACCCATGTGAGTCTTTTGTTGTGAGGTGGGTCTCTTGTAACGACATATAGCTGAGTCATGCTTTCTTATCCAGTCAGCTACTCTGTGTCTTTTTATCGGAACATTCAAACCATTCACATTTAAGGTGATAATTGATATGTACTTATTTATTGCCATTTTTGTTCAGTGTGGTTCTATTTTTTTTCTCATTTCTTCTACTAATTACAGCAGTTTTTTTTTAGCATATCTTGGAGTGCTCGTTTGGTGTCAATATATTCCTTTAGCCCTTTTTTGTCTGGGAAGCTCTTTATTTGACCTTCTATTTTGAATGATTACCTTGCTGGATAGAGTAGTCTTGGATTCAGATCCTTGTTTTTTATGACCTGGATTACTTCATGCCACTCCCTTCTGGCCTGCAGTGTTTCTGTTGGGAATTCAGCTGAGAGCCTTATGGGGTTTCCTTTGTAGGTAACCTGTTGCTTATCTCTTGTTCCCTTTAAGATTCTGTCTTTCTCTTTAATTTTTGGCATTTTGATTACTATGTGTCTTGGTGTGGGCCTGTTTGGATTCTTCGTACTTGCGGCTCTCTGTGCTTCTGAAACTTGAATGCCTTCTTCCTTCATCAAGTTAGGAAAGTTTTCTGTCTCTATTTTTTCAAATATATTCTCTAACCCTTGCCCATTTTCTTCCTCTCCAGGGACTCCTATGATGGGAATGTTATTACATTTTCAGTTGTGCTACAGTTCTCTTAAGCTATCTTCCTGTTTTTTTTTAATTGTTTTTTTTTTTTTTTTCCTTTTGGTGTTCTGTTCAGTTGATTTTTTCTACCCTATCTTCTAATTCACTGATCCGGTCCTCAGCTTCCTCTACTCTGCTGGCTAGTCCTTCCAGTGTGTCATGTCATTCTTCATTTTCACTTGGTTGGTTTTCAATGTTTCTATATCTTTACTCATGGTTCTGATGTCTTTACTCAGGCTGTTGACCTTCCTTAATATCATGGCTCTGAACTCTACCTCTTATAACTTGGTTAGCTACATTTCATTGATCTCATCTTTGATAGAGTTCTCTTGTTCTTTCATTTGGCATTTGTTTATTTGTTTCACCATTTTGGCTCTCCCAGTGGGTTTTGGAACCTGCTAAATTTTCCCTGTGGGTGTTGGTGTCCTGTTGTCTGTGGCTCCCTCTACTGGGTTTGGATGAGCCTTGGTGGGCATACCTTAAACACCACTGTCAAGTCTTACTTTCCTGGGTAGATTTGCAAGCCCAGGAAAGGTTTGGTTATCCTCTAGCTTTTTTCTGGAGGCTAGTAGTCTCAGTTACTCAGTGCCTTGGAATGTTGCCCTGGTGTTCTGCATAAGTGGATTTCCAGAGGAAGGGATAGAGGCTGGTTGTTAATGAGCCTCAATTTCATTTATTTGCCTCACCTGGAAAGGCTGGCTCTCCGAGGAGGGGCCTTCTGCTTTTCTCCACAGCTTTGGGTAGGAGAACACTGTCTTTGTTTTAGTTGTAATTCTTGTTTGGTTCTGGGAGATCATCTGTGTAGCTTCTATTCACTCTGCCTCCATTTTCACATCCTCTAAGCTTATCTTGTGCACTGCTGGTCACACAGATATCTCTGTTGCCCCTGCAGGTAACTGGATTACATCGTCTCTTTGGGGACCTGGCTCTATGTCTATGTTATGGGCTGCTGGGTCACATAGGCCTCTCTGGTGCTTCAGTATCCTGCAGGTCCTGTGGGTAACTAGATCGCACAGTCCCTGCTGGGTGCACAGGCCTCTCTGGTGCCTCAGCACCCTGTAGGTTTTGTGGGTAACTGGATAGCACAGTTCCTGCTGGGTTGCACAGGCTTCTCTGGTGCCCCCGTACCCTGCAGGTCCTGCGTGTGGGCATCTGGATCACATCAGTCCTTCTGGGGCTCTGGCTTCCCACTGCTCTTGTGAACTGCTGGACAACACAGGCCTCTGTGGAGCCCCAGGTCCCACAGCTGGTGGCTGGGGAGTTCTGCTGCCCCATGGGGCTCAACTCTTGCTCAGCTTTTGCTATAGTTTTTAGGGATGAGTCTCAGCTGTTGGTTCGTGCTCCTGTTGCCTGGGGATGGATATCTCGTAATCATTTTTAATAGGTTTTTCTGCCATAGTGTGGATGCTGGAGTCAAAAGGAAATAGGTGATCACTAAAACTACTTGTATAGAGAAATGGATAAATGTGTATAGAACTGGAAAATGGGAGTCAAACTGTGAACTTTAAGATACCTAGCATTTGCATATGAGAAGAAAAAAAAAATGGTAACAAAAAAGTAGTCAAAGAAAAAAGGTAGAGAAAAAATTAGGAAAAAATTGTATGGGATCTGAAGAAACTAAGAATTTTGTTTTGAGACTATGCCAGTTATTCAGAGATAGAAGAAAAACAATCAAACATGGCAAAAACAGTAAAATAATAGTGGATAATCTTGCAAGAAATCACTGTTATCTGGAGAAATGCCAATGATTTGGCCATAATTTAAATCAAAGTTGAGAGTAGTGATGAAATAGAAAGTAAAGAATGGAGGCAATAGTTATTGTACATGTTTGCAATAGTCTCACTGGTGATAATAGAGAAACAGTAATTTTGAGGGAAAAAAGCACTTACAAAGTTTTCTACAGCAAAAATTATACCTCCTGAAAATATCAGTGAATTATGTCTTTAACTTCATTTGTCTCAAAGACATTGATATCCAGAAACTCTAAAATCAAAACATACATAAATTACTTTTGTCACCTATATAATTATTGTCTAATTTATATATTTTAATTATATTATAAACTTATGTAGTTTTTATGGTGGCTGAAGATGAAAAATATTGCATAATGTACTAAAAATCCATTTTAATTTCTTATTAAAATTATTAACACATGTAAGCATTTTCAAAATAGACAGAATAAAAGCTGAAGCATGTAATTAACTATAAATTGAGTTATTGATGCTCAGACAGCATAACTGATTCAGTGAAACATGGCTCCATGCTCTTCACATTTGTGAGAGTTTATTACATTTATTACAAGCTAATTAGCATTGAAATGCAATGGTACCACCTAAGAGGCTGGCTTGCTTTCAGTAGTTCTGAAGGTAATGGAGGTTGAAAGCTTGTCTATTCTGGTAAATAGTTCTCCTCACTCAGGAGGTATCTTAATATAATATGTAAACTAAGAGCATGATGCAGTGTAAACTCGAGCACATTTAATTATATGAGATGAAAATGTTGGAAGAAAGTTTGGGAAACAAAGTTTAGACCATTTGTTAAGATATCAGTGATATTGGATAATGTTTCTAGGTCACTTGTCTACCAATAAAGTGAATATTTAACTAGAAAATCAAAACTAAAGCATCCCTTTTGCCAACTCATGCCACTATGGAAAGAGTGTGGCCTTTCTCTTGGAATGAATTGAATTGCCCATCTACAAAGTCTTTCGAGTACAATTATGGTGTTGTGTGGTAGTTGACTACACCATATTGTCTGGGTCCAAGTCGCAGCTCCACTACTACCTTGTGTGGTTTAAACACGTTTCTTTATCTCTTTGGGCCACAATTTCCTAAAGAGTAAAATAAAGTACAGCAGTAGTTCCTTCATCAGTGAATGGTGAGGACTGAATGCATGTAAAAGCATTTAGAACAGAGTTGGGCACACAGTAAGTGCTAAATGTTGCTCTTATTTACAGTACTTGACCTAAGTCTTTAGATATGTAAGTGGAAGTCTGAACTTAGAGTTAAGGCTGGAAGAAGTGTGTTATTCTTCATGACAAAATGGAATAATTTGTGTGTTTCTGTTGTTGCTAATGAGATAGTAAAAAGAGTAACAGTAAAAAGAAAAGAAGAGTAACATAATGTTCAAGAACGATGTGAGAACACTAGAATTCAAGGGAAGAGAATATTTGCAGTATATTTTTAATCTATTAGACTGTATTTTAAAGAAGGGAGTTATTTATCTAGGAACTTTTTGGTATAACAATTTTCAAACATAAAAAAGAAAATAATGTGATGAATCCCTCCCTCCCATATATCTATCTCCCTGCCTCAAGTGTTATCAACACATGTTGGTAATTATTTCATTTATATTCTCTGCATCTCTTTATCCCTGATTGGATAATTTAAACCAAATTCCAACATATCATTTAATTTCTAAACATAAGGCCTCTTGAGGAGAATGGGTGTTCTTTTTTGAATGTTTGGTAAAACTCCCCTGTGAAGCCATGCGGGCCTGGACTTTTGTTAGCTGGGAGAGTCTTGATTACATCTTCAATTTCCTTAGTTGTTATTGGTCTGTTCATGTTTTCTGTCTCTTCCTGGTCCAATTATGTGAGACTGTGTGTTTCTAGAAATTTGTCCATTTTGCTTAGATTGTCAAATTTGTGTCATATAATTGTTCATTGTATTTGTTAATGATCTTTTGTATTTCTGTGGTGTCAGTTGTTACTTCTCCTATTTCATTTCTGATTTTGTATATTTGGGTTCTCTCTCTTTGTTTCTTGGTGAGTCTAGCTAAGGGTCCATCAATCTTGTTTATCTTTTTGAAAAATCAGCTCTTTTTTTCATTGATCCTTTAAATTTTTTTGGACTCTATGTCATTTATTTCTGCTCTGATCTTTACTATTTCTTTTCTTATACTTGCTCTGGGGTTTTCATTTTGTTTGCTTCCCACTTCTTTAAGTTGTGAGGTTAGATAGGCTATTAGAGATCTTTCTTGTTTTTTGAGGTAGGCCTGTAGTGTTATTAATTTCCTTTTCAGAACTGCTTTTGCTGCATCCCACAAATTTTGTGTTTTGTGTTCATTTGCATTGGTTTTCAGAAAGTTTTTAATTCCTTCCTTGATGTCCTCAGTAACCCATTCATTGTTTAGTAACATGCTATTTAGCCTCCATGTGTTCAAATGTCTTTGCATGTTCTTGTTGTGATTTATTTCTAGTTGTATGCCATTGTGATCTGAGAAGATGCTTGATATGATTTCAGTCTTCTTGAACTTGTAGAGACTTAGTTTGTGTCCTAACATGTGGTGTATCTTTGAGAATGTCCCATGTGCACTTGAGAAGAATGTGAATTCTGCAGTTTTGGGGTGTAATTCTCTGTAGATATCTATTAAATCCATTTGATTTAGTGCTTCATTTAGAGTCTCTGTTTCCTTGCTAAATTTTTTGTGTAGACGATCTATCCAGTGATGTCAGGGGGTGTGTAAGTCCTCTGCTATGATTGTATTGCTCCTGATTTCACCTTTGAAGTCTTCCAGATAATTTTGAATATATTTTGGTGCTCCTATATTGGGTGCATATATGTTACCAAAGTTATATCTTCCTGTTGGATAGATCTTTTCAATATTATGTAGTGGCCTTCTTTGTCTCTGGGTATGGCCTTCATTTTGAAATCTATTTTATCAGATATGAGTATTTCTACCCCAGCTTTTTTTTTTTTCTTTCCATTTGCTTGGAAGAATTATTCCCATCCCTTCACTTTCAACCTATGTGAGTCTTTTGTTGTGAGGTGGGTCTCTTTTGAACAACATATAGATGAGTCATGCTTTTTTATCCAATCAGTTACTCTGTGTCTTTTATTGGAGCGTTCAATCCATTTACATTTAATGTCATTATTGATATGTATTTATTTATTGCCATTTTTGTTGAGTGTGGTTATATTTTTCTCTTTCTCCTGTTAATTACAGGCAGTCCTTTTAACATTTCTTTCAGGGCTGGTTTGGTACTAATGTAGTTCCTTAGCCTTTTTTTTTTTTTGGTCTGGGAAACTCTTTATTTGACCTATTTTGAATGATAGCCTTGCTGTGTAGAGTTGTCTTGGATTCTGATCCTTGTTTTTCATGACCTTGATTACCTCATGCCATTCCCTTCTGGCCTGTAGTGTTTCTGTTGGTAATTCAGCTATGAGCCTTATGGGGTTTCCTTTGTAAGTAACCTGTTTCTTATCTCTTGCTGCTTTTAGGATTCTCTCTTTGTCTTTAATTTTTGGCATTTTGATTACTATGTGTCTTAGTGTGTGCCTGTTTGGGTCCTTCTTACTTGGGGCTCTCTGTGCTTCTTGAACTTGAATGCCTTCTTTCTTCACCAAATTAGTTAAGTTTTCTGTCACTATTTTTTCAAATATAATTTCTAACCCTTGCTCATTTTCTTCTTCTTCGGGGACTCCTAGGATGCAAATGTTATTACGTTTCCAGTTGTCCCACAGTTCTTTTAAGCTGTCTTCCTGTTTTTTAATTGTTTTTTTCCTTTTGTTTTTCTGATTGGTTGATTTTTATACCCTATTTTCTAATTCACTGACCCGGTCCTCAGCTTCCTCTACTCTGCTATTTAGACCTTCCAATGTGTTCTTTATTTCTGATATGTCATTCTTCATTTCTTCCTGGTGGTTTTTAATTTCCAACTGGTTGATTTTCAACATTTCTATGTCTTTACTTATGGTGCTTATGTCCTTAAACATGCTGTTGAGCTTCCTCAAGATCATGGCTCTGAATTCTAGTTATGTTAACTTGCTTAACTGTCCCTCATTTATTTAATCTTTGGTAGAGGTCTCTTGTTCTTTCATTTGGCTTTTGTTTCTGTGTTTTACCATTTTGGCTATCACAGTGGGCTTTGGAGCCTGCCAAATTTTTCCTGTGGGTGTTGGTTTTCTGCTGTTTGTGGCTCCCTCTCCTGGGTTTGGATGAGTGAAGGAGGACCCATGTTAAACACCACTGTCAAGTCTTACTTTCCTGGTTAGAGTTGCTAGCCCAGGAATGGTACAGTTATCCTCTAGCTTTTTGCCTGGAGGCTATTAGCAGAAGTTGCTTGAAGAGTCTTGGCTTCTCAGTTGTATGAAAAACTCTCTCTGGTGTTCAGCATAAGGGAATTTCCCATGGTTGAGACAGATACTGGTTGTTAATGGGCCTCAATTTGAATTTCAATGGCCACCAGGTGTAGTTGAATCTCCAAGGAAGGGGCCGCTGCCTCTCCCCAGAGCCCTGGGAAGGAGTAAGATGACCACTATCCTTTGTGGCCACAACTCAGCAAAAGCTCTGAGCAGCCCTCCCAATCCCGAGTATCCCCACACAGTTCCAGTCTAGTCCACCCTCCCTCTGCCAGAGTCCAAGGTGAGTGGCTGTGGCTATTTTAGCATCTGTCCCGGCTCTGTGCTGTGGAGCCGCTTGGGAGTTTAACCTGAGGGCAGTGCTCACAACTAAAGCTGCTGCTGTCCATGGGCTCCCATCCTCCCTTTTGTGCCTCCACAATCCTACCAGGATTGAGTCAGTGTCCCTGGTTATATGGTTCTCCAAGCTGCTTTTCTGTTGCTTTTTCCTGATGATTTGTCTTTATTTTCATTGTAATTCCAGTTTGCTCCTTGGAGATCATCTATGTAGCTTCCACTCACTCTGCCGCCATTTTGGCCCTTCTAATCTTCTTTTTAAAGGCCACTTTTTATTTAGTCAGTTACCTGGAGTAGAAATTTCACTTCTACCATTAAGACATCATACCTGTAAAAAATATGGATCTAGATAATGGCATTATCTATGATTTAATGAATTCAAGGTTAAGAATATTACTCTATCCATATTTTAATTTCTGGCATGGTAGAGACTACCCTTCTTTATAAAAAAAATGTTTTCGTTGATTTTTTTTAGAGAGGAAGAAAGAAAGAGAGATTGGAACATTGATGTGAGAAAAAAGCATAGACTCCCTCTTGTATGCCCCCAACTGGGTATCGAGTCCACAACCCAGGCATGTGCCTTGACCAAGAATCAAAACAGGACCTCTCAGTTCATGGGACAATGCTCAATCCACTGAACCACACAAGCTAGGTGGCAGAGAATACTCTTAATAGATACAGTCTCCCACAAATTATAAATGTAAATTCTGAAAAAATAAATAAAATAAAACCATCAAAACCTAAAGTAGCACCTAATGACTTTGAAGAATAAAAAAAGTAGGCAATTTTGGAGGAAAGTTGAAATGATGAAGAAGAGATCAGTAGGGGATGACTTTTTACTATCGATGCTTTGATACAGAGGAAGGACAGAGCTCTGGTGCAATGTGAGGTGGCTGAACTTCCACTGAAAATCTCCTGTTTTCCTCTACTGAGGATCCAAGAGATAGAACTGAGGCAGTAATGTCTGCTAGAGAGACAGGAGCTTATCCTGGACAGGAGAGAGTTGAAGACAAACATTAAATTCTATGTGCAAATTTTCCCAAATTTTTGGCTGACTAACTGAGCCATCCATGAATGAAGGAGACTCAAGACAGCTTACGGTAATGGGTCATAGTCAAGAATGTAGACTTGAACTTAAGACAAGAATGTGTAGTTTATAACTATATTACCTGCTGAAACAAAAATGTCAATACTCCAGTGGAATATGACAGATTCTAGAGACTCCAAAACATAATATCAATAATTTTCAGAATATTAATTAAGATGTTTGACATAAAAAGAACCAAGAAAACAATGTTCTCAAGAGAAAATATAACAATGAATGCTAAGCTTGAGATGACCTGGGTGCTGAGCTCATTAGACAATGGCTATAAATTAGCCCTTATAAATAAGTATTCTCAGTAAGGCAAAGAGAGCCATTAATACTTGGAAAAACACAAGAAATCTCAGTTGAGAAATAGAAAATATAAAAAATTGGTATATTAGAACTTATAAAATATTTGAAATAAAAAGAAAAGGTACTGAATTAGCTTAACAACAGAATGGAAATGATAGAAAAGACAGAAGACTTGAACATGGATCACCATGAAGAAGAGATTTGAAAACTTTGAAAAAAAAATTAGGAGTGTCTCAGAGGCTTGCAATAAAAGTAAAAAAAGCTAACATATGGGAACTGAGTCTTAGAAGAGAGAAAGACAAGGGGACAGAAATATAACTATTTGAAAGAAATAATGGCCCAAAACTCCCCAAATTTATAGAAAACAAGAAGCTCAGAAAATCTCAACCTAGGATTAATACAAAGAAAAATACACCTGAGTACATTTGATTCCAACTGCTGAAAAACAAACTAATGAACAAAACAAATTGATGAACACAATAGTAACAGAGGCATGGTGCATGGAACAGATTGACAGCTGTCAGAGAAGAGGGGGAGTGAATGAAAGAAGGTGAAGGGATTAGCCAATGAACATATATGCATAATCCATAGACATAGACAACAGTGAGATTATAGCCAGAGGGAAGGGTTCTGGGGTTGGGCAGAGGCGGGCAAAGGAGCGTGGAAATGGGGACATCTGTAATAGTGTCAACAATAAAAATAAAGTAAATAAACAAAAAAACAAAATTTGAAAGCACCAA
Organism: Molossus molossus; assembly: GCF_014108415.1. Taxonomy (NCBI): domain Eukaryota; kingdom Metazoa; phylum Chordata; class Mammalia; order Chiroptera; family Molossidae; genus Molossus; species Molossus molossus. The sequence goes on along the minus strand of NW_023425388.1, from coordinate 90,294,050 downwards.
AGAACAACAAACTGCATATTGGGAAATAAAATTTAGAATGCTATAGGCTTTTCATTATAGACAATGATGACCAGGAGACAGTGAAACAAGATCTTTAAGGCAGTGACAGAAAGAGAAATGTCTCTGCATTCTAATCCATGACAGCCCTGAGCCCAGAGAATGCTTTTATCTAATAACTTAGTGCAGGGTGAATATTAAGACAGGCCCATACCTATGAAATGTGAGACTTTTCTGAGGGACAATTTTTGGGCCAGACTCATCAGCTTGGCCAAATTTTCTTAGAGCTGTGCTCTTCATACACAGAGTCTTCACCCACCCCCGTCCTTTTTTCCTCCTTCACAGAGGTTAAACTTCATCATGATCTGACAGTCTAGACTCCCTCTTTTTATCCATCATGGACATTTCCACCGTCAATCTCTTGCACACCTAATTCCATTCTAGCATCTACTTGGAGGACCAGCAATAGGCAATACCATTATACCTTTCCTATGGCTGATGAAAGAGGAGTCTAGAAAATACTGGAGGAGAGAAAACTTTATACTGTGATTTGAATCCAGTACGGCTCCAGCATCACATACTTTTACCCACAATTCTGTGTTGTGTCTCCTCTAATAACTTGTTAAAGTGGATGTAAACTAGAGCTAAGGATGTTGAAGCAATAACTCAGGGAGAAGCTTTTGTAAGAAATAAGATGATGATCAAAAGGGTGGAGGTGGGAGTGGTGATGACAAACCAAACATATTATTTTTGATGGCTTACACTTTGTGAAGTAGAAGGTAATTTTATCTCTTAAATAGAAGGCTGTTGTTTGAGTAGTAGGAAGATAAGGAGGGAGAGATGTGGAGCAGGAAAGGAATAGAGAGGGAGAGGGATAGAGAGAGAGAGAGAATTAAGACAGGATCACCTGGTCTCATTTTTTTAGTAGGTGTCTAATATCCCTTAGATACTTGATAGAAAAACATTTACAGGTGCTAAATCTGGGTAAAAGAAATCACTGCATATAGTATACTGTGCTGCATTCAAATCCACATTCAGAACATGAATGGTGCTTGATGAACTTGTAGTTAAATTATTTTGTCCAGGCTAAAGACAGTTTAAGCCTCAACAAAATTAAAAACAAATGGTTTCCTTAGTACTTTTTACTTAGAGACAGCAGAAACTCAGCTCTTAGCATTTCAATAGGAAAAAAAGACAAGTTTGGTCAGAGCATACCAGTTAATGTGCTAAACAAACAACTGAAAAATACAATTTCTGTTTACAGTTCGATCAGTCTGTTGAGTAATTTATAGATACTTCTCACCTTCTTGGAACAGAGTGAAGGCAATTAGGGGTGTGAGAGAAATAGAGAGAAACACTAAATTTTTCCCAACCAATTATTGATTAAAAATTTAAGAGGTCAACTTTTGTCATAGGCATTTGGGATTGTAGAAAAAGTTCACCGGGGTAAATTATATGGGTTCCTGGACATAATATAGGCCACTGTATGATTTTTGTCTTGTTCAATCAGTAGCCTAAATATAGATAGAGAGGAGTCAGGCAATTAAATTGCTTCTGAGTTGAGGCTTGTCTTGTTGCTGGGAAGGAAAGATAATAGAACAAGGGAGCTGATGATATTGATAGAACTTTAGCTCAAAGATTCAAAAAAAAGACATAGATGGTAACTTGGGATCTATTAGAGGTATTAAGATAGTGAAGATTTCTCTATAGTGAAGATATAGATATATCGAGAAGCAACTGACTTAAAAAATATTCAAGTGAATAGATCTCTATAACTAGGGACTGTTTCATATAACATTTTAAAAATGGAGTATTTTCACATGATTACATTCTTATCTATGAAAGCTCTAATGATTTTAATTATTGCTCAGCAAATGTTCACTCACCCCTCCTCTGACACTGTGGATAAAATATACTTCCCTGCTCCAATGATGTTAGTCTTTTTTTTTTTTTTTTTTTTTTTTTTATCCTCACCCGAGGACATTTTTCCATTTTTTTTTTTTTTTATCCTCACCCGAGGACATTTTTCCATTTTTTGTTCAGGTAGAGTGGGAGAGAGAGAGATGGAGGAAGAGAGAGAGAGAGAAACATCGATGTGAAAGGGACACATCGAGTGGCTGCCACCCGCACAACCGACCAGGGCCGGAGACAAACTGCAACCGAGGTACGTGCCCTTAGCGGGAACCGAACCCGGGTCTCTCAGGACCGCAGGCCGACACTCTAACCGCTGAGCCAAACCGGCCAGGGCCAATGATGTTAGTCTTGATCACATGTCTTGAATTGGCCAATGGAATATAAACTGAAATGACTGTGTCAGGGATGTGTTCAGGTCTTGGGCAATGTCATGTTTCAGTTTTTTGTTTGTTTGTACTTTTGTCACCTGTATGATAAACCGAGTATTGTATGGTTCCAAAAGAATAATGGAATTGTGAAACAGAGTTACCCAAAGTAATCTTTAGACCTATGTCTGGAAACAGAACCAGTCTGTGAATTTGTACACCCCCGGTATGAAGAAAAGACTCAGCATGTGATCTGAAGGCCCACAAGTGTGTCTCTGATGATTATTTCTTTCTTTTTTTATCCTCACCCGAGGACATTTTTTCTATTTTTTGTTCAGATAGAGTGTGGGAGGGAGAGAGAGAGACAGAAACATCGACATGAAATGGACACCTCGAGTGGTTGCCACCCACATGACCCAACCAGGGCCGGGGACAAACTGCAACCGAGGTACGTGCCCTTAGTGGGAACTGAACCCGGGTCTCTCTGGACCGCAGGCCGATGCTCTAACCGCTGAGCCAAACCGGCCAGGGCTGATGATTATTTCTTGATGTCATGGAGTTATGGATTAATCTGTTATGAAACAATGCCTGTTGAAAGAGAAGAAAATTAAAGAAAAGAAATCTCTGACAGTAAGGAAATCAAGAAATTGAATGTGGGAATGTTGAAAGAACTGAACAGTAACAGCATTTGGGGTGCAGAGAAGACAGAAAAGATGGTCCTAAAGTCTTCAGTAAATAAATATGAGGAAGTGGAAGTTGGAAAATGACAATATTGCAGAGATAATATTATAGGAGAATGGCACTGACTTAAAAAATGTAAGACTTGTTAATAAGAGGATGCGGTAAGGATATGGAAGCAATACTAGAGGGTACAAGGAAACCAACTCCAGTTTTTTTTTTTAAGTGTGCAGGCTGACAAAGAAAGTGCAGCTTCAAATTAAAATGTATGTTAGTCAGGGTTCTCCAGAGAAACAGAATCAATAAGATTGATTGATGATAGATAGATAGATGATAGATAGATAGATGATAGATAGATAGATGATAGATAGATGATAGATAGATTGATTATAAGAAAATGGCTCACACTTTTTATGGAGCTGAGAGGTCCCAAGATCTGCCATCAGAAAGATCAGCAGTTGGAAACCTAGAGAGTGGATGGTGTTGATACAGTCTCCATCCAAAGGCTGGAGAACCAGGACAGCTGTTGTAAGTTCCAGTCTGAGTGCAGGAGGAGACAGAAGTCCAAGCTCAAGCAGTAAGAAAAAGAAAGAATAATTTTCTCTTAATCAGCTTTTGTTTTGTTTTTTTTTTTCTATTCAATGGCCTTCAATGGATTGAATGAGGCCCACTCACACAGGAGAGGGCAATCTGTTTTAGTTAGTCTACTGATTCAAATGTTAGTCTTATCCAGAAAAAATCACAGATACATTCAGAGTGATGTTAAAGCAAACAGCTAGGCACCCTGTGGCCCAGGTAAGTTGACACATAAAATTAACCCATAGCAAAAAAGTAATGGGGAAAACTGTCTTCAGAAGAAAGTGACATTTCATCAAGATAAGGAGGTTAACAGAGTTGTAGTGAGTGGCTAATCCTTGTTGAAGAGATGAAGAATTTAAATACATTTGATTGACAGCATCATTCACGAAGTATTATTGATTATTATAAACAAAGATTTACCAAAAAATAAAAAGAAGAGTTATATGAAAGAAAACATGACTTTGAAAAAAAAATAAGGTCTTACTAGGCAGGAATGATATTTCAATTTACTTTTGCTACTGTAATAAACTCTGACCATAAACTCTGACCTAAAACAGCACACATTTATTATCTTATAGATTTAGAGGTCAGAAGTCCAAAATGGCTCTTACTGGTCTAAAATCAGTTTGTCAGCAAGGCTTCATTTCTTTTGGAGACACTAGAGTAGGAATTACTCCCATTGGAGTAGTCTCCTCTTTTTGAGTGCAGATAGAAACTGTGATTTGCTACTAATCAAAGAAAAATGGGGGGAAAAATCCATGTCCAAGATAATTTTGGCTATTGGCAGAATTCAGTTCTTTGCAATTGCTGGGCTGAGATCTCCATTTCTGTCCTAGCTATCAGCCAGAGCCTGGCTTTTGCTCCCAGAGGCTGCCCTCATTCTTTGTCATGGCTGATCATCTTTGAACTACCAATGGTATGTTGAACTTCCTTCTCATGGTTCCAATTTCTCTTACTTCCTCTGTTTTTAATGGGGTCTGTGTGATTTAAATCTTTTTCACATGGATAACCTGCCTATGTTGAGGTCAACTGTGCTACATAAAATAACAATCATGGAAGTGATATTTCAACATATTAAACAGATGAGTGTATGGAAGTTTGGGAACCATTTTTAGAATTCCGGCTCTAAATTCTAAATTTATCATTTAGACTCCATCTTAGCAGACTCGTGAGAGAGAGCCTCCAGCTAACCTTGAAGAAGCAAACAGCCTTGTTGTGAACAGTATATGGAAAGGGCCACATGGCAGGGCTGCAGGCAGCCTCTAGGAAATAAGGATGGTTTTCAGTAAGTCATTACTAAATTAAGACCCTCAGTCCTACAACTAGGGCTTAAATAACCTGTAGTCTTTCAACAACTGTGTGAGCTTATAAGAGGACCACGAGCTTCAGAAAGGTAGATAGCCTCACCAACACCTTGATTGCAGCCTTTGAGATCCTCAGCAGAGGACCAAGCCAAATTATGCCTCTATTCCTGACCTGCAAAAACTATGAGATGGTATGAGATGATGAATGTGTTTTGTTTCAAGCCACTAAGTTGTGGTGATTGGTTACCCAGCAATAGAAAACTGGTTCATGGGACTTGCCTTCAGAGCTCTTGATTCAGAATGTCTAGGGTAAGAATCAAAAGTTAGTAGTTTAACAAATAACACAGGGAAATTTAATGCAAATAGCCTCTTAACCTATATTTCATAATTTCCATGTTTCGTTGAGATGGGGGAAAGCCCATCATTGTGATGTTGTGCCTAGGAGGACTGCATGTAGCCAGTTTTCAATTGTTTCCTTCAGAACTTTACTCAGTGAAAGTAGCTTGAAGTCTACACTAACCTGAGAAAGACCCCAGAGCAAGAGAATCTCCAAAATCCATGGCACTTGAGACATAAAACAGCATGTTCATTCCAAAGACTGGGTAATTCAGTCATCTTCCAGAAGGCCACCAGCAGGAGAGTGATAGAAATGACATATTTGCTGTTCATGAAAGAAAAAAAAAAATGTAATTGGAAGGAAATAAGTCAAGATGTTCCCAGATAAAGAAGAAAATATCTGCTGGTTTAAAAAATTCTGTGCTAGTTTACTCATCTGTCAACATTAAATTTCTTTTCCATTGTTACAACTGAAACTTGATTAGAATGAAATGCAAAAAGCTTTTGCATTCAGTAGGAAATATTTTTTTTAATACCCAGCAATGGATCTATAAGAAATAAAGGTTAGTCACTTTAGCAGAAGAAGGAGCTATTTGTCACTTTACAAACCAACAAACTTATTTCTTAAGACATAGTGAGCATGGAGCTGCAATTGTAACTCCAGTACATACATTCCAGCATTTAGGAACAAATTTGATTTTGTGATTAGCAAGCAAACTGCCTAACTTGTCCTTATTGGACTATATATTTTTGAAGTGGCTTTGGGGCTTTGGTCTGTAAAGTCTTTTGCAGGCTATATTAATCATAATTCTTCACTCAGAATATACTTTGACATCATTGAGGAATCAATATAGTTAATTCTGCATTGAGGGCAATGCCTAGTGCCATGTTAATACTAAACTTGTAAAATCAGTACATATTTGGGGAGGGAAGATCAAACTGTCAAATTTAAATGTTCCTTTAAACATATATAGGTGACGTTTTCTACCTGTCAGTAATATAATTTGAAATTACAACCTAATATTGAAGTATTAAAAAAAAAAGGTTCATAGTTGATGAAAGGTAAAAAAAGAACTTAAGGCCTTGCCACAGCCTTTTGGGAGTAAAGAGAAGGGAGTTGATTGAAAAATAACCTTTTACTAAAAATAACTGAAAAACTAATACTGAAATAGACTTGTATGTAACATGCATTTGAATGGCATTTCAGAATTTATTGAACAAGAATCTTACAATCTTATCTGTGATATGAAACTCTTCCAGTGGTTTGCAAAGCAAGGTCTATGGGCCAGTCCAGCCCATAGCCTCATTTTGTGTGGCCATCAAGCTGAGTATAGCTTTTACATTTTTAAAAGATTAAACTAGAATATGCAACAGAAACTGCATGTAACCTAACAGCCTAAAGTCTGGCCCTTAACAGAAAAATAATTTGCTCGTCTCTGCGCTAGAACCAGGTAGGACAATTTGCTGAGAACCAAATGGCTAGGATAAAGTTTACAAAGGTCTTTCTTTCTTTCTTTTTTTTTTTTTATCCTCACCCGAGGATATTTTTCCATTTTTTGTACAGATAGAGTGGGAGGGAGAGAGAGGAAGGAGAGAGAGAGAGAAACATCGACGTGAAGGGACACATCGAGTGGCTGCCACCCACACGACCAACCAGGGCCGGGGACAAACTGCAACCGAAGTACGTGCCCTTAGCGGGAACCGAACCCGGGTCTCTCCGGACCGCAGGCCGGCGCTCTAACCGCTGAGCCAAACTGGCCAGGGCCAAAGGTCTTTCTTTACCAAGACTGCTCTCGGGGTTTCCACAATAAAGTACTACTAACTCAGTGGCTTAAAGAACAGAAATTTATTTTCTCACAGTTCTGAGGGCAAAGTCAAATGACTAATAACCACTGACATAAGATGTGATTTTAAAATTTGAATGCCTCCTCAAGTCAAGTATATTTTGCAACCCTCTAAGTTTCCCTGCAGAATAAAATAATAATCATATCACATATCATTTATTCAGTTATTCAATTCCACAAATATATACATTATATACATATCATATGCCATGCATACTTATATAAACAACACAGTATCCTTCTCTGTAAGGCCATTAGTAAATATCAATAATTCAAAGAAGAACAGATTATATTTTTTTCATAAGCATAGTTTTAGTTCAAGTGTCCTGTATCTTATGATGTGTATCAGCTCAAGATTCTGTTAAGATAAAAACTCTCCCCTCTTCCTACTCTGGAACCAGAATGTCAAAAGCTACTATAAATTAGGATTTATCTTTTCTGGGTATCATTTCTTAATAACCCTTAGTAGAATTCTTTAAATTGGGACCTTATAAAAATAAACACAAAATAAAAGTTTAATAACTGAATCTGCATCATGCAATGAGAAGTATATAACACCATTAATGGGAGCTCATGCAACAAAGTAAAATTAATATACAACGTAAGATTTGGTTATAAATTTCCACTCCTTTGCTGTAATTAGGGAAACTAGTCACCTTGTAGCCCAGTTCAAAGAGAGGTTTTTAATTTTCTGTTTTGTTTTTGTTTAGTTTAATTTTGTTTGTTGCAGTTCTCACTGTTGTTATCATTTTGATATTCTGGTTTTTGGTCACTGGAGTCTCTTTTTCTCTGATTTCTCTAATTTATGCTCCAGTCTGCTAGATGTTCATATTCTTCCATTTTCTTTTACCACAGTATTTAATATCAGTATCAGGAAATTCACAGCATTACTGTAAACAGTTTCTAAAGCTTTACACTATTTAAATTCTCCCCAAATCTTTCTAAGCAGGCTGCTCTCCCCCAAAACATGGTGTCAACAAAATGCTGTCTTCTGGGCTCCTGCCTCTGTTCTCTTCTCTGAAGAGAAGTGAGGGCTCACCTCCCCTTGAGCTAAACCAAGCTACATGATAGGAAGATTTTTATAGGTCCTCAGTTTTGGCAAAAACTTCCAAGATGAATCTAAACTGAGAACATCTCTTCCACTGAACAGATGCCATTGACTTAATTATGTTTCCTGTGATAAAATATTGTGTGTATCCTCTAGCCCTTACCACCCAGAGTTTAATTGTTTAACTACAGCATGACTATTTTTGAAACATCCAACTCTGATATATGACTTCATCATCTTTTTAAATGTGTTATCTAATTAGAGGCCAGCAAAGAAATGCACTTGAAGCGCCTGTTTCATCTAAGGTTGGCCAGCCTTCTCTGCACTACAATTTACCCAGAATGAGGATGATTATCCTTTCGGCAATTATACTTACAGAATCACAGTTATCCAAACAATTTAAGCAAAATATTTACACTGAATTATAGAACTTGGATTATGTAAGCTGTTGGTCCAAACTGTTCCAAGAAATGCCAAGAGTCCATGTTCCTTTGTGGCTAGTTTGTAAGGTGTTTCTTTTGCTGTCTGAGTAAATGTGTATTTCTGTACATGGGTAAACACTTTATTCCTGGCTCCCTCTCTGTTCTCTTTCAATAAAAAAATTGAATTGATTTGTTTCTAGACCTGTTATTATTTTCATGTATAACATTACTCTAGTTATATTTGTATATGACATGACTCTGAATATAATCACAATGATTTATGCTGATTACTGTGCCTTATTTTCTGGAATTAAGAAATTAACAACACAAAATAAAAATGGGCATACAGTCCTATTTTGCTTTTTTTTAATTTTTATCCTCATCCGAGGACATTTTTCCATTTTTTGTTCAGATAGAGTGGGAGGGAGAGAGAGAGAGAGAAACATCGACATGAAAGGGACACATTGGGTAGGTGTCATCCGCACGACCAACCAGGGCCGGGGACAAGCTGCAACTGAGGTACATGCCCTTAGCAGGAACTGAACCTGGTCTCTCTGGACCGCAGGCTGAAGCTCTAACCTCTGAGCCAAACCGGCCAGGGCTATTTTGCTTTTAATCCCTAAATCCAGACACTCTGTCTAATAGAACTCCACAACAGTTGAAACTTTTCTTCCTTAAAGATTCTGGTCGAAGTGGAGTAGAGGCTTAAGATCAGAGGAGTGGAGGACTTCTCCCTGGAGCCTTGTGCATCCCACATGGCATAGCATAGTGTCCACAGTCCTAGAAAACGCATTTCGGAGAGTAGGATTTGTAGAATTCTCTACACCAGGTAATCATTCTGCGGATGGAGCCCAGGGCAGTGGTGGGTAGAGCCATGAGGTGTAATACAGGCCTGGCCCCGGTGAGGCAGAGGAGAAGGGTTATGTCCAGAGTCTCAGATGCAGTACATTTCTAAGAAAATTTTGACCAGGTCCACGGGGATGTACTTAAGCCAAAGTCACTGAACGGAGGCGTCCCACTGCTCCTAAGGGGACCTGTGTTAGTGTCCCTGCCATCTCAGTAATTTCAGGGAGCAGCTGTGGGAAGCCGGGCAGCAGTACAATCGCAGGGGCTTCACAGCGCAGCAGCTGAGGCGGCCTGTCAATGACGGTTCCCACAGCAGGAGGTCCGAGTGGCCTCATTTCACGGCCACCACACACTCATACAAAAAAATGTATCCTGGCAAAAATAAAATTCATTTCAATGTGTAGAGATGTTAAATATATAAAAACAAACTTCATGTTATTTCATTTGAGCATTCTATTACGTTGCACAGAGCTTAAGATTTGTTATATCAGGACTTCTGGAAAGCCATGCTGATTTGCTCAGCATGGGGACAGAGGCTTTGGAAAGACATTGCAGCCCACTTACTGAAACACTTTGCCTTGGTTTTCAAAAGCTAGAATAGCATTTAGGTGAGTGGCAGGATTAGAGACTTTATTCCAATAGGTGAAGGTCAAAGATGATTCAGGGATGAATTTCCTGTGTAAACAGGTCAGGATTAGAGGAGATGCGGAAATAGTAAGGCAGGAGTTTATTATCAGATCTCCATACAATTGTAAACATGTCTCGAAATGTAAATATTATCAGCAGTAAAATCCTGTGATCTTCTGAAGGCTCTGCTCCTTGATCTCCCATCGCCCTTTCTTCATGTGTATGTATGTCTCCATTTCTCATGTGAACAACCATGCAGGCCCTGGCTAGTATGGCTCAGTTGCTTGAGCATCTTCCTGTGCACTGAGAGGTCACCAGTTTGATTCCTGGTCAGGCACATGCCCAGGTTGAGGGTTCTGTCCTGACCCCCACCCCCACCCCCACCCCCACCCCCACCCTAAAGCAGTTGATGGATGATTTTTCTCTCTCTCACATCAATGTTTCTCTCTCTTTTCTCCATCTCCCTTCCTCTCTCTCTAAAATCAATAAAAACACATTTAAAAAATATGTTTGATTCTTTATGTCAATATCTTTTTTCTTTTTATCCCCCACTTTTTAGTTTTTCTCTTCTTTTCTCCTTGTTTATTGCTCCTCTCTCTCTCTCTCTCTCTCTCTCTCTCTCTCTCTCTCTCTCTCTTTTTTTTTATCCTCACCCGAGGACATTCTTCCATTTTTTGTTCAGGTAGAGTGGGAGGAAGAGAGAGGAACAGAGAGAGAGAGAGAAACATCGATGTGAAAGGAACACATCGGGTGGCTGCCACCCGCACAACCGACCAGGGCCGGGGACAAACTGCAACCGAGGCACGCGCCCTTAGCGGAACCGAACCCGGGTCTCTCAGGACCGCAGGCCGACCCTCTAACCGCTGAGCCAAACCGGCCAGGGCTTGCTCCTCTCTTTTAAGGTGAACCATAATATAACAATCGCAGGTAAGTGAGAAAAGACGGGATTGGCTCCCTGTCTCAGGCTCGGCGTGAGGGTGACTAAGGGATCTGCAGCTTGGATGCCGCCAGCGGGCATTGACCAGGGCTGGAGCTGCTCCCTGGACCTGATCAGACCTAGCACCATGTGGTGACTAATTGCTCTTCATTCACCTACTGATGTCTGCCAGAAAAAACACAGACAAAAACAAAAACAAAAAACCGCCACTAATCATCCCCAGAAGCCCAGCTTCTATTACACCAGCAGCTACGGAGGGCCCCAAACACCTGTACGGATCTCCACAGCTTCCCATCACCCCCACTAGCCCGGTGGCCTGCCAGCCCAGGGATAGTCACTTGCTAGGTATTACCGCAGTTTGATACAACAGCAGAAAGTTGGTTCCCAGCCATCCGAAAACGAAAATGTAATCCCTGAGACCAGGCAAGAGATTCAAGTCGAAAATGTACCACCTCCAAGTTTCCACATCTGACATTTGAGAGTCCACAGTCTTCTTCCAGTTCAGCCACACTTGGGATCCCCTAACTCGAGAGTGCCCAATCAATCAGAACAGGACATTTCAGGAAGGCCCTTGGCTCCAGTGCTCAGTCCGCAAGGCTGTGGGGAACTGTCAGCACATGCACTTCCAAACCTACCTTATGTGTTCAGGGCCCCGGGTATCCAGACCCTCCAGTCGGTTTCTGTGAAGCACGTGCCGGTTCCCCCAGATCAGAGGGAGAACAGTCAGCCACCCTACTGCTCTCGCACTAGTGCTCCCAGAAGACAGAGCCCTGGCCTGTTAAAGACACTCCTGCGGAGGAGGAGTGTGGGGTAAGGTCATATGGAGGGCTGGAGGGCGGGCACCTGCTTACTGACCTCGCAGAGAGGGAAGCTGAGCAACAGTAAATTCCTTGCGAAAAACTGGCTGGTTTCTCAGACATCAGTAATCTCAAGGGATTGCTGGTTTTTATATAATTGCTAGTCATTTTTTTCTGGCTCATAGAAGATTACATAGAGTAGAGTAAAATGGAAACCACATGAAAACAATATTAATAACAGCTAAAGAAAAAAAAATTCAACTAGAGCCCTGGAGTCATAAGGAAGTCGGTTTTCATGTTTGCTTTTTAAAATATCTTATCATAAACAGCTTTTAGTGTAATAAACAGTTTACTTTATATTTTTCTTGTATTAACTGTTTAGAGTTTTAAAATATCTTGTAGTAACTATTTAAAATGTGTGTAAGTACATGGTTGCAGACAGTTTTTTTTTTTAGAGCAAAAAAGAGAAAGGTTTAGCAAAGCTGACTGAAAGTAAGCAATCGATAAAAATTGTTAGGGGAGAACTGATAATTATGCATGAGTTTTAATCTAATAAACTTGATTGCAGAGAAAAAGGTAAAAAAGTGTTAGCAAGCATTAAGGAAGTCTGTGTGTGAATCAGATTTTAATGAATTTCCCTAAATTTGAAGGAAGCTGTTAGTGCTCTTCTGTCACTGACATCACCTGGAACCTTTCTGTTCATATGTCCCACCAGCGGAAAGCTCACTGTTAACTGTGAATTTGTGTTTTAATTAGGAGGGTGGTTCAAGTTGTATAACACCATGTGGAGTGATGGGAAAATGTGTACATTCTCCCATAATTACATTGTAAACCCGTGAAAAAAATAAATTTGAAATGGGAAAAAGAAAGGTCATTTTAAGCAGATTGCCTCAGCAATACACAATGATAAGAACATCGATAGTTTAGTCTGAACTTTTAAAATTAATGTTTTTATGGACCTTATCCACTGGATCTTCAAGTTTTATTAAATGTTGAGATCCCACTGGTGATATTAATAGTTCTTAATGAACTCTTTGTCTCCAAACACACCAAAAAAAAAAAAAAAAAAATGCCCCAAATCAATTTAGTTTGTAATATTAAATTGGTTCTTAATTAGCTTTTTATCCTCTTTAGCATTGAGCACATTGCCTTGGACTGAACTCACTCAGCTAAAGTTGTGACATGTCTACCCCGAGACAAGTCACAGGCAAAGAATCATGGGGAACCAAATGCATTTAGTGATAGTTCATTCAAAGCAGGCAGCTGTTCAGCTGAATAGAGTAGTTATTATTATTTTATTTTATCAACAACTGGGTCTTTTTGGCCAATGTTTAGGTTTTTCTGAGATGAATTAAGCCTTGAGTATATAGTAAAATATGAAGCTAGGACCTCTTAGGCTAAGTATTTCTCCTAAGGGAAGGACAATGTCTGATCTTTGTTCAAGAATAAGTTACAGATTCTTACCTCCTTAGTGTGCCAGTGGGAACATCAGCTGGTCAGCCGAGCTGTATTTTCTTACCTGTCACTGGTCACTCTTGATACGGTTGTGGTTGTTGATGCTGCAAATTAATCCTTCTACCTTCAGAATTCTGTAGAGTTTGCCTTGCTGGTCAGTGCCTGCCAACCCCAAATGCAAAACCATGTTTTTGTGGTTCTTTTGTTTCAGTTTTTATTGTTGCAGGTAACATAATTTTTTAAACATCCTGTATTAAATGAAATGTGGTCTCATCATTTGAATATTTTTCAAAGTGGTACACAGGGGATCAGATAACTTGTAAAAACATCATTCAACCCCAAATTTGAAAGAGCCCTAGAGGTTTAAAAATTATTAAATTAATTAAAATTATTTTAGAAACTGTTCAGTTTTTATTACTGTTTTTCATTTATCAACTATTTTGAATGTTAATGTAACAGTTTCTACCTAGTTAAAGTTGAGTGCTAAAATTGTTAGTATAATCGTTATAAAGATTTATTTTTAAAAAAGATTTATTTTAGGCTAAAAAGTGGAATCTGGCATAGAGGGGTTTCACTGCTTGCAGAAAGCTAATATCCTGAGACATGGAATATAACAGAGAATGTTGTTGCTTTTGTTGGTGAAATAGATTGCTAGTTCTAATTATGTGCAGATCAGAATGATAATTATTATGATAATAACATCTGTTGAGAAACTATAAAATATATCTTGCTCAAATGCTGAGAAAAATATAAAATGGTGAACTTTGGCCATTTTAAAAGTGTGAGAGTGAGAGGAAACTTTTGATTTCATCACCCTTAAAAATGTATACTAGTATAATTATGAAAGAGTGACTTTTTATTGAGGTATAATTGATATATAACATTATATTAGTTTCACATATATAATATAATGACTTATATTATAATGCAATATATTAATATATATTGCAAAATGATCACTGCAATAAATCTAGTTACCATCTCTTCCCATAATAGTTAAAATAATTTTCTTGTGATGATAACTTTTAATATTTACTTTTTGAGCAACTTTCAAATATGCAGCAGAGTACTATTAACTATCGTCACCATGCTGCACATTACACCGCATGACTTATCTCTTTTATGGCTGGAAGTCTGTACCTTTTAGTTTGTGCCTTTTGGCCCCTTTTACCCTTTTTGCACCCCCACCCCTTCCTGCTTCTGGCCACCACCAATTCCAAAACAGTGACATTTTAATATTAAATCATCTATTTGGGCCATTCATTTTGGTGTAATACAGCTCCTTGGTGATTGGTTTTGAATTTCTAACAGAGGCCGGCAGTATCTCAGAATGTTGAGTATTACTGATTGAATTAACTCCACATCTGCTGACAGGCTCTCAGAAGCCAGGTGCTCTTGCCTTTGTTCTTTGCTGCTTCTCCCTCATCTTCTTCTGCCCTCATACCCTGCATTTAGCAGAGTTTCAACCAGAGCAAGGTTATCGAATTCCTCATTGTTGTGGTTTCTTGAGGCATTACTTATTTTATTTGGTCAGTGTGTATTTATATTGTTATTTGTTCACTATATTTTTTGCAGGAAACATGCTTGAGAACATGCAATATTTTGATTGTATATCAAATAAAATATAGGACAATGTAACCATATTATAACCTTAAAATTTTTTAAAAATATAGTTGACTTTTATATTTTTAAATTAGCTAACTTGAATTATTTATGAATATAATATTAAGAAATTGAGTTTTAAAATTTCTTTTTAATATTAAATTTATTGGGGTGATGTTGGTTAATAGGATCATGTAGCTTTCAAGTGTACATGATTTGTATATTGCATTGTGCGCCCACCATCCAAACTGAAAGCATCTTCTCTCAGCATATATTTAGCCAAATATATGACACAACTTACTTTAATTATAGAAGTTCAGAGGCATTTTGAAAAGGAAATACCAAAAGATTGTCCAAGTTTGTTGGAATTCATATTTTTATAACATGTTTTTCTACAGGTTTGATGAGAATGTTAAATAAGATTACTTACATAAAATTATCTATTTTATCTCTTATAGTGATCAGTAAATATTACTCAATGCACTGGCATGCTGGTAAGTGCTTAAAGACAGCTCTCAAAAGAGAAGAAAAGCCTTGCTGGTGTGGCTCAGTGGTTGAGCATAGCCCCATGCACCAAGAGGTCGCCAGTTTGATTCCTGGTCAGGGCATGTGCTCAGGTTGTGGGCCCAATCCCCAGTGGGAGGTATGCAGAAGGCGGCCAGTCGATGTTCTCTCTCGTCGATGTTTCTGTCTCTCTGTCTCTGTCTCTCTCTCTCTCTCTCTCTCCCCCTTCTCTCTCTCTAAAATCAATAAGAAAAAATAATTTTTAAAAAAAGGAGAAGAAAAACTGCTTTGTAGCATTTGCTGATTTTCAGGCTACCTGTGTGAAGTCACTGAATGGACACTCAGGGAAAGGTGCACAGTGAGATCTCCGAAGTCAGTGCAGGCTCCATCAGCACACCACTGCCTCTCTGCACAGGCCGTTGTCGCCTGGCCCGAAGACCAAACCATTTCATTTCCCCTGCCCTGATTTCCAACTGCTAGTTTATGCATCTCTGTCTGACAGTTATCAGTGCATGTGAGATCCCTCTTTGGTTGAACTAGAAGTGCAAATGTCTTCTATTCACTTCAATTTTCATCCTTTGCAGAGGTCTTTGGAATATGAATGTCTAGCCAGAAACATATATCTATTTGTTATTTTCCATCAGTACTTTAAACTCAAAATGTTCTGTAATTTTGTCAGATGCCTTTCTTATTTATCATATCATTCCTGTCATAGGTAGGACGGTTCCAGGTGCTTCTTGCTCTGGCTAAAAATATTGGCATGTCACAGCATTGTGCCTCCATGAAAGGTTTTGTAATGAAGAGAATTTGGCTGTCAAATATGACCCACTTGCAAACCTGGACCAGAGGTTCTAATTTCTTTGTTTTAATTTTCAGTTTATATTGGAAGAAATGTAGAGAATCTAGTATGACCAAAGGATTGCACCTCGCAGGAGGGAGGCCAAAGAACAGAGCAAGAGAGATATGGAAAATAGCTTACTGATATCAACTGAACTTACATTTTTTGAGATGTTTTCGATGTAATGTATGTTCTTATAATTACTTTCTCTTTTTCCCTTTTCCACACTAGCAGCATTTACTCCAAATGCCTTATAAACATAAATTTGTTTCATTTTGTTTTATTTTGCTTCTCAAGTTTGTTTTTTTGGACACAGAACTAGCCAAAACACAAGTATAATCACAAAAGAGTAATTTTAATGTCTGTTTTCATCATCAAACTGGTAGTATGTATTTACCACAGAAATAAATTAAAAAATATACCAAAGGAAACATCTGAAATATTTATTCTGTAAAGAAACCCATTTCTCCTTGTCCTCCATAGCACATTCACAATGACAGTTTCTGTCTTCCCAACTGGTCATGTCAACAACATAGGAATAGTAGAAAAAATGCAAGGGAGAATATATAAAAAATATAATAAGTCCTCCTTTGTCTTGTGATGTACATTCTGCTTGATTATGACAGAAAAGATACCATCTGTATGATGTCATTAGACTTTGCTCAGAATGGCCTTGACTCCTCTCATGTACATTATGGCAGCCATACATTCTACAGTATCAATGACAAGAAATGACAAGTATAGTTCAGCTTCCAAGGCTGGTTTTTAGTGCTATTCCTGGTATTAAGATAAGTTCTATACTTAGGCAGGTACTTAAATGTCATCATATATCTTATGAAAATCTGTTTACTAATACTTGAACTGAGTCTCTTTTTTAAGACTCGGAAAATCAGGCAACTGTGTGTTTTAGAGGTCAGAATTAAATCTTGAAATTAAATACTTCGCAATGCATGATTTTCTCTGGCTGTCATCACATGCTAGATGTTCTCATTATAAACAGAATTAAAGCATCATTTTTCTTTAACTCAAAGATCTTGGGTCAGCTTCCATGTGCATTTAGGCTGTGTAGGTTGAGGACTGGGTCTCTGTGAGAATGCATGTTTAATTAGTGAATGCTGAATAAAGGAGAAATTAGAGAAGAAGGATGTGAAAGAGTCAGGCACCATATGCATTAATCAAATGTTTTTGACATTTTGAGTTGCTGAATAAGCAAGTCATTCAATGCTATTATGTTTATTCCTTTGGCAATAATAGCCCAAAAAAGGGAATGGCCAGTAGATGATATTGTTAGTACTGGGGCTTTAGAATGGAATCTGAGTAACACAAATCAAATAAACTTCTAAGGGAATTTATATTGGTATTTTCTACGTTTTGAAGGATGTTGCTTTTTATGCTTATTTCAGCTGATATTAAATATTTTATCATTACTTACTGCCACAGTTTTTTGTTTTTTTTTTTTTGTAGTGAGACTTTTAATCTTTAATTTATATTCTTCGCTGGTCACCAATTCTTATTTATAGATGATGATTAAAATGGTTTTTTGGTTATAAAGAAATTGTTATTTTTTATAATTGTTATTTTGGCCAATTGCCCAGTTAAAGGGAGCAGTGAATAATTTATTAGTGAGTAGGATCATGCAAAATTAAAGATGTTTTCTGGTTATGTGGAGTTGACTACAATCTTCTAATTTAGGATAGATTTTTTTCTTGATTGTCTTTCAGTAATGAACTGTATTTTAGAAGTTTTTTGTTTTTTTTTTGTTTTGTTTTTTTTTTTATAATGGCAAAATGACAAATGCTTGTGAAAAGAAAAAAAAATGTTTTAAATAAAAACCCAAGTATGGTACTGTGTCAAATGTTGGACCTCTCAACTGAAGACAGCTGCAGCGCACTTTGGAGATATGTAGAAGAGCAGAATTATTGCTCAGAGTTCAGTATACTAGGTCACAGTATTGGTCTAGGCAGAGCTTAAGTCAATCTTTTTCTTGGTTCCTTTCCAGTTCCTAGATCCCACCTTCTTTGTCCCATGCCTAACTCCTTATACTTTTTTCTAGATACCTATTAAACCTTGTTTTGAAAATTTACCCAGATCTTCCTAACAGAACTATTATTTTCTTAGAGAGACATTTGTCAGTTGGAATACAGAAGCATGGACGATGCATGAGCTAAAGCTTTCTGGGTATAAATTCTATTTTTAAATGCATTAAAATGAATCTCTGATTAGTCAAGTTCGACAGTCGTAGGGAGATCATTTGAGACTGAGGGCCATATTCACAATCCCCAGCCGACTGCTTTATTTCTGTCAAACCAACATTTGCAGCTTAACCATCCATGAAGAAAGAACCCTGAAGAGTCATAGAAGGAAGCTGATAGAATTTGAGGAAATTCTAAAATTGTTTACATAGAAAATTATCAAAAGCTGATTTTCATGTCTAATGAATGCAAAAAAATACATGGGCTTAAAAGCAATACCTGATAGTTTTGAGATTTAGATCATATATAAAATATGCTTGGAAAAACCACTTACATTGAATGTTCCAAAAATATATGCTGGGAAAACTGGTCTCGCAGAGTCTACCCTACTCCCTCCTGCCACCCTCTCTACCTCCAACTTTATCAGAACAAAAATAAAACTTCAGTGGTTTTGAAAAACCCAGCAAATTAGATTCTCTTTTGGCGGATTGCAATGTAAATTAATAAAGGCCTGTAATGCCCTCAGTGGCTCAACATCTATATTCAGCAGTTTAAATCACCACATTTTCAAAATCCATTTGACACTAAGAATTTTTAAATATATATAAATGAGTATTTATCACTCCTGAGCATTCTTTGGAAAACAAAACAAAACATTAACCTCCCTTGGGTTTCATCTTTGTTACCTACAAAATGAAAGAGTTGAAACAAATGAGTGTTCAAATGTAGATTTAATGATCATCTAACAGAAATATGGACAAATCTATTCCTATAAGGGAGTACACATGAAATGACCTATTTGTGTTTATAATTTTGCATGATTCTATAAGTAAATTAACCCTGAGCTTGTTTCCAAATCTAAAATTTATTAATTAAACTTGTTAAGGATTCAAATGGCTTGTGAGAAGAAATTTGATGGTCCCTTCTTTATTAACCATAAAATGGAACTGAATTGTTTAAAATTGTTTGTGGATCCACTTAGAGTAGACAGTTAACAGAAATGTTTGCAGGGACGATTTTTAGGCACAGTTAGGAATTAGCAGTGGGGTTAGTAAAGCTGTACAAATTTATCTTTTTAAATGTTAGATGATGTACCTTTAAGCAGCTTATGATTATATGGTATTTATATTTCTCTCCAATGCACTTTTTGGGTTAATCCTCACCCAAGGATATATTTTTCGCATAAATATTTAGAGAGAGTGGAAGGGAAGGAGGGGTGGGGAGAGAGAGAAAGAGAGAGGGAGAAAAACATCAATACATCAATGTGAGAGACACATTGATAGGTTGCCTCATGCACATGTCCCAACTGGGCAAGGGATCAGACCTGCAACCCAGGTATGTGCTCTTGCCTGGGAATTAAATCTGCAAATCTTCTGTATGCAGGCTCTAACCACTTAGCACACTTTCCAGGGCCCCAGTGCACTTTTTTTTCTTTGAAAAAGTATTGTGAAAGAGTAAAAATAAGTAAGTACAACTTAATTTTCACTCTCCTTTCTTCACTTTTCCTTCTTTATTTATTAGTGTTTTGTTGTTGTTGTTTTCATCCATTTCTAAAACTTGTTGCAAGGATCCAAGTAATTGCTAATACAATTCTTGTTCAAATATTTTTTTCTCTTTAAACAGTTTGTATGCCAGCCACTTTCTATAAAATTATTTGTTTTTTCTTTTTCTTCTTTCTGTTTTTCAGCTTCAAAAACTTAGAAGGGTCACAGCTTACGTCCAATTTCTCCTTTCTATCTCCTTTTTACACAATTTCACTTATTTAAACTCATTCTACAGGACATTTCTGTCTTGAAAAATGAGACAGGCTGTGTTCAGCACTGTTCATTACTACTGTATTCTTCTGTTTCACCATTGTAAAATGCACTGAATGCCATGTTCAACTGTAGATGTGTCAAAACAAAAAGAGATAGCCCGTAAAGGCCTCTGTTCATTTCCTTCCTATTATACTTGGAGCACTTCGTATTTTGAAATAGTTTTCAATTCATGAAAGAAAATTAAAAATCTGTATTCTTTTTTCCCCTTTCAGAAGAACAAGACAGTAACTTTTCATTTAACTATCTTTTTCTCTAAAAAAAGTAAAAAAAACAAACAAACAAGTTTTATGGTTTTGTGTGTTAAGGACCAAACAAACATGACAATGCCTGCTATTATCTTGGGAAATTAGCTGAACAGCATTCAAAGGCTTTCTTTCAAGAGCTCCAAATTCATTTCTTTGAGTTTTGAATAGAATTTTTTCTGGCCAAGCAGGTGTATGAATCAGAGAGTCTTCCCCCCGATACCCGAAATGACCTTTGACTCTCCCAGTCCTGCTGTCTACCTTGTCTATTTGTCTGTGTAGTCCTGTAGAAACTGGCTCCATGAAACCACAGTTTTCGATTACACAGAAAATGTCTGGTTCTACATTTGGAATCTCAGCAAGAACCTTAAAAAATCATGTGTTCAGGCAAAATGTAGTATACTTAGAAAGCAGGAAATGTCTGCAGCAAGGAGAGTCTTATCAGTTACATGGCTAGCAATTTAGACATGATATTGTAGCCCACAGTACACGGAGAGAAATGGTATAAACTCAGACACTGGCAGGTACTGCAAAGTTATGCACACACCGAGTCAGAGCATGCTTGTGACTTTTTCCAAAATTACCCTAGCTTTAACCTGGGACTAATGTAACCAACAAATCCAAGGACTTCTTAGATTTTTAGGGTGAGTAATATGAATATGTAGAACAGGGAAAGTGAAAATTG
This sequence comes from Molossus molossus, assembly GCF_014108415.1. Classification (NCBI taxonomy): domain Eukaryota; kingdom Metazoa; phylum Chordata; class Mammalia; order Chiroptera; family Molossidae; genus Molossus; species Molossus molossus. The sequence goes on along the minus strand of NW_023425388.1, from coordinate 90,273,021 downwards.
AGGAGGACATGTGGTATAGTGTTGGGTATTCCTTAATGGGATAGAAAAGGGGTAGCTGAGAATCCCCTGAAAATCTCAGGTGGTGCATGGAAAATGTGCTGATTTGATATCAAACAGACTGAATTCTGATACTGTCTGGTGTAGAATTTTGGTCAAGTTGCTTCACCTCCGTGAGTCTTAGTTTTCTCAGCTGTAATATTGACCTGATTGTAGTATTGATAAGATCATTCAAGATAATGTATATGATATGCTTGACTTGATAATCTGGCACATGTGTGTTAATTATTATGTTGTTATTATTGTTATTAATGTCCTTATTGTTATTCTCCTCTTTGTTCCTTTGGGAATCAGGCTGTATCTCTTTCTGTTGCTGAAGGTAACACCATTGATAAGTCCGGGCTATAAAGAGCACGTTGTAGCTGTGGAAACATTGTTTGTATCTGAGATGTTGTGCTGTGAGAGATTAGGGAGCATGCAACCAATTTGTAAAGGACAATCTCAGAAAAGTATGTTTATTTTTTTAATATGTGTTGTTTTTATTTTGTTGAATAAAAATAAGGAAAGCAAAATCCACAAAGTGGGTTTAGAACTTTACTGAAAATCACAGGTGTGAAGATGCCACGTGAAGGGTATTGGAAAGTATAACACACATTTGCATCTGTTCCACATGGTCTTCCCTTCCTCCTCTGTTCTTAGTCTCCACTTTTCTTCTCCTTTGCTTCACCAATTTTCCTTTTCCATTTTTTCATCATTGTATTTACTTTATTTATTCTCCTTTGTCTTTTCCCCCCTCAAAAGCTCATGATTGGGTTGTTCACACACTAAATGGACCTTCTATAGCCATCATTTTGGACGGTAGGGATGGGCCTAGATATGCTCAGTAATGCATTAGCTCAAAGGAGGTTTTTAGGTTTTGTGGTATTTAAAATGGTTGTGGAAGATATACCAGCATAAATTATTGTTTTGGCAATAGATGATCTATATGAGCATCATCCCTAAAATTAAAATATATATATATTTAAAGGTAGACACTAGTAAAATAGCATGATTTAAAGACTTAAAGAAGCTTCGTCTCTCCAAAAAATGGAACCTAGATTTTTACATTTGGAAAAAGTTGTCCTTTTGGGGGATATGCAGGGAAAAGTGTGTGATAAGGGGCCCTATTTACATTCATGAAGCAAATAATCCCACCCGTTATTATTGAAGAAATAATGAAATCATAGGAACTTGTGTTTTAGATTGAGAAACCAGTTTTCTCTAATAATGTGAAATATTATTAATGGTTCCATCACAGCTGTGTCAGACGTTTAAATTTTACATTTTTTCAGAGAGAAGACTGTTATTTTTCTTTCTTTGTGTGGATTATAATGTACTGCCTTTGTAAACTCCGTGTGTGTGTGTGTGTGTGTGTGTGTGTGTGTGTGTGTGTGTGATGAGGAGGTCAGACCTTTGGGAAAGTAGAAAGATACAATGCTTAATCATCACCTTTAACTGAAGAAGTATCTAAAAAAAAATTTGTTATTCTCGACACAGCTCAATATCAATTAGTAGATAGATACCTACGTCTGGATAACATAAGTTTTCCTGCAGTTGGACAATTCGGTTCTGATGCAATTGTCATGTTTAGATCCACAGGGCAACTATACAACTTGGTTTTCAGGAGATTATAGTTTCCCCCAAAGGCAACAATATTCTCATAGAAAATCAAACTGAGACAAGGCTTCTTTTTGGATAGGAGGTAGATTATAGCCCTCCTGGTTTGGGGATGACTGGATCTGGCAGGGGACTGACCAGGAGGCCAGTAGGTTCAGAGGGCATAGTGCAGAGTGAAGTAATCTCAGTCATGATATGGAATTTAAGAGCTGAAACTGCTCTGTGACTGGGGACATGAGACAAAAGTGAGGGCAGCAATCTTTTACTTCTCTCCAAATACACAGCTTAGTGTAGAATCACCCTCTGGAGGGGAGGTGGTGGTTCCCAAGCTGTCAGGATGCTCAGGAATGGTGGTTGAGAGCAGAAGCTGAGCAAGAGAAAACAAAGCTAATGTACTTGTTTGACACTAATAGAAGAGTCTCCCCTGCTTAATCTCAGATTTACCTGGGGACTCTTTGAAGTGGCTTGATGCTGACTGTAAAAATATGACCCCAGATGATACAGGCTGATGAGGAGGGAGGTAAGCAAAAATAAGCCCAATTCTGAAGAGGGACTCGATTCTTTGGAAAGAAATAAGTACAAAAAGAAATTATTAATTAATATTAGTAAAGTGTCTTTTTATTGAATTTTAATTGAAACACTCGAGTGCAATTTTATTAAGGTATAATTTACATATAACAATATGCAATTATTTTTAAGTATACAACTTGATAAGAAAAATCTATACGCTATGTAACAAATGCTCACATCAACATACTTGACCTGGCTGGGTGGCTCAGTTGGTTGGAGCATCATCCATAGACCAAATGTTTGTGGGTTTGATTCCTGGTCAGGGCCCATACTTAGACTGTGGGTTCAAATCCTGGTCAGGGCATGCATGGGAGGCAAACAATCAAAATTTCTCACTCATATTGATGTTTCTCTCTCTCTCTCCTGTCCTCTCTTTCTAAAATCAATAAACATATCCTCAGATGAGGATGAAGAAATAATAAAGAGCTCTTTTACATGTGGCTTATATTTTTTCTCACATGTAGATTTTAGGATTCATCTGTGATGTTGCATGTAGCTATAATTCTTTCCTTTTCGTTGCTGGATCAGAAGCAACTCTAACCTATCTTCTTTGTATAACTTTGAAATGAAAGAAAAAATCACTCATTTTGGTGTTCTTATTGAGTTTTAGTAATAAGAAAATTGGTATTACTTTCCTATAACTATGAGGTAACTTGGATTTAAAACATTTTTAATAAAAATACATAAATTATTAATCAGGCTATGATTTAATGAGAAATATAAGCTTGTAGAAATTAATACAAAAAATTTTACTTGTATTAGAACTGCAGTTCAATATATCTTTGTTGAGTATCTTGAATCATTACATTGTTTAATGAGAAATGTATTCATAATTGAACATGTTTATTTGTATTATTCATGGACTAAATCTGTTCCTTTCACAATATAGATGTGAATTTCCTTATAGCAATTTACATATATTAGTTTTCTGATTTGCTTCCAAGACATTTGGAAGACAGAAAGGGACAAAATAATGGAAACATACATTCTCTGAAAATATACTGGTATATATGAGTATACTCTGCCTAACCTTTGCCTACAACCTGTGTTTGGTTCCTGTTTGCTTTTTTTGGATCCTTACTCTAGAATTACTCTTCTCATTTTTCTCCTGTCAGCATATTCCTCCCTACTGGGTCTTTGTCATCGAGCCTTCAAGTGTGCTCAAACTCTACTGATCTTAGCATATACACATTTTATAAACACACATGCATACCCACAACCTCCTCAAAGACATATTCATCTTTACTATCCTTGTAGTTATTATTTTCATCTGATATCTAAATATCCCCAGTGTTATCTGTAAATTCTCTTCAATTCTTAATCACAGATATGTTCTTCAACTCACTCTAATCTGGAGTTCACATTGCTACTTTCTATCATAATTTGTTACTAAGAAAATAAGCAGGTTGTCTGGACAGTGTGGCTCAGTGGATTGATGGTCGTCCCATGAACTGAGACATCCTGGTTCAATTCCTGGTCAGGGCACATGCCAGGGTTGCAGGCTTATTTCTGGTAAGGCGCATGCAGGAGGCAGCCAATCACTCTTTCTCATAGTGATGTTTCTATCTCTCTCTCCCTTTCTCTCTCTAAAAGAGCAATAAAAACATATATTTTTTTTAAAAAGCAAATAAGCAGGTCAATACAAGTCCTATTCAAGTTTTTGTCCTTTACTTTTCTTTTTTTTTTTAAAAAATATGTTTATATTGATTTTTAGATAGAGAGGAAGGAACATAGAGAGAACTATTGATGAGAGAGAAACATTGATCAGCTGCCTGCTGCACACTTCCTACTGGGGATTGAAACCACAACCCAGGCACGTATCCTGACCAGGAATCCAACCAGTGACCTCTTGGTGCATGGGATCATACTCAATCCATTGAGCCACACAAGCTGGACTCTTTCATTTCTTTCTTTTTTTGTTAGAAAATTATGTGTTATTATATTTTCCACTTTATAGGTAATATAGACTCGCTATTACCACTGTGATTTAATAAAATGTGGAGGATTTAGAAACATCAAGAATGTAAATATTTGGGCTGTTTATGTGCATATACACACACAGTATGTCATTTGCCAAGTCTTCTTTGTTTCTTCTCAATTAATTGCTTTGTTTTCTAGAGTAATAGGATATGGAACCCCACAGACACCATTGAACACATGTAACTGAATCGTGTTTCAACAAGCTGAGATTCAGGGCTCACAGGTCCTGTTGTGCAGGCAAGGACAAGCCTTGATTGGATCTGGCAGGCCATCTGTTATATCTCAGTGGTCCTAGAAGCCTTATTTTCTATTTAGGTGGGTTAATAGATCCAGCATATGTGCCATAATTTCAAGAAATTATGTTTCTTTTCACATAACCAGAAGAAAATAATTGGTGAATACTATATTGGAGGATGATCATTGGCACTAAAATAGTATCTGGATAAAAATTATTATTCTTTCCTGCTTCTTCTTCTCTCTCATTGGTTAGTTTAGTTTTCTATCTCTGCCTAACATGCCACCCCAATGTGCAGTGGCATGAGACAGCAACACTACTCACAGTCCTGGGAGTCAGGAATTGGGGCAGAGCCCAGCAAGAGCAGCATGTCTCTGGTCCAGGATGACTGGGGGGTCGAGTGCTGGGTTATAAACTGTTAGAGATGGTAGGAGATGTCTGGAGTCTTGGTTCTGACTGTCAAACGGGTCCTTTGATTCTTTTATACACCAGAATACTGGGGCTGGAATGTCTGAAATGGTTTCTTTATTCTCGATCCTGGAGCCTGAGATGAGATGATTCGGCTGGGGCTGGCAAGGCATACCTCTCTTCATTCATTCTCTTTGTCAGGGAAGGAGGACTTCTTATAGGTGCCTGGCTTCCCCAAGGAGGTATTCCAAGAGACCAAAGCAGAAGACTCAAGGCTTCCTATGACCTTGCAAATCACACCATGACACTTTCACCCTTATGCCATGGATACATAGGGAAAGTCCATATTCACTGTAGGAAAGTCTGAACACCAAGAGGTGTGGTTTAAAAGGTGTTGCTTTTAGGACCTGGCTACTACATTAGTGTCTTTGAAATCACTAATTTTCTCTATACATGTCTTTCCATGGATATTAATCATTATCATATTGATCGAGATACAAAAGGCAAGGACTGTAGTCTTGATTTTTACCACTGGAGCAATCAGTAAATTGAAGGCGCTTATTTGGATGAAGTCACATAAGCATAGTGAAGTGCCTGAGAACAATACCAACTACATACATGTTTACCTGCTCTCCTTAGGGCTATATAACTGGTCCCTTATATTTAAATACTAAATAGTCTGAAAAGAAAAACATATATATTTTATATATTACATTCCTGTTTTCAAGTTTCTTGTTACTGGGTCAAGAAAGCTGCAATAAAAGGATTCTTAACTGATATTGCGTAGTATGTAAGCAATACTCTACTGTTGACCATAGCCAAGTAGAGTACATTTTCCCAAATCTTTTTTCTTTTTACATTTCTAGTGAGCTTTAGCATAAAAGTAAACATTTAAAACATGTTTCTTTTATTTATCGGTTTATAAGAAATAGTGCGAGAGAGACCACACATTACTCATAAAAATAAGTTTATTAGAACATCCCCTTCAGATGTGCAAATGCTAAATCTTATTCATTAAAACATACATAAATGCAGATTGTTTAAGAAAATAAGTTTTACCTTCTTTGCCTCTCAGTTTTTTATTGTTGTTTTCCTGAAAAAAAAAGAAAACAAGTGTAAGCTCAGGCAATATTTGTACAATATAAAGGCAATTTTATAATATGAAAGAGAAAAATTGCCGTGGTAGTTTCTTCAATGTATGAACCAAACTAAAACAGATAAATCAGGCCTCATTGCATAGATCCGTTCTTAACAAAATTTAACACATTTATTGCCTATTATGTGTCAGGAACTATATTAAACCCAGAAAATATTAAGATAAATATGACATCATTCCTGCCATCAAAAAGCTTGCATTCCACAAGGAGAGACAGGCATGTAGACAAATAAACAATATATTGTGTTAGGTATTTATCAAATGCTCTAGGGTGCTGGATGGAGGGGTCATTTCTTTAGCTGCTGTGGGAAAGGAGGAGAAGGTACAGAAAAGAGGTGACATTGTAACCTGAATTTTTATGGTCAGAGGAACATACACAAATTATGAGCAAACAGAGAAGTTGCTTGTAATTTAAACAAAGTTAAAGTTTTTTTTTTCTGCTATTGAGTTGGAGGTTTTAAAACTTTAATGGTAACCTCCTTCTAAAATAGAGTTTCTAATATTATCTAAAAGCATAGTGCTATTTCAAAAATAGAAGTGAAACAAGTGAGAATTATAACAAAAATGGACCTAGTAGCTTGTTAAATGTCTTTCCATATACTAAAAGAAATAAAAATTTAGTAATCAAGTTAAGTGTGAGCAAAGTAGACTATATGTGTACTTGGTATTTAAGAATGCTCACCTAGTTCTGACTTAGATTTAATTTCCACTTTTATATAAAGTTTATTGGATATTTTTAATTCCCAAAGAAGTCTTATATAAGATTATTAATTTCTGTAAAACATAGGTATTTTTGTTTTCAAAGAAAAAAATTCAAGTATTTAATTATTTAACATGGGATCCAGTTTCTTTCCTGTTCTTTTTCTTTTCTCATATTTATTATTAGTTTTTAAATTCTAAATTATTTTGCTTTATACCAAGGTTGAGTCTCTTCGTGGGCATAAAAGTCTTCCAAAATTCTTGGCTCCTCATTATCTATTTTTAGAAATGAGAGGGCATCTTTTTTCCCAGCAAAGCGCATTGCACTTTGAGGGGACAGGACCAGCCTGCACTGGGCCGTGGACAGTCACGACGGCCAGAGCAATGGGCTGCCTGACTGGCTCAGCCTGAGCTGGCATGCCGTGGCGGAGTTTGGCATACATTTCATTTCCAACATTAAAAACAATATTGTTAACAGTGAAATGTGGGGTTGCTGTGGAGGAGGCAATTGATCACCAAAATAATCACACACAAAACATCTGGATAAAGAGGTTTGAGCTCATTCAAAAGGCTTGAATTTTGTGATTCTTGATTCTACTGTGGATAACATAAACATAAAGAAAATTAAAAAGTAAATCCCATTTCTCGTGGGCTGCTGTTTCAAAAAAATAGTGATTAATTGATGAAAAAAACAAAACAATATTCACACCCAAAAGACATATATTCACGGAATGAAACCAAGAAAAAATAAAAAAAACTTCACTGAGAGAGCTGCATAGAGCAGAAAACACAGTAATGCTCCTTGTGGTTTGGAAGTATTCCTTTGCCTTTGGCTCCCAGCAAGGTGCTACTTCAGTCAATGATACCACGGGAAAGGGCTGGAGACACCATCAGATTCTGCAAACACTTCCCTTTCTCTTTCTCTCATGCATTTGTATGCTTTCTTGGCTCTTTAAGTAATCAGAAAATTGGCTTTCTACCTTCTTGCTCAACAGGTACAATAGTCCTGAGTGTTTCCTGGAGATGGAAGAATTAAAGGTCAATTTTTACTCAGTGTAAAGTGATTAGAATTTCAGTGAGGATAAGAGATGCAAAGCTCCCAATCAATGATGACATTTGGGTCATTTTCCCAGTGTACCACTTTTCCAAAAGGCCGAATTTTAGTCTTGCCTGAAACTTATTCTTGCTGCATTGTTACTTAGAGACATGCATAATATTGTCCATATTTTTGGGTAGACATTAAAATATAAATTAGCTAATAAGTATTAATTCATTTTTGTTTCCTTTGGAGTCTTCAACAGCTATAAGCTATGTGAAATGAAAGACTCCTTGTGTATATATTTCAAAGATTGTAGTTTTAAAAATAAAGACTTTTCAATATTTATAAAAACAATTGTTGTAAAATCTTGAAAGTAAAAAAGATAGACTTAAAAATTACCCAAAAGCTCACCATTTAAAGGTAATCATTACTGACATATTTTAGAGCCATACAATGTATGCAGTGCTTAGTTCTCAGTAAATGCTCAATGTGTTTGAATGTTGAATAAATATAAATAGCATGTATACTCATTTGTAAAAATATGCTGACATTTATCTTTAGCATGGATAGCTTAGTTCTCTTGTAAATATTTGCTTTATCAAGCTAGATTAAAATGAAAAACAAATGAAATGAGATGTAGTCTGCAATATTTTGCAAGCTGTTATTCTTTGACGGGAATTCACACTTTCTCATCCTATTTGTATGATGCCGTTTTAATTACATGTCACTGCCTAAGCAATGGTGAGTGAGTGATTATGCCTACAGGAACATTTGTGCATGACTGGGAGAGGGCAGAGGGAGGTTTTCAATTTATTATGACTCACTCAGGCACTAAACATGACATTTCTGGACAAGGACTGTGTTCTTGTCAACTTGTCACCAGCACTGATCCCTGATCTATCATGAATGAGATTTCTTGACAAATCATTTGGAAAAAAATTATTCTCTATTCAGGAGGTCAACAGTTTAATTTAGGGAAAGTTGAAAAAATGGGAAGTAATTCATGCTGTTCTCTGGGAAAAAAAAAAATGACCTGATTTTTGCATTTTGTGATACTCTTAGGGAGTAAAGCTGGAGATACCTAATAGTGGTAATGAGGGAGTAAGGAAAATTTAAGATCATGCTAGGTATAAATAAGACCTCACTAGAGTATGTCTTAAGGTTACATTCTGAGAACTTTCAGAGGAAAAATTATTTATTATATTTGGTGGTTATATTATAATCTTCTCAACACATTAAAAGAGTAAATATATCATTTTTTTTAAAACCTGGCAAAATTCATTGATTTTTTTTTTTATTTTTATTTTAACAATACCCGTAGGATGAATTTGCTTACTCTTCACAGTGAATCTATGGCATTTAAGCTAAAATGAAGCTAATAGAGAGTAAAGAATAATAGTTCAGGCTACAAACTACATTCTTACAGTCATTAACCTTTTGTAAGTAGTGAAAAGGAAGGTCTACATAGAGGCCATGAAGTGTGTACTAAGACAAAATTAAACTAGCGTGTTTCAAAAGAAATAAGTCCTATGTAGTGAACTGAATGGAGAGAGAAAAGGGAAAGAAAAATAAAGAAAAGTTTTAAAAGGTAAAAGAATAAGTACATGAACTTGAAAGAAAGATACATGGGTCCAAATTAAGCTCCACTATTTACTAATGTTATGACTTGGGACACATCTTTGTATTTCATTTCCATTATGTATAATATGTGATTAATAATATTGACTATCATATAAAGTTATTTTGGAGATATAATGAGTTATTATATTTAAAGTGCTTAGATCTTTAAAACATAACTAAAAGAGAATGAATGTTAGCTATAATCATTATGTCTTTATGAGAAAGCTGAACAAGATTTGAGCAAATAAGGTAGAAATAGCATAAGTCACCTGGAATATAAGTAAACTTTCAGTATTCTAGGATGTTCTTGTTAACCTCTTCAAAATAAAGGAACTTTTGTCTTCTGTAGAAAGAGATATCTGCTGGAGTCAGCATACACCTAAAAGTAAACTTAACCAAAGACATAAAAGACCTATACTCAGAAAACTGCAGGACATTGGAAAAAGAGAGGAAGATATAACAAAGTGGAAGTACATACTGTGTTCATGGATAGGAAGAATTAACATAAGTAAAATGTCCATACTACCCAAAGCAATCTATAGATTCAATGCAATCCCTATTAAAACACCAATGGCATATTTCACAAATCTAGAACAAATATTCCAAAATGTATATGGAATCAAAAAAGACCTTGAATAGTCTCAGTAATCTTGAGAAGAACAAAGTTGGAGGGAGTATAATACTGGATCTCAAATTATACTACAAAGCCACTGTAATCAAAACAGCCTGGTACTGGCACAAGAACAGGCATATAGATCAATGGAACAGGACAGAGAGCCCAGAAATAAACCTATGCCATTATGGACAATTAATATTTGACAAAAAAGGCAAGAACATACAATGGAGTAAAGACAGTCTCTTCAATAAATGCTGTTGGGAGAATTGCAAAGGTACTTGCAAAAAAAAAAAAAAAAATGCAAGTAGACCACCAACTTACACCATACACAAGAATAAACTCAAAATGGATAAAAGATTCAAATGTAAGTCACACCATCATAAATATCCTATAAGAAAACATAGGAAGTAAAATCTCAGAAATCTTATGTAGCAGTATTTTCGCAGATACATCTCTTAGGGTAAGAAAAACAAGAAAAATAAACAAATGGGACTACATCAAAATAAAAAGTTTCTGCACAGGAAAAGAAACCATCAACAAAACGAAAAGGGAACCCACTATATGAGAAAACGTGTTTACCAATGATACAATATCTGATAAAGGGTTAATTTCCAAAATCTATAAAGAACTTATGCAACTCAACACCAAGAAGACAAATAATCCAATTGAAAAATAGGCAAAGACTTCTGGTCAAGATGACACACAGGTAAATGTGATACTCGCCTCCTCCCACAACCACATGAAAATTACAACTAAACTACAGAATAACCATCATTCAGAATTGCCTGAAATCAAGCTGAATGGAAGTCTTACAACTACAAAAATAAAGAAACCACATCGAGACTGAGAGAGAGGAAGGGAGAGAGAGAGAGAAAGATTGATGCAAGAAAGAAACGTCAGTGAGAGAGTAACATCGACAGGCTATCTCCTGCACACTCCCTCCTGGGGATCTGTCCACAACATAGGCATGTGACCTGACTGGGAATTGAACTGGTGACCCTTTGGTGCAAGCGATGATGCTCAATCAACTGAGCCACACCTGTCAGGGCAATATAATATTGTAATAACTATGTATGGTGAGAGATGGGTACTTAAAATTGGGGGGACCATTTTGTAAAGGATATTATAGTTTAACCACTATGCTGTACACCTGAAACTAATACAAAATAATATTGAATGTAAACTAATTGAAAATAAAAGAGAATATATTTCTCTCACAATAAAGAATAAATTACACTTTAAAAGAAAGAAAAAATAGGCAAAGGACTTGAATAGATAATTCTCCATAGAAGACACACAGATGGCCAATAGACATAGAAAAAAAATGCTCAACATCACTAATCATCAGAGAGATGCAAATTAAAACTACACTGAGGTATCACCTCATACCTGCCAGAATGGCCGCCATCAATAAATCAACAAACAAGTGCTGGTGAGGATGTAGATAAACAGGAACCCTAGTACATTGCTGGTGGGAATGCAGACTGGAATAGCCACTGTGGAAAACAGTATGGAGTTTCCTCAAAAAATAAAAAAAGAGGAACTGTTGTTTGATCCAACAATACCACTTCTGGGCATATACCCTAAGAATATTGAAACTCCAATCAGAAAAGATATATGCACCCCTATGTTTATAGCAGTGTTATTCATAATAGCTAAGATCTGGAAACTGCCCAAGTGCTTATCAGTGAATGAATGGATAAAAAAGCCATGGTACATTTACAGAGTAGAATACTATGCAGCTATAAAAAGAAGAATCTCTTTCTCTTTGCAACAGCATGGATGGGCCTGGAGATTATTATACTAAGTAAAATAAGTCTGTCAAAGAAAGACAAATATCCCATGATCTCAATCACATGTGGAATCTAATGAACAAAATAAACTAACACAGAAGGTAGGTCCAGAGACATGGATGCATGGAACAGACTGACAGATCTGAGGGGAGAAGGGGGTGGGGTGGGAAGAGATTAATCAAACAACATATATGCATAGTGAATGGACACACACAATAGTGTGATGAAGGCCTGGGGTGGGGCAGGGGTTGGCTGGAGGGAGTTAAGGAGGAGAAACTGGGGGACATCTGTAATACTGTCAGCAATAAAAAAACTAATTTTAAAAAAAGCATATACCCATTTTAGATGTCTTCCTCTGATTTATTTAATCAGCAAAGATTCAAGGTTTGATTTGATCGCAGAGCAAATTACATCCTTCCAGTTGCTACTGTTTGTTCACTTGAATTCTATGACTGACTAGGTAATAGAAGTATCAAGCAAATCCACATACTGCTTGAATCCTATGGTAAATAAGAAATTTACTGAGGAGTCCTCTTTGATTTAAGGAAATTCATTTTAAGAAAACTGTCCTTCTACTGGACTTTGGTAAATAGCAAATGCCTGAGATGTAGACAACAAATGGTTAAATACCCCAAGGTGTTCATGTATGGCAAAATGTCCATCATGAATTAATTGTTACTTTATTTACCCAATAGAAAATTTGTTTTTTCAGCATGTCAAAATTAAGTGGGTCCTGGCCGGTTTGGCTCAGCGATTAGAGCATCAGCCCATGGATCAGAGAGTCCCGGGTCTGCTTCCCACTAAGGGCACGTACCTCGGTTGGTTTGTTCCCAGCCTTGGTTGGGGTTGTGCTAGTGCCAACCACTCAATGTGTCTCTCTCGCGTCGATGTTTTTCTTTCTCTCTTTCCCCCTCTCTTCTTCCCACTCTGTCTGAAGATGGATGCAGAAGTGTCCTCAGGTGAGGATAAAAAAAAAAAAATTAAGTGGTATATATGGGACCAGGATTTCAAAAATTTTGAAGCACACAGACATCAGGGCTTATATCAGGTCTTATATAGGGAATGCAAACTCCTTTGGCAGATTATAGAGGACTTGGAATTAATAATTTTGGGCAAACATTGTTTGAAAGGATAATGGGAATGTGCATTTTGGAATAGACTCAGGATTAAATATTTTTATATTCCATGTGACTACTAAAATCATTATCTCTATGAAGAGTTTCAAATCAAGTAGACAGGATGGTCTATTTAGCAGAGATCATCCTCTTCTTTCTCCTGTAAACTTGTGATTGCTGAACAAATGCCTTGAAATTATATCTTGTTAAAATGGTGTGTATTTCCAGTCTTGCTATTGCCACTGCTAAGTGCAATTTACCAGGAAAAAACAGTACCTGGATTTGGATTGAATTTACCTTCTTGTCATCTGTATTTCAAATGATTTATAAATCTTGAAATTTGGCCACATATATATCTATACATTTTAAATTCTTAAATTTGTAAACTATATTTTCAACCTAACCACACATTCTTGACTAAGGCAGGTCTTTATTAATAGCTAAATTTATGATTGATAAACAGATAGATAAATATGGATAAATAACAATATTTCAATTCTGTCTGAAGAAACATTAAGTCCATTATGTAGATATTCAGATGAAAAGTGAGAAATTCATTTAGTCATTTATGTATTTCCATATACCCACATATTAACTGTTATGTCATTAAAATGTTCAAAGAATGGAATAATTAGATTTTGATGGTATGTTTGTTGTCATAGATACCTAGATTTTTATATTAACTCAGTTTGGTAGTATTTGGTGTACTAATGATAAATTATACACAGTCTAAATAATACTTCACCAAAGAAATTAGTTTGTAGATGCAAGTTGCATAAAGACACCTGGTTACCTGTTCTTTTAACTCTGTAGCATGATTTGAAGATCTAATGAAATTTATCATGCTCTGATTTTCCAAACATTCCTGTCCTTGAATGTCACTTTCTAGATGATGATTAAGGAAACAAACACACTCTTCTACACTATAAACATATTGAAAAAATATGTTACTGCAATGCAAAATTGGCTAGCTGGAGGTCAATGAATATTACTCGACAGTGGAGCCACTACTGAACACAATATATCAAAAGCCAAAATATTTCCTTTCAATCAATGTCTGCCCTCCAGTATATAATTCCTTTTGAGTTTATTGTTTACAGACCTATTTCAGGGGATGTATGAAATTTAGCCATAGCTTGTCTAGACAAGAAAGGTTATTTTTAGAAAAGAATAACCATGTGTGTATAATAACCTTTAAAAATCAAATGTGTGGTATAGAGCTTTTAAGGTCTCAATTGACTTATGAACTTTAGAGCTACTAGCTTATTTTGATGGTTTTGAATATATAAAACTATAGAATTAAGAGATCGGAAGTGAATTTACAAATCACGGATTCCTTGTGTCCAGCCAGCTACTTGATCCCTTTTGTCAAGCAGTTATCCATGCTCTGAAAATTCTAGAACACTAATCTCTTGCTGAGGCAGCCTCTTTCATTTTGGAACATTTCAAGGTTTGACTTTCTTTTTCACTGGGTGGAAATCTGTCTTTCTATAATTTTCATTTATTATTCCTTGTTCTTTCCTCTTTCACATAATATTTGAGATATTTAGAGTTTGTTACTGTGGGGTTGGGGGATGGAAGATCGGTGTTTTGTAACCTTGTGTTCAGCACTCTCACCTGACCCAGGGGTGGGGGCACCTGGCCCACCCAGGTGTATTGGGTGAAAATAAGGGTTTGTGATCTGTTGGCTTCAAGAAAATGATTTTCACCTGGGGGTAGCAATCGGAAAATAAATAGGACAGCGTCCAGAGTTTGAAAGTTCTTGCTCTCTTGCAAGGCTCCCCCTCACTCCAACCAGCGTGTGGTTGTAGGCTCATTACGATTGCACTGATCCGCCGGCCGAGAGGTAGCAGTTACTCTGTTGTAATAAGTCATTTCTTTCCAAAATTAAAGTCTTGAGTTCATATCTGTCTACTTGGGTTTTGTGGAACAATATTCTATGTCGTGGACAGGCTTTTTTATTATTTTATGAATATTATCACATCATATCATATATTCTTACTATGTGAATACAGGTATTCCCTTCAGTTCCTTTCTCAACAGTTTTGCCTCATTGCATGCTCATGGGAGAGAAAGATATTTATATTTTTCTACTGAGTAGTCTCCTCAGTCTACTGAGGAGAACCTACCAAAAGAAGGTTTTAAAAGAGTTATATTTTGTAATACAAAATCAATGTGAAGAACAACTCAAGCACACCTCACCTAGAAAAAAGTCATCAACATGTTCCATTTAAGATGTCAGTGAGTCCTAAGATGACTCATCTCCAGTGGATGCCCGAGGAGATCCAGAGCAGGAAGAGGCAGGGTTTCTATCAAATGTGGCTCCACTTTGGATTTTTAAAGAAGTCCCATCATGGCAAAATAAACATGAATGTGTATTCCAAATCTTCTAAGTATGGATAGATATTGTCACTATGAAAACAAAGATTGATGAATGTCGTTTAGATTTGTTACTTGATTTCTTAACTTGATGTCCATCACCTTCAAAAGTATTTCACTATAAACAATGACATTCTCTTTATAATTACAGCTATCAGAATTTGGATATTAATATTGATATATTCTTACCATCTAATCATAAGTTTCATACAAGTTGCACTAACAGTCTCCATAAAGCACTTTATGGCAAATGACCCATGTTTAGTTTAACTACTGAATCAAGATGGTGTGTATCAAATGTATCCAATTTAAAGTTACCTTTTTCCCCTTTATAATTAATATGTTTTTTGGAGACAATTACTTTTACTCTATGTAAAATATTCTATTCATTAAATATTAAATTAGTTAACCAACAAACTAATATCGCTATAGATTTACATTTTTTTCAATTTTGTTCAGTGGGTTTTAGCCTGTTAATATCAGCATTTATTTTGATAAATTGTCCCTGGTATGACCAATAGGAGCTCTTGCAAGCTGTAATCTGTTTCCTTTTAATGTGTCCCTGCCATCTTATCTTGAGCATTTGCTTGCTTTTTGACCCAAGCAGATTTTCCCGGCTCACTTTGTGTTTTCTGTGTCTCAGCCCTAGAATCAGGCATTTTTCTGAGGAGCTCTTATTCCTTTTTGTGGAGAATCATGTTTAGAAGCCAACACTCAGCACCAGACATGCTCATTGTTCTTGAGGTTTTGTTTCTTCCACATCTTCTCATTGTACAGAGTTAGAGAATAAATGCATGCATATGCATACTTACATCCATACATATGTGTGAACATACACTATATATATAATGTACACACAGATGCACATAACATGTACACCTTTATGTTTTTTTTTAATCTATCTAACTCAAAAATACTGGGTTTACATTGGTATTTCCAACTCTAATCCAACCATTTAGGGTTCATTCTTGTTTTTTTCCTTTTCATACTTCTAGCTCTCTTCTCCAACAGTGACAAATCATGTTTCCATTACCCTGAATATGTCAATACTTTAATTATTCCCTCTGCATGAAACCAACCTCCCATCTCTACTACCATGCCCTCCTCCGAGTAGTGCCCCTCTCACTCACTAGGGTTTCGACCCTCCATTCTGTGCCTTCCCCAGGCCGACAGCCTCCTTGCCCTGCTTGGGCTCCACTACTCCCTGCTGGGCTATACCCCTGCATGGAAGCTGTTCTTTCCTGGCTCGGCCTCTGACACTCTGTGCTGGGCTATATGGACACCCTCTTCAGAATGTCCAGCCTCTGAAAACCTGTCCCATGTCTCCTTTCCATGGAGCGATCCTCCTCACTATCTCACTTGGGCTCTAACACCTTATATCGGGCTGACCCAATCTAACCTCTGCTATGAGGATATTCTGCTCAGGTATTGACACCACCCCATTCCAGGTGGTATGTCGTTATCCTGCTTGACCTATGATTCCTGAGGCCAGGTTGCGCGCCCCCTCCCCCCCCCCCACCTAGATGCATTTCCAACCCTACTCTGTTGTTGACATTATATAGCAAAATGTCCTGTATAGGAGTGGCCTTCTCTTTCCATCACTCCAATATTTTAGGCCAGGGTGCCATAAATGCCCTCTTCACCCCACTCAGGCTCTGACAACACATAAATTACACTCTCTCATTCATGACTTTCCCAACTCACTTGGTTTCTCATGCCCTTTGCTAGGCTAAGCCTTGTGTGGACATTCTCTTTTCTCTGCTCAGGCTCTGACACCCTGGCCCAGGCAGCGTTGCTACATCACTCAGACTGTGACACACAACTTTAGGTCCCTGTGGCTTCTGCTCCCCATTGCCATCTGCTTCAATGCCTACTGTGCTCTGTCCACCTAATGGATTTAGAACTGAGTTGATCAGGAAGGAAAGAGAAGAGACAGAGGAAGGGAATAGGCTAAAACAGATTTTTTAATTGGAAGAATTTAATTAGTAGCCTATACATAAATCTGACTAATTATTCTATGCAAAATTTACTTATCCCTCTACTCCATTCAATTTTCTTTCATTCCCAATGGCCCTAAAAAACATACCAATTTTAGAACTTTGGGAAATTTAACATGAATAGGATCTTGGTAGAAAGAGTTGGAGACTTTCTAAAATTCTATACTTTGTGTTTATTAATACCAGAACACAGACATGGGAGATATTCTCTATTGTATCAGAGGTCAATTTAGACATGTGTGTATTTCTGAGCAAACTAACTCTGAAATTCTCCAGAAAGTCCCTCTGCTCTCAATAGTTCAACTGTTGATGCCAAAATCACAGCTAAAGTAAAATATGTTTCTGCCCTTCTGCATTTTATGCCAAAAGCAACAGAGTTGAGAGAGTCTTGGACTCAGCAAATTAAGAATCCATTCATATTGACATACATTTACAATGTTGATGTTTTGACTCCA
Source organism: Molossus molossus (assembly GCF_014108415.1). Classification (NCBI taxonomy): domain Eukaryota; kingdom Metazoa; phylum Chordata; class Mammalia; order Chiroptera; family Molossidae; genus Molossus; species Molossus molossus. The sequence continues at coordinate 90,255,306 of NW_023425388.1, read as the reverse complement.
GCATGGATTTTCAATTTAAGCACAATATAATCCTTTTTTACTGTTAAAAAAATAAAGCATCTGAATGTAGACTTAAAAATGGACCTTGCCCTGGTTGGGTTGCTCAGTGGTTAGAGCATTGGCCCAAGGACTGAAGGGTTGCAGGTTTAATCCCTGGCCCCAGTTGGAGTTGTGCGAGAGGCAAACAGTCAATGTGTCTTTCACACATCGATGTTTTTCTCTCTCTCTCCCTCTCCAACCTCCTCCTTTCCACTTTGTCTAAAAATTAATAAAAAATGTCCTTGGATGAGGATTAACAAAATAAATAATAATAATTTTTAAAAATGGACCTTGATGTATGAAAGCAATCATTAAACTATACATTAAAACATACACACTGCCCTGGCCAGTTTGGCTCAGCGGTTGGAGCGTCGGCCTGCAGACCAGAGAGTCCCGGGTTCGGTTCCCATTAGGGACACGTACCAAAAAAAAACCAACATAAAAACATACACAAGGTCCAGTTTAACAGATAAGATGTGTTGTCCAAGCTAACTCACTGGCAGAAACTTAAATTATTTTCTTTTTCCCTCCCTCTCTCCCGTCCTCCCTCGTTCCCTCTGTTCTCTCTCTCTCTCTCTCTCTCTCTTTCTCTCTCTGTCTCTTTCTCCCTTCCCTTCCCTTCCCTTCCCTTCCCTTCCCTTCCCTTCCCTTCCCTTCCCTTCCCTTCCCTTCCCTTCCCTTCCCTTCCCTTCCCTTCCCTTCCCTTCCCTTCCCTTCCCTTCCCTTCCCTTCCTTCCCTTCCCTTCCCTTCCCTTCCCTTCCCTTCCCCTTCCTTCCCTTCTTCCTCCCTCCCTTCTCCTTTGGTTCCCTTCCCTGCCCTCTCCCCTCCCCTCCCAGTTCTCTGCTCCCTTCTCTTTCCTCCCTCCCCCTCCCCTTTCCCTGGTTCTCTCTCTTTCCTATGGTCCTGGGTGCTCTTTTCTCTTTTATGCCTTGACTTCATTTTCCATTCTCCATTTGATCTATAGTGTGAAATGAACATTTGTAGACATTTAGCAGTACCCTTCATGGGATAAGCATATCTGGGCCATTTTTCTTTGCTTTCCAGAAATGTGAGAGGGAGGGAAGTAACTAATAATGTAGGAATATATCATGCTATGATAGATTTTAAAACACAACTTGCCAGTTCAGTAAGTTTACTCAAAACTGTCTTTAATAATCCATGTGCTTAGTTCATATTATATCAAATACCCAGGAAGACTGAAACTAAGTTGTTTAAATATGTTGGTGCTACATTAGACATAATCATTGTAAGATACTCTACTGAATCTCCTAATTTGACCAGAGATTTTGATGATGTGCAATTAGTGTTTTTCCTGTGTAAGACTTTTCCTATATTTTACAAAGATGTCTTATGTATGTCTCAATATTTAAATGAGTATCTTGGCAAAATACACAATATTCGTGGTTAATATCAAGAGTCAGTCTCTAAAATTTATTATAGTCATACCTGTCAGTCCATTTAAATTTTATAAGGCTGGCCCTGGCCAGTTTTGCTGAGCAGTTAGAGCGTTGGCCTGCGAACCAGAGAGTCCCAGGTTCGGTTCCCATTAACGGCACATAACTGGGTTGCAGTTTGTCCCCACCCCGGTTGGGGTCACATCAATATTTCTCTTTCTTAACCCCTCTCTCCCTCCTGCTCTATCTGAAGCTAAACTGCAAAAATGTCCTCAGGTGAGAATAAAAAAAAAAAAAATGTAAAAAAAAAAAAGTTTTTATAAGGCTGCATTTTCTTTTTCATAAAACCAAGCAAGACATGACTATGGTTATACAATGTCATAAATTAGGTTTCAGCCCCAAAGTTTTGATTTTTATTCACCTAAGTAACAGTTGAGGAATATCTATTCTTATTTACATACATTAAAATAAAATAACAGCTATTAGGCCAAACTATGAAAATAAAAATAGATTAAATGCATTATTCAGGGTCATACAAATAGTACATGGTAGAGAACAAATTCTTATTCTGTTCTGTCCAAATAAAATTGTGGCATCTTAACAAGAAAAGGAGATGAGTTTTGACTAAAGGCCTTCCTCTTCTCATTTAGCTACACATTTGGGGTGTGTGTGTGTGTGCGTGTGTGTGTATGTGTGTGTGTGTAAGTGAATATACTTGTGTGGATGGTTTCAAAATAAAAACAGATTTTTTTTTGGCTATAAATATCATGTATGGTCCTTGTATAAAGTTCAAACAATATACAAGAGTGTTAAAAATAAAGTTTACTACCCAGACAAAAATACTGGTGACATTTTGATGGACAACTTTATAGATTTTAAATCATTTTACACATATAAATATTAATACATAATCTTACACATGCAGACTTATACCATACATTCTTTTCTGTAACCACAGAAAATATATTATGAGTATCTTACTAAATATACACAGGTTGCATACATTTTTTTATAATGGTTGAACAAAATTATATTTTATGGATATGTTTAATTTATTAAACTGATTACTTATTGATAATATTCAGGGTCTTAAGATTTTATAATCCTTTTTATTTATAATCAAAGAATTTTTATCAAATATTTAACTTATGTGAAATAGTATGTGTTACTTAAATAAGGTGAAAATATAGTAAATTAAACATCTACAGAGCCAGCGCTCAGAAGAGACTCTAGCCAGTAAATTGAATTTTTCCATGTCCCTTTGTAAAGGCATATTTATTTCTTGTGACCTGGAGAGTTTATCTTGTTTTTGTTTTCCATTACCATTTTATTACACATGTGTTTATTGATAAATTTTTCATGTTTATATTTTTCCAAGTATGTGCAATGTTTTCAATATTATTTGTATTTTTCTGAAGCTCATTTTTTAAAAAATGATGTTTTTTAATTTATTCATGTTGATACATATAGTTCTAGTTTATTTATCTTCACTGCTGTGTAGTATTTTATTTTATGATTGCATTCAGTTCCCCTCTTCATTCTTTAATATGGACACTTTGGTTATTTCTATTATTTTGTATAATAGATAATATTTATGTGAATATATTGTGATCTCCACCATCTTAACTAATATGAATGTTGTGATAAAAAGTAAAATGAGATAATGCTACAGAAAACTTTTTTGAGTACTTTGTAGGAGAGACATTAATGTAGAGAGTGCTATAATTAAATATATTTCAAACATCCTAGGAATAAAATTGATGATTTTTATGTCATCATATCTTCAGAAGATTGAGATACATAAAGTGTATCTCCACAATGGTTCTATTTATATTCACAACAGCAGGGTATGACTGTGTTCTCACAGCACAGCCTCACATATACTTGGAGTTGACAGAATATAAAACAATTTTGGAAATCCAGTGAGAATGAAATTGTATTACCTTGAAGGTTTAATTTACGTGATCTTAATTTTTTTTTTAAATGAGGTTTCCCCCCTGCCTTTCAGTTTGTTCTTTTTTCCCCTTTTCTGTACAAGTTTCATTGCTACTTTTTGTCTGTTTTTAGTTTGAGACTTATCCTTCTTAAAGAATTTAAGGTTTCGTTTACATATTCTGAATGTCAGTACTCTATCAGTTATCATTGTTGCAGCTATCCTTTCTCACTCTTTTTTTTTTTTTTTCCTCACCCGAGGACACTTTTCCATTTTTTGTTCAGAGAGAGTGGGAGGGAGAGAGAGGAAGAGAGAGAGAGAGAGAGAAACATCGATGTGAAGGGACACATCGAGTGGCTGCCACCCGCACGACCAACCAGGGCCTGGGACAAACTGCAACCGAGGTACATGCCCTTAGCGGGAACCGAACCCTGGTCTCTCTGTACTGCAGGCCGATGCTCTAACTGCTGAGCCAAACCGGCCAGGGCTCCTTTCTCACTCTTAACTCTTATTTGAAGACCTTTGATGTATAACTTCTTTAGTATAATATAGTTGAATATAGCATTATTTTTCTGTGCTCTTTGTATCTTGTACAAAAAAATTTTCTGTATTCTGAGGTGACAAAGATATCTCACCTAAATGTGTTACAGTTATGTTTTTCATATATAATAATTTATTCCACCTATGATTCATTTTTTACATGGTATAAAGTAAATGTCCATTTAATTTCCCCCCCAAATTATAACAGACTAGACAAGCAGTGTCTATTTTCTCATTTATCTGTATAAGACCATTTAAGTCCTGGACCATTTTTCTCTATGTGTACACCTCTTTGGGGCTCTCTCCCATGATTTCATTTGCTTCTGTCTTAGGTGTCATGAGGTGAACAACTACATTATCATAAGTGGCCTCCTTTCCAAAGAAATACTAAAAATTTTTACCATCCAGAACAATGTTGGTTACAGATTTTTTGCCAGATCTCTTTTATTTAGACTCTTTGTAGTCTTCGGTTTCTTACAGTTTTATCACATTTATTTTACCTAAACATTATGATCATATATTGAGATGATCAAATATGCTGTCCTCCTTAACCTGATAAAGTGATTATACAATGTCATAAATTTGTTTTTATGTAAAATTTGTCTTTAATATTTTTAGGATTATTGAATCTAAAAATACTTAAATTTTTATTAGTCTTTTTTCTTTGACTCATATAATTGTTTATAGTATATTTTTAAAGGTCCAAAACATTTATTGTTTATGTCTTTAGTATAGATATATAACTTCATTTCATAATGATCAACAAATATAATTTATAAGATACTATTTTTTAAAGTTGTTGAGACTTGCTTTATGACAAGTCCCTGGGAAATTTTTATTAAAAAACTCTATTTATGCTGGAGAAGAATATGCATTATTTACTTTCAGGGAACAGTGTTCTATATATGTCCACTCAATAAAGCTTATTTACTGCATTGTTCAAAAATGTAATACTTTGCCAATTGAAGTGATGTCAAAGCATGTGTAAACCCTATGGCATATGTGACTAATCCGAATAAGGTGCAGGCTACAACGAACTGGTGCCCACGGCGGATGCTCACACCTGGTAAGTAACATATTGCCTGCCTGACCTTTCAGGAGAGGCGTGTTAGGATTCTTACTATTATGGTTGCTATTACAGTAATTTTTTTGAATTCTTAGAATATAGTGTCTTGTATTCATTGCATATGCATTTAGAACTGTGATAACTTCCCAGAGAATTAATTTCTTTAAAAGATCATGATTTAGTAACTTATTTTATCTTTAATGAGGGCCTCTCTGTCTATGGGGGTTTTTTATCCTCAAGCTTGGTATCTGGAGCCTCTTTACAGGGACATGTCAGGACAGCAAGGGGATGGGAATGGAAGTCGCAAGAACCGTTTCTTTGCTTAGAAGTAGCACAATCTCAATGTATCTGTAAGTTTCAAGGTTAGACAGAACCAAAAAGCAGAGAAATAAACTCTCTCCTGATGGTTAGAAATGGAAAGAATCTGTGGACATGTTTAATCCTCCACAGACTATTTCTATTTATTGTAATCTGGGGAGTATTTCATTGTTTATACTTATCCTGCTTTATTATTTTCATTTCTTATATTGTTTGGATTAGTTCAATATTTCTAATTTCATTTTTCTGTATGGCTATTAAAGTTAAATCCTCTTTCGATTTTTACCAAGATTATTTAACTTTAAGACATAGGGAAAAAAAAGAATCAATATCATATATCTTAATCAACAAAAGGTCCTTGTAAGGTTTTAATTCAGATTTTAATTCAGATCACAATCTGTCTCTTCTCTTCTTCAGGATTACAAGCTATCACTCTCAAGTATTTTAGTTTGACTCAGACAAAAAAAAAAAAAAAAAAAGATTTCATTTTTGTAGAGCAGTTTTAGGCTCACAGCAAAATTGAAAGGGAGGTATAGAGATTTCCCATAATGCCTTGCCCACACTCATGCATACCTCTCCTCCCTACTAACATTCCCCACCAGAGGGGTACATTTGTTGTAATTAATGATCCTATAGTTCTACTTTTAAATCCAATATTTATTTTTATTATTACTTTATGTAGAAATTGTTTAAATGTACCACCATAGTTTCAATCACCTTTTTTGTTTAAAAAAAGAAAACTGTTTTTACTAGGTTCATGCTCAATGTAATTAGTTTAGCTCTTTTTTATTTATAGATTCCTTCAGGTTCTTTGGTTATCATGAATATTTTTGTTATTTGCCTTGTTCTTTAAGTAACTGCTTAGCTGGTTACTTAAATTGGGATGGCAGGTATTTTCTCTCAGCTGTCACCTGGATTACCATGAGATGGAGGAGATCATAGTGATTAAGAGCTTACACCTTGGGACCAAACTTTATTGGCTCAACTTTAAATTTTTCTTCTCAGTATCTGAGAAATCTTGCCTAAATTAGGTAAACTTTTCATCATTCAATTTCTTCACCTGTAAAATGAGTACTACATTGATAATGCCTGTCTCACAGGATTAAATGAATTAACCGTATTACTTGTAAAGTACCTTACATATTTTAAACACTAATAAATTTTAGCAGTTATTATTTGCTAGTTGCTCTTATAAAGCATGATTTTGTGGCCTGCCTTAAATGTTATGATCTTTATCTTTGCTTTTAAATGTTTTGTCACAAGGGGTCTAAATACATTTATGTTTCTTTATAGTTTTTAGAATACACTATGATTCGTGAATAATATGATTCCTGTCTTTCACAAATATTGTAGAATTCTCAGCTAGTGTTATTTTAAACATTTTTTTCTTTTTTGTCCCTCTGTTCTCACATGCTGAAACTCTAATTTAGCATATGTTTGGCTTTTTAAAAAATGTTTTTATTGATTTTTTTGAGAGAGAGGAAGGAAGAGTGAGATAGAAACATCCATGTGAGAGAGCAACATCGATCGGCTGCCTCCTGCACACCCCCTACTGAGGATTGAACCTGCAACCCGGGCATGTGCCCTGTTGGGGAATCAAACTGGGACCTCTCAGTCCATGGGACAACGTTCAATCCACTGAGCCCCACGAACCAGGAGGTGTTTGGCATTTTTATTTTGAGCTTCAGTTTTCTCAATATCACATGAATTTTCCCTGTTCCCTTCTTGTCTTTCTGTGCTGCATTTTATATTAGTTTAAATACATGTTTTCCAAATCACTATGTATTTCTTCAGAACTATATGTCTAATATGTTTTTCTCATCTACAGAGTGTTTAATTTCAACAATCATATTTTACTCTTAATTTAAAATTTACTCTTAGTTAATTTAAAATTTTGCCTAATCAATTTTCCTTGCATTCTTCAAGTGCAATCCTATACTTTAAGTTTTCATAGACTGATGTTTCATATTCTACATATGACACACCTAATAACTGAAGTTCTTGAAAGTTTCAATTTTTTTTTCTTCTGCCAACTCCCACTTATGTTTAACTGTTTTCCTTTAGTTTTGAGTAGTTCTTGGTAATTAACTTATACTTGGCTGCACTTGATCTGTGGCTGCACTTGACTCCAGAGACAAGGATTAAATTAAAGATACTTTTTCAGGCAAATTTGCATCTGTTTCTTTATGGTTCTTGGTGTTGTTAAAAAGCCCAGGCAAGTTTACCTAATTTAATATATGTGTATTTTATAAATATAAATTTTATCCTTTGAGCCAAGTGAAAATAAGTTTATAGTTAAAAATATTCACGTACAAATATGTTTTTCTGTATTATTATTATCTAATTGGAATAATGGCTGACTTGATTTGGCTATATAAAGCTAGATAAAATATAACTATTAAGAGAAAAATATAAGAAAATGGTTTATAGAGTAAATTACACTCAAGAAATTTAAAGATTATGTAAAAGACAACTCATGAAATGCTTTAGAAAATTTTAATTTTATTGTGGGCTGTAAAGATAATGTGCACAAAAGAAAGAGAAAGAAAAAAATTTGTAATGATTCAATAAAATTAAAAGATGGCCATCATTGGGGGAAAGAGCAACTTTCAAAAGTTAAAATTACCCAAAGAGCAGATGCCCAAAAGGAAGCCCAGTAATACATTAACATGCACAAACAGCAATTAAGTGCATGACAGAATACAAATAGACACTCTTCAAATGACTTTGAAGTTTTAATTAGGGGTAATTCTTTAAGTGTATCAATATAGATAGCAAAAAATTCAGCACAATTTCTAGAAAGAGAATCGAAAATACATCACATGAAAAAAGTTGACTTTGTCAATCTATAGGTGATCAATATTCCTAATTTTCTTTAGAAAATAAAACAATTCAGAATGTATATATTTTTCTAATATTTCTCCTGTAATACTGCATTTTCATTGCTTTATCATACTGACTCATATTCCTTCTATTCTCTGTACTATAATCCATCCTCCATATTCCTGTCAGACTCACATTTCTAAAATACAGGACTAAATGTGTCCAATACATTGTGTCATATAGACACAAAACATATTGCTGAGAATGGTATTCACAGTTGGGCACGGCCTCATTCCACATCCTTATGCCTTTCATTTCTATGATACATGTAACCCTGCAGGCAACCTGCATTTCTCTTACCTCCCCAAGCACACACACACTGCACTGCTCAGCTTGTTCACCCTCAGAACCACCTTGCATTTCCCTCATTTCCTCCCCGAAGTTCTACTCCTCATTCCTTCAGTATACAGACCAATTATGCTCTTCTCTACGAAGAACTCCCTTATGACTCTCCAGGCATCAGTCATTGTTTCTTCTCTATTCTTTCACAGCTCTTTATATGAACTAACCATATTATATTAGGTTATATCACATTAATTTATTTCTTTACAATTAGTCACTCTCTTGTGTTAGAACTTAAGATTCTTAGTGAAGAAGAATAAAGTGTATTCATCTGCATGTCCTCAGAATCCATCACAATGCTTGGATTCAATGGAGGTTGAATGAAAGAGTGAATGGTGCAGAAAATCAATAAATCAGCAAAACCCAGAAGTTGGAGACAATAGATACAATATTCTGTGAAGATAAATATTAAGCATATAATTGTTAAAAGTGAACCCCTTTTGAATGCAACCCGAGGAATAAGGGGAGTTAATAATATTGGAAGAGATACTCAATATCCATATTTTTATTTACTTGGCCACCTATTTTCAATTAAAACATAATTCATTCTTTTCAGTGGAGTTTAGTATAAGCATTCTACAGCAAACAAGTGTAGAATGCTGTGGCAAAGAAATGGCATACAGCTGAGAGCAGATCGTTTACACTAGAGGGAGAACTGCAGTATCATTCTGCCGATCCTTAATAGCAAAGTAGATAGCTTTAACAATAGAATGATAGTGTGGTGATTGTGGGGGGGAGGCGGTGAAGGGAGGTGCAAAAGGATGGGGGGATAAATAGTAATGGAAAAAAATGACATAAAGAGGAAAAAATAAAATAACAAAAAACAAACAATAGAATGATAAAATTGTAATAAAATAAAATTACTTTCAAGTGCATAGACAATACTAAAGATTTTCTACAATTTTTCTAGAAATCTGTCATTTTAAACTACACTAACTGTTGAGCAATACATTACATAATATAATATTAAAGAATAGAGCAAAGCTTAAAAAAAAAAAAACCAAGAGATAAGATTACAGAAACTCCTTTAGTCATGTTAGTGAAGATTTATTACCACTACTTTTATTGGGAGGTGCCAGTAGTTGCTAATAAAACAAGCGAGTAAATCTTGGTGAATTCACAAGTCGCTGCAAAGGTGGTGTTATTTTTGTGAATTAACTTCACACATTGGTTCCATTTTAATGTATTTGTATGCTCTGAAATTCTTGTTTTCCCACCTTGGTGAATCAGCATATCTGAATTCAGGAATTCCAATTCAACCAATCATTAAACTATGATGCATAAAAACACATACCTGATTACAGATGAGACAGAAATTAATTTCTTCTTCTTTTTTTTTTTTTTGTTAATCCTCATCTGAGCATATTTTTCCCATTGATTTTTAGAAAGCATGAGAGGAGAGAAGAGAGAGAGAAACATGACTGTGAGAGAGAAACATCAACTGGTTGCCTTCTGCACACACCCCTACTGCAGATCAAACCTGCGATCCATGTAGGTGCCCTTGACCGGAATGGAACCTGCGATTCTCCGGTGCGCAGGCCAGCACTCCAACCCCTGAGCCACACCGGCCAGAGCAGAGCTTACATTATTTTCTCTTATAAATCAAGAATTTTGTTTTTGTTCTTTACAGGTAGAGACAGAAAGTTCTCTTGAAACATTTTCTTAGGGCAAGAGCTCTGTTGGTTCTGCTTTGGGACTATAGGCTGGCGGCTCTTTTGAGAACCCTTGTAATTCAGTGTTGTAAATGGAGTGGAAATTATTGCACAGGTACCCCAGGGCTTTCTGGAGTAGACATGACTAATAATATCATGATACTAGGTTAGGGAAATCTATTTTAGCAAACTTAGTGGCCCAAATTTCACTAAGGGAAAGGACTTAAAGGCTTAGTGTTTGTACTGAAGTGACCAGTCATCTCCTGTGTGGTTAAAATAGCCCTAGTTACAATCAGAATCCCTATTTACTTATTTATAATAAGAAATATAACTTAACAAATAAAATTGTCTGTAAAACCATATAACACTTTTTTTGCAGAAAAGCTAGGAACTCATATTATCAGAAGTTTTCTTGGTGAGTGTGGAAACATATATGAAGTATGTGTGGCTGAAATATTGAACGGCATTGGATGCTGAGAACTGCAACATATGTGCCCTGTTCCCATTGCTCTGAGGGTGTTAGTGACCTGCTTCTGCTCAGGGGGCTGGCCCTGCCCCCGCACAGTCCGGGACCTTGTGTCAAACAACCTCCAGGTTCCAGACTCCTGCAGAAAAAAGTTTAGCACGGAAGTCCGGGTGAAAGTGAGAGCATGTTTATTAAAGCTTGGGACAGTGAGGCAAAGGAAGGGCCCTGGAGACAGGACCAGGGGTAAGCCTGGATGAGCTGCTGTTCTCCATTGCTCCCCTGGGTGCCAGTCTTATGGGGACCCTTAGAGCTTAGGATATGAGGAGCAAAGTGCACGTCTAAGGAAGGGGGGCCAGGGCGTGCTCAAGAAGAGTATGTTGGCACTCTTTGCCTGAGGGTTTTATCTATTTTCTATAAACAGTGATATTAGGGAAGTCCCAGGGGAGGATCTCAGCAGGATATTAGATTTCATGGTGTGTTGTTTAGTATGCTGATGTATTAAAATGTGCATATAATGGAGTTTGGGGGTCATTCTCTGGTTAGTTTCACCTGTATCTAGGATTAGTCTGGCTCTAATTGTGTTTTCTTGTTGTTGTTATCTGTCTTCCTGACTAAAGTGATTTAAGCCACCTGCTCTCATATCTTTTGTTAGGGAGGAGAGTCTTGTGATTTATAAACTGGCTATTAATTGCTCAGCTGTTCCAGCCTTTGGTTAGCCATTTGTCTCATTTTCCTCATTCCACTTGCCAGGAAATTTTTTTAATTTCTTACTAAATGTCTCAAGAGGACCGACACCACTCTAGGCCCAGCTTGGAGGAGCCTAGACAGGCCATATTTGTATCATTTTATTGCCATTGTTGATTATATTATGCTAAAGACTTTATTAATATCAGTATGGTAGTTCTTAAACTTTTTGGTCTCTGGACCCCATTATACTTATTGTGGACTCCAAAGAGGTTTTGTTTTATATGGATTATATCTATCAGTATTTACTGTATTAGAAATTAAAATAGGAAAGTTTCACATATTTATTAATTTAAAATAAGTGATAATAAACCATTAAATGTTAATATAAATAACATTTTAAAATAAAAAATAGCTGTTTTATAAAAGGCACTGTTTTATATTTTTGAAACTCTTTTCTATTTGGCTGAGGAGAAGACAGAAATTCTCATGTGTGGTTTACATTCAGTCTTTTGCAATATATTGTTCTGGTTGAAGTATATGAAGAAAATCTGGCCTCACACAGATATGTAGTTACACGAAGGAGTATATTAAAAGCTTTTTCAGATAAATGTGGATATTTTGATCCTACACAAAATTGGGAAAGTGGTTATTTCTTAAAGATACTGTTAGCTTAAAAATAAAAGGCGAAAGTGAAAGGCAACAAGAGTTTATTTAAGATCCAAAAGTAAAGCTATTTAGGAAGCACTGATTCAGGCAGAAACCCAAATAGTGCTTTTTATTAGGTGAAGGCAACAGGCATTTATTAGGAAGGGGAGTAATCACATGTATTCAGAAGGAGAGAATGTCTGTGGTTGTTAGTAAGTTAAGAAAGGAATTTCCATAGTGCAAAAATAAGCTAACATAGCGATGCTAATTCTTCTAGAGAGCATCTTGACCGTTCTGTCTGTAGTCATAATGTCATCTTTCCTGTTAGCTTTGGAAACAGTCATTTGGAATACAATACTGCTCTCGGTCCTGTCCAGAGGTTATTTTGCCCAGTTTTAACATTCCAAAAGGTTTGAAGAGAAAGACTTACAAGGCAATTCCTTATTCCCATTTTGAAGTGTCTTTGCTTATATTATTTTTCATGGTACGTTGCAAAGTGTAATCTGAAAATATATCAATAAACTTGTCCTCTGTTACATTGAAATCCATTGGTCTTGCTTGCACTAAGGTAGTGTTTTACCTATGCAAGATTTTTTATTTTCAAAGATTGATAATTTGGAAAATATTTATTCACTAAATTTTTCTTTTCTCCTTAATGTTAATTTAGGGCTCTATAAATCATATTTAGAATAACTGTTCTATAGAATATACTTCTTCTATAAAGATATTATTATTTAAATGATCCTATATAAAACACTCAATTTAAAAACTAAAATGCAAGTAATAAATGAATGAAACATATTTACAAATTTACAATAAATTATTAAATCTAGAATATAAGAGTTGTGCAAAAAAACCCAAAAAACCGCAAAAACAAAACAAAATTGAAGCAATCGAAAAGAAATTCCAATCTGTTGGTAGGAGTGTATTCCTAGAAACTGGAAAGTAATTTCATTTTAAATAAGTTAAATTACCAAAATTTTTGTTAGATTATGTTTTATTTATCAATAGATGACTAATAGAATTTAGACAAAAGGTATGTGGTAGATGCTAAATAAATATGTGTTGAATGTTTAAATAAATAGATGACTACGTGAATTGAATAAAAAGGTACTTAAAACTGAGGTTTATGTAATGGATGACAGGTGACTAGGTCTTATTTGAAACCATTTCTAGCAGATCCAAAAATCAAAAACAAAACAAAACACAGTGTTAAATAAGAATCTGACCTTACACCATTTTTATCATCTCATGGATAGACATAATTTAACTTCTTTGTGTATTAGTTGCTTTATTCTTGGCAGGAAAGTAGTAAGAAATTTTGCTGTCAATAACTTCGAAAGTAGTGTTTCCTAGGTTCTCTGCTATTTGATGTGTACTTTGTTTACTACCTTTGACATAAAAAATGTGACTTCGTTGGTGTTGACTGCTGTCCCGATTAAGCTGCACACCGCACTGTGTATTCAGCTCCTGTTTGCAGCACACCAGATGGACAGCAGCGGCCTTTGATCTGTTCTAAGTGGGACAAGTGAAGTGACCTACCGCACAGACTTCCTAACAGGAATTTTGCAATTTTCAAGTGCTCAAATACTGATAGCATAGCACAAAATAAAATCCTGGGGATGAAGAATTGTGGCTTCATACTATTATTTATCCTAAATTGTGTTTTGCAAGCCCATTGTACTATATGAGGGTTTCAATTTACACGATGAAATTTTACTTCTGTATCTCAGACATTGTGCCAAAGTAATCATGCTGGGAAGCATCTATATATAAAAGTCAATGTCTCACAGAGAGCGTGATGGGTTGAATTGTGCTCCCCCTAATTCTTATGTTGAAATGCTAGTCCCTGATATCTTAAAATGTGACCTTATTTGGGAATATGATCTTTACAGAAGTTATCGAATGAAAATGAGGTCATTAAGATGGGTTCTAATCCAATACTTCTGGTGTCCTTATAAAAAGGGGAACATTTGGACATAAACATGCATAGGGAGAGACTATCACGTAAAGATGCACATAGAGATTGGGGTGATGCTTCTACACCCACACTGACAGAAGTGAGGTGAGACATGGAACAGATTCTTTCTTGCAGCCTGCAGAAGAAATCAACCCTGCTGACACCTTGATCTCAGACTATGAGGCTCTACCACTGTGAGATAATAAATTTCTATTGTTCTAAGCCACCAATTTGTGATATTTGTCACAGCAGCCCTAGCAAATGAATACACCAAGAAATGTAACCCTTCTTATTTAGTTACTTCTTGTCAGCTTCTAAGAATACATACCCATTTGCATATGTGAAGCTTATCTGGGGCTGAAACCATGTCTTGTTGCAAGTTTGGGAGTGTTCAATATATTTTGACACGAGCATTATCATGATGAAATCAGTATTTTGGAGGCTACAGATAGAGACTTTGGTAGTATTTGTAAAGTTTATTGAGGTCTATGGATAAAACCATCAGATAAAGTACACATACATTATAGATATTATAATCAGAATGAAATACATTGAGAGTGAGCTAGTCTTACGCCCAGCGGGAAGCTGGCTAACTGCAGTGCCTTTCTGATTAAGCCACATTAAAGACAACTAAGATATCTAACTCCCTACTGGCCAATTGATTATGTTCCAACATCTTTTTCCCTAAAAGAGGTGAATTTCATGGGATATAGTCACTATACAAAATGGTGGCTTATCACTCTCATGTAACATTTGGGATCTGCATGAAAAGAAAATATAGATTAAAATCAACTCAGCATTATATCTTTAACATCAGCGTGGTGGGCAGAACAATGGCCCTTCAAATGTGGCCATGCATTAATCCCCAGGACCTGTGAATGCTATTTACCTGGCAAAACAGACTTTTCAGATGTGATAAATACAGACCTTGAGATGTACAGATTACCCTGGGGTGTGAGTGAGTGCAATCTAATAATATGGATTCCTAACACTGAGGGGACTTTCTCACTGAGTTCAGAGTCACAGGGAGATATAATTAAGGAAGGAGAATCAGAGAGATGCACCCTGGCTGCTTGTTTACTTTGGAGATGGAGGAAGGTGCCATGAGCCAAGAATGTGGGCAGCTTCTAGGAGCTGCAAAAGGCAAGTCACCCCTAGAGACTCCATAATGCAGCCTTGCCAGCCACGTAATTTTAGCCAGTGAAATCTAGGTTGGAATTTTAATCTACAGACCTGTAAAATGGTAAGTTGGTGTTGGTTTAAGCTTTTAAATTTGTTACAGCATCAATAGAAAACTAATGCAATCAATAAATTGGCAACAAATATTTCTTGATCATCTAATAGTGCAAGATACTTTAAAATTATGTGTACAAATTATAAACAATAAGAATTATAACAATTCACTGTAAACTGAATGAGATTATGTGGTTCAATATTTTTTTTAAAAAAACCTCTTTACTCATAGCCATTTGTAAGCAAAAATAATTAAACAATTTGCCAAAGAACACACAATTAGTATTAGTGTCTTTTTTATTAAATTTACACCTGTGTTCTCTTAACTCCTCTGCTAACTCTCAGAACTGCTGACAGAGAAGGGTTAACATCTTATAGATATCACTAACTTGTGTTGCATGTTTATTTTTAAGTAAAAGTAATATTTCAAAGAAAAATGGAAGTCTCAAGAGTGAATAAATAATATTTATCTATTATTTGTATTATATGTAAGTATAATTATATATGTAATTATTATTTTAATTAAATGAGAAATAAACTCAGATTAGACGTCTTTGGAGTATATATGATATTGGGGGGCAGGGTAAAAGGTAGTTTTAAAGCATATCATTTTTGTTTACTATTTTGTTTTTAATTTGATGCTCCCGGCTTGAACAGAGCAAGAAATAAATGATCCCTAAAACATCTCGCCATTGGGCAAAATACTTTTTCTTAGGCACCTCTTACTTCTTTCTAGAGCTGAGTGACTGCTCTTTTTCACTTCTCTTTGGAAAGACCACGAACATGTTGCTGGGAGCCTCCTCTGCTCCTTGGAGATAAAAATTACCTAAGTCCCATAACAGCATGATGTATAAAAGTCTAAAATTCTAAGACTGATACAAGTTTCCAGGAGACTTATGTATTCACAGTCTTCTCTGTCTTTTGGGTTTCTGATTCTGTACATGCTGTACCACATTAACCAATATTAGTTTCTTAAGATTCTACCACATGAACACAGTCGATTTTTCTAAAGACTCCAGTGGTAGAAAACAGTGAGGTTTGTATCACAAACAAGTTCAAATGGAACTATAGTCATCCTTATTCTTAAAAAGCTCATTCACTTTGCCTCCATTGTTGACTTAAAAATGTATTTTTATTGTGGTATAATACACATTACACAAAATTTACCATTAAACCATTTTAAGTGTATAGTTCAGTGGTATTAAGTATATTCACAATACTCTACAACCATTACCACCATCAGTCTCCAGAACATTTTCTTTTTCCTAAACTTCGTACCCATTAAACAGTAACTCCCAATTCCTACTCACTCTAGTCCCTGGCAATCACCATTCTATTCTCTGTGAATCTGACTATTCTAGGTACCTCATATAAGTGGAATTGTATAGTGTCTGTCCGTTTGTATTTGGTTTATTTTATTTAACATGTCATTAATGTTGTGGCATGTGTAGCATGTGTCAGCATGTCAGTCATTTCATGGGCTAAATAATATTCCATTGCATGCATATACCATATACATTTATCTGTTGATGGATGTCTGCTAAAACAGAATAAATAAACTGTGTTGCTCATAAATAAGACATTTGTTTTCCACAGTTCTGCAGGTTAGGAAATCCAAGATCAAAGTGACCACAGATTCATTGTCTGTAAGGGCCCCGTCCTGGTTCACCGACTGCAGCCTTTTTGCTGGTTTTTACAAGGCGTAGAGGGCAAAGGTGTTCTCTGGGATCTCTTCTACAAGGGCACTAAGACCTCATAACCTAATCACTCCCCAAAGGCTCCACCTCCAAATAAGATTTCAACATATGAAATTGGGGAAACATGGTTAGTCTATAGCAGCACTGATCCACTTTTTTTTCAGCCCTGGATCATCTCATTGTGTCTTTCCTTCTCACTAATATGCTCTTTCATCTTGCTTCTCCCTCTTTGCAACAATAAATATATTTTCTCTCTTTATCGTAAACAGAGCAGTTCAACCATCTCTGAAGCTTTTGTGAGGCCCTTGCCCTTCTTGGATCTAAAGTGTTACCTTAAGACTTGGTTAAATAATTTTTCCTAATTAATTTAGCCCTTCCAAGGATGAATTTCTATAACAACTACTAAAACCAAAACATTTTTTTAGGAGTTCTTAGTTTTTGGGTGAGAATGAGAATGCCAGCTCAGCACACATTCCTTTTCTTTGTAGTTTATTATTCTGTATGAGTTGATGGTACAGAGAAGTACTTCCTAATTACTTTGGTCATTTAATATAAGAAATTATATTTGTTTTTAAATAGGATGAAGCATTATATAATTCTTTAGCCAGAAAGAGTAATAAAAGAACTTTAGCCTCTAGAATCCATGGATAATATAGCTATCTCAGCTCAGGACACAGTATACATAATAGTTTACAAAATATTCAAAGAAAGACAAAAAAAAGATAAAAAAAAAAAAAAAAAAAAAAGCCAAAGTTTTAATCAGGTTTTACACAATCCATACTGTGAACTCCTGAAAAATTTGTTTTTCCTGAGCAGTGTAATGTTTTTCACAAACCTCAATGTTAGAACGTTGTCCTCTCTCATTAAACTCAAATACCTAGTCCAATTTTATATGGGATTCTTTTTGCTGTAAACCACAGAAAATATATTTATCCACATTGACATTTATTATCTAAAAGGGTTGTTGACTCATCTAATGGAAGACTCTGTGAATGGATCTTGCTTGAGGCATTGAGACCTTTAGTCAGAAGCAAGAAAAAATTAAATCCATTCCATAATTAAGTAAATATAGATAGATAGATACACAGATAGATACATAGATGGAAGAATTGTTAAACCATTCTAGATATGATTTTTAAATCATTCAGACTGGAAAAAGGGTGATTAAAACATTGGATTAGAGGCAAGAGAGAATTTATCATGGATCTCTGGGGTTGTTTTCTAAGCCTGAGGTGTTATGTTTCTGTGATGACACTATATATAACTCCATCAGCTTCCGTATGGTTTTCTAAGGAACAGACTATTATAAATACTTATGAATGCTAAGACATAGGTAATAAATAGAATTATTTAAATACTAAAAACATAAAGTCTGAGCAAGCTTCACAGTTATTTCAGGGGAAACTCACAACTGTAAGAAATTGTGATGCTGAATGTATGATGCTGCTGATTATTTCAGATTATTTTGGATTATATGTGATTCCTCTCTGAAATATTGATAAACTCTGAATTTTTAATCAATTGATATATTCCTACTTTTCACAATAATTACTTTTAGTCATTTGGATCTCATAATTTTGAAAATAGTTTAGCCTTCTTTAAATATCAAACATTTGTTAATTCTTTTTAGATAACTTTCAGGTTCTTATAATAAACTGGTAGGGGAAAATATTTACTTTTCAAGCAAACTAAATGTGACAACTAATCATTCAGGCTATCTGCCACCTGGTGCAAATATTGAAGAACAGCTCCTACTTGTCTCAAGGGTGATTCAGCAATAAAGAAATATCACCTACTTCCTGAAAGGTCAAGTGGATTATTAATTAAAAACTAATTACACCACTTACAAATTCTGTGTAGTTAATTTGCACTCAATAATTCTTGATACTAGATACACTAGGCATTGCTTTTCTTGGCTATTGTTAATTTTAGAGATGTCCATCATTATATTAAAAAAAAAATGAAATGTATATTGAAATTAAAAACCCACTGATTTTCTTAGGCTCATAAGCTAGCTAAAATAAATTTCTTTTAACTTATTAGTGAATTAGGCACATTGACAATTCATTGTGTTTTAATTTTTGAAGAAATGCATTCCTTTAGATGACTTATTCCTTTTGTATTGCTCTAGAGTTTAGTGTCAATTTTCCCTACAGTATCATTTTCATTGATTTATTTTTCAGATACTTTTGACATCTTGGTATAAGTATCTTTTTCATACACATCAATACATGATCATTTATTGAAAGGAACATGTCTGCTTTTGTTTGGGGGAGAAAAAGTATTTATCTGACTGCCTCCTATAGAAACCATGATATCCATGTTAACACCAATTTTGGTGTCTGTGAAGCTGCTCATAAAATACATTCAGGTGAACCACCTTATTCTGTTCTTCCTCTGAATACTTTTCCAAATTACGAGAGACTTTGAGACGCTCCATGTTTTTATATCACAAATTTTGGTAAATACTTGAACCACATATTCTGTTGGAATATGATGGGAAGTTGGACTTGAGAATATAAACTTCATGGAATGTAATAACAGCTTGGATTAACTTACCTTTTACAGTTCACAATGCATTTTATAAATATTAACTCATTTAATCATTACAATAACATTGTGAAATAGACATTATTAAATTGTGACTCATTATTTATATAGAATGAATTAATGGAAGCAATATAGATTCTTTGTTTTTTGAAATCTTAGAATAGGGCTTCGATTCTGGATTTTACTTCCCAATGTTTCAAAGTTTCTTGCTATTTTATTGTTTGGGTTTTTTTATCATGCAAATAAAAATAAATACCACCCAATGACAAAGATTGTCAACCAGATTTTATTAGAAGCTGTAATTACAAATAACCTCTGTCATGAATGTGTTAGGTACCAAGCACTGTGTTAAGACATGCTCTTTTCCTGTCTCATCATTGTTACAACCACCACATGAGGTAAATTGTAAAGCAGCCCATGTTAATGTTCTGCTTACCATGTTCTAGGTATAGTGCTAAGTGCTTCCATATATTACCTCACTTAATAATCACAAGATATTGCAAATGAGTCATATACCTTTGTTGTCACTGACATTCAACAAATGAGTCATCATTGGCGGAAAGAATTTCTAAAACTAACCCAGGGTCACATGGCTGTGGGAGGTGAAGCCAGATTTTACATTGAGAAAGCCTAGTTCCAGGCTCCCTTCTTCACCCCTGTGTGTACTGCTCTCTAATAAACAAACCTCCCAGCAGAGCAGCGCAAACAAAATTACTAGTGATCATTAAAAGCTTCTCTTCTCTTTCCCTTTTCTCTTAGTTTACAAGTAAAGAAACTGAAAAAAACAAAACAACAAAAAAAAACATTGAACAAGCTTCCAGAGATCACACCAGGAGAAGTGAGTCGTGAATCTGGACCCAAACCAGCCTTATATTCAAGTCCAGTGTCTGTTTTATTGCTTTCCCTTCATCAGCTCGGCCTATGCGCACCCACGTGCAGCGGAAATCCACAGCCAAGCATCAGCAGACGGAAGCCTCGATGATATACGTTCTAATCCTTTCTGAAGATACTCTTGCTTCCGAACATTTCCAATATCAAACTTCTCGTATCTTACATGTCCTGGACAGAAACCCCACAGAAAGGTTGAAACCTCCAGTCTCATACGTTCTTCTTCTTTTTTTTTTTTTATCCTCACCCGAGGACATTTTTCTATTTTTTGTTCAGGTAGAGTGGGAGGGGGAGAGAGAGAGAGAAACATCAATGTGAAAGGGACACATCGAATGGCTGCCACCTACACAACCAACCAGGGCCAGGGACAAACTGCAACCAAGGTACATGCCCTTAGCAGGAACCGAACCCAGGTCTCTCGGGACTGCAGGCCAACGCTCTAACTGCTGAACCAAACCGGCCAGGGCTCATACGTTCTTGACACTAAATGCACATGCTCCTAACTGCAACAAGACATTTCTCCAGTATTTATGCAGCAGACCTAGGCCAAGGCACGGAAGAAGACTTAAGAGACTGGCAGACGTTTGTAAAACAATGTGAGTGAGATTGCTGTTTCTTGTCTAATTTTTCTCAGGTATTAAACTTCCTCATAGAGAGTCGGCCTCAGAGACTTGTCCTCCAGTTTTATAAATTTCCTACAGGAAAATAAATGAGCACTCGGGCTGGAGAAGAGCCATTTTGCAGGACAAGAATTGGGTTTTCACATTTTATTCTACAACTTGTATTATGGTTCGCTTGATTGAGTTTGTCTTCTGCAATCCCCAGGATGAGTCCCTTGAAAGCAAGGATTGTATCTTATTTGTCTTTGCCTTCCTAGTGCATTTTCCTCACATGCCTGGTGCTAATTCCAGTCATAAACTGCCCTGCCCACCTCTATTCTGAGATTTATCCCTCTTACAACTTCAAGTACTACACTTCATCAAATCCTCTTTCTCATGTATCTTCAGCTGGTTCTACCCTAAAGTTGGAAACATACTGTGCTCATTCATATTAAAGAGCAGTAACAGCTGAGCCCCAGACCCCCTCCCCTCAACACTAAGTCCTCTATAGCAAGTACACTTTCTTTTCTTTCAAAGCCTGAACACTCTTATAAAAATAATCGATCCTTCTATCATTTCTAACATATCTATGATCCAACACATTGCAGTCTGACTTCATCCACAAGCAGTCCAAAAAAAAAAACACCCTAATTATGATTACATGGTTATTTGTAACTACACTCTGCCTGTATTAGATGGATGAACACTTCAATCCTTATTACTGATGTTTGAACCAGTCGATATATAACAGCGTTCTCTTTCATGCCTGAGTTCGGAAAGAGTTGAGAAATAAAACATGGGTCAGTGAAAATGGAAATTAAAATGTCAGCATTATCACCTACAATACCTAAGTTGAAGGACATGGATTGTGTGTGCAGTCATATAGGCTTTCTAACGCTCCCATGAATCAAAGGTATCCCAAGCTGTAAGCCTGCCTCACAGAGGCAAGCCCTTTGCAGGGAACAGAAGGGAAGGCATGCTCTCTGCAGCTCCTTCTCCAACTCGCCATCCTCACGGGTCCCTTTTCTCTGGGGAAAAGAGTAGCCAGGACAGGTACCTTAGGAGCAATTCCTTTACATGGAATCATGAGACCAGGGATAAAGGAGGTTTCTCCATAACACTTTTTCTACTTGAACTCTTTGTAGATATGATAGAATGATCATATACTTACCTATTAAACTTCTCTTCTCCCATGGCCTCTGTGCCACCATTTTATTCTAATTTCTAGCATACATCTATTGCTGTATATTGTCAAACTTCTTCACGGGTTTTTATATTTAACTCTTTAAATGAGTTGTTCTTAAAGGTTTTATTCTTCACTTTCTCTTTACATACCATATACTGTTTGGGGGTCATTTTTACCTACTTGTCAGTTATCACTCACTTTTGTGCTCTTGATGCTGGAAGAGTTAACTTAAGCCCAGATCTCTTTTCAGGGCTTAAAATCCATAAATTAAACCATCTAGCAAAGTGTTCTTGGGGAATGTCTGGTAAAGAATTCAAAATCTGTGAGTATATTTGAACTTCTCATCTTCCCCCTGGAATTTCTTCCACAGTTAACAGCACTAAAATTCACATATTTACCATTTTAGAAATTCAAATGTCCGTTTCTATTCATTCTTTCTTACCCTGCAAATATAATACTGACAATGTGTCATGGACTTTCACCTTCCTTTTATGTTTCTCCACAGAATTTTAATTGTCTTTATTTTAATTTTGATTAGTATGACAACATCCAAATTTGTATTGTAGACCGAGCTCTTTCATGTCCCTCTAATCATTTTCCAATTGATCAACAGAGTAAACTTTTCAAAACTG
This sequence comes from Molossus molossus, assembly GCF_014108415.1. Classification (NCBI taxonomy): domain Eukaryota; kingdom Metazoa; phylum Chordata; class Mammalia; order Chiroptera; family Molossidae; genus Molossus; species Molossus molossus. The sequence goes on along the minus strand of NW_023425388.1, from coordinate 90,232,595 downwards.
AATCTGGTTTTACTGTGTCCATGCTGACTGCACTAAGCTTGAAGTAACTGGCCCCTAAGGACGGTCAGTCAGCTAGTAAAACAAATTGCTGAAGGGAACCCCTGTGCACTGCTGGTGGGAATGCAGACTGGTGCAGCCACTGTGGAAAACAATTTAGTACTTCATCAAAAAACTAAAAATGGAATTGACATTTGACCCAGTGATCCCACTTCTAGGAATATATCCTAAGAATCCTGAAACACCAATGAGAAAGAATATATCCACTCCTATGTTCATGGCAATGTTACTAATAATAGCTAAGATCTGGAAACTTCCCAAGTGCCCATCAGTAGATGAGTGGGTAAAAAGCAGTGGTACATTTACATAATGAAATACTATGCAGCTATAAAAAAGGATATCTTATCCTTTGAGACTGCATGGATGAACCTGGAGATTATTATGCTAAGTGAAATAAGCCAGTTAGAGAAAGACAAATATCACATGATTTCACATATTTGTGAAACCTAACAAAATAAATTGACCAACAATGTAAGTCCAGAGGCGTGGAGGCATGGAACTGACCGATATGACCGATATATCTCAGATGGAAAAAGGGAGAGAGAAAGAGATAAACCAAAGAAATTATATACTTATATACATAGTCCATGAATACAGACAATAGACTGGTGAAGGCCTGGGGGAAGAGGGCAGGTAGGTGCTGGGTGGAGGTGGGCAAAGTGGTGAGGGATGAATTGGGGGACATCTGTAATAATAGTGTGTGTATATATATATATATATATATATATATATATATATATAAATTTAAAAAACAAGTTGGTTTATCACATGTTATTTAAACTAAAATTTGGTTAAAGGTTGTACATACTACACCCAATGGTGTATTATGGGGCTGTTTTTAAGCTATTTATATGATTTGAACATTTTTGTTTTTCTGAAACGTTTCTCTAAATAAAATTTTTTTTGACACTGTATATAACTTCAAAATTCAAAAGCAATATAAAGATCCTAAAATAGTAAAATTTATAGAGAACTTATATGCTTAATAATAGGGAATTGGTAGAATGCAAATTAAAAATATATATTTTTATTGCCCATCTGGTGTGACTTAGTGGTTGAGAGTAATCCCATACACCAAGAGGTCACCAGTTCAATTCCCCATCAGCACACATGCCCAGATTGTGGGCCTGGTCCCCAGTGGGGGGCATGCAGGAGGTGGCCAATCAATGTTCTCATTCAATAATGTTTCTATCTCTCTCTCCTTCTCCCTTCCTCTCTAAAATCAATAAAGAAAAAAATAAAGTATTGATTTTTAGAGAGAGAGGAAGGGAGAGGGAGAGAGAGAAACAGTGATGCAAGAGTGAAGCATCAGTTAGCTGCCTTCTGCTTGCTCCCCAATGGTGCCCTGGACGATGCCCAACCAGCTGAGCCACATTGGTCAGGGAAAATCAATTTTTGTTTATAAAACAATATGCATATAAAATAAATCTGCATCAGAGATATACAGAAAATCTTAAATCAAAATGAAATAAGGTAATTAGAGATAAATTGTTTTTTGGGTAACAGGTGTTTGTTGTTGTTGTTATTGTCTTCCCTTATTTGTTTTTATTTTATGTGATTAATTTAAATATAAATGAATTTAATAATAAATGCAAATTATTAAAAATAATTTGAAGTAAAGAAAAAGATCTAGAATTTTTGAGTTTTAACCCATCTAAGCCATTTTCAGCCACTTATTCTGACCTACCTGTCAACATTTAAATATTTAAAATATTCAAAATGGCAATTTTCAATTACTATTTTATTTTTTGAACTTTTTATTTATATTACAACATCTATTTTGGTAACTTGGTATAATTTTTTTTTGAAACATCGACATGAAAAGGACACATCAAGTGATTGCCACTTGCACAATCCAACCAGGCTGGGGACAAATTGCAACCAAGGTACACGCCCTTAGTGGGAACCAAACCCGGGTCTCTCTGGACTGCAGGCCAACACTCTAACCGCTGAGCCAAACCAGCAGGGCACAATTTTTTTTTAAATATGTTTTTAGGACTTCCAGTCAACCGGAGTAGGTAAATGTGGTACTCATCTCCTCCCATAACTGCATCAAAATTACAACTAAACTACAGAACAACCATCAGTCAGGACTACCTGACATTGAGCTGAGTGGAAGTCCTACAACTATGAAATTAAAGAAGCAACCACATCAAGACTGATAGGAGGGGCAGAGGTGCAGAGAGGCTGGTCTCATACCCATGTGTGGCTGATAAAAATCAGGAGGGATACCTTGGCTGTGAAAGTCCTCCTTGAGGATTGAGGGGTCCCCTTCCCACACTAGGCTCCCAGCTCATGGTTCCAGTTCCAGGAAGAGAAGTTCCCATAACTTCTGACTGTAAAAACCAGTGAGAACTGAGGCTGAGGGAGGCTGAGGCTGCTGGAGTTTCAGGCAGTTCCTCTTAAAGGGCCCACACACAGACTTACTCAGACTTTTTCCTATAGGCTCCAGTGTTGGGAAGGCATCTTGGAAGGTGCCAGAAACATACAGGGAAGAACTGAGTTGTTTGGTAATGGGGCAAGAGCTGGAGAGGCATCTTTCTCTAAGACAAATGGACAGATGTGCTGTTGGAGGCTGTTGTTCCACTGGTGAGCCCTTCCCTCACAGGACAGGCAGAGGGGCACCATATCTTGGACTCAGCAATCTGGCTCACACTGTTTGCCCCACCCTGGTGATTCCCTGAAGCCTTGCCCCACCCACTTTCAGGCCCACCCAAGCTGTTTCCAGTGGCTTTACCTAGGATTGGCCTGTCTTAGCTCCTGCTTCCGATTTTCCTAAATTCTCTCAAACAAACAACATCTGGCCTCAGTGAGACCCATACCTCTTGCTAAGTGGCCCTGGGCCTGGCACTAGAAGCAGCCAGCTGTGGTCCACAGCTTGGCTTTTCCTGAGCACCTCCAAACCCAGCACAAAAACAGCCATCTGCAGATATCTTTGTAGCTTATGCCTGATGGCTCTGGGTAGAACACAGGCAGTGGCTGACTTTGCCCCAGAGCCAGCACACCCAATGGACAGTTTCAGGCCATGTCAAAGCACCATGACTCAACCACCTCCACAAGTGACACACTCAAGGAGTGGACTCAGTGGATACCAGAGCCCTGCTGAAGTAAGTCTTGCTCTGTGCAGTGGGCCCCTGTACAGCTGACCCTCCAAGTTCGTCAGAGGGCAGTGGTCAGTGGGCATAGCCAGTCCTTGCAGCTCAGCAGCCTGAGTAAATCCCTTCCATTGATGTGCCAACAGTAATCAAGACAATTGCAACAGAAGGGTGTACGGTCTACACTAGGGGTGCAACTTGATGGACAGCCAGGGTAATCTGCACCCTACAAGACAACTACTACAATAAGCCACTCTATGAGGCCTAGGAAACATAGCAACTCCACCTAATACATGGAAACAAACACAAGGAAGCAGCTGAAATGAGGAGACAAAGAAACGTCCCAAATGAAAGAACAGAACCAAATCCCAGGAAAAGAACTAAACAAAATGGAGATAAACAATCAATCAATACAGAGTTCAAAACACTGTTTATAAGGATGTTCAAGAAACTTAGTGAGAACTTCAAATGATTCAGTTAGAACTTCAAGGAACTCAGTGAGAATATTAACAACATAAAAAAAGGACCAGTCAGAAGTGAAGGATGCATTAACTGAAATAAAGAATAATTTACAGGGAATCAATAGTAAAGTAGGTGAAGCCAAGAAGCAAACCATTGATTTGGAATATAAGGAAGAAAAAAACACCCAATCAGAGCAAATAATCCAAAGAAAATGAGGCTAGTGTAAGAAGTCTCTGGAACAACTTCAAGCATACTAACGTTTGTATCATGGGGATACCAGAAGGTGAAAAGAGAGAGCAAGAAGGTGGAGAGAGAGAGCAAGAAATTGAAAACCTATTTGAAAAAATGACGACAAAAAACTTCTCTAACTTGGTGAAGGAGACAGACATACAAATCCAGAAAGCACAGAGTCCCAAACAAGATGAACCCAAAGAGGACCACATCAAGATACATCAAAACGCAAGATGTTAAAGACAAAGAGAATCTTAAAAGCAACAAGAGAAAAGCAGTTAGTTCCCTACAAGGGAGCTCCCATAAAACTGTCAGAAGATTTCTCAAAAGAAACTTTACAGGCCAAAAGGGAGTGGCGAGAAATATTCAGAGTGATAAAAAGCAAAGACCTACAACCAAGATTACACTATCCTGCAAAGCTATTATTTAGAATTGATGGACATATGAAGAGTTTTCCAGACAAGAAAAAGCTAAAGGAGTTCATTATATGAAATGTTGAAGGGCCTACTTAAAGAAGAGCAAAAATATGAACAATAAAATGGCAATACCTACCTATCAACAATTAAATCTGCAAACCAATGAACAAGCAGAAGAGAAACAGACTCATAGATACAGAGAACTTTCTGCTTCTTGCCAGATGGGAGGGGGGGTTTGGGGAATGGGTAAAAAAGGTGAAGGGATTAAGAAGTACAAATTGGTTGTTAGACTGATGAACCTCAAAGGGAAGGTGGGAGGGGGAGTGGGAAGAGATAAACCAAAAAGCTTCTATGTATATATGCATAACCAATGGACTTTGACAATAATGTGGGGAAGGCAAGAGAGGGGTGGGAGTGGGAAGGAAGGGGTCAATGGGGGCAAAAATGGGGAACATCTGTGATACATTCAATAATACAAATACGTTAAAAAGGACAATACAGTGTACAGATGATGTGTTGTGGAATTGTGCATGGGAAACCTATATAATTTTTTTAACCAGTGTCACCCAATAAATTCAATCAAAAGGGGGGAAAAAAGGCAAAACAAAACAAATAAACAAAAAACCCTGAGTTTTGGTGTCTGAAAGTTCCCAAGAAATAGTAAATAGGGTAATTTTATATTCTTATTTCCCTATAAATGAGAATAAATTGATATATGTTGAATAGAAAAAAATATATGTCTTAATTGATTTTAGAGAGAGAGGAAGAGAGAGAGAGAGATTGATCAGCTGTCTCTTGCATGCCCCCTACTGGGGCTTGAGCCTGAAACCCAGGCGTGGGCCCTGACCAGGAATCGAACCTGCAGACTCTTGGTGCATGAGACAACATTCAACCAACTGAGCCACACCAGCCGGGGCACTTGGTACAATTTATAGACAGCTTTTTACTGTCAACAATGAGTTGCTTACACTCCTGTATGAAATGAGTGCTGAGCAGAATGAAGTTGGAGAGTAAATTTAAAATATAAAGCGATTCCCAGTGAGATCTGGACAAAGCAAGAATGTCCTCTCACTACTCCTTTACAATGTTGTACTAATGTAATAAGACAAGAAAGAAAATACAAGGTGTTCACATTGGGAAAGAAGAAATAAAACTGGCCTTGCTGGCTGACGATGTGGTTGTCTATGTAGAAAATATGAACAGCACTTGGATACCTTTTTGTAGCAGTGAGCAAATATGAAAACATAGCTGTGGGGATTAATGCTGGTTTCGAAGGACTGTTCCAGATTGTATTGTTCTTACTTTGAATTTTGTTCTCTATAGAAGGAAATCATTTGTCTGTAACCCTTTCTTGGAGAAAATGTGATCTCTGTTGAAAAACTGTTAAATGTTTACTTCTTAAAAGACATTTCAAAAAGCAGCGACTGACACTGGTGTTCTATTGATACTGACAGGTGGGAGGAGAGTTTTGTAAGGAATCGGGGGCGCCGCCGAATAAAACAGAGAAGAGACTGGAGAGCCAATCAGCCGAATAAACAGGGATCAGGCTTTATTGGGTGCACTCCGGGCGGGTTCACAGACTCCAGGGGTCGAGTCCTAGAAGCCGCGCTCAATGTAGGGGCTTGTGTCTTTTATATCTGCCTGTTGTATCTGGAATTTGTCCCTTAGGGTTTGGCCCTGCGGGGGCCATGCATGGAGCCTCTGGAATGTGAATAGATAAGAGCAAGATGGGAGTTAATCTATAGGCTCGAGGCAGGCCGTTCAGGGTGGGAGACAAGGCTGAGCAAGGAGACAATGGCCGAGCAAGGAGACAATGGTTGAGCACTTTGCCTGGCGCCAGTCCCCAGGCTATCGGACATTCCTGACTCTGTGATAATGACAAAGGGGCGCAGGTGTCTTTCTGGCTACTTCCTGCTGGACAGGGGCGGTGTTAGGGGAGGGGGCCCATGTCGGCATGATTTGGGCCTGAGGATCTGGTGAGAGGTTGATAATGGCTTAGCATCATGATCTCGTGCACCGTCTGGCTGGTGAAGGCCTTCAGTCGGTCTTGTAGTAGGGAGGAGAGTAGTCGCAGAAGACAGGGTCCGAAGGCTAGGGCTAGAAAAAGGAGAGGTAGGGGACCCATAAGCGGCAAAACCCAGTGTGCCCAGTTGGAATCGAACCAGGTGCTCCAAGATTGATCTCGCCTTTCCCGAATGCGTTGTGCTCTTTCTTTTAAGTTATTGGCAGCATTTCGGACGAGGCCTGACTGGTTAAGATAGAAGCAGCATTGCTCTTCTAGGAAAACACATATACCTCCCTTTTCTGCAGTGAGGAGATCTAGGCCCCTTCGATTTTGAAGGGTGACTGCTAAGGAGTCTAGTTGATCTTGGATGCTGAGAAGGGTGGAGGCTATTTCTTCTAAAGAATTTTGTGGGTCTTCAGATAGGATGTGAAAATATGATAGAGAGGTTCCTAACCCACCTGCCCCAAGTCCCAAAGCTCCTGTAATGCTTAGGGCAGTGAGGAGGGGTACCAGCTGTATAGCCCATTTGTGTCTTCTTGTATTAATCAGGGTGACGTCGGAAACAGGCAGGGAGGCGTCCTGGGGGACTATATTGATGTTGGGGGTGAGATATACCAAGGTGCAGGTGCCAGTCCAGTTAGTGGGGAGACACATATAGGTGGTGGACCCACACATATGGCAGAGTAGGCTGAGGAGGACAGGGATAGGCAGACCCAACAGTCAGGCACAAATGTGGAGCTGGCCTTATAGAGGAGACGTTGGGTCAAATTCAGGGTACAGAACAGATGGGAGGATTCCAGAAGCGAAGGAGAGAAGGCGGCAAGAATGAGTGGGCAACCAGGGGCGAGGCCCAGAGTCAGAAAGATGTATAGCAGAATCATAATGACTTATCGTGGATGATCCAATTAGGGCGTCTTGCGTATTCTGATTTTCGTCGGCCCTAATGGAGTGCAGGTGAAGTGAGGCTCCAGGACTGGTTGCTCTTCTGGAATCGGGGCTTTCTTTATCCTAGAGAGATGGATCTAGGCGGAGATCCCCAACACCTTAACTGCAGAGGGAGTAGTCAGAACAACGGTGTATGGTCCCTCCCATTTAGGGTGTAGGGGTCGGGGAGAGAGGGTCTTGATTAGTACCCGGTCTCCGGGTGAAATGGGTTGGGAGAGCTCCGATCCCAGGTCAGGTCCAGGTTTAGGAAGGGTACGGTTAGCGTGTTCTCGGAGGAGGGAGCAAAGGAGGGAGAGGTAGGGCAGGTATGAGGCCAGAGGGGGTGGGGAGTCTATAGACGAAGTAGGAAGGAGGAAGGGTCTTCTGTATAGGTCTTCAAAAGGACTGAGGTGAGAGGGTCCCCGAGGCGCGGCTTGAAGACGGGTAAGGGCCAGGGGTAGCAGGTCAGGCCAGGACTGTCGGAGTTCCAGGCTGAGTTTGGTTAGATGTTCCTTGATGAGGCCGTTGGCCCGCTCAACCTTACCCGAGGACTGGGGGTGATAGGCCGCATGTAGCTTCCATTTGATGCCAAGAGAGACCGAGACCGCTTCAGTGACCTTGGAGATGAAAGCTGGCCCGTTGTCTGATTGTATGGAGTTTGGCAGCCCAAAGCGAGGGATGATGTCTTTCAGTAGGTGAGTGGCTACGGTTTCTGCAGTCTCTGAGGCGGTTGGGAGGGCCTCGATCCAACCTGAAAAAGTATCAACCATGGTTAAAAGATATTTTAGTTGTTTGTGTTTAGGCATATGAGTGAAGTCCATCTGCCAGTCTTGTCCTGGCAGGTGACCCCGCATTTGGTGTAGGGGCCTGCGCACATGGCAAGCTCCTTGGCTGTTGGACCTGGAACAGACAGAACATGAGGCATGTGCAGCCTGGATAGCCGGCCGGAGTTTGTCGGGGTGGAGGATTGGGGATAAGAATAGGTGAAGGGCGTCGGGGCCTATGTGGAGAGACTTGTGGATCTCCGACAGTATTTGCAATCTTTGGGCGTCTGGAAGAATTAGGAGGTCGTCTTGAAAGGCCCATCTATCCTTGAAGTGGACCCCGGGAGAAGACTGGAGAGACTTTAATTCTGTGGCTGAGTATTGTGGAGTATAGGAGCCTGAAAGAAAACAGATAGCAGGAGCCCGCCCCAGGCGAGCGGTGGATCGGGCCATTTTATCAGCGAAAGCATTTCCCTTAGCTACTGGAGAGTTCGAAGTCTGGTGGCCCCGGCAGTGAATAACAGCTACCTGCAGGGGGAGCTGGATGGCTCGGATGAGTTTTTCGATGAGTTTTCCATTTAGGACCGGGGTACCTTTGGTGGTGAGGAAGCCTTGTTCCTTCCAGATCATACAGTGGGAATGTGCGATCAGAAAGGAATATTTGGAGTCAGTGTAGATGTTGACTATTTTATCTTTAGCCCATATGAGAGCACGGGTTAAAGCAATCAGTTCAGCCTGTTGTGAGGTGGTCCCCGTGGGGAGCTGTTGGGCTTCAATGATGTTAGAGTCAGTAACTACAGCATAGGCCACCTGTCTGGTCCCGGAGGGGTCCAGGATGGAACTGCCATCAATATAGAGAGTGTGGTGGGCGTTAGGCAAGGGATGGTCAGCCAGGTCAGGCCGGGGAGACTGATGATGTTCCAGGATTTCTAAGCAGGAGTGTGTGGGGACTTCCTGGTCTGAGGCAGGCAGAAGGGTTGCTGGGTTGAGGGAGCCACAGCTTGAAAGAGAGATTGAAGGGTTTTCTATAAAGAGGAGATGGTATAATTGAAGTCTAGAGGGCCCAAGGTGGGCCAAGGCCTGATGCGAGAGGAGGTCGGTAAGGCGGTGGGGGGAGAAAACCTGGAGAGGCTGTTGCAGGTTGATCTTCAGAGCCTCTGTGGTGAGTTCTGCCGCTGCTGCGAGGGCCCGGAGGCAAGGCTGCCATCCACGAACAGTGGGGTCCAGCGGCTTTGAGAGGTAAGCAACAGGGACCAGGGTGGGGCCGAGTGGCTGAACCAGGACCCCTATGGCTAAGTGATGTTTTTCGTCTGTATAGAGGAGAAAAGGTCGTTGGGGATTGGGGAGAGCAAGAGCTGAGGCAGAGCACAAAGCCTCAAGGAGGGTCTGGAAAGCCCGGCGGACCTCCTTAGGGGAGGTCAGGGGTCCCTCGGGGTTGTCTCTGGCTGCCTGGTAGAGTGGTCTGGCTAGGAGGGAAAAATTGGGGATCCAGTGCCTGAAGAACCCCATAAGCCCAAGAAAGGACTGAATTTCCATTGCTGAGGTTGGGGGTTGTAAGTCCCTAAGGGCCTGCAACCTGTCGGAGGTGATTGCCCGGTGTGTCGGAGTGACAAGGAGCCCTAGATAGGTCACCGAGGGAGTCGCGATCTGGGCTTTCTGTGCAGACACCCGGTAACCCTTGGTGTAAAGAAAATTGAGGAGAGCGGTGGTGGCTGAGATATTATCTCCTTCAGAGGGGGAGCAGATGAGAAGATCATCTACATATTGGAAAAGAGTGGATGGGGACAGATCACATTCCTTTAAGTCCTGAGCAAGAGCCTGACCAAAGAGGTGCGGACTGTCTCGGAATCCTTGAGGGAGGACAGTCCATGTTAACTGTTGGGAAATATTGGAGACCGGATCTTCCCAGGTGAAAGCAAAGAGAAAATAGGAATCAGGATGTAGCGGGATGGTAAAGAAAGCATCCTTTAGGTCAAGAACCGAGAAATGAGTAGTATGGGGGGGAATATGAGAGAGGAGGGTGTAGGGGTTTGGGACTACAGGGGAGATGGGTATGACCACTGAATTAATTATGCGAAGGTCTTGGACAAGGCGGTACTGCCCCGAGGGTTTCTTAACAGGCAGAATGGGGGAGTTACAGGGGGAGTTGGTAGGAATGAGGAGGCCCTGGCTTCTGAGTTTAGATATAATGGGGTGGAGTCCTAGTCGGTGAGCCTGAGAGATGGGAAATTGGGGGCGATTGGGGTAAGATGATGGGTTTTTTAATTTGATGAGGATGGGGGTGTGATGTGAGGCAACCGAGGGGGTGTTTGTGTCCCAGACCCCAGGGTGGACTGCCGGTAAGAGCTGGACCGCGGAAGCTGAGGCAGTAGCCTGGGTAGGGCCAGAGAGTAAAGCTATTAGGTGCGGCTGCTGGGGGAGGAAAGAGATGGTAGTATGGAGTTTAGATAAGATATCTCTCCCCAAGAGTGGAACTGGGCAGGCAGGCATTACTAAAAAGGAATGGGAGAACGGGTGGCCTTCGAAGATGCAGTTAAGTAGGGCCGTTAGTTTGGGGGTTGTAGGGAGCCCATCAATTCCCATAACCGAGACCTGGGAAGGAAAAGTGAGGCCCGAATGGGAGGGGAGGACAGAGTAGGCAGCCCCCGTGTCTATTAAGAAGGAAATAGACTTACCCGCTACCTGGAGCGTGACCCTGGGCTCGGCGAGGGTGACCGGAGTCGCAGAACCAGGGCCGCCTCAGTCGTCCATGAGCCCTAGTAGCTCCAATGCTGGGAAATCCTGGGTGTCATTTCCCCGCATTGAGGTGCTGAGGATTGAGCCAGGGTCGGGCAGTCCGACTTCCAGTGTCCCATTTGTTTGCATTGGGGGCAGGGCTTGGTAGGTGGCCTGGGCTGTGGGCAGGCTTTGGCCCAGTGGCCTTCCTTGCCGCATTTGAAACAGGCGCCTGGAGGTGAGCGAGGTCCCCCTTTTGGGGCCTGGTGTCTTTTCGGGTCCCCTGCCGGCCGGAGGGCAGCTACCAGAGCCTGGGTTTGGAGGCTTACCTTCTGCTGGAGCCTCGCCTGGCGGGCTGCTTCAGCCGTCTCCTCCCGGGCATGAAAAACCTTAAAGGCCATTTTTACCAGGTCTTGGATGGGAGTTTCAGGGCCCTCCTCAACCTTCTTGAGCTTCTTTCTGATATCAGGGGCGGACTGGGAAATGAAGGGGGAGGCAAGGACAGTGGCCCCGTGGGTGTGTGGGACCGGGTGTGGGCAGCGACAGGGGAACTGAGGGGATTATCTGGGGGGGAGGGGGGCGGAGTGCATCCAACAAAGCCTGAATATAAGGGACTTCAGAATCTTTTCCGGTGCCTTGTGTAGACTCTGAGAATATCCCAATTTGGAAAAATTTTTGAGGAGACACCCAGGGGGGGGTCTTACGGTCGAGTCTGGATTCAGAATTGCCCATGGCAACAGGTTAGAGGGGCTTTGAGTGTCGGGAGAGCGGACATACAAAAGGCGTCCCTTTTGAACGCCCGTCCCCGGACGGATGTCTGTCCTGGATGGACAGGGTGGTCGTGAAGGAGCCTCAGGCGTCCCTCGAAGCAGCTTCAGACCGGGAGTTCCTGGACCTCCGGCGGAGAGGCGGGGGCGTCCCGACTTGGCCAAGGTTTGGACGGGAGACCCGAGCCCCGGATGGATGACAGATCAAAACCCCAGAAAAAAGCGAAACGGTTTTGGAGCCTGGCTCCGATGGGTTTGGAGACTGGCTCCGAAAACCCCAGAGAAAGAGTGAAATGACTTATGGTTTTGGAACCTGGCTCAGAAGTCGGTGCTGGGTCGAGGGAGATTCCGAATCCAGAAGAAGGGTGGCGGCGCAGGGAGAGAAGGGGGACTCTCGTCCCGACCAAAAAGGCCAGGCCGGGTCACAAAACCCTCCTCCCGGGTTTCGGCACCAGATGTAAGGAATCGGGGGCGCCGCCGAATAAAACAGAGAAGAGACTGGAGAGCCAATCAGCCGAATAAACAGGGATCAGGCTTTATTGGGTGCACTCCGGGCGGGTTCACAGACTCCAGGGGTCGAGTCCTGGAAGCCGAGCTCAATGTAGGGGCTTGTGTCTTTTATATCTGCCTGTTGTATCTGGAATTTGTCCCTTAGGGTTTGGCCCTGCGGGGGCCATGCATGGAGCCTCTGGAATGTGAATAGATAAGAGCAAGATGGGAGTTAATCTATAGGCTCGAGGCAGGCCGTTCAGGGTGGGAGACAAGGCCGAGCAAGGAGACAATGGTCGAGCACTTTGCCTGGCGCCAGTCCCCAGGCCATCGGACAAGTTTAAACTCCTCAATGTTGCAGCACTACAATTTCTTCTCACAATCACAATACCTTCATAGGTGCTACTGTTATTTCTTATCAGGCATTTGAATAAAGTAATTCTTAAACGCTTCACAAATCAAAAGGAAGAAAAACATAGTTAATGCTGGAAAAAGTACATGCAAACACAGTATTGACACATATAATTAACTACTGAAAAACTGATTTTTTTAGGTTCTCACATGCAGTAGAGCTCAACTTGACTACTTACTGAATTTCGCACCGTTCTTGCTTTTCAAATATATTGACTTCCCTGAGTTTTTATGCTCTCCTCAGCATGAATATCAAAGTCAGAACAAACACAGATGACTTGCAAGCTCTCTCTCCAAATAAAGCTGCAATTGTCAAAAACGTGTAGTGTCACAGAAAGAACCTGGGATACCAAACATGCTCATCACTCTTTAGGTGTGATTTATTAAGAAATGCAAATAAGTTTTGTTTCTATGTATTTTTTTTTTTTTTCTGTGCTCTTCTGCACTGTTGCCAAAACCTATCTTCTTTGGGGTGAATCAGAACAAATAAAGATTTAAACCTTCATCTGGGAAGTGGAATGGATGCTCTAATGTCGTTCCTGCAATGGCTGATAGATGAGGAGGCAGCTGTCACCAACAAATCTATCTAATGCTTTAGTGTAATGTCTACTCAGCAGCTGAAAACAAGACACAGCTTGAAGCTCATAATGGCTGCCAAAAGTTTCATTGCCTTGATAACGCCTTTGTCTTTGAAAGACAGAGTTTTCCCTGGGCTTGGTCAGTAAGGCAAACACAGTTTTATCTTTTTCTAGTAGATAGAGTCAAAGTTGCTTCCTTTGAAGTGGACATATTACCCTGCTCAGAGAGAGGTACATCTCAGAAAGACATTCTCATCAAAGGGGAATTATGTTTTTGATCAAGTGCATCTTCAAGGTCAAACATGCTACAGTTAAAAGAGTGACAGAAAAAAATGACACATATATTGGATACCAAAAATTCCCTTGATAAAATTACTCTGTTTTGGAGTATTTGAAATTTTGTGGTTCTGTTGTTTAAATCAAACTGAGCATTTTATACATGTGACAGATCAGTGTCTCTTTTTTTTTTCTTTTTAGACAAGAACGTACAGTTTTGTGTGTGTGTTTATAGAAGAGAATTATGTTGCCCATGTATATACTTAGTATGAGCCTACACTCTATCTTCTGAAGTATAATCATCATGACAACATTTTTACCTTTCTCTTAAGAATTTTTAGCTCTAGTATGGGAGAAACTAAAATGTGTCAAGCGCCTGCTATATAGTTCGTAGAGAAAGCTTTTTGTTTTATATAAAATACTGTGCTTTTTAGATTAAACGCTCTGAAATTCTTCAGTAAAGATTTGATTTTCCTAGAATCTTGTAGTTAGAGGAGACAAAAGTTACTGAAAGGAGAATTGAAAAATACGATGCTAAGTGATTGAAGCACAGCTCCAGCCTAGAAAGTGTTGAGTGAGGAGAATACGGCTGGAGAGAGAACCAGATGGAATGAGGTTCCAGTGTCTACTTTAAAATGAAAACCTTTGGGCTTGTGTTGGGTAAAGTTATTTGATGAAAAATTTCCCCATGAAAGTTTGTTTTATTTATTTACCAGTGAAAATCATTGAATAAATTTTAATAACCCACAGTTCTACTGTAGTTAAATGAAAGGTCTCTATGTAGTGTTATATTACTTGAAATTCTTGTAAACATCTGCAAGGAGCAACAATTTATTCAGAAGACTTGAGCTATAGATCTACTTTTGTATTTTCTTCTACTGTAAATAAAAAGACACAGTGCAAGACTAAAATAAAGTTTTCTTTATTTAAAAAATTATCTTTGGCCCAGCCGATGTGGCTCAGTGGTTGAGCATTGACCCATGCACCAAGAGATTGCCAGTTCGATTCCCAGCAGGGCATGTGCGCAGGTTGTGGGTCTGATCCCCAGTGGGGGGCATTAGGAGGCAGTCATTTGATGTTTTCTCTCATCGATATTTCTAGCTCTCTCTCTCTCCCTTCCTCTCTCTCTAAAATCAATAAAGTATTTTTTAAAAAAACAAAACATTAAAAAATGAATTATCTCTGTAAGCTATTTGCCTCTTATTTCTCGCTCTCTCAGTATTAAATATTTATTCATTTAGGTCTGTCCATTTATATAAGAGTATACTCTCTTTAATTGAGATATTTAGAGGTTAATTCTGACTATACACACACACACACACACACACACACATTTGACATATATGTGTGTGTGTGTGTGTGTGTGTAGATATATATGAATATCTTCCTAGAACAAGGTCAGCAGACTCTTTCTAAGGGGTTGACATATCCATTAATTCCCTTGATGAATTTACTAAGCTGAGAGTTCAGCCTTCATCTTAGGAAACTTCACTATGTCAATATTACCAAGTCATGTCATTCAGCTGCCAGGGACAGATTTACATTTACCAAGTTCATAGATCCCTCTATAAAAATAGAATACTCCATTAAAAATGAGATGTACCACTACCCACAGATGTAAGTGTCCAAATTAATATGTACCTTTCCATTTAGTTGCTAAAGTCTGATGGCTTATAGTCCCTAAATATACCATTTCTCCATATTGCCATACCCTTCAAACTTGTGTCCCTGAGGCTTTCTCTGCACAGAATATTCTTTCAAGGGAGATATCTGAAAACCCATAATACATTCACATTATAGCCAGGATAACATCTGTGCTCCTCAACTTAGTTTTCCGTACACCGGAATAATTTGGTGCCTCCCTGCCTCCCTGCCTTATCTTTCACAAGTCCTTACCACCTTGCACTCTCTACATCAAAACATTGAATTTCTTTTAATCTCTTGGAAATGTTGTACTCTTTCTCAGTTCAGGGTTTTTGCCCATTTGTTCCACCTTCCTAGATGAGTGTCTCCCCATATTCCTTCCCCTTCGCCTGGCTAAGCTATCTTTTCAGCTCAGGTTAATGGAATTTCTTCCAAGAAGTATTTACTGATCCCACTTTAAATATATAAATATATTGCATGTCCCTGGTATTCATTTATTGTAAGATCCTGAATTCTCTTGTTGGAACACTCATTATGCTTTTTTTGTAAATGCTTGCTTAATGGTCTATGTCCCACACTAGGTGTAAGCCCAGTGAGGGTGGGGGGAATAGCTGTCTTGCTTTTTGTTTCTTATCAACAAAATTTCAAGCATTAGAAGTCTCTTAAAATATTGCTGAGTAAAAAAAAAGAAACACTCTCAATGTTAGTTTCTGACTTTATAATGATAGCTTTAATACATTGTGAGAGAAAATCTGAAATTTAGAGTAAGAAACATGTTTTCTCTATAATAATTGGACATCCAATTATTCAAATCAGAATCTGAATCTAGCCCTGGCCAGTGTGGCTCAGTTGGTGTAGCATTGCTCCATATACCAAAAGATCTCAGGTTCAGTTCCCGGTCAGGCACATACCTAGGCTGTGGGTTCCATCCCTGTCTGGGGAGGCAATCAATCAGTGTTTCACTCTCACATTGATGTTTCTCTCTCTCTCTCCCCTTTCCTCTCTCTAAAAATAATAATTAAAAAAATCAGAATCTAGAAATTGGACAGTAAACACATTAAGGAGATGAAGGTATCTTTAAAGACATCCAGGTAAGATAATCTGATGCATCTACCTGACCACAGTAGGTACTGAACACAGAGACCACTGGCTAAAGTGTTCTCTTTCCTCAAACATATGTAGAACTCTCAAGGAAAAATTTACTTCTGTAATTTTCTCTTGTACACATTTTCTGTCTCAATTGTTGGTAAATTTACCTTCTAGCTGACATATTCTTTCTTTAAATATATTGAAATTATGGTTCTTTTTTTTAGAGGCAGCCTGCTTTATACCCCAGAGAGCTGGAAAGGATGCTAATCTTTGCACTTGAACTGACCAAGGCATGTACATAATAACTAATTGCTGAATGAATTGATTAAAAGGGACAGCCATTGTTGATAATAATGGAAATGTTACTGTAAATTGGTAGCTCTAAAATGACCTGTGATTCAAGATCACATGGGGTGTTTTATAAAAATACAGTTGCCTAGTCTCCATTCTTGGAAATTTTTATTCAGCAAATAATGAAGTGATTAAGGAAATTACAAAAATAACCGCACTAAAAAAATAAAAATAAAAAGATTCTTTGATTTCTTCCTTTATTTAATGATGTAATATCCAGATCAACTTTGGGCATTTTCACTTTTATAATGTCATTATAAGATTCTGTTGATTAGCTGTGTTAGAAAATAGTTACTTCCTCAGATGAAATACGTTAGATTTTAATGTTTGCAGAACAATGTATATGTGCATATTTATTTGTAAAAATGCATGTAAATAGATAAGATTATTCCCCTGATGTAGGAAAGGCAAAGTTTCTTGTGTCCCTGAAGGCTCCTCTCCAATATCAGCTTTATTGGCAACACATTTTTAGCAGGCATTTCAGACGATTTAATTTAAAATTCTACAATATACATCAACACATTGCATTGATTTGAGGACTCTAAAAACTAGATGGTGCAAAATTTTCAACTTGACTGAAGACGGTTTTAATTAAACTTTATAGCTTTAAGCCATAATTTTCATAACTTAGATTTTCTTTATAATGAATACGTAGATATTTATATAACTATTAAAGTTAGTAAAATTATGACAAAAATGAAATGTTACATTGCAAAAATACAAATGACTTAACTCGATGACTGGAGAGTTTTCTACCATTTACAAGTTGTGTATGTCAATGTTCAGTTGTTTTAAAATATAGCTTATGCACTGCATACATGTCCTTTATGTGTTAGAGATAAATTAGAGATTTGTAGGAGTAAATAAGGAAGATATGTTACTCATCCACCATATGGAATTTAGAGTTCGGTGTGCAACATGCTTGTTAAGCAAATATTTATTTATAATTATTATACATGCTATGCAGAAAAAGATCAGAGTAACTATTCTGGAAAGTTTGTATAAAAGAATCATACAGCTCTGGCCAGTTTGGCTCAGCGGTTAGAGCGTCGGCCTGCAGTCCGGAGAGACCCGGGTTCCTTTCCTGCTAAGGGCATGTACCTCGGTTGCAGTTTGTCCCTGGCCCTGGTTGGGTTGTGTGGGTGGCAACCACTCGATGTGTCCCTTTCACATCGATGTTTCTCTCTCTCTCTCTCTCCCTCCCACTCTATCTGAACAAAATATCAAAAACAATGTCCTTGGGTGAGGACTCAAAAAAGAATCATACAGCCTTGGTCGGTTTGGTTCAGCAGTTAGAGCGTCGGCCTGCGATCTCGAGAGACCCGGGTTCGGTTCCCTCTAAGGGCATGTACCTTGGTTGCAGTTTGTCCCCGGTCCTGGTTGAGTTGTGCAGGTAGCAGCCACTTGATGTGTCCCTTTCACGTTGATATTTCTCTCTCTCTCTTCGTCTCTCTCTCTTCGTCTCTCTCTCTTCGTCTCTCTCCCTCCCACTCTGTCTGAACAAAAAAATGGAAAAATGTTCTCGGGTGAGGATAAAAAAAAAAAAAGAATCAAACAATATGTGTTTTTTTGTTGGTTTGTTTTTGTTTATGACTGACTTCTTTCACTTAGCATAATGTTTTCAAGGCTCATAGATGTTTTAGAATGTATCAGTACTTCTTTTCCTTTTATTTCCAAATAATATTCCATTGCATGGATATATCACATAATGGAATTTTTGCTATGTTCTGTGGTAGAACCATGTCCAGCATGTAATCTAAGACATCAAGGTGCACAGTGCCTGGAGTTTCAGAAGAAAGAAGTACAAATTCTCTAAGTGGGTTCACTGGGCATGATGGAAAATAGGGTCACTTCTACTTCTGCCCTGAGGTTCATGAACTCATTTATTCTACCTATTAGAAGTATAACACCATATAATTGTCATGGATTTAGTGTGTGCACTGTAACTAAGGACATGATTTCCCATCCTCTCAGTGTCTTCTCTCTACCATTGCAGCTCAAAAGGCTGTTCATCGTGTTGTCCACTGGCTGCTCCTGAGCAATATGGTATGTGAAAGGATCAGTGGAGCCTGCGGCTATGTACCCAATGCTGAACATTTGCTGCAAAGCAGCTCACTCTCTGGTGAAACAGGATGCAGAGTTCTATGTTGGTGGACCAAACACTGAGTAAGCCCTTTGATAGTCTTGCGGTTGGACCACTGTAGGAAGAACAAGCAAATTTATACTCTGAATATTGATTGATTTCTGTCAAGATGGTTTTCTGTCCCTTGCAGAATAGGTCGGTTCAATGTAATCAACCTGTCACCAAATGACCAGTTGTTTTTTTTAAGGGATGCTACCACTCTTGGTCTACATCGTTGAGAAGTTTAGTCATTTGGGAGCAGTCATAACTACAGTGATACCTCGGTTCTCGAACGCCTCGGTTTTCAACCAAATCGGTATTCGACCAGGAGATTCGAGAAACTTTTGTCTCGGAATCCGAACAAATATTTGGAACTCGAACTTCCGAGATGAGCCGAGTTGAGCCGAATGGCGTTCATTCGGCCCAGCGCGCCTTGCTTGCGTCATCAGTGTGAGTGCAGAGAGAGAGTCACGCTTTGTGGAGTCACGCTTTCCTATTGGTTTCATTGCTTCGGTTCTCGAACAATTCGGTTCTCGACCGTCCTCCTGGAACGAATTATGTTCGAGAACCGAGGTATCACTGTAAATCGGCTTTGGTGAATGAGAGCTTATGCTGTTGAATCTATTCATAGACTATTTCTGCCACCATGGGCAATTGTACTAGTATTGAGGAGAATCATGACAATGATTGGCTGATATCAACTGCCCATTATTGTATCTACTTGCTATTTGATAAATCTTCAATATTGGATGCTTTCTAGAGGTTGTTACTCTATGATACAAAGATCTTCATGCTTTGTACTCAGTATCATGGATCTATTTACATGCCTCTTCCCCGGAATTCCTTGTTCTCAATTTTCCAATTATTACTTTTTCTTCCAGGCCCCTGCCCATTAATTACTGTCTATTCTTGCTTCATGCCACTTTTCTTTCCACACAAAGTGGATGACCAGATACACCTCCCAATGCTCTAGGGAAGCTTCAGGAAGCCTCTTCCTCACTGCTGCTATTCAGGTGCTGTAGCGTTGGAGAAATGTTTTGTTGCACCCACATCTGAGCTGACTATTCTGTGAACAAAGTCAGGCTTTTTTCTCCTCTATCAGTTGGTCATTAGCAATATCCCCCTTGTTGACATATATGCATAAGCATGAGTGGAGGATAAATGCAGGAGAGATGATGTTATGGCCTTTGGGCCATCTATTCATATATCTTACTTGTGCTTTCTGACCCTGCTCTTGTCTGATCCAAATGTACCATTTTATCGTATGATAAATTGCTGTTGGGCTGGCAGATTTTACCACTTTCAGTTGCTAACAAATTGTAAAGAATAATTCCAGCTGTGTGTCCCTATATGTCCCCAAATCAGGCATTCCTTCTCTACCAAGACCCACTAGAAATTTAGGACCTACCATTCGAATGGCACATTCTCTGCTGGAAAAGCGATGGCCATGCAGGTAACATAATGGGAAGTACTCTTGGGAATAATACCTGTGAAAGAACGCACAAAGCAAGATTGGGCAGAGAAAGAAGTTAAACTGTGATGATGTTCAAAAGTGATCTCAGCTAACCTCTCAAGGAACTCTGAGGCCAAAATGGCTTTTCAGAAATATTCCAAATTGAGCATGGGCTTTGGTCTTTGTACCCATGCAATGGCCCATTATCAGAAGCCAGCTTCTCCTAAAGAGGGGCTTTACTCTTAGACAAAGGAGTCTTGGGGAGTGACTCAGCTATGCAAGCTGACAGAATGAATTCCTGGCCTCTGACGGAGAGATCTGGGTGGTGCACCAAGTTTTTGCCTCATGTTGTTCCTAAATCATCACTTTTTAGAACATTAATAGGCTCAAGGTGAATAAATTTCACAGTCTATATTTCATATTTTTCTTTTCTTTCTATTTCCTTTTGAAAGTTCTGTGCATGCTGAAAACCTTATAAAGGTTTCAGTAGTATCATCTTTTAAATATCCAAACTTCTGACTATGCTTAAAAAAACTGCTTCTGACAGGAAAGGAAATGGAGGAAGCACCATAAGGAAGAGAAAGAATATCAGCAAGACACCAGTTCAGGCTAAGTTCCACAGAGTGTAGTTTCTATTCATCCTGGATGAGGACTGTGGTGTAAATTATATCCCAGATGATAAAATTGCACCTTGGAAGTTTCACACCCTGCAGTCTGTCTTCCAGCTCTCCACTATGAGAGCCAGCAGGTCCAGCAAACTCTGCAGAGTACACCAACGGAATTAAAAGATGTGAGCTGGAAGAAACAGAGGCTCACCAAACAAGGAGAGGGGCACAGTGAAAGAGTCTGGGGGCTGGAGGGAATGGGGACTGTACATCAACAGTGTCAGCTACAGGACTGATGTGGGACTATCCACTTAAAAAATAATAGTTTGTACTCCACTGCCTCTTTCTTTTCTGTTTTTATTTGTTTGTTTGTTTGTTTACTCTCCAGCATTTGGAAGAAATAGAATATTCATTTACCTCCACATGTTCCTATAGACAAGGGTGATGTCTTCTTTGCTTTTTACTTTTATTTCAAGCCGATGCAGAAAAATTAACACAATTTGATATCAATCTTACTTATTAATTTTGAATTTGGAGAATACCTATAAGATATTTTACGTGTCAAAATGTCAAATCAAGGACTGAACTATTTGGAATTATTTTAGTTTTTATATAAAATAAATAAGATACCAAGAGCTTACAAAAAATGAAATCTTTGAGAATAGTTACCTCTAAGGGAGAATTTTGCATTCATAGGCTGATTCCTTCATATCTCTTGCTAATACCTCTTCTGTTTGACTTGAGGTGTGTCTTACTATAGCTCAGAGGTAAAATGGAAATTAATATAAGTTAGCAAATGCCTACATGAGAAAAAGTGTTGTGTGTTTGTATATGCACGTGATTTATATACATTTTAGCCAAAAGAAACTTCTTTGAATCAGGTGGCAGATTTTATAGCCTTTTCCCCTTTAGGTAGGAAACATCAGGGCATAAATAAGATATTTTATTAATTTGCAAGTTAAATTAGATCTATCTTCTCTTTCTTATCTAGTTGCAAAGGTCCGTTGAGCCTCAAAGGTATGGTGGGGTTCTGATACTTTTAACAGAATAATGAAATTATCGCTTCCTTGTAAAGCCTTTTGACCAACCTGAAACCTTATTCTCGGTCCTTTCAAAGACTCATTTACCAGTTTTTGCCTATATCATGTAATTGTCACTTAACAAATGAATTAATAATCTACATGTTTTTTATTAATTAATGTTTGGTTTTTGTTACAGATGTTTCTCCTTTTAATAATCTACATGTTTTAAACAAGACATTCATGCACTAAATGCATACATATTGATTAAGTTCAGGAGTATGTTGTGTTTCTTTCTGAAATTTTTTCTGAAAGAACTATCTTAACATACAGCTTTTCCAGTTAAAGTCTTCAATAACTTTTCATTGCTTTCAGGAAAAATGATGACCTTCTTCTATGATATAAATAGGATTTTGCCATTTAGGTTTTGCTTGTTTCTTGACCTTTTTGCACTTCTTCCTCTCGGCCCAAACTCAGCTACACCAAGCAAATTCAATTCTCTAGATGGGTCATACTTTTTCCTATAAGTATATACACCTACACATGTATACATACATAAACATATGTATATATAATATGTTTTTTAAGTTTTCACTTTTCACACTCACCATACTGACTTTTAAAAATATGTTTCAGAACTTAAGTTAAAGATTTTTAAAGCTTTCTGTAACTTGTTTCCCTTCCAGGATGATTTAGTATTTCTCTTGTACATTTTTTTTTAAGATATAAATAAATTTTTAAAATTATTATTCACAATATCCAGTATTTTTTTTAAATTTGTATTTATTGCTGAAAGTATTATGGATGTCCCTCTTTTCCCCCCTTTGACGTCCTCCTAGGCTCCACCCTGCCCCCTTCACGGCACTCTTGTCTGTGTCCACTGGTTATGAATATATGCATGTAAGTTCTTTGCTTTCTTTCTTCCCACTCCCCCCTCCCTCTTTTCTGTTCTTTTACATGCAATGTCCACATTGTATGTATCTTCCTGTATTGCACATGTTGTTTTACTTATCTCTCTGTCCTATCATATTTTATCAAATGTATTTTACTGAATATTTACAGTATCCCAGTCTAAATGCTTGGAATACAAAAATGAATGGAGTATTCCCTGTTCTCTAATAACTCTAAAATAAGTATAATCATATTAAAACATAAATGTTATGAGAGACATGAAAAAGAACCATAAGAACATATGTAACTAATTATTTTGGAGGAAGGGACAATTTTGAAGGGTGATAGAGGCAAATGACATTCAAGCTGGGCATTAAATCATGACTGAGTGGTACATTCCTAGACTGAGTTCAGGGTACAGGCAAAGAGAGTATTCTATACAAGAAAAACAGAATAATTTAAAAAAGTAAGATAAAATTTCATAGTGTTTTTAGAAAAAAATAATAATTTGAGTATATAATTAAGCAAAAATTTGTACAATGAACAGTTTCTTTTTGTTTAACTTTTCCCCTTTTCTTTTATAATGTTAATAAATTTATTATTTTGAAATAGTACATTATTTTTTAAATAAAATTATCAAGTAATCAGGAAGAGCACACAAAAGTAGAACCCATTAAAGCAGCCACTATACCATGGTTCAAAAATAAAATTGATTACATTTGGCAAACATCATTTCAGTCTTCTAAATATATATGTGTGTTGTGTATTGTGTGGGGAGAGAGGGAGAGAGAGGCAAGAGAGAAAGGAAAAGAGAGAGACTTTTATAAGAATGGGATAATAGTATTTAAGAGCTTTATAGTGGAAAAGTATTAAATTTACTTCATAAAAAAAGGAAGTATAACTGCTTAAGTATTTTTGTACTTTGATATGCATTCATTTCTACAATGTCTCTTTAAGTAAAATGTAATCAACCTTGTGAACAGGACAGAAATTTATTTAAAAAAACAATTCTAACCTGGCCAAAATGGCTCAGTTGATTGGGCACCTTCCCATGCACCGAAAGGTTGCCAGTTCAATTCCAGGTCAGGGCTCATTCCTGGGTTGCAGATTTGATCAGAGTTGGGGAGCATGCAAAGGGCAAATGATGGATGTTTCTTCCTCTTTCGTCCTCTCTCTAAGCATGCCTTGGGTAAGAATTAAAAAACAAACAAAACAAATTTTACATTCTCTATCTTTTTCACACCACTGACTAATTTGTTTTGTTTTTTTTTACTTCTATCATGTTTGCTTTGTCAGAATTATTTTACTGAGATTGTATTCTAAGTAATTTTCTCATGAAAGTGATTTTTTAAAAAATTTTACACAGAATTTTGTTGTCATTGTTTTGTTACCTCTGGCATGTTGGCCTCTATTGCTGCAGAGGAACCTGCCGGCAGCCTGATGCATGCCCCTCCCGTACAGGTAACTTACGTTTTACACCGGAACAATGAAAGAATTCTCTCGTTTTAAAATATTATATAACAAATGTAGTGTTGATTTTGATCATTCTGTATCGCTGCTTGAATATGAGTCGATGGAGATCAGGAGTACATCACCCTGTAAACAACAAAACTTCTCTTTCTCTTCCTGACGTCCTTTTCAAATTTTAACATACAAAGTGGAAGACATATCCTTGTTTGGTGCTGCTGATGACTTTTTTGGAAAAGAACTCTGTGTTTCCAACGTATTGGTATTAGAAAGAGTATGTGCTCATACTTCACATTGCCATCGGAATCCACAAGGCTACTGACTTGGAAAACTAATGACTGTCCTTTGTTCCTTGCCATGTCTGTAGGGAATAAAAAGACACATGTCTTTGTCCTGGCCAGGGTGGCTCAGTTGGTTGCAGTCTCATCCCATACAACAAAGGGTTATGAGTTTGATTTTCAATCAGGGCACATGCCTGGGTTGCAGGTTTGATCCCAGGTCAGGGCATGTATGGGAGGCAACCAATCGATGTTTCTCTAGAACCTTTATTGATGGATGTTTCTCTTTCTCCTTCTCTCTCCAATCAATCAAATCATATACTCAGGGGAGGATTAAAAAAATAGCTAAAATCAACGATAACTTATCCTTGGATGAGGATTGAAAAAAAAACAGCAAAAACAACTTTTTTTTCACTTAGCTTACATTTTAAATTGTTTTGTTTAAGTATTTCATAAGCTCTCATAAAAGTCCTATAAAAGGAAATAAAATATCTTTTGAACTTTATATCATACAAATGTAATACAATTTAAAACAATAGATAAGATAAAGAAAGTTCTGCCATGTAGAAAATGGAAACTTGAAATTGAAAATAAATGATTCAGTAATCGAAAGGTAGATTATTTTTAGCATATCTGAATTTGTGCCTGAGATTCTTGTTGGCCAAATAGCTCTTTTTGTGTTATGATCATTATTATTGCTAAAAGGAAGGGCGAGGACATGTGACAAATGTAAAAGATACTGTCTTAGGAATTGATGTAGGGGACATAAGTCCCAGTGCCTTTCATGGATCAACTGTTTGAC
Source organism: Molossus molossus (assembly GCF_014108415.1). Taxonomy (NCBI): domain Eukaryota; kingdom Metazoa; phylum Chordata; class Mammalia; order Chiroptera; family Molossidae; genus Molossus; species Molossus molossus. Next base: position 90,207,684 of record NW_023425388.1, on the reverse strand, counting down.
CAAGACAAGGACTAAACTGACTTAACTGCTTAATGAAATGATTGCTTTAAATAATTTCTAGAGTTCTTCCTGGCTTTAACATATTTTTGTAACACAAATAATAGCCCAAAAGCACAAAAGTGTTTGAAAGATGACTCGATTATCTGTGAAATTTTAGTGGCAACTCTTTCCTATATTCACACATGGAGCCTGAGTTGTTCCACATGGCTTTGTTTTATATTATATTATATTATATTATATTATATTATATTATATTATATTATAATATTATATTATATTATATTAGTGTTAAAGTAACTCAAGGATTAAACAAATTATAAAATACAATTCAAATATCAAATAAAGGGAATAGAGACCTCTTAGTCACCATTTTAAAATGAGCTTTGAAAATAATTTCAAGAGAAGTTTGATCTTTTTAGAAGAATTCTATTATATGTGAAAAATTAGACACAAAGTTCTCTCCCTTTCTCCATCTCTCTCTCTGTAGAACTTAGCTACTTTCTCTGCCTATTCGGGCTCTATGCTTGTATTAGTTTCTTTTTTTTTTTTTTTGTACGTGCCCCTAGCGGGAACCGAACCCGGGACTCTCTGGTCCACAGGCCAAACTGCTGAGCCAAACTGTCCAGGGCTGTATTAGTTTCTTAAGGCTGCTGAAACAACATACCACAAACTGCTAGGTGTCTTAAAAGGAAAGAAATGTTTTTATTCTCTCATAGTTCTGGAAGCTAGACTTCCAAAAAGTAGGGTAAGCCTCCCTCTAAAACCCTCGGGGAGAACTTTCTCTACTTCTGCCAACCTACTTGCAGTGGCCATCCATCTTGGCCTTTCTTGGTTTGCAGCTGAATCATTCCCGTCTCTGCCTCTGTTATCATATGGCTTTCTCTCTCTGTGTCTGTATCTTCTCTCTTTGTGTAAGGACATCAGTTATATCGCAGTAAGGTCCCACCCTACACAGTAAGGTCATACACCAGTATGATGTCAACTAATTGCATCTGCAATGACTTCATTTCTAAAAAATGACATAATCTGAGATACCGGGGGATTAGGATTCAGCATATCTTTTTGAGGGACATAATTTAACTCATAACAATAATACAATACAGATTAAGTATACACAGAAACTCAAGAACAAAATCAGTCTAAAATGACATTTTAGTGCAACAAGTATAGTTCATTCAATTGATTGATGCAAGGAGATGATAATGACACCTTTAGTGACTTTAAAATTGAGTAAAGAATGAAGAAGTTGGGAAAAAGTGAAGGGAGTCTTTCTGGATAACTAAGCATCATAATCACAATTTGTCCCAAGAAGCAGTTATATATTACATTTTTATTTTCACTTATGAGAAATAATAGGACACCACTTGGTGTTATTTTTTCCCCCCAGCATAATACATATGGTGTGTTCATGTAGTTTTCTGCAACTTAGTGGAATGGATGGCACCTGTGACATTTAGACAACTGGAGTCGGGTCCTCATTAGGGCATGCTGCTTGCTGCTGCCAGTTCTCGGTTGATGACCGTGTAAATGCTTCACCGACATCCTGTTAATAATTTCCGATCAACATGTGGTCCTCGACTATTTTAATACATAGCACCAGAACGCATTAACCTCCAAAATTATTTCTCTTTTTATTAGCTCTCAGACAGGAAACACTTAATTTACACAACTAAGATAAGGTATTGAAAGTCTTTAATAATTACTCTTTTTAATCACTGCTGTGACCTTTATCAACCTTTCAACATAGAATTTTGGGGGGAGGGTGTAAGTATTTTTAGAATAACAGACTTTTTTGAACAATTTAATGTATTCTATATTATTCAAGATATTTTGTTTCAACTTTTTCTTTAAGTTGCATTATCTATTCAACTAAACTTCTCAATAAGTAGCATTTGTGAATATATCTTGTAATTTATTTCATTTTGTAAAAAATACATAAAGTTTACCATCCTACTTATTTCTAAGTGTATAGTTTACTTGAATATATTATTGGATAAATCATTGAATAAATTATTGAAAATTGAATATATTATTTTTTATAAATTCTACAATTTCTGATACTAATCTATTGTGTGTGTGTATAAATCACTATTTGATCATTTATTTAGAAATCTTTATCAACAGGTAATTTGCCAGGTGATAACGTGTACTTATTTAGGGCATAATTGCATATAAGTATTAATTTTCAAATTGTGACCCAATAAAACCACCTCAAATAAATAACCTGCATTAAATACTCCAACTTTTTTATAGTAAATAAAATCACAGAATCTAATTGTTAGAGAAAACCCACAGAACTCCTCTAGTCCTAGTCTTATCTGGTGAATGAATTGTGTCATTATGGCTTGTGTCTTAAACAGCAACACAGAAAGGATCTACGTACTTAGTGACCGAAACAACAGAGACCTTCAATAATGTCAGCTACATCTACAGGGGTGGGCAAAAGTAGGTTTATAGTAGTGAGTAAGCCAAACACAGAGTTCATTCCTGTATTATTATTTATTAATTATTTTATTATTTTCCATACGATTATAAACTTACTTTTGCCCACCCGTATACTGGTTGACTCTGACGGCAAATGCATGCTTTTTTTTAATGTCCTTGCTGCCAAGGACTTTAGTAGAAAGCAAATTCTTTTTATATTAGGTGGAAATCTTGCTCCTTTCCTTCTGCTCTGGGTTTCCAGTTTAAGCACCAATCCGGTGTGACAGTCCTTCCCGAATGTGAAGACTGATGTCGTGGGTTCTCTTCGTGCATCCAGGAGACAGTCCCCCTTGTTCCCTTGTGTCTTTCCAGAAGGAAACACCATCAGGCTCTTTCTGTGGACACAATTAAAATTGTCAATTTCCATTTAATGTGTGCTGTCAAGAAAGGTAATATTGTTGGTACCAAGAAGTAGGACTACCATCTTCATTGTTCGGGACATTTTATGTATATTCCTGCAACTTAAATTCATGTCATTTCATTGAGAACCAACTGCTTATCATCTCTTCCTCTAAGGGACAGTTGAGCTTTCATAAGAAGATGGAAGTTAAGAAAATATGACAATCTGTATCATCTTGTTTAACATTATAAATAGAAATTGAAATTGCCTTAAAAACTTGCTTCTGTTTAAGCTTGCCTGCAGTGCTCAAATTCAGCAGTCATTTTGGTTGACTATATAAGCAATTTTGTGCTAATAAAATAAAAGACATCTACATAAAATTTTTTTTCTGGCACTGTCTGGTTTGGCTCAGCAGTTAGAGCGTCGGCCCACGGTCCAGAGAGACCTGGGTTTGGTTCCTGCTAAGGGCACGTACCTCAGTTGCAGTTTGTCCCCAGCCCTGGCTGGGTTGTGCGGGTGGCAGCCACTTGATGTGTCCCTTTCGCGTCGATATTTCTCTCTCTTTCTCTCCCTCCTACTCTGAACAAAAAATGAAAAAATGTCCTAGGTGAGGATAAAAAATAAAAAAATAAAAAATAAATTTTTTTCTGAGCATGAAATTAACACATTTATTTTTACTTATAATACAGTAGAGTATAAAATAAAAGATAGTTATGCAAATAATTTATAAACTTAAATATCAGAATTGGCCATTGTTAAAACACATACTTACCCATATTATATAAAAGAAGGTATTGCTTAGGCTAGTTCTTTCCTAGCCCTTTGCAATCCTCCTGGATATCTCCTTTACAGCGCAAATTGAATGTGAACTCATTTTGTGGAGCCCGGGCAGTGGTCTCTCACCTATTGCTATATGATTCTTAAATGAGTGGGATGGAAGCAACTAGAAAATGGATCCTGGTCATGTGTATGGTATTTCTTTTATTTAAATGAAGATTGTATTTCTGATAGAAAACTCAACATCAACTCAATTATAGCCATGGACCTTTATATTCTAAAGCACAAAAACATTTAATAATATTTATCTTAATTTACATTTGAATTCCATAACTTAAAGAAGCTTACATGAATGTTACATACTTTTGCATATAATAAATGACGATTCATCTTACTATAAAGTATGAAACATAAATTTGCTTCAAATTTTTAGTAAATTCTCCCTAAGCTTACCATCATGTATATAATAAGCAACATTTAAATAAAATAAGCCCTGGTACAATTGGTAGGTTGGAGTGTCGTCCTGTACACCAGAGGGTTTCGGGTTTTTTTCAGCTCAGGGCACATTGCCAGGGTGCAGGTTTGATCCCCGGCTGGGGTGCATACAGGAGACAACCATCCATGTTTATCTCTCACATTGATGTTTCTCTCTCGCTCTCTCCCCACCCTTACTCTCTCTCTCTAAAATCTATAAACATATCTTTGGTGAGGATCAAAATAAATAAATAAATAAAATAACTCATTTCCTGTCCTAGAAAATAAATATATTTTGGCCAATTATTTCAATAACCTATAACTTGAAAATAAGAGATATCACAAAAATTTGAAGTAATACTATTTTTTTCTTTTGTATTTCTTTCAGCAATCAGAGATATACAAGATGTTTCTAATTAACTTTATAGCTTCCTGAAGAATACTACAAAATTACTTTAATTATGGAAACACTTTATACTCCATTGGAAAGCCGTAATGACAATTGTCTGGTCGTCTGTCAGGACTTTTTAAGTAGAAGCTCCAGTGTAGTACTGTAGAAGTTACTTGAAATTTCATGCTGATTCTACTTATTCAGTTTCTGTTTGACTTTGAGCAATTTACTCAAACTTTTGGAGTTTTCTTTGCCCTTATTTGAAAAAAAAAAGAGTAATCTGAATGTCTGATTTGTAAAATTCTAGGCAGTTCATATATCCTGTGAATCTACAATAAGTTGTAGAATTTTAAAAGCCAACACAATATGCTATCCTATCCAGATGCTTACATTTATGCTTTAACCTTGAGGATGTAGAAATTTTTGAGAGTAGGGAGTTTGGTTTCATTGCAAGAGTGGATTGTATATGTAAAACTATTCAAGATATTTTATACCTGCTATGACACACACATTTTATTTTTATAAAGTTTCTCTTCTTAGTTTTAAATTCTAGTAATATTTATTAGAAATAAACGACATATCTTCTTTTTAAATTTTTAAATCCACTCAAGTATATGTTTATTGATTATAGAGAGAGGGAGAGAGAAACATTGATGAGAGAGAGAAATATTGATTGGTTGCCTCTTGTATGCACTCTGACCCGGGAATCAAACTCACAACCGAGGTATGTACCTGACCAGGAATCAAACCCATAACCTTTTGTTGTATGGGATGATAATCCAACCAACCAAACCATTCAGCCTGTACTTTTTGAAAATTATGAATTAGAAAAAAAATTGTTTAAATCAAACAAAATACCTGCTGTATATATTTAGAGAGTAATTTGAAGTGGAAAAATGATAGCAGTAAATCCCTATTAGGATAAGTAAAACCCTCTTCAACAGTGTATATCCAAACCCATAGATTCTTATTAATAATTTTAATTTTATTTTTTAGCTTTTGAGATATACTGTACAAAAAGCAGCCATATGTTTAATGGTAGCTACATTTAACTATGCTTCATATCACAACATTTTAAAAATTTAATTTGAAATTGTGCCTACTAATGTAAAAATTACTATTAATTTTTGTATTTAGAAGAGTTAGTAAGCATTTGGTTCAATAATATGGACTGTTCATGCTTTGTAAATATGATAGGAAATCAGATGACTTTCCATTTGTGGTTTCTGAGGTGTGAACATGAAATTGTGTCTGGAAATTGTTAGTAGCTTAATAAAATTCCTCTAAAGCAGTATCATAAGGTATATATTGTATTTTAAACATATATTTCCTAGGATTATGCTTTACTATGTGTGATATAGTCAATACTCATTATTTTAGACCTTGACTTCACAAAATTTTGAAATTGTAATCTAGAAAATAAATATCTATATTATTCTGTACACATACAGTCAATTGTAATGCTGGCCATTTTCCTAGCAATACAGAACCCTGACAATACAGAATATTTGTCTATTGATTTAACTCAGCAAGTAGCTATATTAAGACAGATGTATAAGCCCATCACACTATAAAACTCAAAAGTAGGTATGACTTTTATTTGCACTTGCTCTTATATCAAAGTGCTATTTAGTCTGAATTATTTGTCAAATAATAAATTAAAAAATGAAACTAAGACACAGTTATCAAACTGGATGGTCTACAGGCTGAATTCTGTCAACAGATTTTTTTTTTCCTTCTTTCACGGTTTCTCTAGAAAGTGATTTTTTTTTTTTTAAAGTAAACACGCCCTACTGATGTGGCTCAGTGGTTGAGCGTCAACCCATGAACCAAGAGGTCACCAGTTTGATTCCTGGTCAGGGCACATGCCCAGGTTATAGGCCTGACCCCCAGTGGGGGGCATGTGGGAGGTGGCCAGTAGATGTTCTCTCATCGATGTTTCTATCTCTCTCTCCCTCTCCCTTCTTTTCTCTCTAAAACCAATAAAGAAAAAAAAATTGTAAATAAATAAAAAAAAAACAAAAAAAACTTCCTAATAAAAGGTTAACCATCAATCATCATCAGCATGAAGACATCAATCTTTGCACTTTGTGGTTCCCACATGTAAAGACTTGGTTATAACTGAGAGCAATTGTGCCCCTTGCAAAGGACATGCTTTCTAGACCAGTCTACTTACTCGATTCATCCAGTTATGTTACTTTCTAGTCCATGGACATGTCTGAGTCTTGTACCCCATGCATAGTTTATTCAGCCTCTGTACTGCTCTTTGAGCACTGTTTATCAATTTCATGATCACTTAGTTATTGGTGTGATTGCCAAATCATCAGGGGCAGAGTCTTCCTTATCTCAGGTTTTTCTTTCTCACTTTAGATCTGATCCTTTTTTCCCCCTTAACTTCCCTGAGCATGTTCCCAAGATGAAATCATGTCTAAATTGTACTAAAGTGTTTTTATATATTTCCTAACTTTGAGAATGGAAGCAGTAAGAATCATACCCTACCACTACAGAGATATGGTTTGAAGTGGAAATTATGGGAGTAAAATAAAAGAATCCAAAAGAGTAAAAGGAGACGAATGGGCACCCTAACCTTCATTACCTAGGTCTGACCCTTCCCACACCGATGATGAATATGTACATGACTTTGTTGTGTTTATTCCCAACTGCTTATATTTTGAGATTTATCGGTATAATTTATGGTAAACTTTTGTTGCAGATGTTGCCCATGGTTTGCTATCTAGTTTCTTTCTGTTGTGGGTGTTTGTTTAGTTTAGTTTTGTTAGTTGGTGTGGATTTGGAGACATTAAAAAACTGTCTCATCAAGGCCATCTTTCCATCATCTGGTTGTTATTTTTTGGTAAAAGAATTGAATGAATTACAGATATAATTGTGAGTAAGTATAGCTATAGAGTTAAATAATTTCTCAGCACACAAAAAAAATGTACAATCAAATTTTTAAATAATCTTAATTAATTTTTTGTTTTGTAATGTTTTTCTGTTTTTATGCTTATAATTAAACTAATAACTCATCAGGTTCTATCACATTGCCAATTTGCTTACTGTTCTTTATGGCTAATCTCAATAAAACTAAATTAAATCAACTGTGCAACAAATTAATCTTTTTTGTTTAGTTTTTATTTTACTTTCAATTTAGAGTTTAGCATAAACAGCTTTAGGCTATTTTTCTTCCTTTTCATTACATGAAACAAGATTTTTATACCTTATCAACATTTATTTTTAATATTATTTTCAATACTTCTAAAAAGGAAAACATTTGAACTAGATTACTTACTCCCTTGACATCCTTTATTTGCTAAACAATGCTAAAATTCTGTAATTCTCAACATTTCTTTTTCAATGTCAATATATGAAGAATAAACTGCCCGTGACACACATAGTCCTTCTCTAGATGGTGTTTGAGATGTAGTGAGAGTGATGTGATTTATGGGGATAACCTTGACCAGACTGTAATTCATAAAAAGTAAATGATTCCCAAACTGTGGTCCCTTAAATATTGTTTGTAACAAATTACCTATAACACATCTCTATGACTGATTACAACATACCAATTTGTCATTGCACTGCAGTTGAAAACCACTGCATTACAGCAAGTTGACCTTTTCAATGGCTTTTCTAAAGGTTTGTGCAAATCTTACATTTTAAAGGAAGCTCCTTCTGTGTGTTATAAAATGTCATCATAATTTGTCTTCACTGCTGTAGGTATTTCTATTTACTCAGGAAGAATATTCTTGTTCCTGGCATTCTTCATCTTCACAAGAGAATAGATTTACAGAATGCCCTTTCTAGCAACCATTCTAAACTTCATAAACACAAACTTATTAACACTCTCCTTTGGTTCCAGAGCAGTCTTATATAACAGATGGAGTTTTGCTGCCCTTTTTTTGAGAATTAATGATATTGTAAATACATGGTCTTTTCTGATAATGGTATCCTCTGGCATCGCTTGAACTCATAAAAAATGCATTGGGATGTACTCATAACTTCACTTTATCCACTCTTGATTAATTTAAAATATAATTCTAAAGTCAAAATAATTACAGTTTTAGAAGAGATTTTAAATGGATAAAGCCTATTTCTCAACTGGCACAGTGTGGCTCACTCTGGAGCTGAAGGGGGGAATACAGCACACTGTGTTGCTTAAAACTGTTGCATGACTTTACCCTCCAAAATGGCATTTTCTTTTGGGGTGAGATACTTTCTCCCATGTGGATGAATACCTGTTTATTCGCCTTTAAAATGCTTTTTATAAACAATGTAATTGTGTCATCTTTACATTTCTTTATAAACTGTGTATCTACACACACAGTTTGTAAATGCATGTGACATAGTTACCCAGAAATGGGAGAATGCCTATTATATTATTTAATACAGTCATTGCCATTACAATTATTTGAGTTTCTTATTAGAAACATCCACCTGCTTCTGTTCTAGTTAATGAAGAAATCAGGGATATGAAAGACCAAATCCCCAGGTAACAGTAAAGCTTCATTTTATTTAAAGCAGAGAATTCTTCTGTTACACGCGTTTTAACAGAACTGCCAGTGCAAGTCATTTTGTGTATATCATCAGTTTTTGTTGAGTGTTAGAAGAAGGGGTGGGGCAGGTAGAAATAACACAATATGTTACTCTCTTGAACAAAAGCAAGTTGCTTTGAATTATAAAATTAAGATTTTCCCCAAAAAATTTATATTTTTTTTTTTGAAAAATCATCAGCATTTGATTGTTGATTACCCTCAACTCATGACCATGGTTCCAAGTTGTAAGCCGCAAAAGTGAGGTTGGCTGTAACTTTGAAAATTAAATAATCTAAAGGATATTAGGCAGCTCACAGAATTGCTAAGATTCTGAAAGACTAAGCTGTGCCACTATATCTAAAATTAAACCACATAATGAGTTATCGGAGGGCACTAGCCGGTACTAGTAACCCCAGCCCTGACCTGGAGCACGTCCCCTATCCACGCGGACTCTGGATGCGCCGACTGCAGAGCTGCAGGTGTTTCCTGTAGAAGCGGCTCTTTCACCGCCTGGCATCTAGGAAGCCCTGGTCACTAGTCCTTTGTCACAGTATGGGGCAGGTTTCTGGATCTTGGAAGATCAATGTCATAAGCTACAAAAGACACGGGGAGTGTGTCTACTTGGAATTTTCAGTTTTTAATCATTGATATGAGCTCTAACTCTCATGTAAATGTATAAAGTTCCACAAAACTAAAGAGGAGGTTTAGAAACTGGAAAAACTAAAAGGAAAAAAAAAATCCCATTCAAATTTTTAAAAATTTTGCCAGATAATTATATGCCAGATAATCTTTTAAACAGCTTTTTTTTTTTTTTTCCCTTTTGTATTCTACTGTTGAGGATTCTGCAAATACTGATACAGCCAAAAGCCTGGGTGGTGTGGCTCAGTTGGTTAGAGTGTTGACCTGTGCACCGAAGGGTTGCAGGTTCGATTCCTGGTCAGGGCACATGCCCAGTTGGGGGTTCATACTCAGTAGGGGCAACCAACAGATCAGTGTTTCTCTCCCTTCCTTTCTCTGTAAAAATCAATTTAAAAATATATATCTTTGAGTAAGAATTAAAAAAAAGAACAAAAGCTACTACTCCTTGTTTACCATTTAAAACCTAAAAAATGTCCAAATAATTATTTTTAGTATTTCAAACTATGTCTTTGTGTGTGTGTGTGTGTGTGTGTGTGTGTGTGTGTGTGTGAAGTCAAACGAGGATACTATAATCATTTTCAGAACCTGAATTTCTTAATCTCTTTCGCCTTCTTTTTAGGAGATATAGAAAGCTCTTCCCCAATGACAGTTGTCTATTCATGAAGTAATTACTTTGATTGTGAAAGATTAATCATCAATCAATGTGTCTTTAACAACTGTGAAGAAAATGAACTAACCTTTTCAAGTTTCTATCCTGAGCTTGGCTTGAGGGCTCAAGTGATTTAGTAACTGGTTTGATTTTCTTTTCCTAAAGTTGAAGAACACACAATGTCTTTGATTTTGCCTTTTATATTCTCTATGTTGTTTCCTGAACTCCAATTTCTGACAAAATGTCAAATAGCTCAGGGAGAAGGGTTATTAATATTGCCTTGTGCCCTGCCACCTGGAAGTGATTCTGGTTTGAATCCAGACTCCTACCAGAATTTGGAAAAGCTCCTACTTGGCCTTGGGTCATACTCAAGCTGTGTAAACTCAAAAGCCTCCGAAGTTTTGAAGATGGAATAGAGAATTCAGTCAGAGATAAAGACCCTCCGTGTGGTTCACTGCTGCCTGAGAGATCCACTGTCGCTATCATAATCTGTTACCAACATTTTCCCCCTTCAGGATACATACTGAACAAAAATGTTTGTATTTACTCACAAAATGCATGCTTTAGAATGTTCATAGAAATATTTCTTATAGTAACCAGAACTAGAAAGACCTCAGATATTCATTAGCATTACAATGAATAAATAAATTATGCTATAGTGAGTAAAATGAACTCTGAACAGCAATGAGAATGGATACACTATTACTAGAGCTACAAAATAGATGAATAACACACACACACACACACACACACAAAAAAATCTTGAACCAAACAAGGCACAAAAAATGATCTGTACTGTTAGAAGTAGTAATATTGGTTACCCTTGGGTGAGGGATCGTGACTGAAAGGTAACACAAAAGGGTTTCAGTTATCAGTAATGTGTTCCTTGATGTGAGTGCTGTTTTCATGGGGTGGTTCACTTTGGGCAAAGATCTTGAACACATAACTTTGTACTTATCTGAAAGTACATTATACTTCAGTAAAAGAGATATAATTTGCTAGGCTATAAATAATTTCATTGACTAATTTGATTTCTGTGTTTACTCTGAAAGCTGTGGTATTACCCTCTAAGCAGAGTAACTTTCAGATTTAAAAAAAAAAAGAGAGAGAGACTTCACATTGGTTCTGATGGCCCTGAGCACCACTACCATGCTCTGTTTCTTATGGGCAATCCACATAGCTCCTTCACTGGACAGTTATCTAATAATAAATTGTGAATAAATCATCTGTTAGTAGCATCATTTTGAAGTAAAATAATGAAACACAAGCAATCAATTTTATTTGGTTCTCATGGAAAAGTAAAAGACATGCTCTCTGAGAATTATTTAATACTATAATAACACAAATAGTGTTCTTCTTCTACATTAGTTTAAATTTTCTGTACTTAACCATATAAATATCTAATATTATCATCAGTCTATGTAAATACCAATTGTTTATATTTTATTTTAATACCAAGAGATACCTAACTCTTAATATGTGTTCTTAGAACATTCAGAATGCCCCAGTGGTATTCCTGTCATACCTCCTTGCACGTTGTTGACTAACTGGCAGTCTTTTCAACTGGAATGTAAGTTCCACCAGGCACTACAACTATTTATCTTGTTCACTGTTTCATCTCAATACCCTCCATTGTAAATGGCATATATTGCATATTTAAATAGTATTTATTGTGTCTGGCTGTAGTAATCCAAGTAAAGTATTCATGCAGGAACATCTTCCTGGCTTTTCTTTAAAAAGTTATATATTCTTCTAAATCCCAAATCCTCATAACAATCAGATGGCAAATTGGGAAAAAAGAAATTATTTATAATTCTCCTGTGAGAAATAAAGCATAATTGTAAATGTAAAGACTCATTTGAAGGAATATGTTAATAGAAAGTCAACAGGAAGAGATGGAAACATTGATAAACTTTGAAAATTAAGATCAACATTTTCAAGGACTGGAACAGGAACAGTAGGAAAGAATCTTTCACCATATAATATGTCTTGCTGGTAGCTGTTAATTATTAAAGTGTGTCTTTGAGACCTTATTTGTTGCTAGTGGTGAGTCATTTTTGTAAATTAGATTGATAAATGATCAACAAATCATAAAAATCATAAAAATGGTGTTCCAAGAAATAACAAATTTAGGATGCTAAATAAATACATAAATTGGCAGTTTTGTTTTTTTTTTAATCCTCACCCGAGAACATTTTTTCCATTTTTTGTACAGACAGAGTGGGAGGGAGAGAGAGGAAGAGAGAAAGAGAGGGAAACATCGATGTGAAAGGGACACATCGAGTGGCTGCCACCCGCACGACCAACCAGGGCCAGTGACAAACTGCAACCGAGGTACATGCCCTTAGCGGGAACCGAACCCAGGTCTCTCCGGACCGGAGGCGGACGCTCTAACCACTGAGCCAAACTGGCCAGGGCAAATTGGCAGTTTTGATAAACTATTCTGTATCTTGCTGTTATTTTGATAGTTGATCAGAATGTCGAGCTATTCAAAGACGTCCCAGTAACATACACTGATGTTTTAAAGTATTTGAATTTTTGCTTAGGTTATAATTCTTAGTAAATATAACTAAAATACTATTAAAATAATAAATAAAACATTACTATTACAAATAGCAATAAAATAGTATTTACTAGTCCTCTTATAAGTACTACAAATGCAGAAAATTTCTTAGAATTCCTATAAATTTTAATCTTTTTTTCTCAAATTCTGAAGATTATCTATTGGACATTTGGAAACAGTAAATATGACTAGGTACTTGATCTTAAGATGTTTTTGCTGTTTGGAAAGAAAACCCTGCTTATAAAATATAAATTATCTACATAGCAAAATATACTAATACTTCTGACAGTAGGAACTTAACTAGAAAGTTATTAGAGGTGGGTTTCAGAAGGGTGGAGAAAGGGGTATTTGGAATTTAAAGTCTGCATGTATTAACATAAGTGAGTAAGGGAGGAAAGAAGGAGATAATTTTAGGCAAGATGAATGGAATAATCAAAGTATATTGGAAAAGAATTACCATAGATAAATCATAGAGCACGTTTTTCTTTTTTTAAGCAATGAGAGTTCATATTATTTGAGAATGAACTTAGAAAAGTTTGATAAAATAGATAAAAATCACTTGTGTTTATATTTAAACTGTCGAACAGCAGTGCTTAAAAGATGTCAAAGTTAGTAGGTGTTTGCCCTAAAGGCTACTGAAGTTATGATTGGGTGTGGGGATATTCTGTTTGTAAGACACTGATGAAAACTGTATATGAATGAATCCAATATTTATTTTAATTAAAAAAACTCCATCCCTATTTTGCAAACATTTATTGAAGTGCCATCACTGCCATTAATAATTAAAATCTCATACAAAATCTTCCAACATAGACAAAATCTATAATGTAACCTATATTGTTACTTGAAATGTAAAGATACTCAAGTAGGAATAATTAAAAAACAATGTAAAATATATCTAGAAACCTCAAATTCCTTTACTTATTTATTCATTCATATGTCTATCATATATTTAATGGTTTCTTATGATTTCCCAAATAGTAGACACTGTTGAACCGATTTTGAAGTATTTAGAGACCCCAAATAGAATTCCTAAGTGGGACAATATCTAGAATTTTTCAGGGGTAGTATGGAGGTCAGTGTACCTAGTACAAAATAATCAGGGCTGGGGGCTGAGAACAAAAGAGATGTAAGGGCCAAGGAAGTGGGTACCCTGGATGGGTGGGTTGCAGGTTCAGTAGTGCCATAAAGGTCTTCAAGAGGACTGTGATTTTTACTCTGAGAGAGATTGGCTACCACTAGATAGTTTTAAAGAAAAACTGAATGATGCAGTTTATGTTTTTGAAAGATCTAACCTGCTTGAAATAGATTATAGGCAGAAAAAAAAAATGAAAAGAGAGACAAGTTGAAAAGTTTTTTGCAAATACCATATGATCTCACTTGTATATGAGATCTAAAAAAACCACACAGACCCAACCTCAAAACACCAAGCTCATAGATACAGAGAACCTTGGTTGCCAGAGGCAGGGGGTGAGGTGAAGGGAGGCAAAAGGTACAAACATCCAGCTATAAAAGAAATAAACCATGGGAATGTAATGTAGAGCATGGTGACTAGACTTAGTAATACTGTATTGCATATCTGAAAGTTGCTAACAGAGTAAATCTTGTAGTTTTCATCACATGACAATAAAAATAAATTTTGTAACTATGTATAGTGATAGATGTCAACTAGACTTATTGTGGTGATAATTTTGCAATATATGCAAATATAGAAGCATTATAGCCTATACCTGAAACTAAATATGATGTTTAGTTTGTGAATTGTACCTCAATAAAAAAAAATTGAACAAACTTTTGCAAGAATCCAGGAAAAAATAATGATGGCTTGGTAACAGTTGCTGTGGAAATTGGAAACAAATGGTCTGATTCTGGATACACTCTTAAAGTAAAACTAAGCTGATTTCCTGATACATTGAACATGGGTCATGAGAAGAGAGAGCGCTCAGAAATGCTCCAGATTTTGGGAGAGGATGAAGTTGCCATCACTTGTGATTTGGGATTTTTCTGACTAAAAGCAGAATTTTGGGAGAAGATCCAGTTTTATTTAGAAATATAAGTTTGAGATGTCTATTAAACAAAGGTGTGTTTTTGTTTGTTTGTTTGTTTGTTTTTCTGTTTTTATTTTTATTTATTATTATTATTTTTTTCAAATTGTAAAGGAGCACTTTATTCTCACCAGCAAGATATGGAGGGCATAGTCTCCCCTCAGATCAGCAGCCCCGATTCTTCTTGCTCCTCCGATTTTTTTGTTTGTTTTTATTTTTTTAAATTTTTTATTTATTTATTTTTGTTGCAGATGTTTCTCCTTTTTTACCCCATTGACACCCTCCACACCACACCACCTCCTCCCCATCCCCAGCTTTGTTGTCCAACAAAGGTATGTTTTTTAGCTAGCAAACCATGGATTTCAAATAACTGATTTCCTTCAAAAAATTACATATATTCTAGCATTTGTCATTATTCTGTTAAAAAAAATCTGAGAATGAAATCTGAGAATATGTCCCTGGCATAACATTGCATCTGGAAAGCTTAGAAAGTCACTATTCAATTGCTTTTTAAAGAATTTATTTGTGACAAATTCAGCATCTACAAAATATTACAGTACCACATAATTTTCTTTTTTATTTTATTTTTTATCCTCACCCAAGGACATTTTTGTATTTATCTTCAGATAGAGCAGGAGAGAGGGAGGGAGAAAAAGAGAGAGAGAAACATCAATGTGAGAGAGACACATTGACTGGCTGCCACCCACATGACCCCAACTGGGACTGGGGACGAACTGCAACCAAGGGACGTGCCCTTAGCGGGAACTGAACCCAGGACTCTCTGGTCCGCGGGCTGACGCCCTAACCGCTGAGTCAAACCCACCAGGGCCATAATTTCCTTTTTAAAAAACTAGACCCAGATGTTTACAATAACATCATATTTGTAAGGTTCAGAAATGACCAATAGTGTGCTCTGGCTGATTTGGCTCAGCAGTTGGAGTGTTGGCCTGCGAACCAGAGTCCCAGGTTTGGTTCCCGCAAGGGGCACGTACCCCCCCCCCAAAAAAAAAGAAACGATCATAGTGTGACAAAGATAAAGTGAATAATGCTAATATGTTTTCTATTTTTAGAGGCATTTTTTTTCTGTTTCTTTTAACATTTTCCTTTTTTTTTTTTTACTTTCTCTCTTTTCCTTCCATTATAATTTATTTAATTGAACATTTACCATATTCCAGGCACCAAAATACAAACATAAATAAGTTGCAGGTGAATTTAAATGACTGAAAGCTTATTAGAGGATATAAAACATTGCCCTTGCCATATAGAACACAATGTTGAAGATGTTAAGTGGAATGATAAAGGTACAGATAGATTTTCTAAAATTTATTGTTTCGTGTTGTCCTTATAGTCCATCTTATAGAAGTAAACTTTGTGTGTAAAAATAATTGTGAGTAATGTGATTTCGTGTGTCAGGTTTCCTAATGGTAGACCAGAATTTACCATCAAATAAACTCTTATTTATTAGGGATAAAATATAAAATTTGAACTTTAAAAAACTGTCTGTAACTATAAGCATTCAAGAATAGAGGAGAAATAAAGTGTAAGGTCAGCTGAAATGTTTTAATTGATATAAATACATATCATGCTTACATGAATCTTAGAAAAAATTCTGTAGAGAGAGATTCAATCTTATCTGCACAAACAACCCTTGGATGGTATTGTTCCATAAGGTTCTTAAAATTCTTCCTAATAATATGTTCTGAATGTAACATGAAACTACTGTGCTTCATTCTGTTGTATTTGCCATCTACTTACCAGCTTACTAGACTCCGAACTGAATTGAGTTGTCTGACCCTGAGAGGACAAGGTAAACAACCTACAGAGATGTGCCATTAGTTTGAATAGAATAAAGCTGCCCTGAGAAGGTCCTTTTCTGTCTACTAAGCATTCAAATCTCTTGGGCTGAAGAAAGAAATATAAACTCATAGATACGGGTGTTGTTTTGCAAAGTAGCCAAGGAGTTGGACCAAAATTTTGTAGAGATGAAATTAAAGAATTTAAGTAATTCACTAAAAATTATGTGAAGAGTTTGGTATGGCAAAAGTATGGTATTACATGGCTAGACTGATATTTGGAAATTTAGAAGTGAAATATTAGCATTACATCACTGTTAGAAGCCACATTGGTAACCCTGGCTGATTGGGAATATGGTCCTTCCCAGACTTAACTCCAGGAAAGGATGACATTCTGAATGATCAACTTGATAAAATGAATTCCAGAGACCTTGATCAACATATAGCTGTCCCCTAAGAGATATAATAGGGCTGTGAAGCATAAGTAAGATGCCTACGGACATATGAATACATATCTGCTGATAAGTATGAGATTCACTAAGGAAACGCATGTCAATTAAAAGTAAAAATGTGAACCCTACCAGATGTCAGACCAACCGTGGTCTGTTATAACGTTAACACAGTTTGTGGAGAGTACATTGAGACCTGAGTTCACCTCTTTTTCACTGTGGTCACAAGAAGTTAGCCTGGAGCAAATCCGGGAGCCTGCTGCTTCGGCACACAAATCTATTTTGTTTAAGCTTTGGCAGGATTTCTACAACATACCACAAACCCTGCTTTACTGGGTTTACTCAAGCTAACTTTCTGGGTTCAGTCTGTTTCTGATATACTTCTTCCTATGACAACTGACACAGCTCCTCCATCAAACCTTTTGGCATGAGCTTTTCCACTCCGAACGTGGCTCATCTTTAAACTAACACAATAAAAAACAAACAAACAAACAAACAAAACTATTTTTTTTTTATTAGAAGCACTCTGATAATAATTAACATCCTCAGAATTTTCATGCTACTTGCTCTGTAAGACTAATCAAGATTAAAAGAAAATTACTGGAGATACAGTGTCCTTGAAGTGGCTCTGAAAAACTCACTCCTGAATTTTATTCTAGTTTTTCTCCAAATGCTGTCCTTGGTTTCTTCAAAAGACAGTAAATATTTCTGAAACTTTCAGTTTTGTTTTATTGATATGGCAAGTGCTTGCATTTATGAAGATAGTAAGACAAATGATATTCATCAATCTCAGTGTTTCTTCTCATCTTCCTGTGTTCAGTTCTCTTGAATTGTTCCCAGATCCCTCCCATTGAGTTCTAGCCAGTGGAATGTGTACAAAGGTGATACAAGCAATTTCATGGCCTAGCCCATAAAAATTCTATGTGTACATTTTGACTTTCTTTTTCTGTTGTATGGCAATCATGGAGACAACATTCAACACTGAAAGTCACAGTGTGTAAGACAAAAACCCCAGGGTTCCTGAGCACGTTTACGGAGCAGAGCCCGCTTCCCCGCTGCGCAGTGCCGGGAACTGCTGCACCAAAGGAGCCACATCTGGGTCCAAGGGATCGGACTGCGCACACAGCACTTTCCAATTCCAGTCTTTTATTCAGAGGCAAAGATGAGGTGAAATCGGGGTTATCTCAGTGGGAGAGGGTGTTCTACATGTGGAACGAAAAAAGTAAAAAATAGATCTGGTTATTAAGTAAACCTTCAATGTGTTAAATAATTGGGCTTTGGGGGTTGCTTGTCATAACAGCATATAAACAATAGTAAAACAGAAATCTTGAAGTAGGGTGCTACTGTAAAAAAAACCCCTCAAAATATGTCATATTAGCATAATTTTAATATAGTAAATAATTGTTAATATAGTAAATAATATTCTAATAACTATATATGGTGTAATAACTATATATTGTAATAATATTGTAATTACTATATATTGTAATAATATGGTGTCAGAAAAGATTTATCAAGATGATCACTTTGTAAATGACATAATGTCTAGTCACAGGATTGTACACCTAAAAATAATATAATACTGTATGTCAACTTTAATTTTAAAATTAAAAAAGTAAAAGAAAAAAAGGAACAATAGACAGATATTGAAGAGTAGAAATTTGATGATATATGTTAATAAAATACCAGAACACTTGGTAAAAAGTTTGCCTATGTTAACTATGAAGACAATCTATATACCTATTGAGTGTCTCTAAGGGAACTGGCTGGGAGAGTGTTAGTGGGTATTGACTGTGGCTGTATCTAACACAGTGTTTCAACAAGTGATAAGCATGGAAGAGAATTAGAAATTGAAAGGTTTGAAAGCAAAAATAAAAGGAAATAGTTTACAAATTTAAGGCTTCGGTAGATTGAAAAGCCCACTGCTTCTAAATATTATATAGTAGAAAATAGGATGGAGAACTGTTTTTCACCATTTAGACCCAGCCTTCGGTCAAAGATCAGAAAAAAGGTGGCTTTCTTTTGTTTACACTTGATAATCTTAATGTCGCCTGCGGTGAGGTGAGTCTAGAGGCAAGGAAGCAAATATAAAGAAAACTTGAAACTCATGTGTAAAAAATTTTCAGCCTGGCCAGTGTGTCTTAATGGTTCAGCATCAACCCATGTACCAAGAGGTCGCCAGTTCGATTCCTGGTTAGGGCACATGCCCAGGTTGTGGACCTAATCCCTAATGGGGGGCATGCAGGAGGCAGCCAATCGATGTTCTCTCTCACTGATGTTTCTAAATAAAAAAAAAGAGAGAATTTTCAGTATGTTTCTGGTATATGTAATAACTGGAGCTCAAAACTTAAAATTCTATAAAGATGTTAATGAATCCATATTGATACAGATTTTCTGATCTCAGATTTTAAAAGTGTTTGAATTTTCTAGTAATGAAAGAGCTTCTAGAGCCCCAGACTCACTCTTGGAGGAAATTAGTGGCAAAAATGTGCACAGCTCCCAGACAAGGTGTGCTCCTCAGTCCACCTTTCAGATGTGTCCATGGGTCTGCTATTCCTGGCTTGTTACTGACGTTTGAGTGTGGAACTGTCGGGTAAGCAGATAACTAGCTTTTCTACTGGACCAACAGGGAAGCTACTCAATAAGCATTTATTCAATAAATAATAAATATATTGTTTACATGCCTTAGCTTCTCAGGTTGTATTTTAATATGTGTAGTTGTTTTTTGTTTGTTTGTTCGGGGGGTGGAGAGGTATCTCAATGTTAAAAAAACAAAACAGAAATAATTTTTTTCAATAATATAATCTAATATAGTCTATACAAAACTATGTTTATATTATTATAATTATAAAAAAAATTTCAATTTTATTGTTTCTTTTTTTTACAAAGATATTTAGGCAATAAAGGAAATCAGCTTTTTATAGAACCGCACTGAAAATTTATTATTGTCCTACAAATCTTTAAAGAATTTATGTTCTTACTCTACCTTGAGTTTTTGAAATAATAATTTATTGAAGCTTTTTCTAGTATTTGGTTTTTACTAATTGTGTTTTGAAAGTCCTCACTACCAGCATAGTGTGGAGCTTGTCCCTCACCACTTACCTCCCCCCACCAACCAGGTTTCTGTTTTTCTTTCTTAAATTAAACAATATATATATAATAACTAAAAATAGCAACTACATCAGTAACTGCTTAAATGTCTGAGCACTTGATCAATCAAGGTGCTATGGAAGTAGTGATACATATGTCATTGCCTTTCTTGATACTAATGGGATTCTAATTAGAACAATCAGTTCTAATTAGTATGCTGTCATGTAGCAATCTAATAAAATACTGTATCTAGAAAAATTGATTTGGCCTTGATGCTAATTACTCTCCTAGACTCTAAGTTTTATAAAAATAAGAATTGATTACTTCCAGAAACCTGTGTTCTGCCTTCTTCCTTTGTCTTCTCTTGCTTTCTTACACACATTCTTCTACTTAAGCTGTCTCTTAAATCATACTGTGTTCTCATTCTTAATTTATTTTAGCCACACTTTGGTCTTTGCTGTAACCTGAAAAGAGAAGGGCTTTATCACTTGTCAGAGACAACATTTCTCTGTTACACTTTTCCTTCAAGGAATGTATCAGATCATAGTCCCATAATCCTAAAGGCTGGCTCAGAGTTAGGGCTGACGATGAGACCCAGGTCAGCCTCTGCATAAATCAAAATCAGAGAGAGCAGGGACCGTAGGTAGAATCAGAGATTCATGAAGCTGATAACATTAACATTACAAAAGAAATAGCTTAACTGTTTTCACAGGGGATTTGTTACTTCATTTTTCTCAAAGCAGCAAGGAGTTTGTAAGGTTATATAAATCTAAGAATCCACTTAAATATCTTTATTTTTTTCTTTCAATTTTTATTAATTTATTTTTGTTACAGGTGTTTCTCCTTTCCCCCCATAGACACCCTCCTCCCCATCCCAACACCCACCCCCCCACACCCAGCATTGTTGTCTATGTCTATAGGTTACTAGCTTACATGTGTATCAGTTCTTTGGTTTATCTCATCCATCCCCTCCCCCACTCTGAACCATACTTCTTTCTATTTTCTTCATTATATTCCACAAATAAGTGAGATCATGCGGTATTTGTCTTTCTCTAATTGGCTTATTTCACTTAGCATAATGCTCTCCAGTTTCCTCCGTGTCGTCTCAAAGAATAAGAGATCTTTCTTTCTTACAGCTGCATAGTATTCCATTGTGTATGTGTACCACAGATTTTTTATCCATTCACTCATCTTTAAAATCAAAATAACTTGAGATAACTAATATTTTCTTTTATGTTAAAGTACTTTGAATACAAATTTGGAAAACTGACAAATTTTTAGATTTATTTTGAGCTCATAAACAATTATGAAATTGTTTTTGAAAACAAAATTTAAACATATCTTTCTGCTTTAAAATCAATTGAAATCTATCTTAAGTTCTTTCTTTTTAAAATAAATTTATTTTTATAGTGTTTTAAATCCAAAACCAGGCAGGAATTAATTCAAATCAAGAGATGTCTTGATCTTCATAAAAGCTCCTTTCCATTATATTAGCATAACTATTACTTTGGACATTGATGATCTTAATGATCTAAAACTTTGTTTTCCCCAGGAAATGAGTAGCTCTAAAAGTTCCTGAAATTTTTATAAAACATCCTAGAAGGTTATTGGGGACCTATTAATGGTTTTATGCATGTTCGACTCTAGAATTCATTCATTTTACCGGTGGGTGAGGTTAAAGGAAAAATTAATTAAAAGTTATATTGAATCATTGATCTACACCCTAAACCAGCACTTCTCAAGGTGTGATTTGGCACACTGTGCCAAATAATCCATGAACTATGTGTTACCTGTGCAGGGTGAGATAGGAGCTTATGCTAGGATGAAAATCCCCTAAGCAATTGAGCACATTGTTTAGGTCAGCTGACATTTGTTTTTTATAACAAGACTTTTTCAATGAAAGAAGCAGCAAATTGAATTACATTCTGACACAAGCTCCTTATTGCATTATGTACTATCACTTTGAGTAGCCCTGATGTAGACAGTCTGTTCATATTGAATATATAAAAGATGTTTTCCTCAATAAATATTTACACAAATCATAAAATAATGATAAGAGATAAGCTCCAAATTCCCTGTCTTCACCTAGAAGTTTCACTGTGTTTAAAACGTATGATTTGTTGTATATTTCTGTTAGGCAGTTAGACAGACATGAGCAGAGCAATACTATGGGCCAGGTACAGAAGGTCACCAGGGTAGAAAGCCTTAGCAAAGAAAAGTTGTAGGGTGGGACTTCGAATATCACTGGTCATGCAGTTTCAACCTCCTGACCTTTCATATCTTTGGTCATTTGGTTTAGACACCCCCTGACTTTTCCTCCCAAGAGATAATATCTAGGCCTTGGTTGTATTTCAGCTTCAGACCCAGAAAAGCAGCAAAGCCAGCCAGCAACATCATGGCTACCTCAGGACCAACTGCAGTGAGTAATGAACCCAGGTGCTGACCAATTAATCAGTGGAGACTACAACTCTGAAAGGACACACCTAGAAAGCTGATGTATATTCTATTAAGGTCTTCTCCCAGGACCTCCCCTAAGATCTCCACCCTTAAAACCCTGAGGACAGAGGATCCAGTGTGCTCTCCCTCCGAGGAGCACTGCCCTCACGTGTCTCCCTTCCTCTTCCCCATGCCCATCCCCCCAGGTACATCACCTTTACTTTCCTTACTTCTAAGCTTCAAAGGTTCTTCTTCTGCCTCTTAATTTCTTTCCTAAACCCATTTCTTATATCACTTAACTTCTTCCAATTCTGTGATTTTCTAAATAAATGTTCTCTTATAGTTTGAGTCTTGGCCCTAAATTCTTTCCTAGCCAGAACTTAAGTAGGGAGGTTGCTAAGCCCCAGGCCTGTCTTCCCCACCAGTCAACACCTAGTGCCATTCTCACCGCTACCAACATATTCTTTTCAGCCTCAGTGGGATTTTCCTGTTGGAATGTGGAGGAAGCAATATCAAGAAAGAGTATTGTTTGTTCCATTCTATTGAGCAAATAATATTTGAATGGTAGCTTGAAAATAATAAAACATTTTAAAAATATGAATTTTTCCTACACAAGTCTATAAAAAGTCATCAAGAATATAAATAAAAATTTGAAAGAGACTTTTTTTTAAAAAAGCAGAGAAAGGATGTGTGGAATCTTGCAGTCAGAGATTGTACAGATGACTGTATATAAGAGAGATTCAAGGCACTCGAGCATGGGGTATCTACTCCAAACTCTGAGAATGAGGACCCTGCCTTGGCCACTGCTGAATCCCTTGTTGCTCGGCTCGGCCCTGCTTGCCTTTATTTCTCCTCACCTATGCATGGCTCTAAGTGTTCACCTGAGAAACTGGGTGAATGATGGGCGCACTAATAAGAAAGAGCAGGTGAAGAACAACTTGAGAGAGAGACTAGGAATTAGAGTTTCTTTTGGATACATTTAGTTTGATATATTTTATTTCATTTCAAAATAAACATGTCAAGTAGAAATTTTGTTTTGCATTATGGAGTTTAGTGAAGAAGTCATGATTGAAAGGCAAAATTGAAAATTATCAGAACATGGATAGAATTTGTAGCTCTGAATCTTTATAAGATACAAAAAAAAAAAAAAAAAAAGAAGAAGGGTGTGTTCTTATAAAATACTGAGGGCCAATGCTGGTTTTTGGCCGAAATGTGAAGCTAGATAAGGGAGAAGACAATGGCGAGATTGAGAAGGAGAGAGCAGTGAGTGTGAAGAGAGTTAATTGAGTGATCCTCTTATAGACACTGAGAAAAGCTTTCAAAGAGGGAATACTAAACGGTTTTGAAAGCAGATGAGGAATAAAACACAATGACCAGGAAATAATCATAGTGTTTTGAAATATCTTTAAATCTATTATCTAAAATAGCTATTCATAATTAATTTTTCTTCATAATTATATAACTCTGTGTAATAGCTTTACCTTATTTTATACTTTTTTAGAATAATAATGAAATAGATCATTTTGCCTATTCTTTAATTTTTCTAAAGGTTTCTCTCTCTTAATTATTTAATAGACAATCTTCAATCTTTCACTTAAAATTTTTATTCTGTTAGTCTTCACATCAGACATTGTTAAATGGTCACTAATTTTTAAAACATAATGCAAAATATAAGTATACTTAGCAAGATTTGCAGTTTTCCTACCAATTAATTTGCATTTTATTGTTAGCTATAACTAAACCAAACAATGATAAAAAGATTTTGAGCCCTGGCCAGTTTGGCTCAACAGTTGGAGCGTTGGCCTGTAGACCAGAGAGTCCCGGGTTTGGTTCCCGCTAGGGGCACGTACCAAAAAAAAATATATTTTGATGCTACCATGTAGCAGTGTTGCTGGAGGGATAAAGGGGCCTGATCCCTTTAATGTTCATGGGCAGGAGGCTCCTGGGGAGCAGTCAGAATAAGCAAATTCAGAAGCCCCCATAGGAAAGCAGGTGGTTTTATTGGCATGAAATTATATTTCTGGGGTTGTAAAGTCCCATGTCCCTTAGTCCAGTCCTGGAAGAGGGGCAGTTGTGGGCTCAGCAAGGCCAGAAATAAAGCCAAGTCCAGAGTTTCCACTCCATGGTGCAGCTGTGTTCAGATTAGGATTAGTCTAGATTTAGTCCATTATGGGGGTCACAGGGTCCCTGCAAGCCGGGAGTCAGATTAGGATTAGTCTAGATTTAGTCCATTATGGGGCAGCAGGGAGGAAAAAGGGAGCTCCTTTAGGAGATTAAGTATTCAGGTTTCAAGCACTTGCAGTGACCATGCCTGTTTTGGCCACTGACTCACTTCCAGGTGTGATAGACAGGTAGGTACCTCTCATGTCACTCAGACCTCACTGGGCATGTGTCTAGGCCGCCTTTGTCTAGGACCCTCCCCAACACAGGGACTAGACCTAGAGTATTAAATGAGTTAATTTGCTCTTTACTCATTTCTTTTTAAATAGTAACCAGGTTATTATTATGCTGATAATAGTAGCAGATAAAACAGGATAGAAAAGGTTATTTAATTGAGGACTAATTCTGTTTTTCCTAAGTATTAGTGTAACTTAGAGATATTGAATAATGAGTTTAAACATTGTATACACTCTCTTTACAATCCCCCACCCCCCACCCCCTGAGTTTTGGTTTCTATCTTTTAAGATGGATCTTACTGACAAGCTACAAGGATTCAGATTTGGATAAAAAAATGTTGAAGAAGTGTAGTCTAAGGTTCTTGTGTGCTTTCCTGCACTTCAGGTTTTGGAAAACTAAAATCCACCTTTCTCAGATTCCCTTCTAGATGTGTTTCTAAACACACAATAGAATCTCCCAGAAATGTTATTCATGTAAAATTTTGTAAAGCACAATTGAAGTGGATGTCATCTTTCTGCTGCAGATATTGGATTTTTTTGTTTATTCCTTAAAATTTTAAGTGCCCTGAAACAGATGTGTCATCACTGACAGCAAGACACAAGGTTTCGGTGTCAAATCATGAGATTTGTGGTAGCCAAAGGGTAGTGACAGAGACAGCAGGAGTCGCTTCCTTACTCCTGGGTCACAGTTGTGTTAGTCATCCACACTGCTTACCAATATTTCCAATATTCTTCTTCCAAACCTCTTCTTTGACCTCTTGAAGTAGGTGTAGACATGCTACTTGCTGTGACCAAGACAACGTGAAGAAAGTAGTATGTGTCAATTCTAGATGGACACCTATAGATCTGGTATGTGATCCTTTGTCTTTTCTCTTCCCTTGGCAAGAGCAAAGGCAGAAGTACGTCTTGAAAATAAGTTACAATGATGAACTATCACGTGCATGACAGTTGCTCTGGAGGACCCTCCAGATATGCCATAGATCTTGTCTGATCAAGAAATACACCATCACTTTTGTGTGTGTTGGGGGGGGGGGGATTATTATTTTTTCTCTTTTTTTAAAATATATTTTTATTTTTTAAATTACATTTGACATACAATATTATATTAGTTCTGTTTTTTTTCCCATTGTTATTTTAAATCACTTCAATTTGGGGATTATTTATTATTATAAAATAACCGACATTAATCTCAACACTATAGATATTGATTCTAGGTTTGGAATGTTGTGAAAACAAAGCATTGTCTTGGCAGAAGTGATGGGGAAACGACCATTTGAGTCTGAAAACTGACAGCCCATGTGATTCATTGACACATACCTTATAAAATGGACTTCTGAGGGAACATGGAAGGATGATCATGTACTTAATGACCCCGTATGTCTAGAGGAAGAAAAGAGCTAAGTGAACATGAATAGTATTGATTACAGTTGGAAGGCATTACATGAAAGAAGTGAGTTCAGAAAAGAATAAGACCGTTTAACAAATAAGAATAAAAAGGAAGAGAAATTCACTAGAAACTCAGGAATTTCTGGGTTTGGAAGAGGCAGTGATTTCTCTGTCCCTCACTGTACATGTCAAACTTAAATAAGGCTTCTAATGACAAGAATTGAATTATGAAGATGACCATCGTATCTGTTTTATAATCTCTAAATGAATTAAAGTATCTCAGATTTAAGATCATGTTAAGTGTATGTCTGAGTAAACCTTTTAATTAGTTAAAATGCCTCATAGCAAAGAAATCAAGGTCATTTCAGTCACAAAGCTACCATAATCAAGTACACAGAATCACAACGAGGTAAAAAAAAAAAAAAAAGAGATGGTGGTGAGAGAGAAACTAAATACTGAAAATTTAGAAACAACGTCTAGAGGGGATCCACGAATTGGGCTATTAGCATGTGTTATTGATTGGAACCAAATAAAGAGTCTACAAATGTTTCAAGAGGTTTTCTACCAAAAGAAGCAAAGATTAAACTAAAATCTCTCACTGAAGACTTAAAGGGAAACTTTGGCCTGCAAACTTGTATAAGCAGAAATTGGTCTGAGAAAACTGCTAAGCCACAAAGAAAGACATAGTTCCCCAATTCCCAGTTTTCATGTTACCAAGGAGGAAAATGACAAAGAAAGACTTCTCAGGGTCCACAGTTAGTTGGAAGAGATATTTTTTCCTGAGCAGTAATAAGGGCATAATAAAGGCATATTTCCCTCCCCCAGACTGAACGCCCCTTGAGAATTTGAATTGCTACAGATCAGTGTCTTCTATGTGTCTCCCATTCATCTAATCACAAAATGAAAGTGTTCATCACAATAATCCTATTCACTCCTAAAAACTGGATGTCAATGAAACCAGACAACAAATGGGTCCAGGCCGCCTGTCACTACTTGAGCCAGTTAAGCAGAGACCAGGTTGACTCGTACGTGAGGGGTTATTCCAATATTGCCAGCAGTGTGGGAGGGCAGTGCGTCAGCCCGTAAAATCTGCTCTGCCCCCCTCCCTTGCCAGCTGCTTTGAAAGGGTAGAGAAAAAATGACTATATGAGAAAGAGCAGTTAGGCAAAAAGAAAAAAAAAGGGGTAAATTTTTTACAGGCAAGGGGGAAGGAATGTGGGCTGGGCTGCAGGGGCTGGTCACCAGTGAGTCGCTGTCACAGGTCCAGTGTTCCGATAATCAGGTGGTTAATTTTCCTGATGTCAGGTCGTCCCCCTTGTCCTCTGATTAGCAGAAAGGACAGCATTTCTGAGGTAAGCTCCTGAGGAGCACACCCCCCAGCCGGGTCAGAGTGGGCTTTTCTTCAATCAGAACAAAGCAAACATAACTATGGCTAGTATGCTACTGCAATTAGTTCTCTATTATTCTCTCCCGCCCCTTTCATTGAGGCATATAATTTTTTTAGTTTACTGTACTGATATCCGTATCAAGAGAAACCATATCAGGACATGATGTAGAGACTATCATAAAAACCAAGAAGTCCTTGACTTTGAGTTCATTGCCACAATTAAGTGGGATTTGGGGACATTAAAAGGAGTATGTAGCCCTGGCCAGTTTGGCTTAGCAGGTAGAGCGTCAGCCTGTGGTCCAAAGAGACCTAAGTTTGGTTCCCGCTAAGGGCATGTACCTTGGTTGCAGTTTGTCCCCAGTCCCGGTTGAGTCATGAGGGTGGCAACCACTCGATGTGTCCCTTTCACGTCGATGTTTCTCTCTCTCCCTTCCTCTCTCTCTCTCCCACTCTATCGAACAAAAAATGAAAAAATGTACTCAGGTGAGGATTTAAAACAAAAAAGGAGTATGTTAGTTATTAGCACTGCTCACCCATATTGCTGATTATTCTCCTTCCAGATCCAAAGTATGGATAAACGTCCCTGCTGACTTGAGGTTAGGGGTTGCCACGTGGCTTGCTTTGGCTGATGAAATCAAGTGAAAGTGGCATAAGTAACTTTTGAGAGAAAGTATTTAAGAACCATTAAACTATTTTCTGTCTGTGTTTCCCCTTCGATGGTGCTCACACAAGCCCATATTTACATAGAAATGCAGTGATGAGACAGCTCATAGAAGACCACCACCCAGGAGAATCTCCATGGCCTACAGTGGACATTGTACGAACAAGAAATAAGGTCTTACTGTTTTAACCCAATGAGATTTTCAGGTTTTTTATTATTATTATTTATTATTATTATTATTGTAACATGACTTAGCCAAACTGAATAAAATAACACACGCAGGATGTTGATCCTGAAGCTAAGTTCTAGTATAATTAGTTGAATTCCCATCTCCCTGCTTAGGACAGAAACTGCAGCTAGAAAGTCAGGGTTAGCCTAAAACTCTACGCTCCAGCTCTTCCAGTAATTTTGTAAGTACCCAATGTTAAATCCTTTCTTTTAAAAATACCTAAAATGTGTTCTGTTTCCTAAAACTGAACCTTGACTAATATGCCAATCAAGGCAGATGCTACAAATCAAGGCGTAGGATAGAGAGGCCATAGTTGGTAGATTATCTGACATAGGTTGGCAAGAGAAGTAAAAAATAAAATAAAAAATATTGAAATCTAATTATGAAGACTATGGAAATGGAAATCTGAGACTAATTGGAACTGATTTTAAAAATAATTTTCTGAGGATTTAAAAATGATTACATATCAACTTGTATGGTATAGTGAATTAATTAAAGGAAAGTACAGTGTTGGCAGATGTAATTTTTGGTAGTCCAATGGTGGGTGGTACAATTAAACTGCTATTCTTTTTTTAACATTTTTTTTTTTTATTATTATTTATTTTTTATCCTCACCCGAGGGTATTTTTCCATTTTTTGTACAGACAGAGTGGGAGGGAGAGAGAGAGAGAAACATCGACGTGAAGGGACACATCGAGTGGCCACCACCCGCACGACCAACCAGGGCCGGGGACAAACTGCAACCGAAGTACGCGCCCTTAGCGGGAACCGAACCCGGGTCTCTCCAGACCGCAGGCCGACGCTCTAACCGCTGAGCCAAACCGGCCAGGGCTAAACTGCTATTCTTATATAAAACGACTTTCTAAAACTCTAAAAACTGTTCAATATCTGTAACTTTAATGTGAGGCAATGAGTTTTTTATCAAAAATGACAAAAAAAAAAAAAAGATTAATGGTTACTTCTATTTTAATCTGTTAAATCTGTAATAAGTTAACAAACTTAGTATGTGTGTGTTTATATGCATACATACCCACATATATACGTGTCATCTCATGTGCTAACAATTCATAGGGATATTACGCTAAGGGCATAAAATCTTATCTAGCTTGCCCTGGCTGGTTTGGCTCAGGGTTAGAGCATTGGCCTGCGGTCCAGAGAGAGCCGCCTTTGGTTCCTGCTGAGGGCATGTACCTCGGTTGCAGTTTCTCCTAGGCCCTGGTTGGGTTGTGCATGCAGGAGGCAGCCACTTGATGTGTCCCTTTCACATCAATGTTTCTCTCTCTCTCCCACTCTATCTGAACAAAAAGTGGAAAAATGTCCTCGGGTGAGGATAAAAAAAAACTTATCTAGCTTGAGAAATCCTTGCTCTTGGATAACTCTAAAATGACATGAATTGTAAGAGTCTTATGATGATTTCATTGCCAGAGGGCGAGAACTTGGAGAATGAGCTAGATAATACTAAGAGGCACTTTGATTCTAAAACTGTGTGAATGATGGGAATAGACTAAATAAAAAAAATATAAATTATTTCAGTAATAAAACTATCTTAGCTCTAATAAGGTTACAGAGAATTATATAATATAGAGAGAGTACAAGTCTAGAGGAAGTAGACAGAAAGAAAATAGAAAAAGTGCTATGTTCCTCTGATAAATCTAATATTCAATTTTCTTTTGCAGGCGAAACTAACTTGATGCTCTCATTAAAATATAAATGCATTATTTTTGTGGTTGTTGTTGACACAATTACAGATGTCCCCATTTCCTCCCCTTTATCTGCACCCACCCAGTCCCCCACACCCCTTCCCTCTGGCCAGCACCACACTGTGTCTATGAGTTATGCATACATGTTCTTTGGCTGACCCTTCTTTCGTACAGCCCTCTCCTCTGACAGCTGCTTGTTTGTTTCATGTGTTGATGCCTCTGTTGCTATTATGTACATCAGTTTCTTTTGTTCAGAAATGCTTATTCTGTGATAATAATGTGTACTTGAAAATACTGGTTCAAAGAGAGCATCTCATTTTGAATAACCTTGAGTTAAAAAAAAAAAAAAGTACTTAGAAACTAGTTTCTACTAAAACATTTACTAGAAAATAAACAACACTGAAACCTAAGAGATTTGTACTATATTAGGAAGAAGGTAGCAAATGTGGATGATAATAACAACAGAATGTCAGCTAATCCTGCTTGAGAATACAGCCTAATAAATGTATAATTCTCCCTCAAGTATTGTAAATTGACCACATAACAACATCAAAGATTTCACTTGTGAGAAAAATTAGATAATATATGCAGGTCAATTACTGAGAAGAGAAACTGTAAAACAAGGTAAATTGTGTTATTCCAAATTTATATTATGATACTTGACAGCTGCTTTATTCTGAAGGTCCACATTTGCATTTGCTTTCAGGAGTCTTATATTAGAACCAGGCTGTGCATGACCTGCGTTAGCAGTAAATATTTACTTAAAAAAATCACTTGACTATCCAGTAACCTACGTCCTCCTTTTCTTTTTTGCTTTTATTATACATTAGTCAGGATTCTCCAGAGAAACAGAGTAATAGGATGTGTGTGTGTGTGTGTGTGTGTGTGTGTGTGTGTGTGTGTAAAGCGAGAGAGAGAGAGAGAGAGAGAGAGAGGTTTTAAAAAAAATTACATATAATTATGGAGGCTAGCAAGTCAAAATCTTCAGAGTTGGCCTGCAGACTGGAGACCCAAGATTTGATATTGAAGCTCCAGAACAAAGGCAGCTTGGAGGCAGAATCCCTGCTTTCTCAGCAGCCCTCAGTCTTTTTTCTCTTAAGATCTTCAACAGATTGGATGAAGTCCACCCACATTATGGAGGTTAATCACCTTTACTCAAAGTTCACTGATCTAAATGTTAATCTCATCTAAAAATACCTGTACAGGAACTCTGAGACTAGTTTTTGACCAAATTATCTGGTACGTTGGCTTAACCAAGTTGGCACATAAAAGTAACATCACAACTTGTAAAGGAGCCTAGAAATTTCCCAATCTCACACTCTCTCTCTCAACCTCTTTTTCAATCTTTGGCCTTTAATCTGTTCTATGGTTGACTCTCAGGACAAAATTTCTAATAAGAGCTTAACATTTCATTCCACTCTTAGGGTGATTTGTACTTAAATGATAAAAAGTTTCTAACCCAAAATGACTAAACCTTCAATGAGTAGTTTCAATTTTTTTTTTAATTTTTTTTGTGGTACGTGCCCCTAGCGGGAACCGAACCCAGGACTCTCTGGTCTGCAGGCCAGTGCTCAACTGCTGAGCCAAACTGTCCAGGGATGAATTTTACTTATCAGTGGAGACTTATTATTTTGAGTAATCACTTTGCTCTTTGTCCATATGTCTAACACATAATCAGTTTTCTGTTTTACATGGACACAAAGTTCTTCCTGGTTATAAGCATCCAGACATTGCAGCTCTTTCACGTCAATTAATTAAATTCAATAACATTAATTACGTGCTTACTTAGTGCTGGGACTATGCTAGAAATCTGAAGGAAAAAAACACAGATAATCTCATAGAAGTCCTCAGAGTCTGGCATGAGATATGTTTATCCAAATAAATAAAACAAAATTTGACATTTGTTGCACTAATTGTATAAACCAACTATTATAGGCATGAAAAGAAGGTAGTAATGGTTTTAATCTTGGGTTTCAAAGTTTTCAAACTATAAGATGACAATTAGCTGTGTTTTGAAAAATGACTCACTAGATGGATTATACACAGGGAAGTAGGGAATGAAATATAGTACACAAAAAAATTGAGGGGGCGGTGTTTGGGGGAAGAACTGGAGCTGCTTACAGCTTAGCTTGTATAAGAAGTTTGGTGGGGACCAATTGAGAAGATGGGTTGAGCAACATAGTAAATGCAGTAATGGGGACATTAAAGTTGATTCTGTAGAGAACACACAACAATTTAAAGTGTTTAAGGTAAGCAGAATCAGGATCAGATCTTTCTTATAGTAATTTAATTCTGATAGCTAAGTGGTAGATGTATTAAAGTCTGAGAGAGACTTGAATCAGGTAAAACAATTAGGAAATAGTTATTACTGTTCCAATAAGAGAGAATCTAGAATATGGTGGTAAAAATGGAGAGGAGATGATAGATTTGAAAATACATATTTGGAAGGACATTTGACTAAATGAATGTAGAGAGACAGAGTCAAAGATTATCACTGAGTTTATCATAAGTTTAAATGTCACAATTCTAAATATTTCAATGAAAATCTTTCTAAAAAATATTGGAAACTATTATCTTTTCAAAGAGGCTGCTGAATATAACTTTGCTTTAGAATAGACTTACCACCCTGGCTGATTTGGCTCAGTGGTTAGAGCATTGGCCTGCAGTCCAGAGAGACCCGGGTTTGGTTCCTGCTAAGGGCATGTACCTTGGTTGCAGTTTGTCCCTGGCCCTGGTTGGGTTGTGCGGATGGCAGCCACTCGATGTGTCCCTTTCACATCAATGTTTCTCTCTTTCTCTCTCTCTCCCTCCCACTCTATCTGAACAAAAAATGGAAAAATGTCCTCGGGTGAGGATAAAAAAAAAAAAAGAGAGAGAGAGAGAGAATAGATTTACCAATATGAACATTCACTATTTTACTTTAATGTAATTTATAGTCTAGTTTTATTTACATTTGTGACAATTTATTTTGTTTTCTATTTTTATTCTACTCTTCTTTCACCATTGTAAGAAGGCCTATTTATTGGAGATTTTCTATAATTTCTAGTTTATTGCTTCTAATGAAGGTTAGATTGGGAAATCAGAACAAATTACAAAGGCGGTATCCTAGTGAGTGGAAAATTTATGAGCAAGAGTCAGGGAGTGATTCGTTTGAGGTAGAGAGAAAGCTTTTGTTCTGACATTTTGGGTTTTGCAACAGAATGTGTGTGTGTGTGTGTGTGTGTGTGTGTGTGTGTGTGTGTGCTTGTATATACTCATAAATTTTATTCACTGACTTTTTAATCTCAAGAAAATATATTGGAGAGTTCAGGTTGACTGTAGCCTAATTCCAGATAGAGAAGACATTATTATTAACATGTAGATTATGTGTTGTGTATAAGTGAAAAAAAAATTATTAATCAGTTGAACATTTTTATATTTTTTAAAAAATATACAAATAAAAAGTTTAATATAAAAAAGAGACCATATAAAGCCTATAAGCCTTAAATTATTTACTATCTGGAAATTTATAGAATAAATTGCAGACTCCAGATATGAATAAAGGCTTATTATATGATCCTTTGTTGTCACTTTTGTTTTTATTTATATGGACATCATCTCACTAAATAAATGATAAACTAATGGAAGGCAGAAAGCAGACCATGGATTTGTGTATTCTTCTGAGAGTTTGACACAGGACACCACAATGACTCAGATATGTGATTCTGTGATTAGAAAAGTTTAAAAGATCACCAAAATTCCTCACATCTGTAAGATCCATAAAGGGATCAAACAATCTTGTAAGAATCCCAGTTGGAGATTTCAACCAGGGCCGGGGACAAACTGCAACTAAGGCTCATTTCTCATTAAATTTTGTATCCTTGGACAAATATGAATTAAATAGATTTTTACAAATTACTACCTTGGAGATAACCAGTTAACAAAATGTACAATCATCTAAGTTTTAAACATTACATGAGTGACTTTTTAAGTGAGAAGTGAATTTATGAAGAGAAAAATGGAAGCTTAATTGGTCTTCTAAAGAAGAGGTCCTATACAAACGTGTGGCATATAAGACCTGCATTCTAAAAATATTATATTAATCCTTTATTATCAATTTACCTCACATACTTTGAAATTGAGTAAGTTTCATAACACTCTTTTAAAAGATTCATATTGGTTTTAAATACATTTTTGGTAATATATTTATGTATTTAATGAAGAAAATAAGTCAATAAAAAAGCAGACAGGCAACACTGTAGAGCTTAAGTCTGTGGCCTCTGCCCTGATACTGCTTTAGTCTGAATACTGCTTCTATTTCAAAATGTCTCTGCAAAAGGTAAACCTGTTGTTTGTCAGTTTTCTCATCTATAAAGTAGGTATAATACTAGGGACTTCTTTATAGAATTTATACAAAGATTAAAAATAAGACAATATAGGTAAAAACTTATAACAGTACTGAAAATATAACCAGCAACTGTAGAAATTGACTAGTTCTTACTCTTCTATATAATAGAAATTACTGGCTAGCTCTTATCTTTATATCTGTGAAGCACACAACACTCTACCTATCATAGCCATAAAGATAATCTGTGTTCTAGTTCTATAACAAGATGGGAAAGGAAATTGGACCAGATGTATGGTATGTTTTATTCAAAAGAGCTTTAATTTTTTTTTTGTCTCAAATCTCCATAATTGCTTGAAAATCCTTTCAGGAATGAATTTGAAGGAAAAAAATGTTGTTCTGCCTGCCTGAAGCTATTCTATTTGATCAACAAGAATATAGATTAGCATTCACAACCCTTCTGCATCTTGTAGACTACAATGTATTTTTTAAAATATTAAATACAAATATTATAACTCTCCTGGTTCTACATTTAATAGAGTGAAATAGATAAATTAAATTGCTTTTTCTGGTCTTATGAACCATGCACAATATAAAAGTAGTGACTTATTTAAGTAGTCATAATAGTCATGGTCTCTCATACTCATCATATTCAAAAATTGAAGGGCAAAATATTATTTTAAAACAAAAACAAACACAGTTGAACATTTTTTAAAATCCAGCATCCTTGACAATAATTTTATGACATAGTCCACTACAGAGAGCAAAATTGAGAAACAAGATCATAAATCATGTAGTTGGTATATTAGCAATATTTTGCTTCAGGTTGTATATAAATTCAGTAGAAAGATATATGCTTTCCCAAAAATGTTAAGTACTAAAAAAATAATAATAATAAAATAAATAAAATAAAATAGAGGAAAATGACAGGGGAGTGAATGGAAGCTACAAGACCATCTCCCAGGACCAAACAGGAATTACAACGAAAATAAAGACCAATTGTCAGGAAAAGGCAACCAAAAAGCAGCTTGAAGGACCACATAAGCAGGGACAGGGACTCAATCCTGGTAGGCTTGCGAAGACACAAGAGGATGCCAGAAGCCCACGGTTCGCAATGGCCTCGGCTGGGAACTGCACGCTTGGCTGGGTCCTGCGGCCCTGGATGGGACCTGCAGCGGCCTCAGCTGGGACCTGTGGCAGCCTCATCGGGGAGCTGCCTTAGCCTTGGCCAGAGCAATGGCCTTAGCTGGGAGCCGCACCCTTAGCTAGGAGCTGCGCCCTTGGTTAAAGTCCCAAGGGGCTTCACAGCACAGAGCTGAGACAGAGGCTAAATTAGCAGCAGCCACTCACCTTGGGCTCCTACAGAGGGAGGGAAGACTGAACTGGAACTGTGTGGAGACACTCAGGATTTGGAGGGCCCTCAGAGCTTTGCTGAATTGCAGCCACACAGGACTGTGGTCTTCTTACTCCTTCCCAGGGTCCTGGGGAGAGACGGAGGCCCCTCCCACAAAGATTCAACCCCACCCAGTGGCCATTGAAATGCTAATTGAGGTCCATTAACAACTAGCATCTGCCCCACCCTTGGGAAATCCTCTTACACTGAGCACCTGAGGGAGTTTTTCATTCAACTCAGAAACCAAGGTTCTCCAGGTGACCACTACTAATAGCCTCCAGGCAAAAAAGCTAGAGGATAACTACCATTCCCTGGGCTAGCAAATCTAACCAGGAAAGTAAGACTTGACAGTGGTGTTTAAAGTGGGTCCTTTCTGCCTTATCCAAACCCAGGAGAGAGAGCCACAAACAGCAGAACACCAACACCCACAGGGAAAATTTGGCAGTCTCCAAAGCCCACTGTGATAGCCAAAACGGTGAAACACAGTAACAAAAGCCAAATGAAAAAACAAGAGACCTCTACCGAAGGTGAGATAAATGAGGTGCAGTTAAGCAAGTTAACAGAACTAGAATTCAGAGCCATGATCTTGAGGAAGCTAAACAGCATGTGTAAGGACACAAGCACCATGAGTAAAGACATAGAAATGTTGAAAATCAACCAGTTGGAAATTAAAAACCAACAAGAAGAAATAAAGAATGACATATCAGAAATAAAAAGAAACACATTGAAAAGTCTAAATAGCAGAGTAGAGGAAGCTGAGGACCGGATTAGTGAATTAGAAGATAGGGTAGAAAAAAATCAACCAATGAGAAAACCAAAAGAAAAAAATAATTAAAAAACAGGAAAACAGCTTAAGAGAACTGTGGGACAACTAAAAACGTAATAACATTCGCATCATAGGAGTTTCCAAAGAATAAGAAAATGAGCAATGGTTAGAGAATATATTTGAAGAAATAGTGACAGAAAACGTCCCTAATTTGGTGAAGGAAAAAGGCATTCAAGTTCAAGAAGCACAGAGATCCCCAAGTAAGAAGAACCCAAAGAGGCCCACACCAAGACACATAATAATCAAAGTGCCAAAAATTAAAGACAAAGAGAGAATCCTAAAAGCAGCAAGAGAGAAGCAACAGGTTACCTACAAAGGAAATCCCATAAGGCTCTCAGCTGACTTCTCAACAGAAACACTACAGGCCAGAGGGAATGACATGAGCTAATCAAGGTCATGGAAAACAAGGAATAGCATGAATCCAAGTCTACTCTATCCAGCAAGGCCATCGTTCAAAAAAGAAGGTCAAATAAAGAGCTTTTCTGACAAAGAAAAAGGCTAAGGGAATACATTAGCACCAAACCAGCACTGCAAAAAATGTTTAAAAAAAAAACTGCTGTAATTAGCAGGAGAAATAGGAAGTAAAATAGAACCACACTAAACAAAAATGGCAATAAATAAGTACATATCAATAATCACCTTAAATGTAAATGGATTGAATGCTCCGATATAAAGATACAGAGTAGGTGATTGGATAAGAAAGCATGACTCATTCATATCTTGTTCACAAGAGACCCACCTCACAACAAAAGACTCACATAGGCTGAAAGTGAAGGGATGGAAAAAAAAACTTCCAAGCATGCAGAAAGGAAAAAAAAAACGTGGGTAGCAATACTCATATCTGATAAAATAGATTTCAAAATGAAGGGCATTACTAGAGACAAAGAAGGCCACTACATCATATTGAAAGTATCTATCCAACAGGAAGATATAACCTTGATAAACATATATGAACCCAATACAGGAGCACCAAAATATATTAAAAATCTTCTGGAGGACTTCAAAGGAGAAATCGATAGCAATACATTCATAGCAGGGGACTTCAACACCCCGCTGATATCACTGGATAGATCCTCTAGACAAAAAATTATCAAGGAAACAGAGACTCTAATTAAAATACTAGACCAAATGGATTTAATAGATATCTACAGAGAATTACACCCCAAAACTACAGAATACACATTCTTCTCAAGTGCACATGGGAATTCTCAAAGATAGACCACATGTTAGGGCACAAACTAAGTCTCTACAAGTTCAAGAAGACTGTAATCATATCAAGCATCTTCTCAGATCACAATGGCATGAAACTAGAAATCAATTGCAACAAGAACATGCAGAGACATTTGAACACATGGAGGCTAAATAGCATATTATTAAGCAATGAATGGGTCGATGAGGAGATCAAGAAATTAAAAACTTCTGGAAACCAGTGAAAATGAAGACACAACAACACAAAATCTATGGGATGCAGCGAAAGCAGTTCTGAGAGGGAAGTTCATAGCACCACAGGCCTACATCAAAAAAGAAGAAAAATCTGTAATAGACTATCTAACCTCACAACTTAATGAACTAGAGACCAAACAAAAAGGAAACCCCAGAGCAAGTAGAAGAAAGGAAATAGTAAAGATCAGATCAGAAATAAAAG
This sequence comes from Molossus molossus, assembly GCF_014108415.1. Classification (NCBI taxonomy): domain Eukaryota; kingdom Metazoa; phylum Chordata; class Mammalia; order Chiroptera; family Molossidae; genus Molossus; species Molossus molossus. Next base: position 90,169,075 of record NW_023425388.1, on the reverse strand, counting down.
TCATGGTGAAAAAAATAACAATGAAAAGCATCAATAAAACAAAGAACTGGGTCTTTCAAAAGATAAACAAGATTGATGGACCCTTAGCTAGATGCACGAAGAAATAAAGAGAGAGAACCCAAGTACACAAAATCAGAAATAAAAGAGAAATGATCATAACTGACACCACAGAAATACAAAGGATTGTTAAAAAATATTATGAACAATTATACGGCAACAAATTTGACAATCTAAGCAAAATGGACAAATTTCTAGAAACACAAGTCTCCCAAAACTGGACCAGGAAGAGATAGAAAATTTGAACAGACCAATAACAACAAAAGAAATTTTGTTGACTCTCCCAGCAAACAAAAGCCCAGGCCTGATGGCTTCGCAGGAGAGTTTTACCGAACATTCAAAGAAGAACTAACACCCATTCTCCTCAGATTATTTCAAAAAGTTCAAGAAGAAGGAAGACTTCCAAACTCGTTTTATGAAGCCAGCATAATTCTAATTCCAAAACCAGAAAAAGACACTACAAAGAAAAAAACTACAGGTCAATATCCCTGATGAACATAGATGCCAAAATCCTGAACAAAATACTATCAAATCGGATCCAGCAATACACCAAAAAAATTATTCACCATGACCAAGTGGGATTGATGCCAGGGATGCAAGGCTGGTACAATATTCACAAATCAATAAATGTGATATACCACATAAACAAAATGAAGAATAAAAACCACATGATCGTCCTGGCTGGTTTGGCTCAGCAGTTAGAGCATTGGCCTGCGGTCCAGAGAGATCTGGTTCATTTCCCACTAAGGGCATGTACCTCGGTTGCAGTTTGTTCCCGGCCCTGGTTGGGTTGTGTGGGTGGCAACCACTGGATGTGTCCCTTTCACATTGATGTTTTTCTCTTTCTCTTTCTCCCTCTCACTCTATCTGAATAAAAAATGGAAAAATGTCCTCGAATGAGGACAAAGAAAAAACAAACAAACAAACAAAAAAACCCCCACATGATCATATCAATAGATGCCGAAAAAGCCTTTGACAAAATCCAGCATCCATTTCTGATAAAAACACTCAGCAACGTGGGAATAGAGGGATCATATCTTGACATAATAAAGGCCATATAAGAAAGACCTACAGCCAACATCATACTCAATGGGCAAAAATAAAAGCATTTCCCTTAAGAACAGGAACAAGGCAAGGATGCCCACTTTCGCCACTCTTATTTAACATAGTGATAAAAGTCTTAGCCACAGTAATCAGACAGGAAGAAAAAATAAAAGGGATCCAAATTGGAAAGGAGGAAGTGAAACTGTCATTATTTACAGATGACATGATACTATACATAGAAAACCCCAAAGACTCCATCAAAAATTTACTAGATTAATAAATGAATTTGGCAAAGTAGCAGGATACAAAATTAACGTCAAGAAATCGATGGCATTCTTATATACCAGTGATGAACTCACAGAAAGAGAAACTAAGAAAACAATCCCATTTACCATTGCGGCAAAAAAATTAAGATACCTAGGAATAAACTTAACCAACGAAATAAAGGACCTAATACCAGAAAACTACAGGTCATTGAATAAAGAAATAGAGGAAGATATAAAAAAGTGGAAGCACATACCCTGTTCATGGATTGGGGGAATTAACATCATTAAAATGTTCATACTACCCAAAGCAATCTATAGATTTCATGCAATTCTCATTAAAATACCAATGGCATACTTCACAGAATTAGAAGAAATACTTCAAAAGTTCATATGAAAACAAAAAAAGACCTCGAATAGCCACAGCAATCTTGAAAAAGAAGAACAAAGTTGGAGGGATCACATTACCAGATTTCAGGTTATACTACAAAGCCACTGTAATCAAAACAGCCTGGTACTGGCACAAGAACTGGCATATAAACCAGTGGGACAGAAGAGAGAACCCAGAAATGGACCCAAGGCAATACGCTCAATTAATATTTGACAAAGGGGTAAGAGCATACAGTGGAGTAAGGACAGCCTCTTTAATAAATGGTGTTGGGAAAATTGGACAGCTACATTAAAAAAAATAAATAAAACTAGACCATCAACTTACACCCTACACAAGAATAAACTCAAAATGGATAAAAGACTTAAATGTGACTCTTGAATCCATAAAAATCCTAGAAGAAACTGTAGGCAACAAAATTTCAGACACCATACGCAGCAGAATTTTCACTGATACATCACCTAAGGCAATAGAAACAAAGAAGAAAATGGGACTACATCAAACTCAAAAGCTTCTGCACAGCAAAAGATACAATCATCAAAACGGAAAGGCTACCACTGTATGGGAGAGCATAATTGCCAATGATATATCAGATAAGGGGTTAATTTCCAATATATAGAGAGTGCTTATACAACTCAAAAAAGGAAGACAAAGAACCCAATTAAAAAATGGGCAGAGGAACTAAATAGACACCTCTCCAAACAGGACATGCAAATGGCTAAGAGACATATGAAGAAATGCTCAACATCAGAGAGATAAAAATTAAAACAACAATGAGGTATCAACTCACACCAGTCAGAATGGCCACCATCAACAAATCATCAAACAACAATTGTTGGCGAGGGTGTGGAGAAAAGGGGATTCTAGCACACTGCTGGTGGGAATGCAGACTGGTGTAGTCACTATGGAAAACAATATGGTGTTACCTCAAAAAATTAAAAATTGAACTTTCATTTGACCCAGTGATCCCACTTCTAGAAATATACCCTAAGAAGCCTGAAACACCAATCAGGAAGAATATATGTACCCCCATGTTCATAGCAGCACTATTTACAATAGCTAAGATCTGAAAACAGCCCAAGTGTCCATCAGTAGACGAATGGATAAAAAAGCAGTGGTACATGTATACAATGGAGTACTATGGAGCTGTAAGAAAGAAAGATCTCCTATCCTTTGAGACTACATGGAGAGACTTGGAAAGTATTACCCTAAGTGAAACAAGCCAAACAGAGAAAGACTAGTGTCATATGATCTCACTTATTTGTGGAATATAATGAACGTAACAGTCTGAGGAATGAGGTTGTCCCAGAGATGTGGAAGTGGGTTACAGACTGACAATCCCCAGAATAGGGGGTGATAGGTGAGAGATAAACCACAGAACTTATATGCATGTGTGCATGAACAATGGACATGGACAACAAAGCTGGGGACAGGGCAGGGAGGGAGGGAGAGGGGGGAATCGGTAGGGGGAAAAGGAGAAACATTTGTTACAAAAATAAATAAATTCATTAATAAAAAAATAATAAAACAAAATAAAAGCAACCCTTAGCAGCTTAAATATACCAAGTAAAAATGTATACTAGCATATAAAAGGCACATCTTGATGCAGGTTGCAATACAAAATAAACTAATAAATGAGTATTTGGTCATCTAGATAGAACTTGATGTTATTTATTATTAGTAGTATCCTTAAACTTTTAGATTGGTTCTTAAACATAAGTATCACATACTCTCTAAAAGTCCTGACTTAGTATTTTGAGAGACACACTGATGTACAAACCAGGGCTAGAGGATCCAGCAACAGTCTGAAATGGTAGTATGGTATGATTCCAACTATATGAAATTCTGGAAAAGGGAAACCTATAGAGACACTAAAAAGACCAGTGGTTGTCAGGAGGTATGCACAGGTGGAGCACAGGGGATCTTTAAGTTAGTGAAACTATTGTATGCGTGGTGAATACATGGCCTTATGCATTTTTCAATGCCCATAGAACTGAACCATAATGTAAACTATGGACTTAAATGAATAATAATGTACCAATATTAGTTTATCAATTGTGAGAAATGCACCACTCATGCAAGTTGTTAATAACAGAGAAAACAATGTGCAGCAGTTGGAATTGGAAGCAGGGGGGTGGGGCAGTATGTGTGGAACTCTGCCCTTTTTGCTCCGTTATTCTATAAACCTAAAACTGCTCTGAAATAGTGTCTATTAATTAATTTTTAAAAGTAGCATACATGAGGCATTTTTGGTAAATGCAGTAGATGAAAACTGCTGAAGTGGTCTTTAAGAAATAAATACCACAGACATTCTAATTAAAAAATTATAGAGCTAAAAGAGACCCAAAGAGAAGTGTCTACTCTAGCCTTAAAATTTCTAGGAAGAGAAATTCTACTTTTCTATTTTAGGAATTAGTTACTTTCTTTCTTTTTCTTTTTGTTTAATCCTCACCTGAGGATATTTTTCCACTTATCTTCAGATAAAGTGGGAGGGAGGGAGAAAGAGAGAGGGAAATATTGATGTGAGAGAGACATATCGATTGGCAGCCTCTCTCATGACCCTGGTCAGGGTCAGGGACTGAACTGCAACCGAGGTACGTGCCCTTGGCTGGAATCAACCTGCAACTCTTTGGTCTGTAGGCCAGTGCTCTAACCACTGAGCAACTGGCCAGGGCTATTTAATTACTTTCTGAGTCCACCAAACTACTTTATATGAATACTTCTGTGTTCTCTGAAGAGTGATTTGATCAATGGCTTTCATAAATTCCTTTTTCTACTAGAGTTTACTTATTAAGTAAATGACCCCAACATCTCTAATCTTTTGTCACAAATAAAAGCTACAATGGACAGCTGGTAGAAAAAATAATTCATTCATAGGAAGCTTAGCATTTAAAATTTGCATTTCTACTATAGAATTTGTCACGTTCTAGAAAGTTAAAAACCATTTATTATAGAAAATACTTGAGTAAAGGAAAGTGCTTTTTACATGGACCCTTACAACTTTGTCTCACACTAAATTGTGTTCATTTTTTAATGCAATAAAAGACAAAATTCTTGACAATCCCAGAAATAATTTGACTAACCTTGTGTTCCAAACCTGGCTTAATTCACTCCTTTGATAATGTCAATATATACTGCTCTAATTTCTCAAATAAAATCTTTTTATTGGCATAATCTAATGCATAACCCCATCGTCAAAAGGAGATGAAGCCATAAAGAATAGTTACATGAGGAAGTGGATAGTTGCTCAAGGGAAGACGTAACAGAGTCACCACATTGTGAATAACTTATTTCTGGAATAAGTCTGTAGATGAATTAAAATGTTAATGTTTGAACCTTTTAAACTGCTGATCATCCATGAAATGATAAATACCACTGCAGGCATGGTAATAAAATGCCCAGTAAAATTGTAAAGGGCATAATTTCTTGAATATGTGCTCTTTCTGAGTGTAATAAATTATACTCTCATTGTAACTATGGGGGCATAAACTAGATTATATTTTTATATGAAGAATCAGCACTTGGTCTTGGCATACTTTCAATCAATTTTGTATTGTCTAATAATCAATATTAAGGGCTCTTTTTTATCTTAGGAAATATTTTTTTGTATTCATTTGTATTTCAATTATTTGGAAATTATAAATTTCTGCTCAAAATGATTCATGGAATTGAGCTAAAGATTCAAGTATGTTTCTTCTGTTTTTGTTGTGCTTTAAATTTACATCTATCTCAATTTGTAGGTGTTAATAATGAATATTATATTTTTCTCTTCTGTACTAGGAGATAGCTGTTATTAAAAGGTTCTAAGATTGTGGCGTTTTTACTCAGCAAGTTGAAAACTGATAGTTTCATTATTCTGTCATAAATTCTCCATTTGATATTTTTATCCTCTTTCGACAATATGGTATTACACCATGAGAATGACTAAAATATTTTATGTTATATCATCTCTTTCTCTCTCTAATGTGTGTGTGTGTGTGTGTGTGTGTGTGTGTGTGTCACCATTTCCATGCTAAAGTCTAGGCTTGGATCCCATAACTAGATAGCTGCATGTTAAAATTGCCATTCCCACATCACAGCTTCCTACTAATGTAATTGCAAAGTAATATAATACTAGTATAATCCTCTGAAAGACATTTCCTTAATTACTTCAGAGAATGTATGGAGATTGGCTAGTCGAGACAGGCTGGGTTCTCTGGGAAGCAGTTGCTAAGGTGAAGTTAAGTGTGTGAAAGACTTATTGGTGAGAAATACTTGTGGGAGGGGAGGAAGCAGAATTGAACAGGGGAGTTGCCAGACCTTGTTGATGACCCTGCAAAGTCTTTGCTAGCCCAATGTGAAGCAAAAGAACAAAGATTGCCCATCAGAGAAGTCCTGAGAAGAGAATGGCTATGCTGTTACAACGCCTTCCACAATTATTGGTTAAAGGCCATCCTGACACAGAAAGGGCTTTACCTTGAAATCTGAGGTGGACCTTTTATAAATTAACATGTATAGGCTATTGGCTAATCACACTCACCACAAGTGGGCAACAAGTTTTTTTAAAGGGGGATCTAAATCTTTATGTCTGCACTATCCACTCTTTGGGCCAGGTAGCGGCACTTCTCCGCCCAGTTTCGGGGAGCAGAGCTTCCAGCATGGTGGGGCTTCTTCCTGAGGAAAAACTTAGAAGACAGAGATCTTCCTGCAGTTGGTCTCAAGTCTGCAGCTGGTATTCATCACCATCCACAATAAATGTTCCTTGCCCTAAGGCAGTGCTTCTCAACCTTCCTAATGCTGCGACCCTTTAATACCGTTCCTCATTTTGTGGTGACCCCCAATCATAAAATGATTTTTGTTGCTACTTCATAACTGTAATTTTTCTACTGTTATGAATCACCATCAGAAATATGTATTTTCTGGTGGTCTTAGGCGACCCCTGGGAAAGGGTCATTCGACCCCCAAAAGGGTCGTGACCCACAATTTGAGAACCGCTGCCCTAAGGTATCAATGCTGTTGGTCTTGGTGGTTACCTCATAGTAGGACCCAAACTTTCATTCCTTAAAATTCTGTGCTTTTGATACCCATAGTTTTTTAGGCCAGGGTGCTGTACTTGTTCATTCATAGTTGTAATTGTTTACCCAATTCATTCTGGAATTGACTCTGAGAGGTTCCTTCAACTACACATATACCAACAGGCTGCCATCTTGTTCATGGTGAAAACAACCTGTGGGGTCCATATTCACGGGGCATTTTATACATGTCCTTCACTGTCAAGTAGGTTCCTCGGTCATTTATGATCAAACATTTCAACTCATCCAGGGCCCAGCAGCTTGCCAGTAGCTGTGTTTTTTTTGAAACATATGTAATCTTCTGGTAGCGATGTCATGGCCTTACTCCAGAAACCCAGGGGCCTGTGATTTTTCCACTGATGCCTGCCATAACATCCACATGGAATCGTTTTCCACCACAAAAGCTCCAGCGCATGATGTGCTGGATCCTCTGAGTGACAGAAGTACTTGGACTCTGCTGCCAAGACCTTTCTTGTTCCAGGTCCCATTCAAACTGGCAGCCTCCCATATCACCCTGTGTCTGGGCCAGAGTAGCATTCTTAGGAGTGGAATATGTTTTCTATAGAATTAAAGAGGCTTTTCTAGCATTAAACTACTTTTTTTTTTGGAGGAAGGGGTAGAAGATACAGCAATTTGTCTTTTGATTTGAAGGGGAAGTATTGACAGTCCCCTGGCCACTAGACTTCAACATTTTTTTGCTGAAGTATCAGATTCCCAATTCTTCATGGTGTTTACTTCCCATCCTTGGGAGGATTTGCAATTTAACAAGATAATATAGCGACCTTTTGCTCATCATGCCTAATCAGCATGACTCATCATTCTAATAAATCAACATGATATTCTGTGAAAGGTTCAGATAGCCAATATCTTTTGGGGTTTTATTAAAATAGAGGATAGAATGGTTAGCCATGGGGCAAAACTCAATAAATATCGTGGTGCATTTTACGTTGATGTAAACTGTTTCTGATTTTCTTTCCTGATAGTATAGACTAGAAAGTCCTATATCACTGGCTGCATATTATTAGGTACCTGATACAATGTTAGCCTGCCTTAGGAACAATACTTTGTCAGATATGGTAGTTGTGACTGGGCCTACTGTTTAATTGATCTTCTGGTAGTCTAAACTGATTCTCCAAGGTCTATTCAATTTTGGCAGAGGTCGGACTGATGAATTAAAAATATATATGTGTGTATGTATATATATATATGTATTTATATATGTGTGTGTATATATGTATATGTGTGTATATGTGTGTGTGTGTGTATATAATAAAGATTCTCCTTGCATTCTTAAGATCTTAAGGAGTGGCATTCATCTCAACTTTTTCTTTTACCCTTAAAAAGGCAACACTATCTATTCCAATTGCATGCAGTTTCAGAGGGTTCTGCTTGGCCTTCATCACTATGATAGCTCTTAGCTCATTACCCTAGGATCCAATGTGGACATTACTAAAACTGCGAACTGTGTGAATCTCAAAAAATGCATCTGGGATGATACAAATATGCAATGCTTGAATGTACAGATCTTATTATTTGAGACTCACATGTTCCCACTGTAAGAGGTAGCTATAATAATGCTTGAAGTCTGCAAGTATCAACATTAACTGAACCTTGTGTCCAATGATCCTTGAAATGTCTGTGTATTCCTCTTAACCCAGTGCACAATCATTCAAGTAAGTAGCCATAGGTCCCTTCGAAGAAGGACTGGGGAAATGATTACAATATATATTGATTATGGTATTTCAAGGTCCTGTTTCTGGGAATCAGACCATCTGTTCATGCATCAGGTTCATGATCAGGTTGGAAAATCTGCTCAGATTTGGAAAACAGCATGATGTGATAATTTTTATTGGAGCAACTACTTTCAATTTTTATGCTCATTCTCTACACACATTCTCTGCACCCATATACAATTCAGTGGTACTTTTATTTAGCTCTCTTTTATTTAACCCTTAGGGATGCCCTGGCCTTTGAAACATTTTCATGACTCTCTATGTGTCAGGGGCCCGTGGCCAAAGGCGCCATTCTCGGTGTGTCTGTCATTATGATAACTGCAACCCCATGGGTTCAACGCAGCCACCTGCATTCTAGTCCTTTGGGACCATATCATTATTTCCATTGCTTTCAACAAGCCAAGCTCTATAACAGTCTCTCTGCAATCAGCCCTGACTGTCAGAGGAGAGCCACAGCTGAAGTTCTTAATGATGCCTGCCACTAAGCGTTTTCCTCATAGTGTATTTCTGACAGCCTTGGGTAAATGGTATGGCTTCGGGGTCATGGAACTTAATTCTCTGGATGTTCTCATAATTCTCTGCATGACCTCATATGATCTTTAGGTCTCACTTAATATATCCATTCCAATATGCCCACTTTCCTTGACCTTTAATCCCTTTATTATCTGCTCTGACAAATTAGGCATTTTCATCTCACTCAGTGTGGCCATAATGTTTTTTCAGCTTCTAGATCCAGTGCTAGCAGCAAGGTCGCACCAAACCCTGGGGGTCTTGCCAGAATGTGAAATCCTGCATGCACACTGAACTAGTGCCCCATATCAATAAACTGCCTTTTTCCAGGCTATGCTCCAATTCCTTTGCTCCAACACCCTCAGGTTCCTGTCTCACTGTTCCTAGGGATAAATACTTTCTCATTCTAGCAGTTACTTTTGGGTATAATCTCATTACTCTTCAATTAGTCCCAGCATGGCGTGGCTGAGATATGTAACCACTTGGATCTAATTATAGGCCTGCAGGAACAGCAGTGGGGGCATCTCTGAAAGGTAGCAAAGGAAAGTTTCTGTAGTTTCTTCTAAAAGCAGTTGCTAACTCTTAACAGGGATAGGAGAAGATGGTCCACTTCTTTGTCAGGCTCAAGTGATTCAGACAAATTTGAGGAGTCAAAAATCTTCATAGACATTCACAGAAATGTCCCAAAATACACGTCATGGTCCCAGGTTTTCCCAGTTAGGGTCCTGATTTTGGCGTAAGAGTAAGAGACCTACCTCAGTTCAACATTCAACCATCTTCAGCGTTCAGCTGCTTTGACTATTGAACCCTGTGCTGACGTACACCTTTTTCTAAATTCCTGCTACATAGGACGAAGCTTCTCTGGATTTCCAGAGACTCTGGTCCTCAACTAAGTTTTTACTTCTTAGTTACTTGCCTTCAAATTTGTATTATCTATCTAAGAAATCAAAGCCATTTAATAACAACATCCAATTCCTTCGTCTTTATGTATAGTGTTTATCTTCTATTTTTTTTAAATGTCTGCCTCACCATGGCACCAGCTGGGAGAGTCTCCCCTCCATCAGGCCTGCCCAGTGCGGCAGCGAATAGCCCACTTCTGTCAGGGGAACATTCCTTACGAACAGTCTAGCTTAGCTAGGACCTGAGGGACCCATCTTCCTATCTGGCACAACATAGTTTTGCAACGAAAATCTCTGAATTCCTTGCTCCTTTTCCATCTCTCTTTTTACAGAACATGGAGCATGAGATGAAAACAGGAGACAGAGTTGGCGGACGTGGTTTAGAGCCCAGCTACCATAATGTCACCATGTCCCTGTACACCGGCTTATCCGCAAGCACGCTTTATTAATTTCCTATGACTGCTGTAACAAGGTACCACAAATTTTGCATTTTAAAACAATATAAATGTATTATCTTATAGTTCCAGAGATCAGAAATCCTAAAATCAAAGTGTCAGCAGGACTGGCTGTATTTCTTCTGGAAGCTCTAGAGAAAAATCTATTTTTTTGACTTTGTAGCTTCTAGAAGCCATCTGTATTCCTTGGCTCGTGGCTCCATCATGCTTTTTTTTTTTTTTTGGTATGATTCTATTTTTTTTTTTCTTAATGTTTTATTATATTTTTATCTTTGTTTTTATTGTTGACACTATTAGATATGTCCCTATTCCACCTCACCTTTGTCCAATTCCCCCTGGCCCCCACCCCCCTTTCCCTCAGGTATCACCACACTGCTGTCCGTGTCTATGTGTTATGTGTGTATGTGTCTCCCAGTCTCTCTCTCACTGCATCTGTCATCATCGTGACTTTTATAGCACTGGCCTTCTTGCCTCCCTCTTACAAGGACCTTTGTGATTGAGTCCACTCAGATAAACCAAGGTAATCTCCAATCTCAATGTCCTGAGTTATTAACAGATATACTCCCACCATTGTTTATGATGATTCCCTTTCCGGTTCCACTAGGGAGCTCCTAGAAGGAACCTCTGATAGATAGGGCAATAAAGCAAAATTAAAGCATTAAAACTATAGAACTGAGTTTCAGGGCATGTTCTTGGAATCATAGCAGAAAACGCTGTGACTAAAGTGTTTCAGAAAGAAAGGTTTTGTTTCATTTCTTTTTTCTTGTTGTTTTTAACTCTAAAATTTCAAAAATCAGAGAGACAAAATAGTGTTTCATCCCAGATCAACGCGCAATAGGCTTTGATATCCAAGAACAAGTGGGGATTTCACAAATTAGGTAAAACCACAGTGACGAATTTTGGAAACTCTGAGCCAAATCTATTGTTCTGGTCCCAGGGTCCTGAAAGGAATCTTTCTGAATTGATGAAGTTTTTAATGCAATAGGAAAGTAACAGTTTGTCTTTGATAATAAATATGATCTAAATAATATAAATAATTATTTGATAATAAATTAATAGAGTTAAGCAAAATTGGAAGACTGAGAGCTAAGCCCCCTAGTAGAATTTTACTAAAATTTATATATATTGCTGAGTTAAGTTTCATCTACTAGCACTGGAACACTTCAAGTTACTGGAGACTTCTATGAAGCAGATGTGATTTTTATTCCAATTATAATTTCACTTGAAACTTAGGCAATGCAGCAAGTGAATAATATTGAGCAATAATCCTCCACAGATCTGAATTTCTGCATTTTTTGTGGTGAGGCATCAATAATTTTTGTCCCAGAATATTTATCCAGAGATGTTTGTATAGCAAACAGCTTTGGATGATAGATAGTCTTCTTTCAAGGCAGAAGGCAGATTGGTTTTCAGACCAGGAAAATGAGGACAACGTCTCCCTATAGGGCAAAGGGGCAGATTTGACAACCTCCACTTATGAGATGGGGGCCCCCTAAGCTTCGGATTTCTCACATTACACAAACCTGTTGTTCATGAAGCAAGCACTTGAGCCTCTCTGCATGGCATTTACAGGACTTGGGGTCAAGAAGAACTGATGGAAACATAAAGTTCATCATGCCTGCTGTGTCTTGCATAATAAGTCACCTGTCTCTGAGTCAAGAGTTTCATGTCTTTTGCCAGCGTCTATGACACTGTGACAGGCTGGCTTGTTAGCTTATAAGCAGGATAAGTTCAGATCCTCCCCAGTTCTTGAAAATGGTAGAAGCAATGTTAGAATTTTACACTCTGCCCTGGCCGGTTTGGCTCAGCCGTTGGAACGTCGGCCTGCGGACCAGAGTGTCCCGGGTTTGGTTCTGCTAGGGGCACATAACAAAAAAATAAAAAATAAAATAAAATAAATAGAATTTGACACTCTGACTATACAGCCCTGACTTGAAACCAAGAATCTGAATATCACACAATGTCTACTGAGGAAGACTGTGAAAAGGAACCTAGTATAAATATAATGTGTGAACTTGCAGTTTCTTCAGTGAGAGCAAACTGGGTTTTCCCAGATTATCAATAGGAGACTTTCTTTACTTCATAAGTCACCTTCTCAATATCTTTGTTTTCCAAGATATAATGGGCAAAACACTATTTCAGAAAAATGGTCTTCAGTTAAATCCTGGACAAATAAATTATGGGGGAAAAGCAACATTGGTACAATTTATCCTTCTTAGAAATTCCCAATATATTAGTATTTAAGCTTTCTTAAAAATCCTACAGTAAAGTATTTTACTTCTTTTATCCCAAATATCCCAGACTAATTGGTAGTAAAAGTTATACTAGCATTCTACAGATCTAATGTCCCATTGAACACATTCTGAGAATCACTGATTGGGATGGATGTATCCTCTGGGCCTATTCTCATCCTGTTATCGCAAAGCTTTGAATAACTTCTGGTTTAAATGGTTGCACCTGCACCAATAGAGACAAGAAAAGATTTGTGAGTCCACACTTGGGCTGCAGCAGTGATTCTGAACCTTAGATTTACAATAGAATCATCAAAGTGATGCTAAGAAGTTGATATTTTTAAAACTCCCTTGGTTAATCTAATGTTCAATCAGAATTAAGTACAACTTTGATAGAGCAGTAAAGCCAGATCTCACTCCTGAGGAAATCATAAAGAACGAAAGTCTAGATGATATATTATTCCGTCAATATGGTAGCTACTAATTACATGTTGCTACATATATTTTAGTTTAAGATAACTAAACAAAATGTAAAATTCTAAAATTCTATCTTTCAGACACTCTGGCCATATTCCACATACTTGATAGCCACATAGAACTAGTGACTACTCTTGAACAGCACATGAGTATAATGTTTCTATCATCACAGAAAATTCTATCGCACAGTGCTGGTGCCTACGGTCCAGAGTTCGCTCCCTGCATGGCTATAGACAAACTTAGGGGCTCTAGGCTTGATTTATTAAGGCAGCCAGCGGTCTTCACTAAGGGAGCACAAAGGGGAGGTGGACAGGAAGCTGAATGGAATGTGTGTGATATGTTTGTGTGGGTGTGCACACTTGAACATGTGTATGTTGTGGGAATAATAGGGATAGTCTCACTCATCTGGCCCTGTGAAATACACTATGATCTAAAACTATGAAATATTACTATAGAGCTCATATAAGAAAAATTGTAATGAAAAACATGTTTAGAACATCAGCTATAGAAATGTTTCCAGTTAATCAGTGCTTACTGTCTAAATATTACTTCGAAAGAGTATTTTCTGTGATGTTATTACTATTAATTCCCCCCTTAAGTTTCCCAGTCTCTCTGGCTCTTGTTCAGAGAAGTTATGACCAATAGTTTTGTCAACTGTTTTCTAAGATGTTGTTATTAACTACCAGATATGAAATTAAAACCTAGATGTTTTCCTCAGTACTTTTTACAAAGGCTAGAAAAACATCTTGGGGAACAAATGACAATAGGCAAGAGAAAATTATTTAAAGTCATGAAAATACCCCATTGCTTCGTTACATAAAAAATGTTAAACTTTTTGCAATGGTGGTTTTAATATTTAGCTATTTAATGAAAACTGTGGAGATTAAAGTGTCCTTTCTAAAATTTTATAATTGTCAAGAGTATGTCATTTAATGAATGATATAAAGTATATGAGGAAAAACAACTCACATCATCTTTAAAAATTGCGCTTAGCTATAGAAAAGGGGTGTTTACTGTTTCCTGTCTCTGGGGAACCTGAGAAAGAGAAAATCCAAAAAATAATAATTTTCTGACTCGTCAGGTTTATTAAACACACCTATTTTTTTTTTAAGTAGATTCTTTGTATTTATTGTATATTATGTATTTGTTTCGGGTGTACAGCTTAGTAATTAGAAAATTATATACTTTGTCCTGTCCACTTTGGCTCAGCAGTTTGAGCATCAGCCCATGGACCAAAGAGTCGTGGGTTTGATTCTGGTCAAGAACACGTATGTCGGTTGTGGTTCAGTCCCCAGCCCTGGTCAGGGTGGTGCAGGAGGCAGCCAACTGATGTGTCTCTCTCACATTGATGTCTCTCTCCTTCTCTCTTCCCCTCTGACTCTATCTGAAGATTTTTTAAAAAAAGAAAATTATATACTTTACATACTGTTTCACTCAATATTTCCAGTACTCTGACACTATAGTTATAACATTATTAACTATATTTCCTATGCTTTACTTACATCCTCATGACTATTTTGTAACTACCAGTTTGTACTTGTTAATCTCTTTACTTTTTCACCCAGTCCTTCAATCCCCCCTTCCCTCTGGCAACCACCAATCTACTCTCTGTATCAATAGTCCATTGCAGTGTACCATATTTATTGATTTTTAGAGAGAGAAAGAAGGGAGATGGAGGGAGAGAGAGAAACATCAATGTGAGGATGAAACATCAATTGGTTACTTCCCATATGCACTCCAACCCGGGTTTGCACTTGCAACATGGGTATGTGCCCTGATCAGAAATCAAACTCACAATCTTTTGGTGTATGGGATGATGCGCCGACCAACTGAAGCATACCAGGTAGGTGGCAAATGATCTTTTTGGAGCCAGTTTGCTAATATTTTGTTGAGGATTTTTGTATCTATGTTTATCAGGGATATTGTCCCATAATTTTCTTTCTTTGTAGTGTCTTTTTTTGGGGGGGGGTTGGAATTAGGATAATGCTGGCCTCATAATATGAGTTTGGGAGTCTTCCCTCCTCTTGAATTTTTTGGAATAGCTTGAGAAGAATAGGTGTTATTTCTTCTTTGATTCATTGAATGTTTGGTAAAATGATCACCAATGAAGCCACTCGGTCTGGAACTTTTGTTTGCTAGGAGTTATTTTATTACCACTTCGATTTTATTAGCTTTAATTGGTTTGCTGAGATTTTCTGATTCTCCCTGATTCAGTTTGGAAGATTGTATATTTGTAGGAATTTATCCATTTCATTGAGGTTGTCTAATTTGTTGGCATATAGTTGTTCATAGTATTTTCTTACAATCCTTTGTATTTCTGTGGTGTCGGTTGTTACTTCTCTTCTTTCATTTATGATTTTATTTATTTAGATCCTCTCTCCTTTAGTCTTGATGAATCTGGTTAAAGTTTGTCAATTTTGTTTATCTTTTCAAAGAACCAGCTCTTGATTTTATTGATCCTTTGTATTGCTTTTATTTTCTTCCTTTTACTCATTTTGGGCTTTAAAAAAATCTTTTTCTAGTTCTTTTAGGTGTACATTTTTATTTTATTTTATTTTTTTACTTTTATTGCTATTTGAGGTTGGCTTGTATTGCTATGAATTTTCTTCTTAGGACTGCTTTCACTATGTCCCATAGGTTTTTGGTTGTTGTGTGCTCATTTTTATTTGTCTCAAAGTAACTTCTGATTTCTTTCTTAATCTTATTGTTGACCCATTCATTATTTAGTAAAATGTTACTTATTCTCTGTGTTTGTGTGTTTTTCAGCTTTCTTCTTCTAATTGATTTCTAGTTTCATCCTGTTGTGGTCAGAGAAGACACTTGATATTATTTCAGTCTTCTTAAATTTACTGAGACTTGTTTTGTGTCCTAACATGTGGTCTATCTTAGAAAATGTTCAATATGCACTTGAAAAAAAATGTATATTACGCTGCTGTGGAGTAAAATGCTCTACAGATATCAATTAAATTAATCAGAAATAGTTTGTCATTTAAGGCCAATGTTTTCTTATTTATTTTCTGTTCGAAAGATCTATCTATTGATATCAATGGTGTGTTAAAATCTCCTACTATGACTGTATTATTGCTGATCCCTCCCTCTATGTACGTGAAGATTTGCTTTATATGTTTAAGTGCTCCTATACTGGGTGCATACACATTTACAAGGGTTCTATCTAACCTCTTGTGAGAGAGAAACATCGATATGAGAGAGACACATAGAGTGGTTGCCACCCACTGACCCCAAGCGGGGCCAGGGATAAACTGAAACTGAAGTATGTGCCCTTAGCGGGAACTGAACCCGGGCCTCATTGGTCCGTGGGCCGATGCTCTAACTACTGAGCCAAACTGGCTAGGGTTTTTTTGTTTTTGTTTTTCATTTTCATGATATATTTTTTCATCTTTTACTTTCAATCTGTGTGTATCTCTCATTCTGAGGTGAGGCTCTTGTAGACAGCATATATATGAATCTTATTTTCTTAACCATTCAGCTACCCTGTGTCTTTTGATAGAAGCATTTAAGCCATTTACGTTTAGGTTGATTATTGGTAAGAATGTATTTATTGCAATTTTATTCTTTATAACGATGCCCCCATCCATTTTTCCTCTTCTTAACGAGGACCCTTTAACATTTATTGTAAAACGGGTTTAGTGGTAATGAATTTTTTTAGCTTTTTCTTGTCTGGGAAGCTATTTACCTTGATGAATAAAATAGAAACAGAGGCATGAAACCATGAAACAGACTGATGAATCTCAGAGGGAGGGAGGGAGGGAAGGTGTGAAGAGAGTAACGTATGTGCATTACCCATGGACATAGACAAGAGGGTGGCAAAGGCCTGGAGTGAGGTAGAAACTGGGAGGAAGGGGGGCATCTGTAGTACTCTCAAAAATAAAGATAAAAATAAAAAATAAGTGGAACAACAAAAAACAAAAGAAAAATAAAACAAAATATATAAAGAACTCTTAAAAGTCAACAATAAGAAAAGAAACAAATAAATTTAAAATGACTTAAGATCTGAACAGATAACTCATGAAGAAGATATACATATAGGTAGCAAATAAGCATTTAAAAAGATGGTCAATGTCATACATCATTGGAGGAATTCAAAATGAAAACACCAGTGAGATACCAAGACACATTTATGAGAAAGACCAAACTCTAAAACACCTGACAACACCAAATGCTGGCAAAGGATGGGGAGCAAAAGTAACTCTCATTCACTGATGTTGGGGCAAAATAGTACAGTCACTTTGGAAGACAGTTTGCTGTTTTCTTTCTTTTCTTTTTTTTTGAGTTTTTACGCAATGATGAATTTTATTTTATTTTCAATTTTTATTAATTTATTTTTGTTACAGATGATTCTCCTTTTTCCCCCCTAGACACCCTCCTCCCCATCCTGCCCCCTCATTCCCCCAGTATTGTTGTCTATGTCCATGGGTTATGCTTACATGCATATAAGTTATTTGGTTTATCTCATCCATCCCTCCACCCCCCTCCTCTGAGGTCTGTCAGTCTGAACCGTACTCCTTTTTATGTCTCTGGGTCTATTTTGTTCATTATATTCCACAAATAAGTGAGATCATGTGGTATTTGTCTTTCTCTGATTGGCTTATTTTGCTTAGCATAATGCTGTCCAGGTCCCTCCATATCATCTCAAAGGATAAGAGATCTTTCTTTCTTACAGCTGCATAGTATTCCATTGTGTATATGTACCACATCTATTTTGTGTACTCATCTGCTGATGGACACTTGGGCTGTTTCCATATGTTAGCAATTGTAAATAGCGCTGCTGTGAACATAGGGGTACATATATTCTGTCTGATTGGTGTTTCAGGCTTCTTAGGATATATTCCTATAAGTGGGGTCACTGGTTTGCTATTTCCTTATAAAACTAAATGAACTCTTTCTATGTAATGCAGCACTGTGCTCTTTGGTATTCACCCAAAGGAGTTGAACACTTATGCCCACACAAAACTGTACACACAGATGTTTATAGTAGCTTTATTAATAATTGCTCAAACTGGAAAACAAGAGAGTAGTCTTTCAGTAGACAGATAAATAGACAAACTGTGGTGCATCCAGATAATGGAATATTGTTCAGCGAAGAAATAAATTTGCTTCAAGCCATAAAAAGACATGGAGGATTCCTAATTTTATATTACTAAGTGAAAGAAATCTATCGGAAAAAGATTTGTACTGTATGATACCAACTATACAACACTCTAAAAAAGACTAAATTATGGAGACAATAAAAAGATTGGTGGTTGCAAGGAGTTAGAGTTAGAGAGGTATCAATAAACAGGGCACAGAGGCTATTTAGAGTAGTAAAACTATTCTGCATAATACTATAATGGTATATAAGTGTTTTATACATTTGCCCCAAACCATAGAACACACAAAATCAAGAGTGAATCCTAATGTAACTGTGGACTTTGGGGATAATGATGTGTCAATGTGGGTTCATCATTTATAACACATATATCACTCTAGTGTGGGATTTTGATATTAAAAGAATCTGTGCATATGTGGGAGCAAGTAGTATATGGAACCTTCCATTTAATTTTGCTGTTGATCCAAAATTGTTGTAAAAATAATGTCTATTAAAATATGCTTTTACATAGTTTTGTTTTTAATCCTCATTGGAACCACACAAATTCAGTTATACTCACACACACACATACACACATATATGTATTAATATATGTGTATATTTCTAATTTACATATAAAATTAAATATATTGATATACATAATATATAAATTTATATATAAATTAAAATTTTATATATATAATTTTTCTAAACACTTAGCAGAGAAAATGCTATGGATTTAGTAAGTATTAAAAGAAAGGTTTTTGTTTGGAATACACACAAGATTATACATTTGATAGTATTTGGAAATAGGAAATAGATAATAACAATAGACTGGCATGAGTTTGGACCACAGAGCTGGCATGCAAAGTTAATATTATACTTTATTTTAATTATATTACATTAATCTTAAAATATAGTAAACAATAATCTAAAGTTACCCATTTTTAGGAATTTTCAGCTAAAAGGACCACAGACTGAAACAGATGCATTTGAATTAACCATGTGTCTCAGAAGTGTACTTGTAGATACAGTTTCTCAGAAAACATCATTGAAAAGAAACCATGTAGTGAGGAGATTAATTTTATTAGATATTAATTGATGCCACACTTCTAAGCCCAGCTCATAGCATCAGTAACAGGTAAAAGATATATTTGAAAGTAAATGGATACAGCGCATGTAATGCAAAACATCTATCTGGTCCAAGCTATGATTTTGTTTTTCTGGAAAGTAACTAAATGTTGTTCATGTATGCACATGAAAATATGCATTTAAAATCCCCACTAGCTCAGCTTATTGATATTACTTATTGTGAGTATTTCTGCTCTGTGTAATGTATTGATTTGTTCTCAGTAAAGAAAGTGGAAATATCTTACTCTGAAAGATTTTTTGTCTGTGTTCTGTTTTTCTTAGTCCAGGGAATGCAGTTTCAAGGGTCACATTTTCCTGCTGGCTGGTGCAAAACTGCAGGCTTTTGTAGGTGAACTTGCCCTTTCTCTAGTACTCTGCTGCCCTAAAAGCCACAACCCCTCACTCAGCCTCAAAATCCGGCTCTTCAGCAACTTCCCCAAATCCTCCCCTCATCCTACCTCCTTAAACAGCTCTCTTACTTCTCAAGTCCCCCACCCTCCACCTCCTTTACTACCCCCACTGAACCACCCTCTTCATTTTTCATAAACATAAAATTCAGGAGGGTGCCAGTAGTGATTTGCTCCCGTATTAAGCCGACACATTGAGTATGATATAAAGAACTCAAAGTGAATTTATTTACTCTGTTACTCTTTCAAAAAGGTCTGTTGGTAGCAGGTCTCTGGGTATGCATACAAAATTCACAAAGATATGAAAGGAAAGAAACAAATGTCAGGCACATCCTACCAAGCTGAGAAACCAAATGTTAAGCAGGGACAATGAAGGAGTTGAGCTGGGCCGTTGACAGTGAGACCAGCACTGACTGCTATTTGGAATGGTAAACATGCTAATGGGATGGAACTTCAGAGGATTCCCCAGTAATAAAGAAGGCTGGCCTCAGTGCCCACATTGTAGTCACATTATAGGCAACAATTGAAAGATGAAAGAGGGAAAAGGGCGTTTTGTAGTCTCCATCAAAGGAAGGAACAGAACAGTAACATTTTAGTTTTCCCCTATCCAAGGCTAATAAATTAATAATATACCTAATAATAATTTGTGCAAAATACAGTAAATGCACGTGTCAGTCTTGAGAAAGAAATAGTGCTGATGTTAAGGGTGACCCAAGATCACCCATGAACCAAAATTTGACTGACCTTGGGTCACCAGATAGTCTGTACACTGTTTCAGAAAAGTTCTGCTCTGGGATGAAAGGGATTGTGCACCCTGAGTAACCCCATGAACTGCTGAGTCTAGGGGTGTTGGGAGACTTACAAAGCGCCCACAGTGAGGAGTAGTTTGCCTCTAGCTTGGAAACTGGAGGTCTGGTCTTGGGAAAACCCACACGCTGGCTCAGCTGTTGTGCATCCTATGACGCCAGGAATGATAGGCGACGCACTGATTCCCCCTTCCTTTCACCAATTTGAAGCTCATGGTGAAAAATGAGGAAAAGGACGAGGATCAGAATTCCTGGCCTGTAACACAGTCACTTGTTTAGTCCAGGCAAAGAGTTTGGAAAGAGCTTTCCAGCTTCTTCCTCTTCACAATGTGGTCTCTCAACCCCATGTCTGTATCACCAAACACTGCATACAAATTTTAATCATTTTTGTTGTTTTGAAACTAGTATTCCTGAATTAAGGTTCAAGCACCTGTACACGTCTCCCAGTAATTTTATTTGTAGGTAGAGAGGAAGAAATTACTTTATTAAAATATTCATGGATATTTAATGACTAAATGGGCTAGGCTGATGATATATCTTTATTTACTGCTTTCCAGAAAAAGAGGTCTATTTTAATAAAGCGTTGCTTTATTCTTTCATTAATGCTTTCCTTCTCTACATTCAGTATAATCCTAAATACAAGAGGTTTTGAAAAACAAAGGGTAAGAAATAGAAGTTGACCAATTGCAATGGTACATGAGAGTTAAGAAATATTTCAAATCAATCTACCCTATGTTTGATGACTTTATGACAAAACATCCAAAACCCAGCTAAATGAATTTTCTTAAGACACAACTGTTTAAAGCAGCTAAGCTGCTATAGCTTTCCAAGGTGAACGGTTCAGAAAGTCATTCGACAAACATTTGCAGAGGACTGGTTAAATTAAGTCAATGATAAGCTTTATGAGATTCAAAACTGGAAAAGAAAGCGATGGATCCTGCCTTCAGATACAATGCAGTAGTCAGTGTGGCAGAGTGTGGAATGAGAGAGGCAATGTAGTTGAAGCATACTCAAAGTTTTCAGGAGAACTAGAAGAGGAAAAGATTAAGGAGAAGGGAAAGCACAGCTGAATAAATGCTAATTGATCTGGACTTTAAACAATTAATTACATTTAGGTAAGCAAAGAGGAGGATTCATTATAGATACGTTTCTATGGAGATAAGATAGTAGTTCCTTATGCACAAAAACAAGATAGAAACTAGCAATATGGTGATAGGGCTTTGCTCCCAGTGTAAAGGGTCTGTCATAGATTATACATTCCCTTTCTCTCTTCTCAACTTTGTTTTTCTCCATAGCAAATAGTAAGCTTAGATATATTGGATAACTTACATATTTGTATTCATTGTCTGATCTCAGTGAGACAGGATTCCTAGCTGTGCATGTGTGTGTTCACACACTCACGCATGTGCTTTCTATTCTTGCTTGACTTATAGCTAGACTAGATTTTCCATCGTCTCTTGTAATTAGGTGTGCCCATGTGAATAAGTTCTAATCATGGCCAATGTTGGGGTGCAGAGACCCAGAGAAATATTTCTTCTCAGGCCTTCATTTATTTAAATGATTTGATAAAAAACATATCACATATCCATGTGAGATATAGTGATTTATCAATGAAAATCTAGAATAATGGCTGAGAAGAGTTACTTCTGTATTGATTTACTGTCCAATAAATGCATACAAATATTCTTGACAGTGTCCAGGCACTATCTTCTTCTGCTAAGATTAAGAAATCTTTCTGGGTTCTGTATTGTCAAATACGACACTCTTGGCTAATTTCTTATCTTCCTTTGTGAGAGATAAGTAGTGACAATGTTATTACTAACACTGCCATGGTTCTTTTAGAACCTGTTTGTATTTAAACCCTATATAGTCTCTTGCCTCTACAGGTCCCAATACCATTTATTTAATGCTGATTGCACCGTTATTCAAGACACTGCATTATCCATCATGCTGCCTGAGATTACCAACTTTCAGTGGCTTTCTCAGAGATTCTTCTTGTGCTTCCTTGGCGATGACCACAAATGCAAGCGTTGCCCAGGGAATGCAAAAGAGTGTGAAAGGTAATTCATCTTCTGGTCACCTTAAAGTTACCATTTGGATAGTATAATAGTACATCTTCCAACCATACCTTCTCTTGATTTCTTTAGCCATAGCATTGTACTCTTGAAATGTGACCCCTTTCAAAGCCAATTGCATCACTCCTTTCCACATGCCAACACCAGTGGAGAGGATAAATAAGGGGCTTATGGGTGGACCAAGAAGAGCAGTTACTTCTATATAAGAAATGTCCATCTGTCATAAGTTAGAGTTGGATGAGCACAGTACCCCCATGTCTACCAGAAGCAAAAAGACAACATTCAGAGGACACTTTGTCTTGTGGAGCAATAATCTCAAAATCCTTTAAAATGCATAAGTGTAGCTTCTCCTGGAGGATGGTCTGCCATATGGTATTAGGTACCAACAGGCAAGGGTTTGCAGAATGAAAGACATCTGCCATTACTTACCACCTGTGGATGCTGCAGGTCAGAGTCAGCACCATAGTCAGCACATAGACCAGTGAGAGCTGATGGATGAGAAAGGGCTGATGCATGGGCCCAAGCCTCTGGCTTAAGCCCAAGTAGTAGTGTTCGTTGTAGGTAGCCTAAATCTCTAAACTTAGCCTATGACCAACATGAGTGAGAGTCACTCCAAATCAGCATGCCAATTAATCCAGCCATCCACCTTGACCCAGAAGAAGAGTTTTGACTACTTAGATGCTTGAGAAATAACTTTCTATTTTATTTGAGCCATTATATACTTGGGAACTTAGTGATTTAGTGGTTGCCTACCTAAGCAAATAGTCTTTCAGTAAAATGTAAAAACTCAATGGTTGGGATTTTTGTTTACTTTGTTTCTGTTTTATTTCTAGTGTCTGGAAAAATGTCTGCCATAATAGTGATCTATTGTAATCTACAGTGATTGATGTTTAGCATAATCTTCAACACAGGATTGACTTGAGAAAATAAATATTCAGTGGAATCCAGTTTTAGGAGCTTTGTGAAAAGAATGGGAGAACAGGAGAAAGGCACAACTTACTATAAGCTGGCAAGCCTCGTTTTATTGCACTTTGCTTTATTGCACTTCACAGATATTTATTTATTTATTTTTTACAGATTGAAAGCAAGGCAAGGCCCTCCTCCAGCAAAAAGATTACGACTTGCTTTATTGTAATACTCTCTTTGTTATGATGTCCTGGAACAAAATCCACAATATCTCCGAGGTATGCTTGCACTTTGATGTTTCATGCTTATTCCAAAGACATCAATTCAGAAGCTTTGGGCCACAGGAGACTTTCAGAGCCTAGAACAAAGCTGAGGAGTATATTTATGTGCCTCATTCCATGGTCATAGGAACTGTGATGAACTGAATCTACAGGCGAAAGACCTCAACAGTTAAATTTAGAGGACTGCAAAGTCAGAGCTGATGCAGGCAGCTTGTAGATGTTGTATCACAACCTGAAGGAACTTGGTTCTTTCTATGAAATCCATATATTTCCAAAATGCATGGGTCTTACTATGTGATGAATCTAAAAATTATATTTAAGGGAACGTATAATAGATTACTGTTGTGGACAAGCTGTGTAGATCATAGTGCTAATAAATAGCAATGTTAATGAAGAGGATGGCACTGCAGGGCAGTCCATAGATTGGCACTATAGAAACAGCAGCTGAAACAGTAGCGCCGACTCATTATCCATCCTCCATTTTATTTTTTAATTTAAACTAATATATATTATTGAAAGCAAAAGAAATGTTTGAAAGCACAGAAATAGTCATCTAATTGTGATTGGCCAAGGCAGACTAACTGTATTGAAACCTCAAATTGAAAGAAAAACAGTAAAAATGGAGAAGTAGAAGTAATTAGGTAATCCAGATTTTTGTTCTCATGGGTCTGGGTCAAGTTGCTCAGTCTCTGCTCTTCCCCGTGCATGGCCTACCCTTGTTCAGCAGCCCTCTGGGTTGAAAACCAGTGCGCACAACCCAGAGTAGCCTTCTCTCTGCCGCACTCCGGAGCAAGCAACTCCAAACTGTGTTACGCTTTAGAGCATCAAAAATGAGCATGACATGGGGATAATTAAATATTAAGGACAACAAAATTTGGATAGGTTGATGATAAGAAAGTTCCATTTTTTTTTAAATAACTCTATATGTATAATGTGAAAATTAATTTAAAGTCTAGAAGAGTCTAATTACTTTTTAGTTTAGTAGCACAGCATGGAGTTTAAACTCTAAGCCCAGGTGCCTGGGTTTAAATTTCAACTTTACTATTTACTCAATGTGCATCTTTGGGAAAATTGCTTAATTTTCTGTGCCTCAGTTTTTTAATATTTAAAGTTAAGGTAAAAATAGTACCAACTTTATAAAAACAAAGTGAATTAATATTTAGAAAAGTCCTGGCCCTAAGCAGGTACCACATAAGGGTTCTATAGAATAATTCTTTTGAAATTATGTTTTAAGTCCATTAAATGATTCACTCAATTTGCACATGTGTGTGTGTGCTTTTCAGATCACTTTTATTTATCACCTTATGATTAACTAAATATCACACCCGAGAACAAGAAAATCTTCCTTGACAGCTGGGAACTGACCAGGCACTTAAAGCTGCTAGGTCATGGTGTTGTCAATTCTGTTAGACATACATGATCTCACAGAACACCATCATAAGGCAAGGCCACTCTGTGATATTGGTAAAATGACACACAAAAAAGAAAACAACTTCATGATTTTGTCTAAGCACTCCCCACACACACATTCTCCACCCTATTAACATGAGGCTGTAATGCTTCGTTACACAATAACATTTTAGCCTCACTTCAGTCTTTCTTCCTTCTAGTTAATATTAATCAAGATATGCAATTATAGTGATCCTTGCTTTCTGACATCACCTACTTCAGAGTGACCTTCCCCCCAAATTATCTAAGACCCTCTTATTGAGACCTCCTGGTTCCTTGTCCAACTACAGGTAGATTCTTCATGGTCTTTGTCTGGAGGGCATTGACACACTATATAGTACGTTGATATTTTTATCCATATAGAATATCCATGTTTTTAATAGTGATATAATTCAGTCTTTGAGATTTAGGGCTTTAAAAAGACTTAAATCTAGAATCAGTTCAATTGTTACAACTGTCTGAAATACAGTAAAATATAGATAAAAAAAACTCTGGTTGAATCCAATTCTCTAAGTTAGAAGAGGTTTTCATAAACTTTTTTGCATGTGATATTATTGAGTTCACATTATGTGTCTGTTCCAAATAAGAGAGAGATTATTCATTCTTTGATTTGTTGGGGGCTGTCATTTATCTGAGGTGTTTGTTCCTCTTTTGTTTCCTCAGATTTATGGGCCTGGCAAGCTTTTGTGTCTGTTGCTGAAAAGACTATTGTGCCCATGTAAACACAGTACCAACAAATAATTCATTTCAGACCTTCAAGAGCATTCTTTTTTTTCACCCTCAGAATAGAGATTTTTTTATTTTAGTCATCTGTCCCAGTCTTAGTAGTGATTCTATAATGTCAGTATTCATTTTCAATGATAACAAGAAAAAGTTATAGTTGCAGAAGCTTTGACATGGATGATGGAATAGTGATGAACATGATCTTGGATTTTATGCTACTATCACAGAAATTTTGGTCAGATGTAAGCTCTTAATTTTTAAATACCCCCCCCCTTTGTTTTCTGTTTCTTTTACTCTTACTTCAAATGTTAAGAAAACAAATATATTGGAGTTTTAGCAACAACACATTGGAATGGAAGGTTATGATTCTAGTAACCCAAAAAACAACGTATTTTATTTTCATTAAAAATAATAATCTTGGATTCCAAGAGGGCAGCGGAGTATGTAGAAGCTATGCTCACTCCTCCCAAGACCAAACTGGAATTACAACTCAAATTTTATAACCAAGAATTTATAGAAAAAGCTACATTGAAGCTGGCTGGAAGGGCAGAGACATGAAAAGCGTTGATCCCACTCCCAAGGGCAACAGTTGGGGTTCCAGAGGCATACCTCAGCTGTGTGGGTTTCCCTGAAGAAGTGTGGATCTGAACCCCAAGCCATGCTCCTCAGCCATGCTAACAACCCATGGGAGAATATATTCACCAATAATACATCTGACAAGGGATTAATATTCAAAATGTATAAAGAACTGATACAACTCAACACCAAAAAAAAAAAAAAATCCAATGAAATTAAAAATAGGCAGAGATCCTGAATAGATACTTCTCCAAAGGGTATATACAGGTGGCCAATAGACATATGAAAAGGTGCTCAACATCACTAATCATCAGAGAGATGCAAATTAAAACCACAATGAGATATCACTTCACACCTGTCAGAATGGCTATCATCAATAAATCAACAAACAAGTGTTGGTAAGGATGTGGAGAAAAGAGATTGCTCCTGCACTGTTGGCGGGAATGCAGATTGGTGTTGCCACTGTTAAAATCAGTATGGAGTTTCCTGAAAAAATTGAAAATGAGCCCTGACTGGTTTGCATCAGTGGTTAGAGCATCGGCCTGCAGTCCAGAGAGTCCTGGTTCGGTTCCCACCAAGGGCATGTACCTCAGTTGCCGTTTGCTTCTCAAACAAGAAAAAGCTGAAGGAATTTGTTACCACCAAACCAGTATTACAAAAACCATAAAAAGTCCCCAGCCCTGGTTAGGTTGTGTGGGAAGCAGCCACTCGATATGTCCCTTTCACGTCGATGTTTCTCTCTCTCTCTCTCTTCCTCTCTCTCCCTCCCACTCTATCTAAAAAAAATGAAAACAGAACTACTTTATGACACAGTGATTCCACCTCTGGGAATATATCTGAAGAAACCTGAAATACTAATTTGAAAGAATATATGTACCTCTAGGTTTATTGCAGCATTATTTACAGTAGTTAAGATCTGAAAACAGTCCAAGTGTCCATTAGTAGATGAATAAATAAAAAAGCTGTGGTACATTTATACAATGGAATACTACTTGGCCATAAAAAAAAAGAAGAAAATCTTACCTTTGAGACAGCATGGATGGACCTGGAGAGCATTATGTAAAGTGAAATAAGCCAATCAGAGATAGATGTGTACCACATGATTTCACTCATATGTAGAATCTAATGAACAAAATAAACTAACAAACAAAACAGAACTAGACATATAAATAGAGAGCAGACTGACAGCAGTTAGAGGGGAGGGTGGTTGTGGGGCTTGGTGAAAAAAGTGAAGGGATTAAACAAACAAACAGAAAAATTAATAGACCCAGACAATAGTATGGTGATAACCAGAGGGAAAAGGGGTTGAGGGGAAGGTAGAAGAGGGTATAGGGAAATAAATATTGATGGAAGAAGAAACAATGACTGAAAACTTCCCTAACCTGATGAAGGAATAAAAACATACAATCTAGAGTCCCAGTCAAGATGAACCCAAAGAGGCCCACACCAAGACACATCATAATTAAAATTTAAAAGGTTAAAGATAAAATCCTAGCAGGAATCGAACCTGGGACTCTCTGGTCCGCAGGCCAACGCTCCAACTGCTGAGCCAAACCGGCCAGGGCTAAAGATAAAATCTTAAAAGCAGCAAGAAAAAACCATTAGTCATCTTCAAGGAGCTCTGTAAACCTGTCAGCTGATTTCTTAACAGAAATATTTTAGGCCAGAAGGGATTGGCATGAAATATTCAAAGATATGAAAGGCAAGGACCTACTACCTAGACTACTTTACCTAGCAAGGCTATTTATGTAAATTTGCAGGAGAAAAAGAGCTTCTCAAACAAGAAAGAGCTGAAGGAATTTGTTACCACCAAACCAGTATTATAAAAAATGTTAAAAGTCCTAATTTACTTTTATGACTTGGATAATTGTGCCTTAGAATTTATAAGAGTCCATTGACTATTAATCTATGCCTTTTAACCATTATGAAATTTTCTGACATTGTCACATTATATGTATGCAATTACATATATTGTCACAGCATTATATTATAGAGCTAGATGAGACTTGGGAAATTTCTAAATCTTATTCTCTTAGGTACAGTACAAACTTAGCTACAACTATTCTTTAAAATAGTCTTTTCTTAAAATTCCCCAAAGAAGATGATTCTTCAACCTCTCATTCTATAAAGAAACCTGACTTTTAAAGAAATGACCAGGGAGACCTTGACCATAACCCATAACAACTCGACAAAGGTACACATTTATCATTTGCTTTTGAAGGTCTCATACTAAACCTTGTCATACTGACATTTCCCAGAGTCAGTGGATATTACATTTTTTTTCCTATCCTGATCATCCCTTTGTCTACTTTAACATCTACTGTACTGGGATTACATGGCGGGATTGTTCAACAGGAAAAGATGAGAAGCCGAGTCTTATTTTAGCTATAGTGTTGGCAGTGGAACTATTTCCAAACCATTCATTTTGCAACCTTTATAAAAACCAGCTGCAGGTCTCATATTAGGGCAAAAATTAGAATGAATTTGGAAGAATTTGTATTCACATTTTCATCAGCTAGGACACTACAGTTTTTACTAGCTAGTGTAATCAAGACTGTTCAGGACTAGTTTTGCCAATATTTGTAAAAAGTGATATATTACTCATTAGGATTCCTTATTAATGATCATGGGAAAATCACTAGTGTTCTAATTGATTTTTTCTATTGTAAAATTTACAATATTTACCTCTGTTAAATTCACATAAAACATGTGTTGACATGAAGCTAAAAACTTCCATCCTATAACGTTTGAGAAAATAATTCAGCATTTTTTTTGGGGAAAAAAAAGACTGTCAGCCTGTGGGAACCAGGGATTATCTTACTCTGTAATATTTTCAAAAGCCCAAAGTAGTACTTTGGACAAACAGTACAGAGTAAAATACACTGTATCACTGGCTTTGATAAACTGAAATACATGTTCATAGTCATTTATTAGTAGAAAGTCATGTTTGTATTTCACATTTAAGACACACTTTTTCCTAATTCCTTGTTTCTCTATAGTATATACATTCATTTCATTTCAGCATTAGATGGCAACATTACTTCTCACATACCTTTGGCTAAGGATAAATGTTTCTCATCTTGAAGACTTGTCCCATTAGAACATGAAGTCTCATTAAACATGTTTCTACTGACAGTAATCAAAATTTACACTTAATGCTCAGATTTATGGTCTGAATTATACAAAGGCATGGTTAGAATTTTTAAACTAAGGTTGTTCCTTATGCCCAGCTGGTGTGGCTCAATTGATCGAGGGTCATCCTATGGACTGAGAGGTCCCAGTTCAATTCCCCGTCAGGGCACAAGCCCGGGTTGCCAGCTCGAGATGGGGGTTGGGCAGGAGGTAGCTGATTGATGTTTTTCTCTCACATCGATGTTTCTATTTTTCTCTCCCTTCCTTTTCCTCTGAAAAAAAAAATCAATAAAAACATGTTAAAAATAAATAAAATAAAATAAGGTTGTTCCTGAAAGCTACAAGTTTATAGTTACTTTAAATGAGAAGAAGTAAAGATCATCTAGATAAGCTAAATTGTGTCGTGGATCCACGGTGTAGGTTGTGTTGGCGGTATCCTCACAGGTGGATTAGTGAGGGATTGGCGTTGATTTCCCTAAGTCAACCACGGCTTCCAGGATTGGGAGGAACATTAAAGATCACTGGTCAATCCCCTCATTTCTCAGAGGAGGAAGATAAGACTCAGAAAGGTGAGAAAGGACTAGAACCTGCATTTGTTTTGATTCACCTCTCTTCCTTCCAGCAAGAAGACCCTTTTCTTAAACCCGCTCCTCAAATCTAACAACTTCCGCTACTCGTTTCAAGTAGATGACTCATATACTGTGTGACCCTGCTCCACTTTTACAACCGCAGCAGCTTCCAGAGACTGGAAATCTGAGGGAAGATGACAGGAGCAACAGCAGCCGCATCCCCGCTCCCTCTCCCCAGGCCCACCACCACTGTCAAGGTGCAAAGAGACAGAAGCAGTTTCTCATTTTCACATGTGACGTTGAGACTCAGCCTTTCCACAGCCCCAGATCAGCCATTTGCTTATATACCCTGCAGAGATCTACATCAGTGGGAGCCCCCAACTCAGCTCCATTTAAGGACTGCCCCAGCAAGAAGTCTGGTTTTAACTACAAAAGGTTATAACAAAATGTATGTTCAGTTGCTTCCCTTCCATATATCAGGTAATACCCTAATGGTTCTCATGGAGTTAAAATTTGCATTTTCTCTTATTCTATGTCTTATATATGAGAATTGTGAAGGTTTTTGCAACCTAAACATGCCAGTAGTGTTTGACCTTCAGCTCAACCCACAGAAGCCAGTATTATCCTCATTATCAATTAATGAAGTAATAATTAAATTTATTTGGAAAATCTCAATTATTCCTGGTTTTGATTTACCTTTACATTTTCTACACATGGCTATTGTTTTGTCTGTGCTGGGTCGAAAGGGCTGGAACTTCTTTGCTATTCCTTTCATTGAGAGGCTGAGTTCCTTTCGTGTCTGGATTGGGTTTGGTAAGCTTAACCAATAAAATACAAGGGAAATGACATTGTAGGACTTCCATGGCTAGATCAATAGAAGCTTTGCAGCTTCTACCCAGGTCCCTTGGAAGAATGCTTGCTATAGGTCAAGTCAGCTATCATGTCAGCAGAAGTCTATCATTTGACCACCAATAATGAGGAAGCCCACGTGGCAAGGCTGCATGGAAAGAGAGAAAAGCCCAGAGACAATGAAGCCCAGTCAGCCATCAGCTTTTATATTCATTCTAGCCCAAGTACTAAACAGTGAGTGAGGAGGCTCTTTGAATATTGCTGTCCCAGCAATGATATGGAGAACTGTGGAACCCAGATGGCAGCTGAACCAGGTCCAAAACATATAATCGAGTTCAACCATCCCAGCCATATCCAGCAATTTGAGCTCCTTCACCTGAGTCCCAATCATCATGGTGTGAAGACAAGCTATCCCCACTGAGCCCTGACCAAACTTCTCAACCATAAATTAGTGAGCATAATAAAATGGTTGTTTTATGCCATTAAGTATTGAAGTGGCTCGTTTTCAGCAACAGACTGCCAGAGAATTATTTGATTCCAAAACTAATAATCTACCTTAACAGAAACCTAAAAAGTGTCACCAGCTTTGGGACTAGGTAGAAAATATAAGTGTAAAGATGGGGACAATTATGACAACATACATGAAAAGCAGCAGCTCTGTGCAATACACTTCCTTTAAAAGCATAATACTTGGCCCGGCTGGTGTGGCTCAGTGGTTGAGCATCGACCCATGCACCAAGTAGTCGCCAGTTTGATTCTCAGTCAGCGAACATGCCCAGGTTGTGGGCCCGATTCCCAGAGGGGGGCATACAGGAGGCGGCCAATTGATGTTCTCTCTCATTGATGTTTCCATCTCTATCTCTCCCTTTCTCTCTCTCTAAAATCAATAAAGAAAAAAAATTAATAAAAAACAAAAGCATAATACTTGTTTCTTTTAAATCTTATGGACATTTATTTATGGCTGACTTATCATGGAATGACACAGGAAAATGAATTCTGGAAAATGTTATTTCAACTTAGCTAAACATAAAAGCCATTCCTTTTATGGAAATCTTGGTGCACCAGTTCTTGTTTTTATTATAGGAGCTATTGTTTGCAATATGCTTCTTGGACACTGTCTCCAGTCCTCAGAAGACTTTGAAATCTTTACAGGCCTGGACTTTTTGTCTTATTCATTTAAATATCCTTGGCATTTACAAAGTTTCTGACATTTTCCAAGAACTTAATATATATTTGATAAAAAAAAAATGAATTCCCATAGACATTGAAAATGTAAAGACTTGATAGAGTTTTTTGGTGACTTTTGTGGAATCACTACATTCTCTTTAAAAATGCCCAGTTTCAACAATAGAATAGAGTCTCTGAACTAAAGAAATATAATAACCTCAGCATTAAATATAATGAAATATACTTTAAATTTTGTACTATAATTCTATATTATTTATTTGGGTTTTTCTATAAATCATCCCATACACCTTGATTACTCAAATATAATCAGTCATCTAATTCTTTTAATAGTCTTGAGGATTGATTTGTCAACCCTTACAAAATTTCTTCCATATTCTTTACATTACTGGTTACAGTTTGGGGTTCTCAGCAACTGTAATTTTTACTCTTTATATTTTTAAAAGCTTTGCAGAAGACACCACAAATCATCATGTTAAAAAACATATATCACACTTGATCACTTGTTGCTTTTAGTTTTACCTCCAACATATGAGTTAGATCATATGGTTCCTACCCTTTTCTGTCTGACTTACTGCACTTAGCATGATATTCTCAAGGTCCATCCATGTTGTCCCAATTGGCAGTACTTCATCTTTTCTTATAGCTGAGTAGTACTCTATTGTTAGATGTACCACATCTTTATCCAATCATATATCAAAGGACAATTCTGTTGTTTCTATATCTTGGCCATCATGAAGAATGCTGCAATAAACATAGGGGTGCAACTATCTTTGCAAATAAATGTTTTTAAATTTTCCAGATAGATACCAAGAAGAGGGGTTGCTGGGTCATATGGTAACACTATTCTTAATTTTTTGAGGAATCTCCATACTGTTTTCCATAGTGGCTGCACCAGTTTACATGCCCACCAATAAGAAAAACAAACACAGACAACAGTATGGTGGTTAGCAGAGGGAAGGGGGGTCAAATACATGCTGACAGAAAATGATTTGGCTTTGGGTGGTGGGCATACAATGCAACATGAAGATTGTATATCATAGAAATGTACACCTGAAACCTATATAATACTATTTTATATCCTCACTTTAGGACATATTCATTGGTTTTTAGAGAATGGAGAATGGGGAGAGAGAGAGAAAGAGAGAGAGGTGAGAGAGAAACATTGATGGGTTGCCTTTCATATGTCCCCCTACAGGGGATCGAACCAGCAACCTAGGTATGTGACCTGACCAGGAATCAAACCCACAACCTTTCAATGCACAGAAAGATGCTCCAATCAACTGAGTCACTCCAGCCAGGGTGAAATCTATATACTCTTATTAACCAATGTCATTCCAATAAATTTAATAAACAGAAAGAGAAAGCTTATCTCATATCTCCTTTTATCAAATATGAACCCTGCCTATCAAGGAATGTGACCAGTATATAGCAACACATGTGTTCATTTTAGTCTTTAGTTTTTTCTGATTTTATGTAAATAGAAATATTCACTTTATAATACCTGAGCTATATATAGTATATACATGTTATATGTGCATATATTAAAATGTGTTAGTTGACTCTAATGACATAATGTGTCTGTGTTTGTGTAATGTATACCTACAGGGAAAAGAGTATTAATTCAGCTTAGAATTGTATGGTCCATATAAAAAACAAACATTCACATTTATAGTTTTATTCATTAATTAGGTAAAGTTAGCAATTTTATAACAATACATTGATGTTTATCTAACAATTCTAGAACTGTACTTTTATGAATATAAATAAACCAGTCTCATATACCACTCTATTGAGTAATCTAATCTACATTATTACTGAATTATTTTGCTATAATAATCATTTGTGAATAATGTAATAGTTACAAATAAATGTAGTTGTAACTTAAGCTCAAAGTATCATCCAACTATTCCTAAAAGTTTTCACATGCTTTTTAGACACTTTCTTCCTTTCTGAAATGCAAATTAAAAAGGAAATCAGCGAATAATGACTTAAATGCTTAGGACACCCATTATAATTTGAAGGATAAAATACTTCCCACTACCTTGAGATGTTTCCCTTGGACTGTGCCGGCACATCTAGTGACAGTGAACCACCGTCACTACTCTCACTCCACCTACTCTGTGTTTGGGCAGCAACGACTTAAAATTTTTTTCTTTAAATTAATTTTTTCATCTTTTCTTCCTACCACTAGCATACAAAATATATCTAAACTTTCACATAACAGCTCTGAAATTATTTCAGGACAGCTATTCTGGATCCAAAAATATTGTATAGAGCAGGAAATTCTAATTTTATTAAATCTATCAAAAAATATACGGAGTACCTACTCTGTGGCACATATTATGCTAGGCATTTGGGATACAATCTTTACTAGGAAGACCTGGGACAGTGCTCATGAAGTTGGTATCTAGTAGAAGAGACAGACCATAAATAAACTAGTAATCTAACTTTTGGTTTAAGCTTTGATATCCTGATGTTACTTCTCTGAACATATGCAGCTTCCACTGTATTTCTTTCCACTTGTTATTCCCAAACTGATGCAATATTGTCACTAAACTCAAGGTGTTTGTCCCTTGAGGTGTTTTATTCAAGAAGGAGATGTGGTTGTTCTTAGATAGTTTTATTTACTTGCAACAAATAAAGGAGACAGGGAATTCCCATCCAAAGCTCTGTCTCCCGGAAGGGAAGCTTAGCCATTGCTTATATAAACTATTTGATTAATTACATGTTGATTTCCTTTTTTACAGTTGGCTCCACTTATCGGGTTACTGTTCATGTTAAGCTCATCTAGTTGAAGCTGCATCTGAAAAATACTGTGCTACATTTTAACGTGATATTTGGTAGGAACCAAATATCTAACAATATGTCAAATATGATCTGATTAGTAATTTTTCAACCTTTTATTGCCTCAGTTTCCTTAATGATAGATGGAATAATCAGAGTACCTACATCCTTAATTTTGAGTTTTAAATAAAATGACAGATATAAAGAACTGATGTATAATGCTTGTCACTTATAAGGTACTTCATATATGTTAGCAATTATTATTGCTTACAGGGAAATCATAACTATTATTCTTCTTTTTCCAAATGCAGCCAAAATGACATTGACTTTTGTGGTGAACACACTGCGCTACTGCTGGGACTTCTCACTTGCCCTGCTTCTTAGATGTGGCTGAATCAGCATATAAATTTTAGATGTTTTCTTCTTTAAATAGAATTTTCATTTACTTAAAATGTATCTACATATGTTGCTCAATATATTTCCATTTTACTTATTTTATATATTTTGCATTTAATGAACAGGACTACTATTCTGAACATTGGATAGTGACCCAGCTTGAAGGCAAATATTGTAGAGGGAATTAATTTTTAATGTTTAACAGACTATATTTTATATATAAAAATAAGAGGCTAAAACTCCAAAGTTTTCTTTGTAAGCACAAGCATATTGCAGGTTCTTTGTAAGTCTTAGCCTAATTAGTTAGAAATTAGTTAGAAATGCTGCTCGAAGTTATATAGAGCCTTGTGTGGCTCTGTGAGTAATGGCTAAGATGAGATTTTCAATACAAATACAGACAAATCAACAAAATCACCAATTTACAGACCAAGAGAGATAACTTCTAAGTAATTATAATGATAATTGTACCCATAACAATAATAATACTATTTATACGATCGGCTAATTGAGACTTACCACAGTGAGTACAAGAAGGAAAGAAAAGGTGGACTTAACCAAAGCAGCAGCCTCTGTGACAGCTGCCAAGAGACACAAGCCCTACCCGTGTATGCGATCTGAAATCTGTTGTCAAACTTCTCCAGCTGAAAGCTATCCACACCCACCAGCCGTGCCTTTAAGGGAGAAGTGCCATCTCTTTTACATAAATGATACAATGCCCAGAACAAGTCATTTGTGGGATAATGGCATCACTTCTGATATCCCTGGAAATGGTATCAAATAAGCCTTAAACAGATTTATTTTCCTTGTAAATGTGTGCTTGTCTGGCACACACTCACACACTGATATTTGTTTCAAGTGTTGTTATACCTTATTATGCTCTCCTGAAGTACTCCACAGGCATTTAGTATCATCTGCAGGGAGCAGACAAGACTAGAACCACCATTATTTCACACATTTTTGAAGAGCTGTCCACTTACGCCCCTGGGACAGTGTCTCCTTGGTGCTACATTGTTAGCACTCGGTTATGCTCAAGCCAGTTATAATTATAGCCACTAATTCAACTTTCACTCCAAGCCCTTTATTTATCTGAATTTACTATTCTTTTAAAAGTACTCCATGCAGGTTTTCTGAGTGGCTTATCAATTGTGACAGGAAAAAAGAGAATGTTATTCAGGGCTTTCAGCTATTCTTAAACAACTTGTTCAGTTGTTTCTAAGGCAAGAGCTTTTCTAAAATGTCTATTGCTGTTAGAAACAGCATAGATTACTGATGCCCAAGAACCTAAGAGGGACACCAGTTTACTGGGGAAACCATGGGCCAGCATGTTGGTGGCACGTTTTTTGGTGGTGGTGGTGTTATTGTTGACCCTCACTGAAGGATATTTTTCTTTTTTTTTTTTTTTTTTTTTTAGAGGAGCGGAAGGGAAGGAGGATGGGAGGAGAGAGAGAGACGAACTGGTTGTCCCCTGCACACACCTTGACTGGGGCCGGGAACAGAACCTGCAACCCAGGTACATGCCCTTGACTGGGAATTGAACCCCTGATCCTTCAGTGTGCAGGCCCACGCTCTAACCATTGAGCAGCACCAGTGAGGGCAGTGGTATGTTCTTTGGATTCCTGGTGTCTGTAGCCCCTCAGCGAAGTTAACGTAACCCCCTGAAGACTTGGCAGTGCTGTGCGTGTGTGTATGTGGCAGGGGGATGTCCAAGGCTTATAGCTCATGCTACTGTATTCGTGATGCTGATGGCATTTGACACCTCCTCTCTGACCCTCAACACTGACTCGGTTCCACCCCCATCGTTTATTACCTTGCTGGATGCAGCTGACTTCCAGCTGGCCCCCTGACCTCCAGCATGGGCTAATAAGCACTGAGAAAACTCAAGGAGAGCCCAGCAGGAACACCACCTCGATGTAGGAAAATGAGTCTGATCAAGGCGCTTGGTTAAAGGGCAATGGGCACCTAAAGAAGAGGGCCAATGACAACACCACCAGAGAAATCAAATTCTTTTTTAATCTTCACCTCAGGATATGTTTTTATTGACTTTTTTACAGAGAGAGAAAAGCAGAGAGAGAGAGGGACATCCATTGATATGTAAGAGAAACTTTGATCAGTTGCCTCCAGTATACGTGGGACAGGGGATTGAACTGCAACCCAGTTATGTGCCCTGACTGGGAATTGAACCAGCAACCTTTCCATGTACAGGGTGATGCTCCAACCAACTGAGCCACCTGGCTAGGGCAAAACCGATTTTTTTGTCAGATTTAAACAGAAATGTGATGCAGTTTATGAGCAGCTTATTTAAAAATGTGCAAAGTCAGAGTGCACAAGTTTTTACTACCTTAATTCATTTTTACGAGAAGCTGACTGTGAGAGCCTCCTGCTGAAGGATACTGACTCCATTCGGAGAGAATAATGATATATATATATTTCATTTTGAATGCCGAGACAGTGTCCCACATTGTCTTGGTTCAGACAGCAATAACAACATACAGCATACTGGATTGGCTTATAAACATCAGAAATCTATTCTCACAGTTCTGGAGGCTGGCAATCCCAGGGTGGCAGCAGGTTTGGTGCGGGTCTTCTGGTTGCAGACTTTCCTTGTATCCTCACACGGTATAAAAGGCTAGGGAGCTCAGGGGTCTCCTTTACAAGAGCAGGAATCCTATTCATGAGGGCTTCACCCTCAAGACTTAATCACCTCTCAAAGGCCCAGGCACTAATACCATGGTATTGGGTACTAGAATTTCAACATATGAATTTTGACAGGGCACAGACATTTGGACCAAAGTATACATATGTAGCATGCATTTAAGAAATGATTTCTTGCCCTGGCTGGTTTGGCTCAGTGATTAGAGCATTGGTCGCAGACCAAAGAGTTGTGGATTCCATTCTTGTCAAGGACACATACCTTGGTTGCAGTTTGGTCCTCGGCCCTGGCCCTGGTTAAGGTCATGTGGGGGGCAACCAGTTGACACATCGAAGTCTCTCTCTCTCTCTCTCTCTCTCTCTCTCTCTCTCTCTCTCTCCCTCCTACTCTATCTGAACATATATGGAAAAATACCCTTGGGTGAGGATTTAAAAAAAGAAAGAAATTATTTTTCAGTGATAATATGAAGAAACAAGTAAATAAATAAATGAGTTCCTGACTTCCTCTCTTTCTTCACTTGCAAAAATAAAAAGGTCAAAGTAGGAAATTTTTGAAACCCTTAAATTTTAATAATTCACAATTTTATGATTCACGGGAAAAATAGCAAATACTGATTTAATAATGTTTAAATCAAAATTATTTATTCTTTCTCTAGATAGTTCTGTTTTCTATTTTGGCTAGCATTAAATTCTTTTTACATTCTAGTTTTTGGGCTTTCTGGTTGTACTCCAAGTTTCCAGGTTTAAGGAAATAAGGAATAGAAACCGGTGTCCTCTTTAATTATGTTGATTCAGGAAAACAAATGAGCAGAAAGGGGACAAGCTATTCACTGGGCATTGGAATGATTTGAGATGTATTTCAGCTACAGTGCAAGATCTTATTGGTTAATAAAAAAGAGAGCCTGGATTCCATCTAGAGCTATTCCAACTTAAAGTGCTGGTAGTTACTTCACACCTGAAAAGGTAAAGGAGAGAAAACATAGAAAGTATGTATAGTTATTGAATCTCTACTTGATTTTCTTCTCCCCAACTCTATACCTACCAAACCTACAAGGCGAAGAGGAAGGCATGCACATGAAAATACTTGAACTTCGGCAATACATGTGCCTTGTAACTTCCAAGACTCTGAAACTCCAGTTATTAACAGTTGATGATGAAGCATTCTGTTTTGAATCTCCTTATAGTTTATAGTAGATATCAACTTGATACTGAGCTCAGATGCATTGAAACTGTTGGACAGCTATGCTGCAGGCATGGGAAATTCAGCATGGGCTGCTGGGGTTGGGGGTGGTAAGAAATGGTATTCTGTGAATTCTGACTGCTCCATGAACATTTTCCCTGACTACACACCGTGAAATTTTCAGTAATATTTTCAACCATAACAAGAAGCAGACACAGAAAAACTTATTTGTAAATGACCTGGAGAGGATTATAAATCTAAAATATTAATTACCACCCCAATACTATTGTTAAAAAAGATAATTTTTTAAAAGATGGTTAAATTCACACAATGTTATTAATATTAGCTGCAAATAAAACCTTCCTCTGTAATGAGTAAAGGGAAATTTCTCATGTAAAATATTACCTGAAATTGGAATTTGTCAGCTAACTAGGTAGGGTGTTTTTGTTTTGTTTTTCTTTGAGGCATCATTATGTTTAAGATACATATGTTGATAATATAGACTTTTAATAAAATAATGAGAAATTTTATGAGGCCAACTAAACCTCTCATGAATAGTAATTTATATTTATTAATTTAAAAAGTTTTCGTGATAGTTTACATTCAATATTATTTTTTATAAAAGTGGTTTCTTACTAAAGCAATTCCCTGTTCCTAGTTTCAAACTGGATAGTAGTTTATGAGAAACTTTATAGAATATATAACTTCAGATTCTTAAAAGAAAAACACACAGTAAAGGACTTATTTGATAATCTTCTGCTGAAGAGCAGATTTTAAAATGTGTATTTATGTTTCTAATTATAATGGAATACCTACGCAAATCATGAATAAATATTTTATGTATTATCGCATTTCTTTATTACTAAACACTGGAAGAAAAATCTAATTTCAGCTGTTCTTATTTATTTATGGTTAAGCCATCAAATTTTTATGTTTTCAAATGGTTTTAATGCACAAAAAAGCTATAATGATATCTTTAATGGTGTTTTCATTTTTGCACTATAGAGATCATATATTCTTGATGTCTCATGAGTCTTATTTAATAAAAAACAAAAAGAAAATAGAAATGAACAGGAAGAGCTTTTACTTGATTTGAGCTATTTCTATGTGATGTTATTAAAATCATTTTAAAATGAAAGAGTCCATGTAAAATACAATTAGATTTTGCCTCTACATAGTGACAAAGAGATAGATGGTCAACATTGAAGGCTTTGTGTATACTATATAAAACTCACTTGTGACTGGAAAATATGGTAATTTTAAGCCTCTCCCAAAATCCATTTTTTAAAATTCATAATGCTTTGACCACTCACAATTCTACTATTTCTCTTAATTTTCTGAAACCATGCTATATTAGCAAAATGAACTCAATTATGATTTCCTTGCTAATAGCTATACAGATAATACTAAACTGACTTATATAAAAAGTGTGAATGAGTTACTATCAGTATCAGGGGCCAGTGGTTTCTTGAAAAGATATAATGTGAGATATGTTGGAAATGAACTGCCCATGACCATTCTGATGAGACCCGGGAATGATGAGCACTGAGGGTTAGACAAGCATGGGATTCTGGTGAGGAATCACAACTCTGTCAGGGTTTGCACTACAGTCATCTAGTGACAAGCTATTTGCAGTGATAACATAATAAAAAAAAAAAAAACAAAAAAAAAAAAAAAACAATAAAACCACATTTTTTCATTTCTGCTACTTTAAGAACAGAACTACAAATTTCATATCCTTGTGTCCATCAATAGTTTGACCAAATTGTTCAACTTAGCAGTTTAATAGGGAGTCAGGATAAATTGATGAAATCTTGGAACATTCAGTGCATTTATTTATTCATTCATCACTCATTCATTCATTCATTCAACAAGGCTCTTTGAGGCCCTACTGTGGCACAGCAATACTTGTTCTGGGCACCGAGGATAGAGCAGGAACAAAACAGTACAACGTCCTGTCCTCACGAAACTTTCATTCTAATTGGAAGAAACAAAGTGAACAGGTAATAAACATATTGTATACTACATGGTGAAAATTATTATGAATAAAAACAAGGCTGAATAAATAGTAAGTAGTTACAGAGAGGGTCATCGGGAAGTGTTTCTCATAACATGGTCCATACCTACAAACCCTGTGGATAATTGGGGAAAGACCGTGTGAAGGAGAGGGAAGAGGAAGGGCAGTGCCCCAAGAAAGGGTCAAGCTTGTCAAAGGGAAGAGATAGCAGGAGAGTCAGTGTGGCTGGAGCAGAGGGAGAAAAGAGATGAGTGACAGGATCTGAGGCCTGAGGGATGTTATTCTGAGCCGTCCACACTGCATGCACCAGTTCTGTAGGGAACATGAATATATGATCTATGTTTTCTACTCTTAAAGAGTTTTAATTCTGCAAGGGACCTTAAAATAATTTACAGAGAGAACAATATAATGTTTAACATAGCTATATTATTAATTATGTAGGGCAGATTTCATAATAGCAATGAATTATTCTACAATTAGTTTAAAAACTTATAACTTTGCAAGAACTGTGTTAACTTATAATTAATTACCTTCAACTGCTCCTTGTAATACTTCAAACAATCTACAGAATGATTTGAAATGCACAGCTTTAGTTTTCAAAAATAGACCTAATTATATTCTGTAAAATAAAGAATGGTAAATTTAACATATGCAAGACACACATTTCTCAGATATTTATTATGTCCTTGTTTATGGGTATTTGAAATATAAAGAATGATCACCAGAAGTCAATATGGGTTCAATTATAACATACTATGTTAGCCTTAAATTTTTTTCAGGATTGTTATTCTGGTAGAATATAGACATATGCTAGGCACTGACATTCATCAATGTTATTTGAATGTAGATGTTATAAGTTATGTATTAATGTCTCATAGAACATATTGGGCATAAAGGAGAAATATGAATGTGATTATTATGCTATTTTGTGAATCAGCAACTGTTTGAACAGCTTCACTGTTGTCTATCTACTGACATATATGGCTCTTGTCTTATTATTGCAATTAATTTTTGAGCATTAACCACATGCCCTGCTCTCATGCACTGGGAACACAATGATGAACAAACAGGCATAGTTCTTGCTTGCATGTAATTTACAATCACCAGATAAGACATCCTATTTCAAATGTGTCATGTGTTTACAAAGTAAGTATTCACTGGACCATACAACTGAAAGTACTACTTTAAATTAGGGTTTAGGCACAGGAAACATTTGCATGAGGCAATGATGTTTTAAGGTGTGTCTAGAAGCCCTGCCTGGTTTGGCTTAGTGGTTAGAGCACTGGCCCACAGACCAAAAGGGCACAGGTTCAATTCCCTGCCAAGGGCATGTACCTGGGTTACAGGTTTGATTCCTGGCTCTGGTCAGGGTCATGAGAGAGGTAACCAATCAATGTGTGTCTCATATTGATGTTCCTTTCTCCCTCCCCCTTCCATTCTATCTAAAAAAAAAAAAAATAATGGAAAAATATCCTTGGGTGAGGATTAACAAAAAATAAAAT
Source organism: Molossus molossus (assembly GCF_014108415.1). Lineage (NCBI taxonomy): Eukaryota > Metazoa > Chordata > Mammalia > Chiroptera > Molossidae > Molossus > Molossus molossus. Next base: position 90,126,261 of record NW_023425388.1, on the reverse strand, counting down.
AAAAATAAGGTGTGTCTAGAAGATACTTTATTTTAGCTAAGTGAATAAGGAGATGACCATACTGGAGAGTGTTTAAGGTAAAGAGAACAGTGAATATGAAGCTATTCTGATGCCAAGATCATTATGTCAGAAAATTTAAGAAGTAAAAATGGAACATAAAGAGCAAAAAATGGGCCCTGGCCAGTTTGGCTCAGCAGTTAGAGTGTCGACCTGTGGTCCGGAGAGACCCGGGTTCGGTTCCCGCTAAGGGCACGTACTTCCGTTGCAGTTTGTCCCCGGCCCTGGTTGGTCGTGCGGGTGGCAGCCACTCGATGTGTCCCTTCACGTCGATGTTTCTCTCTCTCTCTCTCTTCCTCTCTCTCCCTCCCACTCTATCTGTACAAAAAATGGAAAAATATCCTCAGGTGAGGATAAAAAAAAAAAAAAAAGTTAAATAAAAGAGCAAAAAATGGTTTGAAAAGAGACTGGAGATAAAGGCAGGGGTCAGATGATATATGGTTTTTGCTGAGTATATTGATATGTTGAATTTTATTCAAACTGCTATGGGCAGGCATTAAAATGCATTTTATAATAAAGTAAAATAAATCTGTGAGAAACAGTGAATAAGTTTATTGTCTGTTATGGGTTGAATTGTGTCCCTCCCCAACTCATATGTTGAAGTCTTTACCCTTCATACTTCACCATGTGCCTTTATTTGGAAGCAGAATTGTAGCAGATTTTAATTCACTAAGATGAGGTTGTACTGCAGTAGGGTTGGCTCTTTATCCAACATGACTGGTGTCTTTATAAAAAGGGGACATTTGGACACAGACACACAGAAGGGACCACCATATGAATCTGAAGGCAGAGATCAGAGTGATGCAGCAGAAATAAAAATTGCCAGAAAACCACCAGAATCAAGGCGGGAGGCATGGGACACATTTCTCCCTCACAGACCTCCAAAGGAACCTACCGCGCTGACACCTTGATCTGGAACTTCTTGCTTCCAAAACTGTGAGATACTAAGTTTTTCTTTAAGACCTCCAGTTGTGATACTTTGTTACAGTGACCCTAACACAGTATCAGAATCAGAATTCACAATAATCACAAAAGCTGTAGCAATGGACTGATCTAAGAAAGATAAAATTATGTAGGGTTAAGGGTAAAATCCTTCCCTGATTCAAAACTATCAGAAAGAGTGGGAGAAAGAGAGAGAGGAGAAACATCGAGGTGAAAGGGACACATCAAGTGGTTGCCGCCCACATGACCCAACCAGGGCTGGGGATGAACTGCAAATTGAGGCTCATTAACAACCAGTATCTATCCTACACTCTGTAAATCCTATTATGCAGAACACGAAGGTTAAATTCCAAGGTACTGAATAACTGAGACTAATAGCCTCTGGGAAAAAGCTAGAGATTAACTAAACCTTTCCTGTGCTTGCAAATCGACACAGGAATGCAACCGAGGTATGTGCTTTAGCAGGAACTGAACCTGGGTCTCTCAGGACCACAGGACAATGCTTTAACCACTGAGCCAAACTGGCCAGGGCTACATCTTAAATTTCTTTTGATGTTACTGGTCTGGTCAAGTTTTTTATCTCTTTCTGGTTCAGTTTTGGGAGACTACGTGTTTCTAGAAATCTGTCCATTTTGCTTAGATTGTCGAATTTGTTGCCATATAATTGTTCATAGTAGTTGTTAAAGATCTTCTGTATTTCTGTGGTGTCATTTGTTACTTCTCCTTTTTCATATCTGATTTTGTGTATTTGGGTTCTCTTTGTTTCTTGGTGAGTCTAGCTAAGGGTTCTTCAATCTTGTTTATATTTTTTAAAAACCAGCTCTTTGTTTCATTTATCCTTTGAATTGTTTTTTTGGACTCTAAGTCATTTATTTCTGCTCTGATCTTTACTATTTCCTTTCTTCTACTTGCTCTGGGGTTTTCTTTTTGTTTGCTCTCTAGTTCTTTAAGTTGTGAGGGTAGATAGTCTATTAGAGATTTTTCTTGTTTTTTGAGGCCTGTAGTGCTGTGAACTTCCCTCTCAAAACTGCTTTTGTTGTATCCCATAGATTTTGTGTTATTGTGTCTTCATTTTCATTGGTTTCCAGGAAATTTTTAATTTCTTCCTTGATCTCCTTGGTAGCCCATTCATTGTTTAATAACATGCTATTTAGCCTCCATGTTTTCAAATGTCTTTGCATGTTCTTGTTGCAATTGATTTCTAGTTGCATGCCATTGTGATCTGAGAAGATGCTTGATATGATTTTAGTCTTCTTGAACTTGTAGAGACTTAGTTTGTGCCCAAACATGTGGTCTATTTTTGAGAATGTCACATGTGCACTTGAAAAGAGTGTGAATTTTGTAGTTTTGGGGTATAATTCTCTGTAGATATCTGTTAAATCCATTTGGTCTAGTGCTTCATTTAGAGTCTCTGTTTCCTTGTTAATTTTTTGTCTAGAGGATCTATCCGGTGATGTCAGTGGGGTGTTGAAGTCCATGATATGATTGTAATGCTATTGATTTCTCCTTTGAAGTCTTCCAGAAGATTTTAAGTATATTTTGTTGCTCCTATATTGGGTGCTTATATGTTTATCAAGGTTATATCTTCCTGTTGGATATATCCTGTCTATATTATGTAGTGGCCTTCTTTGTCTCTAGTTATGGCCTTCATTTTGAAATCTATTTGAACATATATGAGTATTGCTACCCCAGCTTTCTTTTCCTTTCTGTTTGCTTGGAAGATTTTTTTCCATCGCATCACTTTCAACCTATGTGAGTCTTTTGTTGTGAGGTGGGTCTCTTTTAAACAACATATTGATGAATCATGCTTTCTTATCCAATCACCTACTCTGTGTCTTTTTATCAGAGCAATCAATCCATTAACATTTAAGGTGATTATTGATATGTACTTATTTATTGCCATTTTTGCTTACTGTGGTTGTATTTTTCTTTCTATTTCTCCTGCTAATTACAGGCAGTCCTTTTAACATTTCTTGCAGTGCTGGTTTGGTGCTAATGCAGTCCCTTAGCCTTTTTTTGTCTGAGAAACCTTCATCTGACCTTCTGTTTTGAATGACAGCCTTGCTGGGTAGAGTAGTCTTGGATTCAGATCCTTGTTTTTCATGACCTTGAGTTACCTCATGCCATTTTCTTTTGGCCTGTAGTGTTTCTGTTGAGAAGTCAGCTGAGAGCCTTGTGGGGGTACCTTTGTAGGTAACCTGTTGCTTCTGTCTTGCTGCTTTTAGGATTCTCTCTTTGTCTTTAATTATTGGCACTTCAATTACTATGTGTCTTGGTATAGGCCTGTTTGGGTTCTTCTTACTTGGGGCTATCTGTGCTTCTTGAACTTGAATGCCTTCTTCCTTCACTAAATTAGGAAAGTTTTCTGTCACCATTTCTTCAAATATATTCTCTAACTCTTGCACATTTTCTTCTTCAGGGACTCCTATGATATGAATGTTATTTCGTTTACAGTTGTCCCACAGTTCTCTTAAGCTGTCTTCCTCCTTTTTAATTGTTCTTTCCTTTTGGTTTTCTGATTGGTTGATTTTTTTTTTACCCTATCTTCTAATTCACTGATCTGGTCCTCAGCTTCCTCTACTCTGCTATTTAGACTTTCCAATGTGTTTTTTATTTCTGATATGTCATTCTTCATTTCTTCTTGGTGGTTTTTAATTTCCAACTGGTTGATTTTCAACATTTCTATGTTTTTACTCATGGTGCTCATGTCCTTACACATACTGTTGAGTTTCCTCAAGATCATGGCTCTGAATTCTAGTTCTGTTAACTTGCTTAACTGTACCTCATTTATCTCACCTTCGGTAGAGGTCTCTTGTTCTTTCATTTGGCTTTTGTTTCTCTGTTTCACCATTTTGGCTATCACAGTGGCCTGCCAAGTTTTATCTGTGTGTGTTGATGTTCTGCTGTTTGTGGCTCCCTCTCCTGGGTTTGGATGAGGCAGGAAGGACCCACTTTAAACACCACTGTCAAGTCTTACTTTCCTGGTTAGATTTGCTAGCCCAGGGAATTGTAGTTATCCTCTACCTTTTTTGCCTGGAGGCTATTAGTAGTGGTCACCTGTAGAATCTTGGTTTCTGAGTTGAATAAAAAACTCCCCCAGGTGCTCAGTGTAAGTGGATTTTCCATGGTTGGGGCAGATGCTGGTTGTTAATGGGCCTGAATTAGCATTTTAATGGCCACCGGGTGGAGTTGAATCTTCGAGGGAGGGGTCGCCGCCTCTCCCCAGTGCCCTGGGAAAGAGTAAGATGACCACAGTCCTACATGGCTGCAACTCAGCAAAATCTCTGAGCGCCCTCCAAATCCTGAGTGTCCCCACACAGTTCCAGTTAGTCTGCCCTTTCTCTGCCAGAGCCCAAGGTTAGTGGCTGCCGGTAATTTAGTCTCTGTCCCGGGTCTGTGCGGTGGAGCCGCTTGGGACTTTAACCCTAGGGCGCCGCTCCCAGGTAAGGTCGCCTCTCCCAGCTAAGGCCCTCGCTCCTGGCCCAGGCTGCTGCAGCTAGTTGTGGAGGTGGTAGCACTTAGCCAAGGTTGCAGATCCCAGCCGAGGGCGCAGCTCCCAGCCAAGCTCGTAGGTCCCTGCCCAGCCCTCAGGTCCCAGCCAGGGCTGCAGGTCCCAGCCGAGGGCGCAGGTCCAAGCCCAGGCCACAGGTCCCAGCCCAGGCCGCTAAGGACCGTGGGCTCCCGGCCCCCTCTCGCGTCTTCGCAAGCCTACCAGGATTGAGTCAGTGTCCCTGGTTATGTGGTCCTCCAAGCTGCTTTTCGGTTGCCTTTTACTGACGATTTGTCTTTATTTTTGTTGTAATTCCAGTTTGGTCCTGGGAGGTGGTCTCTGTTGCTTCCATTTACTCTGCCGCCATTTCATATTTCCTCATTTTAATTTTAAATGGTTGTACTAGCCAATGTGTTTTAAACTTTGGCATGCACTTGAATCACCTGGAGTGCTTTTAATAATGGAAATCTCAGAGTTTCTGACCCATTAGAATGTGTGTGTGTGCATGTGTTGGTCATATATATGCAGTGTCAGAGTTCCTAATATACTACACTGATACATTTGTTCTATTTATAAGGCAAAGAGATGCTTAATTTTTAAAATCATTCATTTATTTATTTACTCTTAATTGCTTTTAAAGCTATCACTGAAAACCAATATTCTGATCCCTTATGAGTTCATCAGATTTGATCTCAGGTTTAGTTATAATGAGATTGATTATAGCGTTAAACAAACTAACTTAGTTTACAATTAAAACCATCTCCTCACTAGGATTCACTTCAATATAAACTCCACAATGTAAAAAATATAAATTTTATTTACTCATGTATTGAGTCTTAGGATAGAACCTGGAAAATAATATATGTGTGATAAATGTTTATGGAAATAAACAAGTGAGACCATATGAACAAAACACTATACACATTAAAAATATGTATTTTCAATTGAGTCAACAGCTTTATAATTTTACTAAAAGACTCCAGTCTTGGGAAAAATAATAAAAGAAAAGGATCAAACTAACACTTGAGGTCATTTTAAATCCCTGACATTGTCCTCTTTTATTTGACTGTGGCCAAAGACATGCATTTCTGATATAATTTTAGTGAGAATCATTCCCATGACAAATAAAGGAAGGTTAGAATATCCCTGTACTAAATTCTGATTTAGTTATGCTGAGATATCTATTTGAAATGTAATATTAGTACTAAAATGAGACCAAAATGAGATAAAAGATAACTATATAAAAACCACTGTGATAATTTCCTAATTTTTATCAATTGATTAATCACTTAATTTTAAACTAAATGTATTAATTCGATTTTTCCAACAGAACCAACATGACGTTTATACATGTGTATATACAAGAAAATTTATTACAAGCAATTGGCTCATGTGATTATAGAGGCTGACAAGTCCAGATAGGCAGTGTGGGCTGGAGCTGGAGACCCAGATGAGTTTATGCTAGTGTCCCTTCAGGGAGGCCTGTACTTGTCCTAGTCAGGTCTTCAACTGAGTAGATGAAGCCCACTTCCATTATAAAGGGCAATCTGCTTTAACCAAAGTTCACAATTTAAATGTTAATTTCATCCAAATCCATCCTCCAACTTGATTCATAAAGTTAACTATCACACTAAGTAAATATTTGATTTCCTCTAATCTTAACATGCAATCAAATTTTAACATGAAAAATAGTACTAAGGAAATGTATTTACAATGATCCGAAAGACTTCATTGTGGAACTAAAATATACAGGCTTCTCTGGTAAATTTTACGTGAATAGCTGTTGTGACACAGAATCTATGGTTATAAATAGCTGGTGTTTTCTGAAGGGTTTTTATGTTATTTATTTTCATAAAGGGGTGGAGTGAAAGTTATTCTTTTTGGACACATCTCCCACTTTCAGGACCAAGGCATTCTTTTTTCTAGTTGTAGGTGTGTTGCCCGCAGACAGCTAGGTCTCTGCCAAGTCTCTCTCCAGAAATTATTCTAGATTTAGGAGAGCTGTTTCACTCAAGGTTAAACCCCCTTCTCAGGGCAACTTGTACCCAAAACTTGGTCAAAATGAACTTGCAAAAACTTCCCCTCAAACGTGGGAGCAGGGGCTCAACATTACATGTTCTAGCTTCAAAGCTACTCAGGGGATTGCCTGAGACCTTTTTTACAAATCTTCTGCAGTTCAATTTCTTCCTGTATCCAGTTCTGCTTTCCTCTCTCCCCCATTGGTGTTTATCCCAAGGCCCTTCCTTACTAAACCATCTTCATGCACATCCCCAGAAGACAGGTTTTTCTTTTTTCATGACTTTTCCCACAATGTACGACAAGAAGCACCTGGTAATTAAACACTGAGATTGCTAGTGTCTGTAACTTCAAACAGCCTTTCTACCCAAACAGTAAAATAAAGGCTGGGCTCACCCCAGCCCTTTTTTAGCATCTCAAAAGTAATTCACACCAAAGAGCCTCTAATGAATAGAGAGTTTCCTTCTCCTGTTCCCCTTCACACAAATTTCCTTTTTTTGAATTCTTTACTCCCCTTCAGGTGAAACTCTCTTTTCTCTTTACTCCCAAACATACTTTACAGGCTACAGAAGATTTGATAAGAACCCATCCCTGTCACATGGGTGGGACTGTCTCCTGAATAAAAAAACTGCAACTCCTCAAGTCAACCCCCAAGGTCTGTTTGACTTCAAATGCAAACCTCTCCCTAATGTCCCCAATAAAAGAGTAACTCTCACTCTTTCTGCCCTTGTATTGCCAATGTGTGGGTCCCATCCCTGGCTATGGGGAAAGTTAATACATGTCCTCCCTTTTCTCTCTCCTCTAGGTTGTGGATTCTTTCACAAGCCTCTGTCAAGGGCCCAAACAAAACCCTAACACCCGCCATTGAGTCTATTTCTGAGATAAGTACCAAAATATAACTTAAAAATATAGTTGGATCTGCCAGTGACAGGAGTAGTGATTATTAAAATTAATGTTTTTCATTTTTAGGAGCATTTATTTATTTTAACTTGAGACTTCATAAGAATACTTGTCTTATTACCATTATAAATTTATTATTACTTCTGCATGTCTATTTTGATGTAAAATTATATTACACTTTCATTATTCCTTTCCTCACCATTATTATTAATCAATTAATGTCAATTATTGAGGTATGTTTTATTACTTATTGAAAGTATATTTAATAATCTTATCCAATAAAACATGATAAGGGTATTGCCCCTGATTTGCCTTTATCCAGAAGATATAATAGCTTTTAGATATAAAATGCATATTTTATTTCTGTCATCATTTTTCATATCCTTTTACAAAACGTTGAATTATCATTGCTTAGTGACCTTGTGTTTCTGCAGCTGGCATTTGAGAATGAACTATAGATTTTATTTTCCTGGATTGCAAATAAGAAAGTCTGATTTTTGAGCAGTTATCCAGTTTATGGGAAACCACAAAATCAAGAAAGAATACGTATTCAGGTGCAATCTGACAAAAATATCATAAAAAGAAAAGATTTAGAAATACTTTCTAAAAACATCAGATATATGAAGAATCACATAGTCACCACAGATAGAAGAATCAAAGAGACTAACTCAATGTAGTTATAGTTTTACAAATTCTTTAGTATCTTCACAGTGAAATCCAAAATAATGCCTACCACAAACAAAGGATCTTGTAACTCTTAATGGGAAATGTTAAGACAATCAATGACTTATTTATTTATTGAATGCACAAATTTACATTATTATGTTCTGGATCAATTACAAATAAAAAGTGTTTCAAATGGCTTCTGCTTTTTAGAGAGCTCCAATAGTGATTTCTTCACTTCCTTGGCATTTAATAATGTTTTTCTGATACAGTATTGAGAAAAGAAAGAGATTATTTATATTTAGCAAAGATACTTCAGATAGGCATTTGGGGCATGGTGAACATTTATTTAGAAATTCTACGTATATAGACCAATCTCATCAAAACTCACTGGATTTTCTCTTTGAAACACCATTAATTTATTCTTAGGGGCAATTCAAAGTAATATTTTACTTAAGAATGCTATTTGTTTATTGCTTTGATTTTAGTGTGACGATTTTTATTTTATTTTATTTTTTTGCATTTATCTTCAGATAGAGTGGTAAGGAGAGAGGATGGAAGAGAGAGAGAGAGAAACACCAATATGAAAGAGATACATCGAGTATCTCTTGCCACAGGGTACAGGGACAAACTGCAACCGAGGTATGTGCCCTTAGTAGGAACTGAACCTGGGCCTCTGTGGTCCGCGGGCCAATGCTCTAACCGCTGAGCCAAACTGGCCAGGGCTAGTGTGACAAGATTTTTTTTTTTATCCTCACCCGAGGACATTTTTCCATTTTTTGTACAGATAGAATGGGATGAGAGAGAGGAAGGGAGAGAGAGAGAGAAACATCGACGTGAAGGGACACATCGAGTGGCTGCCACCCGCACAACCAACCAGGGCCGGGGACAAACTGCAACCGAAGTACGTGCCCTTAGCGGGAACCGAACCCGGGTCTCTCCGGACCGCAGGCCGACGCTCCAACCGCTGAGCCAAACCGGCCAGGGCGTGTGACAAGATTTTAATAGCACGTAGGACACCCACCCACACAAAGTATGTTAACCTAATGATTTTATGTATAATTTGTATTTTATAACTGTGTCATTATTAATTTGTTTTGCATTATTTTAAAGAATTTAAATCAACACATATTATTTCTCAAGGGACTGATAATAGAATGTTTTCAATCATCTCAGCAGCTATTAACCTGGCAAAATATAATAAAATTTATTCATTTTGTACAGCGTTTTCATTATGTTTTTTAGTACCCTGGTATAGGATTTAAATCTTAAGTAATATTTATCAAGAAAATAACACAACCAATTAGAGTAATAAAAAACCGAAACATGCCACTGAAAAGCTCTTCACAGGGCGGTGACAGGCTCATAAGTGTTTTTAAATTGATATTGGGGTAGATATAGATAGATTTGTGAATAGGCAAATACTCTTAAATAATTTCCATTTTCTTTCCCAAATTCTTATGTTTCATTTTGGTATTTTATTTCCTAGGCAGACCATTTCTCTTTTACCACCAGCTCCTATTACTTCAACTGGTTCTCTTCCCCTTCCAACAACGCTTGGGAGAAAATGATGAGCGATAGATATTCAATCCATTCTGTCTTTTTCCAAGGGCAGGTTCTCCCAGCAAAGAAAGAAGGAAAAATTGTTGGGGGAATCAGTGGGGAAAAAGGAGAAACATCTGTAACAAAAATACATTTTTTAATTAAAAAAAAGAATGAAGGAGTTTCTTTAACTCCTCGCCCCCTCTGCAAACCTTCTAAAGATAGACTGCCCTGAAAACCGGCTAGTGGAATGTGTTAGCCAGGGAGTCCTTAGACATGTAATCCCTTTAGCAGCATGGACCTAGTCTGCCTGGGCTTGCTTATTTTAAACAAACATAGAACCTATCAATTTATGGAGCATGGCTTTCTTGAAAGTGTCACATAAGCCATGAACTGAGTATAAAGATATTCGCACTGAAATGGCTTCCTTCTGCAGAAATAGTATAACCTCAATAACTTAATTCTTGCTGAAGTGCAGTCTGATGAAGCAAGGAAGGTGGAGACAGCACTTGCTGGTGTCCGAGACCTTTCCCTGCCTTTTCTGTGTGCCGTGGTCACTTCTTCCGTTGAAGAATTAGTAATGTTGATATTGGATGAGAGCTCTGCTTCTTGTAAGTCTGATTTGCCAACCTGATCCTTTGTGTTATCTCAGCATTCTGAACAGCTTCTTTCCAGGGTCCATGTCATATCATCTCCAGAGCTGCTATCCAAGTAAAATGTTACATGCTAAGTAAAATGATTGTTAACGTATTATTATACCATATGTTATCGTCATTCTAAAAACAGAGGCATATATATATATTTTTTTTTTTTTTATCCTCACCCCGAGGACATTTTTCGATATTTTGTTCAGATAGAGTGGGAGGGAGAGAGAGAGAGAGAGAGAGAAACATTGACGTGGAAGCGACACATCGAGTGGTTGCCACCCACACGACCGACCAGGGCCGGGGACAAACTGCAACCGAAGTATGTGCCCTTAGCGGGAACCGAACCCGGGTCTCTCCGGACCGCAGGCCGACACTCTAACCGCTGAGCCAAACCGGCCAGGGCAACAGAGGTATATTTTAAAGACATGACTCCAGTGAAATAATATTAAAGGCTCTTAGAACATGCAAATATGTTAGAAAGCAGGTCTCTGGCTTCACTTCAAATCACGTATATCTTCTCTATATATGCGTTTGAAGAAAATTGAACCATAATTCAAATAAACATATTTTAATAGTTTTCCACCTTGTTAAAAGAACTAATTATCAACAGGTTACAAAAAAAAAAAAAAAAAAAGAGGAAGGAAAAAATCTGCTTAGGAAAAGCTTTACCAAACCTAGTAAAATTTCTTATTTTCATTCTTAAGTAAAATATTTGATATAAATTTTAGGAAGGGTTTAATAGATATTTCATAAAAAAGCACACATAAGTAGGAGTCTTGCCTACTTGCTGACACAGGTTTGAACAAATTTAAGAAGGGCCCTGGCCAGTTTGGCTCAGCAGTTAGAGCATAAGCCCACGGACCAGAGAGTCCCAGGTTCAGTTCCTGCTAAGGGCATGTGCCTCAGTTGCAGTTCGTCCCCAGCCCCAGTTGGGGTTGTGTGGGTGGCGGCCCGTCAATGTGTCTCTCTGACATCGACATTTCTCCCCTCCAACCCCTGCTCTATCTGAAGATAAATGCAAAAATGTCCTCAAGTGAAGATAAAAAAAAGAGAAGGAATTACAACACCTTTTTTTAATACCAATTTTAGGGCTTTTTGGAACTAGGTTGTATTGACAAAATGAAAGCAGATGTGTATTTAATTATGAAGAGCTTCTTTCCATCTTGAACTCAATATAAAAAGGAAAGTCTGTAAAATAAACTATGTTGTATTTAGGCATTTCCTCATGAATTATAATATTTTAGACAAACTTCCACAGGGGTAAATATGTTTTCATCTTCTACAGATGTAAAAATCTTCCAAAAACCCTATTACCCATCAGATGACAATATCTCCATCTCCAACCACCTTGAAAATGTTACCACTCGGAATTAATTTTACCACTAGGAATAAATGCTACCACTAGGATCCCATGTTCAGGATTCATTACGTCAAAGGCAGAGGAAAATAGAGTACTTTTCCAACTGTAAATGTATTCTACTACTTATGCTAACTCTTCCTTGTCTTTTCTAAGAAATAGGGATATTTTTAAAATGATGATGTTAGCCTATTATACCCTCATGTGACTAACTGTTGTACTATCATTAAGCGATTATGTTCAGAATGCATCAGTATGCTCACAGAAGTCAAGTATGGCACTGTTGGTTGCTATAATTAATTAAGAAATTAGTTTCAACTTTTGTATATAGTAACACTTAATTCAACACATTTGGTATAGCTTGAATTTGTATAAATCATAAATCAAAGTATGTTTCTCAACACATCTAGTCATTATAACCAATAAAAATCAAAATATTATGGCCTACAGAATAAATGTGTATTCTGTGTATGATATGCAGAAGTAATGCTACTGCAAATGGGAAACTATAGCTTTTTAAATTCAAAAACTACTTTATCTTTATTAACTAATATTGGCATGTACCTACATTTGAATAGAAGTTAGATAGAAAATATATCACATTTCCTATGCAAAAAAAGTTTTCTAATAATGTCATTGAACAATACACATAAGAAATCAGATAGCAAAGCACAGTGATTGAACTGAACTCAGAAATAATCTAAATATTTAGGCAAGCTCATGTGCTTATATAAGCACACACGGACATGCACAGACATTGTGCAGTTTCGATTTTAGTGCTCAAATCTGAATTTTAACAATATAATATCATAAGGAAAAAGAAAGTGAATCTCAATAGCCATTATGTACACAGTATAGCATCCTTTATAAAGTTAAAACCATTCTTATGAATACAGAGAAATGCAAATAAAACTCCATAAAAAGGAATGCTGAATATCTCAGCAGGTGAGAGATAGGAAAGAGGTTGTTTGAATGCATGTGTTTAGATATAAGTTTGCCCAAGTCCACGATTTCTTTACTTGCTTCAACTTTGTATTCAAATGTAAAATATTTATAGAAAAGTATGCTCTTCACAAATATATAGCCCAGTAAGTTTTTACAAAGTAAACATTCAGATCCAGAAATAGAACATTAAGAATAAACTAGAAATACTCCTGTTTTTTTCAGTCATTATCTCCTACACCCATCAAGAGTAACCATTTATTCCAACTGCTAACACCATACATTAATTTTTGCTTGTTTTTGTAATTTATATAGCTGATATCAGACAGAATGTGTCTGGGTTGTTTTGCTCAACATTGGGTTTGTGAAATGAATCCATATTTTCAAGGTGTAGTTTTAAAGAGTTCATTATTGCTGGGTTTTGTGTGTGTGAGAATATATCAAATTTATGTATCCACTCTACTGTGAATGGGCCTTTAAATAGTTTGCAGTTTGAGGCTGATATAAATAATGCCTGTGCAAATAATGCTAGTACCTAATGTTGGTGAACATGTGTACATATGTATATGGTAAATGTATATCTAAGAGAGCAATCTCTAGGTCATAGTATCTGCATACGTTCAATTTTGGTAGACCTGCCAAATAGTTTTCCAAAATGGTTGTAGCAGTTTACACCATCATGCTTCCCATCATCACCATGATACACCATATGCATGCCAATATTTGTTAGTTTCTATCCTGTTTTTTAAACAGGATGGTTTAGATTTGCATTTTTCTTATAACTAATAAAATTGAACTTTATATACATTAATTGTCCAAGTGATATAATCTTTTGTAAAATATGTGTGCAAACCTGCTATTTTTCTATTATGTTTCTGTCTTTTTGGTGTTCATTTGTCTTTCTTTATCTGGCTATGAATCCTTTGTCACATATATATTACAGATACTTTCTTTTATACCACATATTGCCTATTGACACTTTTAATGGTGTTTTTAGCAGTCAAATCTCTTGTTTTTACTGTAGACCAATAAACAAAATTTTATTTTATTGTTATTGATCTTGCCTTTTGTTTAAGAAATACTTTTCTTAGCCCTGGCCAGTTTGGCTCAGTAGTTGGAGTGTTGACATGCAGACCAGAGAGTCCCAGGTTCAGTTCCTGCTAGGGGCAGGTACTTAAAAAAAAAAAAAGACGAAAGAAAGAAAGAAAGAAAGAAAGAAAGAAAGAAAGAAAGAAAGAAAGAAAGAAAGAAAGAAAGAAAGAAAGAAAGAAAGAAAGAGAGAGAGAGAGAGAGAAAGAAAGAGAAAGAAAGAAAGAAAGAAAGAGAAAGAAAGAAAGAGAAAGAAAGAAAGAGAAGGAAAGACTTTTCTTATAAAACATTTTGTTTAAAAAAATGTTTTTTTATTGATTTTCTTAGGGAGAGACGAGGAGAGAGGGAGAGCTAGAAACATCGATGAGAGAGAAGCATCAACATTGATCAGCTAGCTGCCTCCTGTACACCCCCCACTGGGGATCCAGCCCACTACCCAGGCATGTACCCTGACAGGGAATCAAACCAGCAACCTCTTGGTACATATGTCCATGCTTAACCACTAAGCTACACCTGCTGGGCTACTTTTCTCCTCTAAAGTTATTAATAATTTGCTAAGGTTTCTTTTAAAATATTAGGTTTCACCTTTGACTTACATCTGCACTCTAGCATGGTGTGAAGTAAGAGTGCAGATATACGTTTTCCTCATGTGAATGTCCGGCTGACCGGAGACCATTCACGGCAAGGCCCGCTGGCTCCCCACTGCACTGCGCTGCACTACATTTGTTTGGGGTAGGGAGTTCGAAGTGCTGATCACATGGTCAAAAACAATGAAATTGAAAATTTAACTAAACAAAAATACACTATAAGTGAATCCATATTGAGAGGATATAAAAAAACCAAGGATTACATTTAATCCAGTTTTGATTATCATATGTATAATAAATGAGAAAAATAAAATTAAACATAAAATATAGGTAGGTCAGACCACAAAAACATAATTTTTATATCAGACAGGGTCTAGTCAGAAAAACAGAAGTCACACTAGATATATAAATAGAGAAAATAGGGAAACATTTCCATAAGTATGGAGAGGGTCTTATTTTCTGGGTTTTTTGTTATACCCAGGATTATTAGCCACATACAGCGGCTTTCGCCCTCAGGCCTGGGGACCAGAAGACCTGGACTTCAGGCTGATTACCGGGCTCTGATCTAGTCCCCACTGGCACTTTGTGGACCCCAGGTGCCTGGTTCTGAGTATCCCAAAAAGCTGAAAGCAGTGATAAACTGCTGGAACTCTGGTCAACTTATACTTTTCAGCAAGTGTCTCCTTCCCTGCTTTCCAATCTGTCTCAGGTGCCTCTTATTAGCAGAATATAATAGAAGGCCAACTGGCAAAGAAAAATTGACATTTGTAGATTTCTCAGCTTCAGCCTGAAAAAGCAAAATATAGTAGAGTAGTTTTGAAACTGAGAGATAATGGGTTAATATACAATGATTTTTAAAAAATTAGATATTAAAGAACTTTGTTATTTAATTTGGATTTGAATTTGAATTTAAATTAAATTTTTGATAATGAATATTATTAAAGCATAAGCCAAAATAGTAAATTGCTGCATTCAAAAGTAAGTTATTTTATCAGTCACTTCATTATTTATTTATTTAATTTCAACTTATCTTTACTGTTGAATGTATTACAGATGTTCCTCCTTTTTCACCCCTTGACCCACTCCTCCCTAATCTCACCCCCTCTTGCCTTGCCCACATTACTGTCTGTGTCTATTGGTTATGCATACATGAACAGACGTGCTCTGGGTTCTCTCTTCCCACCCCCACCCCTCCTTCTCTTTGAGGTTCATCAGTCTAACAATCATTGTGTACTTCCTAATCCCGTCATCCTTTTCACCCAACTCCCCTCCCATGTGGCAACCAACAAAAAGTTCTCTGCATCTATAATTCTGTTTCTGTTCTGCTTGCTCATTTTGTTCATAGATCCAGTTGTTGATAGATATGTATTTATTGCCATTTTATTGTTTTTATTTTTTTATCTTCTTCAAGAAGACCCTTCAGCATTTCATATAATACTGGTTTGGTGGTGATGAATGCCTTTAGCTTTTACTTGTCTAGGAAACTTTATATGTCCATAGATTCTAAATGATAGCTTTGCAGGATGGAGTACTCTTGGTTGTAGGTCCTTGTTTTTCATCACTTTAAATATTTTTTGCCACTCCTTCCAACCTGCAAAGTTTCTTTTGAGAAATCTACTGACAGCCTTATGAGAGCTCCATTGTAGGTAACAAACTGCTTTTCTCTTGCTGCTTTTAAGATTCTCTCTTTGTCTTTAACCTTTTGCATTTTGATGATGATGTGTCTTGGTGTGAACCTCTTTGGGTTCACCTTGTTTGGGACTCTCTGTGCTTCCTGGACTTGTATGTCTGTTTCCTTCACCAAATTAGGGAAGTTTTCTGTCATTAATTTTTAAATAGGTTTTCAATTTCTTGCCCTCTCTTCTCCTTCTGCCACGTCCATGATGTGAATGTTGGTCTGCTTGAAGTTATCCCACAGGCTCCTTATACTATTCTCATTTTTTTTTGTTTGTTTGTTTTTGTTTTTGTTTTTTTTTTATTCTTTTTTCTTTTTGCTGTTCAGATTGGGTGTTTTTTGCTTTCTTATATTCCAAATAAATGGTTTGCTTCTTGGCTTCTTATATTCTACTATTGATTCCCTGTAAATTATTCTTTATTTCATTTAGTGCATCCGTCATTTCTGACTAGTCCTTTATTATGTTCTTGATGTCCTCACTAGGTTCATTGAGTGTCCTTAGAAGCAATGTTTAAAACTCTGCATCTGTTAGATTACTTATCTCCATTTCATTCAGTTTTTTTTCTGGAGTTTTGTTCTGTTCCTTCATTTGGGACATGTTTCTTTGTCTCCTCATTTTGACTGCCTCCCTGTGTTTGTTTCTATGTCTCCTAGGCTTTCTAGGGTGGCCTGTTGTAGTAGGTGTCCTGTAGGGTCCAGTGGCACAGCCTCCCTGATTACACAACTGGGCTCTTGAGGTGTATCCCTTGTGTGGACTTTATATCCTTCTGTTGTAATTGAGTTTTGATTGCTCACCAAAGGAACAATGGCTTCTACCAGCGTGTCTGTCTAAGAGAAAGGTGACTCTCCAGTCCTCTCCCCAATGCCAAATAACTCAGTTCTTCCCCGTATATCTCTGGTGCCTTTCAAGTTGCCTCCCCTCTGTGCTGGAGCCTGGAGGGTACAAGTCTGAGTAAGTCTGTGCATGGGCCCTTTAAGAGGAACTGCCTGGGGGCCCCAGCCGAGGTGTCCTCTTGATTTTTATCCACCACACGTGGGTGTGGAACCAGCCCATCCACGTCTGCCCTTCTACCAGTCTCCATGTGGCTGCTTCTTTAAGTTCGTAGTTGTAGGACTTCCATTCAGCTCAATGTCAGGTGGTTTTGAAGGATGTTTGCGTTGTAGTTTAGTTGTCCATGTCCATTGTTCATGCACACATGCGTATAAGTTCTGTGGTTTATCTCTCCCCCACCACTGCCTCTTCTGGGGATTGACAGTCTGTACCCCACTTCCATGCCTCTGGGACTACCCCATTCCTCAGACTTATGTTTATTATATTCCACAAATAAATGAGATCATGTGATACTTGTCTTTCTCTGTTTGGCTTGTTTCGCTTAGGATAATACTTTCCACGTCCCTCCATGTCGTCTCAAAGGATGAGAGATCTTTCTTTCTTACAGCTCTATAATACTTCATTGTGTATATGTACCACTGCTTTTTTATCCATTCATCTACTGATAGACATTTGGGCAGTTTCCAGATCTTAGTTATTGTAAATAGTGCTGCTATAAACATGGGGGTACATAATATCCTTTCTGATTGGTGTTTCAGGCTTTTTAGGGTATATTTCAAGAACTGGGAGTAATGGGTCAAATGGAAGTTCAATTTTAAACTTTCTGAGGTGACACCATAGTGTTTTCCACAGTGGCTGTACCAGTCTGCATTTCCCACCAGCAGTGTACTAGAGTCCCTGTTTCTCTACACCCTTGCCAACACTTGTTGTTTGATGATTTGTTGATGGTGGCAATTCTGACAGGTGTGAGGTGATACCTCATAGTTGTTTTAATTTGCATCTCTCTGATGATGAGTGATGTTGAGGATTTCTTCATGTCTCTTAGCCATTTGTATGTCTTGTTTGGAGAGGTGTCTATTTAGTTCCTCTACCTATTTTTTAATTGTTTTTTGTCTTCCTTTTGTTGAGTTTTATGAGCACTCTATATATATTGGAAATTAACCCCTTATCTGATATATCATTGGCAATTATGCTCTCCCATACAGTGGATTGCCTTTCCATTTTGATGATTGTATCTTTTGCTAGGCAGAAGCTTTTGAGTTTGATGTAGTCCCATGTGTTCATTTTCTCCTTTGTTTCTGTTAACGTATGTGATGTATCAGTGAAAATTCTGCTGCATATGGTGTCTGAAATTTTGTTGCCTACACTTTCTTCTAGGATTTTTTTGAATTTATGAGTCACATTTAAGACTTTTATCCATTATAAATTTATTCTTGTGTAGGGTGTAAGTTGATGGTCTAGTTTCATTTTTTGTATGTATCTGTCCAATTTTTCCAACACCATTTATTAAAGAAGCTGTCTTTACTCCACTGCATGCTCTTGCCCCCTTTGTCAAATATTAATTGAGCATATTGCCTTGGGTCTATTTCTGGGTTCTCTGTTCTGTCCCACTGGTCTATATGCCAGTTCTTGTGCCAGTACCAGGTTGTTTTGATTACAGTGGCTTTGTAGTATAACCTGAAATCTGGTAATGTGATCCCTCCAACTTTGTTCTTCTTTTTCAAGATTGCTATGGCTATTTGAGGTCTTTTTTGGTTGCATATGAACTTTAGAAGTACTTGTTCTAATTCTTGGAAGTATGCTGTTGGTATTTTGATGGGGATTGCATTGAATATATAGATTGCTTTGGGTAGTATGGACATTTTAATGATGTTAATTCTTCCAATCCATGAACAAAGTATGTGCTTCTACTTTTTTATATCTTCCTCTATTTCTTTTTTCAATGACCTGTATTTTCTTTGAATAGGTCCTTTATTTCTTTGGTTAAGTTTATTCCTAGATATCTTAATTATTTTACCGCAAATATAAATGGGATTGTTTTTTCAGTTTCTCTTTCTGTAAGTTTATCATTGGTATATAGGAATGCTGTTGATTTCTTGACGTTAATTTTGTATCCTGCTACTTTTCCCAGTTCATTTATTAAGTCTAGTAACTTTTTGATGGAGTCTTTGGGTTTTCTATGTATAGTATCATGTCATCTGCAAATAATGACAGTTTTCCTTCCTCCTTTTCAATTTGGATCCCTTTTATTTTTTCGTCCTGTCTGATTGCTGTGCCTAAGACTTCTAGTACTATACAAGTGGCAAAAGCAGGCATCCTTGTCTTGTTCCTGTTCTTAAGGGAAATGTTTTTAGTTTTTGCCCATTGAGTATGATGTTGGCTGTAAATCTTTCATAAATGGCCTTTATTATGTTAAGATATAATCCCTCTATTCCCACATTGCTGAGCGTTTTTATTAGAAATAGATGCTGGATTTTGTTGAAGGCTTTTTCGGCATCTATTGATATGATCATGTGGTTTTTATTCTTCATTTTATTTATGTGGTGTATCATGTTTATTGATTTGCAAATATTGCACCAGTCTTGCATCCCTAGGATGAATCCCACTTGGTCAGGGTGAATAATTTTTTTGATGTGTTGCTGGATTTGATTTGCTAGTATTTTGTCCAGGATTTTGGTGTCTATGTTCATCAGGGATATTGGCCTGTAGGTTTCTTTCTTGTAATGTCTTTTTCTGGTTTTGGAATTAGAATTATGCTGGCCTCATAAAATGAGTTTGGAAGTCTTCCTTCTTCTTGAATTTTTTGAAATAGTTTGAGGAGAATGGCTGTTAGTTCTTTTTGAATGTTTGGTAAAACTCCCCCATGAAGCCATCTGGGTCTGGGCTTTTGTTTGCTGGGAGAGTCTTGATTACATCTTCAATTTCTCCTGTTGTTATTGGTCTGTTCAAGTTGTCTATCTCTTCCTGGTCCAGTTTTGAGAGACTATGTGTTTCTAGAAATTTGTCCATTTTGCTTAGGTTGTCGAATTCGTTGCCATATAATTGTTCATAGTAGTTAACAATCTTCTGTATTTCTGTGGTATTAGTTGTTAATTCTCCACTTTCATTTGTCATTTTGTGTATTTAGGTTCTCTCTGTTTGTTTCTTGGTGAGTCTAGCTAAGGGTCCATCAATCTTGTTTATATTTTGGAAAACCAGCTCTTTGTTTCATTGATCCTTTGAATTATTTTATTGATCTTTATGTCATTTATTTCTGCTCTGATCCTTACTATTTCCTTCCTTCTGCTTGCTCTGGGGTTTGCTTTTTGTTTGCTTCCTAGTTCTTTAAGTTTTGAGGTTAGATAGTTATTAGAGATTTTTCTTGTTTTTTGAGGCAGGCCTGTAGTGCTAGGAACTTCCCTTTCAGAACTGCTTTTGCTGCATCCCACAGATTTTTTGTTGTGTGTTCATCATTTTCACTGGTTTCCAGGAATTTTTTAATTTCTTCCTTGATGTCCTCAGTAACCCATTCATTGTTTAATAACATGGTATTTAGCCTCCATGTGTTCAAATGTCTTTGCATGTTCTCGTTGCAATTGATTTCTAGTTGCATGCCATTGTGATCTGAGAAGATGCTTGATATAATTTCAGTCTTCTTAAACTTGTAGAGACTTAGTTTATGTCCTAACATGTGGTCTATCTTTGAGAATGTCCCATGTGCACTTGAGAAGAATGTGAATTCTGTAGTTTTGGGGTGTAAATCTCTGTAGATATCTATTAAATCCATTTTGTGTAGTATTTCAATTAGAATCTCTGTTTCCTTGCTAATTTTTTGTCTAGGGGATCTATCTAGTGATGTCAGTGGGGTGTTGAAGTCCCATGCTATGATTGTATTGCTATTGATTTCTTCTTTGAAGTCCTCCAGAAGATTTTTAATATATTTTGGTGCTTCTATATTGGGTGCATATATGTTTATCAAGGTTATATCTTCCTGTTGAATGGATTCTTTCTACATTATGTAGTGGCCTTCTTTGTCTCTAGTTATGGCCTTCATTCTGAAATCTATTTGATCATATATGAGTATTGCTTCCCCTTCTTTTTTGGCTTTTTGTTTGCTTGGAAGATTTTTTTCCATCCCTTTACTTTCAACCTATGTGAGTCTTTTGTTGTGAGGTGGGTCTCTTGTGAACAACATATAGATGAGTCATGCTTTTTTATCCAATCAGTTACTCTGTGTCTTTTATTGGAGCATTCAATCCATTTACATTTAATGTCATTATTGATATGTACTTATTTATTGCCATTTTTGTTGAGTGTGGTTATATTTTTCTCTTTCTCCTGCTAATTACAGGCAGTCCTTTTAACATTTTTTTCAGGGCTGGTTTGGTACTAATGTACTTCCTTAGCCTTTTTTTTTTTTTTTTTTTTTTTTTGGGTCTGGAAGCTCTTTATTTGACCTTCTATTTTGAATAATAGCCTTGCTGAGTAGAGTAATCTTGGATTCAGATCCTTGTTTTTCATAACCTTGATTACCTAATGCCTTTCCTTTCTGGCCTATATTGTTTCTGTTGAGAAGTCAGCTGAGAGCCTTGTGGGTATACCTTTGTAGGTACCCTGCTGCTTATCTCTTGCTCCTCTTAGAATTCTCTCTTTGTTTTTAATTTTTGGCGTTTTTATTACTATGTGTCTTGGTGTGGGCCTGTTTGGGTTCTTCTTTTTTGGGACGCTCTGTGCTTCTTGAACTTGAATACCTTCTTCCTTCACCAACAAAACTTAGGGAAGTTTTTCAAATATATTCTCTAACCCTTGCTCATTTTCTTATTCTTTGTGGACTCCTATGATGCCAATATTATTTCATTTTCAGTTATCCCACAGTTCACTTAAGCTGTCTTCCTGTTTTTTAATTATTTTTTACTTTTGGTTTTCTGATAGGTTGATTTTTTTCTACCCTGTCTTCTATTTCACTGATCCGGTCCTCTGCTTCCTCTACTCTGTTGCTTAGACCTTCCAATGTGTTCTTTATTTCTGATATGTCATTCTTCATTTCTTCTTGGTGGTTTTTAATTTCCAACTGGTTGATTTTCAACATTTCTATGTCTTTACTCATGGTGCTCATGTCATTACACATGCTGTTGAGCTTCCTCAAGATCATGGCACTGAATTCTAGTTCTGTTAACTTGCTTAACTGCACCCCATTTATCTCATCTTCGGTAGAAGTCTCTTGTTCTTTCATTTGGCTTTTGTTTCGTTGTTTCACCATTTTGACTATCACAGTGGGCTTTGGAGCCTGCCAAATTGTCCTTGTGGGTGTTGGTGTTCTGCTGTTTGTGGCACTCTCTACTAGGTTTGGATGAGCATGGGAGGACCCATGTTAAACACCACTGTCAAGTCTTACCTTCCTGGTTAGAGTTGCAAACCCAGGAATGGTATAGTTATTTTCAAGTTTTTTGCCTGGAGGTTATTAGTCCCAGGTACTTGAAGAGCCTTGGGTTCTCAGTTGAATAAAAAACTCCCTCAGGTGCCCAGTGTAAAGGGATTTCCTGAGTGTGAGGCAGATGCTAATTGTTAATGGGCCTCAATTTCCATTTCAATGGCACCAGGTGGAGTTGAATCTCCTAGGGAGGGGCCCACTGCCTCTCCCTAGAGCCCTGGGAAGGAGTAAGATGACCACCTTCCTGTGTGGCCGCAACTCAGCAAAAGCTCTGAGTGCCCTCCAAATCCCAAATGTCCCCACACAGTTCCAGTCCAGCCCACCGTCCCTCTGCTGGAGTCCAAGGTGAGAGGCTGTGGCTATTTTAGCGTCTGTTTCGGCTCTGCACTGTTGAGCCACTTGGAAGTTTAGCCCAAGGGCGCTGCTCACAACTAAGGCTGCTGCTGTCTGTGGGCTCCCAGCCCCCCTCTCACACCTCTGCAATCCTACCAGAATTGAATCAGTGTCCTTGGTTATATGGTTCTCCAAGCTGCTTTTCCGTTGCTTTTTCCTGACCATTTGTCTTTATTTTCATTGTGATTCCACTTCGGCCCATTCACTCCCCCGCCATTTTGGAATCTTTCTACGCCACTATCTTGACTGGAAGTCTTCTCTATATATTTATTTTTGGACACTGGACTTTGTATATTTTACAAGGTTACATTGTTGAGCAAGCCAATTTTTATTTTATTTTGTTTTTATTTTATGGAGTTCTGTTAAATAAATTTATCACCTGAGTGTGATGAACTGTCTTGATTAATGTTTATAATCTAAAAGTTTTTCCAGTTTTTAGTTGCATTATTTTTTCTTACCAAAATTGCTCTATCTCTATCTTTTTTTTTTTTTTTCAGTATCTACTATGGTTTAAACTTTGTGAAATGGTCACCAACAGCATCCCAGTGTGTCAAAATAATGTCAGCCACTCCCTAATAAAATTGACTTCTTTTAAAATATAGCACCTATGTTTTCCATTATAGATTAAATAATACAAAACCTTGTGATAATTTGAAAATCAAAAATGTTCATCTTAGCCCATTTAGGGAATGAAGTGAAAAAAGATAGAAGTGCTTATTTGAGTTATATTGTTTTTATGTGTGCAGTCCTAGAAAGTGATTAAAGGGTTATTTAAAAATGTATTACAAGGTTATGGAGGCTGCACACAGCCATCTGAGAGAAATGTAAACACACAACAGAAGAACATAATTCCAGCCTATATATTTTTATTGATTATGTTGACTCCCCACCAAGAGAATAAGTTAATACAGGAAAAAAAAATCTATAAAAGGTGGTTGACTTTATGTAGACCAAGAAAATATCATCATTAACTGTATTCCATACTTCATTTATTGATTTGCTGTGTCATAGAAATGTATAAGCGCAAATTAGTTTTAGGAAGAAACAAAAAAAGAGAAAGAGCAGAGAACATGACTTATAGAAAGTGGCTATTTTCCTAAAAGTATCTCAAATGTGGCAGCTCCCAAATTTCGTGGAATAAAGTAAGGTTTAATTGTAATGTCTTAAATATTTCAGATCTCATTAAGTGGAATAGTAAAATAAGAATAAATCTGATAATTGTAAAAAAGTTTTAAATAATATTTCTAGAAAATACTAGAATTTTTTTGCTTTGTTTTTGAAATGTTAGTGTTAATTAAAAACTAATTATACAGATTACCAAGTGATAATTTAGATTACAAAATAGCATTCATTATAAATTCTAGTTTACCAAAGTTTTTATCAAAAAGACTAAAAAGCCAATAAATAAAATATCCCGTTCCCATATTTTCTGCTTCTCTTCCTTCACAGTTGAAATGGCAGTTAGCAGTCAGAGGTTGGCAGAAATAGGAAGAAGGAGAATGAAATGACTATGAAGGCAGACTACACCTGCCAAACAGGTTCCCATGGTAGCTGGCTACTAGGGAGAATTCTCAGGCACCAAGCACCACAAAGCAACTGATCAATGTTCTCTCTCATATTAATGTTTCTATGTCTTTCTCCCTTCCTCTCTCTCTAAAAAAAATCAATAAAAGCATTAAAAAATGAATAAAAGACCATCACACTTAAATGAAACATTAAAAATAATAAGTGATAAGATACTTTAGGAAAATTTAGGTTAGAAGTCTGTAATTTCACACCTCATGGTCCCTAAGATCATTAATTTAATAAATTATATACTAATTTATTTGAATAATAAATATTTTAAATCATCAAATGTATTTAATGCATATTATAATAACAGTGATAATCATAATAATAGTTAACATTAATGTCAGGCACTGTTTAAATGCTATTTGTCCTATTAAAGATATTGACCCAAGTAATCTTCAACCATTGCAACAACTCTTAGTAAGAGGTTTATTAGCATTTGTACTTATAGTTTAGAAAATTAATATAGAGAAAATTTAGTAAATTGTTAGTTAAGAGTATGTGACTTACACGTGGAAAAGTAAGGTATGGAATCAAAACATAGTTTGAAAGATAGAATATTTACATTAAAATGGAGAATGAGATACAGTTCAAATAAAATATAGAATTTATTTTATTTTTCTAAAAACTAACTTATATAGAAGTGCTCATCTGCCACAAGAGATATATTATTCTATTTGCATTACTGGTATCACATTAAAATAATTGCTGCCCTGGCCGGTTTGGCTCAGCTGTTAGAGCATCGGCCTGCGGTCTCGAGAGACCCCGGTTTGGTTCCCGCTAAGGGCATGTACCTCGGTTGCAGTTTGTCCCCGGCCCTGGTTGGGTTGTGTGGGTGGCAACCACTCGATGTGTCCCTTTCACATTGATGTTTCTCTCTCTCTCTCCTTCCCACTCTATCTGAACAAAATATCAAAAAAAAAATTGTCCTCGGGTGAGGATAAAAAAAATAAATAAATAAAATAATTGCTATGCTGAGTCACTTTTGAAAGGAAAGTTCATAAAAAATTATAGATATAATCTTAATTAGAGTTGTGGAACTCATTCTGGATATTTTTAGTCTAAAAGTATAGTCAATTTTAGCCTTTAAAATGATATATTATCACTTCTGCTCTTACGTTTTTTTGCTTTGTTTTTTTTATTCTCACCTGAGGATATTTTTCCACTTTTTGTTCAGATAGAGTGGGAGGGAGAGAGAGTAAGAGAAAGAGAGAGAAACATCGACGTGAAAGGGACACATTGAGTGGCTGCCACCCGCACGACCAACCAGGGCTGGGGACAAACTGCAACTGAGGTACATGCCCTTTGCGGGAACCAAACCTGGGTCTCTCTGGACTGCAGGCCGACGCTCTAACTGCTGAGCCAAACCGGTCAGGGCTCTTACTGTTTTTTCATTAAGATATTCTTTCATACAAAACTCATTATTTAATTATCAAATAATTACACACTCCAGCCCGGCTGATGTGGCTTATGCACCAAGAGATCGCCAGTTTGATTCCTGATCAGGGCACATGCCCAGGTTGTGGGTCAGATGCCCAGTGGGGGACATGCAAGAAGCTGCCAATTGATGTTCTCTCTCATCAATGTTTCCATCTCTCTCTCCCTCTCCCTTCCACCCTCTCTAAAATCAATTTTTTAAAAAGTAGTAATAATAATAATTATACACTCCAGGTACTATGCTGGAAACTGGGTGGATGAAAAAAAATTAATGCCTTATTCTCTATCCTCAAAGATTTCAGCCTGGTCTAGAAAGCTAAATTAATAGATAAGTTTACTTCTATAACGAAAATGCATTTGTTTGTATGGAATATTAAGGACAGCAAGAATAAGGATACCTGATCAAGCCTGGAAATGTGGGCGAGGCAATGAAAGAGACATCCTCTAGGACCTGGCGTTTGGCCTGAGTCATCAAGGATGAACAAGAGTTAGCCAGACCAGATATGGTAGGAAAGAAGAAAGGCTGTCTGAGAGGAAGGAATCAGAGGCATAAAAGCCATAAACATGATATGCTTGGAGTGGGTAATGAAGTAGAGCTTATTAAGAATAATAGTGGAGGTGTAAGAGTCAATTTGGAAATCATTTTAACTTTTATTCTGTAACCGAGAGGAAGCCTTTGAACAGATTAGACACACAAGTAACACTAAATAATTTGAAATGTAAAAAAAATGACTTTGAAAGCTATGGGAAGAAAGGATTTGAAGAAGACAAATGGAAGCGGAGAAACCAGTTAAGTTGTTTGTTATAAAAATCCAAGAAGAACCCTGAGGGAAGGAACTGGAGTTGTGATAGTAGGGTAGTAGGATTAGAAAACAAAGAAGAGATTAAACTAATTTAGAGGATATATTATTTAGAATTTTACAATTGGTTAGGTATGTGCTCTACAGACAAAGGGTAAAGCCAAGACTCTCAGCATATAGCTTCCATGCCTGGATGGAAGATGTTAACACAGACACAAATTACATTAAAAGCAAGTTGAGAGAGGATGATGTGTTCAAATTTGGTCACACTGAGTTTTCTATGCCTAGCGCTCAGGTAGGCCAACAGGTGATTTGACAGATGTGTTTGAAATAAAGGCAAAAGAGTGAAGTTGGCAATAATAGATTTAGGTAATTAGCATGCTAAGGCTGTTTAATATATGAGAGGGAAGGCAATTCTCCCAGGAAAAATAAAAAACTGAGATTAATATGTCCAGACTAGAACCCGAGGGAATGAAGACACTATCAAAATATTGTGGATGCCAAAATGCAGTGTCTTTAAAAATAATCCAGTAGAGATCTTGAGGTGACTTAGATGAAGACAAAAATATATCAGCTTAAAAATAGATAATTTTGTTGGGTTAGTGAATTTCATCATTCCATGAAAGTCAAGTTATGTCCTATTCTAAAATGGAATAAAACAGAATTTCCCTCAAGATTTTAAAAGCCACTGTAACAATATCTTACTAACTTATTTCTGCCTATTGAGTAATACAACTGGGTTATTAAATCAAAATTTTAGCTTTTTTTTGTTTTCTGTTTTTTTAAATTAGCTTTCTGACAGGCATCTTCATTGAAACAGCCTTTGTTTCGAAACTTCCCTTTCACAGTCCTTTCTTTTCTCAGTCTTGACACTCTATCAGGGATTCATATTATTGGGAATATTGACCACAATCTACTCACTAATTATTGAACATAATTTGCCTGATGAAAACGTGGCATTCATCGATTTTAATAGAACATAGATGTTTTGCTTGGCTAACTTAGTGATTTTTATATTTTGCCCTTTAGAAAAAGCTAAAATGTCACTTTCACATCCTTAGGATATTGAAAATTTGCATTTTGAAACTCTAGCTCAAGGATACTTAAACAATTCTTATGTGAAGCACTAAGTGATTATGTAGAGACACTCCTATCCCTCAATCATTAAGAAAGATGATCATCCCCATCATTCAAACAAAACTCTTTAGATTGTTGTATGTATTGGTACAATGATATGTGTAACTTCATTTTTGCAAATAGATCCTCGGCTCACAAAGTTTAAAATAATATATGTCAGGTTGATGCCAGCACTCTCCAGCATAATATTGAACTAGACTACTTAATCTAAGTAACTCCATTCTGACCAGCAGTTGCTACATGTACACACCCTGACTCATTAAATACCATTGCCTTAGGAAACACAGAGGAACCATAAAGGTGAAGGGATTAGTAAAAGCCTTGGGAAACCCAGAAAAAAAACATAAAAATAAAGAGATTAATGATTGCCCTGACCTTTGTAACAGCTCCTCATGCCCCCTATTGTATCAGTTCCCCACTTAACGATGCCAAGGCGGCATCAAGAGGATGTGGTTTTAGTCTTTATAAATGGACTGAAAGAATGTCCGAGGCTGTTGATTTGGGGAAATTGTGCCCCCAGAGCCTGCGATGAATAAAGCTCTCCTCTCATTTACAATTTGGCTGTGCATCTCTCTTTGTCTTGCTGGCTCATCATAAGAATATCTATAAGAAACCTGTGTATTATTTGCTTTTTATTAGGCAAGTATGTGTTTTTGACTTTTTAAAATCATTTTGTTAAATATGTAATGTCTTGTATTTACTGCATAGAAAATGCTCAATGGCTATTAACATCAAGAAAAGCCAGTCTGGATCCACCTTCTAATAATATTAAGAGAAAGGAAATGAAAGCAAATTTGTCTTCCTCTCAATGGATTCTCATATACTATACTAAAGCTAAATTTACATTCATCTGAGGTAATTTGATAGGACATCTTTCCCTTAGGGTTTCCCACTCCTGAGTTATCCTGTTCTCTCCATGTCTGGTGACTCCCACCTTTCTGACTGTGTATATTACATGGTTTGAGGCAGTGTGGTCTCATGCTTAAAGAGAGGTGCTCACTATACACAAAACTAGGTTTTGTTTCAAGTGTCTGTTCTTGAGAAATTTAAAAAATCTATCTATCTTTAAGCCTCAATTTCCTCATTTGTAAAACAAGCAAAATAGGTTCTATGTTTCCAGGTTATCTGTATAGTACTTATCTAGCACCAAGTATATGTTTCATAAATTGCAGCTGTTATTAGTCAGCTAAACCAGAGCAAAGAAATATTTAACTATTTTGTTTGTTTTGTATTAAAAATAATACAGTTTTCCCCAACAAATTGCTAATTTTTTAAAAATGCATTGTATTTCTGAGAGAATAAATGAAAGCTGGTGTGTTTTAAAAATTCTTCTTTTAAAACAAGCAAGTGCATCTTTGGATATGTCATGAAAACTATAGAATGAATCTAACTATAAAAATGTAACTAATTTTCTACTTTTGTAACAAAATCTAGAGACAAATAGAAAGGACAGTAATAAGTACCAGAGACACAGTTTTAAAGTTAATGTTAGGAATATGTTTGGTTTTTAAAATTTTTTTTTCTTTCTTTATTGATTTTAAAAAGAGAGAGGAAGGGAGAGGGAGATAGATAAAAACATCGATGAAAGAGAACATTAATTGGCCACCACCTGCATGCCCCACACTGGGGATTTGTCTCACAACCTGGGCATGTGCCCTGATGACTTCTTGGTGCATGGGTCAATGCTCAACCATTGAGCCACATCAGCCGGGCAGAATATGTTTTAAATTGCTGTAAACGTGAATGTTTTTTCTGAAGTTGGAATGGGTAAGGTTTGTTTTAATTCAAAATGCAAGCACCGTATTAATTGGTAGCTTCAGGTAGAAAAGAATGTAATAACTTATTCTATTTTCTTTATAGACATTAAAAGTACATTTAAAAATCACTTATAGTAGCATCATCAATGAATTGCTTTTCTACCAAACTTATTCCCCTCTTATTATCTTACTAAAGTCTGGATCTGTAATTTCCCTCCGTCCTTCTAAATAGTGACTGACCATAATGGGTTATTAATTTTAATTAAATATACCAGGCTAAATTTTGCTGTCAAGAACTTTTATTCTGAGCTAGTAATCACAGAAATTTTTAATGGAATATATAAGAGCAGAATTTAATCCTTTGTGATTAGAGAAATTATAAATTAGTGGTTTTGTGATAAAAAAAAAAAGTTTGGTCAAACATTATTGGTTTAGCATAGTGTGTCTGTGATACTTTACTTTCTTAATTATTTCAGGTTCTGCTTTACAACCTAAAAATTGAATTAAACACAGCAAAAGCCCTAACACAAAAAATATTTTGTTTGGTCTTTAATTGTTCCTCTGCCTGGCCATCGAAGGCATATTAATCTCAAATGACAAAGCTTTCCTTCATTTTTGTTATATAGAACAATAAATCCAGAATATTTATGAGTTCCAGTGAACTCATAATGAACTTAGAGTCATGTAGGGAATATCCAATAAAAGGTAAATTATATTCTGAATAGGCTGTATATGTGGTTTAATTTTAGGGTCCTATGTGTACCCCAAAATACCTTGAAGATTTTGATTTAGTGCTCAAAAATGCTGCCGCAAAGATGTTTTCTGAGAAGATGGAGTTATAAAAGTTTTATACTTCAGGAGATTATTTGCAATAAAAATGTTAAGCAATATTTGGATCATTAATCTATAAACAACTTTATCAGGTTGCTTTCAAGTGACAGAAAGGGAGTCTACTGGAGGGGAGCTCACAGATGACTAAAGAATCTGATAGACAAAGTAAACATAATTAGGGTACATTTAGACTGTACGTGCCAGTAACTCATTTTTCTTTTCTTTTTTTCTTTTTCTAAGAGGGAGAGAGAGACAGAAACATCAGTGAGAGACAACGTTGATTGGCTGCCTCCTGCATGCCCCCCACTGGGGATCTGGCCCACAACCTGGGCATGTGCCTTGACGGGAAATTGAGCTGGCCACCTCTTGGTGCATGGGTCGACACTCAACCACTGAGCCACACCAACCAGGCTCATTTTTCTTTAAAAGGGTGAAAAAAGAGAAAAACAAAAATTGAATTTTGTAGCAAATTCAATCAACAAATAATGATGACCTCTAAAGAGATGTGTAAAATATGTAAGTCTTTAAAAATTATATTAAATATTGGCTGAAATAATAAAAACTATTAATTTTACAAGTATTTTACTTTAACAGATTCTGATCTAAACAGATTATGTTCCTTCTAAGAGAGAAAAAAAAGAAATTATCTCAATTCTGAAACAAAATTCCCTATATAGCAACATTATTGAGGCGGAAATGATCATATTCCTGAGAATATTGTTCTGAATATATAGAGAGTATATTTTTACACTAACTCCATGAAAAAACATTATTCATTCATATTTTTTTTTTAAAGAAAGAACTACTTCTGCACAAGGTGAAGTTAGTACACAGAGAAGTGCAAAAATATACCAAGCAGTACATACAGGGAAGCAGTTGGAGAAGGCAGGCAGGGATAGGCTGACTAATATCAGCATTTATAAAGTGGCGAAGCCTGAACTCATAATACTAATCCAGCTGGAGGATATCTAAGAAAATTTCACATCCACAGAGTGGATGAAGTAAATGCAATTATTATAAAGCAAAACGCTTCTAATTCTCTTAATGAGTTTCTCAGTTACAATCAGTGATTTATTTACAAGCTGAATTTAATCACTCTCATGTAAATTATCACCAGTTGTACATATTTTGAACAGGAAAATATATTTTATTGCTATCAAAAATAGCTTATGGTGCTGTTCATTATGGGCACAGATTACAAAAGATAATTTTGATTGTGGACTAAAGCAAAAAACCTTAAGAAAAAATTTTAACCTCTCTAGATGATCCAGTACTTAAACGATTATATTGTCCCAACTCTGATATGGGGGGAAAGGAATCTAAAGAAGACAGAGGTTGATAGCATGGCCACTACACAATGCCACTGAAGCCTTAATAAAAAGAGGAGATCGGCTCGGCCGCTGTGGCTCAGTGGATTGAGCGTTGTCCCATGGACTGAGCGGTCCCGGTTTGATTCCCAGTCAGGGCACATGCCCGGGTTGCAGGCTCAATCCCCGGTAGGGGGTGTGCAGGAGGCAGCCGATCAATGTTTCTCACATCAATGTTTCTATCTCTCTCTTCCTTCCTCTCTCTCTAAAAAAATCAATAAAAACATGTTTAAAAGGGGGGGTGGGAAGATCGCCCTCAAATATCAATAAACTTTATCTACACATCACCCCGTGACTCTGGATAAATTTGAGAAGATAAGTTCAAAGAGCAAAACTTGTGTGAAAAACTTCAAATAAGTCAGGCGTCTCAGCTATCCTTGTATTTTATGCAATTTATGTGGAGTACAGAATCTTCAAATCTCTTTCTAGTTGAAAAAAAATATTTAAGAAATAGTTTTATATATTAGTCAAAAGATAAGTCAGAGCTGGAGCCAAGACCTCATTTGTTGCCCCAGTGGCCTTTCTCTGCAGACTGGGGACCTAAGGATCTCACTGTGGACATCCAGAAAGTGTCAACCCAAGATGTGCCTCTGGGGTATGCAGATTGTTTCGAGTTAAGGCAATTTTACCTTCAGGTTCAAGAGCAACTTATTTTCCTCCTTTTAACTACCTAGGAGAATTTGAATTAAGGGCTGTGCCCGTAAGAAGAGATTATTAACTGTAACCTTTTTGACCCACCTATATAACAGAGCAAACTTTTATTTACTAAACACCTGCTCTTCTTATTATCTTGTAATGGGCTTTTGAAACCCCTGAGGCACCTTACCTCATCCTGAGCTCAGAATGTCTCATACACCCAGGTTCCCTTCTCTCTCTCAACCTCTCCTGCATATGAGGTCTTGACTCTCTCATGTATGTGGGGTTCCCATATATATGTATGCATTAAATTTATTTTCTCCTGTTAATCTGTCTCATGTCTATATGGTCATTAGGCCAGCCAGAAGAACCTGAGAGCAGAGGAAAGTTTGTTCCTCTCCCACATCACAAAGACATAAACACATGTGAGCTGTAATGTTGTAGGATAGGACATCATTTGTATTGTTCAGTACTCACTAGGGAAACAGGGTTGTATTTGCTTACCATACATTTACCTTTCCAACACTGGTTTCCAATAGGCAGTTTGAAACGGACAGTTAAGAAATGATTTATCTGCTCCATGTTCATTCTCATGATGATTTAGTTGGAAAGAAATATATTTATTGACCCTATGTTTCAATTATCTTGAATTTACCAGTACAGTGAATTAGATGGTTAATCAAACACTGAAATCTTCAGCTTATCTGATTCAACAAAGAACTAAAATCAAATGCACTCTAAAAATGATATCCTTTTCTTGCTGGATATTCTAAATTAAGAATCTTGAAGCATTTTTCACAGCAATAGTCAAAACACACTCTCACCTCCCCCACTATTTCCTCCTTATAAACTGTTAAAATAACATTGTCTACAATTATAGCGTCATTCGTTATGCATGATATAATAGACTGCAAATATCAAAAGGTATTATCATTACTTTTGTCCTTTGTTCTTTCAGGCCAGAATATTGCATACTTCTTTACTTTGACATTTATTGCTTTTAGATTGGTAATAGAATGGTTTGTGTTCCTCATTATCTTGAATGATGATAATATTAGAGACTGGGGAGTCTATGTTCTCTGTTAAGCAAAGTAAAGACTTGGTATAATTTAGCAAAGGTTATTACTGGACAATTACCCAGAATACAGTTCAAGTCTAATAAAGTTTAGTCATGTCCAATCTTAAATAGAACATTTACTATGGTTTCTAGGAAGTTGGATCAGGTTGTATGCATTCATATATACTTTTTTGCTGCTACTTTTCACAAGCTCACCTTGACTATTTCATAGGTTAAAAATTACAGTGACATATTTGCCTATAACAGTGACTAAAATAGAATAAAATGCAAAATTATTAGGTTTTAAATTATCAAGTTTTATGTTATTTGGTAAGATGTGTATGTATTAGTAAATTTTAGTCAGTTACAGTATTACAGACTGATGTCCTATACTCCATCCTGACATATAACATTATTCTCTGTGAGGCATCTCCAAGTCCTTCATAGCTATCACTGAATATTCCACAAGGTGAAAATGAAAAAGAAAATACTTCAGCCAGAAAGAAAGATAATTTTTCCACAGGAACCCCAACTGATCATGTCTGCAAAAATAATTATTTTTCTATATAGCATTGGCAAATAATATAGGGAAAGAAATAAGGGCTAAATCTCTAACTCCTAAAGACAATAATCAAGAATGTCAGACTTTTAAACTGTAATTCAAATTATCTGTGAAACTGTTCCATTAAAAATTATTTGTGTTTATAAAGCAAGTTTTGAATAGCTGAGCTTATGATTTTCTTGTCTTAAACAATGCTATGAGAATTAAATTTAAGGTCGTAAAACTCCATGTATGGGAGATTTTGTGCAATAGTAGCAGGACTTAATTACTATTGAACAAAAATATTTAAGACACACTAAAGGAAGAAGTATACTGATTCAAGTTAAGTCACATGCCATCTGGATCACTACATCTTGTTCAGTGTGCATTCAACCAATGTAAATAGGAAACATTTTTCAGGGCATGACTTCATTCCAGATGTCTTACGAGGCATCACGCTAATGGAAAATGCTCTGGAAATTGAACTGTATGATATATCTGGGGGTAGTTTAGTACCGAAGAATAAAGTGGAATAAGCCAGTCTTACAACAACCATTCAGGTATTCATCAAAATATCCACCAAACAAATATTAATAGAATAAAAAATGTCGACCTAAGTAAAAATGAATCCCAGATAATGTACTTTAATTATTCACAGACTTGTAAGAGTACATGCCAAGTGATTTAATCACAAGTTCAAAAATTTTAAATCATTTAGTTATCTATTTTAGCACAATAAATCATCCTAAAATTTAGGATCTCACAATTTCTGTGTCAGAAATCTGGGCACAGTTTAGCACAGCCTTCCACTTTATGGTCTCTCAGAAGGCTGCAGTTAAGATGTTATTCAGGGCTGGGGAGTAATCTTTCAACTTTATTCACTTTGCTGTTGGCAGGATTCAGTTCCTTCATAGTTCTTGGACTGAAGGCCTTCGTTTCTTACTAGCTGTTTGCTGAAGACTTGTCAGAGTTTTTGCCATGTAGAACCCTCAGAGGTAGTCATTCGCTTCATCAAAGCCAATGAGAAGTGGAGGGAAAGAGAGTGCTTGACAGGTGGAAGTAATTTCTTGTAACTTAATCATAGTTTCATCCTCTCGATGTTGCCATATTCTATTGTTTAGAAGCAAGTTACTCGGAGGAGGTATTACATGAGGCTGCTGACACTAGGAGATGAAGGTCATCTTAGAAACTGCCTGCCACAGAGCTTAGAGTAGTGTGTGAAAAAGATGATTTTTCCATGATGGTGAATTATATTTCTATTACTTATTGGGAAGAATTTTTATACTTAATGATTGTTTATGTGTCAATTACTAAACACATTGTCAAACTCTCATAATTTACTCTTCAAAAAAACAATGTCCCATTTTAAATTGCTTAGTTATCTATTGCAGCACAACAAAGCACCCCAAACTTAAAACAACACATAAATTGTGGTATTAAAGTGAGCATGTAGAAAATAAAACAAATGCAAAAGTTTCAAAGAAGAAGCATAGAATAGATAAGATTTCTGATTGGAGTTAGACAAAGTTTAAATTCCTGGCTCCTTTGCAGCTGTGCTACCTTTGGCAAATTCTACTTACTGGTAACAATGAAGCTCAACCCATAGGGTTGCTCTATTGCTTTCAGCTAATGTATGTATAACTTCTTTGACAAAATCCTTTGTTAATAGCACACAATAAATACTACCCCGTAATATTATTGGGACTTTTTTTTACAACAGAATTTGTAAAGATGGTAAATGCAAACAACAAAAATTAGAGCAGAATCAATCTAGTGGCATGAAAAGATAAATCCTAAATGACAAAAGAAAATGTACAATAAATGAGATAAAATAATTAATGGGTTAGATGTTATAGCTTGCTTATAGCTATCAATTAATGTTTGAGTTTCACATCACCAGTGAAATGGTATCTTTTTTATTTCTTTATATTCAGTAGAGAAGAATATTGCACTAGCATCGACTGTTTAAGCACTTGGAAAACATTTTAATATTAGACATGCACTAACTATTTTGTTTATAAGTCCAAAGAGAAATAGAATATTTATATAATTTTTATAGTATTGAACAAAAAAAATGCTTGCAAGTATTAAACCTCAGACATAGAAAGGTGAGAATGCTGAACAAGCAGCCAGGGACTTCAGAGGAGATGAATGCATGCTGGATCATTCAGATAAGCATTTCCTTCATTTCTCCCCCTCTTTATTGTTATTTTATTTTTTAGAAACAAAGGTGATTTCTTTATTTTGTTTGGATCAATGATGTAAATATTGGACTCTCTCCATCTCGTTTTCTTTTGACCACTATTGACAAACTATCATATGTAGTTTCAATCGCTCTGAACACGATTATGGAGGTTACCCTTCCCCAATGTTGCTGTTACCTGGAACACTGTTTATCAGCAGGGAATCAGCTCAGGCTTCATTGATTACAACTTAATGTCAATTGACCCTGCTTTTTGCTGTCTAACTGAAAATTTTTTCATATGTTGAACAAATATTTAGGAGTGCACCAAACTGTTAATTTTTACAAATATGATGCCAACACATTATATCATAAATTGATTTCTCAACTTATCCAATGAAAGAACAGGTTTACCTACCAAAAAACATATTTTTGTTCATAGATATCTTTGTACTAAGTTATTAATATTCAGAAATCTTATATAACTATGATATAATTTTTTTTCCTTTATTTATTTAAGAGAGAGGAAGGAAGCGGAAAGGAGAGCGATAGATACATGGATGAGAGAGAACATCAATTGGCCTCTTCCTGCACGCCCCCCAATCGGGATCAGGCCCACAACCTGGGCATGCCTTGATGGAAATCAAACCAGCGAGCTCTCTAGTGCATGGGTTGATGCTCAACCACGGAGCCACATTGGCTGGGCTAATTATGATATAATTTTTAACCCTAAAATTATTGCTTTTATTTTAGAAACCCTATAGAAAAGTTATATCACCTCAAACTTTATTGTAAAAGAAAAAAAAAGAAACTGAAAAAAATATTTCACTTCTAGTGAATTTTCCTTTCTAAAATTATTTGCCCTGGCACATTTGGCTCAGCCTGCAGACCAAAGAGTTGTGGGTTCTATTCCGGTCAAGGGCATGTACCTCAGTTGTAGTTTGATCCCTGCTCTGTTTGGGGTCATGCGGGAAGCGATGTGTCTCTCTCACATCTAGGCATCTCTCTCTCTCTCTCTCTCTCTCTCTCTCTCTTTCTCTCTCTCTCCTCCTCCCTCCCTCTCTATCTGACGATAAATGAAAAAATATCCTTGGGTGAGGATTAAAAAGTAAGTTACTTGGTTTTTATTTTTCTATTGTTTTACAGCTCCATCATTGGTAGATAAAATGTTCACAGCACTTATATTACCCATAACTATATTATTTGTAGTGAAAGTAAAATGACATTTATGTTGTCATTTATTTGTTCACATTCCACAACCTTGATTTCTCCTCAAAGAGAGATGAAGCTGTCACTGGAGCTAAAGCTTTTCCAACCTGGAGCAAGTCAAACTGCCAGCGAGCAGGACGTTGGTAGCAGGTCTGTCTGTTACCCTGACAGACCCTCTCCAGCACAGCCAGCGTGTCTCCTTAGGGAGCCCAAAATTACAGCCCCGTTATGAGGCAGAATGTGAAGGCGTTCCCACATGACTCTCCTTTCTAGCTCCAGTCATACACAGCTCCAGCATTACGTTTTGCTCAGCCATTCTAAATGCTGAGAACATGAACACAACAAAACAGGGGTTGTAGAATAGTTTATTGGCTTAAGCTATTTGACTGATAAAGGTGAATTAATGAAAAAGAAAAGAAAATTCAATCTTTTACAAATAAGTTGCAATCAAGCTCCCTACTGGTGGTCCTAGATGTTCATTTAGAAAAAACAAAACATGGCTTCAAAGTGAAGAAACTTCTGGGCTGTCATTTTAACTAAATGACTATGGGCCTTCTCTTCAATAAAACATATGATAGCCTTTTCGCACCATGGCATGGACATATGATAATATTTTAAAATAAATTGTTATTTTTATCTCTTAAAGAACAATGTATTTTTCTCTTCTATTTTCTCTCATGATAGCATTTTCCCATCATGACATGGACATATGATGATATTTTAAAATAAATTGTTATTTTTATCTCTTAAAGAGCAATACATTTTTCTCTTATATTGACTATACATCATGAAGAGCAGGGCAAAATATATTTGCCTCCACAAATAAATAGTTAAAATATTGTGTCTTTAAGTTTTCTATCATCATAGTTCTTGGAGAATTATTTTGTTTCTTATAATTAAAACAGATATTATTTGAATATTTTGCTTATGCAAATCACATACATACATATATAGTCACACAGATGGCATAAGCAATGAGCCAAATTGTGGAGTCCTTTGTATTGAGAAATGCGTCACGACTTACAGTCTTATTCTGTTACTTCACTTAAAGCAGTGGTTTGACTTTTTTAATCCCAACACTCTCGTCTGTAAATTAATGAGGTTAATGTTTTGTAACTTACCTAACCTTTCTAGGCTATTATGAGAAAATAGAAAAATGGCATTAAAGTATACACACAATGGAAGTGAATACACTAAATCTTCATTTAACATTGATAAATTCTGCAACCTTAAGGTAGACAACATATAATGAAACCAATTTGCCATAGGCTAATTGATATAAATGTGTTAAGTTCCTATGCTATCTCATTAACGCTTTAACAAAACAATGTTGATCAGAATGATGTTATTCAAGGACCTGTGTACATTAAAAGTACAAGATGAGGTATGAATGCAGCTATGATTATTTACAATAATTTTAAATTTTTATATATTTATTTTGAGAGAAAGAGATTAATTTGTTCCACTCATCCATGCATTCACTGGTTGACTCCCGTATGTGCTCTGCCCAGGGTTTGATGCTCTAACCAGCTGAGCTACCAGACCAGGGCTAAAGTAATTTTCAATAGCTCATGAATCAAACCCTAGTTATATAAAATATAGCAGTATATCATAAGAACCTGTTTCTCTAATTTGATAGGTTTTTAAGTATTCTTTTCTTCTACCGATTGGTGTCACACAACCAAGATTGCCTTACTGTTTCCTTCAGTTTTATGAAATCATAGATAAGATTTTTCCTAACTCTAGGCCCGTGATCTCCCTTTTCTTAGAGTGTTTATTTGAGAAAACTTGCAAATTCTTTCTTTACTCTTTTGAGATGTAAATCTTAAAAAAAAAAAAAAAAAATGTGCCAATTTTATAATCCCAGAATGTCTTTCTCAAGAAACTGAGTCCTCTCTTTGTAATGCAAACAATGCCCTGGCCAGTTTGGCTCAGCGGTTAGAGCGTCGGCCTGCGGTCCGGAGAGACCCAGGTTCGGTTCCCTCTAAGGGCACGTACTTCGGTTGCAGTTTGTCCCCGGCCCTGGTTGGTCGTGCGGGTGGCAGCCACTCGATGTGTCCCTTCACGTCGATGTTTCTCTCTCTCTCTCCTTCCTCTCTCTCCCTCCCACTCTATCTGTACAAAAAATGGAAAAATATCCTCGGGTGAGGAGGATGAAAAAAAAAAGAAAAAAAAGAAATGCAAACAGCAAGGAACATAGCACCCCTATGTCCATTTTCTGTGGGCCAATCAGGGCCTTCTCCGGGTTATAAAAGTACACCCTATCATAAAGCTAGCAGAATGTCACCAATTAATAAACATGGATCTTATGATCTTGTCCCAGTTCTTAAAAACTCCCGAGCTTTTTTGTTTCAGTGGAGTTGAGCTCAGACTACATTCTGGCCTCTATCCCCTATTGCTGCAGCCTTGAATGAAGTCTTCCTTGCTGGTTTCACTTTTTCCAGGGCAAGTTTTGCTTTGATTCACACCTCACGTGCTTTACCAATGAGTGTGTCATATCTAGGTTAATATAATCCTTTGTGTAGGTCAATAAGGCTGACTCTAGCAATGAGTACAAGGGGAAATAAATAAAGTTCATTCACTGCCCACTGTGATGAATGCTAAAATCCAGACTGGTGATGTTAGTGTCTGTTGTACTGGACTGTGCCAATGACTAAATATTCTTAACACTAGTTAGAAGTTTTGTGGGTTTTTTCCCTTAAAGCATTATCATTATTATAAAAATGAGTATTTTTTAAAAACTCATAC
This sequence comes from Molossus molossus, assembly GCF_014108415.1. Lineage (NCBI taxonomy): Eukaryota > Metazoa > Chordata > Mammalia > Chiroptera > Molossidae > Molossus > Molossus molossus. The sequence goes on along the minus strand of NW_023425388.1, from coordinate 90,086,448 downwards.
AGAATTATTTTCTCATTCCTATATTAAAAATGTAAGCTTATGGTTTACCACAACTATACAATTAATTGTAATCAATATCTCCTAAGATTTTGTCAGCCTTTTAGTAAACATAATATTCTTCAATTCCACTTGCATGTTGAATCTAAAAAGGTACTAATAGTCAACAAAGTATGACTCTTGTTTTATACTAAAAAGAAAAGGAAAGTGAAGCCTGTAAGGATTAGATGACTCTTCTAAGTTTACATAATTCCTTATATGTAGGACTTGGCCTAAGGCTAAATTTTTTTTTTTCTTCTTAGGCCAATAGAGATAATTCCATGAAGTCCAATGTTATATTAATTAATTGACATGGCTGGCTACTTATTACACAAATACTTATGTATATTTGTGTACTAAATACTTATGTATATTTAATTATAAGTATTATAATTATGTATATTTAATTTACTCTCTTCAAATATATACTGGTAACAGCTACTGCTACTGCTGAGAAGGTGTGTGTAGGCCAACAAATGCTAGACACAGACTATTTGTGAAACTGTTGATTTCTTGAGTTAAATTCTTAGGCCATGCACTTTTTTTGTTTAACCTTATGATGATAATTTATGCCTTGCTAAAGCCTTTTATTGGTCATTTGGATCTAGTCACTCAAGGACCTACTAAGGTGATAAGAGCTGATCTAAGAAAATAATTCACATTTCAGCAGAATTTATATTCTTAAGATGGTTAAGCAGTAGTTTTTTTTTTGGGGGGGGGGGCTACATTCTTGTGGGCCTTCAGAACCCACTATATCTATTGCTATTTATACCAAGAAACTGAAGAAATAGTACTTAGGGTTCATGTCACCCTAAGACTAAGCAAGTATTAAAAAAAGATAAATGGAAATAAGAATTTGCTTTGAAATTAAATATAATCAGTACATGTCATTTCATTTCCTAAAACTGACTCATTTTCATATTGTAAAGCCAAGAATGGTTTTGAGCAGGTGATGATCTATAATTTAAAATTATGAATATTAGATATAAATACTCATTTGTTTTATGTTCTATAAAGGTCATATTTATTAAAGTTTATTCTTCATGTAATGGTGGTGCTGGATGTTGGAAGGATGGGAGGGAAAACATTTTCAATCTGTGTATTTGTGAGAGGACATTGAGGATAGTTATATTTCTTATTTTAAAATATCCAGTCAGCATGAGAATAGTGAAAAATTATACTTTTTTCAATTTTAAAATGTTTTTTTAAATGCAAATTAAAACCACAATGAGATATCACCTCACACTGTCAGAATGACTATCATCAGTAAATAACAAACAATAAATGCTTGAGAGGATGTGGAGAAAAGAGAACTTCCTGCACCATTGGTGGGAATGCAGACAGGTGCAGCCACTGTGGAAAACAGTATGGAGTTTTCTCAAAAAATTAAAAATGGAACTACCTTATGACCCAGTAAGTCCATTTCTAGGCAAATATCCAAAGAAACACAAAACAATTATGTATAAAGATATATGCACCCCTGTGTTCATTGCAGCATTATTTACAATAGACAACATATGGAGACAACGCAACTGCTCATCAATAAACAAGGGGATAAAGAAGAGTTGAGACATATGTACAATGAAATATTACTTGGTCATAGAAAATAATAAAATATTTCCTTTTGTGACAACATAGGGGGTATTATGCTGAGTGAAATAAGTCTAACAGAGATAGACAAATGCCATATGATTTACTTATATGTAAAATCTAAAGAACTAAATAAATAAACAAAGAAAATAGAAACTGATTCATAGATACAGAGAACAAACTGATGGTTGCCAGATGGGAGAGGGGTTCAGGAGCTGGCTGATAAAGGTGAGGGGATTAAGAAATACAAATTGGTAGTTATAGTCACGGGTATGTGAAGTACAGCATAGAGAATATAGTCAATAATATTGTCATAACTGTGTATGGTGCTAGGTGGTTACTTGAATTATCGAAGGGAATCACTTTGTAAGTTATATAATTGTCTAAGTAGTATGCTGTACACCTGAAACTAATATAAAGTAATATTAAATGTAAACTATAATTTAAAAATAAATTTAAAAGCATTCCTTTATTTTATTTTATTTTTAAAAATTTTTTTTATTAATTAATTTTGTTACAGATGTTTCTCCTTTTTCCCCCACTGATTCCCTGCTCCCCCTCCCTCCTTGCCCCTTCCCCAGTTTGTTGTCCATGTCCACTGTTCATGCATACATGCATATAAGTTCTGTGGTTTATCTCTCCCCTACCACCCCCCTCTTCTGGGGATTGTCAGTCTGTACCCCACTTCCACGTCGCTGGGACTATCCCATTCCTCAGACTGTTATGTTCATTATATTTCACAAATAAGTGAGATCATATGAAACTTGTCTTTCTCTGTTTGGCTTGTTTCATTTAGGATGATACTTTCCAGGTTCTTACATGTAGTTTCAAAGGATAAGAGATCTTTCTTTCTTACAGCTGCGTAGTACTCCATTGTGTATATGTACCACAGCTTTTTTATCCATTCATCTACTGATGGACTCTTGGGCTGTTTCCAGATCTTAGCGATTATAAATAATACTGCTATAAACATGGGGGTGCATACCCTAAAAGCATTTCTTTAAATTTTTATTATAACTTTATAAGTAAAGAAAATGTTTATAATAAGCCCCAACATTTTAAAAGAAGCAAGTGACATTAAAAAAAAATAAAATGGTAGTTGAGTCCATGGCTCTGATTTTAGTATGACTATCATTCTCTTTTATTATCCCCAGCATGTCTTTTCACAGTGGATATTATTTGTCAGCTTCCTTATGAATGAAACCATGTGAGAATAAATATACAGCTATATTTACACTGATCAAATAGTTCAGCAAGGTGTGTTCAGCAGAAAGATTTTGGTAACTAGCTCCTTAGGTCACTATCTTTAAAATAAAACATGAGGAACCTAAAATCTGCTGAGATTTTAAAAGAAATATATATATATACACACACACACATATATATGTATGTGTGTATATATGTATGTACATATATATGTGTATATATGTATACATATACACATATATATACATATACACACACACACACACATACATATATATAGAGAGAGATATAAGGGTCTTAATCACAATGATGATGCTTCCTTAATTATCCTTACTCCCACCCTTCTGTTTTACTCTTCCCTGTGGATCAGTTCATATTCAATCCCTATTTTGAATTTTCCTCTTGACCCAAACTTTTTGCTAATTGAATAGATTAGGGTTGACTAGAAATACCCAGAGGCAAACAGCCACTTTTTCTTTATTAAAAAATTACCAATTTTGCCCAGACGGCATGGCTTAGTGGATTGAGCATCGTCCCATGGACTGAGAGGTCTCGGCTTGATTCCCCATCAGGGCACATGTCCATGTTGTGGGCTCAATCCCCAGTAGGGGGCGTGCAGAAGGCAGCTGATCAGTGTTTGTCTCTCACATTGATGTTTCTATCTCTCTCTAAAAAATCAATAAAAACATATTTAAGAAAAATTACTGATTTTTCTGAATTGTTCTATTTACCAACACAGGACATTTGTTTCACCTGAGAGTAGATTTAGTCATGAAATAAATAAATAAATTTACCCCAACAAGGTGTTTGAACTTCCTTCTTCTTTACGCTTTTTCCCCCCTGTGGCAATATTTTGTAGCTCACCTTTAGCTCTGAGGACACCTTAAGCTCTTTGGAGGTCAATGCTGAGATTTCAGTGAAAATGTAAATTGTTCCATGCTTTTAACACGTAGTTCATGACCAGATTCAGCCTGTGCACAGATCTGCGGCTCCACAGATCTCTGAAGCTGCAGAAGGAGGTCTGGTGGAGATCTGTTTTTTTGGTCACCTTGAAGTATTCTTCTGGAAATAATAAAATCACTGTTAGGAATTCAAGGCACTATTAAAATCTAACACATTTCTTGACTGCCACGCCTCTCTTTGTGTGCATCTTTGTTAGAACGAGAGCTAAACGAGTTCTGCTCGTGTCCTCCTGCTCCCACAAAAAATGCCGCTCACAGAAATGGTTGTGACCTTGATAAAAGGGGTATTTCCAGCACCTTGACTTATTACTGATTGTGGACATGTTTTTCTCTGTGATTAGACCCTCTGTGTTTACTAATTGAAGTTAGGCTCCTACATTTCCACAGAAAGAGAGAGATATAGCACTATTTTCCTTCATGATTGCATTGAAAACAGACAGCCCCTACGTCCTTGAGAAAGACATCTTGGGTTGTGACACTGGCAAGAAAATTTTGGTTTTTAAAACATTTTAAATTAATTTTAGAGAGAGAAGAAAGGAGAGGGAGAGAGATGGAAACATTGATGAGAGAGAACATCTGTCTATTGGCCACCTGCATCTGCATGACCCCAGTGGGAATTTGGCCCACAACCCAAGCATGTGCCCTGACTGGGAATCAAACCGGCGACCTCTTGGTGCATAGGTTGACCACTGAACCACACCAGCTGGGCTTGGCAAGAAGCTTTTAAAAATATTCACATCTTAAAGGGATGGAGAAGGAATTTATAATTATAAAAATTTTTTAAGTAAATGTTCAAAGACCCTGGAGGTCAGAGACCTAGAGTCAGAAGAAACCTGTCTAAAGTTTAGTCAAGCTGAAGGGGATATGAGACCATTTGGTAAATAGATTGAAATACTATAGGACATAAAGAACCATTAAGGTATTTGAAGATATATTGCTCCTTTAGAGAACAACAGAAAGGGTAATAACAAGTATTTCCATAAACCGTTCTTCTGGGCAATCATTGTAATTCAATCCGGGCTAGATCTGATTCATTTGGACCAAGAATTCCTGTGTTGAACTGAAACTTCGTGGCTTCACTTAGCACACATCTCAGCTTTGCAGTTTGGAATAGACACCAGAGACACTCAGTTGCTTAAATATAGCATCTCAGAGGCATGGATACATAGAGCAGACTGACAGCTGTCAGAGGGGAGTGTGGGAGAGACTGGAGAAAAGAAGGTGAAGAGATTAGTCAAAGAACATACAAGGTGTCCCAAAAAATGTATATAGGGTGTTTTTAGACTATTTTATATTTTGAAAATAAAATGTATTTTAATAAGCACTGGCTGTATAATTATTCAAAGTTGTGTATACATTTTTGGGGCAACACCCGATATAGATAACACATAGACACAGAAAATAGTGTGATTATAGCCAGAGGGAAAGGAGGGTGGGGAGGTGGAGGGCAAAGGGGGGGTGATGGGGATGGGAAGAGACTTTGCTTGGGGCAAAGGGTACAACATGCAGTGTGCAGGTGATGTTTCATTGATTTGTACACTTGAAACTTGTATGGTGTTGCAAACCAATGTTATCCCAATAAATGCAATTTAAAAAAATCTGACAGAATGTTTATTTCAACTGAAGGCAGGAGCATTTAAGTTAACCCAAAATCATTTACATTGTTTTGTTATTCTACTATGCCCATGTTTAAGTATAAAAAAGCCACCTTATAGTCTCTTTTAAACAAAAGGAGCTTTAAACAACTTAATATATTTAAATACTTTAAAAATTGTTCATTAATAAGAGATTGCTAACAGTGTCTCCTTAATGGAGTTGAGAGGCAAATTTTATTTATTCTTCAAAATTCTTATGCATATTTAATTAGTTTCTAGGGGAAAAAATGCAAAATTCATGTTACTTTTGTTTAACTGATGAGCCTGTCGCCCCACTGGTTATTGTCCTCATGTAGACATAGCTTTAGTGGCAATTTAGAGGAAGGATGGAGACACACTTAATTGTTGTTTTGATTTGAAATCTCTTAAAGCCCAGTGACATGGAATAATGCAGTTCTTTATTTATATTCTTTGGGTGCAAAGAGATAAACCCTCTAGGATTAAGTTCAGAGGAAACAAGATTTCCTTTTTCAAAATATCAAATGCAAAGCACAGGTTTACAATAGCAACCATACAATTTAAAAAATAGTTCTAGTTCAAATTGTCTTTTTAAAAGAAGAGGCAAAAGTCACTCCAAGAAATAATGTAAAATAGTAGAGGATTCAAGTGGAACTATTAAAAAAATAAATAAATAAATACAAAATTCTCAAGAGATTTGGTATTCTTTTCTTCACGTTTGTCTAAAATTAACCACTGAACCAACAAAACCGCAGTAACATTATCATGAAACCTCTGAGAGAATACAATAAATTTTAAATAAAACAATTCAGATCTGAGAGAGAAAGTAGATACATGAATTATGATCTAATTTTTGAAACTTGTTCTTTAAGTTCTTTTCATTTAGTCACTGAGAACATTCTAATCTCATAATACTATGAACAGAGTTTATATTATCAGAACAAACTTCTTTGGTAAAATATTGTTAAAATTTGGTAGCTTTATGTTGTTCTTATTCTAAAATAAGGAAAATTCTCTTCTGAATGCTATTTATGATTCCACACATTTATTATGATATAGGCAATGTTACTTACAGAAAAAGCTAGTATTCTAAGTAGAATTAAAAATGTCAAGTCTCGTTTAGCTATAGGTAAAGGTCTTGGTGGCTAGGGTTGCAGTCAAGGCTGTAATGTGGGCAAGGGGTCCAGTTAGGGGAAGGCGGGTCCAGTTAGGGGAAGGTGGGTTCAATCCATGCCTGTGTAAACCGTTAGTTCAGCAATTTGTCTGACTGGCATGGAGAATTTTAGTTTCAGCAGGGGTAGCTTTTGCTCAAGAAACACATAAGGAAACTGTTGCTTCCATGAAACAGTCAGTAGTAAACACAAATAGGCATTTTCTAGAGGCTTTAAGGCTTTTGTATGAGTTTTCTATTCCTGTTGTAAACAGATTAGCACAACTGTAGGGGTTCAAGAGAACATACATTAATTCTTTTACCATTCTCTAGGTCAGAAGGTGTCAGCAAGGTTACACTCCTTTCTCAGTAGCTATAGTCAGTCTAGTCTTTCTCACAGCAGCACTCGGACACTTTCACAGTTAAAGAGTCCTTGTGATTACATTGGACCCACCTGGATAATCCAGGATACTCTATCTGAAGCCTAATTAATTCCCAACTCTTTGTTGCCATATCATCTAACATATGCACAAATTCTGGGGCTTGAGGATATTGACATCTTTGGCAGGGTATGTGTGGGGGGAGGGTATTTTTCTCTCTTTGCTTCACAGCTTTTTAGCTAGTTACTTCCTTAGGTGGATTCTATTTATTTATTTTTAAAATATTTTCCCTTTATTGATTTTAGAGAGAGAGAAAAGGAGCAGGAGAGATACATAGAAACATCAATCAGAGAGAACATTGACTGGCTGCCTCCTGTACCCATTACTGGGGATCTGGCCCACAACCTGGGCATGTGCCCTGACCAAGAATTGAACGAGTGGCCTCTTGGTACATGGGTCGAGGCTCAATCACTGAGCCACACTGGCCAGTGAGACTTTCTATTTTATTTTATCCTCACCTCATTACATTTTTGAATTTATCTTCAGATAGAGCAGGAGGGAGAGAGGGAGGAAGAGAGAGAGAGAGAAACTTCGATGTGAGAGAGACACATAGACTAGCTGCCACCCATGTGATCACAACCGAGACAAGGACAAACTGCTACCAAGGTACGTGCCCCCAGCAGAAACCGAACCCAGACTTTCTGGCCCATGGGCCAATGCTCTAACCATTGAACCAAACTGGCCAGGGTGAGACTTTCTATTTTTTAAAGGAATTTGAAAAGACACAAAAGCTCCAATTTTCCTCAGGAAACTTATCTTTTTTTTTTAGATGGAGTGGATAGGAGGGAGGGAGAGAGACACATTTATCGGTTGCCTCCCCCACAACCCTGACCAGGGTTGTAGATCGAACCTGCCACCTGAGTATGTGTCCTTGACTGGGAATCAAACCTGTGACCCTTCAGTTCAAGGGCCAACACTCTAACCAATGAGCCAAACCAGCCAGAGTGAGAAGTGTTCTTAGTGTTCAAATTAGGAATACTTTTCCTCTTTCAAGAAAGATTCTTTAGTTAGGTTATCGCCATTTCATACAGGTAAAGAATAACTGTCTCCGATGTAGATGGTTGGGAATCATTACATAGGTTGAACAATGGTGGTGGATGTGGTGTATAGTGGGCAATTATTGTTCACTTTCCAAGATATTAGGCTTCCTTTCGTATGATTTTGTTCTGTTTGAGTTCTCTAGGAACTTCATTTCTGTAAAAATTCATATATTGTAATTATGTCATTACTTAATTTTAGTCCTCCTTCATTTCTTCTTACTTCACCTTAAAGGTCCTATGTTATATTGCATACATGCCTATTTCTGATATTTCTCCCAACTGCTATTTTTATTTTTAAGATAGTTGCTAAACAGAATGAAAACAAACAGGAATGTATAAGGTCTCAAACTATAACTAAATAGCAATAAAATGTCCGTGAAATGCTACAGGATATGAAAAACAAAAGATATCCTAGTTAGAACATTGTCTGTTATAGAATGCTATAAATATCTTTCTTTAATTTCTTCGTTTCCTAATAAGAGTATTGAAGTCTTGATAGGTTAAATGTCATAGCCAAGTTCACCTGGCAAAGTAGAAGCCAAATCAGACTTAACACTCAATGCTCTTTGTTGTATTCAGAATTCATCTTGACAAATATCAAAGTAAAGTATAAAATAAAAAAGGGCATGAAGATATAAGCAGCAAAAGCCTTTGTGGTTCATGCTGTTTCCCAACAGTCAATGAAATTCCAGCAGTACTTCTCCAAATCCGATGAACACCATATAAATCTGTCTGCACTTGATAAATATTACCATTTTGAAATGATTCCTTTAATGGAATTTTCACAAGCTGTTAATGGTTGTGGTTGATAGAGCCTACCTTACATAGTCTGATGTGTCATAACTCATGCCATAGTCTCTGTTTTTTTCTTCTGGGTTGACGGCCTCTTGTTGACTTTAAGTGTAGCCTGCCTGCTTTGTCTAACCTTACATTTAATATATCACACTGCATGATATGATTACACAATACTGAAAGCCCGCGGTCATAAATGCCACTTCTGTAATTACATAACCTGCTATCCTTCATGTCTAGAAAAGCTGCAGAAACTGAAACAGCTGAGCATTTATAAGACACATAGTACATGTTCCTTTCTAGCATTATTTATGTGGCATAGAAATTGGAATTTATGAAACTGAAGTTGTAAAATTGAAAATAGAAGGTGGAAGTTTACTGAACATGTAACTTTTATGAAAATGATGATTTATCTCCTAATAAGAAAGATAATGGATTAAAGCAATTGCATTCTGGCCTGACAAGAACTTACTTAACTCCAAAGTGAATCAATAAATGCATATTTGTTATTTGGCATAGATAGTATGAGTTATTTATATAATATAAAACATAATCACAATTATTTTCACCCCTTCAATAGTACTACAGTTTTACCAGTTTTTGTTGTTGAAACCATATAATAGCACATCTGTGTTTACGTGCAGGAGATGAGCACTATTTTACCACCCTTACAAAATTTTTCATATTTTGTTAGCACTTGCTCCCATGCACATATTGTCCCAGTTATTTAGTAATATTAAACATAATGCATACTCTTTCCAAAGGATTTTACAGCCTAGATTTCTCTCTGGTGGTGATTTCCTAATTTACTCAACCATTTCCCACTGATTGCATATTCAGTTACGCCCCAATTTGCTCTTATGCATTGTTCTGTATTGAATTTTTACATTATTTAAAATGGTTACATCATTTATAACATTAAAATAAGTAATAGTAAATATTACTTCCAATATTTACCTTTTTAAATTATTTACATGATTAAAACTGGTCCTTTTATATGAACAAGTAATTTCCTGTGATGCCTTCTCAGAAAGTGGATTGCTAAATAAAAGAATATGATGCATTCAATGCTTTTGGTCCAGGTTTAAATATTGATTTTCCATTAAGTGTTTGCAATACAAATTTTTACCCCACAGCCTGTTATTCATGATTAAAAATAAAGACATTAAATTTTAAAAAGAATAAATATTTGCATTTTCTGCTCATACTCTAAAATTGGAAACACAATATTTATGAGTCGTAGGATTAGCTGCAGGAATTTCTATGGAGAGATATATCACGTAGTCCACATGTAATTAGGTTCCATTTAGAATATTTGTGAACAATATGTATTTTATATTACAGGAATTCCTATTATAAAATATAATGAAAATATTACTATAAACATTCTGCAAATAATATTTAGAATAAAATGACTGTGAGGAATGACAGAGACTTGTTAAATATTATACCAATTATCAAGATCTTAAAAGCAAATGTTAATTTATTTAATTTATTAAATACAGCAGTTGTGGTACCTGATCACTCCACAGCTAGAAAGAGTTTGAGAGAGTAAGTTATCTTCTGCATATTCTGGGGAAACCGGGTATTTTATCATAGTGTTTTGCATGATTCTGGAATTAAAATATAGAGACTTTTTTACAAGGGGTAAAGATTGCTGTTTTGGTTTTGTTTTTTCTTCTTTCTTTCTTATTCTTCTTTCTAATTTTAAGGCCTGATCATCACTGTGGGTTCAATAGATCCACATGAAAATCTCCATGGGAACTCTGTACACTGTGTGAATACATTTGTCTCTAATTTTAGTTAGACTTTTTCCCTAACACTTACTTGTATCTACTGAATAAATTATGAGTTTGCTTTGAAACATGAGCCTTGAAACAAATGGATTTTTATATCTGCAGTTATTAAGTTAGCCTATGAAGAGATTTTTTTCTTCCAATAGATGACTGCTGAGCTAATTACCTATCTATTTACGTGTCTGTATTCTGCCTATTCCAAAGGGAACTTGAATCGACTCCCTGTTATTTATTAACAATGCCAAGTAAAGTTTTCTAGCTTACTTAATTTTTAAATTTTCCCAGGGGAAAGAAAAATAACAAGTCTTAAGATCACGATGGTGAAAATGTAAGAATACTTCTAAAGCTCAATTCATTTCCTCTTTCCTTGTCTACCCTTTTCTTAGGTGTTTATCAGTATCAGGTTTTATATCAATTACACAAAAATATTTCATCATGTTAGCTTTAATTGTTTAGGCTACATCCAAATTATATCAATGTAAAACTATATCAGTTTTACAGAGTAAAGGGAATGAGTGTTTTGAGTTTCTTTCTGAATGTTTTTGTGTACATACTAGGTGGAGTTGTCTACTCCTATGCCCAAATCCCTACAGTCCTATCACTTACAACTTTCAGCCTCTACCTTGCATCTTTTAGCTTTTCTCTATCCTTCTGTAATTCTCACAGCTTCTCCTACTCACTCCCCTGCCTCTGGAAAACTTTTTAAAAGAATTTGAGCCTGGGATGGATTTAAAGTCTATATTCCAGGAACTTTGGAGATAAAGAAAAAAGCTCATGTGTGATTGACAATTTGGAATGGTAGGCAGGGAGTGGATGTTCTCAATATTTACTACTGAAAAGTTGTATTCTTTAAAAAAGAGTGTCTTTTCCATTTTTGAAGGAGCTGTTCATTATACTTTTTTTTTTCTGTATTTATGCATTTACAAATGATATCCATGCCATTTTCTGACCTGTGTGCTTCACTTTGTCTCTGTGCTGTGATAAAAGACCAAAGCCATGTTCAATATATTTTACTAAAAACCCTAAAGAATGCTCATTAGAAAGAATTTTCAAAAATCTTGTTATTTTTCCATTTAAAAAACTTGCCTGTTTATTTCCTGTCAAAATTGAGTGACAATCAGAAAAATTAAAGAATGGTATGAGAATTAGGACCAACATAGTTTACATGTAATTGTCTTTCTAAATATAAACACCAAAGTGATATTTTTTTATTATAAATTATTGTGGACATACTTCTTCAAACTATATTTTGAGTAAGAATGAATCTTTGCATGTTCTTTAATTTGTGTATTATTAGTATTATTTCACATATTATGATTATTGTACATAATATTATTCTCAAAATAGTAGTAGTAATACAATGCAAAATATTCTACAAATAAATATTAGTCTTTTTATTGAACTATCATCACACACGCCATTATGATCTTTGTTTTCTTATATCTAGGTGCCTCATGAATGTAGACATCACCTACTAAAGAAGATTGATCAGATTTGTATTCCTGTGCTTCTTGTAGAATTCAAGGAAAGTATTGAGCATACAGGAAGTCACAAATTGAATCGATTAATGGGTTTTTCATTTAAGCTTATTTTGTAAGAGTTCAAACAAAGAATGTGTATACTATTTATATTATTTTTATTTATCTATCAGGGTCTGTGCATTATAGGTTCAAACATTTTTTTAGTAACGTTCAGAGTCTCTCCAGGTATTGGTTTGCAATTACACATTGAGGAAACAGTTTGTTATCAAGTATTCTGTTTAACTATATGAGGCTACTGAATTGACCTAGAAGGGAAAGAATTTACTCTGAGACCAAGTAAATGTGGATTCAAATCTCAACACTACCCCAACTCATTGTATGATTTCATTTAAATTATAATACCTCTGTTTAGTCTTTCTTTCTTAGTTATAAAAATAGTAATAAAAATACCTGGTTTATGGTCTATTTAAAGGATTAAATAAAATAATTCTTAATGATTAGCTACTCTCTTTCCATGTTTCAATATAATGGTTACTATTTCACATACAATTAACCAGATTAAGTCAGATAGTATTTTCTAAGTGGAAATTTTCTAATCTAGAAGTTCTTCTGTGTAGACCTGGTAGCATCTGGCTGTTATTGCCCATGAGTTTCGTCCTGCTCTTTCATAAGGAGACTATTTCCTTGGTGAGTGAAAAAGTGACTGCACATAATATACTCTCTGCTCAAGGTTTGTGTTTTCTAGAAATGCTGCCATCAATTGATCCATCATCATTAGCTCTCTAATGACCTGCATTGATTACTGCACTTGGTTTAGTTCTACAAGGACTTAGGCTTCCTTCTTAGTGAAAGGATTTGAATTTTCCATAACTTCACAAAGGAAGTGGTTCAACAAAACTGCCATCTATTTGTAGTTTTAAACATTTTAAATAGCTCTGGGCACAAAGCTAGATACGTATGTATCTGTGAAAAAGTAGAGAACACAATCGTTAAAATGGACTCTGAAATCAAGCTGTCTTTGCTTTGTATAGTTAAAACAAGTATTCTGAGATCTTTTACAAACAAGGAATAAAATATGTTCTAGACCCCTTCATAAAATGATTCCAAATGCTTTCACACAAGTAACTGGAAACTGTGATTGAAAGATAAGGAACAGGTTCTGTTGGTGAACTGTTTACTGTGTTTCCAAATCGGAGTTAATTAATTCATCAAAAGAAAGGCAAATAAATTCTATATTTAAAAATGGTGGCGGAAGTGCCAGTGAAGGGCTTTGCTGAACACTAGCAATGGACTGGATTCTCGTGGCAGATGCAGGCTTCTGTACATTCGTAACTGAGTTTGAGGCCAGGTCCTCAAACCTGTTTCAAATACAGACTGTATTATCAGAGGACTCCTTGAGAGAAATTCTATGTGACTCTTTGGATCACAATTGGAAAGGTTTGTATTTTGACAGGTAACATATAATCCAACTAACACATAGTCTTGACTCAGAGAGAGTAGAATGATGCTTTTATTTTTTTGTGCTGTCTGTAACAAAATGAATTTCATAAGGGACTCTGGGGAAACTTCATTGACAACATCATTTCACTTTTTTAAAACAGTCTCTTTTCATCTAATCTTTTAAAGATCTAGTGTCTCGCCCTGGCCAGTTTGGCTCAGAGGTTGGAGCCTCGGCCTGCGGACCAGAGAGTCCTGGGTTCGGCCCCCGCTAGGGGCACGTACCAAAAAAAAAGAGAGAGATCTAGTGTCTCAGAAATGTTTGCTTGCTGTCAGCTTTTCATAGTGACACTCAACAAAAACTCAGATATTTTTTTCTTTCCTGCTACACATGTTAGAAAAATCTACACCTCTAAATGAGTATGTATATAAGTCTTAAATTAAGGTAATCATGGACTCTAACTAAATTATTAAAACTGTGATGGAGTACACTGCTTTCCAATGCCTATTATTTTAGGGCCTCTTAGAACCAGACTTAAGGGGAGTAGAGGAACTGTTTGATGGGGATTAAAAAGACCTAAAACTTTCTTTGCTATAAAATTCTTCTCCCAGAAAGTTTAAAAAAGATAAAAGTTACTGATTTATCCATAGATAAATTGTTAATCATATTTCTTTTCTTTTTTTTTCTGTTTTTCTTCTTCTTTTTAAAAATCTCATCTTTATTATTGAATGTATTACAGATGTCCCCACTTTACTTCCCCATTAACCCCCTCCTTCCCAAACCCCCCCACCACCTTCCTCACACTATTGTCGGTGCTCATTGGTTATTAATATATGCATAGAACTTGTTTGGTTTATCTCATCCCTTTTAGGTTCATTAGTCTAACAACAAATTAGTAATTCTTTTTTTTTTTTTTTTTTATCCTCACCCGAGGACATTTTTCCATTTTTTACTCAGATAGAGCGGGAAGGAGAGAGAGGAAGAGAGAGAAACATCAATGTGAAAGGTACACATCGAGCGGCCGCCACCCACACGACCCAACCAGGGCCAGGGACAAACTGCAGCCAAGGTACATGCCCTTAGCGGGAACCGAACCCGGGTCTCTGTGGACCGCAGGCTGACGCTCTAACCGCTGAGCCAAACCGGCCAGGGCACAAATTAGTAATTCTTAATTCCTTCATCTTTTTCACCAATCTCCCCCAGCCTTCACCCATCTGGCAAGTGACAAAAATTTCTCGTATCTATGAGTCTGTTTCTGTTGTGCTTGCTCATTTTGTTTGTAGATTCAATTGTTGATAGATATCTATTAATTGCGATTTTATTGTTCATATTTTTGTTCTTCTTCTCCTTCAAGAAGGCCCTTTAACATTTCATATAATACTGGTTTGGTGGTGATAAACTCCTTTAGCTTTCTCTTGTCTGGGAAACTCTTGATATGTCCATTGATTCTAAATAATAGCTTTGCAGGATAGAGTAATCTTGGTCATTCATTGCTTTTCATCACCTTGAATATCTCTTGCCACTCCTTTCTGGCCTGCAAAGGTTTTTTTTGAGAAATTAGCTGACAGTCTTTTGGGAACTCCTTTGTAGGTAACAAACTGCTTTTCTCTTGCTGCTTTTAAGATTCTCTCTTGCCTTTAACCTTTGGAATTTTGATGATGATGTGTCTTGGGTTCATCTTGTTTGGGACTCTCTGTACCTCCTGGACTTGTATGTCTGTTTCCTTCACCAACTTAGGGAAGTTTTCTGTCTATTGTTTCAAATAGGTTTCCAATTTCTTGCCCTGTTTCTTCTTCTGGCACCCTCATGATGTGAATGTTGGCGTGCTTGAAGTTGTCCTAGAGGCTCCTTACAGTATCCTCATTTTTTTTTGACTTTTCTTTTTCTTTTTTTGCTGTTCTGATTGGGTGTTTTTTGCTTTCTTAAATTCCAAATCGATGGTTTGCTTCTTGGCTTTGCCTGCTCTACTATTGATTCCCTGTAAATTATTCTTTATTGCAGTTAGTGCATCCTTCATTTCTGACTGGTCCTTTTTTATGTTGTTGATGTTCTCACTAAGTTCCTTGGAGGTCTCCTTAAGTTCCTTGAAGGTCTCACTAAGTTCCTTGAATGTCTCACCAAGTTCCTTGAGCAACCTCATAACCTGTGTTTTGAACTTTGCATCTGATTGATTGCTTATCTTCATTTTGTTTAATTCTTTTTCTGGAGTTTTGTTCTTTTCCTTCATTTGGAACATGCTTCTTTGTCTCCTCATTTTGGCTGCTTCCCTGTGTTTGTTTTTATTATAGAATTGCCATGTTTCTTAGGCTTCTTTGGGTGGCTTATTGTTGTAGGTGTCCTGTAGGATCCAGTGGCACAGCCTCCTTAATCACCCAGCTGGGTTCTCAAGATGCACTGTACACCCTTCTGTTGTAACTGAGTCTTGATTGTTGTTGGCACGTCAATGGGAGGAGTTTACTCAGGCTCATTAGCTGCAAGGACTGGCTATGACCATTGACCACTGGCCTCTGACTACTTTGGAGGATCAGCTGTGTATGGGCCCACCACATAGAGCAAGACTTACTTCATCAGGGCTCTGGTACCCACTGAGTCTGCTCACTGCGTGTGTCACTTGTGGAGATGGTTGGGTGATGATGTTTCAATATGGTCTGAAGCTGTCCAGTGGGTGTGCTGGCTCTGGAACAAGGTCAGTCACTGCCTGTGTTCTATCCAGGGCCACCCAGCATAAGCTACAAAGTGATTTGCAGATGGCTGCTTCTTGTGCTGGGATTGGAGGTGCCCAGGAAAAGCCAAGTTGTACTCTAAGGCTGACTGCTTCTAGTGCAGGCCTGAGGCCACTTAAAGAGAAGTATGGGGCTGGCTGAGATGAGATGCTGCTTGTTTGACAGATTTTAGGAAACTCTGAAGCAGGATCCAACACAGGCCAATCTTATGGTAAAGCCTTTGAAACAGCTTGGGTGGGCTCAAAAATTGGGTGGAGCAGGGCCTCAGGGAATCACCAGGGCAGGGCAAACAGTGTGAGCCAGGTTGCTGTAGTCCCAGATATGGTTGCTGTCTGCCACCCCAGGGAAGGGCTCACCAAAGAAGCATCAGCCTCCACCAGCTCATCTGTCCAGGAGAAAACCACCTCTCCAGCCCTTTTCCTGAGGCCAAACAGTTCAGTTCTTCCCTGTATTTTTCCTCAAGCTGCCTTCCCTCCCAGCTTAGAGGGAGCAAGTCCAAGTAAATCCCTGAGCGAGCGGGCCCTTTAAGAGGAGCTGCCTGGGGCTCCCACAGCCACAGCCTCCCTGAGCCTCAGTTCCTGCTGGTTTTTCCAGCCACAAGTTTTCGGGACTTCTCTTCCTGGCACTGGAACCCTGAGCTGGGTGCCTGGTGTGGGACGGGGGCCCCTCAGTCCTCAGGGAAGACCTTCACAGCTGAGGTGTCCTCCTGATTTTTATCCGCCACTCGTGGGTGTGGGACCAGCCTGTCCTCCTCCGCCCCTCCTACCAGTCTCCATGTGGCAGCTGCTTAATTCCGTAGTTGTAGGACTTCTATTCAGCTTGATTTCAGGCAGTTCTGTAGTTTAGTTGTAATTTTGATGTGGTTGTGGGAGGAGGTGAGACCACATTTACCTTCTGGGACTTTACCAGAAGTCCCAGATTTATTTTCTTTAGACATCTATCTGAAATGAGTAACTCAAATGGGACATTTGTTGGGATTGGTGGTGTGAGGAGATGTGTGTGGAGCTCTGATGTAATGGTAGTACCAGATGTTGCAGACCTACCTGCTAATGGAAACCAGAACCTTGTATAGTTCAGGGACTCTGAGACCATGATGGTAGCCTTCATTTCCCTTGCCTTAAAGCAGTACCAGGAGCATGTAGGAAATGGAAGGGAGAATAAAATATTAGAAGAGAAGTAACCAAATAACCTTGGGAAAAAATGTGAAACTATGTTTCAACTTTCAACTTTGATGAAGCATTTAATGCAGTTACTCTAAGAGTGAAGTCACCACTACCACAATTTACCTTATCAATTTCACTAAGAAACTGGATCTCTATAAATTTGGAAGGAGCAGATGATGTGATATTGTTAAAATGGCTGAAAAAATTAGGCATTGATTTAAAAATATTTACATATACATTCAATCTCTTGCACACACATATGTGCTCATTTAGACTGACTCTTTTCTGCATTATTTAAAATAAAACATTCTGCCCAACTGGTGTGGCTCAGTGGTTGAGCATTGACCCATGCACCAAGAGGTCACCAGTGTGATTCCCAGTCAGGGCACATGCCCGAGTTGTGGGCCTGTCCCCGGTGGGGGGCATGCAGAAGGTAATCAGTGTTTTTCTCATCAATGTCTCTATCTCTCTCTTCCTCTCCCTCCAAAATCAACAAAGGAAAAAATATATATATATTCACCTTTCCCTTTTCAAATCATTCTCGCTGGTATTAACAAATCATCTTCTCTAAATTCAGTCAGAGGATTTATTTTCATTGTATATTGACAGTTGGCCTTTTCTTAAGGATAGCTATATTTCCCAGTATTTTATGTAATGAGATTTTAGGTAATATGTTGAATTAATAAAGGATGTTTGTGTTGAAAGTAAACCCATAAAGAACTCTACTATTTCTTACTCAGAGCATTTTTTTTTTTGCTTCAAATAATATTGATATTTTTCTGTTTATTTATTTAATAATTAATCCTACATGACTCCAAAATAAAATTTGTTTTGTTTTTCAATAAATTAATACAATTTAAGAAGAATCACTTCTACTTATATTATGGGCACACTTTTTCTTAATAGAAATGTATTTTACAAAACCTCTTTTATGGTATCCCATTTAACTATAAGTCCTCATTTGCTTTTCTTGAATTGTCCGTTAAAAAAAAAAAATGAATCTTATCTTTCCTCATGACCTGTCCCATTTCTCTTGTACAGTCAGCTGTTCTAAAATTTTGTCTCCCTCTATACATAAATGTTGTTAATGACCAAATATATTACCCCAGATTAGGAGGCCTTGGCTGCATGGGGAGGAGAATGGGGAAGGAGAAGGAGAGCATTTTTACTTTCCCCCAAAGTTGAGCTCACCTTGGAATTAATTCTGAGCAAGAGGCCTAGGCGGGGTTTACTCTAATCCATGCTCTGCTTCCAAGAAAAGCTAAAGTGGATGTGACGTGCACTCAGAATAATCTGGCAGTAGCAACACGTCTGAAGAGACTGTGCAAAGCTGCTGCCAGATCCCATGCCAGCGGGCATCTTGAGTAAAGCTGTGCTCTTGCTCCTCACATTTCGTGAGCACTGAAGCAGGGTTCACCTTCAATGCTGGGACCACTGAGAGGAGATCAGCATGAAGAATTATGTTCCTTCTTTCTCACAGCATCTCATTATTTGTGGAGACTCTTGTCACTCAACCTAATTTCACCTTTACTTATGCTCTCTGTCAGTATTCACTGCATTTGCTTTTGTTTATTAGTTATCCTTTTTCTGTCACTGTGGTTAAGTGAAAAATATTAAATATCTTAGGTTTTGAACAATTATAATGTAAAAAAGGTGGAAAATAATATAAAATTTAATTTATATGATTGAACAAACTAGTTTTAGAACTCAAAACATTTTTATTAATCTAAAAAGGGGGTTACATTTTAGAACAGATATTTAAACCATTACAACTTAAAGAGTGAAATAAAAAGGAAAGATTAAGAAAGAAGATTAGGGGAAGTGAATATGATCGGGTAAGGCCATATTCTGTTACAGCTAAACATTCAATTTTATACATTTAAACATATGTACCTTTTTAAAACTTAATTTATTGGTTGAACTTGGTTCATAAGGTTATATATGTTTTTTTTAATCCTCACTTGAGGACATTTTTCCATTTTTTTTTTTTTTTTTTTTTATCCTCACCCGAGGATATTTTTCCATTTTTTGTACAGATAGAGTGGGAGGGAGAGAGAGGAAGGGAGAGAGAGAGAGAAACATCGACGTGAAGGGACACATCGAGTGGCTGCCACCCGCACGACCAACCAGGGCCGGGGACAAACTGCAACCGAAGTACGTGCCCTTAGCGGGAACCGAACCCGGGTCTCTCTGGACCGCAGGCCGACGCTTTAACCGCTGAGCCAAACTGGCCAGGGCTCCATTTTATGTTCAGATAGAGTGGGAGGGAGAGAGAGAGAGAGAAACATCAACGTGAAAGGAACACATCGAATGGTTGCCACCTGCATGACCCATCCAGGGCTGGGGACAATCTGCAACCGAGGTACGTGCCTTTAGCAGGAACCGAACCCGGGTCTCTCTGGACCACAGGCCGACGCTCTAACTGCTGAGCAAAACTGGCCAGGGCCATAAGGTTATATATGTTTTAAGTGTACAATTTTATGATACATCATCTGTATATCACACTGTGTTCTGAACACCCAGTCAAATATTCTTTCATCATTTGGTCCCCTTTACCCTTTACTATCCCTCCATCCCTCTTCCCTTTGGTAACCACCATATTTTGTCTGTGCTTATGAGTTTTTGTTTGTTTTTCTTGTTTGTTCATTTGTTGCTTTCAGTTTTATATTCCACATATGAGCAAAATCATATGGTTCTTAACAATTTTGGTCTGACATTTTCTTTTAGCATGCTATTCTTAAGATCCATCTACGTTGTTGCAAATGACTGTATTTTATCTCTTTTTATGGCTGAATAGCATTCCACTGTATATATGTATCACACCTTCTTTATCCAATCATTTATCAAAGAACACTTCAGTTGTTTTTATGTCTTGGGCACTGGGAGCAATGCTGCAATGAACGTTAGTGTACATATACCTTTGTGAGTAAATGCTTTCAAATTTTTGGGGTAGGTACCCAGAAGAGGGGTTAAATGGGCCATATGGTATTCTGATATATATATATGTATATATATATATATACATATATATCTATATATATATGCATATATCTATATCTATCTATATATATATATATTTTTTTTTTTTTTTTGAGAAGGCTTGATACTCTTTTCCTTAGTGGCTGCACCAGTTTACATTCCCACAAACAATGAATGAAAGTTTATTTTTCTCCATGACCTGGCCAACATTAATTACATGTCTTATTGGAAATAGCCATTCTACTGAGTGTGAGGTGGTATCTCATTGTAGTTAGATTTGCATTTCCCTAATAGCTAGTGAAGTTGAGCATCATTTCATATATCTGTTGGCCATTTGTATGTTTTCTTGGGAGAAATGTCTGCTCAGGTCCTCGGCCCACTTTTTAATTAGATTGTTCGTTTGGTGTTGAGTTGTATGAGTTCTTTATATATATTGGATATTAACGCCTTGTTGAAGCTGTTGTTTTCAAATAACTTCTCCCATTCAGTTGGTTGCCTTTTTGTTTTGTTGGTGGTTCCTTTTGCTGTGTAGAGGCTTTTCAGTTTGATAGAGTTCCATTCATTTATATTTGCATTATTTCCCTTGCCTTTGGGGTCAAATTCATAAAATCCTCTCTAACCTCTTTGCTAAAACAAGAAAGTATCTCTTATCATGTAACTTTCATTCTTTAGTTTTGCTTTGAAATAGCCCATGTTAGAGTTTCAATTTTGTTTTACTTTTATTATTTTCTTTTTTCAATTTTTTATGTATTAATTTGTTTTTGCTACAGATGTTTCTCATTTTCCCCCATTGATACCCTCCTTCCCTACCCCCCCACCCCATGCCCAGTTTTGTTGTCTGTGTTCATTGGTCATGCATACATGCATGTAAGTTCTGTGGTTTATCTCTTCCCCCACAAACCAACCCCTCCTCTGAGGCTTGTCAGCCTGTACCCCACCACCATGTCTCTGGGTTAATTTTGTTCAGCAGTTTGTTTAGTTCATTATATTCCACAAATAAGTGAGATCCTGTGTATTTGTCTTTCTCTGCTTGACTTGTTTTGCCTTCCATGCCATCTCAAAGGATAGAGATCTTTCTTCTGTATACCTGCATAGTATTTCATTGTGTACATGTACCACAGCTTTTTAATTCACTCATCTACTGATGGACACTTGGGTTGTTTCCAGATTTTAGCTATTATAAAGAGTGCTGCTATGAACATAGGTGTACATATATTCTTTCTGATTGGTGTTTCAGGTTTCTTAGGGTATATTCCTAGAAGTGGGATCACTGGGTCAAATCGCAGTTCAATTTTAAAATTTTTGAGGAAACTGTAGTGTTTTCCATAGTGGCTGCACCAGTCTGCATTCCCACTAGCAGTGTACTAGAGTCCCCTCTTCTCCACACCCTCACCAGCAATTTTTCTTTGATGATTTATTGATGGCGGCCATTCTGACAGGTGTGAGGTGATACCTCATTGTTGTTTTAATTTGCATCTCTCTGATGATGAGTGATGTTGAGCATTTCTTCTTATGTCTCTTGGCCATTTGTATGTCCTTTTTGGAGAGGTGTCTATTTAGGTCCTCTGCTCATTTTTTAATTGGGTGGTCTTCCTTTTGTTGAGTTGTATGAGCACTCTATATATTTTGGAAATTAACCCCTTATCTGATGCATCATTGACAATTATTGTCTCCCTTATAGTGGAATCCCTTTCTGTTTTGATGATTGTTTCTTTTGCTGTGCAGAAGCTTTTTAGTTTGATGTAGTTCCATGTGTTCATTTTTTCCTTTGTTTCTGTTGCCTTAGGTATTGTATCAGTGAAAATTCTGCTGTGTATGGTGTCTGAGATTTTGTTGCCTACATTTTCTTCTAGAATTTTTATGGATTCACAAGTTACATTTAAGTCTTTTATCCATTTTGAGTTTATTCTCATGCATGGTGTAAGTTGGTGTTCTAGCTTCATTTTTTTTGCAGGTAGCTGTCCAATTTTCTCAATACCATTTATTAAAGAGACTGTCTTGACTCCACTGTATGCTCTTGCCACCTTTGTCAAATATTAATGGAGCATATTGTCTTGGGTCAATTTCTGGGTTCTCTATTCTGTTCCATTGATCTATCTACCTGTTCTTGTGCCAGTACCAGGCTGTTTTAATTACAGTAGCTTTGTAGTATAACCTGAAATCTGGTAACGTGATCCCTCCTACTTTGTTCTTCTTTTTGAAGATTTCTGTGGCTATACAGGGTTTTTGGTTTTTTTTTTTTTTATTCCATATAAACTTTTGGAGTGTTTGTTCTAGTTCTGTGAAGTATATCATTGGTATTTTGCTGAGGATTGCACTGAATCTATAGATTGCTTTGGGTAGTATGGACATTTTAATGATGTTAATTCTTCCAACCTATGAACAAGGTATATGCTTCCACTTTTTTATATCTTCCTCTATTTTTTTTTTTTTTTCAATGACCTGTAGTTTTCTGTGAAGAGAGCCATTACTTCTTTGGTTAAGTTTCTTTCTAGGTATCTTAATTTTTTTGCTGCTGTGGTAAATGAAATTGTTTTATTAGTTTCTCTTTCTATGATTTCATCATTCATGTATAAGAATGCTGTCCATTTCTTGATGTTAATTTTGTATACTGTTACTTTGCCAAATTCATTTATTAAGTCTAGTAGATTTTTGATGGAGTCTTTAGGGTTTTCTGTGTACAGTAGCATGTCATCTGTAAATAATGACAGTTTCACTTCCTCCTTCCCAATTTGGCTACCCTTTCTTTATTTCTTTCTTTCTTTCTTTCTTTCTTTCTTTCTTTATTTATTTATTTATTTATTTATTTTTCATGTCTAATCCTGTGGCAAAGACTTCCAGTACTATGTTAAATAAGAGTGGCAAAAGTGGGCATCCCTGTCTTGTTCCTGTTCTTAAGGGGAATGCTCCCATTGAGTATGATGTTGGCTGTAGGTCTTTCATATATGGCCTTTATTATGTTGAGATGTGATCCCTCTATTCCCACGTTGCTGAGCGTTTTTATCAGAAATGGGTGCTGGATTTTGTCAAATGCTTTTTCAGCATCTATTGATATGATCATATTGTTTTTATCTTTCCTTTTGTTTATGTGGTGTATCACATTGTTTGTTTTGCGGATATTGTACCAGCCTTGCATCCCTGGGATAAATCCCACTTGGTCATGATGAATAATTTTTTTGATATATTGCTGGATCTGATTTGCTAATATTTTGTTAAGGATTTTGGCATCTGTGTTCATCAGGGATATTGGCCTGTAGTTTTCTTTCTTTGTAGTGTCTTTTTCTAGTTTTGGTATTAAGATTTTGCTCCCTCATAAAATGAGTTTGGAAGTGTTCCGTCTTCTTGAATTTTTTGGAATAGTTTGAGGAGAATGGGTATTAGTTCTTCTTTGAATGTTTGGTAAAACTCCCTCGTGAAGCCATCAGACCTGGGCTTTTGTTTGCTGGGATTTTCTTTATTGCATCTTCAATTTCCTTAGTTAGTGGTCTGTTCAAGTTTTCTATCTCTTCCTGGCTCAGTTTTGGGAGACTGTGTGCTTCTAGAAATTTGTCAATTTCTCATAGATTGTCCAATTTGTTGGCATATATGTGTTCATAGTATGTTTTGATGATCCTTTGTATAACTGTGGTGTCAGTTGTTCTCCTATTTCATGTCTGATTTTGTTTATTTGGTTTCTCTCTTATTGTTTTTTGGTGAGTCTGGCTAAAGGTCCATCGATCTTGTTTATCCTTTCAAAGAACCAGCTTTTTGTTTCATTGATCTTTTGAGTTGTTTTTAGTCTCTATGTCATTTATTTCAGCTCTGATCTTTACTATTTCTTTCCTCTTACTGGGTCCAGATTTTTCTTTTCTTTTCTTTTCTTTTCTTTTCTTTTCTTTTCTTTTCTTTTCTTTTCTTTTTTTTTTTTCTATGAATTTTTATTTATTTTTTGTTACAGATATTTTACCTTTTTACCCCATTGGCACCCCCCACCCCACCCCCCCTCCACCCTGTCCCCGGCTTAGTTGTCCAAGTCCATTGGTCATGCATACATGCATATAAGTTCTGTAGTTTATCTCTTCCCACCCCCCCACCCCCCATCCCCTCTTCTGAGGGATGTCAGTCTGTGCCCTACTTCCATGTGTCTGGGTCTACTGTATTCCTCAGACTGTTATGTTCATTATATTCCGTATATAAGTGAGATCATGTGGTATTTGTCTTTTTCTGCTTGGCTTCTTTCACTTAGGATAATACTTTCCAGGTCCCTCCATGTCGTCTCAAAGGATAAGAGATCTTTCTTTCCTACCGCTGCATAGTACTCCATTGTGTATATGTACCACTGCTTTTTTATCCATTCGTCTACTGGTGGACACTTGGGCTGTTTCCAGATCTTAGCTATTGTAAATAGTGCTGCTATGAACATGTGGGTGCATATATTCTTCCTGATTGGTGTTTCAGGTTTCTTAGGGTATATTCCCAGCAGTGGGATCACTGGGTCAAATGGAAGTTCAATTTTTAATTTTTTGAGGTAGCACCATATTGTTTTCCATAGCGGCTGCACCAGTCTGCATTCACACCAGCAGTGTATTAGATTCCCCTTTTCTCCACACCCTCGCCAACACCTGTTGTTTGATGATTTGTTGATGGCGGCCATTCTGACAGGTGTGAGGTGATACCTCATTGTTGTTTTAATTTGCATCTCTCTGATGATTAGTGATGTTGAGTATTTCTTCATATGTCTCTTGGCCATTTGTATGTCCTGTTTGGAGAGGTGTCTATTCAGCTCCTCTGCCCATTTTTTAATTGGGTTCTTTGTCTTCCTTTTGTGGAGTTGTATGAGCACTCTCTATATATTGGAAATTAACCCCTTATCTGATACATCGTGGCAATGATGTTTTCCCATACAGTGAGTTGCCTTTCCATTTTGATGATTGTTTCTTTTGCTGTGCAGAAGCTTTTTAGTTTGATGTAGTCCCATGTGTTCATTTTCTCCTTTATTTCTTTTGCCTTAGGTGATGTATCAATGAAAAGTCTGCTCCGTATGATGTCCGAAATTTTGTTGCCTACATTTTCTTCTGGAATTTTTATGGATTCACGGGTCACATTTAAGTCTTTTATCCATTTCGAGTTTATTTTTGTGTATGGTGTAAGTTGATGGTCTAGTTTCATTTTTTTGCATGTAGCTGTCCAATTTTCCCAACACCATTTATTAAAGAGGCTGTCTTTACTCCACTGTATGCTCTTGCCACCTTTGTCAAATATTAATTGAGCGTATTGCCTTGGGTCCATTTCTGGGTTTTCAGTTCTGTTCCACTGGTCTATAAGCCTGTTCTTGTGCCAGTACCAGGCTGTTTTGGTTACAGTCGCTTTGTAGTATAACCTGATATCTGGTATTGTGATCCCACCTACTTTGTTCTTCTTTTTCAAGATTGCTGTGGCTATTCGGGGTCTTTTTTGGTTCCATATGATCTTTTGAAGTATTTGTTCTAGTTCTGTGAAATATGTTGTTGGTATTTTAAAGGGGATTGCATTGAATCTATAGATTGCTTTGGGTAGTATGGACATTTTAATGATGTTAATTCTTCCAATCCATGAACAGGGTATGTGCTTCCACTTTTTTATATCTTCCTCTATTTCTTTTTCAATGACCTGTAGTTTTCTGCAAATAGGTCCTTTACTTCTTTGGTTAAGTTTATTCCTAGGTATCGTAATTTTTTTGGAGCGATGGTAAATGGGATTGTTTTTTCAGTTTCTCTTTCTGTGAGTTCATCATTGATGTACAAGAATGCCGTCGATTTCTTGACGTTAATTTTGTATCCTGCTACTTTGCCAAATTCATTTATTAAGTCTAATAGATTTTTGATGGGGTCTTTAGAGTTTTCTATGTACAATATCATGTCATCTGCAAATAATGACAGTTTCACTTCCTCCTTTCCAATTTGGATCCCTTTTATTTTTTCTTCATGTCTGATTGCTGTGGCTAAGACTTCCAGTACAATGATAAATAAGACTGGCGAAAGTGGACATCCCTGTCTTGTTCCTGTTCTTAATGGAAAGGTTTTTAGTTTCTGTCCATTGAGTATGATGTTGGCTGTAGGTCTTCCATATATGGCCTTTATTATGTCGAGATATGATCCCTCTATTCCTACATTGCTGAGCGTTTTTATCAGAAATGGATGCTGGATTTTGTCGAATGCTTTTTCAGCATCTATTGATATGATCATGTGGTTTTTATTCTTCATTTTGTTTATGTGGTGTATCACGTTTATTGATTTGCGAATATTGTACCAGCCTTGCATCCCTGGGATGAATCCCACTTAGTCATGGTGAATAATTTTTTTGATGTATTTCTGGATCCGATTTGCTAATATTTTGTTCAGGATTTGGCGTCTATGTTCATCAGGGATATTGGCCTGTAGTTTTCTTTCTTCGTAGTGTCTTTTTCTGGTTTTGGAATTAGAATTATGCTGGCCTCATAGAACGTGTTTGGAAGTCTTCCTTCTTCTTGAATTTTTTGAAATAGTTTGAGGAGAATGGGTGTTAGTTCTTTTCTGAATGTTCGGTAAAACTCCCCCGTGAAACCATCTGGGCCTGGGCTTTTGTTTGCTGGGAGAGTCTTGATTACCTCTTCAATTTCCTTAGTTGTTATTGGTCTGTTCAAGTTTTCTATCTCTTCCGGGGATAGTTTTGGGAGACTGTGTGTTTCTAGAAATTTGTCCATTTCGCTGAGATTGTCGAATTTGTTGCCATATAGTTGTTCATAGTAGTTGTTAACGATCTTTTATATTTCCGTGGTGTTGGTTGTTACTTCTCCTCTTTCATTTCTGATTTTGTGTATTAGGGTTCTCTCTCTTTGTTTCTTGGTGAGTCTAGCTAAGGGTCCATCAATCTTGTTTATCTTTTCGAAAAACCAGCTCTTTGTTTCATTGAACCTTTGAATTGTTTTTTTGGTCTCTATGTCATTTATTTCTGCTCTGATCTTTACTATTTCCTTCCTTCTACTTGCTCTGGGGTTTTCTTTTTGTTTGCTTTCTAATTCTTTAAGTTGTGAGGTTAGACAGTCAATTAGAAATTTTTCTTGTTTTTTGAGGTAGGCCTGTAGTGCTATGAACTTCCCTCTCAGAACTGCTTTTGCTGCATCCCATAGATTTTGTGTTGTTGTGTGTTCATTTTCATTGGTTTCCAGGACGTTTTTCATTTTTTCCTTGATCTCCTCTGTGACCCATTCATTGTTTAATAACATGCTATTTAGCCTCCAGGTGTTGAAATGTCTTTGCATGTTCTTATTGCAATTGATGTCTAGTTTCATGCCATTGTGATCTGAGAAGATGCTTGATATGATTTCAATCTTCTTGAACTTGTAGAGATTTAGTTTGTGTCCTATCATGTGGTCTATCTTTGAGAATGTCCCATGTGCACTTGAGAAGAATGTGTATTCTGTAGTTTTGGGGTGTAATTCTCTGTAGACATCTATTAAATCCATTTGGTCTAGTGCTTCATTTAGAATCTCTGTTTCCTTGCTAATTTTTTGCCTAGAGGATCTATCTAGTGCTGTCAACGGGGTGTTGAAGTCCCCTGCTATGATTGTATTGTTGTCGATTTCTCCTTGGAAGTCCTCCAGAAGATTTTTAATATATTTTGGTGCTCCTATATTGGGTGCATATATGTTTATCAAGGTTATATCTTCTTGTTGGATAGATCCTTTCAATATTATGTAGTGGCCGTCTTTGTCTCTAGTTATGGTCTTCATTTTGAAATCTATTTTATCAGATATGAGAATTGCTACCCCAGCTTTTTTTTGCTTTCCATTGCTTGGAAAATTTTTTTCCATCCCTTCACTTTCAACCTATGTGAGTCTTTTATTGAGAGGTGGGTCTCTTGTAAACAACATATAGATGAGTCATGCTTTCTTATCCAATCAGCTACTCTGTGTCTCTTTATGGGAGCATTCAATCCATTTACGATTAAGGTGATTATTGATATGTACTTATTTATTGCCATTTTTGTTTAGTGTGGTTCTATTTTTCTTCCCATTTCTACTGCTAATTACAGCAGTCCTTTTAACATTTCTTGCAGTGCTGGTTTGGTGCTAATGTATTCCCTTAGCCTTTTTTTGTCTGGGAAGCTCTTTATTTGATCTTCTATTTTGAATGATAGCCTTGCTGGGTAGAGTAGTCTTGGATTCAGATTCTTGTTTTTCATGACTTTGATTACTTCATGCCATTCCCTTCTGGCCTGTAGTGTTTCTTGTGAGAAGTCAGCTGAGAGCCTTATGGGGTTCCCTTTGTAGGTAACCTGTTGCTTATCTCTTGCTGCTTTTAGGATTCTCTCTTTGTCTTTAATTTGTGGCATTTTAATTACTATGTGTCTTGGTGAGGGCCTGTTTGGGTTCTTCTTACTTGGGACTCTCTGTGCTTCTTGAACTTGAATGCCTTCTTCCTTTAGCAATTTAGGGAAGTTTTCTCTCACTATTTTTTGAATATATTCTCTATCCCTTGCTCATTTTCTTCTTCTTCGGGGACTCCTATGATGCGAATATTATTACGTTTCCAGTTGTCCCATAGTTCTCTTAAGCTGTCTTCCTGATTTTTAATAGTTTTTTCCTTTTGTTTTTCTGATTGGTTGATTTTTCTACCCTGTCTTCTAATTCACTGATCCGGTCCTCAGCTTCCCTACTCTGCTTTTTAAACCTTCCAATGTGTTTTTCATTTCTGATATGTCATTTTTTATCTCTTCTTGTTGGTTTTTAATTTCCAATTGGCTTATTTTCAGTGTCTCTATGTCCTTACTCATGCTGTTGAGCTTCCTCAAGATCATGGCTCTGAATTCTAGCTCTTTTAACATGCCTAATTGCTCCACATTGATCTCATCTTCGGTGGAGGTATCTTGCTCTTTCATTTGGCTTCTGTTTCTGTGTTTCACCATTTTGGCTATCACTGTGGGCTTTGGAGCCTGTCAAGTTCTCCCTGTGGGTGTTGGTGTTCTGCTGTTTGTGGCTCCCTCTCCTGTGTTTAGATGAGCGAGGGAGGACCCACGTTGAACACCACTGTCAAGTCTTACTTTCCTGGTTAAAGTTTCCAGCCCAGGAAACGTACTGTTATCCTCTAGCTTTTTGCCTGGAGGCTAGCAGTCTAGGTTAATTGATTAGTTTTGGGTTGTCAGTTGATTGAAAAACTCCCTCTGGTGCTCAGCCAAGGGGCTTTCATGAGGGTGGGGCAGATGCTGGTTGTTAGTGAGCCTCAATTAACACTTCAATGGCCCACAGGGTGGGTTTGGATCTCCCAGGGAGGGGCTGCTGCCTCTCCTCAGAGGCCTGGGAAGGAGCAATGTGGCCACTGTCCTGAGTGGCTGCACTCAGCCAAAGCTCTGAGCGCCCTCCAAACCCCGAGTGTCCCGACACAGTTCCAGTCCTGACTCCCCTCCCTCCGCGGGAGCCCAAGGTGAGTCGCTGTGGCTGTTTCAGTCTCTGTCCCGGCTGCGCTGTGGGGCCGCCTGGGAGTGTAACCCGAGGGCGCTGCTCCCAGCTAAGGCCGCTGCCGAGTTGCCGACCATGTGCTCCCAGCCCCCGTCTCGCGCCTTCGCAAGCCTACCGGGATGGAGTCAGTGTCCCTCATTGTATGGTCCTCGCAAGCTGCTTTTCTGTTGGTTTTTCCCGTCGATTTGTCTGTGTTATAGTTGTAATTCCAGTTTGGTTCTGGGAGACGGTCTGTGTAGCTCCGTTCACTCCGCCGCCATTTTTCAGTTCCCCAGATTTTTCTTTTTGTTTACTTTCTAGTTCTTTAAATTGTAGAGTTAGAAAATCAATTAGGAATTTTTCTTGTTTCTTGAGGTAGGCCTGTAGTCTTATGAACTTCCCAGTCAGTACTGCTGTGTCCCAAAAATTTTGCTGTGTCCCACAGATTTTGTGTTGTTGTGTGTTCATTTTCATTGGTTTCCAGAAAGTTTTTAATTTTTTCCTTGATCTCATTAGTAACCCATTCGTTGTTTAATAACATTCTATTTAGCGTTCAAGTGTTTGAATGTTTTTGTGTGTTTTTATTGTAATTGAGATCTAGGTTCATGCCACTGTGATCTATCTAACAAGATGCTTGATTGTTTATTATTTTCCAGAAAATTTAGGGTTTGGCCTATTAGAAATACTCCAATATCCTTTTAAAATGCAGACACATTTTATAACTCACTTTGTATATTATATTTTGAGGATTTAAATAATCCATTGTTGTCTATTAGATACAATCTGTTGCATTCTGTTATTGCTATGTGCCCTGTGAGCACTAATTCTATTATATTTTCTTTAAATATCCCTGAAATTGATTATTACCGACAACACATCTTTTCAGAATGCTGTCTGTGACTAGATCTGAAGTATTTCGACACTGTTTCTTCATATGAGAAAGAAAAAACACAAATAAATATTTTTTTTATATGTTACTTTAGTTGCTTGCCATGGATACTTATAACTTATTTCAAAATGGGTAAAAATATTAAAGTTTTCTAATAACTAAGATTCAATCAAAATTAAAAATATAATTCAACTATGAAAATAAATAAAATGCAGATACACATGTGATTCTGATGAGTGAGAAGTGCTTACTATTTTTATTTTTGAGATTGTTTGTCCAAGGCCTGTGTTTTAAGGTTTCATGAAGAAATATGAACTATACTGTGGAGCCTAAGAAAACGTAGTCGGCCTACTTCATAGGCATCTGTGATAGAAAACCTCTGTCACAAGCTGAGGGTGGTAAGTGGAGAGGTCTAGATGTGTGTTTCTATTTCATTATCTTTCTAAGAATTTTCTACATAAGTGAACTATGATGCTATGATTAGGCAGCAATCAATTTTCTTACTAATAACTTTCTTTAAAATTGCTTGTTATATTATTGAATTGTCATAAATATTTTATAAACAATTTATTTGGACATAGTATAATTTACTTTTATGAACTGTGAATAGAAATTTTGTTTTCTCTTATAATTATTCTAACATTGTATTTTTTCATAATAAATAATATACCTTTTCTTTCAGTAAAGAGTATTGAAATGAAACCTAAAATTAAATATAAACCTCTACTTCAACAATATAATCAATGGGACATTTTTTTCTTTGAATCCTCTCTATTTACAAAAATATTTCAAATAATTATATGGTTTGAATATTAGGTTTAAAAAGGAATACTTTATTATTACTACTTCTGCCCCCAAATAACACTGATTATAGGTACTTTTTATACTTAAAGCCAATTCAATCATCTTAGAAACAACTGTGTTTGCACATGGAAAGATTAGGGGCTTTTGGACAACTATAATTGGGAGAATTCTTACAGCCTATCGATGGTCCTACTGAAAGCATAACTTCATACATTGTATCTTCAATGCAACCATAGTGCAATGGGTTTTAAATACCACCAGAAGTCACTCATTTTCCATCTTATTTTAACTTGTTTATTTCATTCCTTGACTTTTATAGACATACTTTTGCATTGGACTCTTAGTTCTAATTATACTGCCAATTTTTTCTTATTTTTTATTATTTCCTTTTGTTCTGACCTTATCACTCCTCCCTCACCAAGTGTTCTTCTGATAAAAAATAAGCTAGTCTCAAGAACACTGAGTACCTCTGGGCAGGTTAAAGTAAGCAAATTGGGGGAATTAATTCAAACGGAAACTATTTTTAGCTGAAAGCCCTGAAATACTTGTGTTTAAGCCCGTTTGTTCACAGGAGTGATTTTCTATATGGTACAGCACATTGAGGAAATGTCAGCATCCTAAAGCATATGCTACTTATCAGATTCTGAAGCAGAGATTGAATGGCAAATAAATAAAAAAGAATTAAAAAGATATGGTGACCACAGCTGAAGTATAGAACATATAGGAACCCAATTACATATGGATCTACCCAAAATTTAGGAAATTAGTGAGATTCATAGTGAGGTTGAGGAGGAGAAGATCTGGGAGGGGAGATGTTACTGACTGAATGCTTCTGTCCCCCCAAAATCCATAATGTTGAAGCCCTCTCTCAATGTGATGGTATTAGGAAGTGGCATCTTTGAGAAGCAATTAAGTTTAGATGAAGTAATAAGACTAGAACCCATAATGGGATTAGTGCCCTGATAAGAAGAGTTGGGACCTGATGATTCTTCTCTTCATCATGTGAGGATACAATAGCAAGGTAGATGTCTGCAAGCCAGGAAGATAGTCCTTATTCAAGACCCAATTCAGCCCACACCTAGCCTCTAGAACAATGAGAAATAAATTTCTGTTGTTTAATTAATTCCACCTGTGGTATTTGGTTATAGCAGACCAAGATACCTAACACAGGAATGATCATCTATAATTTTCAGGATTGGGGTTAATCTGAAAATGCAGTTAGTCTTAAGGTATATTGTTTCTTTTGTTACTAAGTTACACTTTAAAAATACAATGAGGTGTTTCTGAATCCAGACCACTTCAGTATTTGCAAGAAATTGCTTGGGAAACTTAAGAATCTGAGAAATTTTAGTTGTTTTTATATAGAGAAGAGAATCTAAAACATAGTGATTAAATTATTTTAGTCACTAATATATAACTATTTTTTTATTCAACTTCTGCCATTGGGTCATGACTATATTTGTGAGTTCTGTTGCATGGAGATTTTATACTGAGGTTGTTTGTTTGTATATCAAACACTCTAATTCAACATGATTTAGCACTAGAGTTCAAACATTTTTCCCTGTAAAATTCATATATTTTCAGGTGTAGAATATAATGTAAAAAGCTTTTGTCATCTATTCTTCTCACTTCTCTCTCCCCATTGCTTTGTCTCAAATACCAAGAGACCTTACTGTGAATCCTTTTTTAAAAATTTATTTTGCTACAGGCGTTTCTCCTTTTCCCCACATTGACACCCTCCTCCTGACCCCCCCCCCACAACCACTGTCCCCAGCGTTGTTGTCTATGTCTATGGTTACAAATAAATGCATGTAAGCTCTGTGGTTTATCTCTTCCCTGCCCCTGCCCCCCTCTTCTGAGGTTTGTCAGTCTGTACCTTACTACTATGTCTCTGGGTCTATTTTTCTCATTATATTCCACAAATAAGTGTGATTATGTGATATTTGTCTTCTCTGATTTGGCTTGTTTTGTTAAGATAATACTCTCCAGATCCCTCCCTGTCGTCTCAAAGAATGTGATCTTTATTTCTTATAGCTGCATAGTATTCCACTGTGTATATGGAATACTCATCTATTGATGAACACTTGGGCTGTTTCCAGATCTTGACCTCACTATGAATTCAATGGTACTGTTTATTACCATGAAAACTCTCATGTTGAAACAGATGTACCATGATCCTGTAGATTTGAATAACACTATTCACTCATTAGAAAATGCCTCATTCTCTATTTTTTATTTACTCCTCTTTGGGCTTTAAATTAGCCCATAGGTGTTTATAAAAAATAAAGATGGAAAGAAGGGAAAAATGTGAGAGGATATTATAATGCACATGGGTGTATTCAAATCTAAAATTTCTAGAAGTTAGAGATTGTGTTTTTAATAATCTTTTTGAAAATGTAAAACTAAAATTAATCTATTCTTTAAG
The DNA here is from genome assembly GCF_014108415.1 of Molossus molossus. Classification (NCBI taxonomy): domain Eukaryota; kingdom Metazoa; phylum Chordata; class Mammalia; order Chiroptera; family Molossidae; genus Molossus; species Molossus molossus. The sequence goes on along the minus strand of NW_023425388.1, from coordinate 90,052,488 downwards.
AGCCTATCTGGAATTTTTCAAAGATCTGTAATTACTTAAGTCCAAATGTACCAAAAAGGATGTTGTGTGCACATCATATATTTGATCTCAGTTAATACAAATACGAAACTCACAAGTATTTTCCTCTGGGGATGATTATCCAGTATATTCTATTTTCAAAAAGCATTTGATAATTAATAATTTTGCTTAATTTTAGGAAATAAAAATACCTTACCTTCATTTTTCAATACTTCATATGAAAAGTGTTTCTTGTTTTTTAGTAAACTGTTATTACTTTATTTCTTTACATCATTTTTGTCTAAGGTGATGTGCATTTTAGATCAATATATATTAAATATCATACATTAAACTGACCCAGTTTTGTTGACTTGAAGACAATTTGCTAAGGGAAAATAATGTATTATCTTATACGTGAATCAGCCAGGAGGCAGCTGTAGGCAGCTATGTTTAACCATCATTGCTGTGAGCCTGACTTAAAGTGTTCTAACAAGTAAACCTCACACTTCACATAAACACAACAGTTCTCAGGCATGCAAGATTTTTATTTTTACTGTTCTTAGTCTCCTGAAAATTAAAAATGGCAAAGCTTTCTCCTTCCTTTTCTTCCTCCCCTGCTTCCTCTCCCTCCTTCATCCACTTTTCTATCACAGCATATGACACAGACCTACATGTTTTTGTACATGCCTTAATAGAACACTTTTCAAATATTGTAATAAAAAATTAACATGCTAAATTATATACATGTATATATGAATATAAAATTAGTTGTTTATTTTTCTAGACTAATTAAAACAGTATAAATTTTATAAGATGCTTTAAGTTAAGGTTGACCTTACAGGAAAGGCATTCATTAAACAGAAAATTGCAAGGGCAATAAGTGCTGTGGAGTAAAAGTGAAGAATATTAAATGCAAAGGAATTACAGTCTGGGACAGAGGATGGAGAAAGCTGGCACCCGGAGCACAAATACTAGCTCATTAGCTTAAGCAGAAGTGAGGTAGAAGTCAAGAAAAAACGTTTCTTGTGCACAGAACCATATGTATGATAGCATTTGGGTGGGGAAGTGGTATAATAGAGTAACTGAAAGACACTTATGATAGTTGGAGTGTAGAGAGATTTCGAAGGAGATATATGAAATAAGGTTGGAGAGAGGAAGGCAGTACCAAATAAAAGAGAATTTTAAAATCCAAGGAAAAATGTGATTTCTATTTTGAGGGCAGTGAAAAACCTTCCAAAGAATTTTAGGTGATTGACACATGGCCAGAGATACACTGTAAATCATCACAGTATCAAAAATGGATGGAAAAAAAATGAAGAGATGAAATAACATTTAATCATCTATTTCATAAGAGACTGAGATTAATCTGATAATGACATACATCCATAGAAATCTATGGCATTAAGAGAGCCCTGTCCCTTGGACTCATGAATTGCTGTAGCAATGGCAAGCATAAGAAGTAGAAATATATATTTTTCTTTTACGTGGGCCTTGGGAATTGTTCCTTATGTTGTAGGAATAGTAACAGTGTCTCTCAATGGTGTGTTGGAGCTGGTATGTGAAAATGCTAATGTTCAAAAAAAACCCCCCAAACATCTGGGAGAATAGATGCAAAGAAAAATTAAAAGAGAACTGGGAGAGTAGTTGCTGGATAATTACTTGGTCAAAACCTGACAATTTTACCAGCATCCTGGGGGTTGATGAACACTAATGAAGTTGTAGCTGTCACTGACTAGCAGCTCCATTTGGAATGAGGTGTTGATATCTGCCTATTGAAAGGTCAGTTTGTTGTCAGTCGCAAGGTGTAACTATTTCTGGTTAGTGCCAGGAGATTTACTTGTCTGTCAAATGAAAAACCAGTGATCAGAAAAACCTCTTCGTTGTACAAACACAGGGAAAAAAAACAAAAACATACAATATTGTTTTAACAAGGTAAATTATATTTTAAATTTTATAAATAGATTATAAACTAACATAAAATCTAGACTAATGTACCCATAAGATTCAAGACATTTCTATTTGATCATACAATGCCCAGGAAGTCATAACCTGTCTACAAGTAGATCACTTCCCACATATATTACATTTTTAAATACAGAGATACAGATAAAACTAAGGTTTTCCTATTTATTTATTTATTTAATATTTTTTATTGATTTTTTTTTTTTAGAGAGGGAAGATAAGAGGGAGAGAAAAACATCAATGAGAGAACATCAGTTGGCTGCCTCCTGCACACTCTCTACTGGGGACAAGAAAGTGTCTTTTGGCTTTAGCTTGGAAGTTATGAAAACTTCTTTTTTAATCATAGCGAAAGACCTTGAATTTGGAAAACTTTGGAAACTTTTCTCTCCATAATTTCCCAGGCATGTGCACTGACTGGGAATTAAATCCATACCTCTCAGTCCATGGGATGAGGCTCAATCCACTGAGCCACATGGGCTGAGCTAAAACTAAGCTTTGTTTACAGTTAATCTGTAATCAAATTATTCTGAATATAAGTGTTTCACCTTTGGTCATATTTTTGAATTTAAGATGCATACCTCTAATTACAGCTGCATGGCAGTTCACAAGGTTTTTATGAAGAGATTAGGTGACTTAGTTTGGAAATTGATCCCAAGAATAAAGAGAAGTGTGGTATAATACTTTGGCTTTGTACAGAGTACTAAGCATTATCATACTCACAAAGTGTAGAGACAGGAATTACTAGGGGGCAAAATGTCAGTCAAATCATGAAATATTTAGTCTTAATGTAATTGTGATTTTGAAAGTCAGGATGCTTGAGCCAAAAAATGGGTAATAGTATACTGAAAATAAAGGAAGAGAGCATAGCTTAACAGAATAACTAAAAGAAGTTTAATTAATCAGGCTATGAGAAAAGGTCACTGGGTTAAAACTAGTGAAACATTGCAGACAATGAATTTAGTAGAAATAGTAATAGCATCTGATCTAACCTAGGTGGTGGGGTCCCATGCATAATTATTTCCTCAAAATAGCTGTATTAGTAAACTAATTTTTTCCAAGTCTGTATTCAATGTCATGGTCAAAATACTAAATATTCTTGTCAACTTGTCATAATAAATCCTATTTATATTTTTTCTAAAATGCTTGTTTTTCTATCTTAGTGCAAATAATTCAATTTTGAACCCATCAAACCTAGGATGAGGCTCATGGACTGACAAGCATGTAATTTAGTGGCTAGACACATCATGAATTTGACCAAATATTAAGACAATGTACAAAATGTCTGGGCCTCTGGAAATGTTGCTTGCAAAGATACAAAGCATTCCTAATGTCATCACATAGAGATAAAGCACATCACATAAAGATAAAGCACATAGAGATAAGATCTTCAAAAGCCAAAGATAGTGGATTCACAATGACCTGGACATACATTGTCAAGTATAATTTTAGAAAAATGAACCTCAATGAAAAGAGAGTAGGTCCTACATGGATTATTCCTGGGAAGTCTGTGGTATCCTTTAAATGAAGACATGAATTGAGGTAGCCAGCCAAATAAATGGATGAGTTCCTAGCCATGGGTGGGGATGCTTAATGCAGAGACCTAAGGCTTGATGAAATCTAGCACTGTAACAAGGGCCATTGTCATAATGGGTTGCATATGTAATTGAGGGTATCTTGATATTACCAAATGGAATGAGAGACACTGTGAGACCTTGAAAAAGTAAAATAATTTAAAGATGTAAAACACATCTTGATGTGAGGATTCAATGAGGTAGTGTATGAAATGTGGTGATGGACAACTCCCATAGTTTCTCTTTATGCTACTAAATCAATAAAGCTTCAAGTTAAAGCAGCATTTTGTATTAGTAAACTTGTTCTTCATTGAATTTTTATATTGTTCAAAGGACAAATGTACACACACATGTGTATATGTATTTTGACAGTAATAAGCAGTGTTTGACACTGAAAATAAAATATACTTTAGAGGTGGATTGAACATAGGAATTGAGAAATTTTAAAAGGATAAGAACATTTTCCAGATAATTAGACATATCTTACATGGCTCCACTCTTTCTGATATAAAAAATAAATGAAGGTAAGTACTTTGTGGTGAAGAGTATGACAAGCAAAATTTTGGCTAAGTGAGAGAGTCAAATGAACATACAGAAAAGAGAGACTGAACTGGAGAAGTCCATTGAATATCTGATGATTGAAGTCATGAAAATAGAGGAGGTGGCCAAGGGACACAAGGATGTAAGGTACAGTGGAAATCCTAAAAGGGGATTTGAGACACACTCACATCGAGCAGTCCCCGACGAGGTGAGCCCAGAGGAACTGGTAGACAGAGAAGCGGGGCAATGGCAAAGACACATGAACTGAACTTGCAAGGGAGTGAATTTCTAGGAGGAAGTGGTCCACAAGGTTTCTGAAGCTAAAAGGTCATGTAAACTAAGGCAAGAAAGTGGCTTTTGGGTTTAGCTAAGAAGTTATGAAAACTTTTTTTTTTTTTTTAATCAGAGTGTATTTCAGTCACATTCAGATGTATCTGATCACAACAAAAAATCTTGAATTTGGAAAACTTTGGAAACTTTTCTCTATATAATTTCCTAAGGTATATTTGTTATGCGATAGGCTTATAAAAAGTTATGCTTAATGAGAGCTGAAGTAATTAGTTCAATGACTCAAAGAAATTCTAGATTTGGAAAAACTACCGTAAGAATATTTATACAAACTAGTATACGCTCTTCAAGTATGTATTTGTTGTTTTTAAAATAAATGGCATTTAAGGATACTATATATAATTTTAAAATATAAAGTAGAACCATATAAGTTGTTGGCATGACTGTGCCATCTATATCTGTATTACATCTATTGATTTTTTAAAAAGTAACCAATAGTAAGATACATAATTCTTTTGTGAATTTTGTTCCTTCTTAAACTGCTCAAACATGACCTCCCCTGTATAACATTCCCTCTGTCATTTTCTTGATGGAATAACTCACTCCCCTGTACCCACACTATAACTTGGGCAAAGTGAGTATAAATTTCAGCAACGTTTTAGATGATGGTGCCTATTACTAGATCCTGGGCTTCAGGTTTTATTCCTGTGTTCCCAGTGCCTAGTATACAGATTGGTACATAGTAACAGATCAAAGAATGTAACCTCCTGAAATAATTCTCTTGGAGAATTCAGATTATAGAAATAGAGGTGATCTTAGATACTTTTAGTTTAATTCCTTTGTTTTTTTGGTGACAATACTGATAGTCTAAGGTATTGAATGTCTTGATCAGAAAATTAGTTCTTATCAAATAATGGCTTTCATCATCATATTTTTACCTGGAAATAGATTTGCAAAATACGAACACCAACGAAGTTGCTGTATTTTATTTCGGAAAGCAAAAAATTGCGCAACATAGCATTTTCAAATGACAGGGTAAGAAAGAAGAGGGAAAAAACATATATCCCGTCAGGAGGCATGCTTTCACAGTGATGTGGACAAGCACCTTAGAGAGGTTTTGATCTCACATATGTTTTCCAGAAAAACATTGAGGTCGTTTGAAAAATATTTCACATTTCAAATGAATAGACAATATTTGTATTTATAGGCAAAAGTACTTCACATAATAGTACTAAAAGGAGGCATGCTTCATATCCATTTTCTATTCTATGTAAATAAAGTATTCATTTTCTCTGAATACAGGGTATATGAGTTGGAACATGGTTTCTCAAAAAACAAATTAAGCAACCTTCCTTTGAATCACGCAGAGAGGGATAATTTGCCGTCGGTCTGTGAAAGAGTGGAACAGCTGCACCTGTGGGGAGCATGTACAATAACATGCAGCGATTCTTTTAGGATCCCAGGGAATGACTACATCTCTCTGCTATGGACATTTATTTACACAAAATCATAGAATCTAAAGATGGCAGAAGACTTTGGAATTATTTATTATCACCTGTACTAAACATTTAAATTTGAAGAATAAGATTTTCAAAAAAGTTTCTTCCTTTTCTTTTCTTTCCCTTTTTTCTTACAGCCACTTTCAGGGACCTTAATGACTTTGGTGCCTTTAAAGCTCTGGAACAGGGCTTTACTGTATTGCCAGCGTCCTCTCAACTGCTGCAGAAACAGGTAAGCGGATTCATCGGTTGGCTTTTCTTTCTTTTCCTGAACTAATGCTAATAAATGTCCTAATTGCTATAGAGTTTTATTATGTCTTTGAAACGTTCAAATTATTGAAAAAATAATCTTCATATAGTAAGCCAATCTGCCTATAATAGTTCCTTTTTGTTTTTACTTCTTAAACCCGTATAGAGGAAAATCAAATATATTTTTCAAAATAGCACTTTAAATATTTGAAGAGGTTTATCTTGTAATCTCTAAATTTCCATTTCTATCAACAAAGTCTATTTTTTTCCGATATTCCAGTTGTTATATAGCATTGCTATGTATCAATATTTTTATCAATATCCTCTGATGTGTTTTCCAGTTTCTGAGTATGGTTCAGACTGACAAGCCTCAGAGGAGGGAGCAGGGTGGGGAATGAGATAAACCAAAGAACTTATATGCACGTATGCATAACCAATGGACATAGACAACAGTGCTGGGGGTGGGGAGGGATCAGGAGGAAGGTGTCTAGGGGGGAAAAAGGAGAAACGACTATAACAAAAATAAATTAATAAAAATTTTAAAAAAAAATATAAGCTGTTGGCAGAGGTTGCTTGGGGGGCTAGGTGGAGGGTGGAAGGTGGAGGGATTAAGTCAAAAAAAAAAAAAAAACAGAGAGAGAGAGAAAGAAAGAAGAAACTCAAAACTCAAGGACATGAACAGCAATATGCTGACTGCTGGGGGAGGGAGTGGGGGGAGTTGGAATAGGGCATTGGGGGGATAAACAGTGATGGAAGGAGACTTGACTTGGGGTGTTGAGCACACAATACAATATACAGATGATTTTTTATAGAATTTTACATCTGAAATCTATATAATTGTATTAACCAATGTCACCACAATAAATTCAATAAAAAATAAAAATGTTATTTCTTTAAAAAGAAGTAAAATTCAGAATTGAGTACTCTAAATGTGATTTTACTAGATTAGAAAATATTGTAACTCATTTGCGATATCTGTTTATTTAACAACTAACTATTAAGCATAAATATGTGGGAAGCAGTTTGGATTGGTCAGGCTAGTCAGTAACCCAGCCACTGCATAGCCTACTCTCCAGAGCAGACACCTTGGAGTTCCTTGCTCACCGAAGGCACCTCACACAACCTCCCAGTGCAGCTCCGAAGGCACTCACACAACCTCACAGTGCATATCTCCTTCCAGAAGATTTTAGTCATGTTCTATTGAAAGTTTGAAATCGGCCAAGAAAAAAATATTTACACCATGGAAATCACTGAACACTACAAACAAGTGTTTTGATTTTTTGTTTGATTGTTTTGCTTGGATTTGTTTTATTTTGGAGATCTGGTTGTTAAACATATGCAGGCATACCACTGTTTCTTTGTTTGGAGTTTCTTCTTCCTCATTTGTGGGATCCAGGCAGTAATTTTTTGTTTTTTTTTTCTTTTACTGAAAGACTTGGTCCTATAACTAGAGCTGATTAGACTTATGGCAAACAAACTGGGACATTTATAGACACCTGAAAATAATGTTTATTCTTTGTTAATAAAGTATAACATTTATTTCCACCTTATTCACTATATAATGCTGATTCTCTACACATTTATTTATTATCTGAACATTTCAAATCCAATTATTTCATATGATGCCAATGGCACCGATGTGTAAGCTGAGTTGTAGGTGCTTCACTGCCTTCTTCAAGCACAAGCACCCAGAATGGTTGACTACTCATATGGAGGACCTGCCACCCTTCCTTTTTATTGCTGCTTTCAATTTACATAATCGTCATCTACAGTTTACAGCCAAAATTATTACTAGAACTCCCAGCAGTAAAATCATGTAACTATCTTCAAGAGAACTCTATTGCCTCATTGAGGATGACATTGCCTTGATACATAACATATATTATATAGACAGCTGTGATTTCCGGAATGCAGTAAAAGATTCACTGTTCTCTGAGCAGACTCAGAACATATTCAAAATTTTAATTGAGATTATTTAACATTTTATTATCCTAGATGGTAGATATCAACCCACTTATGCCTTTAAGAAAAAATGGGGACTCAACAAGTCTGAAGACCGCTTTCCAGATGCTCCATAAAGAATATACTATGAAGAAAATCAGCAAAGTTTACTGAACTAACACAAGTGACACCTAATTATATCTGCAAACAAAATAAAGGAGAAAAATAGCTGAGCAAATGCAAAGCATTTTTCATAAGCACTGAGACACAGAAAATGCATCTGAAATTGCTCTGGAGGTGGTGTTGGCTGCTTTTGTTCTGTTTTACTTGCTAAAATTTAAGACAAATTATGATCCACTTGCATTGTTCAATAGACCAAACCTTGAACTAAATGTATGGTAGCTAATCAGTATTAGCAAAAATTGCCAAGAAAAGGGAACTTATTGAAAGTAAACTTATAGTTTTATAAATTAAAAGCTTTGAAGTTTTAGGACGTGAACACAGAATTTATAAAGAATATGAAGTGGAAAGTGAAAAAGTCTCACCTGGCCAGTGTGACTCAGTGGATTGAGTGTCAGTCATCCCATGGACTGAGAGGTCTCAGTTCTGGACAAGACATATGCAATGGTTGTGGGTTCGATCCCCAGTAGGGGGTGTGCAGGAGGCAGCAGATCGATGTTTCTCTCTCCCTTCCTTTCTTTCTAAAAAATCAATAAAACATACTTTAAAAAAAGAAAATGAAAAAGTTTCTTGTTGAATTACCTGTGGATATCTGGAAAGAAAGGTCTACATTGGAAAGAAAAGAAAAAAGCAAGCAAACAAACAAAAACAGAAAAATCAACCACATATTAAAAATGTTCTCCAAAGTCCAACCTTTGATTGAAAAATGCTCAAAATGTACAACCAATAACTTTTTCTTTAGATCAGTTTGGGGGATTTAACAAACAAATTATGCTCCATCATTTCTCTTATTAGCACTGGACCGTATGGGCACTTATGCATTTAGCATACTTACATGTTTCTGAGTCCAATGGCTCACTATCTCAGAGCTGGAGAATTTGGTTTCCTAAAAGTCTGACAAGGTTTTACCACATCTTGTCCTTATAAGTTTGTTTGTTTGGGGTTTTTTTTTCAAGGTCAAGTAATTCTATCATAAATTAATGTAAATGTACAGAATTACTTCTTTTTTTTAATTTATTAGCAGAATGAGATTTCTTTTTTTAAGTTTAGATATGTAATCTCTTTTATCTTAGAGTCTATTTATGACTTTCTCTTTACTAGTGATGCTGGATGATTCTGACCTAACTGATGTACATACTGTTTCAGAATCTACCCTCCAAGTAACTATGATACAAGAGATTTTTTCTCTGTTGTCCACTTTTGTTCTCCACATCCAATAAATTTATATTTATTCAAAATATGAATCTAATAAAGGTAATGTTAAACTAAAATGCTTCTCAAATTTTCTTAATAGCATTTCCACATAGTATCATGAAAAAGCATATATCTCATTAAAGAAACATGCATTTGTACCAGACATGTATTTAATAATCATGATAAAGTCCCCTTCTTTTCCCATTGAAAATACTCACTTGCTTGTTTTTATGAAATCAATGTCCACTAAGTAGTAGCATGATATATTACCTTATTTTCTATCGAAATCAATCAACTTTTGTGGTCCATTCTTATTTATTTATTTATTTATTTAATTTATCTATTTATTCATTTTTCTTATTAAGTTCCACAATATCTTAGATTAGAATTCTCTAAGGCGATTGATACAATGTTCTGAGAATTAAAAAAATAGTTTCCTGGATATTTCATCTTTTATTTTGTATATCAGTGACCTGATACTACCTTCCTCATCAATATTTGCATTAAAAGAGAGTCTATAATTTTTTTTTCATTTTTAGCCCACAGAGAGTACAGTCTTTTAAAGAGGTACAGCAGTTAGGTTTGCTCTGAATGCTTTCCTGAGGACAGCACTGATCTGCAGGAGAGGAGCGCCTGTCTTCTTCCTGAGTGGAAGTCATCCTCAGAATCACCAGATGAAGGACAATGTCATGAATGCTTACCTTCCTGGGCATGATTGGCTGTTGTCAACAATGGACAGCGAGAAGGGCATCAAGGTTCCTCCCCTACTACATTAAATTCAGGCTCACACCTGAATTCTTAGCCACAAACAGCAGCAGAAGCATCTCCATTTTCAAGAAACCATTTTCAGAGCTTTGAGATTTCGAGTCCTTAATTAAAACATATTTAGTACCTGATGTTATCTTAAAAAAGAAGTTTTTTAGAAATATTTATGTAAATTAGCAAGGACAGCCACTATTCAGTTGCCCATTAAAACTCACTTTAAATGAGAAGGCAAAGAGTTTTCCCAAGTTCTTGTATTAGTGGTCAGTGCTGTGATGTCAGAGGCTTCCTTCTCTTTGTTCTTAGAAACATCTCTCTGGGGCTGTTTCCACATACTGCGTGATACATCTCCTCAAGTTCAAAACACATCCGCTCTTTATGGCAGAGATACAACATATAGAGTGAGTGTTGCTATTTTCTTTCTTCTTTAAACATTTTTTTTTCTTTATTGATTTTAGAGAGAGGAAGGGAGAGGGAGAGAGAGATAGAAACATCAATGATAGAGAATATTGATTGGCCACCTCCTGCATGCCCCCTCCTGGGGATTTGTTCCACAACCTGGGCATGTGCCCTGACCAGGAATGGAACTGGTGACCTCATGGAGCATGGGTCAAAGCTCAACTACTGAGCCACACTGGCATGGCTGAATGTTGCTACTTTCATTGGCCCTGTTACTCTAACTCGTTTCATAAAAATTCTGACTGAATATTTTCAAACCACACAGACAGAAAACACCTCCTAATTATTTTCCAGTTATTGTCCTTTTGACAAAATTTCATGTTTACTCAACTAAATGCATATTCTGATTTTTTATTTTTCTCTCTTTTGGATGGGTCCTGTTAGCAATTTTTATTCTTATTTTTCAGGAAAGCTGTTCTCACAGCCTACTGCGGTTTACCAATGCTAGAAGGAAGAAATATTTCTTTTACCTTCTAGATGAACTCACTGACCTCCTTAGGGCTTAATATTCTTTCCTTTTCTAAAAACCTGTCTATATTTTTACTCATACTTGCTGTACATTTGCTATAGTTCATGGTTAAAGAAAACTGGAAACAATAAATTTCTTATCTACAAAGGCCCTTAAGTGGCTCTCAGAAGGCCCTTATATTCCCGTTTTTTAGGATGTCTTCTACTGCGAAAGCTGCTGTGGCCATGTTACGCATGGAAATGACCTCGTTGATGTAAGCAGGGATCATTCTCATTTATGAGTCCATTTTTTTTTTTGTTCAAACAATGCCCTCTGATAACTCTATACTTTGCTCAGTATTCTGCTTATGCTGTACCCAGAGCCTTGGTAAGGTGACTGCAGCTCCTCTCATCAAAATATGAAGCCTAGATTTCCCTTTCCTAGAATCTGGGCTTTCCATGGCACTTGATTTACCAATAAAATGTGACAGAAGTAACAGCATGTCAAATCTGAACAGTAGGCCTTCCACTCAGTCTCTTAGAAGCTCTATCCCCTGTAAAAAGGCCACAATTATCCTGCTAGACTAGAATGAGAGACCGTAGGAAACAGACTCAACCCAGCTGTCCAAGTGAAGGCTGCAGAGATGTGAGAGAGCGCACTCACAATCAGAAAGACCACATGAAAAACCCACAGATGATGGCTAACACATGAGAAAGCCCAGCCGAGAACAGAGGATTTCCCCAGCTGAGCCCAGCATAAATTGCCATTCTAAATGGAAATTTTCTAATCGAATAAATACGTAGAAAATCTAGAACATTAAAATTTTGTATCATACTCCTGGAAATTTCCATCTAAGTGGGCACTTGAGGTGTTTAACTAGTTACAATTCTGCAATATATCATTCCATATGTATTGATCTCATTTATAAGATTATCCTCAATAATTTGTCAGAAACTTTACTGAAGTACTGATGAGCTGCTACATTCCTGATATACCCATTTAGATACTCTTTGGAGAAAACAATATGGTGAGTTTGATATTTATTGTTATTAGCAAATGCATGTCAATTTTATCAATAAATAACTTTTTAAAAATATGAAAAAATATTATTCTTTCATTATTATAATTGATAATTATAAATTATAAAATTGCCACAAAATTATTATATAAAATGTGATAATTTTTCCCATCTTCTAAGTACAGTCGCATTTTCTAGATGGACATACTAAAAACTCATTCTAATGTTCTTCCAGTTAATTTATATGTAATGTGATTAACATAAATATTGTTTACATCAAAACAGCTGTATCTTACACAGATGGTTTGGAATCCTGCTTTTTTTACTTAAAAATGTATCTTGTAAATTTTTCTAAATAAAGACTTAGTAATGTATCTCATTATTAAGGAAGTATTATCTCCTAATTAAGGAAGTATAACTCAAACCTAATACAATTTTTTACTTATTAAATTAGGGTTTTTTAAAAATTAATGTGGGGAGACAACAGACAATCACATGCCTTGTTTAATTTGACCATTATTTGGAGGAATAAATCAATACATCTATTCAAGTAATAAATGCTCATATCACTTGAAAAAAAAGTTTGCACTGTAAAGGATTTCCTTCATATTTACTAATTTTTGTTATATTTGTAGTAATAAAATTTATCATTTTTTACTAGAATTTTTATTTATTTTGGATTTACAAAGTTAACATGGCAGTGAAATTTATACTCAGCAGTTTTTGGATTTTCAGATAATAATAGATTTATTATATTTATTTGTGTTTCCATTATTATTGAAATATAATTGACATGTAATATTGTATCAGTTTAAAGTGAACTACATAATGATTTTATATGTGAATATATCAATATAGAAAAATGTAAATATATTGTCAATTGATTACCACAATAAGTTTAGTTACTATCTACCACTTTTTATAGTGACAATTTTTTTCTTGAAATGAGAGTTTTAGTATCTACTCTCTTAGCAACTTTCAATATACAACACAGTGTTTTTACTTATAGTCATCATATTGTCCCTTACACCCCCAGGTCTTATTTTTCTTAGAGCTGAAAGTTTGTGCCTTTTGATCATCTTCACCCATTTTCCACACTCCCCATCTTCCACCTCTGGCAACCACCAATCTGTTCTCTGGTTCTCTCTCTCTCTTGCTCTAATTATTTTTGTAAAGATTCCACATACAAGTCACATCATACAGTATTTGACTTTCTCTGCCTCACTTACCTCAGCATAATGCCCTGAGGTTTCATCCATGTTATTGGAGATGACAGGATTTCTTTTTTATGACAGATTAATGTTCCGTTGTATGCGTATACCATATTTTCTTTATCTATACATTTTGACAGACACTTAGGTTTTTTCCATATCTTAGATATTGTAAATAATGCTGCAATGAACACAAGAGCACAGATACCTCTTCAAGATAGTACTTTTGTTTTCTTTGGATAAATACCCAAAGGTAAAATTCTGGACTATATAGTAGTTCTATTTTTAATGTTTTGAGAAAATCCATGTTGTTTTTATAGTAACTGTATCAATTTACATTCCCACCAAGTTTCACAGGGTTCCCTTTTCTCTGTACCCTGTCCAGTACTTGTTATTTCTTGTCTTTTTGATAATAGCAATTGGAAAAAGGTATAAAATAATACCTCAGTGTGTTTTTTATTTTCATTTTCCAAATGAATAGTGATTTTGAGCATCTTTATATATACCTTTTGGCCATCTGTATGTGTTCTTCGGGGAAATGTCTATTCAGATACTCTGTTCATTTTTAATTGGATTATTTTTTGTTGTTATTATTTGTCTGTTTGTTTTTGCTCTTGAGTTGCATGAGTATTCATATATTTTGGTTATATATACCAGATATATAATTTGCAAATATTTTCTCCTATTCCATACATTGCTCTTTCATTTTGTCGATTGTTTTATTTGCTGTGCAAAATCCTTTTCATTTGATGTAGTCCCACTTGTTTATTTCTGCTTTAGTTGCCTGTGCTTTTGGTGTCAAACTCAAAAACATTATAGCCAAAATTGGAAACACAGAGCAAAGGTAAAATTTGTTTTATAGCTGTTCTAAGTAGTGATACTCGACCAACATGTAAGAAAAATTGAAGGAATAAGACATGAAAATATTGAGAAAAGTATTTCAAGCAGAGGAAACTCCAAATGCCAGGGCCCTGCCACTGAAATGTGCTTGATAAGTTAAAAAAGGAGACTATGGTAAAGGAAAAGATGGAGCAAAGGGCCGAGACATAGGAGCGAGCATCAGATATACAGTGAGGGCTAGATCACAGACTTTTTTTTTTTAAAGGAGTTTACCTTTTACTCTAGGTGCAATTCTAATCCATAGAAGAATACCATAGATTATTCTATGTTTTAAAATAATTTGTGATTACTGCTCTATTGAGAATAGGCTTTGGGTGAGCATTTGGAGAAGCAAATATACCAGTAAAAAGGCTACTGAAATAATCAATAGGACAGATGTTAGTACTGCTGACAAGAATGTTAGCTACAGAGATGGGAGAAAATGTTTTGATTCAGAATGTATTTTAAATTCCAGCCTACAGGAATTGCTAATGGATACCTAGTATGAGAGAAAGAGAGAATTCAGTGATGGCTTCAAGAAGACTGTGGATGATGAAGATCAAAGACATAATCCAGGTTTCAGAAATGTCATAATGGAGATACCTATTAAATATTCAAGCAGAATATGAGAGAGGCAGTTGAATAGATGAGTCCAAATATCTGCTCTTCAGCTGAACTGAAAATAAAAATATTTAAGTGCTATAGACAGAATTAAAGCTAGATAATATAGCCACAAAAAAAGGTTCAAAAAATAAGTCCTGGTAACTCCCATATTTAGAAGTTACAAATTTGTTACAGAAACAGACAAAAACAAACAAATAAAAAATAGATAATATTGGAGGAGAATCAGAAAAATCAAGAGTGATAAATTGCAAGCCCAAAGAGGAGTATTTTTTTTTTTAAAGTTGACTACTGTGTTAAATGCTACTGTTAGGTCAAATGAGGTAATAATTCAGAATTTATCATAAAATCGATTAATACATTGTCCTTAGCAATCTTGAAAAAGTTATATTGGTGGAATAGTATTAGCAAAAGTCTGAGTGGCATGGATTTGATAAATAAAAGAATGGGAGGAATTGAAAACTTGAATATTGAGTATAGAGCTTAAAGAAATTCTTGATGAACTGAACATGGAATATGAGAAAAAGATTAATAGATGACTTGAAGAGTTTTCTTTTTAAAATTGGAAAGATGAGAATGCAATTTAATAATATGGAAGGAAGGATGATATTAGTAGACTGTCTTTGTTTTGAAGATTTTTTTTTTCTTTTTTACTGGAGAGAAGTGAGGAAATTTCATTTCCCTGGGCATTCAGTTATTGTTTCAATGTTGATGTGAGACTGATAGTATGCTCTTCAACTTAGTGCATGGTCTCCATGTTCCTCTTTTTGAAAATTAGAACTGAACTTAACCATCAAAAACATTCTAGTATTTCCCATCTTTGTCTTAACTCTAATCTGTAACTAAAACTAGGAGAAAAGAAGATAGTAAAATTGTCTTAAGTTTCTCTCAGTATAGAAGTGGTAATTATAGAAATTCAGATTCAATTATTTGAATCCTGATTTTTTATCAGCTGTATGCTGTCAAGAAGTTTATTGAATGTCACACAAATGTGGCTTCTGGATCTGTATAACAGTAGTTATAATGTGATACTACTTGTCTCATCAGGTTACACAAAATATAAATGAAATTGCTTTATTAAATTTTCCATTACATAAATATTATAAATTTTGGGGTGGGAAAAAGTAGGTTTATAGTTGTGAATATGCAAAACAGAGGTTTTTTTTGTATTATTTTATAGTCAAATCTCAATTCTTGAATGTGTCTCATCTTGAACAATTTGGTTCTTGACCAACTTGTTCACAGAAAAAAATGTTTCTATTGTCAAACAAAACTTTGGTTCTTGGCTCTTGACCAGACTGATATCTTTTATGCTGATACCTGTATGATCAGTCACGTGTCTCTCAGACAACAAAGAAGAGAATGCATGAGCATGAGTAAGTTTACCACTAAACCTTGTGTTGTTAACATCTCAAAAAATTGTGCTGTTAATATTTCTGTGTGTGTTTTTTGCTTTTAAAGTAAGTTCTAGTGTGTACATAAATTTTTATTTTTACTGTACATTTAATGCCCTTTTTGTTTTTAAAGTGTTTATTTATAGATTAAATAGTACATTAGACATGTACTGTATATAAGAAAGTTATCTTTTGGGGGTCTGAAATGGAATAATTCAATTTATATTGTTTCTCAAACAGCCTTCTAGAAAAAAATAAGTTTGAAAACCAAGGTTCCACTGTATATTGATTATTGTATTATTTATTTGTATTAATACTGTAAAAATATAATAGAAAATGAAAAGCATATAATCTTTATACAATATTGTATAAAACTGAATTAAATGTACTAACAAACTAACAAGTCTGTTAGAACAAAAGCAGGAACCATAATTTGCTAACAACTTTTATTTTAGCCTCTATTTTAGTACTTTGCAGGGACTAGCAGTTCCAATTCCTGCCTAGAAAAGAGCTAATTGACTGCAAGGATTTGGCTGATGCAGAAGGACTCAACATACTGATGCCAAGATCTTTCTTGGAAACCTCAAGAACACAGACTGTACATCCCCATTTTTCTTTCCTCTTCTGATGAAAGCCACCGGCTTGACCAGAGATGTTAAGATGACTTTAGGAACAGGAGTCTGCCATTTTCTCAGGTTACTGGCACCTGAATAAACCATTTACCTTTTCACCAGCATCTGTTTTTCTCTTCTATCACAGCAGGCAGCCAAATCTGCATTGCCTAACAAACTGACTTTTGCCCTCTCCTGTATTTTGACTGTCAATCACAAACACCTTTTTCAGACACAGAAAATCTATATCTTTCTGGTGAGACTATTTTCATTATCTTTTTACCTCTATTGTTCCAATTACACACTATTAGCTTTAATTTTCACAAGCACCCTAAATTCTCTTTCATGAAAACAAAATTCTGGAAAAATTAAAAGCATAAAATGCTTTGGCCGCAAAATTGAAAACCTTTCAATCAATATCCTTGTTAGGCAAAATGGTTTCTAGTGCTTGAAGTGACCTAAACCATCATAAGAAACAAGTTGTTCTCAGTAATCATGGGTTCACCCAGGAAGAGGTGGGCCTGTATCACCTGAAAGAAATGTTCTTACATAGATAAGTAGACCCATTAAGTTGTTTACTGTCTTGGAATACACAGCACTGACAAGCACATGACAATAGTCTGCAAGCCACCTGTGTTCCTGGAGGCTATATATATGAAGTCTCCATCCC
Organism: Molossus molossus; assembly: GCF_014108415.1. Classification (NCBI taxonomy): domain Eukaryota; kingdom Metazoa; phylum Chordata; class Mammalia; order Chiroptera; family Molossidae; genus Molossus; species Molossus molossus. The sequence goes on along the minus strand of NW_023425388.1, from coordinate 90,034,994 downwards.
CTTTCTGCTGCAGGAATCCACTGTTGTGCTGCAGTCCAAAACTCTGCATCTGTCCATAAGTTCCATTAATAAATTCTTTGTTTAATTCTGTAATTGTCAGTCTCTTTTTTAGGTCTCTTGGCCATCATCCCTTATAGGTTGGTTCCAATTGTTTATTTATTCAAGGTTTGCTATTACAATATTACTACTAAAATCAATTGCATTGAATGTTATCATCTACACCTTTCCTTTAGATAATTCAGGACACTGATTTTTCCATAGTGGAAGGGTTATATATAACAAATATATATATATTTAAATTAGCTATTTTGTTAATCTAAAAAATTACCTATATAGATGTATAAAGACAGGGATTGGTTAAATCATTTTTATTCATCTATAATATAAAGACAACAAATTTGTTTTTGAAAAATTAATGACAGAAAGATAATTTAGATTACAGTAATATTTGAAAAAAATTGGAAGTATACATATTGAAATGTTAACAGTGAGTGTAAGATCACAGATGATTTTTACTTTTGTCATTTGTATATTTGGTATATCTTGAAATATATGTACATTGCTTTTACAATAATACAAATGCAACAAAGATATGTTTTAAATTATGGAAAGAATCTGAGTCAGAAAACATGCCGTTAGTTTAGTCAGGTCCCTTAATTTCCCCAGAATTCACTGATGTTTGGTTCACTTAAATTGATTAGCAATTTTTCTGGTTTCAGTATACACTCTCGGAGAAGTGCTTTTGGAAGAAACTCTGTACTTATTGAACATAGTTTATTTTTAAATGTAAATTTACAGAATTCCTTAATTACTACAGGTGCAGCCCAACCTTATAAAGTAGCACATGTCTAGTGGGCATTCAAGTGGTTAATAGACTAAATATCTCTGATATACAGGAAATCAAGATGTGTTGACACCTGGCTATTTTGGGGGAGTGGCAGCCCTAGTGCCTCCCGCATGCTGACATTCTAACTATACATTAGTATCAAAAATTCTCTGTAAAAATGATTACTCTGGAAGTGAATGACAGAAGAAAAATGTTGCATACATATTTTGTCAGATTTGTTTAATCAAATGTGACATTCATTCCCACACCCCCATTCCTCCCTATTTATAGCCCAGAGTTGGCAACAGAATAATACATTAATCACTACAAAGAGCCTCTCCTCTCAAACTTAGCATAAAGCTGCAGAGAAGGCATACAGCTGGGGAACAGAGGCTGGGTTCTGGCTTTGGTTCTGATATGTGACCTTGTGAGTTTAACTTAGAATCAAATTCACTTTCTCATCAGATAATTTAACTAAATTTTCTCCAAACTCCATTTGAATCTACATTTCTGTGATTTAAAAAATAATAATTTTTGTTTGGATTTAGATGGGAATTACTTTACTAAGTCTTCGGGACATTTCCATTACTTTTAAACAGCAACATTGGTCATTTGCAAGATTAGTTTTGATGACACATTTTCTTTCTTAATTACCAAGCTTTATTTTAATCATTATCAGGAAAACAATTTTTCACACGAAAGACTTTAAACATTTTTATAAATGTGAGTTTATAAACATTTTCCTATAATTTAATAGGCTTGATTAAATAGGTTTATATAGGTACCATGTATTTATAATACTTTATATTTATAATACCTATCACACATACACACACACACACACTTAAGGAAAACCTCTGTGAACTTGAATTTATAAAGCTTTCTTGACTCATGTCCACAGTTTATGTTTGATGTGTTAAACACTGCATTTTCTTAGTAGTGATAACATTTCTTGCTTTATTAGTCAAATTTAGGAAACATATTCCTATATACTTCCCAGATTTCTAATTCATTCAATGCAATTTTAAATAATTAAGAACACTATACAAATTTAGCTAAAATAAAATGTGCTAACAGATTTATATAACGGTTGTTTTTTCTGTGACACACACAGTTCACTTATTATAAATAAAATACATTTTTTTGAAATTTTTGAAAATATTGTAATGTAATTTATATGTAAGGTAACATTTCATGAGTTTTTTTTATCAACAGTATTTGTTTAACCCAAGGTAACTGTACTGGTTGATTTCCATAACACTTTTCAAATCAGTAAAAAGAGAATATTTACTCCCTTATTTTCTAAGAAATCGTGAATAAGTGACAATATATTTGAATTCATTAAATTAATAATCCAGAAAAATTAGAAATCATTCAGTGTATCTATAAGCATCCAAGTAGAACTCACTTAATGACTTCAATTAAATGGTGGTAAAGTAATTTCTTAAAAGTTTTCACACGGTAATCACTGTTTATCAAACCTGAAATGTGACAATTTGAGAAAAGTGTTTTAGTCAGATATTTTAAGTATAAAGTTAGCCAAATTCAAGTCACTTTTATCTCAACTATAATTAAATCCCACTGTCGTGAATACAGACATTATGGCTTCTAACTCTTGTATTTTTCAAATAAGAAAATAATCTTATTTATTTTCCTCTGTAGTATAGATATATTTTTACTAATTAGATTTTAATTTTCTTTTCACACTTTAGCTTGTGTTGCTTGAACTATTTTACTCATTTTCTTTATCTTGACTTTTGTACATCATCATATGTTTACTCATAATAAACAAGAGGAACATTTATTACTAATTGTCAGAATTACAACCACAATGACAGTAGTACTAACATCTACCATGACTTGTTTAGAAAACTTCATTTTTTCATGAGCAGAATACATGTTTAAAATGCTTGTGAATACTTTTATGTTGTAATGATTTTTTTGCTAGAACCCTCTCCTTAAATATGTAGTAGATTTTAGCATTGGACCTAAAGCTCCACCAAGTCCTCTGACCTTGACTTTGCCTTGTTAATTTGCTTTGTTCTTATTTTGTGGTGTACATAATTTCTTGTTTCCTGGCTCAGCCATATTTTAGCCAATATGATGTTAGCAGATCTGATGCAAGAAGAGTGTTGAAATGGTTTGTGATTGGATTTTCTCTCTCATGTTCTCGTGCCAGTACAATGAGCAGGACATGCTCAAGTTGCTTGCTGCTTTCAGAAGAAGGATGAATCACATAAAGTAAAATGTTCTAGGGAAAGTGAGTCAGTTGATTCATTGCCATAACAATAAGCCTGGCCAAGAACAGCTAATTTTCAGCGGACACCCAGACTCATAAGAAATAAACACACATTGTACTATGCCACTAAGGTTTTGCTTTTGTTATGTACCGGTTTTGTGATGATGGCAAAATAATACAAGATCTTTTCAAAACCATCAGCCATCTCAGTAACAGTTACAAAAAGATTCATTGTCTCAAAGATATCTTTTATTAGATAAATCAATATCAGTTGGAAAAGTATGATTCACATACAAAAATCTTGTGATGAACTTCTGGTTTAGTCCATAGTACTATATTTTAGATCTGTGTTGTACAATTCACTGATACCAAGTTATTTTTATTGTCTTTGATTCCCTTTTCTGTTTCTACTTTAAAATCTATTTAAAGACTAAATAATTAATTTTAAAAACCATTAGTGACTTTTTCTTTATTATTAATGTTTGAACAAAATCATTTTAAACTTCATTAAAAGATATTTGGAATCTATTTTAAATGATAGAGTAGAATAATGCTCCGATAAAAAGTACATTCAATAAAGACTTTCTCAACATTCCACAGCAAGAATTCCCCCTTCTGTGTGTTTCAATTTCACTTTCTTTTAGCATAACAATTAACATATAATTAGAGGGAGAACCGAAAAATGGCGGCGGAGTGAATGGAGCTACACAGACCGTCTCCCAGAACCAAACTGGAATTACAACTATAACACAGACAAATCGACGGGAAAAACCAACGGAAAAGCAGCTTGCGAGGACCATACAACGAGGGACACTGACTCTATCCCGGTAGGCTTGCGAAGGCGCAAGACAGGGCTGGGAGACCATTGTCGGCAGCTCGGCAGCGGCCTTAGCTGGGAGCAGCGCCCTCGGGTTACACTCCCAGGCGGCCCCACAGCGAAGCCAGGACAGAGGCTGAAACAGCCACAGCCACTCACCTTGGGCTCCGGCAGAGGGAGGGCAGACTGGACTGAAACTGTGTCGGGACACTCGGGGTTTGGAGGGCGCTCAGAGCTTTGGCTGAGTTGCTGCCACCCAGGACGGTGGCCACATTGCTCCTTCCCAGGGCTCTGAGGAGAGGCAGCAGCCCCTCCCTCAGAGATCCAACCCCACCCTGTGGGCCATTGAAGTGCTAATTGAGGCTCACTAACAACCAGCATCTGCCCCACCCTCGTGAAAGCCCCTTGGCTGAGCACCAGAGGGAGTTTTTCAATCAACTGACAACCCAAAACTCATCAAGTAACCTAGACTGCTAGCCTCCAGGCAAAAAGCTAGAGGATAACAGTACCTTTCCAGGGCTGGCAACTTTAACCAGGAAAGTAAGACTTGACAGTGGTGTTCAACGTGGGTCCTCCCTCGCTCATCTAAACACAGGAGAGGGAGCCACAAACAGCAGAACACCAACACCCACAGGGATAACTTGACAGGCTCCAAAGCCCACAGTGATAGCCAAAATGGTGAAACACAGAAACAGAAGCCAAATGAAAGAGCAAGACACCTCCACCGAAGATGAGATCAATGTGGAGCAATTAGGCATGTTAACAGAGCTAGAATTCAGAGCCATGATCTTGAGGAAGCTCAACAGCATGAGTAAGGACATAGAGACACTGAAAATAAGCCAATTGGAAATTAAAAATCAACAAGAAGAGATAAAAAATGACATATCAGAAATCAAAAACACATTGGAAGGTTTAAAAAGCAGAGTAGAGGAAGCTGAGGACCGGATCAGTGAATTAGAAGACAGGGTAGAAAAAATCAACCAATCAGAAAAACAAAAGGAAAAAACTATTTAAAAACAGGAAGACAGCTTAAGAGAACTATGGGACAACTGGAAACGTAATAATATTCGCATCATAGGAGTCGCCGAAGAAGAAGAAAATGAGCAAGGGATAGAGAATATATTCAAAAAAATAGTGAGAGAAAACTTCCCTAATTTGGTGAAGGAAGAAGGCATTCAAGTTCAAGAAGCACAGAGAGTCCCAAGTAAGAAGAACCCAAAGAGGCCCACACCAAGACACATAATAATTAAAATGCCACAAATTAAAGACAAAGAGAGAATCCTAAAAGCAGCAAGAGATAAGCAACAGGTTACCTACAAAGGGAACCCCATAAGGCTCTCAGCTGACTTCTCACAAGAAACACTACCGGCCAGAAGAGAATGGCATGAAGTAATCAAAGTCATGAAAAACAAGAATCTGAATCCAAGACTACTCTACCCAGCAAGGCTATCATTCAAAATAGAAGATCAAATAAAGAACTTCCCAGTCAAAAAAAGTCTAAGGGAATACATTAGCACCAAACCAGCACTGCAAGAAATGTTAAAAGTACTGCTGTAATTAGCAGTAGAAATGGGAAGAAAAATTGAACCACACTAAACAAAAATGGCAATAAATAAGTACATATCAATAATCACCTTAAATGTAAATGGATTGAATGCTCCCATAAAAAGACACAGAGTAGCTGATTGGATAAGAAAGCATGACTCATCTATATGTTGTTTACAAGAGACCCACCTCTCAACAAAAGACTCACATAGGTTGAAAGTTAAGGGATGGAAAAAAATTTTCCAAGCAAATGGAAAGCAAAAAAAAAAGCTGGGGTAGCAATTCTCATATCTGATAAAATCGATTTCAAAATGAAGACCATAACTAGAGACAAATACGGCCACTATATATTATTGAAAGGATCTATCCAACAGGAAGATATAACCTTGATAAACATATATGCACCCAATATAGGAGCACCAAAATATATTTAAAATCTTCTGGAGGACTTCTAAGGAGAAATCGACAACAATACAATCATAGCAGGGGACTTCAACACCCCATTGACAGCACTGGATAGATCCTCTAGGCAAAAAATTAGCAAGGAAACAGAGACTCTAAATGAAGCACTAGACCAAATGGATTTAATAGATATCTACAGAGAATTACACCCCAAAACCACAGAATACACATTCTTCTCAAGTGCACATGGGACATTCTCAAAGATAGACCACATGATAGGACACGAACTAAATCTCTACAAGTTCAAGAAGATTGAAATCATATCAAGCATCTTTTCAGATCACAATGGCATGAAACTAGAAATCAATTGCAACAAGAACATGCAAAGACATTCCAACACATGGAGGCTAAATAGCATGTTATTAAACAATGAATGGGTCACAGAGGAGATCAAGGAAGAAATGAAAAACGTCCTGGAAACCAATGAAAATGAACACACAACAACACAAAATCTATGGGATGCAGCAAAAGCAGTTCTGAGAGGGAAGTTCATAGCACTACAGGCCTACCTCAAAAAACAAGAAACATTTCTAATTGACTGTCTAACCTTACAACTTAAAGAATTGGAAAGCAAACAAAAAGAAAACCCCAGAGCAAGTAGAAGGAAGGAAATAGTAAAAATCAGAGCAGAAATAAATGACATAGAGACCAAAAAAACAATTCAAAGGATCAATGGAACAAAGAGCTGGTTTTTCGAAAAGATAAACAAGATTGATGGACCCTTAGCTAGACTCACCAAGAAACAAAGAGAGAGAACCCTAATACACAAAATCAGAAATGAAAGAGGAGAAGTAACAACCAACACCACAGAAATACAAAAGATCGTTAACAACTACTACGAACAACTATATGGGAACAAATTCGACAATCTAAGCGAAATGGACAAATTTCTAGAAACACACAGTCTCCCAAAACTACTCCCGGAAGAGTTAGAAAACTTGAACAGACCAATAACAACTAAGGAAATTGAAGAGGTCATCAAGAATCTCCCAGCAAACAAAAACCCAGGCCCAGATGGCTTCACGGGGGAGTTTTACCGAACATTCAAAAAAGAATTGACACCCATTCTCCACAAACTTCTTCAAAAAATTCAAGAAGAAGGAAGACTTCCAAACACGGTCTATGAAGCCAGCATAATTCTAATTCCAAAACCAGAAAAAGACACTACAAAGAAAGAAAACTACAGGCCAATATCCCTGATGAACATAAACGCCAAAATCCTGAACAAAATATTAGCAAATCGGATCCAGAAATATATCAAAAAAATTATTCACCATGACCAAGTGGGATTCATTCCAGGGATGCAAGGCTGGTACAATATTTGCAAATCAATAAACGTGATACACCACATAAACAAAATGAAGAGTAAAAACCACATGATCATATCAATAGATGCTGAAAAGGCATTTGACAAAATCCAGCATCCATTTCTGATAAAAACGCTCAGCAATGTAGGAATAGAGGGATCATATCTTGACATCATAAAGGCCATATATGAAAGACCTACAGCCAACATCATACTAAATGGACAGAAACTAAAAACATTTCCATTAAGAACAGGAGCAAGACAGGGATGTCCACTTTCACCACTCTTATTTAACATTGTACTGGAAGTCTTAGCCACAGCAATCAGACATAAAGAAAAAATAAAAGGGATCCTAATTGGAAAGGAGGAAGTGAAACTGTCATTATTTGCAGATGACATGATATTGTACATAGAAAACCCTAAAGACTCCATCAAAAATCTATTAGACTTAATAAATGAATTTGGCAAAGTAGCAGGATACAAAATTAACGTCAAGAAATCGACGGCATTCTTGTACATCAATGATGAACTCACAGAAAGAGAAACTGAAAAAACAATCCCGTTTACTATCGCGCCAAAAAAATTACGATACCTAGGAATAAACTTAACCAAAGAAGTAAAGGACCTATTTGCAGAAAACTACAGGTCATTGAAAAAAGAAATAGAGGAAGATATAAAAAAGTGGAAGCACATACCCTGTTCATGGATTGGAAGAATTAACATCATTAAAATGTCCATACTACCCAAAGCAATCTATAGATTCAATGCAATCCCCATCAAAATACCAACGACATATTTCATAGAACTAGAACAAATACTTCAAAAGTTCATATGAAACAAAAAAGACCCCGAATAGCCACAGCAATCTTGAAAAAGAAGGACAAAGTAGGTGGGATCACAATACCAGATATCAGGTTATACTACAAAGCGACTATAACCAAAATAGCCTGGTACTGGCACAAGAACAGGCATATAGACCAGTGGAACAGAACTGAAAACCCAGAAATGGACCCAAGGCAATACGCTCAATTAATATTTGACAAAGGTGGGAAGAGCATACAGTGGAGTAAAGACAGCCTCTTTAATAAATGGTGTTAGGAAAATTGGACAGCTACATGCAAAAAAATGAAACTAGACCATCAACTTACACCATACACAAAAATAAACTCGAAATGGATAAAAGACTTAAATGTGACCCATGAATCCATAAGAATTCTAGAAGAAAATGTAGGCAACAAAATTTCGGACATCATACGGAGCAGAATTTTCCCTGATACATTACCTAAGGCAACAGATATAAAGGAGAAAATGAACACATGGGACTACATCAAACTAAAAAGCTTCTGCACAGCAAAAGACACAGTCATCAAAATGGAAAGGCAACCCACTGTATGAGAGAACATCATTGCTAATGATGTATCAGATAAGGGGTTAATCTCCAATATATATAGAGTGCTCATACAACTCCACAAAAGGAAGACAGAGAACCCAATTTAAAAATGGGCAGAGGAGCTGAATAGACCCCTCTCCAAACAGGACATACAAATGGCCAAAAGACATATGAAGAAATGCTCAACATCACTAATCATCAGAGAGATACAAATTAAAACAGCAATGAGGTATCACCTCACACCTGTCAGAATGGCCACCATCAACAAATCATCAAACAATAAGTGTTGGCGAGTGTGTGGAGACAAGGGGACTCTAATACACTGCTGGTGGGAATGCAGACTGGTGCATCCACTGTGGAAAACAATATGGTGCTACCTCATAAAATTAAAAATTGAACTTCCATTTGACCCAGTGATCCCACTGCTGGGAATATACCCTAAGAAGCCTGAAACACCAATCAGGAAGAATATATGTACCCCCATGTTCATAGCAGCACTATTTACAATAGCTAAGATCTGGAAACAGCTCAAGTGTCCATCAGTAGACGAATGGATAAAAAAGCTGTGGTACATGTACACAATGGAGTACTATGCAGCAGTAAGAAAGAAAGATCTCTTATCCTTTGAGACGACATGGAGGGACCTGGAAAGTATTATCCTAAGTGAAAGAAGCCAAGCAGAAAAAGACAAATACCACATGATCTCACTTATATACGGAATATAATGAACATAACAGTCTGAGGAATACAGTAGACCCAGACACATGGAAGTAGGGCACAGACTGACATCCCTCAGAAGAGGGGCTGGGGGGCTGGGGGGTGGGAAGAGATAAACCACAGAACTTATATGCATGTATGCATGACCAATGGACATGGACAACTAAGCCGGGGACGGGGTGGAGGTGGGGTGGGGTGGGGGGTGCCAATGGGGTAAAAAGTTAAAATATCTGTAACAAAAAAATAAATAAAAATTCATAAAAAAAAAACCCATATAATTCGAGATAGATAGATAGGTAGATAGATAGATAGATAGATAATTTTTATGTGCCAATATCCTTCTTTGAGGGTGCTGATTATATCTTTCTCATTCATAGAGACTAGCAAAGGTGTCAACAAATGTTTAGTTTTGGAATTCACCAGATAAATCTGAGGAGTGTGATAGTTAATTTAATGTTTCAACTTGACCAAGTCATGGAGTGTCCGGTATTTGATCAAACATTATTTTATATTTGTCTGTGAGTGGTTTTAGATGATATTAACATTTCAATATTGAATGAAGGAGATAATCCTTTGATACATTTATATCAATATCCTCAGATCTTATTAAGGTCACCCCAGCCTTCAAACAAAATGTAATTATATATTCATTTTTTATCAATCATATGTGATATTTTATTTTTAAAAGATTATTATAAAATACTTTCATTCTTCCCTCTCTCTCTTTTAAAATTTTTAATATCTCTCCTTTTTTGTTTGCAGGCTTATTTTCATATTCTCAAAGTGGACAGAGTTTACACTTTGTTCTATAATTGTGTTAAGTTTTCATCATTAAACAATAACCCCAGAGGTTAGTTCTGGTGCGTTCTCTCTTTACTCAGAACTACTTGTCTTGGCGGGGTTTTAGTTTTCTTCACAGACGCTGCCGTATTGTGCAAATGCTTGAGGACTTTCGCCACAGACTGTGCAGCCTCTGACACCCGGCACCGCTCGGACTTTGTATGATCGTTTCCTACATCTGCTGATCTTTTTTACTGGAATTTTTCAACATTGCTGTCCTTGGTTAGATCGACACTGTCTTTGATACTATATTTTCAATTAATCATTTTGACAAAATAAAGCTTCCAATAATTTTTAAGAATTTGCGCATCTGAAATAATATTTCTGAATACTTGAAACTTGTTTGTTCCTGAATTTTTTTTTTTAATCGTCACCCGAGGATATTTTTCCATTGATTTTCAGATAGAGTGGGAGGTAGAGAGAGAGAGAGTGAGAAACATCACTGTGAGAGAGCTACATCGACTAGTTGCCTCCTGCATGACCCCGACCAGGGCTGGGACCCAACCGCAACTGAGTACATGTCCTTGACCTGAATCGAACCCACAACATTTTGGTCTGTGAGCTGACACTCCAACCACTGAGCCACACTGGCCAAAGCTGTTTCTGAAAGATTTTATTCTTCACACTCACTTGAATAATATTTTAGCTGAATATAAAATTCTTTATTAAAAAAACATTTTTTGTAAGAAATTAAAACATATTGTTTGCTTTGATTCACCATAGAATTTATTGAAGTGAATTAAGATGCTAGAGGGTTTTAGAATCTAGGTTTAGAATCTAATTTTATTCATGATGATATAGCACAGTGCTTACCCATATGATAAAAACTACATTTTTTTTTTTTTGTGGTACGTGCCCTTAGCGGGAACCGAACCCGAGACTTTCTGGTCCGCAAGCTGCCACTCAACCACTGAGCCAAACTGGCCAAACTACACATTTTTATTGTTATTTTGTACCTTAAATGTAGCTAGTGCAATTAATGAAACTATTTTTTATTTTAAATCATTCAAATTAATAACTGATACTCTATTCAGTTATTGGAAAACTTATAATTATGTTTAGAAACCCTGCCCTTTTTTTTTTTTTTTCTGTTGCAGAACAAATATATGTCTCTTATGTTCTTTTCTTCTCACATATATCATCTGTTGGTCTATTCTGTTGTGTATTTTAGAAAATGTTTTTTTTCCAACTCTTCTATTAAATATTTTAGTTCTTGTAATTTTTTAGTTTTTAATGTTTAGATGCCATGCTTCTCAAGTATCTTTGAGAATACTCTTTAGAATTCATACTTTTCTTATCTGTTCAATTTCTTGACTCCTCATTTTATTTCAGTTTATGTGTTTGTGTTATTGATCTTGGTTGTTCTTGATATTGCAGTCTCATAAAATGTTTGGGGCTCTTGGGTGCCCCTTCCTTTAATTAATAAGGCGATGTTGAAGCTGGGCTCAGTTACTGTGTGTGGAGGAATGACTTGTGGACTGGCAAGAGTAAGAATGAAGCAATATAGACACTGATAAAATGTTCAGGAAACACCTAAATTACGGAATAAATTATTACTCTATGAAATTAACATCAGCATTAATTGTTCTAGTTCGCTTCCCACAATTTATGAAATTGATTTTTAAACAACACTCTAGATTATTAATTGATTATTGCTTGATAATGAAATGCAAGCTACATGGCTGGAGCGGTGATAAAAAAAAAGAGAAGCATGTAACTATTCAATATTCAGACATTTTTTTTAATAAGTTGAAATTTTATATATATATAATTTATATGTAACATTGTATAAGTCTAAGGTGTACAGTATATCGACTTGATACATTTATATGTTATAATATGATTGCCATATAACACTAATTAACACCTGTCACCTCAATTATTACTTATTTTCTTTTTATATCTTTTGTTAATTGAGGCAATATTGGTTAATAACATTATATAAATTTCAAGTGTACAGCATTATAATTTAATGTCTGTATATTCTTACTGTATGTTCACCAAAAAAAGTCTAGTTTCCATCCGTCACCATGTATTCCACCCCCGTTATCAATTTTGCTCCATCCCCACCCCCTTCCCTTCTGGTAACTTCCAATCTGCTGTCCATATCTATGAGTTTGATTTACTTTCCACATGGTTACACCAATTTACAATCTGAAAATTGTGTAGTAGGGTTTTCTTTTTTCCACACCTTGTTCAACACTTGCTACTTCTTGTCTTTTTCTTAATAGTCATTTTAATAGTTGTAAAGTGATACCTCATTGTGGATTTGATCTGCATTTCTCTAATAACTAATTATGTTGAATATCTTTTTATGTCTTCCTTGGAAAAATGTCCATTCAGATTATTTGCCCTTTTTTAAGTTGAGTTGTTTGTTTGATTTTGTTATTAATTTCTATGAGTTATTTATATTTCTTGGATGCTAACCCTTTATCTAAAATATCACTTGCAAACATATTCTACTAGGTTGGTTGTATTTTTGGTTTTGTTGATGGTATTTCTGCTGTGCAGAAGACTTTTAGTTTAATGTAGAATTCTATTTGCGTATTTTTATTTTTGTTTTTCTTGCCTCTGGAGTCAAATTTACAAAAATACCACTGGATCAACATCCAGAAGTTTAATACCTATGTGTTTCTTCTATGTATTTTCTGTTTTAGGTCTTACATTCAAGTTTTTAATCTATTTTTAGTTAATTTTTGTCTATGCTTTAAGAGACTATCTAGTTTTATTATTTTGCATGTGGCTGTCCAATTTTCCCACATCGTTTATTAAAGGGAGTTTCCTTTCTTCGTGTATATTCATGGCTACTTTGTCACAAAGCTGTTGTCCATCTATGTGTGGTTTTATTTCTGGGCTCTCAATCTTGTTCCATTGTTCAGTACGTCTTCTTATCGGCTAATATCATGCTATTTTACTCACTGTAGCTTTGTAATATGGTTTGAAATCCAGGAGTGTGATACCTCCTGCTATGTTCTTTTTTCTCAGAATTGCTTTGACCATTTGGGGTATTTTGTGGTTCTAGGTGAATTTCAGAATTTTTTTGTTTCATTTCTGTGAAAAATGCTATTGGGATTTTGTTAGGGTTTGCTTTGAATCTGTGAGTGATTTAGGTAATACGAACATTTTAACAATGTTAATTCTTTTAATCCATGAACACAGAATTTTTCAATTTTTTTGCATCTTTAATTTCTTTGAATAATGTAGTTTTCAGTGTACAGGTCTTTACCTCCTTTATGAGATGTATTCCTATGTATTTTATTCTTTTTCTTGTGACTATAAATGTCATTGTTTTCTTCTTTTCTCTTTCTCATAGTTTGTTGTCAAGATACAAAAACACACCAGATTTTTGTAGAGGGAGCTGAATTCTTGTGAGCTGATGTTGTTGCTGCCCCTCTTACCCTCCTTTGGGCTGTGGTGTGGGTGCCACAATCTGACTCCTCCATCTCCATTAGGTTCACTGGGTCTTTGGACTCAGCTATAGCAATTAGGAAACAAGTCTGTGGGACCATTCTTGTCCTCCCCATTCTGCCTCCCTTACACATTCCAAGACTCTACCTTCAGATGTACATGGATCTCTCAAGCAATTTAGTGTGTTGAGCTAAGGGACCTTTGTTGAATTATAGAAGACCCATTCGTTATAGATTTAAGGGGAGACACACAGAGGTGGTCACTTTGCAATGACACTGATGTCACTATCATTTCTTTTTTTTTCCTGGTGGGAATAATTGCAATCTACTCTCTTAGCAAATTTGAAGTTTATAGTATTGTTGTCTATAATTATTATGTTGTTCCTTAGATCTCCATAAATTATTTACTCTCTGCATTTATGAATTTGGCTTTTTTAGATTCCATATGTAAGTACTATCATACAGCATTTGTTTTTCTCTGCAGACAGACTTTCAATTGATTTGTTGTTTCAGCTACACTTGTGACTTTGAACTTGCATTCTGTGGGGATCTTGCCTTCTCCAGGGTTCTTCAGGTCAAAATGACTTTCTTAATTGTTGATTTCATTTTATCACTTCCTTTTCTCAGATTCATCATGTTTCTCTCCTCCACTTGATTTATACATCATTTAGAAAATTTCCTTTTTATTGTTGTGAGTTGGCCTTTTATTTAACCTCTAACTGTAATATTATTATAATATCATAGGAGAGGAGATACATGAATGTGTCTAGCTCACAACACTGAAATTGATTTTCATTAGAAAGTGGATTGTCTGTACTTTATTATCATCTTTTTTAAAAAACTGGAGTTTTCTCTCGTGCACTTTAGCACAGAATAAAGCAGACATGAAGTTCACTTGTTCTATTTTGATGGCCAGGACAAGTATCTTAAAATGTAATCATTCATTCCTTATTACATTTTAGTAGTTTTCTGATTGTTCATTGTGTATTCAACTGTTCAATATGATGCTGTTTTTTATTAGGTCTTAGAAAAATAGCCAAGTTGCAAACTTAAAAAAATCTTTAGTTAATGAACATGTTTTCCATTGTATCAAGCAGTAGCATAGCATAACACTATGCATGACACAAACAGTGGTAAAACACTTCTAAATATATTCCTTGTGAGAACAATATCCATTCACCTATTAGTTTTAATGTAGTATTTTATAAAATTATTAACTGTGTCACTGAAAAATTAGATCAAATCAGATTTTACAATAATAATGGATTACTTATAAGGAATAACAAAATTCTTATCCTTTGTACTTTAATGAGGCAACTTAAAAATAAAATCTGTTCCACTTTAATTATTTTAAAATATCACAGAGTTAGTGCCCAGAAAATTTAATTATATCATATTTATATAGAGAACTTGGATTATGCAAAGTAAAGCATTCATTATTTATGGTGTGTATCAGCAGTTATCAAACTAAAAATCCACCAAAGAAAATAAAACTAATAACCTTTCAAAAGAGTAAGTTTTTTCTCTTAGATATACATTAGTTAGAGCAAAGTTAAATAAAATTTAAATGCATGCTATCATTGTTTGCTAAAACAATAAAATTACCTGATCATGCAGTCATTAGCAGCTTTGAGTAGTTTGCTCTGAATTAATTCTGCTCTGTTTGGAGATAATTACAGAAGTTTCAAACTTTTAAGGTATGCTGAGAAAGAAAATTTTATTAGGATGACTATTTTAAATTGGACTGTGGTCAGCATAAACTAATGGAACACAGAGGCTATACTTTCAAGTATCAGGCCACTTAGTCTTGAATTATAACAGTTGGTTTAAAGTTTTTAAATATGTTTTTTATTGATTTTAGAGAGAGAGGAAGAGATAGAAACATCAATGTGAGGGAGAAATACTGATTGGCTGCCTTCTGCACACCCCCTACTGGGAATCAGCCTGAAACCCAGGCATGTGCCCTGACTGGGAATCGAACTGTGACCTCCTAGTCCATGGGACAACACTCAATCCACTGGATCACACTGGCAGGACAGTTAATTTAAATTTTGATGCCAAAACCAGACCCATACATAGGAAACCAGGGTTGTTTCACTTCAAACATTTATCTTGGTTTAACTAATGAGTTCACTAATAAAGAATTTTGAGGATGATGATCCTATGGTTCCAACTTCAGTTTCTTTTGTTCTTTTTTTGTTTTTAATATGTTTTTATCAATATTTTAGATAGAGGGGAAGGAAGAAAAAGACAGAAACATTGAAGTGAGAGAGAAACATCGATCGGCTGCCCCCTGTACACCTCCTGGTGTGGGGATTGAGCCCACAACCAGGGCATGTACCATGTCCGGGACCTCTCTGTCCATGGGAGGATGCTCAATCCACTGACCCATACCAGCTGGGCTCTTTTGTTCTTTTCATCAATCGTTTTGGTAATGATTTTTGATTAAAATATTACTCTCATCTATTTGTTTATATTTCAAATGTGTAGATTTTTTGCTGTCATGAGAAATAAAGTCATATAAAATTTGTACATTTTTATTATGACAGGTTCTCTTATACATTCTTTTATTTATTTTGGTGAATAAGAATGTACTTTAATATTATTTTTTCCTTTACTATTTTATTGTTGCTTTATATTTTAATTATAAGTTCAGGACAGTGGAGTGATAGTCCTCATAGACCATTACTTATAAGAGTAGTAAACTGGTAAACTATAAAGTTTCATACTTATTAACAGAATCTAACTTTTGCAGGAGGTGGCATTGTATCCTGCTGAATACTGCATTCCACAGCACCACCGGAAGGAAAGAATGATCCTAGACATAATACTGGCCAATAAGGTAAAAACAAAAGTTGATATTTGAGCGTTCTAGAAAGTTTCTGAAGATTGATTCAGTTGGCTGGCACTTTTTGGTTTTGACATCAAATTTTTTGTCCTGGCTAAAATATGAACATCATAACTGAAGCTGTAACTGCCATCTTAAAACAGCACAAAGGAAAGGACACAGATTCACAGTGATCCCCCCCCCCCCGAGATCTTTGTGCTACTACTTTAGACAAAGATGACCTATTCCCCTTATTCTAGTTTCTTGGGAAGTAAATAAACCTCCATCTGAAGTCACTATTATTTGGAATTTCTTTTGCATGCAGCTGGACTTAATCCTTAACTCTTTTTAATAAGATTGGGATCCTTTGGGAGAGTATTTAAAGGGAACAGGGCCCAGAGCCCACCCACACCCGGTTAAATTTGATCAATGAGCTCTCGGTGAAATAACTGTGTATTGCTATTTTTGAAAAATTCTCCAGCTCACGTTGAGAAATCATTTCTAAGGGTTCCACTATTGGGATAGTGTGTTAGCTGAAAAAATCAGTTCCGATTCAGACATTAAGTTTGAAACAATTTTAATTTTTTTTCTATAACTCAAGTTTTGAAAATGAGCAATGGTTATGAAACAGTAACACAATTTTATATTAAAATGATATAATTTTATGTTACTTGCTTATTCTATGATGGAAGATTTTTATTTTTTTAGGTATTCAATGTTATCAATTTTCACACTACAGATCTGTAAGTAATATATTTCAATGTTTCTGCAAAGTTCTGAGAAAAATCTTACTGAAGCTTGGGGCCTAATCTAAAAGAGCAAGTCCTAGAAGTTAATTTACAACTCTGAGGACCCAGGAGAAATTTACCTAACTTTGGAAGTGTGTATTTACTTTGAAAGAGTGCTGAGACCTGGAACAGGGAGATATCCCTGGTTTGCAAGGTTGAAGACAATATTCTTCTTTCTCCCCAGGAGAGATTTATTTACATTCCAAAAGTAATAACCAGAAATGAGAATATTCCCAAGGAACTAAGTGTTTTCTCCCTCTTTAAAGGAGGAGTGAAGGTTTGTACATCAATACCCAGATTCATTTATTTTGTCTTTCTCACAGTACAGACCCCATTACATACAGGTGACATCTGGTTTTTATCACATTGTCCCAGGGGCAAGAATTAGGGCAAAGGAGGATCAGTACAATTATTATTATGTGAATAATAATAATCTCTTTCAGCTTCAGAAACCTCCTGTGTGCACCCAGACTATTATTAATATATAGGAAAATTGCAAGCATAACATATGCCTTTTGATTTAAAAATGGCTTTCCTTTTTCAAACTTATAAGATTTTGCCTGTGTTTCCATAGGTTTTAAATCTTTAAATTTAGTATATACACTTTTATATATGACTACCAGGTTGGCTGGCCCAGCACAATTTGTTCAAGTGTTTATCCATACTGCTCCGTTTTGTTTTTAACTGTTTTACAAGGATGAGGTGGTATCTGGCGCCGGGGTCCCTGAAGCACAGCCTGTGGCTCCCTGATGCTTGTGCCCCACGGTAGAGCCACAGAGCGGGAATTCCCAAGCCAAGGTGTCCCCCATTCTTCTTTCCTTCACTCTCTTGCAGCCCTGTCTTCCTTACAACCTTGATCTCCTTTTCTTCTTTCCCTCTTTGTTTTACTACATTTTAATTTCTTTTACAACTTTATTGCATTCTACAAATTTTGATGTATTTTCAGTACCATGAACTTTCAAATATTTGAATTTTCTTTATGATTTTGTCTTTGACCCATTGACTATTTAGTGTAGGTTGCATAATACTAAAATATTTTGTGTTTTTCTATATATCTATTGCTACTGGTTTTTTAAATGTATTTCCATTGTGGTCAGAGATGATATTATACATAATTTTAGCTCTTTTAAATGTATTAGTAGTGTTTTATTGCCAAGTATATGAGTTTTCTTCATGAAGGTACACTTGAAATTAATTTGGATGTTGGGTATAGTGTTCTGTGTAAATGTCTATTAGAACAAGATTTTTGGTAATATTTTAAGACTTCTATATCTTCACTGATTTATTGACTATATATGCTAGCTATTATCAAAAGAACAGATATTAAAATCTATGATCTTGGAATTGTTTTTCTTTAATTTTGTCAAAGTTTGTTTAAAGCCATTTGATGCTCTATATTGCACATGATATGTTTATAATTTTATGTCTTCCTGATGAATTATTCTAATTTTTCTGAAATGCCCCCTTTTAATCTCTGGGAGTACTCTTTGTTTTCAAGACTATTTTATTTGGTGCTAAACTAGCAACTTCAGCTTTTTTAGTAAACAACTTGCCAGATCTTTTTCTATTCATTGACTTTCAACCTATCTGTCTTTGTATTTCAAGTGTGTTTTTCATAGGCAGCACTGCTTATTAGTTTTGATTATCCTTGCCTTTTAATTGGAGTGTTCAGAACATTAGGATGCAATGATAACTATTGTATTGTTCAATTTATATTTTATCATTTTTTCAATTTTTCTCTCTTCTCTCAGGCCCTCTTATAATATTTGTAGTTTATCAAAATTCCATTTTAATATATCTATTGACATTTTAGCTATACCTATTGGTATTACAGTATGCATTCTTAAATTTTAAGCCAGTTTAGAGTAACATTTCCAGTAACAGTGAAAAACCTTGAAATTATATAGCCTCTTTCCCTCCAACCTTTATATCAATTTATCATATGCATTAAATTATAAACATTTTTTAAAAACATAATATAATATGTTAAATTTTGCTCTAAAGTCAGATATTTTAACTGACTTAAATATGAAAAATAATGTTTTTTTTGTTTTTCCTATAATTCCTCATTCCTGATGAGTTTGCTCGATTACTCAAGATGAAAGCTTTCTGCTCAACACTTATTCACTTTAACCTGAAATCTTGCATGTATACGCAGGTCTGCTAGTGACAAATTAAGTCTTTGTTAATTTAAAAGTGTCTTAATTTGCCTTAATTCTTGGAGTATATTTACATTAATTATAGAATTCTAGATGGACAGTTTTTTTTTTCCCCTTACAGAAAGTTAACTTTTAAAAAATTTTTACAAAGATTCTGTTGAAACTCTTTTATTATTGTTGCTTCTTTAGAAATAATGTATCTTATCTTTCTGACTCATTTAGGATTTCTCTTTTACCTTTGTTTTTAAAAGTCTCTCTAGAATATGTTTATGTATGGCTTGGAAATATTTAGAAATTATTTTTCCTGGATTGCATAGAGCATTTTGAATATTTGACTTGGTGAATTTTATCTATTATTTCTCTTCTCTGTTTATAAAATTTTAATTTCTATAATCTTAGATCCATATGTCTTTCACACTCTTTTTGAATTTCCAGACTTTTATTCTCTGAGCTTCCGTTGGGGAATTTTTTTTCTAAGCTAACTCCCAGCTTATTTCTCCTTTATTTTGATGTCTACTGTGTTATTAAAGCATCCTAATTATTATTTCTGATATTTTTTCAATTCTAGAATTTCTATTTAATTCTTTTATAGATTGCAGCTGCCTATGATATTATTCTTTATTGTTTAATTAATCATGATTACATAAATTTCCTCTAATATCTATAGTACTGGGCTCACCCATGGAGATTCTTAAAAATATTTATAAATTTCAAATTTTAATTAGAAAATTTATCTTTTAAAACACTTAAATTCACAGAAAATATTGTAGAGTTAGTACAGAGAGTTCTCATATACCCTGCACCCAGTTCCTATAATTAACACCCTCCATGAATATGGTGAATTTATTAAACTTAATGAATCAATATTAATACATTATTATCAACTGAAGTTTATGGTTTACTCAGATTTCTTTGGTTTCTACCCAATGTCCCTTTTATGCTACCCTGTGATTGTATCCTAGCTCAGTTGGTGCTGTGATGAGATGTAGGGGAGGGGAAGCACTCTATTATCTTATGAATAAATCTCAGTCTTTTATTGGGCCTATGCCTCTGGGATCTTCCTTTAATATTTAATCATTTCTCCAGTGGTATAATATTTTCCCTCTTAGATCAAAAGGTGTTGTGGCTAGGATTTGGTGATATTACTGCTTTGGTCCAGTTTTGATTCCCAGTCAGGGAACCATCGTGTTGCCAGTGGAAACAGGATTCTTCCATGGAGTCACAAGATAAATATTTCTCGGACTCATGCATGGGATAATAGGAGCAATAGTGGCAGGGTTTATTGGAGTGAAAACAAAGGATTGTCCCCAGATGCTCCGTGTCTTATTTTCAAGCAGGTGGCTCAACACCATCTTTCTGAGGAAGAAGTCCAGCCTCTGGGCCACAAGCCCACACTTGTTTTAACCAAGCCAGGAGGACCAGGACCCAGAGATACAGAACTTCTCCATCTCATTTTCCCATCTGCACATCCATTCCCAAGAGCCCACACAGCTACTAAAGAGATAGCACAAGCAAACCTTAGACTTTGTTAAGCTTTGATTATATCTCCCTGGGTTTGAGAAAGGGCAAGCTTCCTTTCAAACTAAACATTCTTCTTTTTAATCCTTCAAGGGCTTCTGTTGAGCCCTCACCCAATGCAATCCTTTTCCTGGATCACCCAGGGTTCCATGCCCTTATCCTATCTGGCCTTTTCCCCAGATTTTTTCTGTCTAGACTCCTCCCCTTTATGGTCATTGGCTCCTACTGGGCATGCCTCATAGTACAGGGACCTCCCACTATGCCATCTTGGCTTCTACTGTGAATGTGCCAGCAGAGGAAGTTCCCCCTTACAGTTTATTGTCCTTGTCCCCTCTTCCCCCACCAGTAATCCATGGGAAGAAGCCAGCTGTTCCATGGTGAGATTGAAAAGTTGGTCTTTCCTGCCCAGTTGGTGATTAGAATCCATTTGACAGAGGAAGCAGCTGCCCCTGGGGGTGTCTGAAATTTGTAGTTTCCAGACTTAATCAGGCTTAGCCAGCTTTCTTCCTAGCTAACAGGGAGAAACAGGAAGCCCTAGATGGGTTTCATGTGAAGAATACCATTCCTCCAAGTAGAATAAGAATGATAAGGTTTTTTCCCTTCAGAGTAGGCTTTTGTTCTAGAATGTGCCTTATGCGTATTCCACAGAACTAACCTAATCTTCCTGCTGCAACTCATGAAGGGCTGAATCTTGACCTTGAGAACCTGACGTGTTTCCTTGAGGTAAAGCCCATTAAAATGTGAGTGGTCCCATAAGATTGTAACCCCAGGAATTTCTCCATTCTCAAACTAAATTACACCAGCTTTCAGTAATTAGTCAAAACTACCATTAAGTATTCCAGTGTTTATAGCTCCAGTGGCTTTTGCTTTAGGAAAGCAGATCTAAACTGTGACTCTAGATTCACTTATCTTGTCATATTGGGGGATGGTACCTTGTCCTGTAATCTCAATTCTATAATAGGTCAAAGAAAGTTATTAGTATTCAGTTTAAGCATTGCTTGTTATAAATATGGGAGTAGTGACTCCTATTTTATTGTGACTAAAAGCCAGAGTTTCTCAGTTTCTTTTTGTAGGAGCAGTAAATTGACTTGATGGCCTTTTTACATTATTTTGTTGTTTTTGGTTTGGTTTGGTTTGTCTCATTTGGTCTTTACCCTTGGAATGACTATGCTATTTTATTGAATGTCAGATATGTTTAAAAAAAAATTAACAAGGTACTACCTTATGTTATCTTCCTCTTAAAAGGATTTATTTATTTTTTCTGGAAAGCAAAACTTTTAAGTCACTATTCGAGGTAAGGATGTTTGTTAATCTGTGTTAGTGTTAGTTATTTTCAACTGCCCTTCATTTAAAGAATAATTCTTCTTAGTTTAAGATATTCTGTGATTTCAACTTAAAGTCTCTCGCTCTCACTTTTTTCTTCTTCTGTTAACTAAATAACCTTAACATTGGTGAAAATTGAAATCCAACCTCTGCCTCAGAATTACAAGACCTCTAAAATCTTTGTGGAGTATGTCACTCACATAGCTACTGCTTTCTGCTTTGTGCGTATCACTCTTTAATGTAATTTGAGTCAACAGATATCTTATAATGGGCTGAATTGTGTCTCCCAAATCCATATGTCGAAGTCCCAATCCCTGGTAAAGTGAGGTCCCTGTGGTGGGGCTCTCACCCAATACGAGTGGTATACTTAGAAGAGAGAAGCACCAGGGATATGCATGCATAGAGGAATAGATGACCATGTGAAGAGACAACCAAAAATCGGCCTTTCAAATCTAAGGTGAGAGGGCTCAGAGGAATCCAACCTTGATGACACCTTAATCTTGAACTTTTGGCCTCCAGATCTGGGAGAAAATAAGTTTCTGTTGTTCAAACCACCCAGTGTGGTAGTTTGTTATGTCAGCCCTAGCAAACTAATAGATGTTTTATGAACATATCTGGAACAGGATTTTAGTCTCACATTATGTGGTTCTGTCTTCCCCCTTATGTCTCGGTCTACGTATTTAATAGTTTCAAAGTAGAACTTCATTATTGTTAATTGCAGTAAAATTGCAGCAAGATCTGGGATGTAGGTTTCTCTAAGCCTTTACTTTTCTTGATATAATTTGAAAAGTCATTCAAGGAAAAAAGCTTAAGTGACTTTGAGGCTCAGTTTGGTATGACTCCACATTTTTAAGAACTTTTACCCCTTGAATGTGGTCTGCCCTGGGTATTTTTATAGGTTTTATAATTGTTCTTGATGAGAGTATTAATCTCTATAAACTTCTCTACCATGAAGTTGACATCTCCTTCCAGTTGTTTCAAGATTTAATTTTCTATTGACAGCTTATAAAATCAAGGCATCATGGGCTCTTAAGGTACAACATATTTTGTGTAGTGTGTACATTGAGATTTGGATGCTCAACTTTTTTCTTCTGGAAAAGAACTAATTTTTCCCCTTCACAATGAATGTGTATACATCTGCTTTTAAGTTGCCACCGAATGTTCCAAGTGAGTAACTAATTTTTTCTGTCTGCCTTCAGATTTATTCCTTCCATAAGTAAGTTCAGAATGATCCCAAGAGTGCTGAAGATTTGTCTCTATCTCTATCACAAGATATAAAGATAGATCCATCTCTCTCTATATCTTTAATGAGAGGAGTACATTGTTATCTGGTTTAATGATTTAAATGTTTACTTTAATAAAAGGAAAATTTAGGCAAGATAACCTTTTGTAGTATCTCCAAAAAGTCTACTACTTCATGATAAATACAAAACCATTATTAGCTTTTACTCTCTTAGTTGATTTAGGTTGTATCCTTACCTGAGAATTGTGAACTATAGTTATACAAGATATAAGTATATATGTTTGCATCATATCCTTCCTATCAACTTTAAATATGATGAAAATTATTAAAATCACAACATTTAGTGATATTTTGTTGAACTTTTTATGTTTTGTTTACCCAAAGAGAATTTAAAACTTGTCTTTGGGTAAACAAAACAAAACATAGAAGAGACAATGAAAGTGTATTTTTGAGAACTTGAAATTTAAGATCTCACCTTCCGTTAAAGCACCTGCAGTCTAGATGGTTTCTATATTTGGAGCCACACTGACCTGAGTTTCAAATTTGTACACAACTGACCCAAAATAATGATATTGGCAACAACAGCTTCGTGCTCTATGGGGCTTTTGGTGAGAGTAGGGCTGGAAGGGGGGCTGGAGGCACAATCAATTCTCTTTCATTAGATGTTGAGATCTGTAGGCTTCCTTCAAATGAGTTCTTTGTTCTCACCTGGAAAGTGTTAAGGAAAGAAAGAAGGGGAGGAAACCCATTCCCTTTGAATACAGGGTCTGTGATAGTGGTTCAGTGAGGCAGAAAGTTTCATTGCAAGTCTGTGATACAGGTCTTGGGAGAGGCAATAAAGAGAAAGTAAATTTCAAAAGACTTTTCAGAAACAGTGGATTAAAAAAAAAATAGCAACAACCCTGAAAGGCCAGGTCAAATCAAGGGTTGTACCCATAAAAAATAACAAATATGGCTAAGTGAAAAAACCTCCTGTGCTAAATAAGTTTTATTAAATAGACTATCTACCCATGTTGACTTACTTTTGTAGTAACACTATCCAAAAATATTTTTACTCTCTCTCTCTCTCTCTCCATATATATATATATATATATATATATATATATATATATATAATTCCAAGTATTTATATTCAAAAGCATGAAAACCTACTATTTCACTTTGATAAAAATAATCGTTTTTTGTTTTAAGCTAGAGACATTTCAAAATCATTATTTTCAGATTCTCTTGGGAGAAAAAATATATGAAAATGGCATAATATGAAAGCAAGTTGCTGAAACTCAGCTCTTTTTAGACTGAGTGTGAATTCTCTTCTGCCATATTTCTTACTTCTCTTATTGTCTCTCAAATGTGGGCTGTCAGCTACCTTTTGTGACAGAGTTGGGATTACTTGACTGTAAATTTAAGAAGTTTTAAACTCATGTCTCTATTAACAGTGAAAAACAAACAAAAAACTAAAAGACCAGTGGTCCATGTGCTTTAGATAAATTATGTCAGTGATCATTGTTCTTAGTAAAGATGAAGAGTGTTTATACATTTTAATACACAAGAGATGATATTATTATGTAAAAAGTAAAGACACCGTTAAAGAAAATTAACCACCCTAAGATACAGGCCAGATCAGAAATGTCAAATAAAGACAACAGCAACAAAAGAAAATGGGACTACTATGTTTTATTTCTGATGCTTTGGTATGCATCAGATGCAAAGAGAGGGCACCAATATCTAAAACAACATTTCAGTTTTGAAATTTGAAATATTATAGTTATCACATAGATTTGATATATAATAAATGGTTTCATATCATTTGGGTTGAAAGTTATTATAGTGAATATTTTAGAGGAACTTACTGGCTAAAAAGAAAATATTTTATTTAGAAAATGAAATATTTTAATTTGAGATATTGGTAAATCTCAAATTCTCCCCTTCTGATTGTTGTTCTAGTGATATCATACATTTTATTTGTACACGTTATAATCCCCTATGATATTAGTATTATTTTTATTTAAACAGTCTTTTAACATTTGTTTAAAAATTTTGGAAAAAAAAATCTAAGAAAACAAAAACCAGTCATGTATTTACTACTGCAGTTACTTCTGCCAGATTTATTCCTTTGTAGGGATCATTTTTCCACCTGGTGTAAATTTTCTTCTTCCTGCAGGATTTTGACATTTTTTGTAATGTGACTCAGCTCTATTGCTTCAGCTTTTTCATGTCTAAATTCATGTATTGTTTTAGCTTTTGCATGTCTAAAATTAATTTTGCCTTTGTATTTAAATTTTTTTTTTTTCTTTCACTACTTTAAAGAATGTGTTTAACTAATTCTCACTTGAATTGTCTCTGATGAGCCATGTACTGTCATCTTTATCTGTACATAATGTCTCTGCCTCCCACCCCCAGCTACTTTCAGGACTTTTTCTTTATTATTAGTTTTAAACAATTTAATTGTAATTTTTTTCATGTTTCTGTGCTTGATATTGAGTATTTTGGATCTGTGAGTTTATTATTTTCAATTTTTTTTCTCTTAAAATGTTAAAGATATTGCTTTCATTGCTTATTAATATAAGGAAGTAATTTTAAAGTGTTTTTCAATTATTGTTCATGAAATTTATTTCAAGATAGGACTTTCTTTTCAAGAGCAATGGTTTCCTTAATTTATGCTTTTTAAAAATGTTTTTTTTAATTAGTTACTTTATTTTAATTTTTTAACTTATCTTTATTCTTGAATGTATTACAAATGTTCCCTATTTTTTAAAAATTCATTGACCCCCCTCCTCCCCAACCCCACCACCCTCCTGCCTTCCCCACACTATTGTCTATGGCTATGCATATATGCACAGAAGTGCTTTGGTTTCCCTCTTTCCACCCTTCCTGCCCCCTTCTCTTTGAGGTTCATCAGTCTAACAACCAATTTGTACTTCCTAATTCCTTCATGTTTTTCACCCATTCCCCTAGCCCCCTCCCATCTGGCAAGCAACAAAACGTTCTCTATATCTATGAATCTCTTTCTGTGTTTTGAACTCTGTATCTGATTGATTGCTTATTTCCATTTTGTTTAATTCTTTTCCTGCAGTTTTATTCTTTTCTTTCATTTGGGACATGTTTCTTTGTCTCCTCATTTTGGCTGCTTCTATGTGTTTGTTTCTATGTATTAGGTAGAGTTGCTATGTCTCCTAGGCTTTGAAGGAAGGCTTATTGTTGTAGGTGTCCTGTAGGAGCCAGTGGCACAGTCTCCCTGATCACCCCAGCTGGGCCCTCCAGGTGCACCCCTAGTGTGGACTGTACGCCCTTCTGTTGTAATTGAGACTTGATTGATGTTGTCGTGTTAATGGGAGGGATTTACTCAGGCTGATCATCTGCAAGGATTGGCTGTTCCCACTGACCACTGGCCTCTGACTACCTTGGAGGATCAGCTGTGCAGGGGCCCATCACATAGAGCAAAACTTACTTCAGTAGGGCTCTGGTACCCACTGGGTCCACTCATTGAGTGCGTCACTTCTGGATATGGTTGAATAGTAGTGTTTCGAAGTGGTCTGAAGCTGTCCACTGGGTGGGCTGGCTCTGGGGCAAGGTCAGCCACTGCTTGTGTTCTACCCAGGGCCACCCAGCATAAGCTACAAAGTGATCTGCCGATGGCTGCTTCTTGTGCTGGGCATGGAGGTGTCCAGGAAAAGCCAAGTTGTGAACCAAGGCTGGCTGCTTCTAATGCCAGGCCTGGGGCCACTTAGCGAGAGGTATAGGGCTCACTGAGACCAGATGCTGCTTGTTTGAGAGATTTTAGAAGAATCTGAAGTAGGATTCAAGACAGGCCAATCCTATGGTAAAGCCATTGGAAACAGCTTGGGTGGACCCAAAAGTTGTGTGGGACAGGGCCTCAGGGAATCACCAGGGTGGGGCCAACAGTGTGAGCCAGGTTGCTGGAGTCCCAGATATTGCGGCTGTCTGCTGCCCCAGGGAAGGGCTCACCAAAGGAACATCAGCCTCTGCCAGCACATCTGTTCAGGAGAAAGCTGCCCCTCCAGCTCTCGCCCCAAAGCCAAGCAACTTACTTCTTTGTATGTCTCTCTTGTCTTTCAAGCTGCCTGCCCCAGGCTGGAGCCTGAAGGGTGGAAGATGAGTAAGTCGGTGCACTGGCTCTTTAAGAGGAGCTGCCTGGGGCTCTAACAGCCTCAGCCTCCCTCAGCTTCAGTTCCTGCTGGTTTTACAGCCAGAAGTTATGGGGACTATCTTCCTGGCACTGGAATCCTGAACTGGGCGCCTGGTGTGGGACAGGGACCCCTCAATCCTCAGAAAGGACCTTCTCAGCCAAGGCATCCTCCTGATTTTTATCCGCCACACGTCGGTGTGGGACCAGCCCATCAGCCTCCGCCCCTCCTACCAGTCTCGATGCAGCTAATTCTTTAATTCTGTAGTTGTAAGACTTCCATTCAACTTGATTTCAAGTGGTTCTGAATGATGGTTGTTCTGTAGTTTAGCTGTAATTTTGATGTGGTTGTGGGAGGAGGCGATACCATGTTTATCTACATTGCCATGTTGACTGGAAGTCAACTTATGCTTTTTAATTTTTTATATTTTTGTTTGTTTAATTTAAAAATGATATTTCATTTTTCTTCACATTTTATGAAGTCTTGCATGCTAGACTCATCCTGGCACCTCTCACTATCCACAGGTAAATGTTAGATTTTTGTTTCTTACAATCAGTGTCATTCTCAGTTCATAGCAACTTCTGTTGTTTGGCAGTTATTTATTTAAACTGATTCTGTTTTACTAAAAAGAGTTATTTTATTGTATGCTTAGCTTAGGCTAGATGAAAAACTATTTATTTTTGGAGAATTGGATGTTCTCCATAGACAGCATAAATGCGTAAAACAATACTGCTCCCACAGTTTATTGTTCTGTGTATCTTTCTAATATTCTCTATTTGTACTTTCAAAACGTAGTAACACCTGATTCATGTTGTCTAATACTATTTGTATAACATCCTAGGGAATTGTAGTCTTAAAATAGATATGAAAAAAGAAGTCCTGATGAGAATGCTGGCAGGTGGAATATGATTCAGAAAGTGGTGTTCTTTATTAAGAGACAGTTTCTTTTTCTGTAATCAGTTAAGAATCTATGCACCTAAAGTCAATGTGACAAAGGCTTATAGTCATCTCCTATACATTTTAAGCCTCTGCTAATGTTCCACAAGATCTCTTCTCTGCTTAAATTAATAAAACAATTCTTCTGAAGTCTGTCATAACTTTGAGTAACCTGAATAGTTTTCGTTTCTTTGTTTGCATATTATTAGTGTGAAATCAGTCAATATCTTTTTTAAAAATTATTTTATTATATTTTTTCATCATCATTTATCCCCTCTATACCCTCTTCCACCTCTACCCACCCCTCACCCACCCCTGCAGTTACCACACTGTTGTCCATGTCCATGAGTTCTCTCTCTTTTATTTTATTTTTTTGCTCAATCCCTCCACCCTTCTAACATCCCCCAACCATAGCTGTCTGCTTTTTCTCTATTTATGAGTCTGTCTCTATTTTGCTTAGTAGTTAAGTTTGTTCATCAAATTCCACATTTGAGTGAAATCATATGGTACTTGTCTTTCTCTGATTGGCTTAGTTCACTTAGCATAATGTTCTCAGGTCCATCCATGCTGTCACAAAGGATAAAATTTTTTTCCTTTTTATGGCAGAGTAATATTCCATATGTAAAGGTACCAGAATTTTTTTGTTCTCTCATCTACTGATGTGCACTTGGGCTACTTCAAAATCTTGACTATTGTAAATAATGCTGCAATGAACATAGTGGTACATATGTTCTTTCAAACTTTTGTCTTTCAGGAACGTCGCATATACCATCCAATTTAACTGAGCGGTGAGAGTATGAAATTCTTTTGAGGAATTAACAGCAAAAAATATTATTGTTGCCTTAAATTAAAAAAAAAAAAAAAAAGCCCCAAAATCTAGTAGTGAAAATTAACTCCTAGGGGGAAAAGTCTATAGCTGGAAAGCCAGAAATACATTTGAGTTCCATCCATAAAAATGTAAATATTATTCCTTAAAATGATGTTAAATAATATAAAATATGATATTTGGTTTCTTTATGGTAATATCAGCAGCTTTGATAAAATATAAAACGACTAAGAACATAATTCCACCCCAAAAGACAGACAAGAGAAATACTTGCTGTTTCTCTCAGCACAGTTAATGGTAAAGTACCTGCCAACAAAAACTTCACAAAACCTTTAAATAGCAGAATTCTACCAAAAGTCATTTTCATATACATTTTGTTTTGGCTTAACAAATTGATAGGAAATATTATTTTTATGATAAATGAAGAACTATTTTTTCTTTTTTGCATAATTTTAGTATAAGAAAAGATTTATCTGAAGTATCTCAGTGTTTTTAGTGTAACTGATAAAAATCTGATCTACATGCAGTTTGCATCAAAATCAAATGTATTCTACTCTCCTTTTGCCCTGTCCTGAAGCTCACATCTACCCTCAAAACCAACACATATGTATTTTCTTATAAAGAGTTGGTTATGCTGTAATGGCAATCACATTTTGTTAAATTATACATCAGAATGTCAGTTCATCTCATCAGTCATAGACAATGGTGCCCATGTGTGGGTTGCTACTAATGATTTTAATGGCTTTATTCTGTTTGCTTATGTAGTTCCTGCATTACAGACCAATTTACATTAAGTCTC
This sequence comes from Molossus molossus, assembly GCF_014108415.1. NCBI lineage: Eukaryota > Metazoa > Chordata > Mammalia > Chiroptera > Molossidae > Molossus > Molossus molossus. Next base: position 90,004,881 of record NW_023425388.1, on the reverse strand, counting down.
TTAGTCTATTCCATATTCTGTTTTGAAGGAAAAGCACAGGAAATGCTTCAGGGAGACTACCTTTCTAAACAATTTGTAAAATGTACCATAAAACATTCATTCATTAAATCACAGTACAGATGTTGTCTACTAAGAATTTTTTCTCAGTCTTTCATTGAAATAGAAAGACTCTATTTAGTATTTTTCTATATACTATCCCTACAACTCCTGGAATGCTTTATCTCCCTCCCACTGGGAACTTCAAATCAATCTCAATCTCTCAATATCTCTCTCTCTCTCTCTCTCTCTCCTTTCTTTCTTTGAATTCCAGGAAACATTCTTCTGCTTTGATGAAGACTTCTCAAATAATAATAATAATAGTTCCAACCTCTTGAAGACCTATTAATAGAATGAATACAGCATTGTGATATATTGTCTATAGTTTTATAAACAATTTTCCCATTTTAGTTTTTTATTTCCACTTTTCAAATGAGAAGATTAAGGTTTAAAGCAATTAAATATCTTACCAAAATTAATATACATAATTTATATTAATTTCTATTCTGGCTCCTAGAGCACTTTGATTACATGTTCTAATTCACTCAAGCTCTGAGCTCTCTTGAACATGTAAAATATGCCTTATTCATATTTCTACTATGATCATGCTTTGTTTAGAACCTAAAATTCAGTAAATGTTTAACATGTGTTGACTATAAAGAACATAAAAGTTTTATAAATAAAACGTTTTTAAAGTCTTTGTTACAGTACATATTACAGTAGATAGTTTGTTATTAACCAAGGAAAAGAGCAAAGGAAATCAGACGTTAAGCCTGTTTAATTGAAAGCTGCAACTTTACAAACTCCCCAGGGGGCAGCAGCATCCTGCCTCCCAGGGCAGGCAGGAAGCACCAGCTTTCCAATCCCTGCCCTCAACAAGGACTCACTAAAGGGGATGATTGGGGGAAGGGATGACGCAGTAAGGGGAAATTCCTGTGCTGTGGAAGCCAATGCGATGCAGGAGCCAAGGTGGTGCAGGTGGAGGTGAGAGCATGGGCAGCAGGAGTCAAAATGGCGACCATAAAGGGGCGGAGTCTAGCCTGCGAAAATCTGGGGAAAGGATCTGATAGGATAAGGGGACAGAACCAGAGAAGACCCAGAGAAAGGATTGGTTAGGGGGAGGACCCAGTACAACCACGGGAAGACCCAGAAAACAGGTTGGACGGTTTGAAAGACAGCTTGCTTTGTTCCCAAACCAAGAGAATATATGGAGGGTTAACAAGGAACTGGGAGGAGTTGCTACTAGAGCCTGCCATGCTCTATATCCCTGGGGAGGGACGGATATGTGGACATTCTCTACATAGAGGGGGAGGGTGTTATTTTTTTTCACCCCAATAAATCTTGTGGCTATGCTTACACCTCCACATATGTACAGCTGGAATATTTCTTCTCGTGACTCTGCAAGGACCCACTTTCTCGGGCAACATAAAGACATGTTAAAATATTTCATACACATAATGTTAATATACATTATTAATTATAAATATAGTTCCTGTTTAGAAAAGTACCTTTTAGTTTTCTGAATTTTTTTTTTTTCAGTTAGAAGAAAAAAACACTCGCTATTATATCAGACTGACTAAAACCTCAAAGTAACAATGGTCCACGCATCCAGCTGGAAGGTCAGTTAAAACTGGACTTTTGAAAGAAACTTGAGACAAGCTATTGCACAACCCTGTGATTATATTTTAGTTGCCATAAAAACTGTTTGAATAATAAGACTTTTAAGACTTTGAAAAAACAAACAATGCTGAGTTGGGTGATCCATATTTCTTATATTCTACTGAAAATTAATACTCAGGGAAAATTCTAGATTAACACTTTCTTACTTTTTGCAATAGGTAGGGTCACTCTTTTCTATTATCTCAGGGTCTATGTTCACTTCTGCCTAAATATAACTACAACATCCTCAAGCCACTGCAAATGTACTTTTCCAATTTTCAAATAATGGTGTAAGAAAATACAAGAATATGCAATGACGTCCTATATAAATTGGTTTATTTTTAAACACACTATCCTAAGTCAATTAAATGGACAAATCCTAACTGAACATTTCAGCATATGTATGTTATATTTTGCTGTTTAATGGTAGAAATAACTTGGCCCTTGAATTATTTTTGTACTGGCCGTGGTGCTCTCTAATTCACTCATTTCATTATAGGCAATGGGCTTTATAAAAGATGTTCAATCCCTGATTTTAAGGAATAGGCACATTTGTGAAGAAAAGCACATATATGAAGTAATTAATAGCAGTGTCAGTTGGTATATAATGTAATGATTATTATAGTGAGTGATACATTTAACAAATATAAAACAACAAAGAAAAGAAAACATTCCAAAGTGTTCAGTGTTTTTTTATTTGTTTTGTAAGTAGTTGGGGTTTACCAAGTGCTGAGAAATATTTCAATTTCAAACATGTGTGCTGTTTGCAAGAAGATATGTGTGTATATGTTTTTTTTGTTTTTTATAGCACAGGTTGTTTTCATTCTGACTGTGATAGAATCTTGTATTTGCTGAAATGGTGAATCACGTGTTACATAGCCTAGTTGCTTTGGCACAGTGAAACTTAATCTAAAGTGTATCTCTAACTGACTGAGATATATTTGGAATCTAATCCCTAGTAAACCAGAGGTTCTCAAACTTCTTGTGTGTTGATAATCAGTCTGGGAAATTCTTAGAAAAGTACAGATACCTAGAATTTATCCTCAGAGACTCTACAATTTTTTGGCTTTAAGTTGACCTAGAAATCTGCATATTAGTTAGCTTCCTGCCCACCCAAGGGTCTGGTTATAGTGGCCAGGAAGGAACTTCCAGAGAAGCACTGCCCTGTGCTGTCGAGTGAAAGCAGGGTTCTGGCTATCTTATTTGCTGTTACTTCTTCCAGTAGCAGCAGTGTTTTGTTTTGTTTTTTGTAATGAAAACAAAATGTAATTGTCTTAGTAGCTTTGTTGATTAAGCAGGTGTTTACTTAGTAATTTAGAACTTTCTATTGTTTATTTACAAAATTCTAATGTATATTTTGGCAATATGGATTAGATTTTAGGAGTGCAGCAATAAATAAGAAAGTACATCGTAAGAAAAATGTTAATAGAGTTGGGTAAATGCATCAATAAAGACAGCCATGGGGTGAGGGAGCATGGAAAAGGTCATCATTTCACATTCTGGGGTCAGATTCCCAGAATTGGGTGATGCCTGTGTTGAGTCTTCATGGAGTTAGAATTAGTGTGTCAGGGACAACTGGTTGAAGGGGCTTCTATCAGGAAAAGGAGCAAGGACAAAGGCCAGGAGACAGGTATCACCATTGCTGTGGAAGAACCACTAGTAGACAGAGGCCAGGGATTTGTATGAAAAAGGGTGCAGTATGAAGAAGAATGTGACAGAACACAACCAGAGAGAGGGGCAGAGGCAAGACAAATTGTAAACCGGAGTGGGATATTCTCTGTGTATATCATAGGGCCACAGCAATTGTCCTGGGAAATCTGTTATATTCAAATTAGAATTATAGTTCTGGTGAAGAAGGTACATACAGCAGATGGACTGATGTGCATTTATTTTCTTTACCTGATGCTCCTTGGGGTGGAAGAAAAGAAAGCAGATGGCTAGTGTGGTGGCTAAAAAATGTTGATGCTTTTTCTCCCACCTTTTAAGTTCTTCTCGCTGGGTTAATAATCAAATCAACAGGCATATTAACAGGAGAAAATCAAAGTTCAATGTATATGCAGGGGAAATTCACATAGACACGCTAGTTCCATGAAAATTCCAAAGACAGTGAGACAACATTGGGTATATAAGACGTATTTGGATAAAAGAGAAAAGGGAAAATTGGTTTTATATTCAGAAGTGAGGATGCGTGATTTATACGTGGCTGAGGAAGAGCTGAATATACACAGCAGGCAAATTCTTACTGGACAACTTCAAAACAGCAGGTATCTGGCTGACAGGCCCCTGCCTGAAGCCCTCTGCTTAATTCAAACGAAGATAGGTGCCATCCTAACAGTCCTTCTTAAAGCAAGTTTCTCAGACTGAATCTCTATGAGCATGAAAGCAGGGAGGGTCAAAGACTCTTTCTGAGTCTTGTTTCTTAACAAACAGTTTAAATCAATATCCAAAACAGTAGCTTCGGAGTAGCAAAACTTTGGTTCCCTCCTCTAAGTCTAGTCACTCTGTCACCAGACTTCTGAGTTAAAAGACAAGCAATATTTGCTAGAAGGAAGAGATTTTATCTCTAAAATGCCATTAGCAGAATTTCTCTGGGTGACGATTGCCTGTGGTAAAGAGAACCTCTGATCTATGGATTTATGCTGCAAGGCTCCTCAGAGAAGCTAATGGAAACTATGGAAACTGTGACTCTCCAGGGTACAAACCGGAGGTGTTTCAAAACTCATACTCTTCCCACATTTGGAGATCTCATCTATTATTCTGGGGTAAAGAACATACTTCTGTAGTGAGAAAACAAGACCTGGGGAAACACCCTCCGTGTCCCAGTTTTCTCTCTACTTCATCTAAACCGATTGTTTGCCTGTATAGAGCAAATTATTAGTAAAACATGGCACTAGGCAAGATGTTTAATTTGTATGAGTCTGATTTGACAATTCAATTATTTGTGTTGTCTCAAGTGCTGGATAGCAAAATTAATGTACAATAATAGAATAATTATTTTTGGTGAGAAAGGGGGGAGCATATAGTTAGGAAAATAAATATGTGCTGAGTTGAAATTTCCCTGATAATCAAGAAAGGAGCAAAGGCTGTGTGATATTTACCTGTTTGTCATTGTAAAAATGGGATAAACTCAAAACACTTGGGGGGATGAGACAAACAAGCAACGATAAAATCACTTATCTTCTGTTTCTGACTACTGATGACAAATGTCATTTTTAACTAAATAATAACTAGAAGAAATGATAAATATTAATTAGGATTCATAGCTAATTTTATCTGCAAAAAGGTCCCGGTGAAGAACTTGAAGGTAGTTGAAATAAAGGGTAGAATAATTTAGAATAAAATCGCTTTTTTTCAGTAGGAGTGGTTTTCTTGGAATTACAAATAAAACTTAGACTTCTGAGTTTTAATTCCTAAATATTTGTGGTATCTCCTACAAAAGTGGTCAGCTATTATAAATAAACTGTGTGCTTTATTCATCATGTTACTCCATCTGTTCTATGTGATGATGATTGTCTCACAAAACAGGAGGAAATTACGTCCCTTCTGCTGGTAGTGACTTCTCGGAGCCTGCCTGCTCCACTGATTGCTGTCCTTGATCCTCACTGCTTCTAAGGGGATAGGATATGTCTAAAGCTGGTAAACAAAATATGGATTGTTCGGCAGTTTTAAAAATGTAATTAAAGAAGAACTAATACCATCAGTGTCTGTGGCCTGAGGTCTCACAATGCCACAGGAAATCTAGCATAATATAGATGAAAGCTTTTCAGGGGTAAATTGTGAAGTTGTTTTGAGACTAGAAAGTAAAAAAAATAAAATAAAGTTAAAAAGAACTGATTGGTGTGCAAATCTGGAGTGTTAACATCAAAACCTTAAAAATCAGTTCTCTGCTTTATTGGGACCTAGTGAAATACTCAAAATACAGAGGTAATGTGATGGAAAGTCCCTCTCCTAGCAGATGAGAGGAATTCAGTTCTGCTCTGAATACAAATAGATCCCAGGAAAAGAAAAATGATGGATCAGTAAATAAAATCAAAGAAAAAAAATATATAGGGCTACAGAGGAAGCCTGATTTCCCAATCATTTCAGGCTTTTCCTACAGACACATAATAGCAAAAGTATAACATACAGCCTCAAGATATGGCGCCATTAAATAAAACAAAAGGCAAGACCTGTAAAAGTTCACCACCAGTACTTTGTACTGAAAGAGGCAGATAATGGAGTTCCATTTGTACAAAACATGTCAATGTCTACACTGACATTTTCTGTTATGTATATTTCTATACCGAGACATCTATTTATGAAAAAATGAATCAAGCAGAGAGGTTTCATATATTACATGTAACCTGGAAAACAATTTGATTAAAAAACTCTTCACATTTTATCTACTTGCCAGAGAATTTATTGCTCTAAGGCAGGGATGGGGAACCTTTTTTCTGCCAAGGGCCATTTGGATATTTATAACATTATTAGAGGGCCATACAGAATAATTCACTTAAAAATTAGCCTGCTATATTTAGTCAAACATTTAATGACTGCACCCTAATGTGATGGCTGCAACTGCTTCTGTTTGGGGAGGCATGTGATGTTAGCTGGTATTGATGATGTTGCTACTTACAACTGCTTTTCCAGGTTTGCAACAGTCAGTCTGGAGTGCATTAGACTCAGCAATGTTTTGAAAGAACTTCTTGCAGCAGTAAGTTGTTCTGAACACAGATGCATATTTCAATGCATTCTCCTCAAAGTGGGAAATTCATCTCTGCTTATGTAATGCTTATAGAACTCAAGCAGTGAGAGTTTGTACCTAGCTTTCAGCTCATCATTGCTTTGCAGCTGAATGATTTCATGTTGTAGATCATCAGGCACATCTGCTGGTTCCACACTGAATGCTGTAGTAAAGATGTTCAATTCCATTTGTTTACTTTCCACGTCTTTGAATCTTTCATTAAATGCCTCACTCAGTTTTGCACTTTCACCAGCATATTCAAGTGTCATATAAGGCTTTTGTCCTTCCAGAGCAGGGAAAAGTACCATGTTATTCTTTTCAAGTTGCACTTTTCACAGCCTTAATTTAGCTTCAAATGATTTCATGTTTGAAAGCAGGGAGCTGAAAAACTGGTTGGGGCCCTGAAGCCTGGCATTCAGCTCTGAGAAGTACTTGGTAATATCCACCATGAATGATAAATCACACAGCCACTTGCTGTCATTGAGTTCCCTGACAGGTTTTCCTTTTATCTCCATGAACTGTGTGATTTCATCCTGAAGACTGTCAAACCTTATGGGCATGTTCCTGCGACTCAGTCACCACACTTCACAGAGATAAACAAGATCATCTCACTCAGACTCAAGATCATGCAATAGCTCCTTCAACTGGTGGCTCTTAAACCCTCTACTTTTGACAAAATGTATGCATGACACTTCTGTTGACATCACATTGTTGAGCCACAATGACTGTGCACAGAGACTTTCTTGGTATATGAAGCAGTGGCATATAATTAAATCAGTTGGATCAAGACTGAGATGATTCAGTTTTTTCTTGACATGCAATTAACCCTTTTTGTGAGCCAACCATGACTGGAGCTCCATCTGTAGTAAGGCTACTTAACTTTTCAAATGGTAGCTCAAGTGTTTTCATTGATAAAACAAGTCTCTCAAACAACTCCTCACCTCTTGTAGTCCCATGTGTGGCTTATAATGACAGCAGTTCTTCTTGCATGTCAAACTCTGCATTTATCCAATGAATGAAAACGGCCAGTTGGGCAGAATTTGTTGTATGTTGCCTTGTCACAAGCCAGAGAGAAAAATTGAAAATCTCCTCCAGAATCCTTCACTGTTTTTTCACTGTCTTGTATTAAGTCAGTGATCTGATCTGAGACAGTTCTCCAAGACAAACTAACACTCTTGAGACAATTTTATTTTGTCTGGTGCTAACAACTCCGCAGCACCACCATGCACTCTTTCACCAACTCTCCCTCTACATGAGGCTCAGCTTCTTTGAAATTAGCTTGCTCACTACATAACTTATCTAAATAACATTGTCTCTATCACAGTGAGGCCTAGTGAAAGGGCTTGTTGTGATTCCAAACCCCGCTGAAGAGCATTGATTGTATCCAGATGCACTTGGTCTCCCAATTCATTGAGTAGCAGGTTTTGAGCTGTAATGATGCTCCAGATTAGCTTTTTTCATTACTGTCAACTCATTGCCATAAACTAGGCACACAAGTTTGCCTTCTACTTCAATAAAAAAAGAATAAACCTCAGGGAACTCATTTCCATTTCTCTTGGAAAGATTGATACTCTGCATCAACTTTTCTTTCTGGTTGCCATTTGTAAGATGTCACACCACGTAAGTTTTAATAACTATCCAGTGTGTGTGTCGCCAGCCCTGCGATTATTTTAATCTTACATCTTGAATTTGGAACATATCCAACATTCGTATCATCGACTCTTGAGATCTTTTCTGTGTACTGTAACTTCCTTAATCTTCATCCGAGATTCAGTTTGGGGGAGGTTGTTGACATGGACATGTGGATAAAGGCTGAATTGGAGTTATTGTCTGTATCGACAAAGAAGTCAACAACATCATTGTCATCATTGAAGTAATCATTTTATTGCATCTGGTCTCATCATCACTGGATTGCTGTAGTTTCGCCACAATGTGTTAACACTGTTGCAACCTGTACACTCCCAGCCAGCCTGGCACTGACTGTCCTGTGAGTCACTGCAATACAGGCAGATGGACCGTGGGGCAGCCAGTGAAAAGCCTATGTGTCTGTTCCATCATGTACTTGTATGGTTCCTGTCTATCCCATAATGGATGTTGCTTGTTTGAAACTCAAAATTTATGTTATTATTATGATTCACTTAATATAAATATGTTGTTATGAAAAAAGCTCCTAGATTTATTGAATTTCGAATCCTGCCTGGAGTTGCCTTGGCAGGGCCAGATCAAATGATTTCACAAGCCTTATTAAGGCCCATGGGCTGGACGTTCCCCACACCTTCTCTAAGGAGACAAGATTTTCTTTTTGTAGTATGAAACAAAACTTCAAACAAATTGAAAATTTTTATCGACTCATTGATTTTAATATATATAAATAACAAATAATGTTGCATTTTATTTACTTATTTATTTTATTTAATTAATTTATTTTTGTTACAGAAGTTTCTCCCTTTTCCCTGACTGATACCCCCACCCCCACACTCGCACCCTGTCCCCAGCTTTGTTGTCCATGTCCACTATTCATTCATACATGCATATAAGTTCTGTGGTTTATCTCTCCACCACCACCTCCTCTTCTGGGGATTGTCAGTCTGTACCCCACTTCCACGTCTCTGGGATTACCCACCCCACTCCTCAGACTGTTAAATTCATTATATTTCACAAATAAGTGAAATCATGTAATATTTGTCTTTCTCTGCTTGGCTTGTTTTGTTTAAGATAGTACTCTCCAGGACCCTCCATGTCATCTCAAAGGATAAGAGATCTTTCTTTCTTACAGCTGCGTAGTACTCCATTGTGTACCACTGCTTTTCCATCCATTCGTCTACTGATGGATACTTGAGCTTTTTCCAGATCTTAGCTATTGTAAATAGTGCTACTACAAACATGGGGGTACATATATTCTTTCTGATTGGTGTTTCAGTCTTCTTAGGATATATTCCTAGAAGGGGTATCACTGGGTCAAATGGCAGTTCAATTTTTAATTTTTTGAGGTAACCCATATTGTTTTCCATAGTGGCTGCACCAGTCTGCATTCCCACCAACAGTGTACTAGAGTCTCCTTTTCTCCACACCCTCGCCAACACTTGTTTGATGATTTGTTGATGGCGGCCATTCTGACAGGTGTGAGATGGTACCTCATTGTTGTTTTAATTTTAATCTCTCTGATGATTAGTGATGTTGAACATTTCTTCATATGTCTCTTAGCCATTTGTATGTCCTTTTTGGCGAGGTTTCTATTTAGTTCCTCTGCCCATTTTTTAATTGGGTTCTTTGTCTTCCTTTTGTTGAGCTGTATGAGCACTCTATATATATTGGAAATTAACCCATTATCTGATGTATCATTGGCAATTATGCTCTCCCATAGAGTGGGTTGACTTTCATTTTAGTGGTTGTTTCTTTTGATGTGCAGAAGCTTTTGAGTTTGATGTAGTCTCATGTGTTCATTTTCTCCTTTGTTTGTATTGTCTTAGGTGATGTATCAGTGAAAATTCTGCTACATATGATGTCTGAAATTTTGTTGCCTACATTTTCTTCTAGAATTTTTATGGATTCATGAGTCACATTTAAGTCTTTTATCCATTATAAATGTATTCTTGTGTATGGTGTAAGTTGATGGTCTAGTTTCATTTTTTTGCATGTAGCTGTCCAATTTTCCCAACACCATTTATTAAAGAGGTTTTCCTTACTCCACTGTATGCTCTTGCCACCTTTGTCAAATATTAATTGAGTATATTGTCTTAGGTCCATTTCTGGGTTCTCTATTCTGTTCCATTGATCTATCTTCTTGTTCTTATGCCAGTTCCAGGCTGTTTTGATTACAGTGGCTTTGTAGTATAACCTGAAATCTGGTAATGTGATCCCTCCAACTTTGTTCTTCTTTTTCAAGATTGCTATGACTGTTTGGGGTCTGTTTTGGTTCCATATGAACTTTTGAAGTATTTTTTCCAGTTCTGTGAGGTATATCATTGGCATTCTGATGGAGATTGCATTGAATCTACAAATTGCTTTGGGTAGTATGGACATTTTAATGATGTTAATTCTTCCAATACATGAACAAGGTATGTGCTTCCACTTTTTCTATATTCTTCTATTTCTTTTTTCAATGACCTGTAGTTTTCTTTGAATAGGTCCTTTATTTCTTCGGTTAAGTTTATTCCTAAGTATCCTAATATTTTGCTGTGATGGTAAATGGGATTTTTTTTTTAGTTTCTCTTTCTGTGATTTCATCATTGGTGTATAAGAATGCCATCGATTTCTTGATGTTAATGTTGTATCCTGCTACTGTGCAAAATTCATTTATTAAGTCTAGTAAATGTTGGAAGTAGTCTTTGGGGTTTCCTACATATAGTATCATGTCATCTGCGAATAATGACAATTTCACTTCCTCCTTTCCAATTTGGATGCCTTTTATTTTTTCTTCCTGTCTGATTGCTGTGGCTAAGATTTCCAGTACTATGTTAAATAAGAGTGGTAACAGTGGGCATCCTTGTTTTGTTGCTGTTCTTAAGGGAAATGTTTTTAATTTTTGCCCATGGAGTATGATGTTGGCTGTAGGTCCTTCATATATGGCCTTTATTATGTCTAGATATGATCTCTCTATTTCCACATTGCTGAGCCGTTTTATTAGAAATTGGTGCTGAATTTTGTCGAATGCTTTTTCAGCATTTATTGATATGATCATATTATTTTTATCTTTCATTTTGTTTATGTGGTGTATCACATTTATTGATTTGTGCATATTGTACCAGCCTTGCATCCCTGGGATGAATCACACTTGGTCATGAATAATTTTTTGATGTATTGCTGGATTCGATTTGCTAGTAATTTGTTCAGGATTTTGGCATCTGCGTTCATCAGGGATTTTGGTCTGTAGTTTTCTTTCTTTTTAGTGTATTTTTCTGGTTTTGGAATTAGAATTATGCTGGCCTCATAAAATGAGTTTGGAAGTCTTCCTTCTTGAGTTTTTTGAAATAGTGTGAGGAGAATGAGTATTAGTTCTTCTTTGAATGTTCAGTAAAATTCCCCTATAAAGTTGTCCTGGCCTGGGCTGTTGTTTGCTGGGAGAGTCTTTATTACATCTGCAATTTCTTTTGTTGTTATTGGTCTGTTCAAGTTTTCTATCTCTTCCTGGTTCAGTTTGGGGAGACTATGTGTTTCTAGGAATTTGTACATTTTGCTTAGATTGTCGAATTTTTTGCCATATAATTGTTCATAATATTTGTTAACAATCCTTTGTACTTCCATGGTGTCAGTTATTTTTTCTCCTCTTTCATCTCTGGTTTTGTGTATTTGGGTTCTCTCTCCATTTCTTGGTGAGTCTAGCTAAGGGTCCATCAATCTTGTTTATCATTTTAAAGAACCAGCTCTTTTTTTCATTGATCGTTTGAATTGTTGTTTTTTTTTGGTCTCCATGTCATTTATTTCTGCTCTAATCTTTACTATTTCCTTCCTTCTACTTGCTCTGGGGTTTTCTTTTAGTTTATGTTGTAGTTCTTTAAGTTGTGAGGTTAAATAGTCTATTAGAAATTTTTCCTGCTTCTTAAGGTAGGCCTGTAGTGCTATGAAGTTCCCTCTCAGAACTGCTTTTGTTGCATCCCATAAATTTTGTGCTGTTGTGTGTTCATTTTCATTGGTTTCCAGAAAGTTTTTAACTTATTCCTTGATCTCCTCGGTAATCCATTCATTGTTTAACAACATGCTATTTAGCCTCCATGTTTTGAAATGTCTTTACATGTTCTTGTTGCAGTTGATTTCTAGTTTCATGTCATTGTAATTTGAGAAGATGCTTTATATGATTTCAATCTTGTTGAACTTGTAGAGACTTAGTTTGTGCCCTAAAATGAGGTCTATCTTTGAGAATGTCCCTTGTGCACTTGAGAAGAATGTGAATTCTGCTGTTTTCAGGTGTAATTCTCTGTAGATATCTATTAAATCCATTTGATCTAGTGCTTCATTGTTTCCATGTTAATTTTTTGTCTAGGTGATCTATCTGATCTCAGCAGGGTGTTGAAGTCTCCTGCTATGATTGTATTGCTGTCGATTTCTCCTTTGAAGTCCTTCAGAAGATTTTTAATATATGTTGGTGCTCCTATATTGGGAGTCTATATATTTACCAAGTTATTTCTTTCTGTTGGATAGATCCTTTCTATATTATGTAGTGGCCTTCTTTGTCTCTAGTTATGGTCTTCATTTTGAAATCTACTTTAAGAGGTATGAGTATTGCTACCCCAGTTTTTTATTTTTATTTTTTATTTTTGGCTTTTCATTTGCTTTGAAGATCTTTTTCCATCCCTTCACTTTCAACCTACGTGAGTCTTTTGTTGTGAGGTGGGTCTCTTGTAAACAACATATAGATGAGTCATGCTTTCTTACCCTGTCAGCTACTCTGTGTCTTTTTATCAGAACATTCAAACCATTCACATTTAAGGTGATAATAGATATGTACTTATTTTTTTGCCATTTTTGTTTAGTGTGGTTCTGTTTTTCTTTCTGTGTCTTCTACTAATTACAGCAGTCCTTTTAGCATATGTTGCAGTGCTGGTTTAGTGTTAATATATTCCCTTAGCTTTTTTTTTTTTTTTGGTCTGGGAAGCTCTTTATTTGACCTTCTGTTTTAAATGATAGCCTTGCTGGATAGAGTAGTCTTGGATTCAGATTCAGATCCTTGTTTTTTATAACCTTTATTACTTCATTCCACTCCCTTCTGGCCTGTAGTGTTTCTGTTGAGAAGTCAGCTGAGAGCCTTATGGGGGTTCCTTTGTAAGTAACCTGTTGCTTCTCTCTTGGTGCTTTTAGGATTCTCTCTTTGTCTTTAATTTTTGGCATCTTAATTAGTATGTGTCTTGGTGTGGGCCTTGTTTGGGTTCTTCTTACCGGGGCTCTCTGTGCTTCTTGAGCTTGAATGCCTTCTTCCTTTACCAAGTTAGGAAAGTTTTCTGTCACTATTTCTTCAAATATATTTTCTAACCCTTGCCCATTTTCTTCCTCTCCACGGACTCCTATTATGTGAATGTTATTACATTTTCAGTTGTCCCACAGTTCTCTTAAGCTATCTTACTGTTTTTTAATTGTTTTTTCCTTTTGGTTTTGTGATTGGTTGATTTTTTTCTACCCTGTCTTCTAATTCACTGATCCGGTCCTCAGCTTCCTCTACTCTGCTGGTTAGTCCTTCCAATATGTTCTTTATTTTTGATATGTTATTTTTCATTTCCACTTGGTTGGTTTTCAATCATTCTATATCTTTACTTATGGTGCTGATGTTCTTACTTATTCTGTTGAGCATCCTCAAGATCATGACTCTGAACTCTAGCTGTGATAATTTGCTTAACTGAATTTCATTCATCTCATCTTTGGTAGAGGTTACTTGTTCTTTCATTTGGGATTTGTTTTTTTGTTTCAGGGTGTTGGCTATCTCAGTGGGTTTTGGAGCCTACCAAATTTTTCCTGTGGCTGTTGGTGCTCTGTTGTTTGTGGTTCCCTCTACTGGGTTTGTATGGGCTTGGGTTGACCCACGTGAAACACCACTGTCACGTCTTACTTTCCTGGGTAGATTTGCAAGCCCAGGAAAGGTTCAGTTATCCTCTAACTTTTTCCTGGTGGCTAGTAGTGTAAGTTACTCAGTGCCTTGGAATGTAGCCCTGGTGTTCTGCATAAGTGGATTTCCAGAGGGTGTGATAGATGCTGGCTGTTAATGAGCTTCAGTTTGCATTCCTTTGCCTTACCTGGGAAAGGCTGAATTTCCAAGGAGGGGGCTGCTGCTTTTCCCCACAGCTCTGGGAAGGAGCTCACTGGTCGCCATCCTTTGTGGCTGCAACTCAGCAAAAACTCTGAGTGCCCTCCAAATTCTGGGTGTCCCCACAGAGTTCCAGCCCAGTCTGTCCTACCTCTGCAGTAGCACCCAGGTGAGTGGCTGTGGCTATTTTAGTGCTCTGTCCCAGCTCCCTGTGCTGTGGAGCTGGCATGGTCTTTATTCCCCAAGGGTGCTGCTCACATTTTCAAATGGGGAAAAAATTGAGCCTACTGCTTCCTAATCATAGTGAACCCTGTGAACACTGAGAAAGAAGACACCTAGTCAAAAGGACTCCTGGTGGCTAACTGAACTCATTTTTAAAAACAGAGCCTAATGTTTAAAAACATTTCTACATGGGCTTTTCATGCAAACTTCACTTCAGGGAGAAGCCCACACTGAACGACCTGTCTGTGCACTGAAGTGCCTGCCAGCATTGTGCTTCTGCCATCTGAGGACTTTCTGGAATCCTATTTCAACCACCGTACTGAGGCTTTCTCCATCCAATCTGAGCTGTGCATCTTTGACCAACCAGAGTAGCTTTATTTTGACCAATCAGGATAGTGCCCTTTGAACCAATAAAACTGTGAGAATTTGGACTCCTCTTTTGTATGAATATGGACCAATTGAGGCCCAGAGTTGGGACTTCTGTCTATATAAGACAACTCCCCTCCAACTCTGAGAGCAGCTTTTCCTTTCCATTGAAGACTGAAGTGTTGTTTTCCTAGTTAAGGTGAAACAAGGAAGATGTCTTGCTAGAGCAGATAAACATAGGCCAGAGCAGACTAGTACAAAGCAGATCATTGAGGAGCAGAACAGAGCTGGTCCCAAGGCCATCTGACCCCAGGGTTACAAGAGCTGTGCTGTTTTCAAAGCCTTACTCTATTTCAATTGAGCTGTTTTGCACTGAATAAAAATTTTTTTCTTCATAACACCCCAAATTGGGGGTTCTTGTTAGTGTTGAATTGGCACCAACAACAATTGATTGACACATTTCATTTTAGCCCAAATATACTATTACTCATGGCTTTACCCTGTTGATTATTGTTCTCTGTCCATTATTTCTTTCATTGGAAAGTATTATTATGATGTAATTACTCAGGGATTTATTTGGGAGGCATCTTGATGTAATGTACTTACTAAATAAAGGGAACAGCTTGAAATATATTGAAGATATATATGTTTTAATGTATATATTTTTTAATGACTAAATGTGTAGTCAATTTCTAAATAAAAGCTTCTATAGACATTACCACTGACATATGGGTTCTTCAGTTGACCAAATGAAAATATTTTTTAGAGGCTATTTTTTGTAGTATGTTTATCTAACAAATATTTTAAGATATAGTTTTCTGCATCTGAATCAATGGACTTTCATGGATTACAAAACTAAATTTTAAGGAGGGTACAAACTAGTACTGCTATTGTATCTGAGTGAAAGCTCATACTACTCACCATACAACAACCAACAGGTGGAGGGACAAGGAGCTGGGGCAACCAAAGCAACTTGATTCACAGAGTCAGCAAATGAGATGGTGGCCGATTAGTGTCCTAAAGAACCACCTTGAGACAGTACAGAATTCAGGCTCCTGTTATATCAGAGGAAGGGAAAAAAATGGAGGGATTTGAGGTCATGAGGGGACTGATGACCACAGACATCTGGTCACTGCAAGGGTCTGAGAGAATTGTGAAACTTCTTTGCTTTTAGTCAACAAACTATAGTTGCTGTGGTCTCAGTCACAGTATTCCTGTAAATCTTGTGATAAACAATCATTATTTCTGTCATATCTTCTTAGGAAGACAGTTTCAAGCATGGAGGTAGTTTCAGTAATTCCTAGATTACAGGTTAGATTCCTTTAATGACTAGCATATCTAGGTGCAGGACTAAGCACAATTTACTAACTGACATATTACAGGAACTGGGCAGGCTGAGCAAGATGGAGTCAGAAAGACTGATTATTTTATTCAGTAATAACACTCTCATTATTTCAACATATCAATATCCTATGCTCTTTAACACCATTTCCTTTGTAGAGTTAATAATTTCATTATTGTGATTCTATTTGAATGAATGCAAGCTTTAATTCTTCTACTCTATTTTATTCTTCTAAGAACTGTCACTGAAAGTGAAATTCCAAACCCTATAACATATCTTAATTACCAAATACAATCAATATTTTTGCTCTGATATTGTAGTTTCTAAAATGTGAGACATCAGGAAAATAAGCAACCCTATGAAATTATGACTCTGGAGCTGAAAGCATAAGATAAATGAGCAAGATTTCATTGCTTTTAGGTACAATTAGTTCTTATTAACAGGTTTAAAAAAGTCAGAAAAGCAAATCCCATGATTTTATATATCCTTACTATGAAGTCATTTGATTCTCCTTTCGCTTTTGTACCTATCTATCTCTATCTTTATCTCTATCTTTATCATTATCTTAGTCTCTAGCTCTATCACTATCTTAGTGTCTATCTCTATCTCTATCTCTATCTCCACCTCTATTATCTCTATCTCTGTCTCTTTCTCTATCTGTACCATTAGCTGGAGACTTAGATATTAGCTTTTAAGAGATCAAATACAGGAAGATTGGTCTTACTGTTAAAGACCTGGATAAAACCCTCTCTCCCATTTTTGACTTACCTTCCACAATTGGAGTTCCTGCACACAAAATGTGTCTGACAAAATGGGGAAAAGGTTATGGCTTGTAGAGAATGCTTTTAAGAAGTAGCTTTTGAGGTTAATATCTGGTAATAAAAGAATTGATTCTATTATGTTGACACATAAATTACATGTAAATATATATGTTTAATATTTTATAGTTTCAGAATGCTTAGATATTAATCTATTTTGACACAAATCGGTGGTACCCTTGTTATAGTTTTTATTATGTAATAATTACTAACAATAAGTTCCTTTTAAAAACTAGACCATTTAATTTAATGAACACAGAACATTAAAAACATTTTCTACTGATATTTGAGTTCATGGCTTGAGATTTGATACTGTGCCTCTTTTATCTGAATAATTATATTCACCAAAGAAATCATTTAAGCAGTTCTATTATGATTTCTAAGTTAGAATAAATTTTTAAAAAACCTCAAATGTGATCTTGAAGTGAGGACATGTACAATGACTGGGACATTACATGTAAATATTATGCATTTGATTGCTGGTACTAAGTTGAGGAAGTAGTAACAAACCTTACTGCATGTAATAAAAAAAAATACAGAATTCTACTAATTTTTTTTTTTCCTGCTACATTTTCTTCCCACAGTGCTTCAAGTCTTTTTTTTTTTTTTTTTTTTTTTTTTTTGGGTATCTGTAGTTTGTTTGTTTTGGATTATAAGATCATCATGATTGTTGAATCTTTTTAGTGAATAATGACTTTTTATTGATTTGTTTAAATATGACCTTTTATCTTTCTGAACAACATGAGAAATTAATCCTTATATCTCCTCCATTTTTAATAGCCCAAAGCAGAATTTAAGATCAAATATGTTGCTAACTCTGTTTATCTGAAATCTAATTACAATAACTGAAAGATTTTTAATTCCTTAAAAATTGTTTTATCTCTGGCAGTAGTTAGCATACTGAACACTTGGTCCTCTCAGACATGGAAAGGAAAGAGCCTGTATATAGCTTGAGGATATCTTTTGTATGTATTGCGAAGAACAGAGTGAGCTATCAATTAAGATTATAAGATGAAATGATTTAAAACAGAAATCTGAAAATTCTAATATTGATGAGAAACTCATGTACTTTTATATGACCTATGGATAAAGCTGCATCTTCATGGCAATGATCATTTAGAAATATCTCAAAAATGGATTTATTTAATTAATAAGAAAATGCAAGTGTGTTAGGCATCTAGGTGTAGAAGGACCTAATATTTTGAAGGGAAACACAGTTAGGAATCCCAAAGAATTATTTTCCTAGATGGAACCTACCTACACTTTATATTTACCTGTTATACTTTCAATCACTTGTCTATAATTAGCACTCAAACTCATACATTAAGACACATGCATAGTGTATTGAATAATCTACATTTTAAAATAAGTTTAAACATAGGATAAAAGCTTATTTTATCTTATAATTCCTATAACATGCTTACCATATATTCATAAATTGAGATTTATGTTTAGGGGTCAGAACCTGAAATAAATTTGGAGAGAGAAGGGAAATAAAAACAAAATTATGCTATTTTAGTAAGTAGCATTGTTAAATACACTTTTCAAAGTATTTTTTTCCCACAAGTGTAAGATTATGTATAATAAATGTGTAATACTAAAACTATGTTAGACATAAAATATTTTAACATATGTATTATAGCAAATTATTAAATATTAGGCATCTATATTTGCATTTTTCTGGTGTCTCCTCTACAGAAAATTTTCCTCCCAAGTATCCCAAGCTTAGTTTCTATGAGACTAACATTTTTTCACCTGTTTGTACCCTGTCCCCACATGTCACCTCTCTTCTCACCTTGATTCATCACAGTCTGCAGCGTTGCTGAAGAACTGAACTTAATGTAAGATAATACTGGAGAATTATAATTAAAAACAAAATTTCCCATCCCAGAAATCCCCTCTGCTATGGTAATAGAGAAAGAAAACATCTGTATTGTTGAATAAGCTTTAAACGAGAATGCAATATCCATTACTGCAATCTGCTGCGATTGCAGAGACAAGAGTTCACTCCCTTATAGAGCTCAAAGGATGCAGTCCATTACATGTATGTTCTCAAAATAAATAGTTCTAGTCCGCAAAATAAGAGGACTTGACAGCACTGTTTGTCACCTCTTGTTCACCCTAGCTACCTGATAATTGGGGTGACCCATCTGTGTTAACTTGCTTCGTCTACAAGAAAAATAAACTCATGCCTTTATGACAGGAAGTGGTTTTGCAACTTGGAGCAAGGAGAACCACTGGAGTTAGGCCAGGCCCTCTCACAGAAACAGGGAGGGAGGTGCTCTAGGGCTCTTGAAGTTTGCACTTGAAAGCAATGCACCCAGGTCCTTAAGAAAGACATTCCTGGGACATAAAGCTGACAAAAGACCAATCTAATCTTCAAACAATTTATATGGATTTCATACAGTGGGGAAAGTACTTACTAGATTTCTCGAGTATATGCTCCAACAAAAAGGAGGGCAGGAAAAATGTTTTCTTTATTTTCAACAGAATAGAATTAAACCTCTATTTTTAATTTGTATTTGTTCTTACAATAGAAACATTATGTGGTTGAGTTTTCTTAAGATTTTTATATGATGATTTGTTATTATTTCCTAAAATGTTTCTACATAATTGTCATGCTGTGCTTCCCTCGCACTTGCCTTTTTGCAAGGCAAAGAGAAATAAAATATTTTAATAAGTTAAAAGTAAATTGATATAAATATAATTTGGATTCAAAATTTACCCTTTACCTTACATTTTATTTCCACTTAAATCAGTTAGTGTTTAATTTTAGGCATGCTGAGAAAGTAAACTAATTTAAAATTTAAAATTGAAATCTAGTATTCTGCAGTATTTGATCAGAATCGCATTAATCACAGTTCATGTTAAACCTCTAGATGCTGTAGTGTACCTTTTTGAATAATGACTGCCCTCCAGGGTTATCAATTATTAAAACAGAAGCCTTTTTTAGAGAAACAATCTATAGCATTTCTAGGTTCATTGATTTCGTAGTATGTATCTTTAGTAAGCAAGATGGGGAAGTTAACATTTTTGGATACTTTTTAAAATATGTAGGTTGAAATTATCCTTTCCACAAGATCTGTGAGACTTGGAAAGTGTCTTCTATTCAGAGCTTGTTTTTTTTTTTTTTAAACTGTTATTAGAGTTACCGATGCTTGCAATATTCATATATGGAACGCAGATCTGAACTATGAGCTGTAGGAAATTTACAATGTCCTTACATAGAGATGAACAGAAATGAACATAAAATATATTATGTACACTGATGCACATTGTTGTGCCACAGACTAAAACAGATAATCCTGATTGAAGCTCATTGCCAATAACATTTGATGAGATAGTCTCAGATAAATATAAATACTTAAAATGGAATAATAAAGTATCTTTTAGAATTATATGCAATGCCACATTTTATTTTATTTTATTTATTTATTTATTTTATCCTCACCCAAGGACACTTTTCCATTTTTTGTTCAGGTAGAGTGGGAGGGAGAGAGAGGAACAGAGAGAGCGAGAGAAACATCAATGTGAAAGGAACACATCGAGTGGCTGCCAGGGACAAACTGCAACGGAGGTACGTGCCCTTAGCGGGAACCGAACCCGGGTCTCTCAGGACCGCAGGCCGACGCTCTAACCGCTGAGCCAAACCGGCCAGGGCTGCAATGCCACATTTTAAATATGCTATCACTTGCTTTACTTTTAGATTATTTGAAAATAAAATGGTTAATTTAACAATATAAATAAAAAACATTTTTAAATTTAGTCAATTTTTTAAAATGTGGAATTTTTTTACTCTATGTTAATTGACTAAATCTATTTTTCAATGGCAGTCACTAATGAATGCATTTCATTAATAATTATATAACTGCTGAATCTCCTTTTTTAAATTGCATTTGCCGACATTTTACCAGAGGATTTTCCTCTTTTTTATTATTATTGTATGCATTTTTATTATTCCCAGCAATTCAGCGAATGAAGGACTGATGATAGAAATTCAGTTACAATGGATTGGGTGAAGCAGTTCTTCATTGTATCTTTTAAATTATAACACATACATGTCTGTTTATCCCATTTGCCTTTAGAGTTGAGCCTGCTTAAAAGTCATATTCCAGCTCTGCTATTGTATCAAATAATGTGACTACTGTCTGTTCACTCAAATGAAGGGGCGGAAGGAAAGAAGATGTGCCTGGTAAATAATATCTTAAATGTGTTACCGTCACATCCAATTTAAATAGAAAAAAGTTAATTTTCCTAAATCTTCATGACAGTGTTACATTTGTGTATGTGTGTGTGTGTACATTACTATAAACTTTTCTTTGGAAAAGTTCTATGAACTTGCTTTTTTTTTTTTTTTGAAAGTGCAGATATTTAAGATTCTGATTCCAACAATTAGCAACCTGCTTATACCATTTTGGCAGATGAGAACAGTGTTGGATTTTTTTTTTTTTTTCCATTTAGCTATGAATTAATTCAATACCTGTTGATTGTTTCCATGCACACACGTGCTTGACTGTGATTCCCCTGTGGTTCAGGGCTCTGGCCCTTGAGCACACGCTGTCCCTGTTGCTGGGGGAGGCACCGGGCGGGCCTTCTGACGGGCTGCCGGCTGCGGTGCGGAGAACACAGGCTGCCGGCCTTTCCTCCGACCTTGCATTTCATGGGACTTTCCTCACAAAGTTTTTAATTGTAAGAGTACATGTGTGTGTTTGTTTTCAACTCACTGGTTTAAACTTGTTTCTCAGCAGTAATTATGATCACAGCAAGGTCTAGATCCCATAAGATTTTCTCTTGCACAGTCTCTCCTGTTGAAGCCTGTTTACCAGCTTCAAGTCAGTCACAGTGATAGTATGTGTCTATGGCAAGCAGTGGATAGGACATTCCTGTATTTCTCACAAAAATATTAAAGTAATTTATGTATTTCTGACATGTGATCGGGACCCCCATTATTAAACAAATTAAAGGAAAAGTGCGCCTGGCCGGTTTGGCTCAGCGGTTGGAGCGTAGGCCCGCGGACCAGAGTCCTGGGTTCGGTTTCCCGAAGGGCACGTCCCTCGTTGCAGTTTGTCCCCAGCCCTGGTTGGGGTCATGTGGGTGGCAGCCAATTGATGTGTTTCTCTCACATTGATGTTTTTCTCTCTCTTCCTCCCTCTTGCTCTATCTGAAGATGAATGCAAAAGTGTCCTCGGTGATGATAAAAATAAATAAATAAAAATAAATAAATAAAGGAAAAGTGCTTTGATTGACAAGATAAGAGAATGGGTTGAAGTGTACAGATTTCCCCCCTCACTCATTCTAAATTCCAGTGTCCTGAGCTATCTATGTGAAATTAGATGGCTTTCTGTACAAAACACATTACAAAAACTGATAAAAATTTAAAAGCTGTTAATACTTAGGGTTTCCGTTTAGTATGAGCACAAATGTTAGTTCTAAGGCAGCAGTATTAAGATAAAACAGGAACAGAAATTCTTTAGTATGATAAATATGACTCTAATGTATATTGAGTTAAAATGAGAGGGTCTAATTAAACCATGTTTTTCATATAGCAAGATACTACACTGGCAGTTTGAAATCAAATTTAAAGAGAATAATCTCTGTGTTAAACAAACATATCCAAATTTTTAATTGTGTCACATGATCTAAAAATAAAACAAAATAATAATAAAAATGGTAAGTCTACTTTTCTATTTGTACTCTTTTTAAGATGAGCCTCTGTCTAGCATATCATTTATTTTTTATTTATTTTAAATTTATCTTCAAATTAACTTGTTCAAGCTACCTACAGTGCTCCTTGGATCCAGTATTCTGTGGTTTGTTCAGCAAACATATTCTGCTTTGTCCACATCCCTTTGAGAGTAACAGAATTATCACATATCTTTCAGTTTTCAGTTTTACAATTCAAGGTACCAAAATCTGGGGACTTCCAATTAAGTGAAAGCTTTTACAATCCTCCAATCAGCTTAAGTACACATTCTTAGCTCTGTAATAAATTCATCATGGTGTAAAATTCACAGTGGCCCATTTTGTTTAGACAGCAGAAGTACTAAGGTAAACATTGCATGGATTTCATATGGGGCTGTTATTACTATGTAACGAAGCACCATACAATTTAACAGTTTCAAATACAACCCCTTCTACCAGTCAGTCAGTCAGCTAATTTCCCCCGGACTCCCTCATGATGGCATTTGTAGCTCTATGGCAGAATACTGGTCTTATATGGCCTCCCTCTTATGTTTGAGATTAGCTGGCATTTGGGAGTGACGGGCGACTGAGCCATGTGTCCTCCAGCAGGCCCTCTCCAGCTCGTTCACAGTAGCAACAGGATTCTGAGAAAGGTTCTGAGAACTGAACACATTTCTTGAAGCCTACACTCAAAATTCGTATGTTATTATTTCTGCTGTATCCCACTGGGCAAAATAGGTCCCAAGCCTAGTCCTCATGCAAAGCATGGAAAATATAAACTCCCACTTGGTAAGGATTGCAAAGTTGCCTGCCTGGTATGGATGGCTCAGTGGATTGAGTGTCATTCCATGCGCCAAAAGGTCACTATGTCGCTTCCGATCGGGCACATGCCTGGGTTGCAGTCTTGATCCCCAGTAGGGGGCGTGCAGGCGGCAGCTGATTGATGTATCTCTCCCGTCATGTTTCTTTCTTCCTCTCCCTTCCCCGTTCTCTAAAATCAATAAAAACATATATTTTTAAAAATGTTGCAAAGTCAAATGGCAAAAGAGAAATAATTGCAGCCGGTTTCTAAGTAATATCTATGACAGAAACCGAGACATCTTCCAATAATTTTTATAGTTTTATAAATCAGTTGACAGCAGTAGAAAATTCAAACTTAAAAGGAAAATTGTGAGGAGGGGGTTAAATTTGAATCAATGCCAAATTATAGTAGTCATTTGATTGAAAATCAAACTAGATTGAGCAAATGTTTTGAGACCTTAGGGGTTTTAAAAAAGATAGATTCCTTTAAATAAGGCAATTTGGTTTCCATTTATAAGTAGAAATTCAGAATGTTGATGTTTTTCATGTATTCATTAAAAATGTATCCTTTATTACTTGACCACAATTCACTTACGACCTTCAGATATTGTATAAGTGCTTTCTTGCTTTCTGAGAAAGGAACCTAAGTGTTATGTGGTCATGTGGAGAACAAATATTTTTTATTGTAAAAGGAAGCAATAACAATGAATTTCCTGATTTCCATGCAAGTAAATTATATAAAAATACACTTAGTATCATGTGTCATTTCTTTGGATACTGCTATAATAAGATACTAAATAATAATGTCTATCACAAATCATGAATACTTAGCTACTAAGAAATTCATACAATAGGCTGGTTTAATTTTTTTTATAATGGAGAGTTTTCTTAAGGTTTTGTCTCTGAACAAGAATCTTCCCAAATATTTTTTATTATCATTATTTCTTACAACTTTCTACAATATTGAAACATTTTATAGATGTATTAGAACTTTAGCACCATAAATATCTACTAATTATAACACACCAACTTTGAATTGCATGGCTAGAAAAAAATATACAAAACATGTCTATAAAGTTATTTGGATATCTAGCAAATAGATGGTTTTAAGATTTTTATTCATATTTTGAATAACAGTTTCAACATTGGAAAATAGGTGAAAGGGACCTGATTAAAGTAATGTAGCCTATATGCAGGTGTTTCATGTATGGAATAGAAGCATGATAGAATTGTTATGAATTTAACATTAATTATTTCTACCCAGCTTTTACCTCCAGTAAATTGCTTACTATAGTCAATACACTCTGAATACGGATCCCTGGAGGAAGAGAAGTGCTTGAATTAGGGCAGAGATAAAAATTTCATGCTGTAGTCCTGCTGTTCCTGTGGGTGAGTATTTTTAAGACTCATCAGGCTCATCACTAAATGATGATCATAATAAGACATTATTAATATGATTGCTGCATTGTGCTTTCCAGATGGCTGGAAAAAAGAAATATGCCTGGGCAGATTGGAGAGAGGTTAAAGCGCATTGGGCATGGCAGAGGAAATGCTAATATGTGGGAGAAAATAATCCTGATAGCTTGCAAGATACAATTAAATATTGGACAGTAACTTGTCTATTACTGATCCTGGTAAAGGGGAATAAAATATCAGCAGGGACTACCATTTATGAAATTCTCTTATATAAAAGATATTCACAAAACTTATTTGACAAAAACCTTCTACTTAAAGCAAACAAAATCAACTCTCTTCAAGTTTTGAAGTGTTTTTTATTGGTGTTAACAAATACAGTTACATTTAGCTACTTTATTCACATACGCAGGACAATATACAAACCTTTAGTTTTTATATGTATAAAATGAATCACAGATACTTAAATGAAACTTTACTGTTATTCTTAATTGCCATTAAGTAATGTAATAGGGATGTACATGTACATAGTGTCAGATTTAGTTTTCATAGTTTAATCAAAGACTACATTTTCTATACATGGATTCTCAGGGTTCATAACTATTTGTTACTAAAGCATATTAAGTACTTATTATTTTATTTATTTGGAAAAGGAAAACATTTTATTAAAGTTCCAAGTAACATAATTAATATAATACAAATGAATAGCATTCCATTTTTAAAAGATGATTAAGAGACATGTATTAGCCATAAATAGCATTAATTAGACATTAGAACTTTAATTAGACATTAAAGTGAATGAGGTTTATCT
The DNA here is from genome assembly GCF_014108415.1 of Molossus molossus. Classification (NCBI taxonomy): domain Eukaryota; kingdom Metazoa; phylum Chordata; class Mammalia; order Chiroptera; family Molossidae; genus Molossus; species Molossus molossus. The sequence goes on along the minus strand of NW_023425388.1, from coordinate 89,979,276 downwards.
TTGTGTGTTTTGATACAAAAATTATCTGAGATGTGTCAATAATTTTTAAAAGCTAGGAGCAGAAAATTTAGTATAATAGACACAATGTGCCAGGTTATTATTGTAGGCACTGGGAATATAATGGTGAAGAAAAGAGAAAAAAAATCTTGCTCTCATGGAGTTTACAGTCTAGTTCATTGGTGAAAATTAAGGTTATAAATTGGAATACTATATGACACTGATATGAGAATATTTTAAAATAATTTACTGTCAATATAATTCATGAGTATTTTTAAAATTTTAATGTTACCTAAATGCTACCTGTAAAGAACCAAGACTTGTATATTATCCCAATTTCTACCTTCAAAGTCAACACTTTAAATGTGTGAGCTATCTCTAATGGTGTTTCTCTCCATATATCTAAATAATATATTTATGTGTCTTTGATATTTTATAGAAGAACTTGTTAAAATTGTGCCTATATTTTTTATTTCCACTTTCACCTCCCAGTCATTGCTTATTCCCCTCGTCAGGTTTTCCCCTCCAGCAGTACACCAAACCACGTTCTCCAGCTCACGACTGCTCTTCACTTTGTCCTTTCCTACCTCACCTACCAGCAGAACTGGGCACAGTTGCTCCCTGCCTCCCCCTTCAAATACGTCAGCACCTCTTGCTTGGTCCACCTCCTACATTACTGCTTCTGTTCCTCCATCTTTTTTGCTGGTTCTTTCTAATCTCCCCACTACTTGCAGTACTCCAGGGTTTAGCCCTCACACCACTTTTCTTTTTTCTTCACACTTATTTATTTACATGACTTTAAACATCTATGTTCTTATGATTTCCAAATTTGTATATTTTGTACTGATATTCCCCTGGATCTTGTTTATAAAACTGTCAAGTGGCCTTTCAGTTGGGTGTCCAAAAGCATCTAAAACGCGGCATATTTAAGAGTGAACTTGTAATATCCGTATCTAATTTGATCTTCTAGCAATATCTCCATCTCAGTTAATGAAACACCACCACTCTAATTACCTGACCCACCATAATATGGAATCATACTTGACTGAACTCTTTTTTTTTTTTTTAGTCTTCACCCGAGGCTATTTTTCCATTGATTTTTAGATAGAGTGGGAGGAAGGAGGGAAGGAAGGAGAGACAGAGAGAGAGACACATCAATTGGTTGCCTCCTGCACAACCCCACCAGGGCCGAGGATCAAACTGCAACCAAGGTATGTGCCCTTGACCAGAATCAAACCAGTGACTCTTTGCTCTGCGGGCCATCGCTCTAACCAGTGGGCCAAACCAGCCAGGACTTGACTGGACTCTTTATTTCATATAGTACTGCTCTCTTATCTAGTTTTCCTCTCCACAGTTTCAGTTACCTTGAGTCAATGGCATTCAGAAATAGTAAATGGAAAATTCCCTAAATTAACAAGTCACTCATTTTTAAACTGTGACCTTTCTGAGTAGCATGGTGAGATCTCCCACCATACCACTCTGTTCCTCTTGGGACGTGTATCATCCTTTTGTCCAGTGTCCACACTATATACACTAATGGCCCATTAGTCACTTAGTTGCTGTCTCGGTTATCTGATCAACTGTTGGGGAATGGCACAGTTTATGTCCAAGTAAATTATATTTTAGTGCTGCTGGTAATTTGGATATGCCAAAGAGAAGCTATAAAATGCTTCCTTTAAGTGAAAAGGTATGTGTGTATAAGATAAACATAGTACACACACACACACACACACATCAGATTTGGTACAATGTGTAGTGTGAAGCATCTACTGGAACATTATGGAACATAGTCCCCACGGATAACAGGGGAATACTGCATCACCTCTCTGGCCATTAGCTCTACTTTCAATATGTCCTTCAAATCAGAACTATTCTTACCACCACTTCAAAACTGGCCTCAGGTGCCATCATCCCCCATTTGGATATTTGCAATTAGCTTCCTAATTGATTTCTCTCCTTCTGTTCCTTCTCTCCTATAAATATTCTTCACATGGTAGTCAATCTGATTTAAATATCTTATCATATCACCCTTCTGCCCAAAACTTGTTAGTAGATCTCCATTTTACTCAGAGAGAATAAGATGTCTTACAAGCCTGTATCACCCAATTCCCAGTGAAAACAGATGCTACTTTCAAACTGGATAATTGACTGTTTCCAGTGGTGTGGTGAGGGTTCATGGGGACCAACAATAAATAGTGTATTGACCTGGGTTTTGTAGGTGGGATTTTTCTGGGTAGCAGATTCTGAGGCTGAGTTTAGCGTGCAAAATATTTACTAAGAATCACCTTTGAGATCAGGATTAAACCTGCGGGGGAAAAAAGGAATGAAGCAGTATTGGGTAGAGACAAAAAGTCTACCCGCAATGCAGGCCCAGAGACAACCTCAGCTGACAGCATGAGGAACCTAGGAGCTAGGATAGACTTTCAGAGTTGTCCTGAGTTTCTGTGCTCCAACTGTGGGGGCAACATGTTCTTGCTGAGTGGGGATCTGGGTGTCCGCCTCAGACTAGATATTTACCAATACCAGGCCTGCAAGAATAGGAAAGAATCACTGGAGCCTGGAATGCACAGCTGTTTTTGTTTTACCAAATCTTTTGGAAAGAAATGCAGTCATCCTAAATCAACTGATGAGATTGAGCCAGGGAAAGAAATTCACTTACCTCCCTTTCCTTCCATCTTCTGACCTCAGGGACGGCCTCCCCCTGGCCTCCAGTCGCCAAACTAGATATCCAAACAACCTGTTGATGTAGTGCACACAGGTTTGACCTCTGGGTGTAAGTCAGGGGGACGAGAGTTGTGAGTGAATTTTAAGGGTCAATATGAAGATATGAAGCAAAATTAGGGATTTAATTGGCCCAAATGGAGTCCCCATCAATCTGTCAGATTTTAACCCTCTCTGGTATTCTGAGAGGGAAATTGGGTGGCTTCTTGGAGTCCCTCTCAGTTGTCACTGTAGTCATCACACCCCCCACCCCATTTTTCTTGGTTAAATAAAAATAGCTCTCCCACAATCACTTTCTAACCTTTAAAATTACTGAAATTTATTTTTTTTAAATAACATCTTCTTTCCTACTGTGGCTATACCATCTTGTATTCCTAACATAATGTTAGTGCAGTGTGGGAGAGAGAGGCATTTATAAATTCTGGGCCTGTCAGCGTGATTTACCAGAATTCTGTAAATTCATTAAACAGACAAACATAAGCAAGAAAATATTAGTGATTGTTAACTGAGATTGCAAGAGAAGAGCTTGCAGGACTCCAAGGAGGCAAGAGATTACTTCTTATTTCATTTCTAAACTATTGATGATTCTTAATTTATTAATCCATTAATTTCTATTTTAATGACAAAATCTTATTTTAGTGGACTAGTGGACAGGAGTTATAGGAGACTAACCTTTTATATCCTAACGAAAATAAAATATAAAAGAATGTTATTATTTCTAGATTAGTATTTTTTTCTTACTTTAAGTTTTATTTCATCAATTTTATTTTAATTTTTACTCCACTATTTTTCCTTTTGTATTCAATCTGTTACTAGTCAGGAAAGCAAAGCCCATACTAGGTATTTCATGAAAGCAAATAGAGGAAACAGCTAAAAATAAGTAAATAAATAAAAAAATATGATCAAATTGGGAAAGTAAAGCAACAGAGTGATAAGTAACCATAAGGAAGCATAAACCTAGGACAGGAACAGAAATATTTGAGAAACACTGTCAAAGGGGTCAGGAGTAAATACTACTTTTCTTTTTATCTCCCATTTGCTGAATGAACTCAGGTGGACTATTTAGATTTGTAAGTGATTACAAGGGCATTTTTACTGGGATCCAGGTAACATATTTCACTACCAAGGTGTCACAAATTTGGAACTGGTTTATGTTTTAACTTTGGTGCTTTTTGTAAATGTTTCTCCCCTTTGGCTAATTCTACCTACTGCAGAGAACAAAAAGAGCAATATTGTATTTGTGCTGTCATTAATATCCAAGGGAGAAATAAATTTTGCCAAGGTAATTTCACAATATCTTGATAGGTTTTGCAACTGTTGTTTTTAATAAAGCACATTTTTTTTTTTTTAACAAAAACATAAAACATTTTATATGAAAATTCAAATAATGTGGATTCAGCAACATATTGTGCAGAAAATAGATAAACATATATGTCTGCTGAACTGGTACAACATTTTTTTTCCTTGTAAGTATATCACTTTTTCTTGCATTTTCTTTTGTTGTTGGCTTTAAAAATATATTTATTTCAAGGTTTACTTACATATCATAGAATTTCACAAAGTAAGCCATATACTATAAAATTGTATTGTTAAAAATTAGTTTTTATAGTTTATTAAAAACTAGAAAAAATTATATTAAAAATGTGATATTTTAAAAAGTAAAGTATTTGTAATCTGAAGGTGAGGATATTTTCTGCTAACTTACATACAGGTGTACCAATATTACTGCTTTAGAGGAACAACAATAAAGACCATTTCACAATGGGAAAGACTGAAAATGTTAGAATTATTTACTCATACGCTTTCAGACATATCAATTAAGCTATAAACAAAAGATTAATAAACAGTGGTTGCAGTTTATGACCCATTCAACTTAAATCAAACTTATCACAATTAAATTAGCATTACAGAATTTAGCCATTGAAACCCCAACTCACAATCAAGTTTAAAATATGCTATTTAGTGTTCACATTTTGAGAGACTCAAAAAAAGCCAAGTTGAATTTAATTCCCAGGCTTTAGGTCCAATGATTATAACTTGTATTATTTCCTTTTTTTAAATTTAAAGTAAGTTGGAAGTAATAGAATTATTTGGAGTTTATTGCTTTTTATAAACATGCTTAGAACTTGGCATTTTGTTTGTTTTTGGTATCTGATTTTTCACATGGCATGCAGAGTTCTCAGAATAGGTGTCTGTTGTTGTTGTTTTGTTTTTAAAGTATTTTTCTTTTTTTTTTTTTTTTTTTTAATCCTCATCCGAGGACATTTTTCCATTTTTTGTACAGACAGAGTGGGAGGGAGAGAGAGGAAGAGAGAGAGAGGGAAACATCGATATGAAAGGGACACATCGAGTGGCTGCCACCCGCACGACCAACCAGGGCCGGGGACAAACTGCAACCGAGGTACATGCCCTTAGCGGGAACCGAACCCGGGTCTCTCCGGACCACAGGCGGACGCTCTAACCGCTGAGCCAAACCGGCCAGGGCATTTTTAAAGTATTTTTCATCTGAAGTATTAAGTCATTGAAACCCATAGGAAAGTCCTGGTGAACAAGATCAATGTCTTTAGGTGATCAAAGACCGTGATTGTGATTATTATTCTCCTAACTCTTTGTCATGGAATAGCATGGAAAGTCCTTGCTTCCTGAAGGTTTCACTGCTAAACCACCATGTGTCAGCAACCTCTGTGGATGCTTACACATCCTCTATTAAACCATACCCTCAACACTCTCACCTGTCTTTATCCGGAACAGTAGCCCAACTTTTTGGAAAGACTTTAGCACGAAATTCAAACTTTCTCTCTCTTCTCTGCCTTCCCTTTGTTCACATTAAATGAAGCATTAATGACTTTTCAAATATTTTCAACACAGTGACATTCTCACTTATAAATCCTTTTTCTATTTTTTTTCCTGATCTTCTCAGACTGAGGCAACACAAATCTTTTCAGATAGAACTGTCCTACTTCTAACTAAACCAGTGGGTCTCAACCTGTGGGTAACAACCCCTTTGGGGGTTGAACGACCCTTTCACAGGGTCGCTTAAGACCATCGGAAAACAAGTATTTCCGAGGGCGATTCATAACAGTAGCAAAATTACAGTTATGAAGTAGCAACAAAATACTTTTATGGTTGGGGGTCACCAAAACATAAGGAACTATATTTAAGGGTCGCGGCATTAGGAAGGTTGAGAACCACTGATCTAAACTAATCTGACTTCATTATTCTTCTTTTAAATCTGGGAGTCATTTCTTCTGCATCAAGCACACTTTGTATTTGTCTCAAGAAATCCACTGGTTTCTTATTGTCTACAAGAGTAAGTGAAACTTTTCTGATATCAAGATGATACACAAACTGATCTGTTTACCTTTCCAATCTGTGTGCAACTACTTTCATTAATGTGCCTTAGATTGTAGTGTCTCTTTTATTTTCAATGATGAATATTATTTATGCTGACACTTTTTTCCCCCCAGAAAAGGCCTCACCTTTAATCTTGGTATGTACAAGTCCTAATATACTTTGAGAAAATATTTAAATATTGACTCCTCTCTGACATATTAAAAGCAAAACAAGTATTATTTATTAGTAGTAGTAGTATTGTCCAATTTAGAGCTGAGAAAATGAGTCTGAAAAAGCTTGCTTTTATAAGGCTAATAAGAACTTTTGCTATTTCTGAAACAATAAATATTCTCCTAAAACATGTAAATTCATGTAAGGATAAGTTAAACCTAAAACATTTGAGGAATAGAAATTAATTTTTTTTTCTCTCGATTGCAACAATTTTCCCACAGTTCCGGCTATCAGCAAATACCATTTGGAGACCTAGAAAAATTGTTCTTTCTACCAAATAATTCTCTATACTGCAACCAGAGTTATGGCTTTAAAAATTAAGTATGATTCTAGTATTTAATAACTTCAAGCATGTGAATGCCTCTCGTTACTGCAGTATGGATTCTAACGTATTAATGTGGCTTACAAGGCTTTGACAATATTTCATCATATTTAATTTGTCCTTTCTTTTCTCCATACCTACTAATTTGAATTCTACAACTCTAGTTTCACACTAGTTTTGTAGTGTTTCTAATATCTTATGCTCTTTCTCTGCTGAACTTGGTCCATATTATTTTCTTGATTTAGATAATAATTTTCTTTGATTCCCACAGCAATCTTTAGCTGTGTAACTCATGTTTTTTAAAAATTGTGTTTCAAATTCTAGCCTAGACATCAGTTTATTTATGAATCCATCCCTTAACGCTATAAGCCTTTCTAAGTATTACAATAATACTATACTTCCACTATTGCAAACATCATACTTCTCTATTGTAGTTAATATTTGCCCATCTCTAACCCTAGTATAGTATTTGTTCACCCAGCCCAAGGAGCATATAGTAATTGTGTTGTACTATTTTTTTTTTCTTTTTACCATCTTCATCACTGTGGACTAGCACCATCAAGTAATGTTCTCTCACCAGCTGGGTGTCCTATAATTTAATTCAATTTTAATATGATCTGCTCTGAGAGAGCATCATGATCTACAGGTTAAGGGCTCAGTTCCACAAGACCACCCTCCATTTCAGACACCAGTGGCAAGCCCAGGTGGCTAACTTGTGTACTAACCTACTGGCTATAGATTGGAGGTTCCCACAAGCCCCTCCTTAGCCTTCAGATGCTTGCTAATTGCAATTCCAAGTTGTAACCTGTACTTTTCATTGACTGACTATATATTAGATGTTCCTACAATCCCCTCCTTGGATCCAGTTAATTTGCTAGAGCAGTTCACAAAACTCAGGAAATTCATTTACCCACAAGATTACTGGATTATTACAAGCAATATTAAAATATATGAATCAACAACCAGATACAGAGATACACAGGGCATGGTCCAGAACAGAGGAGGTTCTGTCCCTGTGGAGTTTTGGAGTTTGGGGTCCAGCACAGTGATTAGCAGGTGGAAGCATTCTGGTTCCCCAACCTGGAAACTCTAAACCTTGTCCTTGTGGGATTTTATGAAGGCTTCATTGTACAGGCATGTTTGATTACATCACTGCCCTTTGATGATTGAACTCAATTTCCAGACCCTCTCCACTCCCCGGAGGTTGAAGGGGTTGAAAGTTGATATTCTTCAATCACATAGGTCTCTCAAAAAATCATCATATTAACATAATAAGAGACATATTTATTGCTCTCAACATAGGACATCCTAAGGGTTTTAGGATCTTAAGACAGAAATGGGGACTAAGATCAAATATGTATTTCTGTTTATAAATCATAATATCATACTCTCCAACATAGTTTTAGGTACATAGTAGTCATGCCAAATGTGTTAAATTAATGGATGTGAATTGATGGATAAATTGTGTAAAGTCCTTGAAATTTCAGATTACAGGTTAAGTTACAAACTTTGAGGAAGAGTTACACCACCCCCCCCCTGGCAATATAAATATATGGGACTTAATAGAAGTCAACTGGCCATAGAGGGAAGGAATACTTATGGTTTCTGAGGGTTTATGCTGTTGATGGTGATACATATATCATTGCTAGAATTAAGAAAATCATCAAATTTTTACCACGCCTTATTACTGAAGTATAGGACAACCATTTTAAATGATCTGCACTAAAAACCTAGATAGTTCTATTTATAGGAATGTTTACCAACACCAGACATTACTGGTTCTTAAACTCAGTAGCAGCAGGGCCATATCCTCGTCCAAGAGTAGAAAATATAAAGTAAAAAAAAAAAAAAAATGCTCCTGAACAATGTAAGCTGTTTATTACTAAGGGGAATATGTTTCCACAGAGCCTGCTGAACAGTAGGTTTTAATAAAAAAGGAGAAGAGGGTATGTTAGAATTAGATCAATGCTAGGAAAACTCAAAGTTGATGAATTTCATCATAACCACCCCCAGAATTTAAGGCCCAGCTGATAAGATCTCTGTTTTAGAAGCTCCTTGAACACCTGGATAGAGCTGTGAATAATTCTTTTATGGTTCTTCTACCTGCTTAATCCTTTTCCTCAGCACTTACCCCATAAAAGACCCAAGTAACCTGGCTAAGGCCCTACTGCACCCTGATTCTGTTTACCTTTTAGAACAGAGTAACTCCCTTCTCAAGAACAAACCAGTTAAAACCAACTAAGACTAAGATGACTGCCAAAATGACCTCCAGACAACCTCACACCCAGCTCAATTCTAATCTCCATACTAAATGCTACACCTACCGGTACCATGGCAGTTGGCAATCACCATAATAGTGACCAGACATAACCATAAAAGGACATTAAAAAAAAGCAGAACTGATTTCTAGAAAACCTTCACCCCCTTCCCCGGACAATTCATAAATATTCTAGCTAATTGTCTACATAAAACCCTCCCTCACTTCCACCGTTCCCTCTCAGCAACTCCTCCATCTCTAGTGGATGAAAAGTTGATCTGGGAGCTAGGCTCCAGCTTCCCGTCCTCTGGCTATTGAACAAAGCGTGCACTGTTAATGTTCACTTTCAGTCTCATACTTGGCTTCCTGACATGGAATAGAATAAGAACCCAGCTTGGGGTCCTGGAAAAGGGGACTTTTACCCCTTATGTAACACACTATATTGCATAAACAGGTTGCTTTATTGAACAACTTTTCTAATAGATTTTTAGACTCTGGAACCTAGAAACCCATGTATAATGTGTTAGTATTGTCAACACAAAGCCTAGCTTAGCGTGTATTGAAGTGAACTCATTTGAATTTCTGCATCTTTCCTTCTCACTATGTTCCTTCTTTTTATTTCTTTTAACTGGTATCCTAATGTTCTGTCTTTTACTCTAGCCTTTACCACTAAACCCTTTTCTTCTCTCCCTAAAAGATTAAATATAAATCACTTATTCTTCAATTGCATTTATAGTCACTTTTATTATCTCTCTCAAGAATATTTGAAATGCATATGTGATCTTCAATTGGGAGTAGGTTTGGTCTCCATTAAAAAATGCCATGCTTCACAAAGCAGGCTGGCAAGAAACAATCCCTCCCACTTTTCACTAGCTAACTCCCATTCACCCTTCAGGAGAGAGTGCAAACATTACTTCTTCAAGCAACTCTTCCTTGCCCTTCAGAGTAAGTTAGATTGACTGATAAAAGCTTTTGTAGCTTTAATCAAATATTTGTGCGATTACTTTTTCTTCAATGCCCACTTCCCTCAATATGTTGTAAGTTCCTTATGGGAGTGAGAGGCATCCTCATTTCTTGCAACACTCTCTTTAGTAAATAACTCAGTGGTTGACATATGGTTGGCATGCCACAAACATTTTTCTGAATATATCAAAATTAATGTAACACAGAATATCTAGGTCAAAATTAAATTTAAGAATTTTGATGATCAATAGAGCTGCCTTTTCCCTCATATATTATTACATTTAAAGAGTCATATTCTCTGCTCAGAATGATGTATATGAGCTTCCTGAGCACAAGGCTTGGGTGGAAACAAACAATTACAGACAGCAATGGATGCTGTTTCACTCTGGCACAGAAGAAATTGCAACTTGAAGGTAGTCAGTGATACAATTTGAGAGTTTGTTAATAAGAAGTCTAAGAAAGATATGGAATTTTGAAGTTTTTCAAAATCTATTGGTATGATATTTATTTAACTTTTTTTTTCTTGTTTTTTTTTTTGTTTGTTTGTTTTTTGTTTGTTGTTTATTTTTTATCCTCTCCCGAGGACATTTTTGCATTTATCTTCAGATAGAGCGAGAGGGAGAGAGGGAGGAAGAGAGAGAGAGAGACACATCAAAGTGAAAGAGACACATCGAGTGGTTGCCACCCACATGACCCCAATCAGGGCCAGGGACAAACCGCCACCGAGGTACATGCCCTTAGCGGGAACCAAACCCGGGACTCTTCGGTCTGTGGGTCGACACTCTAAACACTGAGCTAAACTGGCCAAGGAAATTAACTTGTTTTTCAATAGTATGATCCAAATCTAAAAGATACAGATGAACTTTTTTTTTTTGTTATTAACAAGTTAAAACTATTCCATCTAAATTTAAACAAATATTGTTACTCTGGAAAATATATCAGTTGTATTGTTCTGTTTCTATTGAACTACCTGTCCTGTTTAAATTTTTAAAATTACTCAGACTAGAAAACATAAATTGCTACTTATTAAATAACAGATAAATAGCTTATTTAGGTGCTGTCACCACATCTACCTCAAGCATATGCCACACACTGTAAATGTTCTCTTTTTATTCTTGCTCTTTATCTTGTTCTTTTCTATTATCATCCCTTCACATTTCCATGGGGACTCTTGGGGGGGGGGGGTAATGATAAATTTCCTAAGTATACCAGTTTAAACAATATTTGTTATTGTGGGGTTTAATGCTGGCAGAGTTTTTACCTTAACATAGAAATGAGTGTGTCTTCTTTGACAGAAACAAAATAGCATTTTTCATATAAATTGTTCAATTGAATTTTTTTTTCTTTTTAGTAAAAGGCGAAAGATTTATGCGATCTGAAGAGAAACCAGTGTATTTTTTTTTCTTTTTAATGCAGTCAAATTATTTCATCTAGCTTTAATGTGAAACTATTTGAATGTAACCATTTATACTTTTTTGAAATATGATATATATTGTCATTGATCTCAGTACTTTTTTGATGACTTGCTTCCATTCATTTCTTTAATGTTAAGAATTAGAAAAATTTTGATTAAATGCAAAAGAAACAATTGAGGAAAACCCTTGGGCATTAATTTTCTTGTGACAAAGCAGCAGTTGTGTGTCAGGAACAGTCAGAAGCTACTAATTTTAGAAAAACATAACAAAAAACAACAATTTCTTCTAACATTTCCCTTCTAATATGTAAATATTCATAACTACAAAGAAAAACTACATAAGAAATCAAAACAAAAATAAGATTGCACTGTGAGTCCGTGGGATGATGCTCCTTTTTTTAAAAAAATATTGGTTCCATTTTCCCCCTACTTATCTTCCAAAAAGAAAAACTGGCTGTTATCTTTAAGATGAAAGACATGTAAAATCATTTTCATAAGTCTAAGTTCCCATAAAAAAATAAAATAGGACAAAGCATTAAGACAATGCTAAGATATTTGATTAAATATCTTAGACAAATTTTCAAATGTTTTTTTTGTGTTAGTAAAATCAGGTAATCTATTCTTCCATGTTTTTACTTATATGTGGTTTCCTTTTCATTTTTTGACATCAATAATCCATTTACATGTTGTCATTCCTTGTTTTGTTCATAAAACAAGCAAGTATCTTATAAAAATTTGCAGAAGCAGAGTCCATTTGAATGTTCAGTTAAACAACAGGAGAACTCAACAACTTTCCAATAGCCCAGCTATTGCCAGGTTGAAATATAGCAAAGGAGATTTTACCTCTGTCTGTCACTTCCAACTGAAGAACAACAGAAACAGCAAAGGTTAACCAGCTTCTTTGTGGAGGTCCTTTCAACGGAGGGTTACAGTCTAGACAGATTTCCTCGGGTATGTTCCATAAATCCGAGTTTCTGAGACTTGAAAATGTGCTACAACATTGTAAAATATTATGTAGTTAAGATTAGAAAATACTGAATTAAACAAAACTAAATTCTTATCTTTACTCCAAGATTTGTCTGAGTCTTTGCTATGTTGATGGTCATAAAGAACAAAAAAATAATTTATTATATAATACTTAATAAATTAGTTTAGTAAGTACTTTTTAATGGGTTTTGCTATTCAGCACCTCCCCCTACCTCAAAAGCCTCAACATTGAAAAGTAAATAAATGTTTTAAATAACATAATTTATTTTAGGGCTAATAAACATACTCCCTCCCTCTCTCTCTATTTCTTTCTTTCTCTCTCTCTTTTTGATAGAGAAGAATTTACCTATCTTGGGATTCTACATCAACAGAATGACAAAATATCTAATAATGGTTAGCAGCTTCCAAGGGCACCTCAAGTAGAGATGCTGGTTGGGGCAGTTTAGAGATCATGAACATTTGTGCTGATGATAGGGATTTGGGACTCATTAGCTTATTAGGGGTTTGGTGGTTGTTAACTATACAGGAAATTATCAGAAATTGGGTCTGTGGGACAGGAGTATAAAAAGAAAAGAAAATAGATCTGAGTCTAGATTGCTGAAGAACATCAATATTTAAGAGACAGATTAAGAGGGGTGTCAATAGGAAATATGAAAAAGGCATGATGAGTCAGGTAGAGGAGAATAATCAATATTAAGAAAAGATAATTTCTAATAATAAATAATATTGTATTCTAGGTAACAGCTTGATAAATGTTGACACAGAAGAAGTTGAAAATTAAAATGATCACAAGCAAATATTTAAAGTACACTGAGTTATAAGAATTTATATTTATAGTTATGGTTTTCCTACTATTTTCTTAATTTATTAGAGAAAATCAAAGTTAAATAACATGTTTTCTTTTCTTAACCACTTATATAAATGTGTATCTGTGTGTATAAATATGCTTGTGAATGCATTAAACTATTTTTACTAATCAATTCATACAGAAGTCATATTCTATTATAATCAGAGTCAACTATTTTGCTATGGTAATTAGCAGTAGTAGAGAATGTATTTATAAAATATTAAGAGGGCTTTCAAAAACTTATACTTTATTCATTAATTTTTTAAATTTATAATTTTGAAAAAGTTTCCATATTTATAAACTATAGAGAATAGTATAATAAACCCTCATGTAGTCATAAAATTTCAGTAATTAATGTCTACATATATTTATGATAAAATGATCCTATTTTTTAAATAAGCTGTCATAATATTATTACTGTTAAAAATTATATTTTTAGAACAATCCGATCCTAATTGGATATTTACCATAAAATCTCAGGTATTGCAGCATTTGTGACCTATAGTCCAACTTCATAGCATCAAATACCCAGTCAGTGCTCAAATCTACTGAATTGATTTATAAATAAATGTGTGTATGTATGCTTTTCATTTAACAGTTTATATACTGACTGACTGAATTACTTAAGGTTAACAATTATTTCATTCAGGATCCCATAAATTTTAAAAATGGCAATTGGCTAAAACCTCTGAAATTTCTTTTACCTATAGATTCTTTCTTGATATTCTTTGTACCCCTTGGACATTATGTTGAAGTAGTTGGGTAACATTTTCCATAGAGTCCTCACAATCTGAATTTTGTATAAATTGTGTCCTCATGCTCATGCTGTAATTTGTCACAGTATATCCTCTATATTATGCGAGCACACACACACACACACATATATATATATATATATATAACATATATGTACATATATATTTATAAATATTTCACATATAAGTATGTATTGCATATGTTTTTTCCTATAAACTAATACTTAAATCTGCTATATTGCCTGCAAATTGCTACTGAGACATTGGATTTTTTTTTTCTCAATTTTAGTCAAGAGTAACTCTATGTTGCTAATTCCATCAGGGGCTACATAGTAATTGATTTGGTCTCTTTGAGACAGTAGCAGACACCAATTATCATTAAATCTATTGCTTCATTAGGTGTTGTAAAATGGTGACATTCTAATTTTAACCTCCTACTTAATGGAAAAACTGGAATAATTCTATAAGGAGAATTTTCTTCTTATCAAAAATTATTTTACTCTAAAGCACAGGTTATAGGGAAAGAGTAGAATAAAAACTGGATTTTCCAATTATTTATCAGGTTTTTTTCAGTAAAGTAAAAGAAACAGTTTTAGATTTATAGAAAATTTGTGAAGACAGCACAGAGACTTTCCATTAAATCCAAACCCAATTTTCCATATTATTAACTCTGATATTAATATAGTACATTAGTTAAAATTACCTAAGATTGATATATTATTATTAGCTCAATTGTATACTTTATTCAGATTTTTTTTTTTTTTTTTATTTCTACTCAGTATGTTTTTTTCTGTTTCAGGATCCTGTCTAGAATACCATATCACATTTAATCATTATGTCACCTTAGGTTTAACTTAGTTGTGACAATTTCTCAGTTTAAATTACCTTTGAGCTTCTTCCAAATACCAGTTGACTATATTTGAGTGGGCCTATCTCTGGGCACTATATTCTGTCCCTTTGATATATGTGTTGATTCTTTCACAAACATGCTGTCTGGATTGTTGTAGCTTTCTAGTAAATCTTGAAATACAGTGGTGAGTGGTCCAACTCTTCTTTTCATGTTCTCTATTCTAGGTCTTTAAGAAGAAAATGTCCAGTGATAGGCTGTGAGTGACATTGGGACACTCTATAAATCAGCAAAATATGCAAAACTGGCCTAAGTAAATAATCCACATATACTCTACACTTTCAGTGAGAATTCTGAGAATACTTAGGTCTCATGGTAATTGGGTAGGTCGAATACATGTACACATGTAAGTAATTTGAATATAACTCTACTCTTATGGCCCCATTGGAATTAAGAAAAAGACTACCCTTATTTCTGATGTTCTAACTGTGATTTTGTGAAATCGCTTTGGACACAGTGAGATGGGTAAATGAGAAAATCTGGGACTCATGAAGCCAGAAGTTTAAACTTTAAATGCAAGAAAATCCCGTGTATCCTCATATAATAACAAAATGACATTCCATACACTTTATTAGGAAATACACTTTATTTGGCATTTTCCCTGAAGACTGATAATATCAATAATATTTTTCAAAAATTAGTCTGGCGCTGACCAGTATAGCTCAGTGGGTGGGCATCATTCGTGCACTAAAAGGTTGCCGGTTTGATTCCTGCTCAGGGCACGTGCCCAAGTTATAGGGGACATTCGGGAGGCAGACAGTTGATCTCACAGCCATGTTTCTCCCTCCCTCTCTCCTTCTCCCTTCCTCTCTCTGTCAATAAAACATCTTTAAAAAAATTAGTCCGACATAGATGCTGACCAAACCAAAATACAACTAAGTACCTAGACTGTCTCTACCATTTCATACTCGCTCTCTCTTTTGTCACAGATCCTGAGAGTGGGTAGTCCTCAGTCCCTTTCAAACTATTCAAAGTTATGTTACCAGTAATTTAATTGCCTTTCAGTGCCAAACCAAATAGGAATTCTCTTGAAATCTGATCTTATGTATCCCTGATCTTAAAAATGATGATTTTTCTAAGTACCTTAGGTTTAGTTTTTCAGAAGGCGGAACTGATAGATGTAGTGTGTGTTCACTGAGTTTCTTTTCACTAGATAAGAACTTAAAAGGAGTTTCTGTCAAAGGAAAAAAAATGATTTACTTCATTTGATGTGACTGTTTCATCCATCATAAAATTAGCTTGCAGTAATTTAGCTCTTGAAAGGGTCTTTTAAAAGAATCTTGGTAAATTGACAAGACTTATTTTTACAGTTTTTTTTCTTTAAGAATTACACTGATTTGATAGTTTTTCTCTGTATGCTCAGGCAATTTATAAAGAAAAATACACCCTGGCTGGTGAGACTCAGTTGGTTGAAGTGTCCTCCCATACACCAAAAGGTAGAGGATGTGGGTTTGATCCCAGTTGGGGTGCATAAGGGAGGCAACTGATTGATGTTTCTGTCTCACATCAATATTTCTCTCTCTCTCTCTCTCTCTCTCTCTCTAAAACAAAAACAAAAACAAAAAAATTAAACAAAAGAACAAAATATATAATGATAAATTCAATTTGTATGGGGACAAATAATACCCTAAACCCCAATCAGTAAAAGTACTCCCAGAATTGTTAAGATTTTAGCTGATCTCAACTATAAATCTAAATTTCTGATACCATTACCTTAGGGATAGTATGGCATTATTAAAAGGGCAATTTTAGGTCAGAAATATAACTCTATTAAATAAACAAATCAGAATTTATTAAACATTTACAACATGTATATTATTGTGATATATCTAATATATTCTGTGGAGATTATAACAAAACAAATTAATTACCACATAAATCTCATAATTACAATAAAATTTATACAGATATGAAAATTTATCTTCTAATAAATGCCTATGTCACTGATTTAAACATAAAAAAAATTTCGAAGTTTTTTTTACCACTTAATTATGAACAAAATTAAATTAAGAAAATCTAAAACAATAAAAACATTACATGTTTGTAAGTCTGAAAAGCTTTGTCATGTTCTTTAGATGTTTTGAGGTGTTGCATAATATGTTTAAGGCTGAGTCTGTGACAGAAAGAAACCAAGATGGAATTCTCCATCTAAATATTTCAAATACTGAAAAACAACTTTACGGGGAAAAATAAATAAATAAACTTTTTCTTGAGACAGAAAGTTGACTGAAACATGGCTACAGAAAGCCTCCTTATAATGGAGTTCTTTTGTTTACCTATATAAACTTTATATTTACATTAAAACCTAAAATAAAGCTAACATTAGTTTTGTCACTGAGAATTAAAAAAGAATTGCCTGTGAAAAGACTACATATTCATCAAAAATACGCACGTAGAAATTTAAATAATTATGTAATCAATCCCCCAAATATGTCAACTCAGTCAATTTAGTACAATATTTTTACAGTTCAATGAATTAAGAAAGTTATCTGATTATTTATTTTCATGTGGACTCTTCCTGGTAGTCCTTGCTTAAAAAAGAAAATTTAGCCATTTGCTTTTTCGCTCGTTTAATCTGATTAACATGGCCTCTCATAAATGGAAATAAAATATACTTTTTTTCTTTTCCTGGATGCCTCTTTGTGGTGAATCTGATGGGAGAAAAGTGGACAATAGGTAAGGATTAATTAATTCTTTATGGAATTAAAGTAAAATAATATAGAGGCTGAATATAAGGAAAGGCATCATTATTTTTACTGGTTAAGTTAAAGACCTTTTTTCTTTGTAAATTCATATATAGAAATAGTAAGTTGGCATAAATTTTATGATGGTAACTTTCATTGTTTGGGGTAAATATTTCATCAATGACAGTTTACTTAA
The DNA here is from genome assembly GCF_014108415.1 of Molossus molossus. NCBI lineage: Eukaryota > Metazoa > Chordata > Mammalia > Chiroptera > Molossidae > Molossus > Molossus molossus. The sequence goes on along the minus strand of NW_023425388.1, from coordinate 89,961,662 downwards.
GAGTACTAAACATACTTTAATTTGCCAGAATAAAAAAATATTTTTATTTTATTGTATTTTTATATGGCTTAAGGAATATATCCTTTTCCACCAATTTTTTATCTAATGGTGTTTGATATTTGGCAATTTTTATGCTTAAGTTATGTAGTGAATAGAGAACAATTTCTAATTATTATCAGGATCAAGATATTGAGCATAAACGTTTCAATAGGCACTAAAATTTCTGGGTAGTTAGGTGAAATAGGTTTTATAATTTTTATGCCTCTTTTATTATCTTTCCAAATTTACTGTATTATATTATTCTCCAGTATTTAAAACATATGTATTTCTTGGTGATTGTTATGACTACTAACATTAATTGGACAACCATTCTATTCAAAGTATTTACAGTTTTGTTCATATAACTTTCACCATTATCCCACATATATGTGTGCTCCAGAAAAGGAGGCCTTGGACCTTGGAGTTCATCACTGAATTTTAGAAAACTGGAGATGTAATCTCCCTAAAGTCAATCAAGAAATGTTACTTGGATTAGTACAGTGGAAAACAGAAGAACAGGTGATCTTGCCCTCAAGACATTTAAGAGTTAAATAATATAGTTAGGCAACGTTGGGTTACATGCTACAGAATGAGGAGCTCAGCTCCAGTTCAAAATTCTATGTGTGGTATTTCAGATTTGACATAGGCAGTTGCCAAGCCTTTGCCTGGCAGGCCTCACAGGGGAAGCTGGCCTCCCCACACCAGACTTGGTGCATGCTCAGTGCCTTGCAGACTCTGAAGGGAGTTGCAGGCCAGGACTCAGGTCCCCACTGTGGTCATGGCTGCATTCTTGGTCCAGGTGTCTTCATTGGGAGTTGTCCTTGTGGAGGCCTTTCACAGGCATCTCTGCCAAGGCCTCCTTATGGTTGGGGACCAAGGCAGACAAACTTGAGACACTTTTTCCTTCACTTTCATTCTCAGTACTTTTGCACTTCTAGTCCTTTTTGTTCTCCAATCCTAAGCCCCCCCGAGTCCATAAAACTGCAGTGTCCTTTTGTTTTGAGCTCCCTCTGCAGTGAGAGCGTCAGCACAGGTGCCGTTTCATAAAGAAAAATGGATCAGGGGAGTTGGCGCTTTCTCTGGTTTAGCCTATTACAGTAAGTGCTGAAAGGCTTGACTGTTCCTTTCATTTTGACTTCTTATCCTAATCAGCTACTCTGACACCTAGCAGCTCTGCTCTCTGAGTTCAGCTAAGCTCCTGTCACAGGGAAGAGTATACATAAAAAATACCTCACAGCGTACATGTGAGAAGAGTAAAGGAACCCTGGCCACTGTGGCTCCGTTGGTTGGAGCATCCTCTTGTGCACTGGAAGGTCTTGAGTTCAATCCCTGGTTGTGGCAGGTCAGGGTGCATATGGGAGGCTACTGATGTTTCTCTCTCATTTCTCTCCCTTCTTCCCTTTCTAAAATCAACTTTTTAAAAAGAGTAAGGTAAAATGTGGGAATTGGAAAGGTGAGTGGCCTATTAAGGATGCCTATATATAGGTCATGAGAAAAAGTTGTAAACTGAAACTTTGATATAGGAAAAGACATTAGGAACGCAATGAGGATATTTATCTGATTCAAATGAAGGCTTTCACTTGGGGTTACAGCAATAAATTTGGCCAGATAAACCAGTGGCAGCATTTATATTTAAACTAGAATTCAAGAAAATGTAATTATTTTTTATCCTATAGAGACAACAATAAAGTCATGATATGTTTGAGTAGAAGAGTAATATAATAAAAAGTATTTTAGAAGTGAATTTAAAAGTGTTTTATCTAGCTCTTGGGCTAGCCTAGCCAAACATTTATTGCCAATATGCTCTTAGAACATATTGTGCAAGATATTGAAATGCCTTCGAATAGTTAATGATCCAGGGGTAATCTGTATTTTAACAAAGACTAAAAAGTTATACTACCATGTGACTTAATAGAGACCCTTTGGCAATACTGTGGGGGAAATAGAGGTATAATTGACTAACTTAGGAGACATTGGAGAAACACCTGACACAGTGTGTGTTTTATAAGCTGAAATTAAAAAATGTGTAGGAGCATAGGAACAGAGTATTTATGAAAAGATCCCATAAACCAAAATCCCATGTTTTACTTCAGTCATTCTTTTAACTTTATTTCTTCCTCCAGAAAATGGAAATAATTCACATTTGTTCTACAAAACTATGTATATTGAAGGGCTTTTTGGATAACCTATGAATGTTTTTGTAAATTTACAAAAAATATCATTTTATTAATGATCTTTGTATATATAAAGTGCTGGACAGAACTTTCCAAAAAGCATAAACAATACCCATAATTTGATGTAGTTTACATTCCTAGCTTAATTTTCTACCAGTTTTCAATGGCACATATCAGTTTGACCAAACCAGGTTACAGTTAGAACTATTGAATCATTAAGAATCTAGGAAAGTAGTGTTTAATTAAAAATATCTTGTAAAGCAAGAACTAATTTTAGAATTATATATAAACATTGTAAACATTGCTTCTTAACACAAAGCATATGCATAGAGATTCATCTGCCAAATGTCTTCTTTTCCTTTGTTCGTGGAAGTGCTAATTGCAGTTTGATATTGCCTTACTTCAACCTTTTCATCACAATTGAGATATTCCAGTTTTGGTTTCTCAAAATATTTGAAAACAGTTTTCCAGATTTATTCTAAATGTCTATAATTAACTTTTCAATATGTGACTACTATCATTTCACCCAATTTTACAGTAAATTTTTATTTTTATTTATTTATTATTTCACTTATTTATCATAAGAACAAACCATTATGTTGAACTCATTTGGTTGATTTAAATATACTTTAAATTAATCACATAATTACCATAACGATTACAAGTGACATAAACAGAATTAGAAAACCAATAGCTTTCATGATACAACTCAAAATGCAGAAAAAAAAGTCTATGTATATATACTAGAGTGTGGTTTACCTAGTTATGAGCATTTAGCATGCTGTGAGTACTATTTTTCCATAAAGAGAATGTTATCAAATTAACTGATAGATGGCTTTCTTTATAAAAGTTTTACTATTATTTTCCAAACTCTCATTTATTTACTTTCTTTTTTTTTTTTTTGTTATCCTCACCCGAGGATATTTTTCCACTTTTTGTACAGATAGAGTGGGAGGGAGAGAAGAAGGCATAGAGAGAGAGAGAAACATCGATGTGAAGGGACACATCGAGTGGCTGCCACCTGCACGACCAACCAGGGCCGGGGACAAACTGAAACCGAAGTACGTGCCCTTAGCGGGAACCGAACCCGGGTCTCTCCGGACCGCAGGCTGACGCTCTAACCGCTGAGCCAAACCGGCCAGGGCGCATTTATTTACTTTCTAACACGCTGTCCCTCTGCTGAAATACCTGTTCACCTGTCACCTTGGGAAATCACTACTTATTTTTCAAGATTCCACTAGAAGCAGCAATTTCCGTGGATATTATTTTCAAATTATTTCTCACTCAAGAGATTTAGGCAGCCCCAAATCTGTGCTTAAAGATCTCCATCTATAAATCCTTATTGGTAATCTCTTTACATGAACGTCAATTATAACTAACAATTACTGAGTACCTTACTATGCACCAGGACTTGTTTTCAGCAGTTTGCACATCTTATTTAATCCTCTTAGCACCCTATGAGGTAGGTACTATTATTTTCCTCCATTTTATAAACACAAAGGAAGCATATAGAGTTTGAGTAATTTGTATAAAGCGACATAATTAGTAGGTAAACATGTCAGGAATAAAATGTAAACATTTTGCATTCAAAGGTCGTGTTTTACTGGCCTCCCTTACTGTCTCTGTCACAGGACATTATATTTTAGTTGTTGGTAGTCACAATAAGTGATTAGTTCTTGCTATCAGAATTATGTTTTCTCATCTTTCCTGAATATAGGTATTATATTATATATTATATTATATTATTGTATATAGTATCTGGCACATAATATAATTCACCACACTGTTTTTGAATAAATATAATATTTCAGATGGAAATACTTTTTAGCCATTTGAAATTTAAAGGGCTGTCTAAATGTATAAAACATCTTTAAAAGCAGGTACATACAGTGAAAAGCACAGGAAATGCTGCATGTTTCTCATATTCTAGGTCATTGTCACTTTGAAGGTCCACAGAGCATTTTTTTTTTTTTTTTTTACCTCAGAATAGTATCAACATTATTTGGTTTTGATTGTGCATTCTTGTTACATTAATAAATCATGGAAACTGAAAACTGATATATCATTGAATGAATCCAAATAATATTATTTTTTCTTTTCTGCCATTCTATCCATAAAACTCAAAACATTTGTTGTCTGAGTTCATAAAATTTCCGCTGGATGGATAGGCTAGAGCCACTCCATAGAATCAATGTCACACAAACCATGTTGGCTGATGGATTTTTTCACATCAAACTGTCATCTTGTCTCTGCTGTTACATTATACTTGTTACCTCAACAGTGACTCAAATATTTTATTTTGTTTTTTACGGTTGGTGTCCCAGTACAAACTAACCCAATATATTTTTGACCACCCATTTAACTGTTTATTGATATCTAAAGGCTTTAGTTTTTCATCCTAAGTTTGAGTCTAAAAATTATTTAGTTTTTGTTTGTTTGTTTTATGGTGGCACACATTTAAAAACATCTGTCTATATATACATAGGAATCTCACTGTGACTGGGAATTATTTTAGAAGTCAGGTGGACTTACTGATGAAACATTTTGCTTTTCTTTCATTTATTTCTTTTTTTTTTTTTTTTTTTTTTATCCTCACCCGAGGATATTTTTCCATTTTTTGTACAGATAGAGTGGGAGGGAGAGAGAGATAGAAACATCGCGTGAAGGGACACATCGAGTGGCTGCCACCCGCACGACCAACCAGGGCCGGGGACAAACTGCAACCGAAGTACGTGCCCTTAGCGGGAACCGAACCCGGGTCTCTCCGGACCGCAGGCCGACGCTCTAACCGCTGAGCCAAACTGGCCAGGGCTCATTTATTTCTTTATACCAGTTACCACCCAACTTAACCTGATGACATTTTATGCTGAGTGACCACAGTTTCCATAGATAATTTATGAGGAATGATTTTTGCATTTAGGTAAGAAAAACATGCTTTCTCAAGGATTAAGGGATTTTCCTGAAAGAGAATGTAAAGGATATTTCAGACGGTGTGAACTATGACTTAAATTACAGAGAAAAAAAACAAAGAAAAAAAATGACCTGGAAGTTGTTACATGTGTACACATGTGTCTCTGTCTCTTTTTCTATTATTACAGAGACACCAGTCATACTGGATCTAGGGCCCACCCTACTCCAGTATGAATTTATCTTAACTATATTTCCAAAGACCCTGTTTTCAAGTAAGGTCACATTCTGAGGTTCCAGTAAAGATATGATTATTTTGGCAGTGGGGTGGTTGGGGGGAGACACTATGCAACTCAATGCAAAATGTAATAAATAAGTAATTTAAACATATATTTTTTATTTTTAAAATGCCAGGCTCAAAGTGTTTATTGAATGCTCTTGGAGAAAATTATAATTTTTGTCCTAAGGAAAATAACAAAATTGATCACTGTTGGCCATAACTGAGAATAATATGCACATATACATAACTCACTTGTCTAACTGAACCACAAATACAGGCAATTATCCAACTTAGTCTTTGGGGTTTTGGGATACTTCCCCAAACTCTATCATTTTTTAAATAAGAGTTATGCTAATATTTATGATTTTTAAAAATTGTTAAAAATACAAAAATGTAGCTAAAATATATTGGTTACAAATAGTATAATACAGTTTGAAATTCTTCAGTTTATTCTAAGTTGAATGGGAGGTAAGGTTTACCTAATATGTGTAAGAGCCTAGGTGGCTAAATAGGGCTTTTACAACAGAGAACGTCACCCAGAGCATCAGTTTCAGACCTGAGGAGAACAGAAAGGAAGCTACAGGTGAGTCCTCTGTGGAGTTTAATAAAGCAATTACTTGCAAAGATAAGCACACGCATAGGGTGGTGGTAAGGTGTACTGCAGTGCCCTAGAGCTAGTAATGGTGAGGTCATCTTCCTTCTTGAGGTCCAGAGAGGGAGAGGGGAGAGTTACCTGGAACCAGAGAACGAAGCTAAGGGAAGAGGGCCACCTTACAGAAGCTGGGGTGCTAGGCCATAAATTCAATTGAGAAAGCCAACCTTGCAGGGAAGAAGCTAGAGTGATAATGAACCTGGCTTCTCTCTATATCCTCCTTCCACATTCCCGCCAAGTTCACCCATTGTCAGATTCCAACCAGAAACCAGAAGCAGGAAAACTCCTTCATATGTGTCTGTACAGATAAGCCTTTCAGAGCCTAGACCTGGGTAGACATGGGTGCAGTGAAAATTTGAAAGTCCATCTCAGTTTGACTATACCTAGCCCAGATCATTATTTACACTGTCTGACTAAAGACAAAGAACAATACCCTTGAAACCTGCATTTTTAATATGATTGAGTCCTAATGTCAATCTCCCTCTTGGTTTTACAACTGGAGCCAGAGTTTAGCAGGACCCTACAATCCAAATGGTGATAGGAGAGGTAGGAAATCACAGTGTCACTTGGAGAAGCATGCACTCTGCACTTGACAGTGACATTACACGATGTTTGTGTAGCGGGCAGCAAATTCATTCTCGCATGCTTTGCAGGAATTTGCTGCCATTTGATAAGTAACTTCATATGAACTGAGGCTGAAGCACTAAATCATTGTGTCTCCTTCACGCCAAGCAATGAGTCATTGCAGGGTCTGACTCTGCAGCTCATTGCTACTAGATTTTAGAAAATATACTTGTTTTTCCCAATCATAATATCTTCAGTTTCTTCTTTTCCTGGCTGAATTTGACTATGTTGATATTTTCGTATCACCATGCGTATGCTAACTAAATTATTTTCAATCAGACATCTTACTTATAATCGTAACAGGGTTTGAAGGGACCTTAAAGGTCATATCATTTCGCTTCTTACCACATGCACACCATCTGAAAATGATAGTCATATATCTGGCTTCTGCTTGAATAATTCCAATGACAGGGAACTGACTATTTGAGATGCAGCCTTTATTATGCTTGGGTAGCTTTCATTGCTAAGAGTTCTTCCTTATGTTGAGTGGAAATTTATTAACTCTATTTTCCCAGTCTTGATCCTATTGTTCTATTCTCTATATCAATAAATTTAACTTGATATTTTTTGTTAACTCAGATATTCACTACTGCAAGATTTTTAGCAAAGTGCACACTATTTAATTAAGGTATATATTCCATAATAACCATACAGACACATTTATTCTAACTCCTGTTTTCAGAAGCAGTAAGTCCTGTTACATTTTAATTCTAAATAGAAATTGAAGTTAAATTTCAAACTAGAATCTTAAAAGTGTAGAACTCAAAGGGCTACTCAAAATTGTATACTGATGTCCTGATTCTGCTTCAGAGTTTATAGCAGAAGCAGATAATAGGTAGGGATTTCAGGAAAAAACAAAAAATCATTTGTATATAAATGACATTGCTCAGGTAGAGTTCTGAATCTGAAAATCCAAACTTAAGCTTATGTAGAAAACACCTGAATTTTGAGTGAAATTTTTATTAGTGACTTTTAACATTTTTTAAATGTTTATTTTACAAATAAATTTGAAAAGAGAAAATAAAAACTGAATACATTAATAAGGATGCCTACAAAACATAATCATTTACTACATATTGATCACTAACTAAACTTCAATTACTGAACAAATATACAAAATATGATATCTCTATGCTCTAATTCAAAAGCACTTTCTTACAGTTGGATTCTCCAGTGCTCCCTCCCCCACCAGGAGGAGGGTTCTTACATTACTTATTCCCCTGCATGTAGTTTATCTTATCTTTCACCCTTTCCTCAGCTTAACTGCAATAGACTAAATATCTACTAAGCTAATTTTAACATGGATTCAATCAATATAATAAATTTATGAAGAATCAAACATTTACTCTGGCAGGTGCAGAAAAAAATAGCAACAGGAGTCAGTCTAAACTATGGAAATAGGATCAGCTTTTTTCCAGGTTTACTTCTGCATGTCAGTCTCTGTCCACATTCTTGTCCTAAGCAGTAATGTCTTGAGAATATACTTTGTTCATACTCTTGTACTATGGATCTTATTTGAATGTCATCCCACTGGTACTTGTTGCAGGCATTCAGACTTTGCAGATGGCTCTGAGGTCTGCTCTTCAACACCACAGTGAATCCAATTCTGCTCTTCAGATGGCGGACCCTCCCATAATGAGAATCTTGCTCAAGGTTCTTTTTTTCATTTTTCTTTCTTATTTTTTTAATGTTTTTTATCGTCATCCGAGGATATTTTTCCATTTTTTTGTTCAGATAGAATGACAGGGAGAGAGTGGGAGAAAGAGAGAGAAACATTGACATGAAAGAAACACATCAAGTGACTGCCACCTGCACGACCCAACCGGGGCCAGGGACAAACTGCAACCGAGGTACGTGCCCTTAGCAGGAACTGAACCCCAGTCTCTCTGGACCACAGGCAGACGCTCTAACTGCTGAGCCAAACCGGCCAGGGCTTTTTTTTTTCCTTCATTTCTCTTAATGAGTACGGCAGTATCTTAAAAAATAAACTCACCAGAAAGAAACATAGATAACTCCTTTTACTCATGTAGATATCACAATAGCTAAGGATATTATACATGCTGACAATTAATTAAATGTAAAGAGTTAAATTCTCAACTTATATAGAATATTTAATACTTCTTTTCATATATCATGTGTGCTCTATTCTTTGACTTATCTTTTGTTTTTCTGAATAATATGCTTAAAGGGAATGTTTCCAAAGAAATTCAATCAAAATAACAAGCCAATTCATGTATAACCATAAGAAAAACATTGAGTATTTATTATTACACAAGTTACTTACAGTTAAATGGACTTACAATCTAGAAAAATTCATATACTATTAAATGAATAATTTGCTAAAATATAATGAGTTTAAAAATAATCAAATTTAATTATTATCTCACTATTACTTATATTCCTAACTCTTTTATGCTATTTTCACTAATTGCCTCTGTAATAAGGTGCTATTAATAAAGTATACAGCATCAGAAAGCATAAGGCAAAAATTTGCAAAGGTAAAATAACATAATGGCTTTCTTGGGATAAGCACTTAATATATGTACAGTGTTTAGAAATAATTTGAATGAAGACTGCTGAAGACTTGTTTAAATCAATTTTGTTGTTACCTATACTTAACTATAAAATGTCAAAAGCAAAATTATTCCCCACAAAGCCCTTGTGTAATTAGTTTTCAATAACATTTTGGATAATGGGTGAATATTTTTTCCGTCGAACAGAACAGCTGTGCACTTTGGGTGATGTCAGCATGTTTATGGAATGGCTGCATTATTTGTTTGATGCACTTGCTGAGCTGCATTCCACAAACGAGGTGGAAACAGCAGGATCTTGTTTATGTTGCACTGTGGCTTTGAAGGTGACTCCACAATCTCTCTAAAGGTTATTCATTTAGCAACACATGCAGATTTCCTCCTACTTTTCTGATAGTGACACTATCCAATTTCTTTTTTTAAAGAAAGAAAATGTTCTCGGCGTGTTTGAAACTTTATGTTCATTATTTGTTTGCATTTTAGTAACAGGTAAACATAATGAAGAAGGAAAAACACAACAAAACCCTCCCCCAGGCTTCAAGGGGCAGCTTATTGGATCAACATGTTGTGAAATATTTTAAAGACCAGTGGGAACTCAAAATCATTTCTACGCAAAACCGAGTTGAATTGGAATATCGGTGGGGTTGGAAATTGAGCAAGGCTTCCGGAGCTCTGTTAGTGATTTATTATTAAGTAAAAACCTTTGGGGATCATTCATTAAAAACAAAAAAAAAGGCTACCTTTCTGAGCTCTGCTACTTAAATTTCAATATATTGAGATGTTTTTATTTTCCCCATGTTTACAGACCATGGCTTCGGCGTCCAACTCCCTGCTTTGACGGCGCTGCCCGAAGCGCGGATGAGCAGCCGCAGCGCGATAGCCCAGCATCTGTGTCGTGCTTCCTCGCTCGCGCACTGGCAGCAACGATGCTGCTTCCTCCTGTCCCAATGGGTTCTCCCTCCGACTGAGGTTGGGAGATGCAGAATAATGATAAAGCATATGTAGAACAGGGAGAGAAGTTGCTTATATTTATTGCACAACTAATTAGGCACTGTACTATTTCCTATTCAATTTCCTTTCTGCTTTAATGACTTCTTACGTCTCTCTACCAACGTATTCAGTTTCCTGGTGAGACCTTCCACTGAACTGTGCAGTCTTCATTCCTGGTTCCTGGTGGGTCTTTCGTCCACAGTCTGTATTTGCTTTCTTATATTGGTGAACAAAGAAACTGAACTTTTGTTTTTAAACTCATCTTCTTGAAAGTCTAAGAGGTCAGTTTAAATTACTGCCCCTTTTCCTGGGTTTTACCCTGGCTCCACTTTTCTTCCAAATGGAAGATCCCTCTCAAACAAGAGAACACATTACATAAGTCTTTGTTTTTTTAAAATTTGGAGAAGCAAATACATAATAAAACTCTGAGCATATCTTCTCTGTTCTCTTCCAAGGCACAGGTGAAGAAGATTTGACTTATTTTTCCTAGATATACAGGGTGGGGCAAAAAGTAGGTTTATAGTAATTTGTATGAAAAGTAATGAAAATCATTCATAAATAATAGTACAAGAATAAACTGTGTTTCACGTAATCACAACTGTAAACCTACTTTTGCCTCACCCTATATAATTATTTAATCACTATTCCATTTAAAAAAATAGTAACATTGAAAAATAAAAGTTCAGCCCTGGCTGGTTTGGCTCAAGGATTACAGGTTGGCCCATGGACCAAAGGGTTGCAGGCTCAATTCCTAGTCAAGGGCATGTACTTGCATTGGAGGTTCAATCCCTGGCCTCCGCTGATGTCATGGATAGGCAACCGATCAATGTGTCTCACATTGATTTTTCTCTCTCTCCCCACTTGTCTTCCACTACATCTAAAAATCAATGAAAAAAATATCTGTGGGTAAGGATTAACAACAAAAACTCAACAACAACAAAAGAAAAGTTGACATTTTTTCCAATCCCAGGTTATTGGAAGAGAAAGAGTAGAGTTTTGTTCTAACAGGTGTTAATTTGATGTAATTTATTTGCTGAATGTGACTTGATACAGTCCAGGACTTGCTTATCTCAGAAATTGAAGTGAAACAGATAAGCGTAAGAGATAAACTTCATACTTAAAACAACCCTACAGGGTAAGCAGTACTATTCAAATTTCATACTTGAAAGAACTAAAACTCATGCAATTTTGGTGTTTTTAATTTGGTCAGAAAGAGTGGTGAGATTTTGAACCGAGGACTCATTTAATCTAAAGACAAGAACTTTTCATGATCAATGTCTCCATAGCTGAACAGTTCCATAGAAGAAGCCTATCTGTGACTAATTTATACTAAATATGCAACGCTCATATAAGAGTTACAACCAAGGGACTTTATATTTTATACTTATCTAACATTGTAGGTGATACATGACAATGGGTTAACATAGTTTGATTCATCATTTTTAAAAAATGAATAAACTATAAACATGATTCATACAATAAAATAGTTGTTTTAAGATTAGAGTTCAATGAGTTTTGACAAATGTATGCACATTAAAACTATTAATCACCTCAATCAAAATCTAGAAAATATCTACAACTCTAAGAAGTTCTTCATTCCCTGATGCAGTCAATCCACCCCCACCTCCCATCTTAGGCAACCCTTTTCTGATCCATGTCAGACACATGGAGCACTATGCCCAGTGTAGAAGCGTATCTAAATGGAAACATATAGTATGCACCAGGCTGATGCCTGGTTGTATCTGCTTTATTTTGCTCATCATGTTTTGAAATTCATCTTTGTTATTGTATATATCAGAAGTTCATAAGTTTTACTGCATAATACTATTTTATTGTATACATGTGCCTTAATTTATTTATTTATTCATCAGTTCATAGGTTTACTTATATATTTTACTATTGTGAATAAAACAATTATGAACATTTGTGTACCAGTCCCTTTGTCATAGAATGGTAAGAAGCTAGGAAAATTCCAGGACAAGTAGAATAAGGAAACTAAGACAGATAGTTAAACAGCAGTTAGCAGCCACCTAGTAAATCCTAACTTCCCTAAACCAGGGACACTTAAGAGTCAGAGAAAGACAAGTATCACATGATCTTACTTATAAGTGGAATCTAATGAACAAAATAAGCTAAGGGACAAAATAGATCCAGAGACATGGAAGTAGGGAACAGACTGACAAACCTTAGAGGGAAGGAGGGATGGGGGGGGGGGGGCTAGAAGAAGTAAGCTGAAGAACTTCTATCCATATATGCATAATCAATGGACATGGGGGAAGTTGGCGTGGCAGGAGCAGGGAGGAGAGAGTCAATGGGAAAACAAGGAAGGATATTTGTAATACTTTCAACAATAGAGATACATTTTTAAAAAAGAGGAAATTATTTTCACTTCTCCCCAACCAGAGGGTAAATAGCTTAAATCACACACTCAGAGACAGACAACAAATCCAATTAGTGCCATTTGCCAACCACACCCAAGGACAGACAAATTAAGAGAATAAATCTCATTTTGGTACATCTGCATAAAGCTGATGAATATTCTATTGATCCTCCCCTAAGAACTCCCCTAAACACCCAGCCTTTGAAAGCCCTGAACACGCAGGTCCCAGTGCATTCTCTCCTTCCCAGGAGCATGCCCATGTGTCCCCTCACCTTCTCCCCCCACAGCCACGCATCTCTTAAACTCCAAGAGACCCCACAAGACTTGTAACCAGTGGAACATGGTCAGTGGCAGCTCATCCTGGACTAACCCCTGAACCTGTCTCCAAGGCCCCCTTTTCTCTGCCAAAGTAGCCCAGCCTGGGCTCTCCAGTTGGCTTCTCTATACTCTTCCTTGTTTCACTATCCTAAGCATATTTTTGCTGAGGTCAATAAATTCTTGCTTGCTTTTTTACACTTTGTCTTTGATTGAACTCTTTCCTTCAAGATGAGAACCGAGGTCTCCTTGTCTTTGCCAGTAACATCTTTTGTTTTCTTTTGAATTAAAATTATGTTAGTTTCAGATGTATAACAGTGATTTGACACCATACCTTATGATGTGATAACAACAATAAGTCTAGTAATCATCTGTCACTGTACAAAGTTATTATGAATTACTAACTATATTCCCTGTGTTGTACGTTATAACAGCATGGCTTATGTATTTTATAACTGGAAGTTTGTACCTCTTATTCCTCTTCACCTTTTTTACCCATCCATCCATTACCCTCCCCTTTGGCAACCATCAGTTTTTTCTCTGAATCTATGAATCTATTTCTGTTTTTAAGCTTATTTTGTTTTTTCTTTTAGATTTTACATATAGGTGGAATCATAAGGTATTTGTTTTTCTCCGATTTATTTCACTTAGTATAATACCCTCTAGGTTCATCCACTTTTTTACAAATGGCAAGACTTCAATCTTTTTTATTGCTGAGGTCCATTACACACACACACACACACACACACACATATATATTATATAATCACATTATTTATTCATTCATCTATGGATTGTGCAGAAGCAACAGAAAAGTACCTCTAAAACTAAAACTTCTGGTCATCAAGAAGTAGTTAATGTAAAGAAAGGGCAAAACCAAGAAGTGACAGAAACCTGAGGGTATGCAGGAGTTGTTTCACTTTGAAGATCAGTATCATCAGCTTCCTGAGGAACGTTTGCTGAAGTGGCCTGTGAGAGGATGACATGTTCAAGGTGATAGAGAACTCACAGCTCACTACGATACAATCGCAGATGGTCCTGTGCTATCCAGACACATGGGAAGCTATTCCCAAGGATACAGCCAGCCTGGTGTACTGAAGAAAAGCCACTGTAAAGTCTCTTTACCTTGAGGAGGAGGACTTTCTGTCTCCCTCCATACATGCCAAATGGAACACCCCCGATGATATAGCTGACATGCTTTGTATGTAAGCCATGTTGTATAGGCTTTAGGATGGCCAGGATATTCTCCCACTGAGTGTTCCTGTTACCCCGGTTATGGTAAATGCTGTGATTAAGAGAACCCCTGTTGCATGAACACCACATATAACTTTACCGCTGCAACGTCAAACAGTTTCAGAAGCCATATCAGATTTACTATCTCAGCTTCCCCTCCTGGGTCTTACAGGTACTAATAAAAACATTAGGTTAATTAACAAGAGAATAAGGAGAGTCCAAAGAGAGTGTCAAGGGACTTTTCCCAACAAGGTGTAGTGTGGATTTTTAAATGATTATTGATAAATAAACTAAATGAAGCAAATATTGAAAGGGACAGAATAAAGAAGAAATAGAGAGGTGAGAGTATTGCACTGATACCAACAAGGTGGAAATCATTAAGTGGTTATTAAGAAATGGACGGATAAAATGGACAATGATGGGGTTAAAACAGAGGTTTTAATACAGCCCTACATATGGCCGGGTGGGTCAAAGGAACCACCTGCTAGTTCTCAAACATTAAAGTATCCAAAAAAGCTTGCTTTTTTCCCCAAGTTTGGAGAAATTTAAAAAGCCAGAAAGCAGAGAGAAGGAAAAATGGCGGTGGAGTGAACGGAGCTACACAGACCGTCTCCCAGAACCAAACTGGAATTACAACTATAACACAGACAAATCGACGGGAAAAATCAACAGAAAAGCAGCTTGCGAGGACCATACAACGAGGGACACTGACTCCATCCCGGTAGGCTTGCGAAGGCGCGAGACGGGGCTGGGAGCCCACGGTCCACAGCTCGGCAGCGGCCTTAGCTGGGAGCAGCGCCCTCGGGTTACACTCCCAGGCGGCTCCACAGCGCAGCCGGAACAGAGGCTGAAACAGCCACAACCACTCACCTTGGGCTCCGGCAGAGGGAGGGCGGACTGGACTGGAGCTGTGTGGGGACACTCGGGGTTTGGAGGGCGCTCAGAGCTTTTGCTGAGTGCAGCCATGGAGGACGGTGGTCATATTGCTCCTTCCCAGGGCTCTGAGAGAGGCAGCAGCCCTTCCCTCGGAGATCCAACCCCACCCTGTGGGCCATTGAAGGGCTAATTGAGGCTCACTAACAACCAGCATCTGCCCCACCCTCGTGAAATCCCTTTGTGCTGAGCACCTGAGGGAGTTTTTCAATCAACTGACAACCCAAAACTCATCAAGTAACCTAGACTGCTAGCCTCCAGGCAATAAGCTAGAGGATAACAGTACCTTTCCAGGGCTCGCAACTTTAACCAGGAAAGTAAGACTTGACAGTGGTGTTTAACGTGGGTCTTCCCTCGCTCATCTAAGCACAGGAGAGGGAGCCACAAACAGCAGAACACCAACACCCAAGGGAAAACTTAACAGGCTCCAAAGCCCACAGTGATAGCCAAAATGGTGAAACACAGAAACAGAAGCCAAATGAAAGAGCAAGAGACCTCCACCGAAGATGAGATCAATGTGGAGCAATTAGGCATGTTATCAGAGCTAGAATTCAGAGCCATGATCTTGAGGAAGCTCAACAGCATGAGTAAGGACATAGAGACACTGAAAATAAGCCAATTGGAAATTAAAAACCATCAAGAAGAGATAAAAAATGACATATCAGAAATAAAAAAACACATTGGAAGGTTTAAAAAGCAGAGTAGAGGAAGCTGAGGACCGGATCAGTGAATTAGAAGACAGGGTAGAAAAAATCAACCAATCAGAAAAACAAAAGGAAAAAAACTATTAAAAATCAGGAAGACAGCTTAAGAGAACTGTGGGACAACTGGAAACGTAATAATATTCACATCATAGGAGTCCCCGAAGAAGAAGAAAATGAGCAAGGGATAGAGAATATATTCAAAAAAATAGTGACAGAAAACGTCCCTAATTTGGTGAAGGAAGAAGGCATTCAAGTTCAAGAAGCAGAGAGAGTCCCAAGTAAGAAGAACACAAACAGGCCCACACCAAGACACATAGTAATTAAAATGCCACAAATTAAAGACAAAGAGAGAATCCTAAAAGCAGCAAGAGAGAAGCAACAGGTTACCTACAAAGGAAACCCCATAAGGCTATCAGCTGACTTCTCACAAGAAACACTACAGGCCAGAAGGGAATGGCATGAAGTATTCAAAGTCATGAAAAACAAGAATCTGAATCCAAGACTACTACACCCAGCAAGGCTATCATTCAAAGTAGAAGGTCAAATAAAGAGCTTCGCAGACAAAAAAAGGCTAAGGGAATACATTAGCACCAAACCAGCACTGCAAGAAAGGTTAAAAGGACTGCTGTGATTAGCAGTAGAAACAGGAAGAAAAATAGAACCACATAAACAAAAATGGCAATTAATAAGTACATATCAATAATCACCTTAAATGGATTGAATGCTCCCATAAAAAGACACAGAGTAGCTGATTGGATAAGAAAGCATGACTCATCTATATGTTGTTTACAAGAGACCCACCTCACAACACAAGACTCACATAGGTTGAAAGTGAAGGGATGGAAAAAAATTTTCCAAGCAAATGGAAAGCAAAAAAAAGCTGGGGTAGCAATTCTCACATCTGATAAAATAGATTTCAAAATTAAGACCATAACTAGAGACAAAGACGGCCACTACATAATATTGAAAGGATCTATCCAACAGGAAGATATAACCTTGTAAACATATATGCACCCAATATAGGAGCACCAAAATATATTTAAAATCTTCTGGAGGACTTCCAAGGAGAAATCGACAACAACACAATCATAGCAGGGGTCGTCAACACCCCGTTGACAGCACTGGATAGATGCTCTAGGCAAAAAAGTAGCAAGGAAACAGAGACTCTAAATGAAGCACTAAACCAAATGGATTTAATAGATATCTACAGAGAATTACACCCCAAAACTACAGAATACACATTCTTCTCAAGTGCACATGGGACATTCTCAAAGATAGGACACAAACTAAATCTCTACAAGTTCAAGAAGATTGAAATCATATCAACATCTTCTCAGATCACAATGGCATGAAAGTAGAAATCAATTGCAACAACAACATGCAAAGACATTTCAACACATGGAGGCTAAATAGCATATTATTAAACAATGAATGGGTCACCGAGGAGATCAAGGAAGAAATTAAAAACTTCCTGGAAACCAATGAAAATGAACACACAACAACACAAAATCTATGGGATGCAGCGAAAGCAGTTCTGAGAGGGAAGTTCATAGCACTACAGGCCTACCTCAAAAAACAAGAAAAATTTCTAATTGACTGTCTAACCTCACAACTTAAAGAATTAGAAAGCAAACAAAAAGAAAACCCCAGAGCAAGTAGAAGGAAGGAAATAGTAAAGATCAGAGCAGAAATAAATGACATAGAGACCAAAAAAACAATTCAAAGGATCAATGAAACAAAGAGCTGGTTTTTCGAAAAGATAAACAAGATTGATGGACCCTTAGCTAGACTCACCAAGAAACAAAGAGAGAGAACCCTAATACACAAAATCAGAAACAAAAGAGGAGAAGTAACAACCAACACCACGGAAATACAAAAGATTGTTAACAACTACTATGAACAACTATATGGCAACAAATTCGACAATCTAAGTGAAATGGACAAATTTCTAGAAACACACAGTCTTCCCAAACTGGACCGGGAAGAGATAGAAAACTTGAATAGACCAATAACAACTAAGGAAATTGAAGAGGTAATCAAGATTCTCCCAGCAAACAAAAGCCCAGGCCCAGATGGCTTCACGGGGGAGTTTTACCGAACATTAAAAAAAGAACTAACAACCATTCCCCTCAAACTGTTTCAAAAAATTCAAGAAGAAGGAAGACTTCCAAACACGTTCTATGAGGCCAGCATAATTCTAATTCCAAAACCAGAAAAAGACACTACGAAGAAAGAAAACTACAGGCCAATATCCCTGATGAACATAGATACCAAAATCCTGAACAAAATATTAGCAAATTGGATCCAGAAATGCATCAAAAAAATTATTCACCATGACCAAGTGGGATTCATCCCAGGGATGCAAGGCTGGTACAATATTCGCAAATCAATAAACGTGATACACCACATAAACAAAATGAAGAATAAAAACCACATGATCATATCAATAGATGCTGAAAAAGCATTCGACAAAATCCAGCATCCATTTCTGATAAAAACGCTCAGCAATTTAGGAATAGAGGGATCATATCTCGACATCATAAAGGCCATATATGAACGACCTACAGCCAACATCATACTAAATGGACAGAAACTAAAAACATTTACATTAAGAACAGGAACAAGACAGGGATGTCCACTTTCGCCACTCTTATTTAACATTGTACTGGAAGTCTTAGCCACAGCAATCAGACATGAAGAAAAAATAAAAGGGATCCAAATTGGAAAGGAGGAAGTTAAACTGTCATTATTTGCAGATGACATGATATTATACATAGAAAACCCTAAAAACTCCACCAAAAATCTACTAGACTTAATAAATGAATTTGGCAAAGTAGCAGGATACAAAATTAACGTCAAGAAATCGATGGCATTCTTGTACACCAACGATGAACTCACAGAAAGAGAAACTGAGAAAACAATCCCATTTACCATTGAGCCAAAAAAATTAAGATACCTAGGAATAAACTTAACCAAAGAAGTAAAGGACCTATTTGCAGAAAACTAAGGACACTGAAAAAAGAAATAGAGGAAGATATAAAGAAGTGGAAGCACATACCCTGTTCATGGATTGGAAGAATTAACATAATTAAAATGTCCATACTACCCAAAGCAATCTATAGATTCAATGCAATCCCCATCAAAATACCAACGGCATATTTCATAGAACTAGAACCAATACTTCAAAAGTTCATATGGTACCAAAAAAGACCTCGAATAGCCACAGCAATCTTGAAAAAGAAGGGCAAAGTAGGAGGGATCACAATACCAGATATCAGGTTATACTACAAAGCGACTGTAACCAAAACAGCCTGGTACTGGCACAAGAACAGGCATATAGACCAGTGGAACAGAACTGAAAACCCAGAAATGGACCCTAGGCAATACGCTCAATTAATATTTGACAAAGGTGGCAAGAGCATACAGTGGAGTAAAGACAGCCTCTTTAATAAATGGTGTTGGGAAAATTGGACAGCTACATGCAAAAAAATGAAACTAGACCATCAACTTACACCATACACAAAAATAAACTCAAAATGGATAAAGGACTAAAATATGATCCATGAATCCATAAAAATTCTAGAAGAAAATGTAGGCAACAAAATATCGGACATCATATGGAGCAGAATTTTCACTGATGCATCACCTAAGGCAATAGAAACAAAGGAGAAAATGAACACATGGGACTACATAAAACTGAAAAGCTTCTGCACAGCAAAAGAAACAATCATCAAAATGGAAAGGCAACCCACTGTATGGGAGAACATCATTGCCAATGATGTATCAGATAAGGGGTTAATTTCCAATATATATAGAGTGCTCATACAACTCCACAAAAGGAAGACAAAGAACCCAATTAAAAAATGGGCAGAGGAGCTGAATAGACCCCTCTCCAAACAGGACATACAAATGGCCAAAAGACATATGAAGTAATGCTCATCATCACTAATCATCAGAGAGATGCAAATTAAAACAACAATGAGGTATCACCTCACACCTGTCAGAATGGCCGCCATCAACAAATCATCAAACAACAAGTGTTGGCGAGGGTGTGGAGAAAAGGGGACTCTAATACACTGCTGGTGGGAATGCAGACTGGTGCAGCCACTGTGGAAAACAGTATGATTTTACCTCAAAAAATTAAAAATTGAACTTCCATTTGACCCAGTGATCCCAGTGCTAGGAATATACCCTAAGAAGCCTGAAACACCAATCAGGAAGAATATATGTACCCCCATGTTCATGGCAGCACTATTTACAATAGCTAAGATCTGGAAACAGCCCAAGTGTCCATCAGTAGACGAAAGGATAAAAAAGCTGTGTTACATGTACACAATGGAGTACTATGCAGCAGTAAGAAAGAAAGATCTCTTATCCTTTGAGACGACATGGAGGGACCTGGAAAGTATTATCCTAAGTGAAAGAAGCCAAGCAGAAAAAGACAAACACCACATGATCTCACTTATATACGGAATATAATGAACATAACAGTCTGAGGAATACAGTAGACCCAGAAACATGGAAGTAGAGCACAGACTGACATCCCTCAGAAGAGGGGGTGGGGGAGTGGGAAGAGATAAACCACAGAACTTACATGCATGTATGCATGACCAATGGACATCGACAACTAAGCCGGTGTTGGGGTGGGGGTGGGTTGGGGAGGGGGGCGCCAATGGGGTAAAAAAGGTAAAATATCTGCAACAAAAAAATAAATATAAAATTTATATAAAAAATAATAAAAAATAAAAATCCAGAAGGCAAAAATTGCAATGGAAACGTGACCAGCAATCTCTTGGGGTAGTAGGTAGGACAATTTGATCAAGGTCAAGATGGACAGAAGGGCCTAGGTCTCTTTGCACTTTGCTGGTCACTCAAGGTCTTTTGCACAAGATTGGGTAAAATGATTATGTGTTGGGAAAGAACTTTTCAGGAGTTCTGTGAGCCATGGTACCAAACCCATTGGTGAAGCTCTGAGTCAGGGAACAAAAATTAGATTGAGAGAATGTAAAAATGTAAAGGTTGATAGAATTGTGAAAGAGGGAACATTTAGCAGGTTTCATGTAAAGAAGATGTGTCTCCTTTATCTGAATGCAGTATTGGGGATGGGTGTTTCGTATAGCTGGGGAGAACCTCCCCTCTCCAGTATTGTAAAACCAAAACCTGTTGACGGAGTGAGTCCTTGTGGAGGCTACCGTTAGGCATTTAAGAGTTGATGAAATTAAGGTAAACATTTAAAGGAGAATTAAAATGTTTAAACAGGCACTGTGTGAGGTGGTTTCATCTGTTTACCTGATTGTGTTACAGGATGAAAATTGGCGAACATTTCCTTTACCTGGCATTGTAAAGCAGAAGGCATGGAAATCCGCCCTTCAAGCAGCATTGATGGGAACCAGTGAGGTTGCCTGAGCCCACACAGCATATAATAGAAACTTAAGTGCTAGTAGGGACAGCTTCTCTCTGCAATAGCTTATGAGAAGCCTAGACTGGTGTATATGACAAGAGCCTGTGAGCACAATGATAACAATGACTACTGGGACTTTGGACTAGAGAATTTCCATTTGAGGGGCATTTACTACCCTGCTATCAGACATTATTAATTGAAGCTGCTCTTGTGACTCAAGGACATAAAATGATCTTGAAACTGCAAATACCCATGTCTTGAGTATTGTCAGAAGAATGGTCTATGGAGATGGCAGTACACATAAGAGTTCTATAATAAAACAGAAATGGTTTATATAGGGTCATGCTACAAGGAAAAGGTACAGGAGAGGTAGGGAGCTTCTTCCCCTAGGACTGACTCTGAAACTGCATGAGGAGATTCCGGATTCTACTGTCACTTGGACAATGTCCTGTAAACAGCTCCCAACTGATCAACAAAGAGCTCTTTGGTTTGTAGATGGCAGATTCAAGGTGGATGGAAAGATTGATTGGTGGAAGTAAAAACAGATCAGCTATTTTGGGCTGAATTGCATGTACTTTCCCTAGCAGTTTGTGTTTTTACTGACTCATGGGCAGTGGCCAATGGCCTGACTTTAGAGTCTCACAGGAGTGCAATAGAAAGAAACCTGACCTGCTCAAAAGATAATTCACGTGGGGCATGGACCTACTGAAAATTGAGAGGTGCATTAAAATAGGACACATTGGTGCCCATCAGAAGAACTCCCTTCCAGGGTTTTGAAAGGTGATTGGAATAGACAAGCGATACCCCATGTGCTCCCTTGAGATGGCCACCTGAGTCCATGAAGTGAATGGACATGGGCGTCTGCAGCAATGCAAAGATTATCTAAATCTAATATATTCCTCTTGCACCTTCTGAAGCACAGATGCCAATAAAAAGTGTTCTCTCTGACAGCAAAAGAGACGGAGAGTGCAGATGGCTCTCTGGCAGATTCCCCGGTGCACAGGCCCTAGGCATAGTTGACATGTTAGACTTGATGCTGGTAGCTCTGGGGGGACTGGAAATGGTCTTGACAAAAACAGACACTATCTCTGACCTGGGCTTTACTTTCCTGGTGTAGACACAAATCTCAGAGTATTATGAACAAACCTGAACAGAAGATAGTTGCACCAGTTTGTATGACTGAGTATCACTTTTTCAGACCAAGCAACACACATACAGCTCATAATGTCCAATGGGGGGAGATGAAGGCATGAAGGGATGGCTTGTATGACTTCATGAGTGTGTGCTCAAACTCAACATGAATATGAAAGGAGAAGAGTGTCTTCAGAGGATAGATTTCTGTTTTTCTGGTAGATCTGAGGAAAGGGATGGGGACGGATATCGGTATTTTTTCTTTTCCACATCACCTCAATTCCTTTCCCCTACTTGATGCACTGGTCACAGGACCAGGACTGAAACTACAGGGGCCATGAACAGGGCTGATTCCTAAGCAAGAAACTGTAACAGTGTGGTTAACTTTTAAATCAGAATTCCTAAGGGCCTCATGGGGCCAGATGTACTTTTACCTCTAGAGGAAAAATTTGGGCTAACAGCGAATACTGCTGCATTTCCTGGTGGTAAAGATAATCCCCAATTTTGTATCTTTGTGAATGGGAATAGACTGAGTGGGAGGCACTTGCTGGACTGGTATTGCTGAGAGCAATCTAGACTACCGCAGTGGGAAAACCTAGTGTTCCTTCCAAAAATAGAGAAATTGGGGTATATATGAAGAGGAGGAAAAATAGTAACTATGGCTAAAGGGGTGAAAAATGGGTAATGAGAAAAACCCAACATTACATTAACATCTTCAAAAAGGCTCAGAGGAAAAGATAATGTGGTTTCTTAGCTCAATTCTGCCAGATGTCTGGAAAGGTGAAGCCTTTTATTACTGAGACCACTCCTGCCTGTGGAACCTGACACGCTCAGACAGAAGCTGCTTTCTCACCCCGGGAGAACGTGTCACATGATATGATGACGGACTGGGGAATCACAGAATGGGATTCCAGTAATGAGACAATGCCTTTTGGTTTTTATGACTGTTTAGCTATAATGTTTTGCTAAAATAATCTAGAATGTGTTTGTGTTTGAAGACCAAGGGTTAAACTGTGATATTGTGACTTAAATATATATTTGGTCATTCAAATGACCAAAATATATTTACCATATGTATTTGTTCTTCATTCACAATTCCTGACTCATAGCTGCTTATAAGACCATGTTTAATAATTACATGATGTTCATCATTTTTGTTGTTTTATATTTACTGATTGTTTCTTTGTGCTCATAGATGATATTTCCCTACCTCATACATTTTTATTAAATGCTAGACAATGTAAATTTTATTGTTGAATGTCTGAATCTTGTTGTTTTCTTTTGAGAATGTTTAGTTTTGTTCTGGTCAGCAGTAAATGTCGTTCAGCTTGATTTCTTTTTTTTCAAATCTTATTTATAAATTTTACTGGTGCGAGTCCAGACTAGACTTCAGGGACACTTTAGTTATACTTAGTTATACTCCTGAAATATGACATAAGTCTTCAGTGAAAGCTGAAGCTTAATGCGTTCTGTTATTTCTTTTTTTAAAACATTTTCATTTTTATTTTTAGAGAGGAAGAAACAGTGATGTGACAGCTACTTCCTGCACGTCCCCTACCAAGGATCAAGCCCACAACCCTGGCCTGTGCCCTGACCGAGAATTGAACTGGCAACCTTCTGGTGCATGGAATGATGCCCAACCAACTGCGCCATACTGGCCAGGGCGTAGTCTATTATTTCTGATTCTTTCAAAGTTGACCATTTCCCAACCTTTGCAAGTTCCAGGAGCTTTTTAGCCTATAACTTTTTGGTATTTGCTCCTTTTCTAAATCTTATTTGAATCTTACCTTGTAATATGCATCTTATTACTGAGCTCAAATATATGGTGCACATAAGTGGATCTCTAGATGTCTTCCTCTGTATAACTTCCTGCTCTCTGATGTGCTGTACTGAACATCCCAGCTGCCTCAGATTGAATTTTGATCCCTGTCTTCTAACCTCAGCAAAGGCACTTCTCCTTACTTCAATCTCTGATAAACGTCTCAGGACAGAAAGCTGGTGTGAGCAAAGGGCTCACTTGATTATTTTCCCTAATCTAATTAAAACAATATTAATAATATTCCTAATCAAAGAAAAAAAAAATAACAGCGATAATAGTAATGTAAAGATAGTTTTATTTTTCTACTCTCTCTGTTTAGATAGCTTTGTGAGAGTATAAAATTGCCTACTTGTTCACATTGGTTTTGATACCTTGCTATCTACAGACCTAACTCACTAGCATGTAACTAGGCACCTCTGCTCCTTCTATATGGCCCCTTCCAGGTTCCTCCAAAGTAGTATATGTCACTGCATAATGACAAAAGAAAACCGTTTTCAAAATGAAAATTTGTAAATAATAGTTTCTAAAATGATCTTCTATGGGATAATACCAGCTATTATATTTCATTTTATGAATAATAGTGTGTACAGGAAAATCACCACCGCCTCTGTGTATTTGCCCTAACAGTTTGAGCACTCACTCTCAGGCATAGTTTCTTAATCCAAATACATTTTTATAGAATTTTAGTACAGAGTTATCTGGCAACCTTTTTAAAAAACAACAAATATTGACTTGCTTTTCTCTCTCTCTCTCTCTCTCTCTCTCTCTCTCTCTCTCTTTAAATTTTAGAACTAGGAAACAGATATGTATTTACTGATAACAAACAATGTACCAGGCAATGTTCTGGTGACTATATATTTCATTTTAATATTCACAACAACCCTATGAGACACACACACACACATACATATGTATATGTACATATATACTTTTTAAAATTGATTTTAGAGAGAGAAGAAGGAAGAAGGACATGTGCCTTGACCAGGAATTGAACTGGTGACCTTTTGGTGTGTGGGAACCATGTTCAACCAACTATGAGTTATATATTATTATTACCTTTTTTCATATGTTTATGATTTGCCAAGATCTAACAGCTACCCATAGCAGCACTAGAATTTCAAGCTTATTATTTAACACAGTACGTATTTTCTTTCCCCTGAACATGATTTTTTTATTATTCCCAATTTCTGTTTTTTAACTGTACACTGCATGTTGTAATCATACATTCAATGTTTGTACAGTTTATACATGTGTGTCAGCAGATATTAGCTGCTCTTCCCCTGCACTCTAAGTTCCTATTCGCATGTGTATTAGTGGGGATTATAAATAACATTTTCTACAGGTGAAATAAAGGTAAGAAAATAGGCTTTAGCACCCACACATAACAGAAGAAAAACCTCAACAAACTCAAAACAAAAAATGCTCACATTTTGATATTTCTGTGCTCTAAACTATTTTTCACATTGTTTTCTCATAAAGTTCTTGGTCCAAAGCTTTTCTTTCCCCCTTATTCTCCTCTCAAACACCCCCTTCTTTCTTGCTGTCTTGTTACCTCCAACCCTGCTACTAGCATCTCTGTGTTCACTACTAGGGTTTTCCAATTCCACCTCCCTTTAGAAGTTATCTTTATTTCTCTTTAACTTAAGTACATGTCCTAAGAGGTTTATCAAAGTAATATTCCAATTCATTCAAGTAAAATGATTAATTCAAGTGTCTAGTAAGAGAATACACACTTTTCTATGTAATTTTATATACATATACTTTTCATTTTAAATTTCACCGTCAATACAAGTTAACATAAACGAGAACAAAGAAATATAAACTCTAATGCTTCCAAGGCATTATTGCAAAAAAATTATTCAAAATATACCTGAAAATTTGTACTTCATAGGTGCTAATACAAGTAGCTAATAACAATGAAACACTCATACTAGAGAAAATAAGTTCTAAATAACTCATTTTTAATAGATGATATCATAAATTATCAATAATATTCATTATTAATAACATATATACATGTACACTGAGTCATCTGATATAATATAATTGAGTGTAAAATAGAGATGATTTGAAATTATTGATGTAAATTATGAAAGAATGATAAAAATTTATTAATTTCCTATAGGATTTTCTTTAAACTCTTGAGTGTTTTACATTCATATGCATAACAATGAAAAGATTTAAGGAAGGATACCAAAGTGCCAGGTGGCAGTTTTGGTAATCATCAATAATGTTTCATTTTATACTTAATAATAATGACAGAGTGGAGCAACATTGTATTTCACAGTTGTGTTTCTCAATCATGCTATAACACTTTATTTCACAAGTGTGTGTGTGTTCCTCTGCATCTGTGTGTGTCTAATGCACTTATGAGAGTATAACTCTTTTCTTTTAAAAATATATAAATTTGATTAAGAAAACATAAAAGCAAATTTCCCTAGCATTTGACCCTAAGGATTTGAAAACTAAATTGATTATTTTTAAAAATATGTAACATTTTCCTTGGGATACAAAGTGATTGATGGAGCATTTTAGAATTAGTCCCTGAATCATGATAACTTTTTAAGTGAATAAAGGCATGGAGCACCCAAATAGTTGTATCCAAATAATTTCTCCTTGGGCCGTGGGAAGTCTCAAACTTACTTTAAAGAGAGTCTCATAATAATTAAAAAAAAAACAGGCATTGGAATCTGGACAAGGACTTGGAAGACCTTTACATTTGTCATGGCAACGTAGAAAAAAACACAGTTATAAGAGAAGCCCCTATAAACTATGTTATTAAGAAGTTATTCAAGAAATTAAAATGGTTAGCATGGGAATCATCAAATTTGCTCTCTATATTTCAGAATTTCTGGGGCAATAAGCTTATTACAGCCCAAGGGCCAACTGTAAAGTGTTTTATGAGATACTGCACTTGTAATGACTAGTAATGTTTTATCTAGAAATATTTTACAAACTAAAAAATAATTCAGCTATATTGCTCTAAAAATCAATACACAAAAATTAGGTAAGTTAGGTTGTATGGCATTATATACCATTTGCTATTAGGAGAAATAATAATATAAATAGTCTCTTACTTAAAACTAAAAATGCCATTAACCAAGATTAATAGTAGTGATAAAAGTATTAAATTATAATATACAGGAGACCTATGGGACCTCCAATATACAGATAGCTAATGCCAGTCTGCTTTAATAACTTTTTAATTGTGTGTTAATTATTTATTCATTAAGTTGTTTATTCTTTTACTTCATTTGGAGTCTCTAGTGACTCTGGATGAAGGAATTCAAGCCCCCAGTTGCTTGTAAACAGCCAAGCAGATATTTTTATTGAATTAAAATTAGTTGTGATGGGAAAACATGTGAGATAGGCATTTGGACGTCATGAGGGTACACTTACCTCCTGAATCGGAAATCCCAACTTTAAACATTGGTTTTAAAATAATTCAATTATGTTGAATCTATTTTTGGACTCAAAACTAAAATATATGAATTTACAATAGATGAATATCATGGGAAGAGCGGGGTATATTTTTAATCAGGATGGTTTATGAATTGGGCCATAATTAAACAATAATACACACCTTATATTCATGATTTCTGATTATGGACAAGGGTATGGAATAACAACATTGTCTTTATTCTGGATGAGATTGTGATCTAGTGGAAAATACAGCTGTGAAAACAAAGTATAAAATATGAGATAAGTGTACGATACTGTGGAGTTACAACAGTGGAGGCAGAGGTTTGGGGATTAATATTTAAACTGGTTTTTGAAGGATGACTAATATTTAACCTGGCCAAGCAAGTTATTCTCAGGGAAATGCTCAGAGGCATTAAAGGGTGTTTGAGGAATCACAAGATGAAAGGGAATAGTAGAGCATAGAAATATACAGACATGGAAGAAGGGAACACTGACAGTGGGTATGAAGGTGGCTAGTAAGTAAAATTGGGTTTTATTTCCAACACAGCAAACAGAGAATCAACAGGTATGTTTTTACACAAAGTTGATAACTTTTGTTTTTCATTTAGAAAAATAACTCTGGCATTCAAGTGCAATATGGATAGTGTGTTAGTTTCCTGCGGGGAACAGTGACAGTAATTAAACACTGTAGATGAGGAAAAACGGTCAAAGGTCTGAAGCAAAGGAATTGCAGTGGGTTTGAACGGGTAGGACGGTTTTAAGAAACTGCTAAAATAGAATAAGTGCTAACAGATTGGATGGAGTGAAAGGGGAGTAAATAGTTCAATGTGGTTCTAAAGTTTTTAGTTTGAGGTTATGGTGAAGCTTTTAACTAACAGAGGAGATCGAACAGAAGGAGAGCAAATTTGAATCATGCTGATGGTTCTTAGATTATTTGTGTCCTTACATATCTAGGGTGCAGATGTTACATTTAAAAGAAAATCTTTACCGTTGAGAGTATTACAGATGTCCCTCCTTTTTCCCCATTGCTCCCCTCCTCCTGGTTCCCGTCCCACCCTAGGCCTTCACCATCCATCCCATAGTATGTGTCCATTGGCAATGCATATATGCATGTAAACTCTTTGATTAATGTCTTCTGGTCCCCACTCCCCCAATTCCCTCTGAGGTTTGCCAGTCTGCTCTATGTTTTCATGCCCCTGTTTCTACTTTATTCATCAGTTTATTTCGATCATTAGATTT
Organism: Molossus molossus; assembly: GCF_014108415.1. Taxonomy (NCBI): domain Eukaryota; kingdom Metazoa; phylum Chordata; class Mammalia; order Chiroptera; family Molossidae; genus Molossus; species Molossus molossus. Next base: position 89,932,887 of record NW_023425388.1, on the reverse strand, counting down.
CACAGATAAGTTAGATCATGTGATACTTGTCTTTCTCTGACTGACTTATTTCGCTTAACATAATACTCTCCAAGTCCCTCCGTGCTGTCTCCAAGGATAATAAATCTTTTTTTACAGCTGCATCCATTGTGTATATGTACCACAGCTTTTAATCATCAGAAAGATGCTAATTAAAAAGATAATGTGGTATCACCTTAAACCTGCCAGAATGGTTATCAATAAATCAGCAACAACAAGAGCTGTTGAGGATGTGGAGAAAAGGGATCCCTTATATACTGCTGGTGGGATTGCAGACTGCTGCAGCCACTATGGAAAACAGTATGGAGCATACTCAAAATGTGAAAAATCAACCTGCCTTTTGACCCAGTGATTCCACTTCTAGAAATATATTCTAAAAAATTTCAAAACACCAATCAGAAAGAATACATACACACCTATATTCATAGCAGTGCTTTTCACATTAGCTATGATCTGGACACAGCCCAAGTGCCCTCAGTAGATGAGTGGATGAAAAAGTTGTGTACATTTACAAAATGGAATACTATGCTGCTATAAAAAGGAATCAGGTGTCACATTCTTTTTATTTTATTTTTATTCACTTATTTATTTTTTTTATATTTACTTATTTTATTTTATTTTTTTACAGGTGTTTCTCCTTTTTAACCCCATTGACACCCTCCTCCCCATTCCCCCCACCCAATCCCTGGCTTTGTAGTCTATGTCCATTTGGTAATGTGTACATGCATATAAGTTCTATAGTTTATCTCTTCCCTCCCCCCAACACCCCCTCTTCTGAGGGTTGTCAGTCTGTACCCTACTTCCACATCTCTTGGTCTACTCTATTCCTCAGACTGATATGATCATTATATTCCACAAGTCCGTGAGGTCATGTGGTATTTGTCTTTTTCTGCTTGGCTTGTTTTTCTTAGGATAATACTTTCCAGGTCCCTCCATGTCTTCTCAAAGGATAAGAGATCTTTCTTTCTTAAAGCTGCATAGTACTCCACTTTGTATATGTACCACTGCTTTTTTTTTAAATGAATTTTTATTTATTTTTTTGTTACAGATATTTTACCCCCACCCCACCCCACCTCCGCCCCGTCCCCAGCTTAGTTGTCCATGTCCATTGGTCATGCATACATGCATATAAGTTCTGTGGTTTATCTCTTCCCACCCCCCCAGCCCCCCAGCCCCTCTTCTGAGGGATGTCAGTCTGTGCCCTACTTCCATGTGTCTGGGTCTACTGTATTCCTCAGACTGTTATGTTCATTATGTTCCGTATATAAGTGAGATCATGTGGTATTTGTCTTTTTCTGCTGGCTTCTTTCACTTAGGATAATACTTTCCAGGTCCCTCCATGTCGTCTCAAAGGATAAGAGATCTTTCTTTCTTACCGCTGCATAGTACTCCATTGTGTATATGTACCACAGCTTTTTGATCTATTCGTCTACTGGTGGACACTTGGGCTGTTTCCAGATCTTAGCTATTGAAATAGTGCTGCTATGAACATGGGGGTACATATATTCTTCCTGATTGGTGTTTCAGGCTTCTTAGGGTATATTCCCAGGAGTGGGATCACTGGGTCAAATGGAAGTTCAATTTTTAATTTTGGGGGGTAACATCATATTGTTT